>NC_038045.1:49236126-50531519 GCF_002211085.1 Panicum hallii
ATCTAGAACAACACCATAAAAGGCTACAACATTTGGATGATGCAGAGATGCAAGCTTGTCAGCTTCATTCCAGAAATCAGTTCTCTACAGACAAAAGGAGAAGTTAGAACATTATGCATGCAGGTCAGAAAAACTCAGTAAGTTAACTGCATACCATGCGTTCTTGCTCAGATGCCTTCCCAGCAAAGCATCGATCATTGATTCTTTTAATAGCAACATCAGTACCTCTCCATTTCCCATGGTAAACTGTACCAAAGGTCCCAGAACCCAGTTCACGCAATTCTTCAAGATCACTGTTCTTGATTATCTGCAATTCACAATGCTGAAAACGGGGAACATGTATTTGAAGCCACAATAGAAGGTGTACATAAAATATTCAAAATTAATTTGACAAAAACCTGAAGGTTATCTATGTCATCCAAAACTTGAACCCCCTGGCTTGTTTTGTCTGACTGATTGTTCCCCTCATCCTGAACCCAAAAGTAAAGCAAAAAATTTACACCCTGTTAAAGAACAATGAGTTAGACAAGCACAGATAGAAACATCTCCCACCTGAACTTTTGCATCAACTACTGCGCCATGTGAATCTATGTGATCACCAGATAACACAGCTGGTTTTTCTGGAAAGGGTGACTGAAGAACTGATGCTGCCACCCCTTCAGCAACAGCTTGTAATTGCCGCTTGATATTTTCCTCACCAAATCCTGTCAGAAGAGAAAAGGAGAATGGGGAGCAGAACAATGTACTTAGTTCACTATACTGTAGAAACGATACTGTAAACTACTTCCTGAATAGTACAGAACAACAAAGTCTACCAACCTTTGTTCACTTTAACTGTGTGGATATCCTTAAACCCTGGGTCCCGAATGTGTGAAAGATTCCCTTCTTCTAAGAGTGCAGCAGCATTTGTGTTGATATCAGGAATGTGACCATCCATATATTGATCTCCAGAAGCAACAGGCTCTTTAGCTAGCTTGCTTGGCCTTGGAGGCACTAAAGAAGAATTTCCCACTGCTTTCCAAGGATCCTGGTTTGAGAAAAGTGAATCAGTGTAAGCTGGTTCCCGTGTACCTTCAACACGGTCAATACCAGCAGTAGCCTGCAACGGAAATTTACTGCCGCCATTAGGGGGACCAGAAACCAAGTGACCAAGCATTTCCCTAGGATGTTGTGGGGGCGGCCCAGCAGGAACCTGAACACCGGAGTAAGGTGGTCGCACAGGAACCATTTCATTGGAAACAGGTGGTTCAATGGGCACTCTAAGGTTGTTTTGGACTGGCACATTGAGTGGATGCTGGATTATGTCAGGATGAACATTTTGTGCACCAACATCAAAAGCAGGTGGTTGTTCACTATGCCTTGCAATGTTGTCCTCTTGAGTCAAAGCAGGAGCAGTAAAGGCATTGGTAATCCCCATATGATACCCTCCAGCTTGAGATTTGTAGATAGAACTACTGTCAATATTTACAAGTGGCTTCTCAACTTTTGCATGGTCAATGGCACCATGAGGAATAGAAGGCTTTCCTTGAACACTAGATTCTGGAGGGGCAATGGGACCCAAATGAACTCCTTGCATACAGGCATCGATAGCTCTGGCAAAATCATTAGGAAGATCACGAGCATATTCCCTAAGCGGTTCTGCTGCTGGATGGTTTGAATTTTTGTATGCACTGGCATCAATGACTTGTGGGCCATTCACTGGAACTTGTGGTGGTTGCATGCTATAAGAGTATGGTTGCTGCTGGTACCTGGAAGGATCTTCAGCCCCAGCCTGAGGAGGATGACCCACAAATACTCCATTTGGAGTAGGTGCACTAGAAACTGGTAAAGCAACCATGGTGGGTTGAACCTGCACACCTGCATCTGGAGATGCAGTTACCTGGACTGCAGGTATTCTGGCAGGAAGTGTCGACTCAAATTGCCCCATCACCCCTACTGTGTTCCCAGCTCTCAGTTCTGCCATGTAATTAGCAGGAGTTCCTGAGCTTGCACTTGGACTAGATTTGTTAGATGCACTATCTTGATGCAGGCTGTAAAACATTGGAACTGCCTCAGGGTTGCTCACTGCACGAGGATTTCCCCGCTCCTGGATAATGTTATCCGAATGAGCGTGCGGCAATGCTTTCTGGCACATTGTGCAATCATCATACCTTAGAGATGGAACGGTGGCTGAGCTAACCACCACAGGAATTGTCCCTGAGCTTGTCACCACTGGGGTGCTTGTTGTGCTTGTTATCACTGGTTGAACACCATATCTCTGTGCATCACTTGTCTGCAGATGCACAGAAGGCAAAGGAGGAAACTGCGACAGTGGTGTCTGCAGCACCCGGTAACTCTGATCAACTGGAGCTTGCACTTGCCTTGCGAAATGCACATTCTCCTGTACAGGTTCTGCACCAGCAGAAACAGGCCTGAACGTACCGACTTGTTGGGCAACTGCGGTCGGCATAGAACTCGTTGCTGGAATGCTAGGCATGAACTGACTCATTTGCACAGGCACAAAATTGACAGATTGGGGTGCACCATGAACACCAAATTGTTGTGCGTTGATGTAGTGAACATGCTGCGGCTCTGTATACGACTGCGGCATCTGCTGCACGTAAGCACTCGCCTGATGCTGCTGGTGTGGCACATATTGAGCGACTTGAGGCTGCTGCTGCTGCTGCACATAAGAAGCAACTTGAGGTGGCTGCTGTGATGTCGCATAAGCAGCAGCAACCTGATGAGGCTGCACCGTTGATGGCTCCGTCCTAACCAGTATAGGATTTTGCGCCGGAATGCCCATCGCTGGAGCTGACATGGTGACAGCACCGAACCCCACTGACTCCGGGAAGCCACCATGGTATTGGGGCCCACCTGAATACGAGTATTCAGCTGCAACGGGAGGCAGCGGTCCCGCCCGCGGCGACATACCTTCGACGAGGCCGCTGTACTCAGAGGCCTCGGAGTTGTGCGCCGAGGACCCGGCGCTGGCGACGCTGTCCTTGCGGCGCATGGCCGCGGCGACGGCCTCGGCCGAGACGCAGTTGATGGCGTCGATGTACCGCTGCCCGGACTCGTCGACGGCGGCGGGGGCGAGGTGGTGGGAGCCGGAGCCGGAGCCGCCGGCCTCGCTCCCGGAGGCCGGGAAGAGGAAGACCCGGAGCTTGGCGGAGCCGTCGGGCGCGGCGGCGGCCAGCTTCTCGTACTCCTCCATCATGTTCTCGTAGTCCTCGGGGCCCGACACGGAGATGAGCGAGTCGAGGTCCTCCCCGGGGAGCTGGTACCTGACAAGCACGCCCCCGCCGCCCGCGGCGGCCTCGTCCACCGCCTCCACCTTGCGCAGGAGCTCCCCGAAGGAGGCGGCGCGCGGGACGGAGATGAGGCGCGTCTGGCCCCCCACGTACCGCAGCGCCCCGTCCCCGGGCCGCGGCGCGATCCGGCCCCCGAAGCTGCACATCAGCTTCACCTTCCCGGGCGCCGCCTCGTCCTCGCCCCACGCCCGCGCGCTCGGGCTGCTCGGGTCCCCCGCCGACGCCGACGCCGTCACCCCGCCAACGCCGCCCCTGCTCGCCATCAACACCGCCGTCCGCCGCGCTCCAACCTAGGGTTCCCTCTCGGGGTCACTCTCTGCCTCCGGTCGGCTCCCCGCACCGCCGCGCCGAGCAGGCGAAACAGAAATCCGCGAAGGCGGAGGCGCGACGCGAGTCCCGCTCGCTCGCGCGCGGGGGTTTTCCTCCCTCCCCACTTGCCCCTGCCACTCTCTCGATCGCAGGAGGGGGGGGGGGGGGGGCGGCTCCACTGCGGCGGCACCGAACCGAATCGCGGAATCGGCGGTGGGGAACGGGCGGTGGGGTTGCGGTGCGGTGCGGTGCGGAGGATAAGTTCTCGGGGGCCTCCCTTTCTCCACTGCAGCTTCGTGTCTGACCGGCGCGCCCTTCGCTTTTGCTCCCGCCGTGACCTGCCTGCCCGCCTGCCTGGGCTAACGACGCTTTTGCTAACGGATCACACGGACACAGTTGTGCGCGCGCGGGCGGGGGATTAGCCGGGCTAAATCCGGGAGAATGGGGAGCAAATATCTCGGCTCGGTTCGGCGATCGTTGCTGCCACGCGGCGCGCCGTATCTAGCGGCGGGAATGCGGGATACCGTGGCAGCGCGGTGTCGTCCAATCGGGTACAACCCACCGGAGGCTGACCGGCGGGTCCCACGTCGTTAGTGCACAGATTGGTAGCATTTAACAATCGGGTTTGGGGGGGGGGGGGGGGGGCGCATGCGGGGGGGTAGCGCGTGCTCGTGCTCGTGTTGACTTTTCGTAATCTCGGGGTGCTTTTGACGCAGCCGACATGGTTTTGGGTTTGGTTTGGTACGTTGGTCACGCGCGCGGGGGAGCAGGAGGGGATAAAACAATGGCCGGAGGAGTACAGTGATTATGCTTTTTTTTTTATTCCGGAGTGTGTTGGGACTTGGGGACAGGCTAATGTTTGGGCAGCCGTGACATCCAGTGGCGAATCCGGCCGCCAAGTGGAGAGGAGGCTCGTCTTCCTTCTCTTTTTATTCCTCTCCTTCTTTTCTTTTCTATCTCCTCTTTTCTTCATTCTTTATTTTAAAAATGAAGGGAGTTTAGAGATATATCCATTAATCTTGGATGGGTGGTAGGGGCTTGATCCTCCTAGATCCGCCCCTCGTGGCATCATTGATGTATTGTGGTCCAAAAGTTACCAAGTATATCTTCGACTTAAAGGCTTAATTTTGTAAGACAAGCTGCTTTTTCACTCGCACTATGATTCTAGTAAAAAAGAAATTTATTTAGTTGACATTTCTAGGTTCTTTGGAGTGAAGTTAAATGAAGTGTGCGGCACTTATTTTTTCTTGGACTCCGATAGCAGAGCTCTTCGCTAACCTCTCGGTCAATACAGTGGTCTTGAGGGACATCGGAGAACAAATCGTTTTGCTGCGTGCAGGTGCTTCTGGACAACGAAATATTTTGTTGCTAAATCTGACGTGGAGTATATCAACAAGGTGGGTAAAACACTGCGTCAGCTTTGTGAGGTGGGGCTAAATGGCTGCATGAGTCACACACAACGCCGGAGCGTTTTCTTTCAAAAAAAAAACCACCGGAGCGTGACAAATGTCTGTCACGCCTCATTACAGAAACCAATCAAACACCCTGTCTAGATCGCGGTTCCTTAACAAATACTAGACCCCATGTTAGGGCATGTTTGGATCCAAGGGCAAATGGCAAAAGAGCAAATGGCAAAATTTTTGCTACTGTCACATCAGATGTTTGGACGCTAATTAGAAGTATTAAATATAGTTTAATTAAAAAACTAATTACATAGATGAGGACTAAATGACGAGACGAATCTATTAAGCCTAATTAATCCATAATTAGCAAAATTACGGTAGCATTTGCCCTTTTGCACTTTGGGGTGTTTGGATCCAAAAGTGCAAAAAAAGTACAAAAGAGCAAAAAATTTGCACTTTCTCTTTCTCCTTCCATTGGATCCAAACAGCCCCTTAGCCTCCTGGTCCCTCTGCCCAGGACTCCCCTCCTCCGGTCCTCCCGCACCCACGGTCAGACACACTGAAACCCAGTCCAAGTCGATGGGGACAGGCAGACTGACGCCAGTACGCCCGCGGCCGGGTCCCCGGCCCGCCCACGCCCAGGAACGTGCGCGCGAGCCGGGGCGTGGGGGCGCGCGACGGCGCCCGTTGCCGCAGCGCTAGCGCCGCCACGGCCGCGGCCGCGCGGACGAGAACATGGACATCTCGGCGCCCTCGCGTCCGTCCATATAGGAAAAGTGCTTCGGCGCCCGGCGCGCCGGCGCGTGGCGGGCGCGGCGCGGGCGTGGCGACCTGTGCGGGAGCGGGGGGAGTAGAAAAATGGCCGGGGCGCGGCCGCGCAGGTGGCATGTGTCGCGGCGCGGGCTCCGCTACGTGGAGCGCGCGGTAACGGCCTGGGCGTCGACGTGTCGTACGGTGACCACGGTCCGGGCGGGGCCACGTTGGATTCTAGGATGGCGTGCTCTTTTTCTCTTCTTTCAAACTCGATTCCAAACGTGCTCGGTCGGTAGGTATTGACGTGGCTCGGTGTACACGTACTCTTCGCAGAGCATGAAGCGTTCCTGGCTGGCTTAAAAACGTTCACGAGGGAACTTGTTAGGGGCAAAAGTTCAAATTCTGGTGAACTTACAGACGATAACTTCATACGGATTTATGGAAGAAACAAGAATTCGACCTTGTACCTGGACCCCTGAAGTGGAGCTTCGTTGCTGGCGTCACTACACACGACCTCCAGGAGATGACGAGGCCTAGCGTGCGGGCGTGGTAGGTGCACGAGCCAGATCGAATTAGTTGAATCCTAAAAAATATCTCGACGACAGCGACCACGTTCTCGATCGGGAAAGCGAGTGAGTCGGTGCACCACCTGGAAGAATGGACGGACGACGACGCGGCGGAGTCGGTCCCGGGATCCTGGCCCCACGCGCCAACCCGGCCGACATCACGGATTCGCATCAGCCAGACGCCGGCATCAGTGTCACTCTCACTCGTGCTCCAACGCCCGTCCCACTCTCTCCGGAGCCGAGATTACGTGTGACCCAGCCCAAATCACAAAGGGTCATGTCTCGATTTGGTACCAGACCAGAAAATCTCGTGGATCAGTCGTCGTCACTCCGCTCCTCTTTCGGCAAGACCCACTCCAGAAATGAGAAACCCAAGCCAGAGCCCGGCGCTTTCGGCCTCGCCGTGGGCCGCCGCGACCAGAGCAGAGCGCGGAGAGGACGACGGGCGGTGCGGCACGAGACGAGGGTGGGGCCACGGCCACGGTACTCGCCGTGGCTGTCCGCGTGGAGAGTGGAGACCGCCCAAGCCATGGATAAAGCAAAGCCCCAGAGCTGGTGTCTTGTTCTGCGTAGCTCAGCTCGTCCTAGGCCGGTGACGCCGCCGGGGAGCCCGGGTCCGTGGACGGCGGCGTGCGTGCGCGAGGCGCCGGGGCGGTGGTCGCCCCCGGCCCCGCGGGGTTGTCGCGTGCAGTGCAGCGTTTGGTGGCCAGACTTCAGAGAGCGCCGCGCATGCCGGTAAAAATTGGGCCGGGGCTTCGAGGAGTTCGTTCGGCTCCGGCCCAAGGAAAACCATATCTCCGTCGGTCGGCCCGTGGGCGCAGCTGATTTTCTACTTGGGCTAGGATTGCGGCTGTCCAACAATTTGTACTTCTCCTGTTTTTAGGGCGTCTGCTTCTTGTTGTGGGCTGGAACTTCAGGAATGGAGACGGCCTTCTCCGTTCCTGCTAGGATACCCATAAACAGGCCCATGTTGTTTTCCGGGGCCTTCTCCGCAGCAGGCTTCCTTGCGGATCCGCTGGCGGCAGCTCTTGAATTTTTTTTAAAAAAGGGTTAAAAAGAAATTTAAATTCAAAAAAAGGGTGCCGGTTTGGGAAATTTCGAAAAATGGGTACCTCCCGCCCAATGAAAGGGCGGGATGAGGCATCCCGCCCATCCAACGGGCGGGGGGTCGGCGGGGGGAGGAAATCCTCTTCGCAGGGGCCTTTTTGCGAAAAGTCAGGCGACATCCCGCCCTTCCAACGGGCGGGATGTCCTCCGAGGGGCCTCCCGCCCATTGGGAGGGCGGGACGTGGGCCTCCGGGCATCCCGCCCCCCCAACGGGCGGGAGGCCCACGTCCCGCCCTCCCAACGGGCGGGATGTCCCCCCCCCACTATTTAAGCCCCCACCCACCCCCTAATTCTCATAAAATTCATCAAAAATCAGAAAAAAGAAAAGGAGGAGAGGAGAGGAAGAGAGGAGCGAAGCGGCGAAGCCCTGTCCACACGTCGGTTTGGAGGTATTATAATCGTATAATTATTAATTATTTTTACGAATATTTGTTAGGGTAGTTATACGTAGAATTAAGTATTTTCAATAGTTTTTAGAAATATTTGTTAGGATAGTTCTATTTTAAATAGTTTTGAGTATTTTAATAGTTGGTAGATATATTTCTTAGGCTAGTTATATTTTAAATAGTTTTTATAATTGCAGTAGTTTTTAGATATATTTTTTAGGGTAGTTATATTTCGAATAGGTTTCGGTATTTTGAATAGCTTTTAGAAATATTTCTTAGGGTAGTTATATTTTGAATAGTTTTTATAATTGCAGTAGTTTTTAGATATATTTTTTAGGGTAGTTATATTTCGAATAGGTTTCGGTATTTTGAATAGCTTTTAGAAATATTTCTTAGGGTAGTTATATTTTGAATAGTTTTTATAATTGCAGTGGTTTTAGATATATTTCTTAGGGTAGTTATATTTTAAATAGTTTTTATAATTGCAGTAGTTTTTAGATATATTTTTTAGGGTAGTTATATTTCGAATAGGTTTCAGTATTTTGAATAGCTTTTACGGCGGTCCATTCGGTGTGCCGGACTGGGACGCCTGGGAGGGCGGCTCCGCCACTTGGTCAGAGCTGGTGGGCGGCGGCGCCGAGCCTGACATCATTGGCCCATCCCAGACATATGACGCTTCAGGTGCACAGTCCCAGGATGACCCCTTCACACCTGCACCTCCTCCGCCTCGTCCTCACCGTGCTCCAGATGCGTTTACGTACTCGGAGGACCACATACGCCGACGGCCTAGGACTAGGGGCGGGAGGCCCAAGAGAGCGCGAGGTCCGGGACATGCGGAGTAGATACTCTTGATTTGGTGAACTTTTTATATTTAAACTGTTTTTGTATGATATTATTTTCTTTTTAATCGGTTGATCTATCGTACTGTCGTAATATTCGGATTCTACGTTGCAAAACGTTATCGTTTAACCATCTTCATACGAATTTTAGATAGAGCAATCTTCTTCGTAAAATTGAATTAAAATTTTATATGTACACAAAAGAATATGGCGAATCAATATTGCATTTGAAAACAGTCTCAATTTCAAATAGATTGTAAATCATAAATTCCAAAGGAAAATAAAAAAAAAATGGCTCTAAACATCCCGCCCTCTGGCCGGGCGGGATGCCTCCCGCCCTCTGGCCGGGCGGGATGCTCCCTCAGGGACCCGTTCGCGAATAAGAAAAGTTTCTTATTCGCGAAGGGGCCCTCGGGGGGGCCTGGAAAAAATTTTTTGAGGGTCGCGCCCGCTGGTTGGGCGGGATGTCCCCGGCCCCACACCTCCCGCCCGATGATCGGGCGGGAGGCACCCATTTTTCAAATTTTTCTCAACCGGCACCCCTTTTTGGAATTTTAATTTTTTTTAAACCCTTTTTTAAAAAAAACTCGCAGCTCTTGAGATGTGGTTACCAAGGGACCCGCCGGTCGTTTCCAGCTCTCCCCTGCATCGGAAGTTCAGAATCCGGGTGCCGCTTCGGAATCTCAGATCTCTTTTTTTTTTAAAAAAAAAGGGCACCGGATTTCATCTAAAGAGAAAACCCTTTTACGGCTGAGATCTTAACATAAAATAAAATTACATTGAAGCACGTCACTAGGTTCCAGTCCTTTTAACTTCCTTACATCAGGCGATATCCACTTCTTCAGAAAACTCCATCGCCACGAAATTTCACCAAATCCGTCCAATTCCACCAACAGAAAGAGTCCACAATCATGAAGGTCGCAAAAGAGGCGTATTATACTCAACTACTGTGGGAAGTAAAGGGTGCCGAAAGCACATTGGCACCTTAGTTGAATCGTAAAAAATATCTCTAGCGCATGCGGATTTGCTTGCCAGCACGTTAGAGCAGGCTGCCGGCCTGGAAAGATCCGGATCCTGAACTTCCTGAAGATCCGCTTCCATCTGCCGGAGATCGCAGATTCGCAGGGCTGGGCTTACCATTCCGATGGCACCCTGCTGCTCACAAAGCCCGCAGCATGTCTCAATCAGAGAAGAAGAACGGGTTATAATATGGGACCTCATCGCGATACCATTCTTGTCTTGCTGATCACGTATCGTATCACAATGTACCGGTACCTCTCCGCATAGAAAAATATCAGGAGATCACGGGGCACTGTTTAATCGGGTGGCGGAGAAGACCACGCGAGCAGCAGGAACAGCGAGGCTGCCGATGGTCGTCAGGTCGCCTTCACGTGGCACCGGCATCACTGCCGCCTGCTGAATCCCCCACAATCCCTTTCCTCTACAGGCTAATCCTTCGTCAGTGTTCTAGTGGCACCACTTGGGCCGAGCGTGACTGAAGAATGATTCGCCCTTCTTTTATTTAGCGAAAGGGAAACGCCTGAAAGATTACGCAGCCAACCAACCGCCTGATGGTATGGTAATGGTACGTTAACCATCTGAACCAAGAACGTGGTTTAACAGTGCAGACAAATACCCCTATTTGCCTCACTGGCGCTGCAGACTGCAGTGGTGTCTGTCCTGCATCGATCGACTTCCAGCTCTGCTCGCTGCCGAGAAGAAGGCTGCGGGGGATCGGAGGGCGGCCGGGTGGGGCAGGCGACGCGCGCAGGCATAATGGGGGGCGTCATGGCGTGTCCGGTCGCTGCCGCCCGGAAGCTTCCCGGAAAGCGCCTTGGTCCCTCTCAGTCTCCGTCCCCAGCTACCGCTACCGGGGCGCTTGGGCAGCGCCGATCGGAACGGACGCCGAGGTCGGCTTCAGTTCACGCTAGTGCTTTGTCCTGCCAGCCGCGTCGCCACAAAATCGCATGATTGGATCCATCCAGCCCGCTGATCGCAAGGCTCAACTTGCTTGCCGTCGTTGCAGTTTGCACCAATCAACTGATCCAAATCCATCCACGTACTCCTTTTCTGCTTACTGCTTCATGCGTATTCTGGCAAATTCTTGTGAAGCTCATGCAATAATTTTCACTTTTTCAGACCCGCTGCTGCCTAGAATGGGGACTTTGGAGCTGCTCGTGTTCTGAGAAGGGCTCCAATTGTCTGGCCCTCTTTGAATCCTCGGACTAAAATTTAGTTCCTAGCACATCAAATATTTGAATTAAAATTTAGTTCCTATCACATCGGATGTTTGGTACCGATTAGAAGTATTAAATATAGGTTAATTATAAAATTAATTATATAATTGGAGGCTAATTCGCGAGACGAATTCAGTAAACCTAATTAGTCCATGATTTGATAATATTTTTCTAAGTAAATATGTGCTAATGATGGATTGATAGGCTTAATAGATTCATATCGTGAATTAGTCTCCATTTATGCAATTAATTTTATAGTTAGTTCATATTTGGTCTCTCTAATTGATACTCCCTCTATTTTTATTTACATATCATATTAGCTTTGTTCTAAGTCAAATTTGGCTAATTTTGACTAAATTTATAGAAAAGAATAATAACATTTATGATACCAAATTTTTCATTGAATCCACCATGAAATATATATGGATAGTGCATAGGTTGGGTAGTATAGTTCTTGCTATACTCTCTCTGTTTTTATTTCATGTCATATTAGGTTTGTCCTAAATTAAATTTAATCAACTTTGATCAAATTTATAGGAAAAAATAATAGTATTTATAATACTAAATTTATTTCATTTAATCCAGCATGAAGTATACGTTGATAGTGCATATATTGGATATTATAGTTATTCTATATTTTCTATGGATTTGATCAAAATTAGCTAATTTTAGTTTGGAACAAACCTAATACGATATATAAATAAAAATAAAAAATTATCAAACATTCAATACGGCTGGGATTAAAAATTAGTCACCGGACCAAACATCCGGAGCAAGCCAGGCCTGAAGTTTTTAAAGGCGATATGTTTCCCGAAGTGTCAGTGGCAGTTTCACCGCGACCGCAAGGCCCTGTTTAGATCGCAAATCTTTATAACTTTTGGAACTTTTTGCTACTGTAGCGTTTTCGTTTGTATTTGACAAATTTTATCTAATCATGGACTAACTAGGCTTAAAAGATTCGTCTCGTGATGTACAATTAAACTGTGCAATTAGTTATTTTTTTTACATACATTTACTGCTCCATGCATGTGTCCTAAAATTGATGTGATGGAGAGAGAGTGTAAAAAGTTGGAAGTTGGAAGACATCTAAACAAGCCCCAAGTATACCGGGGCGGCGATCACATCACATCAGACTCGGAGTGGCCATGAGCCCATGAAATGACCCGATAGGATCCGACCCCAATAATTCCTCCCGGCAGTGGATTTCCTCGCCGTCCCGGGCGCAGGGCCCGCCGCCGCATCCCCAGGCCACGATTCCCATCCACCACCCCGACCCCGGCATCCCATGTCGTGGCGAGGTAGTTGGCCGCGCGCGCGCGCGCGCGCCCCCGTCACCCGTCGCTCGTCAGGACCAGGCGGGGGCAGCTATTAAAGGCGCGAGGGGGATCCCTTGCAACCAAAGCCACCGCCACCCCACCACTACTGCTTCTCCCTCCCGGGTCGTCGTCGGCCCCCCATACCGGAAAGGCGCGAGGCGGGCGGACGAGATGGTCGAGGCCGACGCGCGGCGGTTGCCCGAAATGGCCGGCGCACGCATGGCTTCCGCGCCCGCGGCTGGATCCTCCGCCCGGAAACGCGCCCGCGGTTAGGTGCGGCGTGGGCTCGCCGCGTCCGCGTGCGCGCGTGTGTATACATATACATACATTAGCAGGTGACCGGTGTCGCCGACCGTTGCTGCGGCGAGGCCGGGGCGTGTGGCGCCGACCGCCGAGGACCAACCGGAGCGGCTGCAGCGCTCAGTGAATGGTCATCATGGCCGGGATGCTCCCCGGCGTGGAGTGCGCGCGGCGGCGGCGGCTCCGGCAGGGCGGCGCGGGGGCGAGCGCGGAGGCGGGCGGGGGCACGAGGCGGCCGTCCTTCTGCCTGTACGCGGCCGGGCACGGAGGGCACCAGGCCGCCGGCCTTGGCGGCGCCGGCAGTTCCGGCAAGGTAGGAGAACTGAACAGTGAGTGATCAGTGATCACTCGTCTTTTCAGTCGACGCAATAAGATGGCGGACGGTCGGAGTGATTGGTTCTTGATGGTTTGTTTGTTTGCAGCAGCGGAGCGCCGTGATGGAGATGATACACGGGTGGACGCTGGACAGCAATGCCCGGGAGGCCAAGGAGCGGCTGGACCAGAAGCTCCGGAGCAAGAGGGAGGCCGCCATCAAGAGGTAGCCTGTCATCCAACAATCAACACGTTGATGCGTCTCGAGATTTTTTTTTTCTTTAACAGATTACTTACGATTTGATCCTGCAGGCATCACAGCACGGGGAGCATAAAGCTGAGCAGACCCCACCACAACGGGGGCGCCGGCGGCGGCGGCGGCGCGGAGGAACGCGGGGAGAGCTCGGCCTCGGCGCCGGCTATGTCCGGCGTGCAGCGGGAGGTGTACTCGAGGAAGGGCGTCATGCGGCGGCTGATGCGGTGGAGCCGGCCGCGGTGGGCCGCGGCGGAGCAGGCGGAGTGCGCGGTGTGCCTGGACGAGTTCCGCGCGGGCGACGTCCTGGCGCACCTCCCCTGCGGCCATCGCTTCCACTGGGCATGCGCGGCGCCCTGGCTCGAGGGCACCTCCCGCTGCCCCTTCTGCCGCGCCGCCGTCGACGCCAACCCACACGCCGGAGCCTAGGGCCCCCGGCCGGCCGTCTTGGCCAGCGATGATGCAGGAGGAAGAATCACGTTGCCGGCGGCCGGTGTGCGCCTAAGCAAAGCTAATCAGCGTCAGAGGCCGATCAAGCTCGGCGAGCCACACCATTGCCGTGCTGCCGGAGATTGGAGACGAATGAGATGCGCACGAGACATTCGTGAATCAGCTGCCGATTTTGCACGCATCCGACGGCGCCGTGTCCTGCCGTTCTCCTTGTTCCCATGCCATGAGCAATCGATGAGCGTTTTTTCCTACGGCGAGTAGGCACTGTACAGTTTGCTAGCGTTTCCAATGTATTTGTACACGATGATCGTCTAATCCAGAAAAAGGGAACTGTAATTTGGATCAACAACCTTGGTTTGCAGTGTTTACTACAGGAATTACTACTTTGAACTTAAACTGCTCATTTGAAGTTTTTGAGTCGGGAGTCACATCCTCTTTGGAACATTTGGATCTTGTTCCCTGTGATGACACAGGATCAGAGCTGATTCTCTGCGAGGTTCCTGCGAGATTTTCCTGGAACTTATTCTTTCCAAATGAGGCCGAATAACCTACTCCCGTCGCATTGATGTTATGCCAGAATCCAGATGTGCTCGTGGCAGCACGGCCATACTTGGGGCCTGCAGAGTGCAGACTGCACGAGTGAAGTGACCGGAGCTGAGCAGCTGACTCCATTGCTTGGACATAACGATCCCTCCCAAAGACTGGCCGCTGAGCTAGGCGTCTCTCCGGGCCTCAGGGGAGACCGGTCCAGCCGCAGACCAGAAACCAGCCGAGCTCGGCGTCCCGGCGAGCTCGCGACGACTGGTCCTCGTCCTCATCCTACCACCCCGCCCTACCGCGCGCTCGCGATCGCGAGCCGGACGGAGACATGCTTGGCTCATCCGAGCAGCCCATCCCGGCGCGCGCGCGGAGGCGATCAGGTGTGGCACCCGGAACGGCAACCCTTGTCGCCATCCTCCGAATCCGGCACGGGAAAAGCTTGGCGTGCTGCCTCTAATGGCGTATCCGTTTCGACCACGCTGCCGTGGAAGCGACTTTGCCACCGCCACCACCTCTAATGGCCGGCGAAAGCGTGTGTTGATGTGTGCGTAAGTGGCAGGGACCTGCTACCTCGCGCCTGTACAAAGCCTGCAGGTGTGCTTCTGCTTCTCGATGCGGTTGGAGCGGGAAGCTTTCTTTGCTTAAAAGGTGATTCCACTACAAGAATGGAGAAGACCCTTTGAGAAATAATGGATACCGAGTTACTGACTTGCTTATCCTGAATCATGGCAAACAAGATCAGAGCTTCCTTTTCTGATCGTTTCTTCTATAGGAGAGGCAGAAAGGCAGAAGTTAATGGGCCGTGGGCCCTGAACTGCCTATGCCGATGGGCCATTCAGGCGTCGGCTGCCCCTTGCTCAGAAGTCCGTTAGGAGGCCCAGATTGAGGCGTTACGCGGTTAGCAATCAGCGCACAGGCGTTTAGTCCCACAAGGAAACTTGTGGCAGCAGATGAGCGGTGGCCTCGGTATGTAATCAGGGTTAGGCTACCCTGGAAACATACTTACCTGGACGGGGTCGATGGGTGATCAGGAAGACCTATGGCCTAGATCAATGGTTCACATTGCACTTGGTGGATACGTTGGTCTACCGTCTCCTCAAGTAGGAGAGTGGACGTCATAATTTGTGGCAGAGGGGTATGCGTTCGCGCGGCCCCTACTATTCTCAAACTACAATTTTATGCACGATGAGAAGTGCAATTCTGATTTATTATTCCAAAATTATCTCACTACCAATCATGAACTAAGTTTTTAATTCTTGAAAATGCAATTCTGAATTATTTATAGAAAATTATATTATACCAAGGACGAAAGGAAACAACTGCAACTAACCACAGTGTACCTCCTGCTGAAGTGCTAACGGCACATTTGCTGAATGGCCGCCATATCGTGTTCGAATGCGTCGCCCTAGCAAAGAACTTTACACTGCCACGCATAAAGACTGTGGACCCAAAAAAGGAGGAGACTCCCAAGCATAATTACTATGATGGTAAAAAAAGAAAAAGAAGACGACTCCCGACCATACTTGTGACATGGACGTTGCTGGTGTGTGTATGAATCAGATAGGATCTGAAGACCCTTATCGTCTCCAAAAGCCCGATTTGCTCATCGCTGGTGATGGGAACAACCTCTGTCCCGAGACGGATTCAATTTCCTCCACGATGATCAGTAGAAAGCTTGGTGCCATCCGTGTCGATTGTCAAACAAGGGCAGCTCCTTTTTCAGTTTTTTATTGCCTGACAACAGCAAAGCGGGCGAAGAACACGCCGTCCAGAACTAGGCAAATCGCGTTCCTGATCGTGTCTCGTTAGAAGGAAGATTGTAATGGGCCATGGGCTCTAATTGAAAGCCAGCCAATGGGCCACCGTTGTCCGGCTGCCCCGCGCGCCCGGGCTGCCAATGGACCTCGCTACAATTACAAGGCAGACGGGCCGGAGCTATTGAATGCGGCATCCTTTTCAAACCCGCGTGTTCCGAAACAAATTTTTGGAACGGGCCTAATTCTAGCTTAATCTTCTGTGATCATCTTGCAGCGAAGTCAACGGTTGCGATCCGTTGGTTGCATAAAGCTTTGCACAAACTGACAAACATGCACCTGACGGCTTGGCGTGCGTTGTCAACGGCCGACTGGCGCCAAGGACCAGTTCATGGCACCAGCAGGCAGGTGCAGTAGAATTGAATACTGTCACCACCTGCTGGCCCTGCTCTGCTCGAGATTGGCCCTGGCAGCTCGACACCCTCGCATGGCATGTATACAGCACAGTACAAGTTGACGAGAGGCTCGGCAGATTTCCAACCTCCGATCCCAAATTCAATCCTGAGGTAGCCAGCCGCCGCCATGTTTCGCAAGGTCTTCGCTTGGGTGCTCATCGTCGTCTTCCTCGTGCCCGGGTTCATGTGCTTCCCCAGGGCCCCGCCCAATCTGCTCCACGGCCACTCTCGGTACACTGTGTGATCTCGAGTCGAACAATCGATTTCTGATGGCGAGCAGCTAACCGACGTCTGATACATGGTCCAGGTGGGATTGGGGGGAAGAGAGCACTGGTCGCCGCCGCCGCCGGCGGCGGCGGCGGCGGATGCAGGTCGAGGAGGAGGAGGAGCGTACGGAACAGGCGGTCCCTAGGGATGAAGACGAGGCCCGCGGCGGCGGTTCCCGTTCGGCCGCCGCCCCCACCGGAGGCGCAGAGGATTCGACCTCGGCGGCGGCCTAGGTGCCAAGCAAGCTCCGCCGCTTGCGCGTTCTTCGACTCCGTGGACGTACTCGTAACAGTGTCTTCTTGTAATTCGAAACGGTGGAGTATCTGTCGCGACGTGAAGACCGCCATTGGGGCACAGTTTCTCTGTCCTTGTACTCTACATGTCGCCGTTGACCGCTCCTGTGCACATGCTCTTGGTAAAGGCACGGAAAATCGAGCTGGCGAATCCATGGCGCGGCGCTCGTGATCTTGATTCTTGCAACGGATTCGAAGCCCAAGCGCCGCGCTGCGCAACGTTTCAGACTTTCTTCCCTTCTTCTCTGACTCTCCGAGACTCTGACTGCGAATGCCCGTGCGCTGACGGAAGTTTGAGGCGTAGCAGCTCGCAGTCCTCGGGAGCCGGGAGGCCTCGATCGGCACACGTGCGTTGACGCCGAGCGCTTTCACATACAACCCGCTGCACTGTACATCTAGGATCTGACGATGCCGGCTGCCGCTCCAATACTGCTCGTGAACATTTGTAGGAAGGGCTGGTCGGAGCGTCTGCGTAAGTTGCAAACAACAGTTGTTCGTATACAAATTCATGACGTGTATTTCTATACAATATATCAGTGTTGGGCTAACTTTTACATAACATCATGTACGAATCTGAAGTAGTTTCATATTGGCAAAATAGATATTTTAATCCTTCAACTTTATCCTAAGGATCAAATTCAACCATCAATCAACTTTTAAATTGACCAATTGTTGTTGGTCAAAATCCACCGCGCGAGCAGCCAAAGGCAATACGAAGAGCCGGAAGGCTCCTGGAACTGCTGGTGGGCTCCGGTCCCTCGGTCAACGGCCCAGGATCCGGCACACGACCTGACGTCTGGGTTGCTAGGCGTGCCACCTGACTTTGTACCTGATCAGGAAGGTGTAGAAGTGATTTCAGTTAGTTTCCTGCATGCACAGACACGTTTAAACATTAGTCCGAGCCGTGATCGGCTCATCGGGTGATTTCCGATATCGGATGTAAAGAGCCGATTGTCTTCCAGTATCAGATCGGATCTAAGTATTTAAACAAAGCGCATATATCCGATGGTAATAAAAACTTACTCTGTAATCAATAGACTAATTCAATCTACGACGATTAAAGCTTTCACCCCATAACCGGAACATCCTACGCGTAGTTAAGCCTAACAAACACGAAAGATAACAGAATAACAACCTAAACAGAGGCCTAAAAACCAACAGAAAGTCGATTCCTGGAACAATCCCTCTTTAGGTTAATACAAAGCATCAAACATACTGCCGGATCATTTAACTCGTTTGAAGGGCCTAATCATGCGGATATCAAGCTAAATCTTTGATGAAGAAAGACTAACCATAATAGATTGGATCTACTAATCGAAAATAGAGCAAGGTACTGCCCTTACACCCGAGATCGGGCACGAGGACAGCTAAACGCTTACGGGTAACAAGCAACGCATGAATATAGCATAAAAGACGATGCATCCCTTTAAGCGTTAAGATAACTAATGTTACTCGCCATCAACAACGCTTCAGTACAAGAAACACAAAGGTAAACAGGCAGGAATGATGCCGCCCCGATCACGCTTCGCGTGATCGGGGCTGCACGGCACTTACCCGAGAGAAACCTTAGAACAGGGGTGGCGATGCGCCGAGAGTTGTTTGCGAATGGTTGTTGTTCGTTCTTTATTCGTAGTCCAAGATACATATTTATAGTCCGGAGACTTGCCTCTCCTAACCAATCCTATCTGAGCACGACATGAATCCTAACTATCTCTATCTAAACTAATTTAAACTAATTTGAACGCACACACCTATCTAGATACATGGCCAATCCTGGCCTCAAAACATTCGCGCAGGGGCCGATCTGCAAGCCCATCACAATTATCCTTTGAGCTCATCTTGCTCACGGTCCACCTTCTGGCCCATCTAAATTATAGCGATAACACCAATATAGTTCCTCAAATTTTGTTTTGGGGTCAAACTCATTCTTGTACTGATATTATACTCCAAAATAACGTGACATAAATGCAAAAAGTCCCTTTTACCTTTGGCTCCTTCTTTCCCTCCGAAATTTTCACTGTTCGTGTCACTGTTTGTTCAATTTTCCGCAACATTTTAGACGGTGGTACGTGGTTATGCAACAAGTAGATTTAATTTCACTCTCCGTGCATCCGCAATACAATGCAATACGTGGGTAAATAAACACTTGTGATACTCAGCTCCTAAATGCATAAATATACTGCACTTATTTGCTTGTATTGGCCAAATATTTTTTTATAATAATAAACTATTGCGGAATTTAGAAGGGGAAGGAACTAAGGGCAAAGTGGACCTTTTCATAGATCTCATGCAGCATAAGGCTGAGTTTGATCTAAAAACTAAAATTGACGAGCTATTGGCCAATCTGAAAATTTAGAGATAAATTTGACTTTCAGATCAAAGTTGAGGATCAAAATACCTATTTCGCCTTTCATATTTTCATACCATGGTTTCTTCTTGTACAGCCTCTTCGGTCTGCACCTGCTTGATCTAGTTGTCTGGCCAAAGTTTGTCCGGTACGTTAGGAGGGGACAGCACAGCTCGAGATCTGCGAGCACATATATACTGCATCTTTTAAACCCGCCTACCGAAACAAATTTAGGCTAGATCACGAACTGCCCTAGCTTATCCTTGCGAGACTATATTATCATGCGGCAAAGTCAACGATTATCATCAATAGGTTGCCTGAAGCTTACTCAGACATGCACCCGTCGGCGTGCGTTGTCAACGGCCGACGGACGCCACGTAGTTTTCCGTCAATTGTTCGAGCTTGGGGATTCCAACTAGCTAGCTGTATTCTCATGAAGCGTCAACGGCCGACGGACGCGTGCGAGATGAATCTAGCATCATCGGCCGGTCTCGATTAGAATTTAGAAGACCTGCACACGAGCTACAGTCATTGTAGTGCCAGCTAGCAGTTCAGCAGCATCGGCAAGAAGGTGCAGTATAAATGGAGTAGTATAATACTGCAGCCACCTACTAGCTAGCCTGCTACTTCCAGTAGATTGGCTTGGGCAGTTGGATGGATCGGTTGACGAGGCTGGCTGGAGACGCCCTTCCAACATCCATGCATCTCACGCTTGCGTTATATATTCAGCAAAAGTTGACGAGGCTGGACACCCTTCCAAGATCCAGCATCCAATCCATTCCCCGGCCGAGCTAGCGCCAGCAGCTGCCATGACCATGATTCGGAGAGTCCTCGCTTGGTTCTTCCTGGTCGTCGTCCTCGTGGGTTCTTTCGCTGCCCCAGTCCGCTCCTCCTCGCGTGGGGGTGGGAGGAGCGTCTGGGGCGCGGGCGGCGGCGTCGCGACGGCGGGCAACGACGACGGCTACGCGCACGGCGGCGGGAAGAGGGTATGGAACAGGCGGTCCCTGGGGATGAGGACGACGCAGCCGCCCGCGCCGGTGTCCAACAAGATGAGGGCCGCGGCGATGCCCGCGCCACCGTCGCCGACGACGACGAGGGTGTGATGTCGACATGGCTGCTTTTCGGAAGCGTACCAGCGTGTAATTTCAAC
This sequence comes from Panicum hallii, assembly GCF_002211085.1. Classification (NCBI taxonomy): domain Eukaryota; kingdom Viridiplantae; phylum Streptophyta; class Magnoliopsida; order Poales; family Poaceae; genus Panicum; species Panicum hallii. The sequence goes on from NC_038045.1 coordinate 49,256,457, forward strand.
GTCGTTTTTTTTATAAGCGTTTCAACGTCGTTTGTGTTTCTTTCGCTACGTAAATTAGCAGCTACCCTTGAATGAATCTGCCACACTCGATCTCACTAGGCATTACTGCGTGTGTAATTTGAACATTCTGTAGTCGTTGCTGTGCAAAACTAGCCTGATTGTCAGTTACAGGCATTCACAACTAAAACTTAAATTAGAGGGCACGTATGTTTTTGTTGAAAAGCAAACGAACAAGAATGTTGCCGAATGCCGAGCATATATCAATAGAGAGAAAAAAAACAATATACATAATAACAACATATGACATAAAGGTGCAAATTGATGACACTTAAGTGCACCTCCAACTATCTTTAGTTGAAATATTTGTACTATTTCTCTAGAATGGGAACTCATTTTGAAAAATTAGCACAAATATTTAAACTAAAGAGGGTTGGAGGTGCATCTAAGGCTCACTAATTTGCACCCCTAATATAACAAATACAAAAGGATGGGTTCTTCCAACGAGTCTCCACGAAGGGAAATGATATCCACATGCCGATGTCGATGCCACCACCGATCGAACATAGATCAGGCACAAGGTTTTTAACCATTGTTTTCTTTATCCTCTTAAAATAACTATAACTAGAAGAGTTATATATACATGTTTTGTGCTCAATATATGGATCTATATGGGAGTACGAGCATCTCCAGCGCTACCCTAATAAATCTTTCCCAATAACTAGCTAATGGGGATATTCTGATAATTCCTTTATGGTTATTGGGAGAGTTGCTTTGGCAGTTCCCTAATAATCTTATCCCAAGCCAACTACCATATTGGAAGAGCTCCAACTCTCACTCTATTTGGGGAGAGTTGGGATGGATTATTGGTTCGTCCCAATAATTATTGTGAAAAGAAAACAATAAAGAGGATCTGCTGGAGTATAAATTTTACACAAACTCTCCTAATATAAATATATTAGTTTGATTGGGGAATGCGGATCTGCTGGAAGAACCTCACATGAAACCAGATTCAGGTACAATTTTGAGGGATCCCTCAAACGAGGCCTAGTTAATTTTCCAATAGTGCTAGATCGATCCATAGACACATTACACGTGTGTTTCGCACCTACGAGATAGTCGGAGGCACCGTACAAGCTAAGAAACTAATTACCGCTTCCGCCTCCCTCTCTGCACGAATAGAAGAGATTTTTTCGAAAAGAAAATATTAGAGATTACGTGGTCAAAATTTTATCCATAAATATAGTATTCGAGTACATTAACAAATCGATTTTTAGTAAGGGGTATGCCCATCTTTTACTATCCTGCTTAAGTTGTCATAAACATATCAGAATCCCCTAAATTATTTGCAAACGGAGGGAGCATCTTTAAGGAAAGAAGAAGAAGAAGAAGAAAAGTGACCTGTAGCAAATCCGACAATAGGAGTTGTCTCATTCCACCAGGAAAGGCGACATTCCCCGCGCGCCGCCAGCTTTGCACACCAGTCGCTCCCCTCCTCAATTATCCCCTGTGCTAGCGATGCAGCACCTACTGCAAGCCTGCGACGCACATCCGCAGTTGCTCTGCCCGCCTGCCGTTGCTCATGGTTCGGTAGCAGGAGACAGCACAGCTCGGGACCCGCGAATTAGCACATCTTCAACGCCTGTTTACGAAGCGAAGAATTTCAGTATGGATCATCACGAACTAACCGACCTGAATAATGCCTCGTCATCATTCAGCAAAGTCCACCATCGATGGTAACCAGCGGTTATTTTAGATCTGCATCGAGCTGATATGTGTTTGTCAACTGCTGACGGACGCCATGCATGTAGCTTTCCTTGAATCTGCCACTGTACGGCCATATATATATATATGTGTGTGTGTGTGTGTGTGTATATTTATATCCATCGACCTGATGCATTTTGAAATAGGAAGAAGACATAAGAAGTTCGTTCATATGAACTTCCTTCAATTTTACATAATAAAAGATAAATAAAACGGGTAGATTCATTCTTTCAATTTTCGTTTTTTAATTAAGGATAAAATCTAGCCTTCCATATCCATAGCCAAAGGTTACAAAGAGTTCATACACTAATGAGGAGCATAATAGCACAAGAATGAAAACTCTAAAACAAAGAAAAAACAGAAGACTAAGCTTTGTTTTTTTGTTCGTCCATGCGTCGATCTTAAGTTGTCTTGATTCATCTTAAGTCCATTTCATCTTTCATCTGTTTAGAAACTTGATGTCCGATTTGAAATACCTCAATGTCTGATTATTGTCGGTAACTGCTGAAGAACCCTTCAATCAATCAGTGTCATACAATGAATCTAAACATACATCGGGCCTGTTTAGTTCCACCAAAACGCAAAAACGCAAAATGCAAACTTTTACTGTAGCAAAGGAATCTTGCTAATTTGAAGTACTAAATGAAGTCTACTTGCAAAACTTTTTGCATGGATGGGTTGTAAATCACGAGACGAATCTAATGATGCTAATTAATCCATAATTAAGCAATAATTAGCGGATGGTTACTGTAGCATCACTGTTGCAAACATGGATTAAGTAGGCTCATTAGATTCGTCTCGCGATTTACAACCCATCCATGCAAAAAGTTTTGCAAATAGACTTCATTTAGTACTTCAAATTAGTAAGATTCCTTTGCTACAGTAAAAGTTTGCATTTTACGTTTTTGCGTTTTGGTGGAACTAAACAGGCCCATCATCATAAGTTCATAACGAGCCTCGATTAGAAAAAAAATGTGAACGAGCTACCGCCAGTGTACGATACGAGAACGATCAGGACATTATTGAAACCTGCCGCATTAGCAAGCAGGATCTGTAGGACCGGAAAATGCGACCAGAGGGGGGTGAATGGGAGCAACTCAAAATAATTTCGCACGGAAGCAAACAGATCAAACTCCCAAATTTCAAGAACTTTAGCAAATTAGATCCAAATGCGAGGAAACTCGAAACATAGGTTCACAAGATCACTAGAAAGCTATTCCCAAAATATTATGCAAGACAATCAAGTATAAAATACGGATCAAGAAAACCTAGATTGAAACCGACGATAAACCTGACGAAAAACAAATAAGCACGATGCAATGAAACGAGGAACAATACTTAATGATTAAACCAAGTAATTGTTCTTACAAAATTGCATCTAGCCTCCGCCCGATCGTCCTCCCTCTCTTGATTAGAGAGATCAACGAAAATCCCTCACTAGGAATTAAACCCTAGGCTAGACTGGAGAGAGGAGTGCACGCAAGAAGAGCTTCAGGGAGGCGGCTACTGTTGCGCGGAACTGTTCACGGCGGAACTGTTCACGGCGGCTACTGTAGCAAACACCCAGAAACCCTAAAAACGCATACCCCTCAATCCTAGGTGCCACATATTTATAACCCATAGGATGGCACTACGTAAATTACAAATTTGCCATTACGTAAATTAAATTAACGTAATCGGCGCGTACTACGCAATATCATCCTCCACGGCAAACAATCTCGATGTCCGCGATCCTTCCATCTAGCACCATGGCGTCCCGTGATCTCGCCGCACGATGATCCGGAATCTTCTCGCGATCGACAATTGTCCCCGTCTTCGGCCACGTCCGCCGCAACGAACGTCCGGGATCTTGGTTTTGTGGCTTAACCAAGAAACCGTCCACCAACATTCTCTCGCTGTGTCGTCAGGTACAGTAGACATACACCGCACGATCTCAAATCCCTCGAACGCAAGTCTTGATCCACCCTTCACCGCTCTCAGTCCATCGGCGTGGCATCATATCTTCATTCTTCACACGTCGCCGCATGTTCAGTCTCCACCTATCACCTGCAACGACACCAACCAAGAGAAACGTCACACGCACACTGTGTTGTTCAATCACTCATCACAAGGTCCTAGCCCCACGGGCATCTCAATCTCCCCCTTGATGAGTGCATTGACAACACCACACCACACAAATTTATTCAAACAAAAATAGAGTAAAAGAAGAAAGAAAAGAAAATAATCTAACAAACTTGATCCCCACAGACATGGGCTAGCAACAAAAGCTAGGCTCGACACAATCAAGACAAATGCAAGAGTAACTGAAAAGCTCCAAAGCTGACAAACTCCCCCTATCAAAATGCTCAAACTCAACCTCCCCTGAGACTCAGCAACATTTCAAAAGCATAATCTCAGCAAGAAAAATAATTAACTCCCCCTGCAAAATGAATTTGTGTCACTCATTCTCCCCCTTGTTGACAAAGCACTCTGTCAAGTAAAAGATACATGAGGGGACAGCACAGATAGAAGCTTCAGAGACATATATCAAATACTTATACCAGCGAACCAGCAAAACCAGCCGTTCAGAAAAGCAGCAACACAATGCAATGACCATAGAAATTTAAATTTGAACCTTTTGAAAACCAATTAGTCAGACCATGCAAACAAATTCAAAGCCAGTATCAAGCTGAAGACAAGACATATAGCAAGCTCACACGACGGGTAACAAAGCTTCCAATCAAAGTTCACTGCAAATGCTTGAATCAGGTCTATGCCATGAAAGACAAACCCGTGGCACACACAACACCTGCGACTGGGGCAAGCTGTGAGTAACCAACTTAGGCTGCCATGCCTAAAGCACAAGTCTGTATATACAAACCCAAATCTCAGCATCATATATAATATATATATATATATTGTTCCCAATGTTATATGCTGAATACTGAACCCATTTTTCTTTTGTTGTCCCTGCTGATCTGGGATCTTTTGACAGCCCCTGGACTATAGAGTGCCCGGTTCATGTGTGTCTTTGCGACACAAAGAACATTTGTTCTTTCATAGGCCCAAAAGAAGCTACATTCACAGTGACGAACCGGTCTTTGACCCATTGAAAGGAGCCAAAACCGAACCGTGAGCAAGATATATGTCGAGTATTCAACCAGATACTAGAACAAGAACATGTAAACAAGCCTGATAAAATCATGAAGTATCTGTGTGCTGTTTTTAAAACAAAATATGGTCACCCAAAGCATCACAACCTCTCCAAAGGCGTTTATCACAAATTCGCTGAAACAAGTATAAGGCATATGTAACCGAAGCGACAAAAACATTGATACTAGAAAGGATAACACACACCAAACTCACCACGCAAACGTGCAAACGTGGCTTGATCGAGTGGTTTAGTTAAAATATCAGCCAACTGCAGACTAGTATCAACATGCTTAAGCTCAATATCACCCTTTTCAACATGATCTCTTAGAAAATGATAACGAACATCAATATGTTTCGTTTTAGAATGCAGCACAGGATTCTTAGCAACACTGATGGCACTAGTGCTATCACACAAGAGAGGAACATGAGAAAACGACAAACCAAAATCGCGAAGGGTAGCTATCATCCATAAAAGCTGAGAACAACAACTAGCAGCAGCAACATACTCGGCCTCTGTAGTAGATTGAGCAACATTGGATTGTTTTCTAGAGGACCAAGAAACAAGAGAAGAACCCAAAAACTGGCAAGTACCCGATGTAGATTTTCTATCCAAACGACACCCAGCAAAATCAGCATCCGAAAAACCACACAAACTGAGCGTCGAAGAAGCAGAGTACCAAAGGCCAAATTTAGGAGTGAAACGAAGGTACCTCATTATGCGCTTCACTGCCTGTCGATGAGAGGTCCTGGGAGACGCCTGAAAACGAGCGCACAGACACACAGCAAAGTGTATATCTGGTCTCGTTGCAGTCAAGTACAAAAGCGACCCAATCATGCTTCTATATTCCTTCTGATCCACGGATTCTCCATCTTCATCAGCATCCAAAGCTGCGCTAGTCGGAATGGGCGTTGAAATTGGCTTAGCATCAGCCATGTCGAACTTCTTCAGGACATCTATTGTATATTTTCCCTGATGCACAAATGTCCCTTCCTGTGTTTGTTTAATTTGCAATCCTAGGAAAAAGGTCAACTCACCCATCATAGACATCTCAAACTCCTTACTCATTGATTCTGCAAACTTTGCAACAAGAAAATGAGACGAACCACCAAAAATGATATCATCCACGTATATCTGAACTATTAGAGAATCATTGCCTTGTCTGAGGAGAAATAAAGTTTTATCAACAGAACCCATCTTGAACCCATTTTCAAGTAGAAAAGTTTTCAGTCTAGCATACCAAGCACGAGGTGCTTGCTTCAACCCATATAAAGCCTTTTGTAACTTGAAAACATGATTAGGAAATTTAGGATGTTCAAAACCAGGGGGTTGTTTAACATAAACTTCCTCTTCTATATACCCATTCAAAAAGGCACTCTTCACGTCCATTTGATAGAGCTTAAAACCACGTGAAGCAGCAAAAGCAAGCAAAATGCGAATAGCTTCTAAACGAGCAACAGGAGCAAAAGTTTCACCATAATCAATACCCTCCTTTTGACAGAAACCCTGAGCCACCAATCTGGCTTTGTTTCTGACAACAAGACCATCTTCCCCTTGTTTGTTCTTAAAAACCCATTTAGTACCAATTGGTTTGCAAGAAAAAGGTGGATCAACCAAAACCCAAACCTGATTCCGTTCAAAATTTTCTAACTCCTCATGCATGGCATTGACCCAATTAGAATCAGACAGCGCATGTCCAACATCACGGGGTTCAAAAGAGGCAACAAATGCAGAATGCGCAAGGACACATTGATTTCTAGATTTATACCTTGTCGTGCGCTCATTCAAGTTACCTATCATTTGTTGAGGTGGATGGCGACGCTGAATATGTCGAGGTGCTGTTCTAACAGAAGTTGCCTCCCCCTCAATGGTAGCTGGTTCATGATCAACAGTAGGTATAGCTGCAGGATCTGCTGTGGATGTGAAAAGCTCTGAAGGCCCATCGTCTATCGTGCTGCTAGGCGTCTGAATGGGAGTTGCCTTGAGCACAGCTGGATCCTCTGTAGCATCATCATCATCGTCAAGTCCATCAACCTCATCTTCAAAAATGCTTTGTCCAATCTCATCATCACCTGCACACTCAAAAGCAGAAGAGAAACAAGGCATCGTCTCATCGAAGGTGACCTCACATGTCTCCTCGATGCGATTAGTATCAAGATTAAGAACCCGGTAAGCTCGCCCTTGCAAAGCATACCCCAAGAACAACCCATCAGAAGAACGTGATTCAAATTTGTCCAAATTTCCTTTTTTCAGAATAAAGCATTTACAACCAAATACGCGAAAATGAGAAACTTTTGGACAACGACCATATCTCAACTCATAAGAAGTTTTCCCCAGAAAAGCTCTCAGAAAAATACGATTAGCAACATAGCAAGCGGTATTGATCGCCTCAGCCCAAAAACGTCTAGGGGTTTTATGTTCATCAAGCATTGTCCTAGCCATCTCAACAAGCGTTCGATTTTCCTTTCAACAACACCATTCTGAGGGGGGACATACGGTGAGGAAAACTGATGATCAAGACCCTGTTCTGAACAAAAAGCTTTCATTCGAGCATTCTTGAATTCTGTGCCATTATCACTGCGAATTGCTCTAACGACATTATTGGATAACTCATTTTTCAGCTTTAGAACAAGATCATGAATAAATTGAAAAGCCTCATCCTTGGATTCCAAAAAGAACACCCATGAATAACGAGAAAAATCATCCACAATGACAAGCACATACCACTTCCCACCAGCAGAACGGACACGGGCTGGACCTACAGTGTCCATATGTAACAGCTCACCCGGTCGTTCTGTCATCACCTGAGTCACAGGTGCATGAGAAGCCGCAATCATTTTGCCATGTTTGCAAGGAGCACAAACCAAATCTTTCTCGAACTTGAGTTTCGGTAAACCATCTATCAAACCCATCGAACTCAAACGGCATAGTAAATCAAAGCTCAAGTGACCCAAACGACGGTGCCACTTCCAAATGGGGAGAGAACCATGAGCAACCAAACAACGAGCTTGTCCAAAAGATTTAGAGAAATCAACCATGAAAATTCGTCCAAAGGGGGAGATTTGACAAACAAGGTTACCGATAGAATCTAGAACTCGCGAATTGCCTTTCTTAAAACGCACTTCAAAACCATCATCAAGAAGTTGTGAGACAGAAAGCAAGTTATAATGTAAGTTCCGTACCTTCGCGACGTCCTTTAGCATGAATTTATTGGTTACCTTGATACAGCCATGTGCCATCACTTTTCCTTTACTATTGTCCCCGAATGTAATGTATTCTTTACCGCTCGCGGGGTGAGGCTGGAGAACCATCTATCATCTCCGGTCATGTGACGTGAACAACCAGAGTCCATTATCCATATGTTCTCCTCGCCTCCATCCTGCAATCAATAACGAACACGAGAGTGAGCTAATGACTCAACACTGGGGTTAGGATAATGCAATGAGAACCAGTGCTGGGCCATTTGCTCAAAAGAAGCATTAGCAAAATCAAATCTCTCGAAAGAACGACGATGCCCACGAGGGGGAAAACGTGGCATGTCATCCCTATATGGCGCAGGGGCATTATTACGTGAGCGAAAACTAGAAAAGCGAACAACTGGCGCACGTCTAGAGTCACTATGATCATAGGCACCATGTGCAGGGTACCGATCACGTCGTTCAGCACGCTTCCTACGGAAGCAAAACTCCGCCAAATGACCATCACGATCACAAAAATCGCAATGGTAAATATTTTGAGTAGGAGCAACGACAACCTTAGCCTTAGAAGTGGAACCAGAAAAATCAGGCTTAAGGTTATCCAAATGTTCACAAGTTGGTGGCCATGTGTTATTCAGGCTTTTGAAGTGTTTGGGTTTAACCCTCCAAACCTGCTTTTTAGGAACAGACTTGGGAGGTTCTACCACAAAACCTTCAGGTGAGACCAGTGGACTCTTCTCACTGGGAGTAGGCCCATTGTTCTCACCATCTGCATTCTTTTTACCAAAAGTACGCTTCAAATCATAACCAACACCAAAATGCTCACCCCTTTTAATTTGTGCAATAGTCATACCAATCTGGGGCTCACGCACAGAACACCAACCAAGGATTGTTCTTAAATGAATGTTTTCTTCTTCTAAAGCAGCATTGTCCTTCTTTAAGATGGAAATTTCAGCAACAAAAGTAGGACAAGTCAAACACTCAGGTAAAACAGGACAAGTGTGTTTTTCCAACTGAACAATATGGCATTTAGCAACATTCAACTCAGTTTGCAAAATTGGACAAGTAGCACAAGCACCAAGTAAAACAGAACGAGAGCGAAGTTCTTCCAATTCAATCTTAGCACAATCAAATTTATCAACTAAAACAGCATGCTTAGATTGCAATTCAGAAATAGAAACCATATGAATAGAACATTCCTCACATTCTACAGCAGCAGGTGTAGCATCTTTTAGTGTTTTTAATTCAGCAGATATTCTATCATGATCAGCCTTAAGTCTTGCTAGAATTTTATTTTGTTTATCAACAAGTTTAGTCAACTCTTCAATTTCTTCTTCAGCAGAATTTTGTACCTCATTATCAGAAGAGTCGTTGCTGCAGTCATATGCATCACCCTCATTTAAAGCCATAGTGCACATGCCTCCCTTGATGTCAGCAAGAAAACAGAGTCCTCCATCATTGGTCTTTTTGGGCTTCTCATCTTCGGACTCTGAATCACTAGAGTTGTAGGAGGCATCTGAATCAAAGCTACCCAGCGAAGAAAAGAGAACATGTGCAGCCTTCTTGATTTGCTTGTCAGTAAGCTTGTGTTGTCCCTTCTTTCTCCCACGCCTATCACTCTTGTTCTTCCTGTCCCTTGATTGTTCCTGGCGCCTGTAGCTGTTGCCATGCTCCGGTGCCTTCACCTTGCTTGGACAATCAGCAATGAAGTGTCCACGCTCACCACAGTTGAAGCATCCTTCTGAACGCCTTCTATTTCGCCTGTTTTCATATACCCGCTTGAACTTGTTGGTGAGCAAAACAAGCTGATCATCATCAAGTGCCTCCAACTCATCATCTGCAATATGACACAAGGAGGACAAAGCAAAACTAGGAGTAGATGAAAGATTAGCATTAGTGTTAGTACTCCCAGAAACCAAAGCCATTGGAATATTTGAAGAAGAACCAGCTGTGGGATTGTTAAGCTTTTTCCGAAATTGGATGTCGATCTCTTTGGATTTAAGCTTACTGAAAAGCTCATCAGTTGTAAGAGTCTCATAATTAGTAGACTCAACAATCGCTTCCACTTTTGTGCCCCAAACATCCAAGTCGAGTGCATGCAACAATTTGAGAGCCCTTGCATGATCATCATACGGCATAACCGTTATGTTGGCTTTCATTTTGTTGACAAGACTCAAAAATCGAGCGAAAAGATTTTCGATAGACTCACCAGGCGATTGCATAAAATTATCATATTCGCGCCTGTAAGTTTCAAATAACCGGATCTTCACTGCGTTGGTGCCCTCATGAAAATTTTGTAGAGTAGACCAAATTTCGTGAGCAACTTGTTTGTCAGAAACACGATCAAATTCAGATTTGCTCAAAGCAGCAAAGAGAAAATCTACAGCTTTGTTATTGTTTTCATATTTTGTAGCGTGAGCTGCATTTGAGGGATCAGCTGGAATCACATAAGTCGTATCAATTATAATATTCCAAATCGCAATCCCTTTCCCCTTGAGAAAGGCACTCATGCGAGCCTTCCAGTATGGGTAATCGGTTCCATCAAAAGCAGGTGGATGTGAAGACGAAGTCATGATCGCCACAAGTGGATTTCACAACAGATTAGGTATGAGAAAATCTTAACTGGCTCTGATACCAATTGTAGGACCGGAAAATACGACCAGAGGGGGGTGAATGGGAGCAACTCAAAATAATTTCGCACGGAAGCAAACAGATCAAACTCCCAAATTTCAAGAACTTTAGCAAATTAGATCCAAATGCGAGGAAACTCGAAACATAGGTTCACAAGATCACTAGAAAGCTATTCCCAAAATATTATGCAAGACAATCAAGTATAAAATACGGATCAAGAAAACCTAGATTGAAACCGACGATAAACCTGACGAAAAACAAATAAGCACGATGCAATGAAACGAGAAACAATACTTAATGATTAAACCAAGTAATTGTTCTTACAAAATTGCATCTAGCCTCCGCCCGATCGTCCTCCCTCTCTTGATTAGAGAGATCAACGAAAATCCCTCACTAGGAATTAAACCCTAGGCTAGACTGGAGAGAGGAGTGCACGCAAGAAGAGCTTCAGGGAGGCGGCTACTGTTGCGCGGAACTGTTCACGGCGGAACTGTTCACGGCGGCTACTGTAGCAAACACCCAGAAACCCTAAAAACGCATACCCCTCAATCCTAGGTGCCACATATTTATAACCCATAGGATGGCACTACGTAAATTACAAATTTGCCATTACGTAAATTAAATTAACGTAATCGGCGCGTATTACGCAATATCATCCTCCACGGCAAACAATCTCGATGTCCGCGATCCTTCCATCTAGCACCATGGCGTCCCGTGATCTCGCCGCACGATGATCCGGAATCTTCTCGCGATCGACAATTGTCCCCGTCTTCGGCCACGTCCGCCGCAACGAACGTCCGGGATCTTGGTTTTGTGGCTTAACCAAGAAACCGTCCACCAACGTTCTCTCGCTGTGTCGTCAGGTACAGTAGACATACACCGCACGATCTCAAATCCCTCGAACGCAAGTCTTGATCCACCCTTCACCGCTCTCAGTCCATCGGCGTGGCATCATATCTTCATTCTTCACACGTCGCCGCATGTTCAGTCTCCACCTATCACCTGCAACGACACCAACCAAGAGAAACGTCACACGCACACTGTGTTGTTCAATCACTCATCACAAGGTCCTAGCCCCACGGGCATCTCAGGATCAGTATAGTGCTAATATATAGTACTACAGGACCTAACGGCCTGCGAGATCACAGACTGGCATCGTCGGTTTCGTGCGGTGACACCATCGCGGCATGTCTATAAACAGCACGGGCTGACGAGAGGCTTTGACTCGCGCTAATTCCAAGCTCTAGACTCCATTCCCCCGGCCCTCTTCGTCCTCCTCCTCGAGTCATTCTTCAGTTCAGTGTTCAGACTGCCAATTGAGTGGCAGGCAATCTGGCCGCCATGAATGGCAGGTTCGTTGTTTGCCTGCTCGTCGTCGTCGTCTTCCTCGCGTGTTGTTGCGCCGCCCCAGCCTGCGCCTCCTCGCGCCCTCTCGGTACGTCCGTTCGATCGAGCCTCGACTAGCCTGAATAATTTTTTTTCGTTCCGATCGACGGGCGCGCGCGGCTAACTAACGCGTTGGATGCAGATGCTGCGGCGGCCGGTGACGCGAGGGGGCTACCAGCAGCTGCCGCCGGCTTTGCGACGGTGAGCCGCCGCAGGGTTCCCGGCAGGAGGAACCCTAGCCACAACAGGCGGTTGTTGGGGACGAGGACGACGTCGCTGCCGCCCCCGCCGCTGCCGAACAAGATGAGGGCCACGGCGATGCCCGCGCCCCCACCGCCGATCATCTGATTGATTGATAGATAGATACCAACCTTTCTGCTGCTTTCTTCTCGCCCCCGTGCCTTACCAACTGCCACTGCCTGGGCGTGCACGCTCTGCTCTGCATACATGCACATGGCAAAGGTTGCTGCTGGTTGGTGCGTATGCGACTGTCACCATCGTGATAATGTTGCCAGTGTTTCCGTTTATTTTTTTTTGAGTTGAGTGTATGAATAATTAATACTAAAAGTCTACACCAATGAGAAACGACGGTCAATTCACCTAAAGTTAACGCAGCTCCCCCTCAAGTTGCACCAAGTCCTATACTTTTTGTTTGTTTAGCCTTCATTTGAAACTCGTCAATTTTCTCAGTTCTCTTGAGAATTGAACTGCTCCGGCCAGCCTGATTGCAGTTGAGGTAGTAGTATTAGGAGACACCACACGAACCGACATTAGCAGTGCATGATCATCATCCAGCTAGCAAAAAGTCCAACGTTGACCATACACACACTACTATGACTTACCACTCGTCTTATAAAAATAACGTGCACTTGTCTGCGTACGTACGTGCGTTATGAACAGACAACCGAAGCTACGTAGCTTTCTATGAATTTGTCGCGGTATGTGATGTATAATGTACGGCCATTCCACACCGATCGATACTAGATACTACTCTCAAGTGCCATCTCAGCGCCCCCCCCCAACCCCCCCCCCCCCCAAAAAAAAAGAAAGAGAGCCCACTATTCAAAGCATATAATATTTTTTCCTCAGATACGTAGAAGAGTTGAGCATAATTGTACTAAGAAAAAAGAGTGAGAATTACAATCTCGCATAGCAAAAGCCATGCTTGACGATGTTCCAGGACGCCGAAACCAACCCTAAGTGCTAATTTACACCACAAAGCAACCTAGAGAAGGTGGGAAAAGAGAGAAACGATAGGCTACTCCTCGCAAAAAAAAAACAACTAGGGTTCTTGGCTCCTGCCGCAATCCAGTTCTCTCCCTCTAACTGGATGAGCCGAAGGACCATGGATTGGATGGCTGCATGGCGTCGCCATAGAAGGTCTGTGCATTACGCTTTTCTCAAAGCTGCCATGCGACCAGGGCGAAGAGGGAGTCGAAATCTTTCCACTTGTCCTTCTAGAGCCGTTTGCGGAGGTGCATCCGCCAGTCCGGAAGCGACATGCTCGCGTGAGGTGTAATGTCCTGGAAACCAATCTTGTGCTGGATCTCCCACCAGATTTGCCCTGAGTTGGAGCAGCGGAATAGGAGCGGAATACCCCGAATAATATTAATGAAGTCAATAGAGAAGAAGAAGAGGAAGAAAAAGTAGAAGAAAGCTAAAATTGACATGCTACAAACTATTCATCCACTTTCACAACGGCAGCGGACACGGTATATTACCGGCTATGATTTTGCATAGGGAGCCAAGGCACATCATCTGTATATGATATGTATATGATAAGACATTCAACAGACCCTCTAAATAAACTCCTATTTTAAATTTGGAGGGTGGAATAAAAAAATCACACTCCAGCAGACACTCTACTAAAGCCTCCATTTTGAGGAGGCATCAAGATCTCTTCCTCCACCCTATATTCCTGGAGGGTCTCTAAGGAGCCCCCTATCCACTAACAAATAGATCCTACCCTTTAGATTAGAAGAAGAGGATGAGATTTAGACAGGGCCGTCTCCAGTAATTCGGGGCCCAGTGCGAAATGAAATATGGGGGCCATGCTTAATACAACTAAGACATACTTTCGCACAATTATATAACTCAATTAATTAAAGAACTAGCGGTCTTCATAATTAATCTCATAAACCAAATAAGAGTATTTTGAATCAATTCGAATAGCACATGTATATGTACAAAAATTAGCTATGCTGTTTAGAGCTAGGTATGGTCAAAATTAAGCTCGAATCATATTTTTGAACTCACCTTAGTACCTCACATATTTACGTTGAGTCTCTTGAAGTGTTGTTGACTGCCGCTGCCCTTGCAAATTGTGTCCGTGAGTCCATAAAATGCTGAGATCTGAGATCAAAGATCAGTAGATCACCTAGCACCTACATAGCTGCATGGGCTGCGTCAAGGCAGGGGGCCAGGGGCTGGATGCCTGGATGGGAGGGGACTCGTCATAGGCAGCGGCAACGGCCTACGCGATTGACAATCGATGATCTCGACTTGCAAGTTCGCGACGGCCGACGACGACGCCGAATGAGAAAGGGACACAGTACTTGATGCGGACGACGCTCGCTGCGACGATTCAGTTGCCGTAATGTACGGATAACCAAATGAGCGCGATGGATGGATTAATAGACCATGGACTGTTAAATTTTGGGGGCCCTTCCTTTTTTTGGGCCCGGAGCGGTCGCCCACCTTGCTCATGGCCATCGACGGGCCTAGATTTAGAGGTAAGTGCTGGAGTTGAGATTAAAAAACTAGCCCTTTAAAAATAGATGAACCCTTACTCAAGAAGTAGAAGTAGAAGGTCTGATTCGATTAACAACCCATCATATGAGTTTCAATGGAATGAAATTCTATAGAAAAGCAAATTATTTTGATATTTATTGTTCGGCAATCGTCATCCTGCACATGAAGACAGGCCACATAATACCGAGGCAGTTGATACTCATCCTAAAATTTCCATGAAATTTCTTTGTCCCAAACCTGTCCTTTACACTGTCAGTTCCTGAACTTCCTGCGTCGTCTATCTCGTATTTAATCCCTCCCCGCAGCCGAGATGCCGGTTGATACAAATTAAACTAAATCCCTCAGGTCAACTGATGAATCTAACACCATCAGCGAACCCCAATCTGAAAACCGCGCGCGCACGAGCTGCAATTATTGTGGCAATACGCTGCACCAGCCACAGATGTCAAGCAAGCAGGAGTAGTATACTACTATATTCTCTACTAGTATATACTACCGGCCACCACCTACTAGCCAGCCAGCCTGATTAGCTCCAGATCGGCTTCTCGGCAGTTCGCTCGAGCTCGGCACCCTCGTCACATCACCGATCCGATCAGCGGGTACATAAACAACACGAGCTGGCAAGGCTGGCGGCATTGGGACGCTTGATTATCCCGGGTTCCAATCGCCCGTGTTCGTCGTTGATCTCAGACGTCAGGCAGGCTCAGTCGTCGTTTCACGACCATGGCCGCCATGGATCGGAGCAGGCTCTTAGCTTGGCTGCTCGTGGTCGTCTTCCTCGTGTGTTCTCGCGCCGCCCCGGCAGTCTGCTCCTTGCGCCCTCTCGGTATAATCGACGGCTAGCTCGCGTGATGATTTTGCTTTGGGATTTCGATCTGGGCGGCGCTCACTAACGTATGCAATGCAGCAGCGAGTGACGGGGATGCGAGGGACGACGATCAGGCGTGGGTCGCGGCCGGTGCCGTCGCGGCGGCCGGCAGCGGCGGCGGCGGGGCCTCCGGTGGCGGGAGGGAGGCCTGGAACAGGCGGTCGTTGGGCTTCAGGTCGCCGTCGTCGCCGCCGGCGCCGCTGTGGAACAGGCCGACGACCATGCCCGTGCCCCCACCGCCGTGGACGTGACACCGAGTTGGTGGCTGCTCGCTGCTGCTTCCCTTCTGTGTGGCCTGGCCGCTTATGATCTGGAGCCGCGGCATATGCTTCCCTGTCACTGCTGGAGCTGCTCGTCGCTCGTGCGTACCAACGTGTCACGTGTGTGGTTTGTAGTCTTGATGTACATCCCTTACTGTACCTCTGTACCTCTAGCTGTGTAAAAATGCAATTAATCGTCCTTTTCGTATACAGCAAGTAAATAAAATTGAAAGTGCTAGCTTCTTGCTTATTCATTTCATGTGTATTTTACCTTTTTTTTTGCTTGTACGTGTATTTTACCTATTGTCATAAGAAACAAAAATGCAAATAGTTAGTTAGTAAATTTCAAGTGTTCAGATTAGGAAGCGATTAGATCAAGAGCCCTCTCCATCTTTGCTTCTAACTACTCCCTCCATCGCCCGCGGAGCCAGAATTTTAGAGTTAGGTATTCTCACTTTCGAAGCAAATAAATTTGAAATTAAATCCGAAGAATATACACTATTGATAAAAGTTGGATTCATCCATACCTAATAAAGAGTGACACTGATACGAGCACTGATGTCGACCGTAGTGACAGATTTGGCACTGTGTGCGTGGAAGATCTAGAGCTGGAAGAGGAAGATTGCGGCGCTATGATCGATAAAGGAAAAGCAGCGAAAGGAGGGATTGAAAAACCATGCTAACGTGCAGTTGTATTCATCTAAAGCCGAATTATCGTGAGCAACATCCAGTCACGATTTAGGTAATGGAGTACATGATTTGAGCCAGTAGAATAGGTAACTAGCTAACCAATATGCTGACTATCGCGAGCACCTAAACCTGTTCTCCTACAAAAGAAAGAGTGTGTTGGCGTTAGGATGAGACTAAAAAAGGAGAGTGTGTTGGCGTTAGGATGAGAGGCTTGCTGATTTACTTCGAAAATATTTTTTTTCTAGTACAAAATATATATACATGTGTGTAATTGATATATACATAAGACATAGACATATTTGTTGGGTATTCCTAGGAATACCGGGAATAATATAGCTGGCTCCGCCCCGCTCTCCGTTCAGAATATAGCTATATTTAGATTTTTTCAAAGTCAAACATTTTAACTTTAACCAACAATATTTCTAAAAATAAATTATTTCAAATAAAAAGTTACATGTTATAATAGTTAGTTTCACCACAAATCTACTAACATAATATTTAGGGAAAATTTCATATTTCAACCTCCAACTATCATGTTCCTATGATTTTCATTTTTGAACTGCAAAACTAGACATCCTGCACCCTCAACTATTCAAAACCGGACAATATACACATTCGATCCAAATCCTTCCTGGTTTTGGTCCATGTCACCTATCCATGCGGCGCTCCTCGCTGAGTCGACTGGCAGCCGCCGCTCGCCGGTGACCGACCCGGGATGGTCGCGCCCCTCCGCCCCCTCCTTCCCTGGCCCTCATGGCCCCCTCTCGCCGGAATCGCACCCGCGTCCGGCGACCACGACCCCCGCCCGCTCCTCCCTCTCCCCGGTGGCCACGCCCTTCTACCCCTCCGGCGATGGTGGCATGCAGCTGCATTGGAAGGATGCTACCCTTCCGACGGTGAGGCCTCCCCGCTCTCATACCGCGACGTGCTCCTGCGCTCCCCTTCCCCATGCGTGTGGCCGTTGTTGCCGAGTTGGCTGCGGACGACGTCCCGCACCCTATCTCGGTCCACGACTGCCTGGGTCCCCATGCTGGATAGCCACGCCGACGCAAGGAGGAGGCCGGACGCGCTGGCTGCCACCAGGGAGGGTGTCGCGGCCAGCCACAGTTGCTCCATGGTCTCCCTCTGAGGCCGTCGGACCGGTCCCATCCCCGCCCCGTTCCGTCATCATCCGGCGTGAGGCCAATCCCGAGCCGGCTGTCGATGCGGACGGTTGGACCAAGGCGCGGGGTCCTCGCTCCTGCCGCCGGCACTGCTAGCGATTGGGCCAACGGCAAGTGATGGTCGACCTTCGTGCCCGTTCCAGGAGCCGGTTTGCTCGTCGCAACCAGGTCCGGTATTCTTCAAGCCGCGCTGCCCATCGGGACACCACCCGCCCCCGCCCCCGCCGGGCTTCATCGCTGGTGGCCAGGCACCGGCAATCCGTGCAGGAGGTGTCGGAGGTGGTGCTGGGACGGAGCAGGACGCATCGCCAGCACGGTGGAGAAGGTGGAGAAGATAAGTTTGACATGTGGGCCCTACTGTACCGGATGATTTGTCAAAACCGTCTGCCATGTCGGATCAAAACTAGGGTGGTTGGGGTCGAGGGTGTATTTTGTCCGGTTTTGAACAGTTGAGGGTGCAAGATATCTAGTTTTGCAATCCGAGGATGAAAATCGGACGAACGTGATAGTTAGAGGTTGAAATATAGACTTTCCCTAATATTATATTATTAGGCTTATGATTATTTTATTACTTGTAGTTAAAACTGAAAATATTTAATTTAAAAAAAATCTAACCATAGCTATATTTTGGGGTGGAGGGAGTAATCCCCACCTCCTCTCCATGGTCCCCTAGCAGCACTAAGCAACCACTTCCTCGACATTCAATACAAATTTAGACCAAATTATAAAAAAATTTGGAAACTGTATTCCTTATTCAGTACAAAATTTGGACCAAATCCAAATTATAAAAAAATATTTGGAAGCTGTATTCCTTGGCATCCAGTACAAATTTGGACCAAAATATAAAAAAAATTCTGAAGAAGCAGAATGCCCTTCTAGAACACGTGCTTCGATCCGGAAGCGAGTCTTCACCAGGACGCCAGCCTCGCTTCGCCAGTCCCCCGATTCAAGGCACACACGCGCCACGCCTGGCCGGTCTCCCGGTATCCCACTCGCACCACTCCCCGAGCTCGCGGCAGCACCCGCCGCGCCACCGCCACGCCATGGCCGCGCCGTGCGGCCGCGGCGCGCTGCCGCTGGTCCTTGTGGCGATCGCCGCGGCGCTCCTCACCTACAACGCGCTCCTCTCCTCCCGCTCCGGCCTCCTGCCCCTCACCTCCACCTCCTTCCCCACCGCCACCGCCGCCTCCTCCTCCTCCCGCCGCTTCGGCGCCGCGGGGTCCGCCGGGCGGCCGAGGCCGTTCCACACCGCGGTGACCGCGTCGGGGTCCGCGTACAACACGTGGCAGTGCCGCGTCATGTATCACTGGTTCAAGGCGGCGCGCCGGGCGCCGGGCGGCGATGAGATGGGCGGGTTCACCAGGATCCTGCACTCCGGGAAGCCCGACGAGTTCGTCGGCGAGATCCCCACCTTCGTCGCCGACCCGCTCGCCGGAGGGGACCAGGTAACTGCGCGTTGTTGCTTTCGCTTGACGAAACAGCAATCAATTTCGCCAGGTTGCTCGATGCTTTTCCGCTGGTTCTCTTTTTAGTTGCTGCCGGTTAGTTGGAATTCTGTAGAAATGCGTATGAACGCTGAGTGAAGCAGATAAATCTGTGTGCTTATCAAGGAGCGATGGTGGACAGGTGGAGTCATGTGAATTGCTGGTTAATGTTCTAAAATGCACCTGTGAAACATTTCAGTATTTATTTGGTTTCAGCTGATCAGTGCTCAGTGATATCTGGGTACCAGAGAAACAGGAACCTCAAAGTCACAGTAGTTCTTGGAGCATCTAGCAACCAGTGGTTTGCACTGCTTGAGCTTCATATCACCACTCACTAGAAATTAGCACGTACAAATCTAAGGTCTTAGCAAAATCCTGCCGTCCTGCACTGCTCCTCCTTAACTGGAAAAAATAGGTGAAAATTCATGAGAGCGTAAAACCTCTGGACAAATATGTCGTGCTACTTGGCTTGTACAAGCATGTGGGACAAGGGACGCTAGGAAGTAGTGAAGGCCAAGTTGATACAGAAAAACAGATTGGCAGTTACGATTTCATGCGGCGAAAAATTAAGGCGAAAATTGTGACATCATAAAACCTCTGGGCAAATAACAGCTGTGCTGCATTGGCTTGTACAATCACGTGGTACAATGGAAATGAGGGAGTAATGAGGGCCACGTTGATAGGAAAAAACAGATTGGCTGCAAGGACCCCACGTGGTGAAAAGGGATCTGCTGATTGCAGCCTTTTCATCATATTGCGTCTGAAGCAAGTTGAAACCACTAGTGCAGGCTGCAAGTTGCTAATAATCCTGTGGGGTGGGCTGCAGGCTTGTTGTCTTCATAGAACATCCTATTGTGAGATGCAACTGTTGCTGCTTGTCTGCATCCTATCGATTGCTTATTTTTGTTGTTGCAATCGTATAATGATGGTTTTAATCTTCAAGTATTGCTCAAGAGATTTAACAGTTCAAATGCTTTAAGGAGTTCATGACCGACAATTATTACTGGAAACTAGATGCTGCTTGTATATTTTGTCCTAACATTGTTCATCGTAACATCTCAGGGATACATTGTTCTGAATAGACCGTGGGCATTTGTTCAGTGGCTCCAGAAGGCAGACATAAAGGAAGAGTAAGTTTACAGTAAGTTTAGTTGATAGGCAGCGATCATTCTCCAGACTCAGTAGATTAATTAATCTCATACTATCTATGTGCAGGTATATCTTGATGGCAGAGCCTGATCACATTATTGTCAAGCCTATCCCAAATTTGTCAAGGGATGGTCGCGCAGCAGCTTTCCCTTTCTTCTATATTGAGCCAGAGAAAAATGAGAAAGTGTTGCGTAAGTTCTTCCCTGAAGACAAGGGACCAATCACTAAGATTGATCCTATAGGAAATTCTCCTGTGATAATTGAGAAGGTAGGCTTTTCTTTTCTTTTCTTTTAAGCATCTACTCAGATTACCGTAACTAATTCAATTACTCTCTCCCTGATTTACTAGGAATCTCTTGCAAGGATCGCACCTACATGGATGAATGTTTCAATTGCGATGAAAAAAGATCCTGAAGCAGATAAAACTTTTGGCTGGGTTCTTGAAATGTAACGTCCTGGCAAATAATTTCTTATTTCCTCAATCTGTCTAATCTTTAATCTCGATTTATTGTGTATTCCAAGATTACTATCAAATTATATGCTATTCTGTTCAGGTTTTAAGTGGGTATCTAATTATTTGTTATATGTATTTTTGGGGAACAGGTATGGCTATGCTGTAGCATCTGCTATCCATGGAGTGGGCAACATCCTACGCAAGGACTTTATGATTCAGGTTTACAGTTTGGTTAACTATCATGTCACCATCATCGAAAAAACCTATCGTGTAACCATCCATATTAGGCAGCTCGTGCAGTTATTTTCATAGATGATAGTTTGATTCTGTTTTTCAGCCACCTTGGGACTTGGAAGTTAGTGATGCTTTTATCATACATTATACTTATGGGTGTGATTATGACAAGGAGGTACATGATTCATCTTTTGATGTGGAATTTCAGAAAATCTGACTCCAGATTTGTGCTAATAACCATTCTCTTCTTTTTGCGTTAGGGTAAACTGACTTATGCTAAAATTGGAGCATGGAGGTTTGACAAGAGACAGTACACGGACAAACCTCCACCTAGAAATTTACCATTACCTCCAGATGGTCTACCTAACCGTATACCTCAGAGTGTGGTATGGTTATGCACTGTTTGCAAATATGTAGCATTGTTTCAATGTTTTTGTACCATTTCAGTTGGATGTTAAACAATGTTTACTTGGTAATCTAGTCTTTCGAGTAGTGGAACAATTGCATTAGTACATTATAGTACATAAGATAAAAATAAAAAAAATGTGCATGAGTATATGTTTATGGCTATCATGTTGCACTTAGAAGCATCATTGAAGCAGTTAAGGCCACCATGAGATAATTCAGTAAAATGTCATATGCATTTTGTCTGTTTCGTCACCGATTATATAAGGCTTCCTTATGATAAAAAGTTGTTCATCCATAAGACTTGTTACTTTCTTGAAGTATCAGCATTAGAAATGCCACCATATATAAAAAAGAAGCATTAGAAATGCGAACAGTTTTCTTCTGTTGTTGAGATATTTACATAATACATAGACACACATGGCTATGATTCTTTGCTTCTTCCCAGTCCTTATTCTTCTTGTATCCTTCTTACATGTGATGGATTTTTTTTTTGTTGCGCACAGGTTACACTTGTGAAAATGGTCAATGAAGCAACAGCCAGCATACCAAACTGGGACTCTTATGCAGCTGGTTGAGCTTTTACAGATCTGGCTAGTCAATTCAGTTTGCCAAGTGTGTCCATGGTGGTAGTGGTACATGATCATTGCCAAACATGGAAGGTGGGTGGCTGACAACCGTGGGATGCAATGATATACAGGTTTACCAGGCTACCGGCTCCTGACCTTTCTGCCTGAATTTTCCTGAGGATGTCTGGCGCAGAACCGCTGGTTCGTTTGTTCTGTCAAACACACGCACGATGACACTGCATACTATGTCAAACACACGCTCTGATCTGTGAGACGGTTATTTGTTGACTGTTGAGTATTTGTCTAGTATTTGGTTGGCATAAACAACAACGTCCGCACTGATCTAGTATTCTCTGAAGAGTTCGTCTGATCCGAGTCCAGCTGCAGAAACAATGCTCTTGTCAGGTTTCAGGCGCACTCTGAAGTCTGAACTCTGAACAACCTGTTCTTCAGGCTTCAGCTTGCTTTCTCTGAAAAAAGAAATAGTAGGGAAAAAGAATTCAGGTTTGAAAAAAGAAGAAGTGCAAACGGAGCCAAACTTCCCCTCCTGTCAGTCCCAGTCCTCCTGTCTCCGGGTCGTCGTCTCCTCCTCCCCCCGATGCCAGATCTCACCTTCCCCTCGCCTCCCATGCCCTCAGACCTCGCTCCTCTCTAGCATCCGCTCCGCCCCCCCACTCCGATGGAAGCCGCGGCGGCCGCGCCGCCGCCCCACGGGGGCCCTCGCGCCGCCGCCCGGGGCGCGCCGGCGCGGGGCCTCGGGCGGCACGAGTACGCGGTGCTGGCGCTCACCTTCGCGTCCTACGCTGCGTTCCACGCCTCCCGCAAGCCGCCCAGCATCGTCAAGGCGGCGCTCTCCACGGAGTGGGCGCCCTTCTCGGGCGCCAGGGGCCCGCACCGCCTCGGCGAGCTCGACGTCGCCTTCCTCTCCGCCTACGCGCTCGCCATGTTCGCCGCGGGCCACCTCGCCGACCGCGCCGACCTCCGCCGCCTCCTCGGCGCCGCCATGCTCGCGTCCGGGGCCGCGTGCGCCGCGCTCGGCGCCGCCTACTTCTTCGACGTCCACGCGCTCGCCTTCTTCGCGGCCGCGCAGGTCGCCAGCGGCGTCGTCCAGTCCGCCGGCTGGCCCTGCGTCGTCGCCGTCATGGGGAACTGGTTCGGACACGCCTCGAAGCGCGGCACCATCATGGGGGTGTGGAACTCGCACACCTCGGTGGGGAACATCGCCGGCTCCGTCCTCGCCGCCGCCGTGCTCGAGTTCGGGTGGGGGTGGTCGTTCTTGGTGCCGGCGTTCGTCATCGCCGCGCTTGGGGTCGTCGTGCTGGTGTTCTTGGTCGCGCACCCGAGTGAGGCCGGGTTGGAGGTGCAGGCCATGGAGATTGAGATGAATGGCGATGGTGGGGAGGAGGTGGAGCTGCTTGGGGAGGATAAGAAAGAGGCCCAAGCGAATGAGCATGACGGGTTGGAGCTGGAGCTGGAGATGGGATCACAGTTACCAAGGGCGATTGGGTTCTTGGAGGCTTGGAGGCTGCCTGGCGTTGCGCCATTTGCGTTCTGCCTCTTTTTCTCCAAGCTTGTTGCTTATACCTTCCTCTACTGGTTGCCATTCTATATCAGGAACAATGGTATGCAGTCAATTGCTTATACATTATACTATTTATTTAATCTCACATTGACAATGGTCAGTTCGAGCTTGTTACCTGTACATAATTTTCCCAGTGAGTAAATCTACAAGTATGTCCAAGGTTAATTTTAACTTTTGCGACGTGAACTCTAATTTGGTTGTTAAAATGTCACTCAGAA
This sequence comes from Panicum hallii, assembly GCF_002211085.1. Lineage (NCBI taxonomy): Eukaryota > Viridiplantae > Streptophyta > Magnoliopsida > Poales > Poaceae > Panicum > Panicum hallii. Next base: position 49,280,389 of record NC_038045.1, read on the forward strand.
GTTTGTCCAGTCCAGTAATCCTTAATTTTACATTTCAGGCTAAATAGTTGGTTGCTTCATAGTGTCTTCTAAATCAGTAGATAACAGCACCAAACAGTCTGAAAAATTTAGTTCTGTGAAACCTTGTTCTACACAGTGTGATAGTTGATGCAATGGAACATACCAATTCGGTTGGTAATACACCAGCTCTAGCTTGCTCTCAACTTTATGATAAGGTGCCTACCAATTTTTTTATAATATTCTTTTGCTCACATGTTGAACTGTTTTAATTGTTGATTGACATGTCAATTGAATTGTACCAATTTACATCTGTTACTTTTCCTACCTAATTTTCTTGGTTTAGATTGTAGGGTTTAACACAAGTAACTCAATAATCTAGCTCATGAGCGTAAACTACCTCTCTTTCCATGGTGAGGTAAATCCATGAAAAGTAGAGTTCAGAAAATGGAGGATTGCTTTACTTCTTGGGAGCATTTTCTATAGAATTTTCATTCATGGAGTATCAATCATTCTCAATTTTTCTTGATACCTACCTATCTTTTTATTTGCAGCCGTAGCAGGCCAGTTCTTGTCACACAAGGCTTCAGGAATTTTATCAATTGTATTTGACATAGGAGGGGTTTTAGGAGGCATTTCAGCTGGTTTCCTCTCCGATGCCATAGGTGCCCGTGCAGTAACATCAGTTCTGTTCCTCTTCCTCTCAATCCCTGCACTCATCGTGTACCGGACATATGGAAGCTTATCCATGCACCACAACATTGGTCTCATGTTCCTCTCCGGCTACTTCGTGAACGGTCCATACTCCCTCATCACCACGGCTGTGGCAACTGATCTTGGCACCCAAGATGCGATCAAAGGGAACTCGCGAGCACTGGCGACAGTCTCCGCCATAATCGACGGTACTGGTTCTGTTGGTGCAGCTCTGGGACCCTTGCTTACAGGGTACATTTCAACTAGAGGATGGAATAGTGTATTTTTCATGCTGATTGTTTCCATATCACTTGCCATCTTGTTTTTGATACGGCTGGCAAAGGATGAGATAGTAACCAAGCTTAGCACAAGAAGTTAAAGAGTAGTATACATGGCGAATTGGTGTTGCTTCAGAGTTCAGGCTGTAGATACTTAGCTTAGTTAGGCCATTTCTTGCCTCATGTATTTAGATTGGTTGTTTGTTGTCATACACTTGTGAAACTACACCCCCAGAAAGAGGAATAAAATTTTGCCCGTGAGGCTGTGATTGCAGCACGAAAAGGAGTTGGAAAATAATTCTTTTTTCTATTGACTGAAGATTAGATATTTCGTTGAAACGACTGTTAGTGGGTAGAATCAAAAGCATTCAAAATTTTCACTTTGGATTCTTTTTAGAACAAAGAATATTAACTGGATGCCTGTGAAAAAATTAAGTTGATCACAATAACTATTCTCAATATTATTTTTTGCTTGGGACTTTTCATACTGGGCCCGTACATGGGCCAGACCGTCTAGGCATACTGGGCTTCGCATCGTAGAATCAAGAAAGAAAAAAAGCTGCAGGTAGGCGCATTTAGGGCCGGAAAAATTGCTCGGGAGTCATTAGCTCGCTGGACTCATAGCCGGCTCGGCTCGGCTCGGTCTAATTCCTAACGAGCTAAGCATAACTTTGTGGTCATCAGTACAACGAGCGAGTTCGAGCCGGCTCGCGAGCTGCTCGCGAGCCGAACGAGCTACGTGTACAAAATGATTTCCACCTACGTTACGGACCGTCTAAAAGCCAAAAATTAGTATTTCTTTTGTGCTTTTGTGCTTGTCCAATATTCATTGAATGGACCGATCAATTTATGTACCAGAGAGAGCAAGACTTAGTATTTTGTAACCTCTTTGCTTATATAATAGCCTAGTTTATGGATATATGTTATTGATGGAATGTGTATGTTTGATGAATCATGAAAATATCGCCAATGAAATTATATAGGGTTCTGAAAGTATGAAAATAGAACCATATATTATTTTAATATTTTTTATTTAATCTGTATAGATATATATCACTTAGGAGAGTATGTTAGTGTTTGGCTCGCAAGCTGCCCGAGCCAGCTCACGAGCCGGACCGAGCCGAGCCGAGTAGACTTTTATGCTCGTTAGGATAACGAGCCGAGCCGAGTCAGCTCGTTATCTTAGCGAGCCGGACCGAGCCACCTCGTTATCCAGCCTTAGGCGCACTGCACTACTGCAGCACGCCTGCATCACCACAGCCGCGGCCTCGACGCCGCCGCCGGCGGCGGCGCAAGTATGAACAAGTGCGCGGGAGTCTATGCGCTAGTTGCCCATCGAAGCTGCCGAACCCACCTCTCTCCATCACAAGTAGCCAGGCTAGCTTGTCCGTACCAATAATAGTCAGACCCATCGACCCTTCGGTAAGAATTGTTCCTCACCCAAGAGATCCTGCTCCTTATAATTTCTTTTTCTTCAAGAACACTGCTCCTTCGAGAGATCTTGCTCATTGTACTTCCTTTTTCTGCAAGGGCATTGCTTATTCGACTATGGTAATTGTTCATTTCTACGTCATGGCCTCATAGGCATACCGGGCTTCACATGCGGGGCTCGTCGAGGAAGAAGCGGCACTTGTGGCCTTGTGGGCGCACCACAGCGGCACAGCCGCCGCCGCCGGCACCGGCACCGACATGAACAGCGCGGGAATCAGGGGGGGCCGGCGCGCTGGTTGATGTCCGTATCAAGCATGGTCAGACCCATCATCCCCTGATGCGAGGCAAGGTGAGGCAACGCAAATGCCGTTTACTATTTATGCTGATGCTGGAGCATATATTGACCAACACCGACGACTGCGGCCGGGCAGCTTGAAATTGGGTTCCTAGTTGAATGTTTCTCCTCTCCGTGTCACTCTCTGTTTGACACTAGGCCACTACCATCCAGTCTTCGTTTCGGCGAATTTCGATAGTGTGTTCCGACGGAAAGAGACGGCAGCAAACCCTTCCTCTACAGTAGTGCTGTAATCTGCTACTCAGGGTCCGTTTGGCACAGCTCCTAGCTCCTGAGTCTCCATCAGATTCTGGAGCATAGTGGGAGCACCCAGGCACAAGTTTTCCTAGAGCATAGTGGGAGCTGGAGGGGCCATGGGAAGCCCCTGGAGCTGCTGGTGTTGGGTTCTCGCGTGCCTCTGCTTTGCGGTCTGCGACGGGTGCTTGCGCGAGGAAAGAAGCGCGCTTCTGGACATCTATACATATGAACAAAACTTGAAATACGTACGAATCTCTTTTCAGTTCAGAAAATATATAAATTCTTCCACAACTCAAGTGCCTAAAAATATATATTTCACATTTTTCATTCCAAAAGTACGCTAACACAAAACCTAAAAATGAAGTTCATGATCCAAACAACAACTTCAACTCAGCTTCACATCCAAACCACCCCAGCAAGAGATGGACCGTGGCCGGCGACACCGCGCGCAATGTACCTGCGGCTCCACAGGTTCAGCCGACACAGCTTCCGCCGCCCCCAATCAGACGCGGAGGTCGAGTTTTTGCATTTTGGCTTTTTTAAAAAAATATTCACGTTTGGACCTCTGGGTGAAGTAAACTCAACTTTGGACCCTAGGGTCGGCACCATGACTCACGGCGCCGAGCTATTTGCGTTGCATCGGACGTGGCGATGACATGGCGCTGACATGGACCAATACCTCGGCGCCATTTATCACGACGCCGAGGTCGGTTCCGTAGGTCTCGGCACTGAACTGTTGTCCTACAGATTTTGGCATAAGATACAACAATATTGTTCCGAGTTTGGTGGAACAACATTTCTATAGTGATAACCAGGTACTTGGCTTTTGGCCAAGAGGGCTGGGTTGGAACCCTAGCACTGGATGTGTTTTTGCATCATTTTCGATTTATCTATAAAAATATTGGCTAATATTTTTATTAGTGCTCCGTGGATCTATATTTTGTCTATAAAAAATATTGACCAACGTTTTGTCTATAAAACTATCATGTTCTATGGATCTACATTTTATTATTAGGCAATATTAGTTTAACTAGAGCCGAGCGCTGCAGATAAAAACTAAAAAATGTAAAAAAACTGCTTATACTAGGGTTGGAACCTGGAACCGCTTAGGCTAGAGCAAAGCGTCTTCACCAACTAGAACGTAGTAACTGCAAGTTTTATCGTTCTAGGCTTCTGAGATCCATTGTGCTGAGCTCGGCACCATGGAGCTAGGCACCGAGGTATTGTTCATATCAGCGGCGATCCGCCACGAAACGTAATTTAAAATAGTTCGGCGCTATGATCTATGGCGTCGAGCTGTGTTAGCTCGATGCCGTGAGTCATGGCGCCAACTCTAAGGTGCAAAGTTGAGTTTACTTCGTTCAGAAGTCTAAATGTAAATTTTCCTTTAAAAGAAAAACCAAATTGTAAAAAGTACCGACGCGGAGGCCTTGTCCGCGCACACGCGCTCCAGCTCGGCGGCCACCCATCTCGCGTTCATCTCGCGCTCCCGGTGCCGCCGCCTCCTCTCCGCCAGCGTCGTCCCCGGCGTCTCGGAGTCGATCACCCTGAACATCGTCACGGTGACAGGGCAGCCGCCGTCACGCTCGGCGGCGGCTTGCACGACGCAGAAGTTGCCGCTCCCGAGATACACTAGCCTCGCGCTCCGCGGCGTCGCGCCGCTCGAGCTCGGTGTGATCACCGGTATGGGGTCCGACACCCTGACCGAGGTGTGCTTCAGTTTGGGAGCACCCGCGCCCGTCACGACGTCGAGGTCGTGCGCGCGGAGGCGGCCGTCGGTGGGCGACACCTCGAACCACAGACCGTGGTCCTTGGCGTACACGGCGCGACCTTCCAACGGCAGCGGCGCCGAGCCAGGCAGAGCAACCCAGGCTGATCGGCCACGGCGGCGGCGGTCTAAGAGGTAGGTCTCGCCCTTGTCCGTCGAGACCAGGAGGCCGCGGCGCGGCGGGTACGCGGCGAGCGTGAGGATGCGATCGCGGAACGGTGGCCGCGGCAGGGGTGACCAGCCGGCGGACGCGTCGCTCGCCGAGCAAAGAACCTCGCACCGCGGATCCTCGGTGAGCATGTCGGCGGCGTAGATCTTGCCGGAGACTTCGACGAGGCCGTACTCGGTGGACGACGGCGGCGGGAACACCTCCCACGTGCCGGCGTCGATGACGACGCTCTCGGCTTCCACGACGCCGGCTTCCTTGCCAGTGACGCCCACGATCTTCTTCGACCCCGCCTTGAAGAAGGCCATGCCCGGAGCCGCCCTGAACCGAGCGACGGGTGGCTCTTCGAGCTCTTCGCCGTAGACGGAGATGCCGTGCCGGGACCGCGCCAGGCCGACGCGGTGCACGGCGTAGCCGGAGACAACTCCGTGGCGGTGGCCTTGCTCCTGCACGATAAGGTAAAGTGCTTTCTCCCGCTCCCGCCCTCCGTCGCGGCATCGCTCCGCGCGCGACGACGTAGGAGCAGCGGGTTCTTCCTCCGCCGGCTCCGGCGACGGGCTCGCCCGGGACGCGGTCCGCTCCTCATATGGCGGCGGCGTCCCCGGCCGCTGGACTACCGACGGCCTCCGTACTGCCTGGCCGCGCAGCCTACCCGTCCGCCTGGCAGCGCCAGCCCAGACAAGCTTGGGCTCGAATGGACCATCTCTCGCAACTACAAGAGCAGATAGAAATTAAGCAAAGATGATTCGGTCCTCGAAGTAACAAGTAACTTCGCACCTTATAGATCCTGTCGCCGAACAATCTTACCATGGGCAGGAGCAGGACCCGTGTTCCTTGTTAGGCTCGGAACGCGATCTCCCCGTCCCCGACGCCGGCGCCTCGCCGGCGGCGGAGATGGCGACCGCGAGCGTTCCCGTCGGATGGCTACTCGTCCGCAGAGGTGGAAACCTAAGACGATACTTTATACTCCGTATATATACAAACACAATCCTCGAGCTTCGCGTCTAAAACGAGGGGTGGGCGTCAAAATTTGACGGGCCGAGATTTCGGAAAATCTTGGACGGAAAGTAGTAAAAATTTGGAATCTTGAACTGAAAAAATAGGAATCTCGCAGATTTCGTCGCTGGTTAAATTGCTATTGGGCTTGATGTTGATAGGCCTAAGCGGCAGGCCGCGCGGACGACACGGCCCAACGGCGGCCCAACGCCCAAACGTCGCGCGAGACGACTAGCCCATTGAGCAACCCAACTTGTTGGACCGGCCCAGCTCCACCTTAATTGGAAACAGCGATTGGCCCTCCTCAAATATACTGAGTAATCTTTTCTATCACTTTGAACCATAAAACAACCTCTTTTAGGATATTGAGCGAGCTTGTTGACCACTTTCACCACGTTGTTCCATTTTAGTAGCGTTTGAGCCACTTTTCACTACGCTGTTCTTTTTTTAGTTTCACATTGTTTGTTTGGACCACTTCTACGATGTTCTTTTTTAGTGGCACATAGTCCCGAAAATAATACTTTAGCTAAAATAAGCCCTTAAGCTGTTTGACAACATGATAATCGAAGGTCTACATTGTTGGTTTTGGATAGCAAAAAATAACAATGTTCTTAATAATTTTAAGTGCCTTATACGTCAGTCCATAACATGTTTTTACATTTTTTTAAAAAAATATAAAATTAAATAATCACTTAGACTCTCCATTCACTAGGAAACACCTACAAACAGACATGTATCATAACTTATTAACTTATGAGTAGAAAGTGGCAAGTTCAGAATTTAGCATACTAGAAGTAGCACTAAAAATGTCTTTTAGCAGGAATCAAAATACAAGTACCGAAGGAAATTCAAGTGATACTGCCATTTTAGCGAGAATGTATGACATGCAATTATGCACAATATCATTGTTACATTTAGAACTCGTTTAGGAGAACTTTTATCAGTTTCAAATTCACCTATTTTGCGCAAACTGAGGTATTAAAAAAATAAATTAGAAGTTGGATAAAGCTATTTTTTAACTTCACCGGTTTTAACTTTCACATGTTCCGGAAGAGAAGATCGCATCCCAAGAGTAGAAATAGGACATTTCCGTTAACCGAACAATTGAACAAATTGCAGGACCAACAGCGTACATCAAGTTCCCTAGACACGTCACATCTGACGCCTGCTCACCACGTGCCTTTCTTCCTCCTCTCCGTTTACCTGTCCTGAACCCACAAGTGACAAGCCACGAGCCAAAGCCACAGTCCCCACCCCCACTGCCCCCATAAAAAAAAAAATCCGAGCTCCACCAAACAACCACCGCCTCAATCTCCATTCTCCATCCCTCTCGCCTACCCCCACACACCATCTCCCTTTCACCGGAGGATTTCTTTCTTTCCCCACAGATATTCCCAAAGAATCTTCCGTGTTGCTCTCCTCCTCGGATCCTCTTCCCCTCCTCCGCTCCTCCCAGGCTCCCCCTCACGCTCCAATTATTCGTCTCCCTACTGACTTGCTTTGCTTCTCTTTTCTCCCTGTCCTCTCCTCTCGCCCCCTCGTGTTTCTTCCTCCTACCAGCGGAGCACCAGCTGCGCGTTTGTGCCTCGTGCCCTCGTGCCAAGAACTCAAGAAGAACGCCGGAGGTGAGGCTGTCCGGCCGCCGGCGTCATGTGCGCGGAGGAGCCGGAGGACACGGAAAGGCTCGGTTTTGGAGAGGAAGGGGTCGAGGAGGCTGCCGAATTCCCCCTGGGTCAGGTGGGTTGCCCACTGCTCTGTGCAAAATATAAAGATTCGATTCTTTGGGGTAGATGAACCGTTCGATGTATCTGCGAATCTGGTACGCCTTTACTGTCGGTTCATTTGAGTGATTCATCATGGCGTGAAGGATGGAGTTACTGCAAAGCAATTATTGTCTTTGCTTTGTGTACACGCCGCTGGGTACCCATTTTATATTGTTCTTGAATCTGCAAGAATCTAGGTGGGTTATTTGTGTTTTATTGATGCTAATGAAGGTGTTCAACAAGGCAGTTAAAATTTCTTGCATTGTACAACTAAAAAAGGTCCCTTGCATTGTAGCTGTATAGTGTCGGTAGGTGTTTTCTGATGAACGGTGGCAGCTAGTTGTTTGCAGCTTGGCAGCTTGCCCATGCTTTTCATTGTACCTCAGCGCGTCAATTTGTACTGAATGCTGAACTTGTCAAACTGTCCAATCATTGCTTGTTCATGTAAGATGTGCTGTGGCAGAGAGGTACTAATAATTTCTTAGCATTGTACCTAGCAAGCAGGAAAAGTCAGAAATTTCTTCAGAAATCTAACTATTTGCCAAGTCCACAAGTACTTGATTTGCCTCCCAGACTGAAATAAAATGAAACAAACGTGTGTTTTTCGGGCTGGTACCTGCGAAGGACATCACTTTCCTGAAGTGATCCATGTGATTACTGACTTTTCATCGGCTTTATACCCACATTGGTGAACTGAACTGCTAGATTATTGTAGCCCATGGCTTATGAGGTACTGTAGTTTGATTTTTAGGTGTTATTGTCATGGGTGAATTGTCCTTTTAGACAGATAATGTCGGTTACCAGCATTAAATTGTGCCACGGAATAGGTAAGTAGTGTTGAAGCTTCTAATTCCATAATTTTTTTAGACTGCTAATGTTGGTTTCCAGCATTAATTTGTGCTATGGAATAAGCGAATAGTGATGAAGATTGTAAAGATGACTTTTACCAACTTATGAACTTATTGTCTATATTGGTTCTGGTTGTTTTACAACACATGCCACTATAATGCTCTGCATAAGAAAGAGAATCATTTCTAAAATTTCTTACTGTTCCAACTAAGCTGCAAATTTATTTGTTAAAATAGATTAGTTTGTATTTGATATAACTTAATACGCTCCTATCTGACAGTAATTTTTGAATTTGTTTGACACTAAAGTAGACTTGATAGGCATTTTAGATACAAGCTTATAATTAAAGTATCATACTTTGTTTATATTAGTATGTTCAATATAAATGTGGCAATGCTGCTAACTTGACTTTGTGATCGCATGTGATTAATATTAGCTAGCTTATCTATAGATTCACATTTGGTGCTTCCTATATTGCATCCTTGTGCACTGAACCTTTCTTTTTACACGCAGATGGAGAGAGTTTGTGAAAACACAACTTCTGCTGATTTCAGGCAGAATAAGTTAAGCAATTTTGTTCCAGTGATCCGATCAGGAGATTGGTCTGATATCGGAGGTCGGCAATACATGGAAGATGCCCATGTGTGCATTCCGGACCTATCTAAGAACTTCGGTTTCCCATCATTAAATAATGAAGTTGTTTCCTTCTATGGGGTAATTACTGCCATCTTGTCCAGTCCATTTTACCATTAACTAGTTTGACAAACAAATTGTATTGCCACACATGCAAATCTACGAGCAGTTACGCAACTTATGTACTTTCTCCATTTCAATAATCAGGTATTTGATGGTCATGGTGGAAAAGATGCTGCCCATTTCGTGCGCGATAATTTACCAAGGGTAATTGTGGAAGATTCAGATTTCCCTCTTCAGCTTGAAAAGGTTGTCAGGAGGTCTTTTATTCACATTGATTGCCAGTTTGCTGAGACATGCTCTCACCATAGAGCACAATCCTCTGGCACAACTGCACTTACAGCAATGATTTTTGGAAGGTACTTTACTGTCACACGGAATGATGATGACCAGCTTTAGATAGTATATTTATGATTTTTTCATCAGTACCATGAAATGTATGCCTGTATCTGTACTTCTGTAGTATAATTGGTTTTCTCAGAAAGCCTTATTGTTCAACATCTACCAGATGGAAATTTACACAAGAAATATTTTAATGGAGATCTGATGAAAATATACCCAGTATCTTGTAGAACTGATGCTACAGTGTTCAATCATGTTTGTACATTTTTCATCTTATTTTATGTTTTCCTTTATAAAAACAAAGGTTTGCTTTTGAAAGTTGGATGGAGCTAGTATCATGGCTGTACTAGGTCTAGTCTTTGACACATTTTAATCTTTACCACAAGAATTGGATATTATCTTGTATTTGTCCTAGTGACACAATTCTAAATCAAGTTGTAAAATTCTCCAACCTGGGACGGGATGTGCTTACTCTTTTAGAGAAAGTTTGCAAATATTTAAGCAAAGTAGTTAATATTAGGTGAGGTTAATCTTTGTCAACCAGAAAAGGTGAAATTGCTTATTAGATACCCATAGCTGCCTGTCCATATAGAAATTGAACTGATTGTCCTCAATACAGATCACGGTCTGTTCTCTTTGACAACCTTGTAGCGTTCTTCCCTTTAATGAGAATTTGGGACTCAGAAGCTTAGAGGGCCATGGTTTAAACCATCAAGGGATCCTTGTAGGCTGGTACAGATTTGCAGCTACCCAATATTTATTTCCTTCTTTTTCAAATTTGTAATACAGTTTTAGAAGAGAAGTCCAAGGCATACTCCATATGTGATGTCTTGCTCTCTAACTTCCTACTATATTTATACATTTAAATTTTGTTTTACTTGCTATCTGTTGAGCCTCTGTGGCCAATTCTAAAAATTTGCATGGCTCGTGCAGGTCACTTCTGGTCGCTAATGCTGGTGATTGTAGGGCAGTTCTTTCCCGGTGTGGCACTGCAATTGAAATGTCCATGGACCACAGGCCTTGTAGCCTCACTGAAAAATTGCGCATAGAATCGCTTGGTGGCTATGTTGATGATGGCTATCTGAATGGTTTGTTAGGAGTCACCAGAGCTCTTGGTGACTGGCATCTTGAGGGTATGAAAGAAGTTGGCGAGCCAGGAGGTCCCCTGAGTGCTGAACCAGAGCTCAAGATGATCACATTGACAAAGGACGACGAGTTCTTGATAATTGGCAGTGATGGAATCTGGGACGTCTTCTCAAACCAAAACTCTGTGGACTTTGCACGGAGGCGCCTCCAAGAGCACAACGATGTGAAAGTATGCTGCAAGGAAATTGTTGAGGAGGCAATAAGGCGAGGGGCCAGTGACAACTTAACTGCAGTGTTGGTTTCATTCCACGTGGAGGCCCCTCCCCAGATCAAAGTGGACCGTCCCGGTAGGGTGGCACGGAGCATATCAGCTGACGGGCTCAATAGCCTCAGGATACTCCTGGGAAGGCAATAACCTAGGTGCTTCGTTGCATAGCCGAGTTGTAACTGTATGTAGTCATCTCGGCGCCTCATTGTTGTTAGTTGCTACCCGTTGCACGGGTTATTATTCTTGTTGGTAATTGAACCAACAAACTTGCTACTATTCTTGTTGGTAATTGGACCAACAAATTTGAGCTCCAACTTGTAACGAATTTTAAGTAGATGAAACTAAACCTTGGAAAGAAGTTGTCAGCTCTCATGCTCCCCCGCCCCCCCTTTTTTTTCCTTGTAAATAAAAATGCCGCTGCCTAGCCATGCAATTGACCTTTCACCATGTAACAAACGTTTCATCTGACTGACTGAAATATGTCAAAATTTGGTCACATTTTCAGTGTTTCTCCTCACATTATTTTTCACTTGTGTGGTCTCAGAATAGAAAAAATATGGAGCTGAACACAGTTCAGAATAGTGTTATAAAAAAGGTTAGATTGCACAAACACTGATCCTTTTAGTCTGACTAGTGTTGTCTGCTTGCAACAATGTCAAAATAGTGCCTTTTCGTTAAGCCAGTAAAATAACCGAATTAACAAGCATGTTTGTACTTACTGGAGGAATGCACGAACACATATACGCACTCGTGTACATTTCTTTACAGACACGCACACAAGTTTCTAGGGGCAGATGTATGTTGTAGCTGAGACCAGCCAGTGTACTTACCAAAATTCTTAATTCGCTTTGGTACTTTCAAGTGTGACATTAGCACCTAATCCAGGGGCCAATGGCCTAACCAAGGCCCATAATTTGGGCAGACATACCTCTGCAAAGGCTGGCAAAGATAACACAAACTACGGCCACATCTTGCATTGGTACTTCAGGTAACCCCTCCACGGCAGACATGAGGACACCCATCACTGGGTGGGGTCAGAGCCGTGTTCCAGAGCAAAGATGTGCTATATATATCATCTCAGGCCTCAGGGTCAAATGGCTCAAGTCCAAGCAACAAAGACCACAGCTCTTCAGTCCTCACTACTCCATCTAAGCTTCACTACCGAAACACGAACTGTTCCAAGATCCTTGCAGAGAGATCAGATGAAGACCTCCCTGCCGTTGGTTGCTGCTGCCATTGTCCTCCTGCTGGTGATGGCAAGGGTAGAGGGTATCCGGCTGGATGCAGAGAGCCATGAGGCATTCAGAAACCAGATGGCTCATGTAAGTAGCTTCAATTCCCATGCGCATCTTTGTGCAGTCCTTCGTTCTTCAGGTGCTAACTGATGTGCATTCTTTCAGAAATCTGGGGAGACGGCAGTGAAGAACACTGGCGATGAGCCATCAGGTGAAAGCATGGAGGAAACCATTTCCGAAGAGAAAGATAAGGTTGGCCACAGGCTGCCAGAGATCCATGTGGATTACTTTGGTCCGAGGGGCCATACGTCTAGACACCACTGAGCAAAATATTTCTTGATCTTTTCCATTATTTATTTATTTTTCTTCTCCTTCTCTAGACGAAACCTGCTTGAACTGCACATCACTTGATGACGAGCCTATACTACAGTAGATATAGCAACAGCCAAGATGTAATTCATTTGTTTTCCCCTCTCTTTCATTTCGCCCCTCTGTTGAAGAGGGAAGAAACACCACTGATGTACTAACTTCTTGAAGAAAAATCAATCAAGAAACTGCAAATTCCAAGATTACTCGAGAAATTGCACCTGGGTTCCAAGTTCCAACTGCGGCGATACTAAGTTCCAAGTTCACCAGGGCGTGTGATTCACTGAGTTTCTTTAGCAGTTTTCTGAATGCAAAGGTACGCAAAATACAGCGCATTTGGGAAGAAAAAAAAGGAAAATGATAATTGTTCACTAATGTCGCCGGCGTAACGGGGCTGCCGAAGTGCAGCGTGGTTCTCGTGTAGCTACTCCAACAGACCAACACTGTATGCGCGGCTTCAGGTGTCGGTGTCATGTATGACTGAGCATTGCCGGATATGCTGCAGTGTTCCACGCCAAAGTACACTCTTTATGCGTTAAAGATGGTACACATACTTTTCTAAGTAACTAACCTTTAGTCATTAGCTCTTTGATTAGTCGATGCTTTGTGTCAATTGGATGCACAATAAAATTGGTTGACGTGGACCATGTGATTTTCACAAGCAAAATGAGCATGCTTGGTTCTCATCCACACTTTGCCGCGCTACTTGTCAAATCTTAACTAAGGTGCGTGGCTAGCAATTTATAAGCCGCACCTTAGTAAAAAATTGTCTAATAAATATTGAGTATAAGACAAGCGTCAAAACTAGGCGTGCCATAACTGTGGCGTGAGCCAAACAACTGCCAAAAAAAGTGTGCCAAAAATTTTGCAAATTGTGGTAGCCAACCAAACTCGCTACATACACGAACACGATCATCCAACGTCTGTGCATGCTTGTTTAGGATTCTATACCATTTTCAAACCATCCCATAATACTAATTTAAACTAACCAACATCAAACAAAACAGAACGAAGATACTCCCTCGGTTCCAAATTATAATTCGTTTTGGCATTTCTAGGTGCATAGATTTGCTATGTATCTAGACACAGTATATATCTATATGCATAGCAAAAATTATACATCTAGAAATGGTAAAATGAATTATAATTTAGAACGGAGGTAGTAGTACTTTGCACATCACCAACAGAGTGATGAGTAAAATCATCTTTGCAGTCACCAAGTCCATACTTTGCAGACTTGCTACCAACCAGGCAACCACCTGATACTGTAGCGCCTTTCAGTGCAGGAGGAGCTCGGAGATTAGATGGCCTCAACCTCCTTCTAAGAGGGCTATCACTTCTCTTCGCCTCCTTTCAACCCCAACCAGCCCAAGCACTATCTTCCATTACGATCGCTTATTAAGGCTAGATTAGATGGCCCAATTCTTGCTCAAGGATTCATTGAGTGGTAGCGGAAGATAATTGGAAAGTAGACTATCTATCTTAACATTCTTGTTGCAAGTGGGAGGCCGGAGCAGCATCTGCTACCTTGTTCAAACAATGTCGAGTTCCCTTTTTTCATGCGACATTTTCTTCTGCAGCAAGCATCATGAGTTGTTCTTACACTTTGTTCCCGTTTGCGCATTCTTATATATTGAAAGCATGAGGTTATATGATGCAAATAAAAATGCTAGGATTCCTAATTAACATTAATGTTAAGTTCCATAAAAAGATTGAGTAGTAATTAGAAAACTTCCCTGTTGCTACTTTACAGAGTGGACAACTCAGTGAGGGCCATCATCTCACCTCTGAAGTCTTAACAATATGCAAATGTGTGGAGCATACTGAAATCATGTGAGGTTTAGTGCTCATCACTTCCTGTGGGGACACAAGGGCATAGCTCGATCTGGAGCAATTTTCTCTAATCAAAATGTTACGTCATGATGGAGGAGTACTAGCTAGGGAAGCATCTTGAATTGTTAATTTCAAATCACGGCCGTTATCAAATTAACTAGATGAGACTAATTTGATTCCTATTGTTGGATTGGCTTTTTTTTTGTTTCTGATTGGACATTTGGTTCGGAGTTACAAGTGTTAGATTTCATAAAAGGCAGACTATAGCCCTAAGTATCATGTTCATTTTGAAAAATTAATTTGTGGCATAAAGCCTCATAATATATCTTTAATGTTTAAGTTACAAAGGTTGGTTTGATGGTATGGATGAAAATTTACAAAGTATCATCTTATAAGATATTTGAAAGGGTGTCCTTATCATGGTTTACATGGAAGATGTTACCAGTAACTCGGATGATCATAGGTGATTATAGTGTCAAACCAATGGCGCTAAATGTGCAAGTTTTATTAGTATCACAAATCACAACCAATCACCTTAGTACTTTACACTTCAGAACAACAACCAAAGGAAAAAGAAAAATGCCCAACCACATTATCCAACAACTGTATACCGGTGCCATTTCCAGCCAAACCAAACCCATGCAAATCATGTCGCGTATCCAGATCAAGAAAGTCGCCCAAAAATCTGATCGGTAATCACTCCGCCGTCGCGACGGTGACGGCGCCGAACCACCGCGAGCAGGTGTAGACGGAGCAGAAAGCTTGCAGCGTGGTGAGCAGCAGCATCATGATGGCGGCGAGGAAGGTGAGGACCTGCCACGAGCTGAACACGTACTTGCGCATGAACCGCTTCGTCTTCACGCGCCACCGCGAGTTGTAGTAGCGGTTCACCTCCTCGACGGCCCTGTCCACGAACGCCACCTTGGTGAGCCGCACCGACCGCGACATCCCGTTCCACAGCTTGGCGACCTCGCCGTCGCTCTTCATCCGGTTCAGCACCACCCCGCGCCGCCGCAGGAGCGCTACGTCTTCGTCGGTGTCGATGATGCCGTTCATCAGCTCCGTGTACCGGGCCAGCACCAGCGGGCCCGACGCCGACGCCGCCTCGTAGGCGACCAGGTTCCGGAGCACCACCTCCGTGTTGGAGTCCAGGGTCACCACGGGGAGGTGGAAGGTCACCGTCTTGAGGTCGAAGGCGATGGTGGATAGGTCGCCGGCGGTCGGGGAGAACTGGATGCCGACGTTGACCAGCTCGGACACCGAGGGGACCATGATCTCCTCGATCAGTGGGGGCCGGGTCAGGTACCCCGCGCCGTTCGGGTCGCGGGGGCCGGTACTCCCGTCGCCGCCGGACATGAAGAATGCCTCGACGGGTTGCTTCATCGCCGAGATGCCCGGTACGACGGTGAGCATCTTCCACGGCGCCTTGATAACGAACGCGATCGGCTTCGTCACGTAGCGCATCCGGCCGCTCGATGCCATTCCCCCCATGGTGAGGAGCAGCTGCTTGACGTATTCCCAGCCGGCGGCTGGTTTCTGCTCCTCCTCGCCGCCGGCGCCGTCCACCAGCTGCTCCTCGATGTCGTACCCCTCGTCGTGGTGGTTGCCGTTGTCGTCGGCCTCCGCGGCGTGTTCCTCGGCCGGCTTCGGCACGAGCAGGTAGTAGAGCGCCTCGAGCACGTGCGCGTGCTTGCCGACGTCGACCGCCGGGAAGTTCTCCATCATCTTGAACGGGCAGAGCTCCTTCACGAGCCCGGTGACCATCCGCGCGAGCAGCCCGGCAGCCTCGTCGGCCGACGCGCACTGCGGCTCGAGGATCCTGCGGAGCAGGAAGAGCGGGACCTGGTTCTCGAGCATGAGCATGTCGCGGAGGATGAGGTTGTGCGCCGACTTCCTCCCGGCGAAGTCGACGAGGTGCTGCATCCTCGACGACACCCTCCGCAGCGCCTTTCCGCCGTCGCTGGCGACCTCCCCCTCGTTGGCCGCGGCGGCGGCGTAGACCTGCAGGAACTCGAGCAGGAACGCGCCGTCGACGAGCATCATCCACGCGAGCGTCTCGCCGCCGAAGTCGAGGTACCGGTGGTAGTGGGCGCGGACCCTGCGCTCGAGCCCCCTGAACTGGTCGACGAGGCCGTCGAGCCTGACGGCCCCCGGCCGGAGCAGCCTCTGCGCGCGGCGCGCCGCGGCGAGCTTGTAGCGTTCCATCTCGTACAGCTCGGGGCGCCAGTGGTGGTAGGGCCCGAGCGCGATGAGCTGGGGCGTGTAGGCCTCCGGCTTGTGCGCCCGCAGCGCCTTGGGCACGTTGAAGACGGACACCGGGATGCCGGTGTCGTCGTCGTCGCCGCCCCCGGGGGCGCCCTCCTCCAGGGACTGCCGGATCTGGACCACCCAACGGACCTCGTCGAACGCCGGCGGCGGCGCCCCGTGCCTGCCCGCGCCTTGCTGATCGGATTCGGAGGCCGCCATTGCTGGTCTACTGTGTACGTGCTGCCGCCTCGCTAGCTCTCACGATCGAGTGCACTGACACGCTCACTTGCGAGAGAAGCGAGCTGGCCGCTGGCTGTTGCTTGGCGATTGGATAACCCGTGGCAATTTATACCGAGTACCGTGCAGCGATGATTTCATATGGTTACTCGGATCAATTTCGTTGAAAGAAATGAAGGAATAAAGTTTAAGTTGGTGGCGTAACGCTTTTGGTTTTGAAATTTGGGGGGTTTCATTTTTCACATGCATGTTTCTCGTTGATAGCTAGGCACCATCGCCATGTCTCATCCTTTCCATTTTCCACACGTTCTCCATGATCTGCAGATGTCTCGATCGGGTATGGCTTTCGTCTTTCGAACCTCCCACTCGAGCATGCTTCCGAGCTGCTAGCACTCTACAGACTACATGTATGAACAGCCTGCAAAAGAGGTTGGCATGCAGCAGTTCGTATAGTGCTTGTGGCATCTATTTTAGTTTCGAGTTTTTCTTTAAAAAAAAGACTTTTAGTTTGAACGGTGTATATAAGCAGTCTCAAGTTTATCAGTTCCTAAGAAGGAGATTAGGAGTTGTCGCTGCATGAATCCATTTATGGGTAATAGATTGAAAATAAAATCCAAACATGATTGATGTGTGAAAAGGGAAAAAAAATCCGGTATGATCGTCAAGGGCAAGTAGGCAACAGCACGATCTTGCAGCCGCAGTGATCAAACGGCACGTATACAAAATACTGGCCGGATCAACACAGCACGATCCAACAGGAACGCCAATATGCCATCCAAGAAACCCTGCACACTCCAGACTGGAAAGAAGAACAGTGCCGTCCATGGCTGCTGAAGCCGAATAAAATAAATCCCTGCCACCTGACTGCTGCTTCCTTCCATCTTTAGCTGCGATGAGTGATCCGGAACAGATGCATACAAGTCGCATATAAATGATGGTTAAACATGCGCGCGCGGGGCCTCATCGCCCAACCACCAGTTCCTGTTAATGGATGTTCAAGTGGCCGCCAAAATTTTTTTCCTCTCGAGTTAACCAAGAGGAACTGGTTTGTGTCTTGGACCAAGTATGGATGCTAGCCAATTTCTTTGGAAGACTTCGCCAATCTCAGCATCTGTCGGCCTCTCAATATCTTGAAGGGATTCATACAGATATGACGTACACGTGCGCGTCCATTTGTCAGGTTTTTATTTTTATTTTTTTTGGAAAGCCCGTCCATTTGTCAGCAGGCCACGTTTTTTTTTGGCTGAACTGAATCACCCACACACAGTGCTAGAATGTTACTTTATTTACAGCTAGACAAATAGTAAATCAGTTCTTCACGTGTATCACGGTAACATACGGACGGGCTACCACGACATTGATCACATAACATATACATATGTACGGAGTTGATCACATAACAGACGGAGTACCACGATGTTGTATGTACAGAGCTGATCATATGCATGGGCTACCTGGCTCCAAAGCAATCAAATTTCTACGTCAGGTCAGGCCAGGGCAGGGCAGCCAAATGTCTTCTCGCTGCTGTAGCACATGTAAAGGAAGCCGTCCTTGTCCTTGTACGAGTCGTATACACTTCCCATCAGGCTAGCTGTGGATAAAAATTGCATCATCACTATCAATTCAAGTTTTTTTTTCAAAGAAGAGACAGAGAGAAGAAACTACCAATTCAAGAAAAACAACACCCCTTTCTAATTTCACGAAATGTCTAGTTTTGACCTTCGGCTGCTTTGAAGTCTAGAACCTAGTGCTTGCTACAACATTGCTTGATCCTAACATAGCACAGCAGGCCACAACCCAACTGAGGAACAAAATGCCTAAGGCCTCGGCAGGGATCGGAGTAACAAACAGATTATATGACCAAAGGCGGTCTCACCTGTTTGAGGTAAAGTGTTGTTTACAAACACAAACAGCGCCGTTCCTGGAGATAGGTGTAACCTGGACCGTAGTATAAAAATGAACTGCCCAACCGGCATGTCACAGGGGACCAGGTACCTGCACCATATATAAAGTTGCATTGCTACATTTCAGTCTTCAAAATAGATGATCAATGAAATTACTATAACATATCAATCATGGTGCAGCGTGGAATCAATGACAATCAAACAACCTATCCATCTCTACTCTCTAGCAATGTAATAGGCACAAGAGTGTAGTAACTTACTTCCTCTTCTCCATTTCTGGTAAATTACTCCTTGAAAACCTTTCGACGATGACCTGCAAATACAAGCTAACAATTCAGAAGGTCCATGTTCGTCAAGCAAGAGATGCAAAACTATCACAGATTAGGGGCAAAAGGGGAACGCAGAATAAAATGTAGGCTAGAATTTGTTCAGTTTCAGTAGTAATATTGGTTTAGGCTAGAATTTGCAACATTTCTACTTTCTAGATCCTCAAGCATCCATGTAAGAACACTTGAGCATCAGAAATTTGATTTGCGGGAGCATGGTGGGCATAACTTGAAAGAAAAGGAACTGATTCAATCGGCGCAGCATAAACAAAATAAGATAGAACCCTGAATGAAACCCCAGGGCCCCAGCATGAGAGATGCTAGTAATTTTTTTAAAAGTTCCGGAAGCCAACAGATTGTGTAAGCAACGAAGGAATTCTGAACTGAATCCAAAAATCCGTTATGCCGTTTGGTCCCGTTCACATCCAAATATGTGATTACATGATTGATATCTGGAAGAGGAGGATGGCGGAAGTGGAAAAAAAAATAAGCAGCACTCGATGGAACTGACAGAGAGCAGTATGATCAACCACTAATCGGCGGGCTAGCGATGTGAACTCGAAGAGAAGAAGGGGCAGGCCCTTCCTGCCTAGGGTTTGGGCAGGAAGAGGGAAAAGGAAATTCAATAGAGAGGGTTCACATACGGGGACCCTGGCGGGGTAGTTGGCGATCATGGCGGCGGATTCCTGGAGCCTCTCATCTGCACAACGACACCCAGCACGCATCAGGAATTCGTTCAATTGAGTGAAATACAGAGGTAGATGTGTACCGACTATCGAGAGCTACTTACCGAAGGTGAATTCCTTCTTGAAGGGCTTCATGGCGAATCGGATCGGATCGGATCGGATCGCCGGTTGCTTCCTTCCCTTCGTTGAAATCTGCTATAGTGAATTGCCGCCCAATCGGCCGCCGCCGCAGGAAGGAGAAGTGGAGAAGAAAGAGGATTAGTGGAGGAAGACGGAGGGCAAACGGCAAGCTGGTAGTTGGGCTGGGCTGCCTGGTTCGGGATAGTATTAGGAGAAACCCAGACCAGCCCAATTGAGGTCATGGGGGCCCAACATCCGACAACTATACCCACCAAAACTGCAGCCCACCGAAAACTAGTTGCCTGTCGTGTTGCTTGTCGTCGCGTCGCCTGCCTCCTCTTCCTCCTCCTCCCCTGAACCCTCGCCGCCGCCGCCGCTCCGGGTCCGTGCCCCTGCTGCCTCCGCCGCGATAGAGGGAGAGAGAATAGAGAGGATGGCCGGTGCCCTCGACATGTCCCTCGACGATCTCATCTCGAAGAACAAGAAAACCCACCCGCGCCCCAGCGGCCGAGGCCCGACCTCCGGAGGCGGAGGCCCCGCACCCACGGCACCGCGCCGCCGCTTCAACGCCCGCGCCGCCGCAGCCCCGTACTCCCGCGGCACCACTTTCCCTTTCCAGGTAAGGGATCTCCTGTCCTCCCCAAATCGAGATTACTAACACCCCCTCCCCCTCTGCTGCTGCTGCTGCTACTGCTACTAACCGAATCGCAGGCGCAGGCGCGGCGGCCCATGGCTTATGCTGGATACGGATACGGAGCCGCCCAGCCCCAGCCGCCGATGGACGCGCCCACCAAGCTCTACATCTCCAACCTCGACTATGGCGTCTCCAACGACGACATCAAGGTATCTTTCTCCCGCCCTAAACCTAGTGCTAGGTCATGCCTTTCCCTGCCTCTCTGCTTACATCTGATTCATCGATTGAGCGCTAGCGCGGCTTATTACTGCAACGGAACGAACGGAATTCCATCTTTTCTTTAATTCGCGTTGCTGCACCATTCTACCCACCCAAACACAATGCTCATCCTCCTCTGCTCAGGACCTATTTTCTGATGTCGGCGATATCCAGCGTTACTCCATCAACTATGACAGGAGTGGAAGATCAAAGGTTCCTTCTGATGCCCACACTCTTCCCATCTGCCCTTTCCTTTTCTTTCCTTGGTTCAAGTGCATATAAATTTATTCTTAAATTTTGACAGGGAACCGCAGAGGTTGTCTTCTCAAGAAGGTCTGATGCTCTAGCTGCTGTTAAGAGGTACAACAATGTCCAGCTTGATGGCAAACCTATGAAAATTGAGATCATTGGGACAAATATTGAGGCACCACCAACGGCTACCTTCTCCTTCAACCCACCATCTGGAAACTTCAATGTGCCTTTTAAAAGGTTAGTAGCATCATTCTTGGCCATTATGCCTGTCTTGATGAAATATCACCCGCAGAACATTGCTTTCCAAAACTATGGCGCTTCGTTCCACCCATTACCCTTTTGCTTAATTAGCATCTCCATAAATAAGGCAGTAGGCATTCATGCCTGTTAAGAGTTTCAATTCTGCAGCATGGTTTCTATAGTTTGTCAAGTGTGCTGGTACTACAAGCACAACAGGGATTATGTGACGTTTGGGTACACTCATATTGAAACTTCCGTGGGAACCAAAAAAAAAAAGGATATATTTTCTGTCCTGTGGGGAGGAAATGCATAGAAGTCAGATTAGTGACAGAAGTATATATATGACCGACTTGTTTCGCATATCAAGCTTTTCTTGACATTTTAGAATCACATGGAAATTAGAGCTCATCAATGTTGCTTCAACACGATACTTATGTAGTGTGACAAATCTGTCAAGCATGAGATGAAAGTGGAGCTGAGTCTTAGTTAGGCAAGTACATTGCTACACGTCAGTAGTCTCATAGGTCGTCTCATGCAAGTCCACGTAGGATTAGTCCACGTAGGATTTTTTATTAGGTGGCGAAGAGAGAGGGAGGAGAGAGAACAAGATGGTTGTTTCGCGAGACAACTGCCTTATAGGCTAAAATTTAGGACTATTAGACCACTTTCTCACCATTGTACGAGTTGTTGTTGCCATGCAACTCACAATATTTCTTTATTTTATGCACAAATTATGGAATTATCTATTTAATATGAGACAGTTTATAAGGCAACCCATTGTATGTATTGTCTGTTACATTCGTCTCAAGATGACGTGGCAATGCATGAGACCACCTATTAGACTAGACCAATGTACTTGCCCTTACTGGTTGCTAATCTTGAGATTGCGTTGTCATGTGAATGAACAATTTCGACCATGCTTTATTGCACCCTAGCTAATTTTAAGATTGCATTGTCATATGAATGAACAATTTCGACTATGCTTTATTGCACCCTAGCTAAATTTAAGATTGCATTGTCATGTGAATGAACAATTTTGACTATGCTTTATTGCACCTTAGTTTATTTTTTTAATATCTGGAATAAGAAATCGGTACTGAAACTTTGCAGCAGGCCCGGAAGAGGTGGTGATGGAGGATGGCCTAGGGGTAGAGGTGGATTCGGTGGGCGTGGACGAGGGCAAGGGAGCCGTGGACGCGGGAGGGGAGGGCGTGGCAGTGAGAAAGTTTCTGCTGAAGATCTGGATGCGGACTTGGCAAAGTACCACGCAGCAGCAATGGAGACCAGCTAAATGATTCTGGCACTGTGGCACTGATTCAACACAGGCAATAGGCCTTCCTCTGTCTCCTTTTGTTGGAATGCTGATGCAGACATGTATTGGTTCATGAGCGGAGAGCGCTAAAGGCTAAGCTGTAAGAAGCTTTCTTTTTTTGTTTCACTGAGCATGTTGGGTGATGAGATGATGGTGGGCGGGGGGCTGATTATTTGGGAGACAAGGTGTTGCCTGTGACCAAATGGGGACTCTCTTGTCCCATTGTATTTTTGTCAGCTTCTTAATTGTAGTTTAGAAGCTTGTGGAAGGGGATAGAATAGAGACGAGACGTTTTAAGGTTTTATTACATTTGCAGTTGGAGGTGGAGCCTGGAGGTCATCATATCTTTGCTTGTCTGGGCACTATTCAGTTTGGGTGTGGCATTAGCTTATCTGAGGGTGTGCGTGTTCTGTGTCTGCATCCAGTATTTGTGGTTTTGTGTTTTTGTTGCTTGATGAGTTTAGGCTTTTAGGAAAGGACCAGACTCTGTACGCACCAGACTAAGCATGTTATGCACCAGTCAGTGAGGTTGCCGGTTAGTTATGGAGGACTTGAGGTCGATGATGTGAGCCTCCTGCCCTGTGGCACTACGGGGGAAAGGACATTCATGTTGGCCAACGGCCAACCGGTCAGGGACGAGAAGGACCTTTGCTGAATCGACCAACAAGAACAAACTAAACGGAACGAATCGATCAACAAAAACAAATTAAACGCAAAAGGACGTCGGCCGATAGCTGAGGAATGAAAACGGCTATTGTCAATTTCTTTATACGTATAGCAAGGGTACTTCCTTCTGCAGGTGTGAAACGTTTTTCTCGACCAACATCACTGAGTATTACCTCCGTTTTTATTTACATATCCTATTAGATTTGTCCTAAGTTAAATTTAGATAAGTTTGACCATATCTATAGAAAAATATAGCAACAACTGTACTACCCAACATATTCACCATCAGCATATAATTCATTGTGGATTATATGAAACAAATTTAGTGGTGTAAATATTATTATTTTTTTATAAATTTGATCAAAGTTAGTTAAATTTAACTTAGGACAAATCTAATAATAAGATATGTAAATAAAAACGGAGGAAACGGAGGGAGTAGCCAAGTACTTCGTTTTTATTGTTGTGAAACGATTTTCTCAACTAACGTCACCGAAATCACCAGAAATACTATGGTCCTCCCATTCCCCTTGTCTCTCCAGTATGTGGGTCCCATCTTTATCCATTTCCCTCCATTGTTTTTCTTTCTTCATGCGTCGGCTTCCTCTACCAACTTCGTCCACCGCTAGGGTTTAGGAGTTTAGAGTTCGGGGATGGGGCACCCGGGGCTGCTACCTCGCCAGGCTCACAGGGATGACCAGGGCCGGTCGTCAGCGCAATGGCAGGGACGGATTATGGGAGGCTGAGACAAGACCACGCGGCGCCACCGATCAGATAGCGGAGGATATCCGGTGGGAAGGGCGAGACGGCGGCAACCGCCGACCGTGGGCAGCAGCAAGACGAGGGGTGGGGGGGCGCTATCCTAAACACAGACGCACCCGATTGCAGCGCTAAGTTCAACCTTTTCGCTGAAACTGAAAAACCACACGTGTCAGCAAGATGGCAAGATTGTTGGGTTGGCCCAAAAAACGGATAAGAAGCTTCATCGACCACTGCTCAGTGACCCAAACGATTGCACCTCTCTCCTTGGGGCAATTTTGCTCCTGGACACTCTACAATGTCGTTCTTTGCCACGGGACACTACTCAATCTTGCCTTTGCTGCTGGACATCTTTTAAATGTGCATATTTGCCAATAGACACCGTAGTGACTATAATACTCATTTTGAGAAAAATGGAGGCTGAAAAATTTCTAAATACCCAGATTACTCCCGTCCCCCGTGCCCCCTCCCCAGGCGCTTTCCAGCCGCCGCCCCCCCCCCCGTCCCGCGGCGAAGCAAGGCAGGGGCGCCGCGGCCCCCCGCGCGCGAAGCAGCCCCCCCCCCCCCCGGGGCGAGGCAAGCAGGGCGGGCGGCGCCACACCCCCCCCCCCGCGCCGGGCGACACAAGCAGGGCGGCCGGCGCCCCCCCCCCCCCCCCCCCCGCGCGCGCGGAAGCAAGCAGGGGCGGCGGCCCCCCGCCGGCGAGGCAAGCAGGGCGCCCCCCCCCCCCGGGCGAGGCAAGCAGGGCGGGCGGCGCCACACCCCCTCCCCCCCTCCCCCCTCCCCCCCCCGCGGGCGACGCAAGTAGGGCGGCCGGCCGAAGCTAGAAGCAGGGCGGGCGGGCTTGCTTCGCGGCGCCCCCCCCCCCCCCCGCGCGGAAGCAAGCGCCCCCCGCCGGCGAGGCAAGCAGGGCGGCCGCCACCCCCCCCCCCCCCCCGCCCGGCGGCGAAGCAAGCAAGCCGAGGCGCGAAGCAAGCAGCGCCGCCCCCCGCGCGCATGTCGTGACGCCGCATGCTTGAAAGAGTGGGTAGGAGCAAAATTAATTAGACGCTACGGTTGCAAGGGTATTTTGGTCAGATTACATCCTTCCAACCAGAAAATTAATATTATAATCGCTGTGGTGTCCATTGGCAAATATGCACACTTAAAAGGTGTCCAGCAGCAAAGGAAAGATTGAGTAGTGTCCTGCGGCAAAAAACAACATTGTAAAGTGTCCAGAAGCAAAATTGCCCCTCTCCTTGTGCTCTGCGGTCCCGACCGGCAGGGCAACAATCTGGGGTTTCCTTTGGCAGAACAGCACGCGGAAACAGACATCGAGCCGGAGTCGATACTCGATACACGGAAACCGCCTGAAGTACCGCAGTTCGTTTCAATCAAAAACAAGAGAAGAAAAAACGTGACCTCACACGATCACGCACCAGCCATGGTGAGTTGGTGACCTCGCCGTCGCATGCCTCGTCGATCCGCTCGTACGCACTACGCAGGGCCTCGGCGGGCTCCGTCGCCCTTTCGCCACCGCGTCGGCGCTGCTCGCCTCACGCAGTGCAGGGGTGGTCCAGCACGTGGCCTCGCCCCTCGGTAACCTGCCACCCTGGTGCCGACCTGGCGCTCGACACGGGCCCACATGACACCAGCTGGAACGCTCGGCCGGCCGCCGCGAGACTGGCCCTGGCGGCGGCCCCACATGTCAGCGAAAGGTGCCGCGCCGCCACCGTCCACCGACCTACCATCCCCTTCAAATGGTGCCCCCCGCCCTCTAGCGCGGCGCCCAAACGTAACCGCCCCGCAAAGAACACCTGCTCGGCTCTCGCCTCCCTCCCCCCCCACCACCCCGTCCTCCGCCCGAAGCAGCCGCCCCCGCTCGAGAACCCGAGAGAGCCCCCACGCGCTCGCCGCCTCCCGCCGCCGCGCCGCCACCCGGAGAAGACCGCGGGGCGCCTTGCGGGGATGGAGCTCTTCCCGGACGGGATCCACGTGCGGCTCCGCAGCCGCGTGCACGGCACGTACCTCCACGCCGATGAGGACGGGGTGGGGGTCTCCCTGCGCCCGCGCGGCGGCGGCGGGGAGGTCCCGAGCGCCACCGGGGTGTGGCGGGTGCACCGGGTCCTGCGCGACGGCATCCACTACGTCCTCCTCCACGGCGCCGCCTACGGCCTCTACCTCGCGCTCTCGACCGACGAGGCCGCCCCGCCCCCGCAGGGGTGCGTCGGCAGCCGCGTCGTCCAGCGCGGCTTCGACCACCCGGAGCTGGACGCCGTCATGTGGAGGGCCGTCCCGGTGGCGGACGGCGGCGGGTACGTCCTCCTGCGCCACGTCTACAATGGCAACCTCCGCGCCAACGGCAGGTTCTGCTTCTGGAACAACTCCGGCGTCAGCCTCGACTACTACTTCGGCACCCGGAGCACGATGAGGCATTGGACGGTCGAGGTCGTCCCGCCCAGGCCTCAGGGGGCGCCAGACCTCCCGCACCCAACACGGGTGAGTTCGCCATCCTTCCTTTCTCCTAGCTAGCTAGGCACTCGAGCGTTGATTTGGGCGGAGCGGGATTCGTGAAACCAATGGATGCCGTGAACGGGTTACTGTCTGCTGGGAACACCAATCCCGGATGTTTCTGTCTTGTTGCGTCGATTCTCACAACTACCGCTTAATCTGATTGTTGCGTTTGTTCATGCCAAAGTCTGCATTTACTGAAGCAGTTAATAACTGAATTCTTCCTGATTGGTTCATGGTGATCGAGTTCGTTGCACTTTTTTCCCCCATGATTACCTCTTCTGTCAATTAAAAAGTTCTAGCCCCGAAGCCCACGGGTTGTAGCTCCTCTGCAATACTTGGTTCGCTTTAGGGGGCAGTGATATTAATGATCAAATTAATCCTGTTCGCCTTCCCATTCCCCAAAGTTGTTCTCTATTGTAGATTATGCTTGCTTTATGAAAATGTCTGTTATGTGTTATCTGCAATTCTGCATTGAGTAAGACGTGATGAAAGCACTTCGTTCTTAGTTGGTAATCTGCCTGCTGTTCTCGACTGCCATATGCGAGTCACCAGTAGAATTTGACGTGTACTTGGAAAATCTGAGCAATCTTTCATTGTCGTCGGTCTTGGATCGTTTCTTGCCAGATCAAAATGAGTACTACTGGTTATCTTGCTCTGATCTGAACATTTCCTTCTCATTACAGTGTTTCTTCAGACTAGCTAGCTTGTTCATTCAGTCACTGCTGTTTGGTTTTCCTAAACCAATTCCGTTGCAACAGAAACCTGGAGGCCGCACTGGCTTCCTGTTCCTGCAGCACGCTGAGCCTGAGGAGGATCGGCGGCGGGTAATCCGGCACCTGCGTTCGGACGAGCCGCTGAACTTCGGCCACACCGATGTGCCCTTCTTTTCTTTCTACGGCTGCTCCGTGTACAACCTGAGGACCCAGCTGGGGATCCGTGCGAACCAAGGGAACATCTTCAGCACCAGAATGTGCGTGCAGGCCGGCTTGTATGGGCGGCTGACCCCTCTGGTCAACGACCTGCCTCACAGCGACGAGCTCATGAACATCGTCATGTTCACCGACGGGGCACCAGGTGAGGACTTCGCAGTTTTCTTAATAGTTTGTGTAGCACTTGTTATCTGCTTGTCGCCGTTTCAGGAGGTGAGATATTTAAAGTTTTCAAAGTGATCTTATGATGACGATGTTAAAGGGATCAGTACTGATGAGAATAGAAATGTAACTTGCAACATAAGTCGTAGCTCACAGTAATTCTGTAGTTCTGAATTTGATATGAAAATACATCAGTACTGATGACAACAAAGAATTTAACTTACACAGTAATGTTGATAGCTGATATGTTCAGAATATTTCTGCACTTCTATAAATAGTTGCTATACGTAGTAGTATATCTTCATCTTGGGTTTTTTCCTCAAGCGCGCAGATTTGTTCTTGAGAAAATTGTTTACTTTCTTTGATTTGGACTAATCTGAAACATGTTTTCGAAGTTAAATTAAGCAGAAGCAGTTGAATGGAAGCAATCTCAGGTCTAGTATTGGGAGTGCCTTGTGGGATTTAGCAGTCCTCTGTCAGATCCTAAATTTGGTCTGGTTCTAGAAATTGTTGGGTTTTCATTTCTTAGCATGATCCTGAGTTAAAAAATTCAATCGTGCCAAACTGCCAATAGTCTGATTTTCACTACAGAAAGTTCAGTAGTTCCACTTTTTAGCTAAAATTTTTGATCATGTAACTGATTATTTGCTCTCTTTCGTTTTTCACAAGAATGCAACTCATTAGTTCCACTTGTTAGCCAATAATTTTGATCTTGTAACTGATTGTTTGCTGTCTTTCGTTATTCATCAAAGTGCAACTCATTAGTTCCACTTGTTAGCCAATAATTTTGATCTTGTAACTGATTGTTTGCTCTCTTTCGTTGTTCACGAAAGTGACCTCATTTTTTATTTATTCCCTTGCTATTTCAGATGCTGAGGGGTTAGTGTACCCAGATGTTGACGCACAAGGACCATAGAGGAATACGGGAGCAGAACTTCTGACAACAACATCACAATTCATCCCTTCAGAAATCAGAAGTACTTCGGCTACAGTGACTTGAGAATCAGCTTGTCTTCTTTTCGTTCAGATGGCTTCAGAAAACTCAGCATCTTACTGTTTCTATTAGTTAGGTTCTTCTCGTTCCGCTGACCGGTTAGTTTCAGAACTTTCAAACTGGTGAAAGCATTATGTGGAAGTAATGGTGAACGATTTTGCAAAGTAACATTGGTTGTAGTTACCATATTCATCTCTGTCGGGTTATAACAAGAATGGATGTTGTTGGTTTTGCCTGTACCTTGTTTCTGATACATCAAAAAATAGAGGGGCGGTAACAAGAATATAATGGATGTTTCTGGTTTTGCTTGTGCCTTGCTTCTGATACATGAAAAAATAGAGTCGACGCTTGTTGAATTTAGCTTTCAGTTCAAGTCATGGTTACGTATCATTTGTGTGCTGAAGCTCCACACTGAACTTCCTTCTCTCTGTTTCTCGATATATCCATCAAATGAATGGCTCTTTCTTTGTAAAAGGTCTGCTCCGCTTCAGTGTTTGCGTCTGGCTTGGTCTGCTGCGTCTGAACCTGTTTGTTTCTGCCCGTTCTTTCTGCTGTCGGATTTTCTGTCAGAGTTGTACTAGTCTGTTGCTCAGCTCAGTCTCTGGTTCCATTTCCAAGACTGTTTCTGCCTTTATTTTTGTAAATGAAGATGATAAACTTAATACAGTGTATAGTACCTTAAATCGCATAGGCTACCAAATTTGCACTGCAAACATCAACCTGTACCAAATTTCAGCGGAACATAAAAACTAGGATTCATCTCAAAAGCTTCGTATGATATGATCAAACATTAACATTCCTGTTCCTTCCTGCCCTGCAATTCCCGGTCGGGTTCCAGGCTTCCAGTAGAAAGATAAAGTTCTAGTCTAGTCTAGGTACCATTCAATGACGTCCGACTTCTGACAAAACTCAGTCTAGCCGGATGCTGGATTTGCTGGACCGAGCTGAGCTGCGCCTGAAACTGCAGCCCCGGCAAGGCGGACGGGCGGCCGCGACACCCACGCTGGCGCGCCGGCACGCGTCGGACCAGGCGGCGTAGACGTCGGCGGGCGCCGGTGACGTAGCCGTCCCCGCAGACGTCGCACGATGCCTCGGCGACCCCGAGGTCGAGGTCGATGCGGCATTCCACACCGCCGGCGGGGTGGCCGCAGAACGGGCAGGCGAGTAACGCCGCGCCCTGCGTCCTCGGCGCCTTCCTCCTGCGCCGCGCCGCCGACTTGGAACTCTTCCTGGCCAGTAGCCTAGCAGCAGTACCGAAAGAAGCTGACGCGGGAGAGTTCAGGTGGGCTGCTCGCACAACTGGCGCAGCTAGCCCATCCGAGCACCGGTCCTCAATGTAGTTCGGTTGGGTTAGTGGGCCTTGCCACCTCGGGAGTGCAAATGCTACGACGGGCTCAAATTGTCTTGGGTCCCGGAGAGAGTGGGCAGGAGTACGTGGGCCGATGATGGACCGGGGCGCAAGATGGTATCGCGGCTAAGGCCCATTCCAAGTCAGCAGCAACGGGCTATGTCTGCCCGGTGCGCTCCGGAGGGCTGCATTGCATGGAATCCTCAGCTTAGGGCTTCCATACAAATTGGCAAGTCCACGCAAGCTACCGTCAGAAATGAAAACGAAACAAGCAATGCAGACCCGGTCTGCATAATCTTGGCAGATCTCAGCAGCGATCTTCTCCCGCACGCGAAAACGACGGCTCATCTTCATCATCGCTCAGCTGCCATCACGTTTCACGAGTCCGTTTTTTTTTTATATACTCCCTCCGGACCCATTTGTTAACCCGCAGGCCAAGACGTTATCATTGTGCCATAATTATTCACCGAACCCCATGCGTGTTTGTCTGTTGCGCATGCTCGCAACGTATGGTTTCACGGATTTCTTGTGCTGATTGGCCCTGATGAATACGTGGATCCCTCCTGTAACCAGATGACACTTCATTTTCTCCTACCATCGTAATAGCATGTATTGATACCGATAGAGCGTCCTATACCGTGGCCCAAATAAAAAAAATGAAGATATGTCTGGAGGGAGTAATTCACAACCCGGGTCCGTGCGGACAAGTAAAATCAACTTGCGGATCGCCGCAGGGATTCTTCGACATCTCATCCGTGGCTGCGGTCGGTCCACGACCCAGGTCGGTAGGCCACTGTTCTTTCCAGTCTGGTACATGTGTTCCAGGCAGGATGCGGATGTTCATTTACCATTCGATCCTCCATCTTGTTCCCACTCTGTTTATATAGCTGGGCCTTTTTTTGTTTTTAAATTTGGTCGAGTTTCATTGGAGATCGGCAAAGTTTGAGGGGGTTTACTCAATAATGATTAATGAAGTGTGTCTCAGTTCATGGAATCGTGGTGTTGCCAGAATGTCAGCAACCAGCCAATCAGTGAGTTATGCCTCTGTTCATCGTGATTCTTCCAAATTTCCTTTGAGCAGGTACCACAGTTACAGAACGCTGGAGGCTGGACAGGGAGAGACAGCAAAGTGAAAGGGCGAGCTGGAGAGCTGGTCCGCCTCTGCAGCCCTGATGGCATCCCCCTGCAGAAGAAAATGAATGCTGGGACATGGTGACGATGAAGGACACGCGACTACGAGCGAGACATATGAAAGAGGAGTTTTCGGCATTCCAAGATTGAAAGGATCTGCGACCAACTAAACTTTAGCAATTCAATTCGTACAATCTCGTTTCAAAAAAAAAAATCGTACAATCTGGATTGTAAAAGGGGCCGAGTTATCGGCTATATCGGACCAAATTTCAACGGTTCTGATCGATCTCCATTTACTTTCTTCTCCTCCATTGCCTTCACGTCCATGCCTCTGTCCCCGCCTCTCATCATCTCAACTGTTTTTTTTCTTTTTTTGAAACTAATCTCATCTCAACTGTCAGTGTCATCGTTGAAGGATAGCATAGCCAGCCTTCTCCATAAGCTTTTATCACTGGAGATGGAAGTAAGCACCCCCACTAGATTTTAGCATTCCTCATTATAAATTAGTATATAGTAATAAGTACAATTAATGTCGCCGCCCCATCTACATTTTCGAATTTTTTTTAAAGAAGAACATGTAGTAAGTATCCTATTTACAGAGGGTTAGGTTTGCACCAAGTACTTTCCCTATATATATAACAAAAGAAATATAGTAAGATTAACAAGCAACGACCACCATTTCTGGTTAGCTGGGGTGACTTTCCTTGTCACTGACCGACCGTGAGAGGCAGCAGAAATCAGGAGGGGCTAACAATGGCCGCGTCCGATCAACAAGACGCCGGCCGGCACGGCACGACGCCGCTGGTGTTCGACGAGGTCCGGTGGGTGGTCCAGATCCGGCACTCCCTCCAGGAGGACGGCGCCGGCGGCGACGACGATGACGACAACGGCATTCCGGTGTCCGTGTTCAACGTCCCCAAGCAGCTGCGGGTGCACAAGCCGGAGGCCTACACCCCTCAGTTCATCGCGCTCGGCCCCTACCACCACTGGCGCCCCGAGCTGTACGAGATGGAGCGCTACAAGCTCGCCGCGGCGCGGCGCGCGCAGCGGCGGCTCTGCGCGGGGCTCAAGCTCGAGGGCCTCGTCCAGCAGTTCGCGCGGCTGGAGCGCAAGGTCCGCGCCCACTACCACCGGTACCTCGACTTCAGCGGCGAGACGCTGGCGTGGACCATGGTCGTCGACGGCGCGTTCCTGCTCGAGTTCCTGCAGATCTACGCCGCCGACGAGGGAGACGGCAGGGCGCTGCGGCGGGTGTCTTCGAGGATGGCGCACCTCGTCGACTTCGCCGGGAGGAAGTCGGCGCACAACCTCATCCTCCGCGACATGCTCATGCTCGAGAACCAGGTCCCGCTCTTCCTGCTCCGCAAGATCCTCGAGCCGCAGTGCGCGTCGGCCGACGAGGCCGCCGGGCTGCTCGCGCGGATGGTCACCGGGCTCATGAAGGAGCTCTGCCCGTTCAAGATGATGGACAGCTTCCCGGCGGTCGACGTCGGCAAGCACGCGCACCTGCTGGAGGTGCTCTACCACATACTCCTGCCGAAGCCGGCCGATGACTCCACGGCGGAGGCCGACGCAAACGGCAACTTCCACGACGACGGCTACGACATCGAGGAGCAGGCCGCGGACGGCGGGGGCGCGGAGGAGCAGCAGAAGCCGGCCGCCGGCGGCTGCGAGTACGTGAAGCAGCTCTTCCTCGCCGTGTGGGGCATCGTGTCGGGGCTCAATAACAAGGCCGGGCCCATGCGCTACGTGACGAAGCCGATCGAGTTCGCCATCAAGGCGCCGTGGAAGATGCTCGCCGTCGTGCCGGGAGTGGGGTCCTTCATGTCAGCTGGCGACGGGAGCGCCAACCCCCGCGACCCGAGCTCCTCCGCGGGGTACCTGACCCGGCCGCCGCTGATCGAGGAGATCATGATTCCCTCGGTGTCCGAGCTGGTCAACGCCGGCGTCAAGTTCCTACCGACCACCGGCGACCTGTCGACCGTCGCCTTCGACGCCAAGGCGGCGACCTTCAGCCTGCCCGTGGTGACCCTGGACTGCAACACGGAGGTGGTGCTCCGGAACCTGGTCGCCTACGAGGCGGCGGCGGCGTCGGGCCCGCTGGTGCTGGCGCGGTACACGGAGCTGATGAACGGCATCATCGACACGGACGAGGACGTGGCCCTGCTGCGGCGGCGCGGGGTGGTGCTGAACCGGATGAAGAGCGACGGCGAGGCCGCCAAGCTGTGGAACGGGATGACGCGGTCGGTGCGGCTCACCAAGGTGGCGCCCATGGACAGGGCCGTCGAGGAGGCGAACCGCTACTACAACTCGCGGTGGCGCGTGAAGGCGAAGCGGTTCATGCGCAAGTACGTGTTCAGCTCGTGGCAGGTGCTCACCTTCCTCGCCGCCGTCTTGATGCTGCTCCTCACCACGCTCCAGGCCTTCTGCTCCGTCTACACCTGCTCGCGGTGGTTCGGCGCCGTCACCATCGCCAAGGCCGGGTGATCGCGTTGGTCTCGCCGGGAGACTTTCTGGATCGGGACGCGCGACATGATTTGCACGGGGGTTTGGTATGGGTCGACGACGTGGTAATTCAGTTTTGTTTTGGGTGGTGTGGGTTGGCAATTCGTTGTTGTTTCGATATGATGTCCATAGTAATTGGTTGTGAATGAAGAGGGAGATCGAATTTTACATTTGTATTTGTGGTGATTTTGCAATGGGACGTGGTTAGATGAATAACATCGCTTAGATTTTATACTTGAAGAGTGTCTAATCAACAACCGGTCTAATTTAATCAAAGTGACCTAGACTTGAGGGAATCTAAGGAAAGTTTAGATGTCAAGTGTGATTAAAGGTATTAATTGTGTTGAAGCCAGCGTGAAGCACGCTGAGTTTCTAAATACCCTCTGCCCTCAACCTAGTTCAACGCTTCAAAATGTCCGGTACCAGTAGATACAGCGAAGTCATGACCACCTAATAATGGTACAAAAACAAATCGGTGTCACCCAGTCGGATAAGGTTTGCTTCGCCGGCTAACGGTCATCATGATGACATGGACATTTGATGAAGATCGTAGAAAAGTGTCAGCAAAGCTATCACCTTCTGGCCCACAGGAAGTAAACATAGCTCCGGCATGCTCCACATTGCATATATGTTGGAGGCGAGCTGATGCTCTCACCAGATGGTCCACTCTGTAAGTGGGCTTCAAAACTCCCATGGGATATGAGAATTCAGTATCGACACTATCAAATTGTTTGGTTAGTACTTTCCAAAACATATTAAAAACGTACACAAGGAGTTACCTGACAGAGACGACGAGTACAACGAGCTGACCATGAGCATGGCCACGCGGATGCCGCCGGGTAAACGATCCCGGCCGTGGGCGGACCTCCCGACGGAGCTGGTGGACGCCGTGGTCTACCGCCTCGAGCTCGACGTCTTCAGCGCGGCGCGGCTCGCCGCCGTCCGCGCGCCGCGAAGCCCTACCTGCCCTTCGGGGCCGTGCCTGCTGGCGTCGCACGAGTACAACGACAGCGACGACGAGTACAACGACTACACCTTCGACTCGCTCGACCTGTGCGCCGCGGGCGCCCGCCGTGATCGAAGCCTTCCGCGACCGGTTCTGGGTCGGCGGCAGGGGCGCCTGGCTCGCCGCCGTCGACGAGGACTGCAACGCGAAGCTCCTCAACCTCTACACCGGCGGCCGGGTCGGCCTCCCGGCCGTGTCTACCATCCCCGGCGTCGAGCCCAGCGGCTACCACTGCAAGGTCCGTCACGTGACGCGGTAGGACACGTACACGTACACGTTCCGCAAGATCGTGGTGTGCGACACGCCGTCGGCGTCGGGCGCCGGAGCCTACTTGGCAGTCGCGATTGTCACGACCCTGATCCTGGCCGTCGCGCGAGGCGGCGACCGGAGCTGGACGACGCTGAAGAACCACCGTGACATGCTGGCCGGCTACGACGACGCCGTCGTGCACAAGGGCAGGGTCTTCGCCGTCGACGTAGCGGGCAGCGTGTTCGCCTGGGACCTGCCGCGCGCCGCCGGCTCGCGACCGGACCCGCAGCGCGTGGCGGCGCCCGGAGCCACGTCCAACGGCGAGTCGATGTACCAGTGGAACCTGGCGGAATCGGCGGACGGCCGCCGCCTCATCCTCGCCTGCACGCACGGCAGGTACGCCAACCATGAGAAGCGCGGCCGCAACGTCTCCACCAGAACCGTCAACCGGTTCCACGGCGACGGCGTCCGCCTGCACGAGCTGGACGTAGGCGACGCTGCCGGCGGTGACGGGCGGCGCTGGCGCCGAGTCACCAGCCTTGGCGGCCGCGCCCTGTTCCTCGGCGCCAACTGGCCGCTCTGGGCGACCGTGACCCGCGGACCGCCGGGGCAGGTTGTCCAGCCCAACTGCGTTTACGTTACGCCGGCCGCGCTGTTCGGGTACCCGGACGAGGACTTCGACGTGGTCGCGCACGATTTGGGGGACGGGAGCTGCCGGCAGATCAAGGTGTCCACCGCGGATCGGGACGAGGACGACGATGGCTTTGTGATACCAATCTGGTTTACGCCGACGCTACAGATGTGGAGTCGACGAGCGAGTTGATTTGTCCTTTGGAATGCAATGGCTCGGCAGAAGGTATGCAGGCTGCTTTGAGCAAATGGTTACAATACAAGTGTGTACCTAGAGTAGTTAATCTCGAATTCCTGTCACGTTTTAGGCACAAAGTTTAATGCCTGCAATGCAAGCTCGTATGGAAGTTGGTGACTAAGCCCAGTTAGCAATATCTTTGGAAAATAGCGGTGGCGCGTATAGAGATCTACAGTCTCGCGCCACCTAGAGTAGTGCCCTCCTCCACCCTCCGAAACACAAATGCGGACGTTCAAAAATTAACAAATCACTGTAGATCTCTCGCTATCGACGGATACATTGCCTACTGCTGAAAGAATAACACCGGTTAAATTGCACAATAAATCTAGAAAAATACAAGCACCAGCACCGAGTCGAAAACTCGAATCTAAGTGCATACGTTCTACTAGCCGAGCTACGCTCAGTTCACAAGTGCACGACCCTCTGATCGTGCAAATAGATACAAATTTGAGTATAGTCTATCGGAAGATGTTACCAGATGGATTTTATGGAACTTTTTTTTTAACTTTGTTTGTCAATTGTACCCTATGTTGATAAGGTAGCAATGTGTCGCACCACCTACAGTGAGCTGTCTCCACAGCTCTCGTGCTGCCCAACAACAGGGTTTGTGACTAGGGATCGTAACGGGTATAAATTCCTTAGGTTTTGCTATTCCAAATTCATGTCCGCGAAATTATTTAAACTTATTAAAAAATTCATACCCATGATGGGTATAAAATTTTGCCTAAACCCAAACCTGTCGTGTTAACGGTATCCACGGGTCGCCTACGGTCATCTGT
This sequence comes from Panicum hallii, assembly GCF_002211085.1. Taxonomy (NCBI): domain Eukaryota; kingdom Viridiplantae; phylum Streptophyta; class Magnoliopsida; order Poales; family Poaceae; genus Panicum; species Panicum hallii. The sequence goes on from NC_038045.1 coordinate 49,316,847, forward strand.
GACCAAGAACATTTCTTTACGCATTGGTTGCATCTTTGCCATAATAGAAGCTTATCAATGATCAATACGTGCATATTCATATTCTCGTTATTATCAACTATGTTCAATCTAAATAACTAAGAGAGACAATACATTTATCTAAGCAACAATTATATAGTTTGCATAAATATAAAATGAGCAATAAGTATTATATAAAGATACTAGAGGGAATAAAATTACACGTAACACAAGTTTAGTACTTCAAGTGGCAATGGTATTAACAAGTTTATTATAAGTTCATGGTAAAATGGTGGTATTAGAATTAATTTTGTTATAAAAGTTCATAATAAAATAATAGAATTAATATCAAATTTGTTATAAGTTCACAATAAAATGGTAGTATGTACTAGATTGCGTCGGGTTTAAAAAATCTACAGATTTACGGGTTTGAATACTATAGGAACAAACTAGTGCCCATAAACCCAACGGGTATAACTTCTTACTCATTAGCGAACCCACGGGTCTAAAAGTTGATCCAAACCCGTACCCTAATGGAGTAAATATCTATCGAGTTTCGGGTACCCACTGCCATCCTATCTGTGACTTCGCGCATATTGATACTGTATTCACGATTATTCTAAGACTAGAAGGCTATACATAAAAAAATCAAGACATTAGGAAAAATATCAAGTGAAAGAACCATATTGCACCAGGGCAGTAGCAAGAGAGGGCGTAGGCCTCGCAAATAGGTGGAGTGGCAGGCCTGGGGCCTGGGGGCGTTTACATAATTATGTACATGTACTTGTGCAAGGTAAATTAGTTAGGAAGTAAACATTTACTTTATTTTATCGAAAGATGTCACCAGATGATTTTACTCGGATTTATCTTTTTTTTATTTGTACTACCAATTGCAGAATTGCTCCCTGAATTGATAAGGTAGCACTGCGTCACACCAGCTGTAAGTTGTCGGGATAACTCTCGTGTCGGGCAATCACGGAGTCAGTAGCACTGCGATCGCATACATAAATATTTCGATGTCGCGGTGCACGATTTAGATGATTGGAATAGAAGTGTCCTCCCGTGTCGAGGCCCAAGGTCTTGTGATATGAATTTTGTTTACGCCGACCCTGCACGGGTGGTGCCGGGTAGCAAGTTGTTTTATCCTCTGGATTGTATTTTTTTTCTGCAGAAAATCATTGCGCTATTTGAAAAAGAAATTCCCTGCCCGTGAACGAACAAGGAGAGCACCTGCAGTATTGAAATTCGAGACGAGAACTTTCCAGCCCACACCCCGGCCCATTGTGGCCTGCCTCCATTCGCTGCAACGGCCCGGCCCAGCGAATCTGCCGCGACCCATCACCAATCACCGCTACCCTGAGATCTCGGCCGCCTGCCCGGCCGTCTCCACCTGGATCGCAATCGATTGCCGATCCGCTTCCCCTTTTGACACCCACTTTCCCCGCATTTCTTCCCACCTCCACGCGTCCCCGGCGCACACGGCCCCAAACCGGCCACCCCCCAAGCCAAGCCAAGCCAACCAGCCAGCCCACCGCCCCGGCGCGGCACCCGCGGCCGGCCGGCCGGCCGGCCGTACTGCCCAAACCCCCGTTAAAACCCCGCACCAGCCCGCGATCCCGAGGAGGACCGCCAAACAAACCCGTCGCCCCCACCCCCTCCCCACTCCGCTCCACTTCCGCGCCTCGGCGAGCGAGATGCGGGGCGGCGCGGCGGCGGTGAAGGCGGGGAGCCGGCCGCCGTGGCTGGGCCTGGGGGCGGCGGTGTGGCTGCAGGTGGCCGGCGGCGCCAGCTCCACGTTCGCGCTCTACTCGCACGCGCTCAAGGTCGCGCTCGGCGCCGACCAGCGCCGCCTCGCGCTGCTCGGGGTCGCCTGCGACGTCGGCGAGAACCTGGGCCTGCTCCCCGGGGTGCTCTGCAACCGCCTCCACCCGGCGCTGCTGCTCCTCGTCGGTGCAGGCGCGTGCCTGCTCGGGTACGGCGCCGCCTGGCTCCTCGTCTCCGGCGCCGCGCCCGCGCTGCCGTACTGGCTGGTGAACCGCCGTCTCTCCCCCTCGCCCTTCTTCCTCGATCAGCTAATTCTAGGATCGATGTGCTGAGATCCCTTTGTGTTTTACTTCAAAATTATTACGACTCCATACGCATTAGTATTTGTGGTAATTTTGTACTCTAGGTTGTGCAATGGGGGTTGAGTTTCTCCACTGTGCTGCCGTCTAAGCTTAGAGGAAAGTCAGACTCATAGTTTGCGCCAACCTGTTGCTTTCATGCTTTTGCGCTGTGCAACGTAGGTCTTCTGGTGTAAAATTTGGAGTAGAAATTGTTCTGGAAAAAACAAATGTCTCTTTCTGAGATTCCACAAACAACTGGAAACACCGAAAGCAGACACTAGAACAGTTTTGATTGCGCTTCAGTAAATAAAGGCCATCATTGGACTTAGTTTACCAGCAATGTGCACGTATTTAGGATTTTTACAGGACAGATCTTGATGGTGATAGGTGCTGGTGCTCTGTGATTAGCTTTACTTTTTTTTCGTTCCTTCTCAAAAGTAAGGGTAACCTTACTTTGCTATCTTTCATTTGGGGGCATAATGTAATTTGAATAATGGATTTCTTCCAGATATGGTTTGCCTTAGCTCTTGCTGCGAACGGTGGTGCATGGTTGGGGACTGCTGTTCTAGTGACCAACATGAGAAACTTCCCACTCAGCAGAGGTGCTGTTGCTGGCATTCTTAAAGGGTACTCTGGTTTAAGTGCTGCTGTCTACACTGAAATATACACAGGAGTGCTTCGTGATTCACCCAACAACCTTTTGCTCTTTCTCACTCTGGGAATTCCTGCTATATGCCTTCTGACAATGTACTTCGTTCGTCCTTGCGAACCCTCTCTGGTAGAGACCAACGCAGAACAAGTCCATTTTATGTTTGTGCAAATGGCGAGTGTTCTTCTTGGGATTTATCTGGTTGGGGCTACAATATTGGATCATGTGGTTACTCTCAATGAAGTTATAAACTATTCTCTGCTTGCCATTATGGTTCTTCTCATTTTTGCTCCCCTGGCAATACCATTGAAGATGACATTATTCCCAAGGAGAAAAAATCCAGCAACTGATAATGGTCATACAGAATCACTTTTGCCTTCTTCCTCTGAATCAAACCTTAATTTTGAAGACGAAGATTCAATGGATATCGACATTCTATTAGCTGAGGGTGAAGGGGCTATAAAGCCGAAGAGAAGGAGACCAAGAAGAGGAGAAGATTTCAGGTTTCGTGAAGCCATTCTGAAGGCAGATTTCTGGCTTCTCTTTGCAATATATTTTGTTGGTGTTGGATCTGGAATCACTGTGCTTAATAATCTAGCACAAATAGGAATTGCAGCAGGTGCTGTCGACACAACCATCTTACTCTCCGTCTTCAGCTTCTGCAATTTTTTTGGACGTTTGGGAGGTGGTGCTGTTTCTGAGTATCTTGTCAGGTAACAAAATATCCTTTATTTACTCTGCTAAATTTATTCTTTGAAATGCTTGATTTCGTATTATGAACATTTTGTGGCTTTAATAGCTCTGTCAGTTCCACAACTTCTTTAGCTTCCACTGCCAAGGTTTCTTTATCATATTCATCACCATTGTCTTCTTTTTTTTCTTAATTTTTAGAAGACCATATTGCAGTCTTAAGTTTTGAATTTCTGTCCTGAGGAAAAATTCCAAAGCAGCCTTATGCTTGTTTTATGTCTTCGTGAACTGCATATGCTGTCTCTCCAAAACTCGCACATGCTCCCTCATGTTATGCAGTAGCTTGTGAATAGAGAACAAGAAAGCCCAACGAACAGAGAGCAGGAAAGTGTAACAAATTAGCAACATTTTCATTTCCGAAGTGAAACAGTAGGGAAAATCCTGAACCCCATATGCAGACATATATAGTTAATATCTTATACCTTTGATGATCCAACTTATGGCAGTGCTTCCTTAGTTTACTTACAACCTTTTTTTTTCACAGGGCAAGGACACTTCCACGGAGTGTACTGATTGTATGCACCCAAGTAGTAATGATAATCACATACCTGCTCTTCGCTCTGGGTCACCTTGCCACCCTTTACGTCTCCATCGCCTTACTCGGCATATGCTACGGTGTCCAATTCTCCGTGATAATCTCAACCTCATCGGAACTGTTCGGACTGAAGCACTTTGGAAAGATATACAACTTCATCGCGCTGGCAAATCCAGTTGGTGCGTTCCTGTTCAACACCCTTACAGGGTATGTCTACGATCTCGAAGTGGAGAGACAGAAAGCTGGAATGGTAGACACAGATATCGCGTGCCATGGCCCTAATTGCTTCAGACTCACATTTTATGTCCTCGCTGGCGCGGCTTGCTTGGGCACATTGCTGAGCACGGTTCTTACCGTGAGGGTCCGGCCAGTGTACCAGATGCTCTACGCAGGTGGATCCTTTAGCCAGCCGAGGAACTCTGGACATTGAACGAAGGCGATATGAGCTGTAGTGTTTTCTGCATATACCTTAAATCCAGTATGAGTTCTGAATAGCTTCATTAATGATCTATTGTAATTCATGAGCACACACCCTATATTTGCGCTGCCTTGTAATTTTGGGTCTAGTTTGGTGTAAGATGAGGAAGGAGAGATGGTTATGTGCAGATTCTTGTACCAGATGCTCGTGCTGCTGTTCCAAGTTAACGCGCTGAGGCCAGAATCCTAGGGTGTATAATAATTGAAATTCCTGCTTATGCAGAATAATGATGCTTATACATGACATGTTTATGCGACATCTTGGCGTATTTCATGGTTTCGAGAACAATCTGTCTCAATCAAACCGTGTGCAGCATTTGGCTTACTCTCATCTCATGGCCTAGATTTAGGGCAGTGGTTGGCCTGGCCAACATCAGCACTGAAATTTTTGAACTGGAAGTAGTTCAGATCTGACCAGGGTTGGCCAGCAGCCAGCTGAACTGAAGACGACAGATCTATATCCGTGCATCCAGACGCCGTGTCCCCAGTTTGAATCTCTCGAGTGGACTGCCTGTCAGTACAGCCTCACACTGCCTCTTCAGATCCGAAACCCCCGGCTCGTTTTGGCGCCACCCTTGTTTTGTTTGGGTTGCGTGCCTGGCCTCCATTCCGTCCCGTTGCCACGGCTCTACAAAGCTGCACTGACGACGACTGACAGATTGCCCTTAAAAATACCTGGCAGCAGGAACAAAAATACAAGATCCTGCAGGTACTCGCAACCATGGCGATCAACGAACAGCGCAAGGAACAAAATGCTACAGCGCCCGTGCGTGCGTGAACATGGATCGATTCCGAGATGAAAATTCTGCGGACATGGATTTTCTTGATCTTTTTCACACTGACATTTACACGGTTGCAACACACAGAGCAGAGCACCGGAGAATTGGTGGGTAGTGAACCAGTGAACGCTGTCACTGGCCACCGTGCACCGGAGAATTGGCGCCTCGTCGTCGTCGCTCGCTGCACGTACACGGCAGGACGGCGGCAGGTAGAGTCACCGGCCGACAGGCGGGTCGCAGACTCACACAGGTGCGGGGCGAACTTGGCACGCGTGGCTCGACTAAGTGGGCTTGAGATCCTGGAACATGGACTCCCACCGCATCTCCTCGCCGCCGTCCATCTCCCCCTCCCCGTCGCCGTCGGACTCCTCCTCGCCGTGCCCGTCGTCGGCTGCGACGACGGACGCGACGGGGCCGGGCGGCGCGGGCAGCGCCTTGACCGTCGCCGCGCAGCTGCTGGTGAGCACGACGGGCCTGCTGACCTGCGCCAGCACCATCGGCAGCGGCAGCGGCGGCTTCCCGCCGCGCGCCGCCGCCACGGGCGACGCGACGATCGCGCCCCAGCCCCAGCCGCGCGCGGCCCTCCCGCCGCGGTGCCGCGCGGGGAGCGGCGCCCGGCCCGGCGTGGCGAGGGCGTGGACGGCAGCGGCGGCCCGGTCCCTGCCGCTCCCCCGCGCTCGGTCCAGGCCGCGGGACGCCGCAGACGACACGGAGGCGCGGAGCCGGCCAAGCGCGGACCGCGCGGAGCGGCGCACGGCCGCGGCGAGCAGCCGGGTGGCGCGCCACGGAAGGGCGGTGACGGCGGCGCGGGAGGAGGACTCCTTCCTGGCGAGCTTGAGGATCTCGATGCGGTGCTTGGCGACGGCGACGCCCATGGAGGTGAGGACCTCGTGGTCGAGGTGGCGCACGTCGTCGGCGCCGAGCTCGTTGCGCGCGAAGAGGAGCGCGTAGTCGAGCGCCACGTCCGGGTGCAGCCCCGCCCGGCACAGCCACGCGTACCAGTCCATCCCCTCGGCTCGGCGGAGCGCGCGCGGCGAGGCAGCGGCGGCGAGCGGGCGCGCGATCCGGTGGAGCGGCGTCACGTGGGCCGGGGAGCGGCATTAAAACGGGCGGGCGAGAGAGGTTGTTGTTGGAGTCTGGTGGATGGACTGGTGGGCCGCCCACCCACGGAAGAGGCGTGCGCGTGGCCCACCGTTTCGTGGGGATCTGACGGCGGATCGGATTTGTGTGTGGGCAAACAAGCCGATCTGCGGGCTGCGGGGCGCGCGCGCGCGCGCCGCTGGCACAAGCGCCGGGTTGCGTCAGCAGCACTGCGCGTCCGCGAATTGAGGCCTTGGGCCGGCCCAAATTCTGGTGGGTCTCGCCCCAGCCCACGGGCTCGACCCCCAGGCCCGCCGTCCTCACGACAAGAAGTCCTGAACCCTCAGGAACCTTACAAGCGAGAAAACTCTTGCGGTACCCCTAAAAAAACAAAAACAAATGTTGTGAGAATTTTGCATGGTAGCGATGCTAGTTTTCAGAAACGGAATGTCACATTTGTACGCGTAAATGCTGGGCAATGTTGTGTTTCGTTTCACTTTCACCGGATCAAACAAGACAACGGATAACAGATGCGCGTTAGTGTGTAAAAAAATTGTATGTTGTATATGCAGTTTGGAATGCCTATTGTCTGCAGTTGTGTTGTACGGTTGTACATACTATTGCTTTACGCGTAGAGAGTGTCATCCAAATACTTTGTTTGATTTTTTTTGGTTGGACTGCTGGACGTATTCAGAAGTGAAGAACATGTAGTCAAATGAAATGGGAAAAAAAGAGAGGAAAAAGTGAAACAGCCTGTTCATTTTTGGCCTTCCCATTTCTAACCAGGCGGGACTTTCTGAACTTGACCACAAGTAGAGTACAACAAAATGCTGTCCATATCCAGCTACGGCCAAACTTTGCCAACCTGTGAACTGAAACAAAGCTGTAGAACCGATCAATTAGCAAGTACTAGCTTAGCACTGCATGCCACTGCTGGTTTCCTCTTGCCTCTTGGAAGCTACGTTCCAGTAACTGCAGATAGCATGCCCACTGCTCGATAGAAACTAGGACCGCCAGGCAACGCAAAACACTATCTTTCCTGTACTTCCACCAATCTGATCCATGCACATCGGACCAAAACCTGCATGTTTGTTTGGGAGATTGCCATTGCCTTGACCGATAAGGGGAATAGACAACACATGTGCATACCTTCATGTCAAACATTTTCACAGGAATAGCAAGTTTACAGTGGATCAAGCGGCTGCCCTACAGGTCACAACTCGCGCGAAAATCATGCTCGTCCAGATCTTGGGATTCCATCAAAATATTCTCCGAGCCAAGAACCGTTAGACGCATCCAAAGGGCATGTTTGGTTCCTCAGATTTAAATATCGGATATTTAACACCAATTAGAAGTATTAAATATAGCTTAATTACAAAATCCACTGCATAATGGAGGCTAATTCGCGAGACGAATCTTTAAGCCTAATTAGTCCATAATTTGATCATGTTGTGCTACAGTAAACATGTGCTAATGATAGATTAATTAGGCTTAATAGATTCATCTCGTGAATTAGCCCTAGCTTATACAGTTACTTTTACAATCAACTCATATTTAGTTCCCTAATTAATATCTAAATATCCATGTGGTCCTGATTTAGTCCATGCATGCAGACACCAGCCGAGCCGCTGTCACATGGCCGTTACTAGCCATCTCGCGCGCACAAAGAAACCGAAGCCGCGACGGGCCATCCGCGCGCGGTGTAGGGTCGCTCTGGGATGGATGGGCAACCCCAACTGGGGGAGGGAGATGGCAAGTAGCATGTGCAGAGCAGAGGACCAGTGGAAATGGTGCACCACCACACGCAGCCTTCCCCAGCTCTGTCCAAGTTCCTTTCTTTTTTCTTTTAATCCTGTCTTTGATGAAGGGCAGTGGCAGAGCGCAGGCTCAGGCTGAATTGACTCTTGTTCAACACCCTTTTCTCTGTCCAAGCTTGCCCATTGCGCTTTGTGCAGTAGCCGTATCCTGTATCCAAGCACGTACTGAAACTGGTGTGCCTTGCTATGTTTGGATCTGCTCAAGTTAGGAGTCGGCTAATATTAGCTCTAGTTGATCTAAACAAATCCAGCTATTTCTAAGCTCTCAGACAGTAACTATCCAGCTTGCTAGATAAGATACACTTAGCTATTTTTATCTACTGGATTGCACAAAGATTAGAATGCCCTAGGCATGAACTCCAAATTACGCAGCAATGCCATTTAAGTTTGCTACGAGAAAGTTAGAGTGACAGTGAGGATTTAATAGACAATTACCTTCATGAGCTGCCACCATAATACTCTCTCTGCTTGAAATTATAGATCATTTTGATTTTTCTAATATATTTAGAAAAGTCTAAACAATTTATTAGCTCCCAGATTTAAATTATTCAGCATTTTATTAGCCCTAGCTATGAGCCAGGTTTTTATTAGCTGTATATCTTAATTATTCAGCTTTTTATTAGCTCTAATTATGAGCCAATTTTAGTTATTATTAGCTCTAGTTTTGAGCCAGTTTTTAACTAGTTAGTTTTTTTATTAGCTCTAGTTATGAGCCAGCGTTTCATTACCTTTGTATGAGCTAGCTACTAGATTGGTTATACGTAGTCACGTAGATATGGCAATAAGTTACCTCTATCATTAGACAGGCTCTAACCTCGCATCATATTAAGGGCTTGAAATAAACGTGTTTCAATAGCAGATCATGCCAAACTCTAATCTCATCTGAAGAACAATCCAAACGCCCGTTTCGCGATGCAGGTCACACGCCACGCATCTCAAGAAGAATGCGAACAAAGCGGCAAACTCCCCCCCTTGTCGACTCCCCCTCGTACGCCAAAGAACTCTACAGCTCTCGCAGATTGGCGTCGGCCGGCGGCGGCAGGACGAAACCAAACACGGAACCATGCCGTGCGGCGCCGCCTGCACGCTGCAGCAACAAGACATCACGGCGGATGAATCCGCCAGCATCTTTTATTACTCCGGCCGCCTGCCCTCACCGCCGCGCCGCGCCACGGCGTTCCAGCGCGGCAGCAAGCAGTGGCTCCGGCTCGCCGCAGAGAACCACCCAGTGGCCTCGATCCCCAGTCAAAACCTGAGCTGTGAGCCTGTGACCTGGCTCGCGGGTCGCGATTTCTGTCTGACCGCGCGCTAGCCAGGCTAAACGCTAACGGAAAAACGGAAACCGCCGGCCCGGCCGCCGGGCTTACCGCGTCACGCGCCGTGCGCCTGGGGCAGGAGCCAGCCAGCGAGAGCTCGGAGTGGCGGCCGCGTCGCGCGGTGCCCGTGCCCCCCGCGCTGTCAGGCTCCGACGCGCCCTATCGCCCGACCTGGCATGCCTCTGCCGCCTGCCTCCATGCCTTGGCCTCTTGGCCGCTAGCATTTACTATTTAGCCGGGGGGTGCGGGTGGGCGGCAGGCAGGCGGCAGCGTCCTCCTCCCGCGTGCTCTGTCCTCCTTCCTTGCCCCACCGGGGGGACTAGGCTTAGGCATGGCCGCGGCGGGGTTGCGGCTTCTTGGAGCCGTGTGGCTCTTCGCGGCGCTGCTGCTGCGGCTGGGCGCCGCAGCGGCGGCCGCCGGGCAGGCGGCGGTGGCAGCTGTGGACGGCCGGCGCGCCATCGCGGCGACGGGGGAGGACTTCGTGTGCGCGACACTGGACTGGTGGCCGCCGGACAAGTGCGACTACGGCACCTGCGCCTGGGGCCGCGCCGGCCTGCTCAATCTGGTGAGTGGCGAGCCGGGGACCGGCCGCCGAGGTACCTCTCCTCCTTCCTCCATTCCTGTCCGGAATTCTTGGTGGTCCAAGGACGCGGCGAAGTGTTGACACGCAGTTTGTTTCCGTCCTCTCCTGCAGGATCTCTCCAACAAGGTCTTGCTCAATGCCGTCAGAGGTAGGCGACGGGCGGCTTCCGCCGCCGCTCCGTTGAGGTTGAAGCTCTATTAGTATATCCCGTTTCCTTTGTCAATGCGGCGGTGAATTTTGTTTCAGCGTTCTCGCCGCTGAAGCTCCGGCTGGGAGGCTCGCTGCAAGACAAGGTGCTGTACGGCACCGCCGTCCTCCGGCGGCCGTGCACGCCGTTCGTTAAGAACGAATCGGAGATGTTCGGCTTCACTCACGGATGCCTGCCTCTGCGCAGGTGGGACGAGCTCAACGCATTTTTTCACAAATCCGGGTGAGTTCAACGATTCAGCCTACTCTTTTCCTTTTGAGTCACATCAGTGCTGAAAATTCTATGAATTTTGCACAATTACAGTGCCAAGATTGTGTTCGGGCTGAACGCCATGAATGGCCGGGTCCTGTTGCCGGATGGATCTATGGGAGGGCCATGGGATTACACCAATGCAGCATCGCTGATTCAGTATACTGCATACAAGGGCTACCACATTCATGGATGGGAGCTTGGTATGTTGTTCTAGTGTGCATTTTTGTACTAGTTGTTTCGAAATGCATCGTTTGGTGGTACTGTTTCGCATGAAAGAGGAAGAATTTAATGCATAACTTGTTTTTGAAAAGCTCTTTTTTGATGCGCCTATTTTCAGAGAAGGGCTACAGTTGCTGTCCTTACATCTTTCAATGTTCTCTAGTTCTCTGAAATTATTTCAGAAAACATTGATGTCGACATGTGGCATGTCCAATCTGTAGGACAGTAGCATGTGTGGTTAGGATGCCTAATTCCAATTTCCCAATTATCCACAGCTTTTATACCAAAATAAATAACACTTTGAGCCTGCAATTCTGAATAGTAAATACAATTTCAATCATGAATTCAGAAACTCGTGTGCTCTCCTTGCAGGAAATGAACTTAGTGGTAATGGAGTTGGAACCCGAATCAGAGCTGGCCAATATGCCGCAGATGTGATCACCCTAAAAACAATAGTCGACGACATATATCGAAGCAATCCATCAAAGCCACTGGTGCTTGCTCCTGGAGGATTTTTCGACCCAGGCTGGTTTACTGAACTTATCGTCAAAACCAAGCCAAATCTATTGAATGTGATCACCCACCACATCTACAACTTAGGAGCAGGTATGCTCACAGCTATTCCTGGATAAATTTGATTCAGGCACACAGAAACTGAAAGTAAAATGTGGTGGATACCGCAGGAAGGGATACAAATCTGATTGAAAAGATCCTCAATCCGTCGGTCCTCGACGGAATGGTAAGCATATTCAGCAATCTTCAGGGGATACTGAAATCAACAGGGACATCGACAGTCGCATGGGTAGGGGAAGCTGGAGGGGCTTACAACAGTGGCCACCACCTTGTCACTGACGCATTTGTGTTCAGCTTCTGGTAAAGCAAACAAGTTTGCAGGTGTTGAATTACGATGCTGTTCTTGAAGATGTTTTCATTGAGATCTTTTCGGGTGATTTTTCAAGGTTTTTGGATCAGCTTGGGATGTCAGCAAAGTATGACACAAAGAGCTACTGCAGACAGAGTTTGATTGGCGGCAACTACGGCCTGCTGAACACCACAACATTTCAACCGAACCCTGACTATTACAGGTAAAAATGCATCATGTTCATCAAGGATTATATAATAAGTAATCGGCTCAAGCACTTGAAGAAAAACTTGCCTTGTATACCGACAAAAAGAAATTGTCTTGTGCTGGAATACTAACAAGATTGGATGCATCGAACAAGCTAATCCTTTTGTCCTAAATGCGTAGAGCTATCCCAGCCGATCAAAAACCCAACAGCTACTTCACGTCCAAGCTAAGAATTGGCATTGCAAAGCAAACAAAATTGCCAGTTTGGCACTTCAATGACAAATTTTTTTTCCATGTTTTTTCTCCTGAGTTTTTTTTTCCCTGCAGTGCTTTACTGTGGCATCGCCTCATGGGAACCAAAGTTCTAGCAACAACATTCAATGGTACCAACAAGATCCGCGCTTACGCCCACTGCGCTAGAGATTCGGTAAGGAATTCGGCTCCTTTTCATCAGCAACATCACGAAAAAAAAAGATAAAAGCTTTCGTCTCCTAGAGAATTCGTGCTCACTGTCTCCCCTGCATGCTCATCGTTCAGCCAGGAATCACTCTACTGCTGATCAACCTCAGCGGCAACACCAAGACCGAAGTCTCGGTGACAGCTCAAGCCGCCCCCGCCGCAGGTGCGCACAAGCACGGCGCAAGGACGGGCTACACCACGGCCCAAGTCTCAGTGACAAACCAAGCCGCCGCCGCCGGTGAGCACAAGCACGGCGGGAGGAGGCACGGCAGGAAGTTCGGGCACGCCCCCGCCCCCGGCTTCGCGGCGGCGGCCGACGGCGCCACGAGAGACGAGTACCACCTCACGCCCAAGGGCGGCGACCTGCGGAGCCAAGTGATGCTGCTGAACGGCAGGGCGCTGGCCACCGGCGCGGACGGGAGCATCCCCAGGCTGGAGCCGGTGAAGGTGGACGCGGCGCAGCCCATTGCCGTGGCGCCCTACTCCATCGTGTTCGTTCGGATTTCACATTTCCATGCCCCGGCATGTAGTTAGGACTAGGAGTAGATGGGCTAGATCATAATAATGGGGTTTGGGGTGGTTGGTGATGATGGATGGACAGCGAAGCTTTCCATCTGGAAGATGAAGTGGGATGCAAGGGTATAATTATTTGCATCTCTATTCTTAGAATTGTAGAAGGTTGAAGGAGTTATGATGATCAACAATGGAAAAGGGGAAAAGCTATTTTCCAGTGTCATCAAGTTCCTTGTTTGGATGAAGCAGAATTATAAAAGGGCGGGAAAAATAAAAATGAGTTTAAGGGTAGTATTAAGAAATTTGTTAAGAGTTCCTAAGAAAGTACTTTACAGATTTTGTTTTATTGTGTAATGTAAGATCATAAGGGATTTTTTTATATCTCGTGGAAGATCATAAGTTAATATGCAGCAAACGAGCCAAATTCCAGGATATTGTGGTGTACTGAAGAATCAGAAACTGATTTTGAAAAAAAAGGTACTTGAAGATGCTCCTAAAGAACTGAAGATGCTTCATTCTGTTCCGTAAGCAAATCGGTTTGTTATGACCAGATTTGTTGGCAACAGCAGTGAAATTGAACAGTGCATGCAAACAGCAAGGAATCAATTGCTTGCATTACACTACACGCGATAGCACTTAGCATGAACATTGGAATGATGGGATAGCAGGTAACCACTAACAGACCATATGATTCACTACCAGTACACTGCAACAATCATGTATCATTGTTCAAAGATTTCAACATCATCGCCATCATCAAGGGACTGGGAAAATTTGCCAGACGCAGGACATCTCTTCTCTTCTACGTGGAGCTACAAGCAGTAAGAGTAAGGCTAACGGTAATGCCTCCAGGAGGCCCAAGGAGAAAGACCAAAAGTAGCAGCAATCCTGAAACAATGAGACCAAAAAAACAGCGGACGCTATGCAGCGGGCGACACACGAACTGGTGATCTGGCAGGAGTTATTCAAGATGCCCATGGATCGATTGATTGTATACTTCTGCTGCGCTTGGTGTGGCTCTTACAGGTACTTGAAGAGCAGGCCACCGTGGGTGGCAAAGAAGGGGGCGAACACGAGAGACTCCACAGCCATGAGCTTGATGAGGATGTTGAGGGATGGGCCAGAGGTGTCCTTCAGGGGGTCACCGATGGTGTCGCCGATCACAGCAGCCTTGTGGCAGTCTGATCCCTTAGGGCCCAGGGTCCTTGCGTGCTCGCTGGCACCAGCCTGAAACAAACAAGATAATGTCGAGGACAAAGTTATTCACTGACCTTTGATACTGACTCATACTGTTCATCCAGGACTTAATCAGAGTGCTTACCTCAATGTACTTCTTGGCATTGTCCCATGCACCACCAGTGTTGGAAGCAGAGATGGCAATCTGTCGGAGATTTTAATGTCAGAAACCATTGAACCAGTGAACTCACAGAAGTACACACACAGAGAGTATTAGGAAGTCACACGCACCTGCACTCCAGAAACCAGGGCACCAGCAAGAACGCCAGAGAGGGTCTCCACACCAAAGAGGGTTCCAACAATGAGGGGAGTGAGCATGACCAGAGCACCCGGGGGGATCATCTCCTTGATGGAAGCATCGGTGGAGATCTTGACACAGGTAGCATAGTCAGGCTTGCCAGTTCCCTCCATCAGCCCAGGAATGGTGTTGAACTGCCTGCGGACCTCCTCAACCATCTTCAGAGCAGCACTTCCAACACTCTTCATGGTCATGGCAGAGAACCAGTACGGAAGCATGGCTCCGACAATCAAGCCAATGAAGACCTTGGGGGAGAGGACATCAACCACCTTCACTCCAGCTCTGCTGACGAAGGCACCAAAAAGGGCCAGGGAGACAAGAGCAGCTGATCCAATGGCAAATCCCTGCAGAAGGATACAGATGAAATAAGTTACCAGACCAGCACAATAGTTTCCTTGCTAACCATCTAATACAATTAATTTGGTCCAACACATATAATAACTTTACCTTTCCAATAGCAGCAGTTGTGTTACCAGCAGCATCAAGAGCATCAGTTCTCTCACGGATTCTGTGGCTCATTCCAGCCATCTCAGCAATGCCACCAGCATTGTCACTAATGGGACCATAAGCATCAATAGCAAGGCCAGTTGCGATTGTGCTTAGCATACCAAGAGCAGCAACGGCAATGCCGTACATTGCGGCAATAGAGAAACTGACATAGATGCTGACGGCAATAGCGAAAATTGGGATGATAACTGACTTGTATCCTAGAGCAAGACCAAAAATGACATTGGTGGCAGCACCAGTTCTGCAGGAATCCGCAACATCTTGCACAGGACTGCCATATAGAAAAATAATCAGTTTCAAACAGTATCACAGAAATGATGAAACAAATACCTAATTAAAGACTGGCAGGATTCTTACCTGTATGCATTGCTAGTGTAGTATTCTGTGACAAAACCAATAATAAGACCAGCCCACAGACCAATTGCAACACAGAAGAACAAGCCCCTACAAAGACACATGACGCTTCAGTCAGAAGAGAGAACATTCCACAAACAAACAGCAAGGTTGACAATAACATACCAGTTGGATACTTCCTTCTGGGTGCCGAAGTTGAAGATGGTGAACTTCGCTGGAAGGGCCAACCAGCTGATTATGGCAATACCAACAGTCATCAAAGCAGTGGAGATGACGAGCTGCTTCTTAAGTGCAGGTTCGATTTCTTTCACAGCCTTGATCTCAGAGAAGTCAGTGGCAATGAGTGTGGTGATCAAGCAGACAATGATCCCAACAGAGCTCACAAGCAGCGGGTAGCACATCCCAGTGAAATCATGGTTGATTCCAAAAGATGAAATAGATGCAACAACAAGGGCAGCGCAGGAAGATTCTGCGTATGAACCAAAGAGATCAGATCCCATTCCAGCAATGTCACCAACATTGTCACCGACATTGTCAGCGATCACCTGCAAAACAGGATCTACAAGTTCAGAAATGAAAATGCCAAGCGCCATATGGCCATCATGTAAGTGGACTGTCTGCAAATCAATATTGTAAGCCCAAGGCAGCAACAAGAAAACTCACAGCTGGGTTCCTAGGATCGTCCTCGGGGATGTTCCTTTCAACTTTGCCAACAAGATCAGCACCCACATCAGCTGCCTTTGTGTAGATACCTCCACCAACTCTTCCGAAGAGAGCCATGGAAGACCCACCAAGACCATACCCAGTGATAGACTCAAAAAGACCCTCCCAGTCATCACCGTAGTACAACTTAAATACATTAATGGTGATGTAGAGAACCACAAGACCGCTTGATGCAAGCAAAAAACCCATAACAGCACCAGAGCGGAAAGCGGTGATGAATGCCTTCCCGACACCCTTCCTAGCTTCCAGGGTGGTTCTGGCATTGGCATATGTGGCAATCTTCATTCCGAGGAAACCAGAGACCAAAGAGGTGATGGCTCCAAGCAAGAAGGACGCAGTGCTGAAGAGTGCCGTGAACAGGGCAGGCTTGCAGGTCTTGCCCTTGCTATAGGTGCAGGGCTGGCTCTTTGTACTGAATCCCTCAACCGAGCCAAGGAAGAGGAAGATGACAACGGCGAAGATCGACATGAAAATACCAACATATTGGTACTCCGTGAAGAGAAAAGATGTTGCTCCTGCTCATAAAAGACACTTGTCAGATATAGATAAGATGATTAGAGTCACTAGGATGTAAAGAGCAGTAACTATAACATAATGCAAGATTAGACTATGATGCACATACAAACTATGAACAATACAAAGGCACGCTCAGTGAAGCAAACACCAGAAAGACCAATACAACTGTTGGTCCAATTTTATCTTAAGTCTACAGACTGACACATCCAACAGCCATTTGTCAACAACCCAGGGAAGTCACAAACCCATGACCCCCCAAGCAGGTACCTCCAAAAGTGCTAACATTCCTGTGTCCCCATCTCAATCATAAGAGGAAGAAAAAAACACAGCGGGTCAAGATTGGTGACACGTTGAAACAAAACCCATGGATTGGACACGTATCTGGGAGCACTAGTCTATGCATGGAAGCTCAGAAGAAAAACAGGGAACAATGGACACATGTAAGAAGTCCTTATCCAAGAACCGGGCCTTCAAGGTCCAGATCTACCTAACACTAGGACATTTAGAGTCCAGTTAATAATTATAGTAAGCTTAAGTCACAGCCAAATGGCACTCTGTAATCTACTTCTTACGTGTGCACATATACTCTAGTTAGTTAGAGACAGATCCATCACGCACCTTCCACTACCAAGTTACAAGATCTACACGACTCAGCTGAAAGCAACTGCATCTCCACTACAGCACCGACACGGGGCACGGCTCAAGGTATTAAAGAACTCCTTATCAAAGTTCAGATTTAGCACCACCAACTACAGGCACCTAAAGCCAATTCCCAGATTTACACGTCCCTGGGAGGCGAAAAATTATTCGCGAGCCCCACTTGGGACCCGTGAATCGAATTCTAGCAAAACAACAGTAAAAGATCACATGAGCCCCCACTCGAAAAATCTCAGATTTGGGACAGGTGCCAAGAGTGCCTGAAAAAAATATCACAAAAGTACATAGTTTGGAAGGAAACGGGAACAACATTTGGCAGCCCCCACACCGTAAAGGTACCACATACCCCCCACAGAACGATTTGTCATCTATTGAAAATATCTAATCCGACAGTAATCTCAGTTCGGCATAAATTTCTTCATGATTTTTCATCTATTTAGAAAGCCGTTATGGACGGGGAGAGGGTGGACAGAAATTAGAATGATGTTTTAGCTAGCTTACCCCATGCTAAATTTGGAACTTTACCGTCAGACCAGTGTTAATTAATAAATCTACTAAAGAAAGGAACGGCCAGCGAAAGCCTGAACCTTTGATCCCAAAGATCTCGCTCGCCTTTCGAGAAAATTTTATCCTAAACACGACGAGTTCTAGCATCATCCTCGCGCAAGAGAGGGGAAAAAAAGACGCGGCCTCCTGCACGAAATGCGCAGATCTAAACGAACCGAGCGGCAGCGCACAGATCTGAGAGGCCCTGCTCGGCTGCTCCCTCACCTTCGGAGATGGCGTTCTGGATCTCGGCGCACTTGACGACGACGTTGTGGTCGTTGAGGCCCTCCTCCTCCTCGATGAGGTAGTCGCCGTAGCCGTTCTTGCTGCCGCCCGCGGCGGCCGCGGCCGGGGAGAGCTTCACCCGCGACACGAGCACCCACTGCACGACGGCGAAGGCGATGCCGATGATGCCGGCGACGGGGATGAGCACCTCGGTCGCGAGCGCCGAGAGGATCGCCATGGCGGCGGGACAAAACCCTAACCCTACGCGGGTGGGGGAACGCAGCGGCGGA
This sequence comes from Panicum hallii, assembly GCF_002211085.1. Lineage (NCBI taxonomy): Eukaryota > Viridiplantae > Streptophyta > Magnoliopsida > Poales > Poaceae > Panicum > Panicum hallii. Next base: position 49,335,007 of record NC_038045.1, read on the forward strand.
GGGCGGGGTGGGGGGGGTGGGGGAGGGACGACGCGTCTCGCTCTGCACGCTCTCCCCCCTGTGCTCGGGGCGCGCGCTTAAATAGCCGGGCGCGGCCGTGTGGCCGAGGAGTGAGGAGGGGGTGGCGGGCGAGGAGAGAGAAGCTGGGGGCGGGTTGCGAATGCGGGAGACCCGGAGGGGCTACCTGTAAGATTGCGTCACCCTGTGTGGGTCACTCGTAGTAATCTTGTGCTGGTGCGGTGCGGTGTGGTGGGCTGGAATTTGTTTGCGCTTTTGCGGGCCCGGGATGGCAGGTGGGCCCGGGGATAAATATCTTTTATCTTTTATTTCCTTTGATAGGCAGGAAAGATCTGGATCAAGGTAAGGTAAAAAAAAAAAGAAAAGGAGCGAGCTTGCACTGACGTGTAGATTGTGTTCAACATCGGATAAGCTACTGATCTTGACACTGCTTTGGCAACGTGTTTACTCAATCTTCCTAATATAATCAAGTAACTGCAGCGAAGACCTTGTTGTTGTGATTACTACGTGGCGAGTTGAAGGACAGGAATGGTTGGGCTCCGATGCTCGTCCCTTCTTCACCACTTTGCACTTGCAACCAATTTGAAGGGACCCACACTAGCAGCACACCTTTATATATATATTTTTTCCAGGCCTTCCTGTCCTAAGAGCAGGTACAATAAGATCTAGTCAGCTGGCTATAAGCCTTATTTTATTATATTTATGCTGAGGTGGAGGAGAGATGAGAGAAGAGAGAGAAGGAGCTGGCTGTAGGATAGTAGCCAGCTCATAACTGGCTATAGCACAAATTCCCAGACTGAGGTGAGAGAATGAGAGTATGCAAGTGGGTCTAATATTAATTACACAACACTCTTTTAGCCAACATAATAACCAATCTATTATATTTGTTGACTACAATATTAACTTTAGATGATATAGCAAACTCTTGTAGTCGGCAGCGGGCTAAACTATTATTCTTGCTCTAAAAGTGCATTCATTATTATCATGTTTTTGTGTCCGTAACTCACCCTCATTTAAGCCTCCCAGCTCCCTCATTTTTTCTTTCTTCTTCTCTCATGCCTCTCAGATCACTAGCCCAACTCGCGCCATCTCAGCCTCGCCTTCACCACTTTACCACACCATAGTGAGCCGACCTGACCTCTTGTGCTATGACGACACAAAATTTCAGGTCTCCAAAGTAAACTTATTCTAAGAGGTCAAAAGTTCGTTTTCAAGTGTTCTAAAAATTCAAAACGCCTTCGAATCGCAATTTCAAAAATAAAAAAACTGGCAACAGCAGCAATTTTGGGAGTTATGGGGTGCACGTCCACCGGTTGATGAGCAGTTAGTTTAAGGAGGCCTTTCTCGCGTAGCTGGGCCGCCGTTCGGTGCGCTCTAATGCTTGACAGGGATCCCCCATCCTACTGCTAGCGAGCTCGCTGATGGCGCTCCATAATTCAGTGGTTGCGCGTAAAAAAAAGAAACACACAACCATCCAGGCCCTTTTTTGTGTTGTTAATTACTTATCAAAGATATTTGAGAAGGCCTTTGGTTGGTCATTTTATTTAATTCCCTTGATTGCAACATGGATGTGTTCAGTAGCATTGCTCGCAGAAACCTTTAAGTGGCCTAACCGATGTACTTTTGGGTGTTATGGGTGTGACTCGTGAGATGTCTAGATGTCTTTGAGTGGTTGCTACGCTAGTTCACGCATGGTTTCTCACGAGCACACCATTCAGTCTGCACTAACATGGTCGAGTAAATGATGACCGTGTGAACGCTTCCGCTAGTGTGAGGCATTCATGGTTGTGAATAGACTGACAGATCTTTATACCCATTTGTATGAAAATGGTTGTTGTCGAAATATATGTTATCATCTTATATCTTAACTATTAATTATAGCGCGATCAACGGCACTTATTTATTCCAATCTTTCTCGTTTACTTATTAGGGTTGGAATTCATGAATATTATCATTTTACGATACATAGATAGAAATTCAATCACTTTAAAGAGTTAAGGAACTCACCACAGCTTTAAGAGGTGAAAAGGGCATGGCTATTACCTTTTCCTGTCGGGGGAAAAAAGTACTACACTCCTTGGTTAGTCAAATCACAAGTAGAATTAGTATTATATCCAATAAAAGATGTTTTCCATAACATTTCTATGCTCTTATTCTAGTAATATTTTCTTTGAAACGTATTCTACTACTAATTTTGATACAATTGTAGAAACAGTTGCTATCATAGGATGCAATACTGCGACAAATTGGACGCACCCATCTCTGTTTGCGCATGACTGAATCATTGATTCAGCAACAATAAATTAAAAGACCTCCATAGTTTACAAATAAGCACCAAACTAAAAAGATATTTCCATACCATTATTATGTTCTTATTATTCTAGTGCTAATTTTAACGTTGCTACAGAATCAATTGTTAAAGCCGCTAACAAAAACATTTTTTTTGAGACAATTGGTGTCATATGATGCGCGCAAACTAAAATAGTTGGAATTGTAGGAACAAGCTAAAAAAACACGCATCATTGATTCAGCAACTAGTTAAAAGACATCCGAAGTTTATAAATAAACACCAAATGACCAAATTAGATACACTTATGACTAACCTGTTCCCTTTTTTCACTCGAAAAGGAAATTAAGTGTGTGCATCGTGCTCCATCGCCCATGCAAATTAGCAAGTCCATCTCCAGCTAACTACACCCATCTTCAAAACAATCCCCCCCCATAATCAGCAAGTCCACGTTCCCCCACCACGCGCCACGCTGTTCGGACACCGAGCTCGATCCCATCGCCACCGCTCCCGCTTGCACACACAAAAATTTGCTGTCAAGGCCATGTGGAGGATCCCAACAGCAAAGCCCCGGAATCATGAGCAGGAAAAAATACCCATCAGGACAAACAAAGACCGACCGACACTCGGCGCGGCAGCTTGGCTTGGGATCCCGTCCACCAGCCTCGCGCTAGCTAGCTAGGTAGCAGCTCGCCATCGATCCCGGGCTCCCGGCGCGTGGGGTGGCGTGGCGGCCGGACCCGGCCGACGCGACGCGCGGCTGGCGACCCGGCACGCGCGCGCCGCGCATGATTGGGCTGGGGGGCTCGGTTGGTGCGGCGCGGAGGGGCCGATGCGAGGTGGGCTACAGAGCTTCAGGTCGCGACCGGGCAGGGCAGGGTCCGGCCGCCCGCTCCCTGGCGTGTGCCGATGTGCTCCGACGTGCCGGCGCGCGTGAGCGGTCGGGTCGCCGCCTTCGCTCGCCTGCCCGCGCGGACAGGACGGGAGGACACGGGGACAGGCCAGCCGGCAGGGGGCGCCGCGCCGCGCCACGGGATCCCGCCATAACTCCCGCGGCGGTGATGCGATCGGCCGGCCCGGGGCGCCGCCGCGGCCTCCTCGGCTTTGCGCCGCGACGCACGGTCGTGTTTGTACTGCCGGAACGCGGTTGAGGCTCGGGTGCCGAACGAATCGATCCGTTCCGCGTGCCGTGTCTCTTCGGGGTCAGGGCGACCGGCAGCCCGGCGCCGAGAGCTGAGCTGCGAGCGACTTCGCGAGGTGACAAGGGTTGATGCGGCATTGGCTTTTGGCTGCGACATGTGGTGCGTGCCGAAGGTATGGGCTTGAGCGCCTGGGTCTTGGCATCGTGCTGCGGTAGGAGAGACCGTAGCGCTGCGCAAGCTGACTTGCCGGGCCACTTGCGGTGAGGATCAGAGGATGGCGAATGGGCGGTCTCGGGCGCCAGAACGCACATGCCGCTCCGTTCAAAAGGGGTAAAAATCTAGGAACCGGTGCGTGGATTGTACTGTAGCAAGTCACGGATGGGGGTGCCGTTGCCGGATTGGGTTGGCCTCGGCAGCAAGTTCATCTCGTAGGGACGAACTGAACGGCTGGTTCGGATGACCAAGACCAAGTTCAGTTTCACTCCGTCTCCCAACGACCAGGCCCCCTGATGTGAACGTGCCGCCATCGCTCGTTCCTGTGCTGGCTGCTGCAGGCCGGCCATAGAAGAAAAGGTCTCCTGCTGGGACCCGCGGCCGGCCGGCCGGCACGCTCCCCACCCCCGACGCCGGACGGCTCCAAGACGCACGATGCGCGCGGACGCCGAGGCCGCGCGATAACGTGGTCACCGCGCTCGCAAAGCGCCAAACGGACGCGCATCGCTGTCGACGAGGCGGCTGATCCACATCCCGCCGCACCGAGCGCGCCGAGAAAAGGCAGCGCTCGCCAGGCAGCAGAGGGCGCACGCGACCGCGACCGCGACGCGCACGCACGCAAGCCCAGCCGTCCGTCCGTCGGTGCCGCTGCTCCGTTCGCTCCACCTGCCGCCGCGCCGCAACTTGTCCGCTGTCCGCGCCCGCCCCTCGCGCGGCGGCTGACGCGGGCAGCGTTCGTGGGTTGTACGCTACCAAACAGCCCAGCCATGACCATGAAGATTGAAGATGGAGGAGGCGAAAAAGGGGCAAGCGCTGAGGTGACCAAGTTGCCCTGTCCATTCAGTCGCGCCTAGATGGGTGAGGCGAGCAGTTGGACTTGGACATATCCGTCCGGAAGTAGACGACGAGCAGCCGCCATGAATTTCCATGGCATGTGCACATTGCCGAGCGCGCCCTCGCGTCGAGATCTGGCCTCCCCGCCGGGCTCATGCCTCATACTAATAGTGACTACATCAAACGGCTAATCGAATTAGGACGCGCCGCCGCACATGACCCCCGACCAGGTCGCAACCACCGGTCACATGGACGACGGATGGATCCCATCCCAAATCCCATGAGCAGCAGCAGCAGCACCGACTCGCGATTAGCACTGACTAGTGAGCTTAAAAAAAAGGGGCCCGGCGCCGATTAAACAAAGGCCGTACGTGCTGCCACCACCCACCGGTGACAGCGTGTCGACGATGGACGCCACCGCGAGTTGTTTACGGCGACCTCGTTCCGGTGGAGGCGCCATCTGACCCACCCCCATCCCCTGCCGCCGCGCCGGGGCGCAGCCGCGCAGGCGCCAGCTAGCCGCGAGATTCGCAGCGGCAGGAGCGAGCGAGGGCGCGAGGTGACGGCTCGCCGTCGTCGCCGGGGAAGCAGCGCGGCCGACCTGGCGAGGGGCCTGAGCGACAGAGCGAGCGCGGCACGGCACGGCACGGCACGGTGGAGCGGTGGCAGTGGCACGTTCGCGGCGCCCTTTTGCACTCGACAGGAAGACATCGGGGCGGTACGGGCCTGGCCTTTCCCGTGCATCTCCGGGGCGCGCGGCGAGGCGATACGCGCGCCGCCCTCGCTTCAAGTTGGTTGGGGTTTCCTGTCGCGCGCGCTCGCCACGAGCTGCCCCCCTGCCCTGGCAGCCCCCTGCCGTGCCCCGCCCCGATCCGCGTTCCGCCGCTCACGGGGCGGGCGGCGCGTGTCGGTGCTGCCGTCGTGGGGAAGGATCTCTCGGTAGCAGCAGCATATGAGCATCTCCCCCGCGGCAGCGCGCCGAGCATGAGCATATTCCGACGGGAGCTGGCGTTCACACGGGGCTCCCTCCAGCTGTGCGCAGTAATGGAAGTGCCAGTGACCCAGGAGCAGTGGCGGAGCAAGCAGCCACTTTAAGGGGCCGATTGCTACAGTATACTATGCCTATTGTATAGTATTAACGCCTGCTCTAAATAAAAACTATACAAATTAGGAAATGGATGATCCTTAAGGAAGCAGCGGCTCTTGAGGTTTAAACTTTAGAAGAAGAAAAGAAAATAAAGAAGTAAATAGGTAAAAAGATAAAACTGATAATTAACTAAATAATATGGACTAGCGCTGGTATGCAGAACTAGCAAATGAACTACTTGAAAGTCAAAATGCATATGAAAATATACATGCATGCAGCTATACAGATGCGCAGGAGTATTGCGCATGCAATAAATATAAGCTTCCATCCTTTATATATGATCTACTGCAGATGTATTCAAATTGCTGGTCCATAGATTTTTTAAAAATTTATCCAGAACAAGGGTCCGGAGCCCACTATCACCCTACAGAGGCTCCGCCAGTGCCCAGGAGGAGTAGCACGCTCCACTGGTATTCTGGGCGAGCAAGCGGTGGAGCGCGCGGGAGAGAGTTTGGCCGTCGGCGGCGGGCGCGGGGCCGCTCGTGCGGTGGGCCGGTGGCCCGCATCGTCCGGCCGACGCCCGCCTCGGCACGTCTGTTCTGTTCGCTGGCCGCGGCCGGGTCCGGTGCGCGTACTAGGCGTAGGACCGCCGCCCCGCGGCCGCTGGGTTCAGCGAGTCTGGCCCGGCGGTGGTTGCAGCGTGCGCGCGTGCGGTTGCGTGCGCCGTGACCGCGGGGCCTGCGCGGCGGCGCTGTTTGTCTCGGCTCAAGATCGTCGCCGCTGCTCGCCCGCGTCGCGTCCGTACGGGGTGCTTTCGGTTTCTACCGGACGACCACCGCTCGTTCCAGCGTTCCAAGCGGCGAGCGATATAGCTGGGCCACTTCCTGCTAGCATATGCTTCTCGGTGGGTTGGCAGGCCGTGTTTGGGCCAATTCCTGCCAGATGGGGATGAGACGAATTAGCCCAGTTACTGCTTCTGGGTGCGCCGATCGGTATTTGTGCACTGTGATCGGGTTCATGGAGAAAAGGGTTCTCCGGATATTGTTCGTGTTAGGATTGATCGTAATCTTGTGATGAACTTCCTTGTCTTTCGGAAAGGCTCCTTTGCCTCCCATACCCATACCTACTAATCTCTATCTCTATCTCTACTAATATTTATAAAGCAAGTAACAATTTTTTATCTATCAATCAAAATCCGGACAAATCGGTTAATTAGAATCTTAATCGAAATCCAAATAAATCAGGCGAATTCCAATTGGAACCCGGACAATTAATGCCTCACGCGGATCATGGCGTAGCTTGTACAAGAAATGAAATAATACAAAGTTGGTATTATACAGACCTGAGTAAAATTTATATTATCCGTAGCATCGCAAGGACACTGTGCTGGTCCTATATATAAACATGCATGGAGCACAAGCAATACATCCATTTATATTATAACCAAAACAAATTCTAGCCTCCCTTTGCCTGAAAACTTCTGATGCAGCCGGTATTTTTCTATTTGATTTTGTCCTCGATCAGGAAATATTTTTTTATTTTAATTTTTTCTCAAAATTAACACAACGCAACTAAGGTTTTAAATAGCCGGCTATAGCTTCCGCTAAATCTGGTTATAGCTGCTAAGAATAGCGAATGGCAGTCGTTATGACATTTAGCCCGTTAAAACTAGCTATAGCCTGCTAAACGCCGTAATAGTAGCTCTGTCGCTAAACGACTTAGCCGGCGATTTAAAACCATGCTAAGAACATATCACACAGTGTTCAGCAAGTTGCTACTCTACTGAGAACAGCTAAGAACATATCACACAATGTTCAGCAAGTTGCTACTCTACTGAGAACAGATGGTTCATCGCAACCGACAGAACAACGGTCTTGAGAGTAGAAAACCGAAGCAACAGAGCCGCACGGCCCCGAAGCGCCGGCGGCAAGCCACAGCATCCTTCCTGCCGATACCCGACCCTGGCTGGCCTCACCGGCAGTCCGGCACCAAAAGTCCAGGAGGAACAACGGCACCAGCTGCCACTAGATCGCGCACTCCTCCTGGGCACGGGCGCCACCGCCGCCGCCGCGGCACTCGAGGGCGGCGACGTGCTCGTCGTGCATCGCCGCCAGGTCCGGGTGCCCGTGCCTCGCCGCGGCGACGGCGTAGCACCCGAGCGCGTACACGAAGGCGAGGAACACGGCCCCGAACAGCTGCAGGTTGGCCAGCTGCTCGGCGCGCTCCTCGGCGGCGCGGCTGCGGCACTCCACGCGGCTGCGCTCGGCGGCGTCCAGGGCGCACCCGGCCGGGAGCATGGGCCCGTACAGCGAGAGCGCTGTCTGGTAGAACCACAGCCCCTGCAGCGCGATCAGCACGCCGGCGGCGAGGTCGGCGGGGAAGCTCGCCGGCAGGAGCGCGCCGAGGACGGTGGCGAGGATGCAGAGGCCGACGAGGACGACGAGGAGGTGGTGGTAGTAGCCCTCCAGCCCCATGTGGGTGCCGGAGTGGTAGGAGAAGAGGAGGAGCTCCGACGTGAACGCCGCCGCCGCCACCAGGCACAGCTCACCGTCCGTCAGCGGCAGGTACCTGCGGTGGTCGCCGTTGCAGAGAGCTTATCATGTCGAGTAAAATCTGCCTGAGATTATCAGCAACTACAACTGATCTGACCGATACTATACTGAGAATGGAAAATGTGACCTTCAACTGCAGGATTATTATGCAACGGAATCAACCATTACCAAATTAATGCCTCAGTTCAACTTTTGGCGCCACGAGGTTGACGCAAATTCTACCAATTTTGGGCTATCCGGAGAACGGCATCCATGGTGGAGACTGGAGAGGTGGTGGCGGCACCGTGACATACCTGGTCTTCTGGGAGAGGAGGGCGAGCGCGCCGAAGAGGAAGAACATGAGGAGCATGCCGCCGTGCTCGAGGTAGATCAGGCTGGCGGGGTCGACCCCGCCGCCGCCTCCGCCGCGGCCCGCGAGGACGCCGCCGCCGAGCTCCAGGCACATGTCGAGGAACGCGCCGCCGGCCACCACGTAGAGCTCCAGGAGCCGGGGGCCCTTGGGGAGGGGGCTCCACGCGCGGACGCGGAACGCCGGCGGGTCGGCGGCGAAGCGCGACACGGCGGACCACACCCGCCACAGGCCCACCGCCAGGAACAGCGTCCCCGGCAGCACGTGGCCACTGAACGACCCCATTCCCGGGAGCGCGGGAAAGCGGGGAGCCGCCGCGCGGGGTCAAATCGGTCGATCAGCCAGAGGCAATGCGCTGCCGCCCCGTCGGCCTCCGGCGCCCGTGGCCTGGAGAAGAAGAGGGATTTGGGGTAGATCTCGGCGAGGAAGGAGGAGCTTTGCGGTTTTTTTTTTTGGGTGACAGGAAAGCAAAAAGCTTTCGTTAGGTAGCGGGTCCAAGCATGCATGGGGACAGGGCACCATAAAAATCCAGTAGCTTCTTCCTCCTAGAGCCAATCAGCAAGCTTTCAGTCCCCGACTGTGTTGTGCATGGGCTGCTGCAGATCTCGCTTCAAGCTCTGGCGAGCCATTGCCATGTTAGGTAGCCGTCTGTTGGAAGGAAACCCAAGAGAAACGAACATGGAGCCTCAGAAATGTCAGATAATTTTCATTCAGAATCACTTGTTGGGATGCACACGCAGCAAACGGGCTGGGCCAGATAGATGTGTCGTGGCTTGCTATATTGTATCTCACGACCGTAGAAGTAGAATTACTCAACATGCTTACCCAGGTTGCACGGAAAAAAGAGCAAGATCGGTGAAGGCATGCTGTTGTTCGAGTACGTGAAGAATGTTCACCTCATGCCATTCGGTCTTGACGTGGCATATCATATGTAGAGGTGGTAAAAGATCTTAAAATTTAGTTTAGATAATCTAAGGGTCGAACTCTAAAAAGACCAAATTTAAATTGAGTTAAAAATATATAAAAGCCAAATTAAATGGTGAAGAGACCACTGGGATCATGGTGTGTTGCCATCTCTGACCATGCCACGGTTGACTTGACCCGTGCTATTATTCGCACATGCACATGTATATTCTGTATACCTTCTATAATGCTCACGAAGAAGCATGTCAATGGTCAATGAGAGGTTTGATATTCGCACCTAACATATGCAGTGTGAGCACACATATTTGTGTTGAATCTGAAGAATTATGGTACAAGTAGCATCTGAAACACCCGAATTTTCCTCAATCAGTTTTTGTGTGTTTCGCTGACCGAAACAACCGGGTGTCAGATGTCAGCAAAACACCCAAATGTCAGGTAGACAATCTCGTTACGAAGTTTTTCTTCAAAAAAAAACCAATCTCGTTACGAAGTTAATCTGATCTGCCCCGCATGCATTTCAGTTGTACATGAAGTTAGGGATAAACCCATCCCATCGGGTGACTGTTTCGTTTCTGATGCACGGAGGCCAGGAGCTGTGCTTCTGGACGCCCGCGTGGGACAGCAGAGCCCACAGGTAGGTCAGGAACTCCCCACCTTGCGCCAGGCACCTGCCGTGGCTCTTCGCGTAGGTGGCATCGTGCGCCGATTCCTGAGGCGCGACGCCGAGGATCAGCTTCACCCAGATTCTCTCGAGGATCGCCCAGAGGTCCTGCTGCGAGCTCTCCATCTTCGTGAACAGGAGGTGGCCGAGCTTCAGGCCTTCGGTCAGTATGCCAGCGTCCTGCGACGAGAGACCTCTGGCGGCGACGTTCCGTGCCTCCCTCCGCTGACGCAGCGTGGCGAGCCTGCTCCGCAGGCTCCGCTGCCCCCCCACGAGGCTCACCACCTCTCCCAGCACATTGCAGAAGGTGCACCTCGTGACGGTGTCGGGGCACGGGAGCAGCTCCGGCCGGAACGCCACCAGGTACGCGCAGTACTTGGACAGCACCACCGCGCACTCCCGGCTCCGGGACCCGTGAAGAAGAGTGCCCCTCTGCAGGAGCAGCATCTCGCAGTAGCTAGTGGCGATGTGCCACTTCAGGATGACGTCGATCTTCTGCTTCGGCTCCTTCCCCCGGAACCACTGCGCCCTCTCCACCAGCGGCGGCACGGCCACCGGGCAGCTGGTACCCCCGAGAACCTCGGCGATCCTGAGCTTGAGGCTTGGCGGCAGTGCGACGGGGCCGGACGGTCTGGCGCCGTGGCTGTACAAGCTGGCCTGGCGGAAGGGAGTGCTACTACTACGGCGGCCGATACTGTCCCAGAGTGCTGTGCTGGTTTCTTCTAGCAACGAGTACTGGTGAACGCTATCCAGCCAGTAGAAGTAGCTGCGGTTGATGTTCGGCTCACGAGGGCGTATCAGACTGATGAACCTGCCGAAGCATCGCTGCTGCCAGGCATCGGGGTGGCACACGTATGACACCATCCACCTGTCCGACCTGCAGTAGAGCACGACCTGCAGCAGGTCGAATAGCAGGTAGAGCAGCAGCGGAGAGATGACAACCGATACCCGCGGCCGATCCCATGCGAGGCAGAGCGCAAGGCCGGCGACGTGCATGATGGCCGCCATGGCGGCCTTGAGAACGTAGTACAGGGCTCGGAACGCGCCGCTGCCGGGGGACCAAAGGATGCACCCGCCGTGGATGTGGTCGTGGAGGAACGCCAGCTCCGCCTCAACCACGCCGAAGCCCCTCCTCGTGGCCTGATCGTGATGAGCCTCCTCCTGCTGCTGTTGCTGCCGCCGCGGTGGTACCGGCGGCGGCGGCCGCCGTCCCAGGAGCCCCTCCACGACGAGTTTCTGGCTCTTCTGGTCGCTGGCGTTTTGGTACCACGGGACGCCTTGGTAGAGGCAGAACAGCAGCTGGAACAGGGCGAAGGAGAGGCAGAGGTCCTTGCGCCGCCTCTCCTCGCCGCCTGCGAAGATCTGGTCCACGGTCCTCTTGCGGGGCTCCAGCAGCACCACGTAGCGGTAGCCCTCGAGGGTGGAGGCGTTGTACTGGTCTTTCGTCTGGGGGACGTGCTCCGTCGCGCTCATGTGCTCGGCGATCATGTGCTCGGCGATCGCCTCGGGGTAGTGCTTGCCGGCGCGCACCAGGGCGACGAGGACGTTGCAGTACGTGTAGGCGCCCAGCATGGCGGCGACGATGGCGTACGCCCCGGCGTACATCCCGGCGCCGCCCAGGTCGGCGCGGCCGACGGCGCTCAGGGCGCGGTAGGCGAAGCAGACGACGTTCACGGCGGTCCAGAGGTAGCGCAGGCTGACCTTCTCCCGGTCGTAGGCCGCCATGGAGTTGTTGAGGACTACGAGGTACAGCAGCAGCACCACCGCGCTGGGCTCGTCGGGGATGCTGGCCATGGCGACGGATCCGAGCACGTTGGGCAGGTAGTCGCCGGCCTCCGCCACGTACGGGAAGAGCCAGTGGTTACTCCAGCGGCAAGAGCGGGCGGCGCGGCACAGGATGAGCTGGCAGATCAGGAGGAAGACGCCGAGCGGAGCAAGCACGTAGGCGGGCTCCATCTTGCTGCCCGGTGTGGGTGGAGCCTGGGTGTCCGTCATCATGGTCATGGTGGCTATGTCTACTGATGGGGACGACGATGAACGATGAGGCTTCTGCTATTAATAGCTGGGAGCTGATTCAGTTTTTGTTTTTCTCGAATACGTAGAAGGATTGTGAATCATTGCATTAAGAAAGGAGGATGATGAAGAGCACACCGTGTGAGAACCGAGAACACTGAAACGAGTTGTCTTTTCTTTTTAGGACAGACCGAAACGAGTTGACTCGATAAACACGGTCCGTGCGCATCCTTGCACATTCGGAGAACGAGAACCCAACCGCTGCTCTGCAATAATAGACGTTCTTTTGGCCCTTTCGTGGCCGCGTCTAGCGCTAACTACCTTGTTAGCCATTTATCAATGAACAATGAGAGTCGTTGCTAGATCAGTCGCACTACTACTTTTTTTTCTTTTGTTTTTTTGAGTGGCAAGCTAAACTACTTCCAATGCATTATTGTGCCGTGTGATCCTGGCGTGAGGGAGGTCGCCAGCACTGCCATCGGTGGCTTCGGCCTTCGCGTCCACTTCAACAACGACTAGATTGTATTTTAGGATTTGGGGTGTCGGGGTCATGCTTGCCTCATGGGAAACCTCGGTTCCATGTGGCTCCGGTCTCTTCCCCTTTTACAAGGTCATTTTTTTTAATAAATTGACTGTACACATATAAAATATCATTTATTATTGCGATTGGATGGCAAACTTGTGTTTGCAAAGGCATAAAGATTGTAGAGGAAGCACTTTGTTTTTTAATGATTGCTCCCTATGCAATTCTAGTTTTTATCCTAAATCAAAGTATCTTAAGCACTGCCAAGTCTATAGAGAAGAGTATAAATATTTATAACATCAGAGTTATAAAACGTCCACCTCTATATCTCTATTTCAAAATCGATTGTTTGTGTGGTATGTCTCTGAAAATAGTGCTGCTTTTGAAGGCGATGCCAGGTGTGGTTGCTTATGTGAACCGTCTTTGGAAATAGAGGTGTTTTCAAAGGCCTCCGCTTAAATGATTGTATCTGAAAATATATTTTTAGATATGGTTGATCCCACCTAGTGTACATTGCAGTCGTCATTAATAACCACCTCAGTGTAAAAAAAACCACCCTTTACACTAAAAAGGAAGGACACATGTGAAAAGTTTTTAGTAGTGTGATACTTATTTCATAATATAAATGACGTTGATATTTTTGTGTAAACTTAGTTAAACTCAATATGATTGATTAAGACTAAATTTATAATTGTATTCTTTCTGTGACCGAGGGAACATGTGCAATGACTCGTTTGCATGTTCCTTTCCATGTTGCTTTATATTTTATTTATAGAAAACTGCAATACGCGTTTGGTGTGGGCATATGGGTCACTAGTGAAAAAACAATGATCACCACATTCATAAAACTAGTGAGGAGTTCTTCGTGTTGGCTAAAACCTGCCAAAGTCACGACGATTATCTAAGGCCATGGCGAAGGTGGTTGGCAAAGTCACGATTATACATGCCAAACTACTACCAATGATTGAAGTGGTCATTTTACCCGTTCCTTCTCAGTTCTTGAGACATATACTCCGTCCTGTTCGTCGAGGTGATCGAAGAGTTGTCTTTAATGTCCAGCAAATCGATGCGCCGAAGAGTTCTTCGTGCTGCTACTCAGCCGCTGGCCTATTCATCAGGTCCATCTTCTTCTCCCAGGAGCTTCCCAGCAGGCGATCAATATCGTCCGGCTCCGGCGTCGGATCATAAAGTCCTCTTGTTTGCTCTCTGCTCTCTCGTGTTTCTACTGGTGCCCCAGCTCATCCTCATCAGTATCAAGCGGTTGCAGAAGCAGCAGGGGGAACTGCACGGGGCGGAGATCATCGCCGCCGGCGTTGTGGTGCTCCAGTTTCTGCAATTCATCCTCCACCGTCTTCGATTCCGTCGAAGCCACTGGCTCGTCCAGTGGGGCGCATGGGCGGCGTACTACCTCCCCGTGCCCCTTGCGGCTCTAGCCGTCGGGATGATGCTGCGGCTCCGGCAGCCGTTCTGGCCGGCGGCGATCTTGTTCGCCGCCGGGCAGTCGGACACCATGGCCGCCTACAGCCTCGACGACGACAGCCAGAACATGAGGCGCTTTGCCAAGAGGACCCTGTATCTTGCCTACCTGATCGTCGCCCTGATGCAACAGGTAGCCCCTTCGGAGCTCTACCCTCTCTTGGCAGCCAGCTTTCTTGTCTTGTTCGTGCATCTCAAAGTCGTCGGCACGGCATCGATCCCTTCCGGCGACATCTGCATGGTTGCTGCTGAGGGTGGTACCACCGGAGCTCCGTCGACGTCCCGAGCCCCGGGAGCCGTGGTCGCCGTGGGTTCGCTGGAGTCTCGCTGGAGCGCCGTGTCAGGAAGCACAACGTATGAGGACATCCTCGGCCTCATCGACTATTCTGCAAAGTGGAAAGACCTCTGCCTCTCCTCCGCCTTCTTCCTCCAGCTGCTCAAGCGCTACCACACCCCTCACCAGCGCATCGACACCTCGAGCGCCGTCAATATTGTTTTCAAGGAGCTGCTCGCAGGGGAGAAGAGCAGGGACTATGCAAGAGCCTTGGAGCTAGTGAAGGTACAGCTCTCCCTCATGTACGACCATTTCTTCTCCGTGCACGGCTCACCTTCTTCAGCATCGTACAAGCTCTACTGGGACCATTGGGTCTTCAAGATAGGCTTTCTGATGCATGCCCTCAGCTCGGTGTATCCCAAGGCAGTTTCGCAACGAGCAGAGCAGCACGGAACATTTGCCGTTGGGGTAATATATCTTCTTGTCCTGCTTGAGCTGTGCCAGCTTGCCCATTACCTGACGTCGGACCGGTTCGTCGTGTCCTACCTGTGCGACCGTGTTAGGGTTCTTTCTTCACGGCGTAGTAGCCGAAGCAAGCCAAGACACATGGTTGTGCTCGACGCTCTGTTGGAGACAAGAGACACGAGCTGGCAAAACACCCTAGGGCAGTATTCCCTTCTCGAAGATTTTGACTGCGCCTCTCTTGGGCAAAGGTTGATGGGAAGACTGCATCTACATGGACGGCCTCAGAGAGGAACCCATGCTAGTCCCGTCACTCTGTCCATGGACGAAGTGAAGGGGTGGATTTTAGGGAAAGTTTTGGCCTCCGAGCTCAGTGGGTCGTCGTCTTCTACTGCATCTGCATCTGAGACGACATCCCCATCCCAGAGGAGAACGAAGCTCCCTCGCCAACTATCATGGGCGCTCAGCCAGGAGACGGAGACCCACACCATCCTGACATGGCACATCGCGACCTGGCTCTGCGCGATGCGGGATGTGAATGAAGTGCTTCCTTCGTCTGACTACATGGCTGCCACCAAGCTGTCGAGCTACTGCGCCTACCTGGTGGCGTTTCACCCAGAGTTTCTGCCGGGGCACCGCGCGGCGGCGGCAAGAATCTTTGACGAAGCAGCACGAGAAGCAGAGCACCATTTGAAAGGCGAGAAGTCATCTTACGGGAGATACACCAGATTTATGTCATCCTGGGAGCAAAACAAGCTGTTCCCTCAAGGAGTACTCAAGCGAGGAGCCATGCTTGCCCGGCAGCTGACAGGCATGGACAAGTCCGGTTCCAGTGATTGTTGGACTGTTATGGCAGACTTCTGGGCCGATATGCTGCTGCATTTGGCTCTATCGGGCAGTGCGACAGCTCATATAGAACACCTTGCAAAAGGTGGGCAGTTCGTCACTCATCTCTGGGCTTTGGTATCAAATGCAGGCATGCAGCAGCAGGACAGCACCTTGATCAAACGGAAAAGGATCGACAGCAATGTAGTAAAGAATAAACAAGCATCTACCAAGGTAAAAAAAAGGTTTTTGTCCTCAACGGCATGGGACCATGTGGCGGCTTCCAACTTTCACAGCTCAGCCAAGATGCAGTTCACCCTCCCTACAAGTCGACCTGCAACCAACTTGACCTGTGCCAGCCAGGAATACTCAACCTTGGAGAACCCATTTGAAGAACTAATAACAACACCTGTACCAGCAACTGTCACAGCTTCCGGCTCAGCTACATGCAAGAACAGAAAGTTACCTCTGAAACCAAATGTAACTTTAGTTGAGAATGAGGACCTCCGGATAAGCTTCAGAGTCAAGAATCAATACAAAAGCTTCAAGGAGATTAGCTTCTCTACGAATAACTGTCTTGCTTGCTCTGCTGGTAATCCTCCAAGTACTGTATCTCCATCTCTTGTCAAAAATATGGGCGCAACCTTCTGTAATATGAATGCATATGAGGTTTTTGATGAGGCTCTACTGGCCAAGAAGAAGACAACAAAAAGGGCTGTCAAGAAACCAACTAAGAAGGATAGCACTGAAGTTACTTCATCCTCCAAGGTTAAGGTAAAATATTCATCCAAGTGCAGAAAGGCAAAGCAGCCAGAGCAGGATGATGCTCCAAATTAATGAAAGTCAAGATTAAGCCCCAGCTTCTGTGGTGGAACATCATCTTATTTTGTTTCTTAATGGCTGCAAAACTCTAATAATTCTCTGCTTCCTGAACTTCTATTTGGTGTTTCGTGATGATGTTAGAACCCAGCTTTATGTTATTTCAGTGTGCCCTGATGTTGCAATATCCCATTTTCACCTCTACATAATATCATGTACCGCATGTGTATGTGGGAGTGTGGCCTTTCATTGGGTTTCCATATGAATAACATCACCCATAATAAGTCTTGGAAAGTCCTGTCCTAGAACGTGAGAGGCAAAACTCTAACAAAAAAGTGGAGTTCTATCCGTGATAAAATCTGCAAAGCAGCGTGTGACATAATATGCTTACAAGAACCAAAATGTGACCCTTTGGATATTCAGGCTATAAAAGAAATTTTGCCCGTCTTACATGGATGAGGCCTTCTCCAACAGATGACGATATCGTCAGTCTGGTTTGATGTGGCGTCAAAACTTCCTGCGAATCTTGCTACGCTAGCCGCTAGCGGCTGTTTCGGCGCTAGCGCTTGACACGCTTACCGGAGTAATCAGAGAGCAGGTTTACTGGAGCTGTAGGAACCTAGGAGCATGGGAAAAAGTTTTTCCTTTTTTTATTGTGTCTCAGCTCCACGTAGGCTGGCGATGTGGTCGGTGCCGTTGGAGGCGGCCTAAAAGCACCTGTAGCCTAATGGTTACAGTACAGAAGCCTTAATAGCATTTTAGTCCTACGTTTGACTCTTTAACGGTGTCATGCTTTCAATACTAGGCGACCTTCCCATCGAGAGCGAGACACCTGTGGTGATTTCATCAATCTTAACAATTTGCCAGAAGATGCTTATAGGGTAGGATTTGCGTATGTGTATGTATAAGAGTGAGTATGCGTGTGTTGTGAGTATCTGAGTCGTACTGTGTAATTGAAAAAATAAAGTTTGTTTCCCCTCCCTTAGAGGGAGCATCTGCGTGGTTTTGCTATTGTTTGGAACGGGGCCGGATTCAGTGGTGAGCTGGTCTCTGAAAATGGTTGTGCTCAATTGTAGAGTTCACCTCTCTACACTCAGGTGACCCCCCTGAATTCTCACTACTGTATATAATATATATGCTCCCTGTAATGATGAGGGTAGAAGCCATTTTATCCGAGTGGTTTTGAAGTAATTTCCATGCCAGATGACATAGATTAGCTTATAGGCGTCGATTTTAATTTAATATGAACACTAGAAGACAGAAATAAGCCTGGCACAATACTAATAATATCCTCCTGTTCAACAAAGCTTTTTAGATTATGGACAAAAGTCCGGCCTCAGCTGTCCGGGGGAGCTTGCAGCCAAATTGTTCAACAAATCTACAAGTGTTATTGGTATATAGTAGAGATTAGGGTTGAGAACGGTCATGCTCTATTCCGTTCTGTTTTCTATATATTCTCTATATCTACTAGCAAATATGTACGTTGAAACGGAAGGAAAAACAAATATTGAAAAATTCTTTTTTCCCGGTGGAAAATTTATTCCATCTATGTGGAATAATGTTTCTCTCCAACTGGACATTTTTTGAAACAATATTTTAACTTGATGGAACATATTCTTTTGATTCTCCTTGAAACAACTCTTTTTTCCTAATATTTCTTTTTCTTCTGATGTTCCATCATGGAAAAAAATGGTTCTACGATTAAGGAAAAAAAAGAGAAAATGTTTGATCTCACCCTGGTTACATCACTTGTAGAAACGGGCGACCACTAAACAAAAAGGTAGAACAACGGAAGAGCACATCGACATTTTTCAGCGACCGGGTGACCACTCCTAAAGAGTCATTCTTTTCATGAGCGCATCGACCACCATTTTCCCTTTTCTTTTGTTGGGTTTTCTTTTCTATTATTAACTCTTCATTTCCCAATCATATGTGTTGTTTCTCCTTTTTGTTTTTCTATACATTGTCAGTGCTAGTGCCTGGTGTCTGGTATCTTTGTTGATGCTTGCGATGCTGACAAGGACGACGGCAACTTGCTGCTAGCACTAGCACTGACAGATCGAAATGTGCAGGCGAATTGACTCAACAGGTGTGGAGTCAAGAATCAACACTACAAAATGACGAGGCTGAGGCTCAAGAGAGGCGGCAGGCATCCTATAAAGTGAGCAGAGGAACCAAGGAGACACAGAACAGAGCAGGCCAAGCGAAGAAGCACCCCAAGGACACAAACACAATGGCTGATGAACCCCAAGAACACAAACACAATGGCTGATGAACCATGGAGGATGCCAAGCACAGTGCAAGAGCTGGCGGCCAACGTGCAGGAGCCACCGAGCCGGTACTTGCTCCCGGAGGAGGAACGCCTCAGTGACCAGCTGGCCGGGGCGGAGATGCCGGAGGCCGTCCCGACCATCGATCTCCGCCGGCTGCTGGCGTCGGACGACGGCGCCGGCGAGGAAGCCGCCAAGCTGCGCTCGGCGCTGCAGAGCTGGGGCTTCTTCCTCGTGAGCCTTTAGCTTCACTCTTTTCTTGAGGCTCTTGCAACTAAGTTTAGCTCTACTAGCTTGTTAACCCGTGCTCCAGTCCGGACTAATTAGAATTAATATAAAAAATTTAAAACTAATAATTATTATTATCTATTTCACGCTCTCTTTCATCTGTTAAATATTCTAACATATACTCTAAAATATATATTTATTATTATTTAATTGCAATAGATTTCATTTTGCATCAACCTCCATGTATGTTTGATATATATTTAATTGAATCATTTATTTATGAATTGGTATTCTTATCTCTTCCATCATACATAAATACATGGTGACGTATTTTTATATAAATAATAAAATAAATAATATATTAATAATGATAGAAATAGTAATGTAGAATTTTATATTAGTGCACTTTAATATTTTGTTATAATTATATAATTTAGATTTAGATTTAGTGGTTACTTTAACTTTTAATAATGATATAATTGGATAATTTATTTGCAAATTTAGGAGGTTATTTGCATTATTTTTATAATAGTATAGTTGGAAAATTTACAGGATGATTAGAGAGTTATTTTAGATTTTTTTATAAAGGTAGAGGTGTGTAATTTAGATACATGTTTAGGGTTTACTTTACTCTATTTTCATAATAGCAGATGTGAGTAATTTATTAGGAAAGATAACATATTCAATAACTATTATGATTAGAGTTGTCAGATTAATGGTCGGATGTTTACGATCCTTATGAGAATATCTATTTGTTTAGAGTGTCCACTTAAAATTCTAGATGGCTTCACGTGGATGCTTCAAAACGAATCTCCAATTAATAAGATTTCTATCTTGCAGTTTTATTTCATGAAAACTTTTCTTTTTTCTCCAGGCTACTGACCATGGGATCGAGGCCTCTCTGATGGACGCTCTGATCGCCGCGTCGCGTGAGTTTTTCCGCAAGCCGCTCGAGGAGAAGCAAGCGTACAGCAACCTGATCGAAGGGAAGCAGTGGCAGCTAGAAGGCTACGGGAACGACCCGGTGAAATCCCAGGATCAGATCCTCGACTGGTCCGACCGATTGCACCTTCGTGTTGAGCCTGAAGACGAGAGGAACCTCGACCGCTGGCCCGGCCATCCTGAATCTTTCAGGTAATCTGCCAAGCATGCATGCATCTGAATTTCAGAACCAAATTACTTTCCTGGTGCCGAACAATTCCTGAACCAAATCGCTTCTCTGAAGCCGGGCTTGGTTTAGCTGATGAGCTGCTGGAGATCGAGTCATCGAGCTGTGCGTGTTTTTGCAGGGGCCTGCTGCACGAGTACACGCTGAGCTGCAAGCGAGTGAAGGACGGGATCCTCCGGGCGATGGCCAGGCTCCTGGAGCTCGACGACGACGACCGCATCCTGGACCAGTTCGGCGACAAGGGCTCCACGTACGCCCGGTTCAACTACTACCCCGCCTGCCCGCGGCCCGACCTCGTGCTCGGCATCCGGCCGCACTCCGACATCTGCGTCCTCACGCTGCTCCTTATGGACGAGCACGTCGCCGGCCTGCAGGTCCTCCGGGACGGCACCTGGTACGGCGTCCCAGCTGCTCGTAACCGCGCCTTGCTCATCAACGTCGGCGTCTCCTTGGAGGTAGCGCGCAGCCATCTCTGAACCTCTGCGATCGATGTTTGCAGTGATACACATGTGCAGACAGATTGGAGCCGTTCTTGAATCCTGATTGTTTGTGCTGGCTGCTGTTGTGATCGATCGATCATCGATGGATGCAGATAATGTCGAACGGGATCTTCAGGGGGCCGGTGCACAGGGTGGTGACGAACTCGGAGAAGGAGAGGATGTCGCTGGCCATGTTCTACTCCGCGGACCTCGAGAAGGAGATCGAGCCGATAGCAGAGCTGTTGGGTGAGAAGCAGCAGCCGGCAAGGTACAGGAGGATCAAGTGCAGGGATTTCGTGGCGGCTCACTATGAGTACTTCTCCAAGAGGGAAAGAGTTATCGAGTCGCTAAAGATCCAGGGTGAAGGTGATGCATTTTTGGGTCAAATATGCTACGACAGTACCCGTGCAAAATAAATAAATAAATAAATAAATATGTGAAGAACTACATACATTACACGCATGCGGTTTGTATAACTATAGTAGTATTGTGTGCTGAGTAAATTAGTTCCTTGACCCTAACAAAAGTGCTGCTTAGTTTCTTGGCTCTTTTTCGATTGAACTTGCTTATTTAGTCTAAAAACGAATTTTATTTTGGTTCTTGACCCTTCTGATAGTTTGACAAGCTAATGATGTTAAAAGTAATACGAAATAATTCATTTACCCCTATCACCAAATGAAACACTACAAAGGCATACAATAAAGTCATACAAGCATTTTAGGTTACCTATTATCGTCAAGAAAAAATTATAACTTATTTTGGTAGAAAAAATTCTATTATTTTTATTATTAGTAATAGGCAGCCTAAAATTCTTGTATGACTTTACTGTACGCTGCTGTAGTGTTTTATTTGGCGCAAGGAGTAAAAGAGTCATTTCACGTTACTTTTACACCATTAGCTTGTCAAACTAACAGAAGATCCAAAAGGACCGAGAACCAAAATAAAATTTATTTTTAGGCCAAATAAGCAAAGCGAGTTCAATTGAAAAGAGGCTAAAAAATTAAGCCGAACTTTTATTAGACCAAGGAACTAATTTACTCATGTGTGTTCTGTCCATTCAGCGCCTTTGTCTTCTTTATTTTGGGCTTATTATCAGTTACGCTGGGCCCATATATGGAATAGCCGAAAGGCCCAAATTGGTGACAAAAGGGCCCAATGGAAGAAACTAGCCCACACGGCGTGATTCTTGTTTCCTCATCAACCCGAGTGGGGCCCTTTTTCCAGATTACGAAAACGGTTCCGTCTTCATCCTTCCCATCAGGATTAAAACAGTCCACATTATTACACATACCAGTACAGTAGTAAGCAACGTAAAAAAAAAGAACTGTAATAAGCAAACACCACACGTCCACAGATAAGCATACTACTAGAAACCAATTCTGAAGCTAAAATGACACTCATAGGAAGCGAAAAACTGACTCGGCCCCTGTCACAACGAAACGATCGAGGACATCAGCATATCTCGCTTAGATCTTCATAGACTCGATCACTCTGGTGCCTCGGGCAAAGTGTTGATAGAACCCAGCCATGTAGTCCTTGGTTTTCACTTCCTTGTACAAGGCCGGCTGATCGTCACGTAACAGACCAGCCGCTGGCTTGATCTCGTGTTCGGGGTCAAGGCCATAGAACATGGCTAGTGAGATCCTCTCTTTGGCAGCACTTGCCACAACCCTGTGCACTGGGCTCCTGAACATCCCACTGCTCATTACCTTCGTCAGGGAAAAAGAATGTCAGTGAATTCAACAATCATACGACTGGGCCTTCTTGAACTCTCAGGGAAAAAGAAAAGAAAAGAAAATCTTGGATACCTCCATGAAGTCTCCTACATTGATCAGCAAGGCATGGGGCTTGGTTGGAACGTTGTACCACATGCCATCTCTAAGAACTTGCAGCGCACAGAGATCACTGTCGACGAGAAGAGTTGCGAGGACGCCGTCATCCGAGTGAGGCTTGAAGCCGAGCACGAGGTCGGGTCTCGGACAGGGAAGGTAGTGGTCGATCCTGACAATTACAGGCCTGTTGCTGAACTGGTTGAGGAAGTAATCGTCGTCAAGCTCCAGAAGCCTGGCCATCGCCCGAAGGACGATGCATTTTATTTTCTTGCTTTTCGACGTGTACTCGAGTAGAACATCCCTGGAGAAAGGCTCAAATTCGACTGTTTAGTTTGTAATTCAAACGTACTCAAATTCAGAACCAAAGAAGCAAAAGGAAAATCTCTGTTTCAAAAGGTTGCAAACTGACATGAAATGTTCTGGATGTCTGGGCCAACTGGCGAGGTTTCTCTCGTCTTGCGGTTCGACCTTGAGATTGAGTCGATCAGACCAGTCCAGGATCTGATCCTGGGCTTTCACCTGGTCATTTCCATAGCCTTCCACCTGGAAACGCTTGCCGTCTACCAGGTTGCTGCATTTCTGCTTCTCCTCGAGTGGCAGGTAAAGAATTCTCTGGATGCGTTCATCACATCGTCCATCAAAGACGTCTCTATGCCATGGTTTCAACCTGAGATAAATAGATTAAAGATGCTAATTGATGTTGATTACTCCCTCCGTCTAAACAAGGTTTGTTTGGTTTCGTTACGATAAGCTTTGCAGCGCAAGGAACGCGCCGCGCCGCGCTCTTGTGTTTTCGTTAGTAAAACTTTTACTAGCTATAATAAGCTAGCTTACCAGGAACATCCCCCAACTCTGAAGCGCCGACCGCAGGTTGCCGGCCTCTTGGGCGCCCTCGGCCGCGCACGACAGCAGCCGGCGCAGGTCGATCACGGGCATAGGCTCCGGCATGTCCGCTGCGTTGCCGACGAGCGTTCCGCCGGCAAGGCCCGGACGACGCTCGCGCTCGGGCCGCACGTACCGGCTCGGCAGCTGGTCCAGCCCGGCGGCGGCCAGCTCCTGCACCAGCGTTGGCATCCTCCATGCCTCCTCGTCCTAGGCCATCGGCGCTCCGAGTCGGGATAATGCATCTAACACGCTGTGCATGGCTGCTCGTTAAATAGGCCGCCGTCTGGCCCTGTGATGGCGATGCCCAGGTCTGGCATCCCCCTTGCTTCGTCCGTACCTAGCGCCCTCGTGGGTATAGGGAACTGGGTTACCGTGCATCAGGTAAAGCACTCAGGATCTGCTGCATATATATAGTTCAAAAGGAAAGGGCTTGTTTAGATCCTTCCAACTTCCAACTTTTTACACTCTCTCTCCATCACATCAATTTTGGGACACATGAATGGAGCAGTAAATGTATATAAAAAAATAACTAATTGCACAGTTTAATTGTACATCACGAGACGAATCTTTTAAGCCTAATTAGTTCATGATTAGATAAAATTTGTCAAATACAAACGAAAACGCTACAGTAGCAAAAAATTCCAAAAATTATAAAGATTTGCAATCTAAACAGAACTCAAGGACGCTTTGCCTATTGTGCATCTCTTTAAGTAGCAACCAACTGAACCATGCATCAAGAGAGATTGAAAAGCTGAGGCTTGAGGACGATGGTAAGATCACCACTGTCAGATCGAGCGAGGCTTGACGCCGAAGACGAGATCTAGTTTTGGACGGTGTGGGCAGTGATTGAAAAGCGGGAGCCCTCTTGCTGATGATGATCAAGTTGAGCCAGGAAAGTAATCTTCATCGCTAAGCCCGGGACTCTTGTCCCTTGCGCGAAGGATGCGACGAACTTTGATTCTCGCAGTTGAGCATGTGCTCTTGTGGAAGGGCCCTACAAAAATATCTAGTACATAAGTGGAACTATTTTGCATTGGATTACTAATACGGAAAATCGATCAGAGTTAAACAAGTTTCACTTTAAACAAAAAGTTAAAGGGATCGAGCCAGGTTTGCTTGCCGATCAAAATGACGAAGGTGACGACGCAATTCTACCATCTCCCGCTTGAAGAGAAGCATCAGGAGGGCTTGCCCGAGCGCCAATTCGTCGACACGATGGGCGAGGGGGCGACGACGAGATGTGCATGTCAGTGTCTTGAACTGTTTTACTTGCACTCCAAGACTCAACAGTTCAATCTTTCTGAATGGTCCCAAATCATGTTCATTTGATCCAAGTGCAAACTCAGTAATCCAGTAACCAAGTGCCCAACAAACCTCAATTATCAGGCATCAGACCTTATCGCCTCCCCAGAAACATTCTGTACCTTGCTTCATGCATTTTATCAACGCGAACCAATGTAAATCATAACATATTGCTTTATATAAAAATCCCAGCGGTGGGTTCTTTAAATCACCTTCAGCACATTCATTTGGTGATCCATATCATGTACATCACACGGCAAAGAAAACATTCTTCATTCACCATTTATACTCCGTTAGAAACTAAGCTACCTCCCTTAGATCTTCACGGAATCGATAAATCTTGTTCCTCTACAGAAGTGTTCATAGAACCCGGCCAGGTACTCCTTGGCTTTAATTTTCCTGTACCGTGCCGGTTGCTTCTCATGTAACAGAGCTGTCGCTGGCTCAATCTCTTTCTCAGGATCCAGCCCATGGAACATAGCCAATGAGATCCTCTCTTTCCCCGCATTTGTGACAGCCCGGTGGACTGGGCTCTTGAAGATCCCATTACTCATTATCTGTGTCCGTAAGGATCAGATCAGAGAGGATCACCAACCAGAATATGCATCACGACAGATATAAAAATGCAGATAATTTGGAATTGCAAGTACCTCTGCGAAGTCTCCTACGTTAATCAACAACCTGTGAGGACTAGCTGGAACATTGTGCCATATGCCGTTTCTAAGAACTTGCAGCCCACCAACATCTTTGTCCATGAGAAGAATGGTAAGAACACCGCTGTCAGAGTGGGGCTTGACGCCAAAGACAAGATCTGGTCTTGGACAGGGCGGGTAGTAGTTGAATCTGGCAAAACTGGGAGCCTTGTTGCTAAACTGGGAAACAATGTAATCTTCGTTTAGTCCTAGAGCCTTGGCCATTGCCCGAAGGATACGATCTTTGATTCTCTTGCAGTTCAATGTGTACTCATGTAAAAGAGCCCTGCAAATAGCTCCAACTCACGATATAACACGTAAAATAAACTTATTCTTACAAAATAGACAAACTTACCTGAAAGAATTGGGATGTTCAGGCCAATGGACAAGATTCCTCTCATCTTCTGGCTCTACCCTGAGATGAAGTCGGTCCAACCAGTCCAGGGTTTGATCCTTGGATGCCACTGGGTCATTTCCATATCCTTCCACCTGGAAATGCTTGCCGTCTATCAAGTTACTGCACCTCTGTTTCTCTTCGAGTGGCAAATGGAAAAACTCTCTTGATGCGCTGATCAAATCATCCATCAAAGAAGTTTCTATTTCATGGTTATCAACCTGTATATACAAACTAACATACTCATCATCTCTTGCATGAGAAAAGGCGCAATAAAACTAGCAGCATGCAAGAAGAACAAGAGCAAGAGCTCAGAGGATCACCAGGAAGAGCCCCCAGCTCTGCAAGGCCAACCGGAGCTTGCTTCCCTCATGATCAGCACCATCAGCAGCCAACAGCCGGCTGAGGTCGATTACAGGGATAGGCTCCGGCTTCTCAGCATCAACCACTAGGCTGACGGGATGGTACTCCTCTGGCTGCACGTACCTGCTTGGTGGCTGCTGCACCTTGGCAGCCAGTTCTTGCACTAACATAGGAATCCTCCATGATTCATCCGCCATTAGTGCTCTTGTGGAATGTTTTCCTCGAGTTTATTGCTAGATTTCACTGGGTTACAAGGGGCCTGAAGGTCCACTGTCACTTGGCAAATTGGACTTCTGGAAAGCACAGTTCCAGCTAAGAATTGTTTTGTTCATAAAATACATTAGCTTCATATAGTCAAGAATAGACCGGCCACCAACCACATATAGGCATTGCTGTCACCATCTGATCCATAAAAATATAAAATAGGATACATAAAATATTTTCTACTAATTCATCTGGATCACAACTTGAGAAATATCTCTAGTCAACAGGAAGTTTCAGCTTTAAACAATTGTGCACTAAACCATCTAGTAATGAGAACTGGAAAAACGACAACACTATAAGAATACACGTTTCTTTATTCTCTCGTTTAGTTGACTGGGAATAAGCATGTTGAGCAAATTGAGATTTTTTCTCTGAGGAATATCATCCTGATAATTAACGTACCAGTATGACTGAGAGGTACTACTTCATTTTTCCTTTTCCTTTGCTAATTTTTTTTCAGTCCAATGGTCATTAAATGGTGAAAACAGTACAAATTTTTAGTTCCTCGTTTTGTCTCCAGCAAAATGATAGAGAGAGGTCCTTCGATTTTCTCCTTAGAAAAAAGGTAATTCAATAAGAACATGATGCTAATTTGGAGCGATTTGATCAAATCCGATAGCGATGTCCTTAACAACCAAAACATCATTATCCGACTATATAGTCTCCAAATTTCCAGAACCCAGAAATTTGAAGCAATTTTGTACAAATCCAGACAAACTAGTCATGGTTAACAGACCAATTGAGACAACGGAACGAAACGAAGAAATGAGAGCTGACCTATCGGTCAGTGGTTGATCTGTTGCTTGCTGCAATTGTGCGAGTCACGCATTTGCTTCTCTGCATGCACCTTATCTGCATCACAGTTGCACGCAAAAGGGGAATAAGGTTAACCGAAATCAGACACGAGCGGAACTGTTAGGCGGCCCGCGGCAGGGGCGACGGAAGGCGATGCCCCGCACGACGAGCTTGCCAGGCTGCTACTTTTCGGGATCAACGATCGGTGCGCCTCTTGTCACGGTGATTACTGGACCTGGATTCAATCACCAGAATTTCGATCCCGCCACCACCGGCGCGTAGGAATCCCAGCGCCGTCGGCGGCAAGTCGAGAGACCGAGAAGGCGGCGGCGGTGGGGAGAAGCAAGGAGGGGTGAGGACTCGCCGTGGATGGGCCAGCGAAGCGCATAATTGGCCAGGCCCAAGCTGAGATTAGCATTCTTGTCTCCCTAAATTTGGGACAAATCCACGTTTCTTTCCTAGAAAATGAAACCATCCATTTGAATTTTTTAGACGTGCGACATCAGATATATGATCTCCCTAGCCGGTTTCTTTCAGTGGATTCTTTTTTATGTTTATTTTGGCTATATGATATAATATAATTTAAATTTTATTGTATTTTTTTATATATATTTTTCTGTAATTAATTCATGTCTACAGTTCTGTGGTACAATTATGGTGAAATTTTTATGGTGGTCTAATCATTATATGCGTAAGATGTAGTAAAAAAATTCATACTCATTGGATCATAATGGTTAATCCACTATAAAAATTTCACCATAATTGGACCTCGTAAACCGTAGATAGGAATTAATTATAGAAAAGTATATATCTAAAAGTACAACAAATTTTTTAATAAATTATATCATATCGTATGTTCACTGTTTAAATCTACTCATGTGAAGTCCAACAAAATTGGATTTTCTATTTTATTATTTGTTTGTGATTTATTATGATTTTTCAAATTTTCTAAAGATTCAGCCAAAATAAATAAAAAATAAAAAATAAAAACCACTAAGAGAAACCGGGTACGGAGACGATGTGTTTGGTATCGCAAGTTCGAGAAGTTTAGGCAGACGATTTTATTATCTAAGAAGGAAATACAGATTAGTTGAAGAGAACCTTTTTTGTTCTCTAGATTGTCTAGGGTTTGCTATCAATTCGGCCTTGTTCTTCCTTGCTGGGCCGAGGCGAGCGCGTTCCATCCGAAGTGATCCACACCAGTACGCCGCAACGATCCGCGTGAGGTGACGACGATTGCATCATTGGGCCCATAATGAGACCCATGTGCGCTTCGAAATTCGAAATAACTGTCACTGTCAATCCCACCACAGTTCCAAGCTCCTATTCCCAATAATTTCAAAACATTTTCCTTTCAGAAATAATATTTACGAATGTCCTTTCAAAAAATTATATTTCTAATATAAATTGAAAGGATTAACACCACACTATTCGTACAAATACTTTGAAAATGTCATAAAAATAGTTTAGAAAATAGATAAACTAATGGAGTACTAGATCTTACAGTGACTTAATTGTACATGATTATGAGATATTTGAATTGTCTTTTAACTCAATTCCTGTGCTTGCAAACAATATGCCGAATCTCTTCTCCACTAAGAGACCCCTTATGCGGTTTTCAAGGCATAAGAGACACCTAAGTACAGCCCAAGGTCTCTACAAGCTGTCTCTAAATTAATGTGGTTGGATCCTTTGTGCATGAGAGAATATTGTAGACTCATGCGTATTTAGTTTTGAACCCGTACACATAAAATAAGTTGTAAACATTCAATTTATAATATCAATTATATATAAATAATAATATCTTGTACTTAATTGGATACAATATAGATATATAAAAATCCATAATATTCAACCGAATACAATATAGTAAATTATAAGATTAATATTACTTTTTTCCATATCGCTCATATATATGTTCCACCAAATCCTTCTTGAGGGCGGTATGCTTTGAGTTGTCTTGAATTTCTGAATTTCTTCGTAGCACGTCCTCAAAGCATAGATTAACTTGAGTGCTCACTTCGGGTGGCAATGCGATGGATGCTCCCGGGTTTGTGTTCAAATCGATATGGATTTTGGCCTCCTCTTTTTCATCTTCAATAATCATGTTGTGCAATATAATACAACATATCATTATGTTTACGACGTCTTTTCTCTTCCACAAACGTGCCGGACGATGTATGATATTGAATCGGGATTGCAGGACGTCGAATGCACACTCCACACACTTTCTTACACTTTCTTGACGAGCGGCAAAATGTTGATCCTTCTCATTTTGAGGTCTTGGTATTGTTTTCATGATCGTAGCCCACTCGGGATATATTCCATCGGCAAGATAATATCCCGTGTAGTAGCGATTTCCATTTACATCGAATTGAACTCTTGGAGCTTCCCCCCTCAATTTTTGAATGAACAATGGTGACTTATTTAACACGTTGATATCATTGTTCGATCCCGCAGTTCCAAAAAAAGCATGCTATATCCTTAGATCTTGCAATGCTACCGCCTCTAGGATCATGGTTGGTACTCCTTTATCTCCACGAGTAAAGGATCCTCTCCACCCTACCGGACAATTCTTCCATTGCCAATGCATACAATCTATGCTTCCAAGCATACCAGGAAAGCCACAAGATTCTCCAATTTGTAGAAGATGTTCCACTTCTTCTTGAGTTGGAGGCCTTAAGTACTCTTCTCCAAAAACCGCAATAACTCCTTCAGCAAATTTACCAAGGGTCTCAAGTGCTGTGCTTTGTGCGATCTTCAGATTCTCATCAAGTTCATCTGCCGGAGTGCCATACGCTAGCATACGAATGGCAGCAGTACATTTTTGAAGGGGTGACAGTCCCTCTCTTCCCATGGCATCGTACTTAGTAGTAAAATAATCATCCCACTTTCCTAGTGCTTCAACAATTCGGAGAAATAAAGGACGATTCATCCTAAACCTTCGACGGAACATCTCATCAGTGTAGATGGGTTTCTCAGCAAAATAGCAAGCAACTAGATCCTCATGTGCAGCTTGACGGGGTCTTGGAATGTACCTTCTACCGTAGAATGCTCGCTTTTTTGGTTGTTCTTGTTGTTTCGCTAAGATGTTTTCTCCAATCCGATTGAGGTAGTTGTCCATGAACTGGTCTTCAGCGATGATGTCATCTTCTGTGAGCACATCAATCTCCATGTCTTCTGGATCATCAAGCCTACCCTCCATGTCAACCTCCATATCAGAAGGTTCTGAATTTTCACTCATGTTTGAGAAGTGGTGCGGATGAGGAAAAGTGCAACCTTTGATCCATTTAAATAATAGTACCACTACTGCTATCACACTTTCACACGCACATTCACACTAGCAGGCACACTAGCAGGCACACGTACATTCACACTAGCAGGCACACGTACAGGCACACATACAGGCACACTAGCAGGCACACTAGCAGGCACACTAGCAGACACCTCAGAGTTTGCCTGATAGCAAGAGACAGCAACCAGATTTAACATCATCACAGTATTGAAATGAGTAGCGAAAAAGACAATCAGAAGCATATCGTTTGCAGGCAAAGAAATATCCAAGTCAGATTACAAAAATTCAAGATGAGCCTGGGAACAACTTCATCCTCAAACATCTAATAGCTATGACATGCTCGGCTTTCATATCATCCGACATTCCCGAAGTATCTTGTGTGAGGAGCCTAGAGTAAGTTTCCATCATCTTAGTTTCCTTTTCGATCAATTTTGCAGCTTTCTCTTCCTTGGCTCTTTCTAGACCAATTTTTGATACCTCCATCTTGTCATTATTTAACTTTTCTTGCATTCCAAGAAGCTTCAACCGTTTTGCATGGACACCATTTTGAACCTTCTCAAATCTATCAAGCTCATCAACATCTATAGCACTCTCTTTTGATTTGCCCTTGTTTGCAGCTGCAGCCTTTTTAGCCTTCTTCTGTCCCATCGGCCTAGGGAGATCAAAATCTTCAACTCCACCTCCCTCTACAATGTTACCCGTCTCCGTATCCTTAACAGGACTGTTGTAACAAATCCATTTGGCCTGATTACGAACCATGTTCCACACATTCATTAAAACAAAATGTGATCCCTGACTATCTTCCACATACATCTTGTGTGCTTTCTCTAACCACATATCTTCATAATAACCACTAGTATAGATCCTCCTAACCTTCAGATAGCAATCATTGAACATATTTGCCCACTTGTTTATCTTGTGCCACCTCTCCTTAACCTGTTTTTTTGTCCTATGTCTATTCTTTGGCGTAGTTAGGTTGTATTCTTCTGCCACATCTGACCAGTACTGTTCATCCTTTTTGTTGTTTCCCTTGATTGAGTCAATTGAGTGTTTTAGCCAAACACTCATCTACAAAGAGAGTGCCATTCAGAATTGTAGAAAAAACATGTACTATTGATTTAAAACACTAGATTGCATGCTTACCACTCTCTCATCTTCTTCTTGCTTCCAAATTAGACGTGACACGGTCCTAACTCCATCCCCATCTTCATCATCACCCTCTTCGCCCTCAATGTCAATAGGGCTGCTGTGTGTATGTCCAACATGTCCAACAAAATGAGCATTTTCAGGTACGTTTTGTGGCTGACCCATCATGTAACTCATGAATCCTTCGGAGTTGCAAAAGTATACAACTACTTAAATAAAAACCCAATCTCAACTGAACAAACATGCTGGTTGCTGGTGCAGTTACAACTTTTAAAAGTACATAACTTCATTACATAGAGATAGATATTACTGTTAAACAACTTTTAAAAGTACATAACTTCATTACATGGAGATAGATATTACTTTTAAACATATACTTAGAAAGTACATAACTGTTAAACATATACTTAGAAAGAGTACTAATTGTCAAATATGTGTGTTAGAGACTGTAGCAGTGACCTAAAAGACAACTGAACCCTAATGGAGATAGATATTAATTCAGGTTCCTAAAATTTCTCCGTTCCTTTCAGGCACTGTCTTTGCATATGGTGTAACTAGCAGTGGGAAAACTCACACCATGCATGTAAGTTTCTGCTCTCGTGTTATGCCTGTGTATCTACTATTTTTAATGCCTCTAGCAATGGTCTGCTGTACCTGCTTGTTCAGCACAAGGCAGTTCTTTATTGATTAGTATAAATATTGCTCATCATCCTCTTCTTATGATACCAAGCTAAAGAAACTCAATTTCATTTTTCACAAGCTACAAATTTGGGCAGGAAGAATTTACTACTCTTCATGGTACATTTGCATTATTGTTGCATGGACACCATTAGTCACCTGGAATCATTCCATTGGCCGTGAAGGATGTATTCAGCATTATTCAAGATGTAATTTCCTCATTTTTCTATCGACTGTTTGACTAAAACAGGACAGCATATGACATTTGCTTGCTGCTGCGTAGCAATGCCAAGACCAATTACTATTTCATCTCCATATTGGATCTTTGATGCCAGTTTATTTCCTACTCATATACATATATTATGACTTGATCAAATTCCCATGCTAGTCCTGATTACGATGCAATTTATACGAAATGATTCTGATGTTGTTATTCAACTTGAACTGCATACAAGTAATGAAACATACTAGGCCAGTTCAAAGTGGTCAAAATGTGTTGAAATGTACTGATTCAGCACTCCATATTCATTACTTATCTGCTCTTGGTTTATTTTGTCTATGGGCTGGGTCCTTTTTCTTATCCTTTTTGAGAAAGATACTCTTGTCCATTAGTGTGAAACAAGCCTTTCCTTCTTAGCTGATAAATTATCATACCCTTATTTGTTCTGTTGATCTAATCATTTAGGGAACCTATGTGGAAGGGATTAAAGAAGAGGTTGTTTTATCACCTGCACATGCACTCTCTCTAATAGCATCTGGAGAAGGTACTTGTTTCTATCTAGAGGACATGCTTTATATTATACAACCCAAATTTCTTGGATACCTTTGCAGCAGATCACCGAAGGAGGTTGAAGTAGGACCGAAGGCCGTAGCTGCAGTGGCTGCAGTGGACGACCCATGGAAGCTGCCGGTGCTGGAGCAGAACCGTGCGCCGGGTGACGGGGTGCCGGCCGGAGATGAGTTCTGGCCGACGAACAGGGCGGCCGCAGTGGACGGGGCTGCCGCGGGTGACGGGGCATCCACCCGCCGAGGAGGGCGACCGGCGGCAGACGAGGCAGCCGCTGTGGAAGGGATGGCCGCAGTGGATGGGGGCACCCACCCGCGACCGGCGGCAGCGGAGCTCGGGCGGCGCAACCCGGTGTCTGCCGCGGCACCTCTCCTCCGATGCATCTGGGCGGCGTCTCCGGCGAGCACTGGATCTCGACGGCAGCAGGCTCGGCGGCGTCTCCGGCGAGCACTGGATCTCCGGTGAGGAAGACGCGCGCTCCTCCACGAGCCTCCGCGCGCCGCCGCGAGCGAGCTGAGCCACCGTATCCGCGCGCCGCAGCTCCGTCGGTGCGCTAGGGCCGGCCGCCCTCCTCTTCGCCGCGCCGCCCGGGCTCCCCGTTCGCCCGCGGGATTTGGAGCGCGAGGAAGAAGGGCGCGCGTGGGATTTGGAGCGCGAGGAAGAAGGGCGCGCGTGGGATTTGGAGCGCGAGAAAGAAGGGCGCGCGCGGGATTTGGGGCCGGATCGAGCGGAAACTCCCGCCTTCCGCACGGGATCGGGAAGAGCCGGGCAACGGTGTACAGCTTAGAGTCTTTCCTCCGTTTCTTGCCTCGACGCGCGAGCCAGAGCCCGTCTCTCCGTCAAGAGCTCGGTGCCAGGAATTTTTGCAAAAGAGACCTTGAAGACGGCTGTAGAGACGCCTAAATCAACGGGCTGTACATGCCCTAAGGATATTGTTCCGATGTCAAAGGCAAAGACCAAAGAGTGAAAGAGATGGCTGGTATGTCACCTTAGAAGAATGCCATGTTCTGTCTAATTCTCACGCACTTCACTTGTATCTTTTAAAAAGAACACATACTGATGAGGCAAGCCAGCCACAACGGCTTAAATACACCTTATTTTCTAACAAAAAACTATTCAACACCATTTGACATATTGCAAGTTTCCAGTCCAGTCCTTATTTACTTTTATACCATATCTATATCTTTGCAGTCTCGATAACCATTTTTCCTTGTGAGAAGTGTTCATAGATCCCAGCAATATACTCTTTGATTTTCACCTTCTTGTAAAGTGCTGGATGGTTCTCATCTACCAGTTTACCCGCGGGCTGGATTTCTCTTTCAGGATCTACAGAGTAAAACAGAGCCACTGACAGCCGCTCCTTCTCTGCATTCGTCACAACCCTATGCACTGGGCTCTTGAAGATCCCATTGCTCATTATCTGTGTGCAAATAAAAAAATGCATAGTTCAAGGAAACAAGGACATCATAAAAAATTGTCTATCTTTTATTCACAATAAACATTATAAAACATGCTATTTAATTTCTCCTTTTCCCAATCATGAAAAGATGATTCTGAAGGTACATTCTGCTACTGATAGCTCATTACCTCCATTTGGTCTCCTAGGTTGATGAGCAGGGTGTGAAGCTTGGTCGGCACACCATACCAGACTCCGTCTCTGAGAACCTGAAGTCCCCCAATGCTGCTGTCTACCATGAGAAGAGTAATGAAGCTGCCGTCGGAGTGAGGCTTGAGGCTGAACACGAACTCCGGCCTCGGGCACGGAGGGTAGTAGCTGAATCTGGCGTAGGTGTCAGCCTTGGCACCGAACTGGTCACCGAAGTAGTCGTCGTCAAGCTCCAGCAGCTTCGCCATTTCCGGGAGGAGGCGATCCTTCAGTCTCGTTCATTTTGCGGTGAACTCGTGGAGCACATCCCTGCGTAGAAAGGCGAACATGTGGCTGCTAGTAGTCTGAAATCCGAATATTTTTGGACATGTAAAAGCTCTTCTGGAAAGGTTACATTGGGCTGGTCTTAAAACCAATTTACTTGTGGCCTTGTGAGTTTTAGGGACGAACTAGTTAAATACTTTGACTGATTAAAAGGCCTGTAAAAAGTTTTGCAACATCAGTAGCATCTGCATGAAGATCACCTGAGACGCGTGGGCCATAGCGCAAGGTTCTTCTCGTCTGGAGGCTCCACCTTGAGGTAGAGGCGGTCGCACCAGTCCAGGACCTGGCCCTCGGATGCCACCCGGTCGTTCCCGTACCCCTCGAGCTGGAAGTGCTCGCCGTCGACCATGTTCGTGTACCTCTGCTTCTCCTCCAGCGGCTGCCGGAAGAACTCCCTCGACGCCTCCATCACGGTGTCCATGAGAGGGGCCTCGATGCCGTGCAGTGGTTGGTGACCTGGAAACGAATCGAATCGATCACACAAAAGATCACTCAACTCGCAAGCAAGGCGCATGGATGTGCGCATGTACCAGGAAGAGGCCCCAGGACTCGAGCGCCATCCGGAGCCTAGCGGCCTCGTCGGCGGCGCTCTCGCCGCGCGGCTGCTGGCACAGGCGGCCGAGGTCGATGACGGGGACCGGCGCGGCCGCCGCCGCGGCCTCGGCGTCGTTCGCTCGCGCCACGTACCGGGCCGGCACGTCGTCGCCGGCGCCCTGCTGGCGGCCGGCGAGCTCCTGCACCGGCAGAAGCGGCACCGGCCGAGCTTCCTTCCCTGCCCTTCCCATGCGTGCTGGTTTTGCGAGTTGCGAGCAGCTAGCTGAGTGGCGCCGTAGAACAGTGGAACTATCTTCTCGTCACTCCGACCCGATCAACAAACCTATAGCTAGCTAGCTCGATCAGTGGTAAGGTGTTGCTAGCTAGCTGGGTCAGTGATCCAATTCCAATGTGATCGTCGCTTTTGGCGAGTAGTCTGAATAATTATCGCGCCAGGGCATGGCCGTGTTCGCGTGGGACAGATCAAGACGCCGTAGAAGTCCGATCCGCGCGTTCTTCGTCCTCTAGTCCTACGTGCGGGCTGCGTTGACAGCCACGTCGCGTGTGCCGTTGCCGTCCGGCCTCAGCCTGATCGGATACGGTCGCCGGAGCTGGACCACCAGAGAAGGGCGGCCGGCGGGGCTGGGCGTGCACGGCGAGTCTCCGTGCGTCATGCGCGGCGGCGGCGCGGAGCCACACGGATCCGGCGGGTCTCGACGTCAAGTTCAGTTTCGGCGCACGTCAGAAATGATGGAGCCAACTCATGCTCCCGCTCCACGGAGCGCCTTCCTGCGGCCACCTGCCGTGTCCTGACCGGTTGCAGCAGCCGCCGGCGATCGATCGACCTCGCGGTCCCATATGGCGGCGGCGGCGGCGGCCGTATTCGTCCGTCGCGATCGCGACGCCACGTTGCCGTCGCCAAAACTCGCGGCGCGGCGCGTTCGGCGGCTAGGGGAACCCGCACCATTTCGCCTCGAACCATTGGGAAAAGACCTGACACTTGCGCATCAACACCGACTTTATTATTTCCATCACGTCGATCCAGATTATTCCGTGAACAAACTTACTATCGTGTACTGATCGACACTGACACAGGGGAAGTGTACAACGTGGATACGGTGTTCGTGGCAGGCGACACTGACACGGGCTCGATCAAGAAGCTAGAGCTGGGGTGATTAGGCCGCCTTCAGTTCCTGCGGCTCCTGCTCGACCTTGACCTTGAGGAAGTCAATGGTGCGCTCGCCGAGCGCGAACGCGTCCCAGAACCCGTCGGCGAAGGTCTTGGCCCCGAGCTTCTTGTACCGCGCCGGCCGGCCCTCGCCGACCAGCTCCTCGGCGGGCACCAGGTCCCTGTGCGGCTCCGGCTGGTAGAACAGCGCCAGCGTCATCCTCTCCCTGCCGGCCCTCGCCACCACGCGGTGCGTCGGCGCCCGGAACGCCGCGTTGCTCATGATCTCCATCTCGTCCCCCACGACGACGAGCAGCTCGCCGCGGCCGAGCACGGGGACGTCCACCCACCGCCCGTCCTTGAGCACCTGGAGCCCGCCGACGTCGGGGTCGAGGAGGAGCACGGTGACGACGGAGTTGTCCGTGTGGGGCTTCAGCCCGTGCACGAGGTCCGGGCGCGGGCACGGCGGGTAGAAGGTGAACCGCGCGTACGAGGCGACCTTGTCGCCGACGCGGCCGAGGAAGTACCCCTCGCCGAGGCCCAGCGCCCGCGCCATGGCCCCGAGCACGCGCCTGGCCACCCGCTCGCTGCCCAGGGCGTACTCGTGCAGGAGCCTCGCGAGCGACGGCGGGCGGGCTGGCCAGAACTGCGCCCGCCGCTCCTCCTCCGGCTGCACCGTGAGGTACAGCCGGTCGCACCAGTCCAGGACCTGCTCGTCGGTGTCCACGCGGTCGATGCCGTACCCCTCCGGCTGGAACTCGCCGTCCTCCGTCCGGTTGGCGTGCCTCAGCTTCTCCTCCGGCGGCAGGTGGAAGAACTCCATCCCCGCGTGGCGGACGCCCTCGAGGAGCGACTCCGGCATGCCGTGGCCGGTCACCTACCGATTAAAGGTTGTCCAATACTATCCATGGTGAACTGCCACGTAGAAATTAAGCCTTGTCTGAGCCAACATGACAGTGGCAAATAAACATGCGTACCGCGAAGAGGCCCCAGGACTCGAGCGCCGACCGGAGCTTGCCGGCCTCCTCGACGTCGCTGGGCTCGGCCAGGCGTTGCAGGTCCACGGTGGGGAAGGCCAGCTCGGGCGCCGCGACGCCGCCGGTTGGGCGGTCCTCCTCCCTCAGCACGTACCGGCTCGGCGGCGCGGGGAGGCTGCCGGCGGCCACCTCCTGCACCATCTGCCCCTGAGCCTGATGCACCATGGTTCTGGCTCGATCCTGGTACACGGGCACACGGCTAGCGATTTACGTTTCCTTGGCCTTAGCTTGCGAGTTCACTCCATAGGCCAAGGGACAGTTCTTGTTTTATAGCCGCGCTTGAGCTCCGTGGCATCTACACGTGACAAGGATCAGCGTCCAAAACTTTGTAACATGGTCATGGTCGCATCTTCCATCGAGGGATACCTCTTAGCTAATACATTGTTTAATTAAGCTATAAGATCTGTAAGAGCATGGTGTGAACTGTGAAGATGGAGTCATTAGTATGACAAGGAATATGTTTTTCCCCTTCTAAACATACTGTAGACGAGGCTTACACGCACGTCCACTCATCCGTATAGATACATGGATATCCTAATTTCTCTTATGAACTTTTACTATAAATAAGATTGTTTGATTTGGATCCTTGGGACCTATAATACCTACAAAACTTCACTTGATAAATATACTGGTTCAAATAACTATGTTATCACTCAATCATTAAAATCACAAATGGTGGTCTATTGGGATCATTTTTCCTTATATTGTTAATATGAGATCTCCACACTGACATGCCATATAAACAACCATAGCCCATAGGAGTATTTTATGAACTTTGGAGCTAAATAACACATTTGACTGGTGCAAGGGCGACCACAATGTGAGGAAAAAACAATCTATAGAGATTAAAACACTCCTTTCAACTAGATGAACATTGTATAGGCTACCCATAAAGCAGTCCATGCGACCATAATTGCAAGACCCCGGCCCCCGCGTCGTCTCCCCTGTGAGGTGACTCGGGCGGCACTCCTTCCTCCACCTCCATCAACCCCCCTCCCGGCTTCCTCTCCACCTCGCCGCCACTGGAGCGGGGCATCGGAAGCCCGTGTGCTTGCTAGGATGGTGGTAGCGGGGCTTCTCCCTCGCTGGCACTGGCATGGAGGCGGCAACAGTGGCCCGGGGCGGATCCACAACATCGCCCGGTGCCAGGATTAGGGCGGCGGATCTGGCGTTCTGGAGACCGGATGCGGTGCCCCGTGGCCGGATCTACGGGGCCGCGGCCTCCCTCACCCCTTCGTTCTCGTGGTCGGTCTCAACCCCTCCTTGACATGGCCCCTGCGGGTCGGCGATGGCGGCGGCTACGGGGCGGTACGCGAGGAGCAGCCACATGGGCGCGCAGCGACAGCACGCAAGGAGGGGAGCTGCAACACGCTGGGCTCGGCTGGCGCGAGGAGCGAGAAGGAGGCGATGGCTGTAGCGGCTGCGGCCATAGTGGTGTGACAGCCGGTGCGAGCAACGAAGAGGAGGTGGAGGCTGCAACAGCCGTGGCCACGGTGGTGGCACGTTGGACGCCTCGTGGGCGGGGCTAGCGAGTTGTGTGGAGGCCGCGCGGCAGCGGTCCGAAGCTGAGGCTGCACGGCGGCGAGGCAAGCGGTGCACAATTGGCGTACAGCATGGAGGTGACACATCGGCAAGCTGGCAGCTGGCGCGACGCGTGTGAGGAGCTCGGGTGTGGTGAGCACTTCTGGGCGACGAGCGCAACGGAGGTGGAGGTCAGCGGCATGGTGCGTGGAGGCGCGGCGGCAAAGCCACCCCGGATGTGCTGTTGTGGTTGTGGTCTGAGAGTGCCAAGTCATGAGCGTGCATTGAAGGATTGGAATGCTTCGGGCAAAAGCCCTGGCATTCCTGCTGGTAGAGTTGACAGCAGCGCCCTAGGGCATCATTTTTCCCGTTGGGGGCGTCATCTTAGAGCTACAATCTTATTACACAGGGCTCTCTGGGTGAAAACCTTATCCAGATCCCGGACGAGCGATGGCGGCGCCTTTTGGCGTCGTGCCCTCCTTGGAGGCATCGTCTCTAGAGACCCATCTATGTTTGAGGTATTTCTGGTCCATTGGTCATGGGCGGCAATGGATGGTGCTGGCTATTCTACCGCGTGGCAAGCTTAACGGGTGTTGCCGAGCCCTCGTGGTGGTGATTGTAGCTATGGTGGTGGCTAGAGGTTGTCGCATGTATGTCGTTTGTGGTTGCTTGCAGCGGACCGCGGCGGCTGGCGTTACTTGGCAACTGTCAATGCGGGTGTGGGACTGCGTTGAAGGATGGCGCTCCCGACATTGGCATCATGGGACGACTTGGCTTGCAGTGGATCGCGGCGGGCTGCTCGGTTTGGCTGGGCTTTTCAGTGCGGTACATCGTCGGAAGACGGCGCAAGTGACTTTTTCGGCTTGCTGGCATGGCGGCGGAGGTCATATGCGCTGGTGAAGCAAGTAAGTGAGGTCGGCTTGTGTCGGTACATACAGACAGGGGTACCTCCTGCTAGGGTGTCCAGGCCTTTAGCGTATCACCATACGTGATCTCCCCCTTGCCTTCTGGGTGACGTGGCATATGGCCCAGGCCTGACAGCTGGGACCATGGTCTCCGGACCCTCCCCGAGCTCTTTGAGGTCCAGAACCTCCGCATGCCACGGAAGGCAAGGGAGCTCTCGAGTAGCCCCCGCGAACCCGGACTCCCCAGGGAGGTCCAGGGCCGCCACGTGTGATGACCGGACCATCACGGGCCTGACCGCTCCAACCGGCCTCGGGGGCCCGGACCCCCCTCCCTCCGGGTTCGCGCCCACGTGCCGCCACCACGTAGGGGTCCGGCGCCGCCATGTGCCGCCCCTGCGGAGGGAGCGGGGCTGGCCCTGCCACATGCATGTGGCAGGAGGCTCTTCGCGGGTCTCCAGCCCACCTACCAGCATTAAATGCGGTAGCTGGGCCGGGCGCGCCCAAGTCAAAAAGTGTGGCCTACCCCTGACACGCGGGGCAGGTAGGCTGACACCACGATAAGCCCGCCTGTTTCCAAGGCGGCGCGTCGTATCACTGTTACAGTGCACCAGCGGCGTGCAGTCCCGTCACTGCGCCGCGCGCGGCGTAATGATGGGCTGTAACAGGAGAG
This sequence comes from Panicum hallii, assembly GCF_002211085.1. NCBI lineage: Eukaryota > Viridiplantae > Streptophyta > Magnoliopsida > Poales > Poaceae > Panicum > Panicum hallii. Next base: position 49,375,809 of record NC_038045.1, read on the forward strand.
CCGAGGCGCTGCTACAGTGCGCGCGGAGGCAGCGGCGCGGCGGGTCAGCACTGCCCCCGCGCCTGTCAGAATCGCACCCAACAGTGGCAGCACAGCACCACTGTTGGGTAACACTGACAGCGGTCACTGTGTCTGCAGGACGGCACATGACCGTATCCGGGTTGTGGATACGCACGAAATCTTCCCAACCGAGAAGGCTGTGACAGGGGGCTGGAGAAGGAGATCTCCATATCACTTGGAGTAGGTCCCTGTTGGCCGGACCCACCTGTCGGAGTCCCGCACGGTGTAAGCACCTCCCTTGAACTATAAAAGGGAGAGTGTACTCGTTAGAAAGAAAAGGTGGAGACAAGTTTCAGATTGCACACACACAAGCTTATGCTGCTTTCCATTCAGGCTCACGCAGCCAATACAACACCAAAGTGGACGTAGGGTATTACGCTCCAGCGGCCCGAACCACTCTAAAATCTTCGTGTCCTTCCTGTGTTCATCTGTCCACCAATCGAGCGCTCCTAAGTCTCCTCCAAACCCATCCTTAACTAGGATTAGGCGGGTGCTTTCCGCCACCCGGCTGGAGAATTCCTCCGACAGCTTGCGACGGTGGCTCGGCATTGATGGAGATCTAGGGATGTGGGGCAACATTGCTCTCCACCTCGACGACAACAAAGGAAACGGAACCGTGGTGTGGAGTACTGTGGCGAGGCCCCTACGCGTTGTGTTATCATGGTGGCGATTGCGAGACAGCCTACGAGAGGTCTGGTTTTGATGGTATCACTCCGTCAGGTGGAGGGTGGTGTTGCAGCGGCACGGTGGCGGAGGGTTCCGCATGGCGGTGGTCTTCCTGGTGCAGTGCAGTCTGCATCTCTCGGTTCCCTATCAACGCAGGGTTACGTTTGGAGGTTCTCGGTGACTACATGAGTGTGGATGTTTTGGTGGGTGCCACAGGCTCCCGTTTCTGCTGCATTTTGTTGCATGGAGTAATTTCGGACTGGGCAGAGTTGTCTTTGGAGACGTGTTGTGCAGCTTGTGTCGATACTTCAATCCGATCGGCCTGAGTTATTGAGTTGTGTTGAGTTCAACACGTGTTGATGCCCCAATCCAATCCGTCGGTGTTGTTTCTGTATTTTTTTGCCTGATTATGGCCTCCTAGGGACATAATCTTATATTTTTCTACTATATCAATAGAAACCACTCGTCGAGTGTCGTTCGCTCAAAAAAAATAAAGCGGTTCATAGTTTCAGCTGGCCATAGGCATATGGACCATTCATATAGAGTAGAATAATATTTTCTCTCTCCCATTGTTCTCGTTTCCTGTGACAAGCTTGGATGTTGGCTGCTGCTTGAGAAGAAAGAAGTAGCTTGGAATTTTTTTTGAATGTAAAGAAGTAGCTTGGTTTGGTGGACTGATTTTTTTAACTAAGTCATGGGATCCAGTCTACTAGCTACTTTCATCTTTGATATTGTGTAAATTTCAATAGATAAAGCCTACTGACATGGATACCATCTATTTGGACTGGTTGATCCAAATACATTGAGGTTGCACTTGAATGTACATTTCTAAAAGTTATATGAGCCTAGAAGGCACTCCGTGACGTGCATTTAAAACAAAAGCTTATGAGCATGTGGACTCGCACCATCCACATATTACTTCGTCTCGGATTCCAATGCTTGAACTCAAGACTAGGAATGATGTTAAAAAAGCAAAGCATTAGTAAAACAGATTCCTCAGAACCGTCCAAAGCTGACAAGGTTAGTTGAAGAGGAGCTTCTACGTTGTCTAGAACCACTGCAGCACAACTGATCATCGTCAACGTAAGTTGCATCCACTCCCATCATCCACGAACCTCCTGATATACCATCATGTGCATAACTGATAACTCTAAAGTGACGCACCACGTGGTGAAGAGAAAAAAAAAAATCAGAATCAGAAGTTGTTGAGAAACCTGGTTTGCAGAGAGTCAAGAAAAAAAAAACACCAGAATGATCTAAAAAGAAAAAGATCAGTGGCGGATTTGAGCCCAGGGCCACGGCCATATGCGTGGCCCAAATAATCCCTGTAAATTTCCTGAACCGCTTCTTAAATTTCCATGGCCCAGCGAGTAATCCTGTTGTGAAGTGGCCCTAGTCGATGGCCCGTGAGCGAAAGCCCATAGTCCGCGTCGAGAGGATTAATCGACGTCTCCTCCGTCTCGTCGTCTGGCCTCTCGCCGCCTGTCGCCTGAGCCCTTCTCGCTCTCGCTCGCCAACTCGCCCCAAACCCTAGCTTAGCTAGCAGCTGGCGGCGCCGGCAGCCACCTCTCGGCTCCCGGAGGCCCGGTCGAGGAATTCCCACCCGCCCACCTCAAGTAACCAAGTCGGCAAGGCCGGAGGCGACGCGCCGACGCCTGGAGGCAGGAGGCTGGACCGGCGGGCGGACGTCGGCGCCTGGACCCTGGAGGCAAGCATCAAGCACAAGCAGTGAAGCTGAAGCCTGAAGCAGGTCACTTTTGATTTCCCCAATCCCAAGGCCCCGTAATCCATATTCTCTGTTTGATATGAACAGAGTGATTTATGAGATTATTTACGCCGCATTTTGTAGACTTGTAGTAGAATTACTCATCTGCACGAGAGGCGACGAAATAACCATTAGAACTGATCATGCTGCTCGATAGGGCAGAATACGTTCATCTAAAGCTAAGCGTACAAGAAATTTGGGTCAGCAAGTTTCAGGCAGATAGTGGTGGTAGACAGTAAACATTTTCATTGCACGAATAATTGATTGAGATTAGGATTACATGGTGCATATCCATGGGTTGTCATTTAATTATGTTCGCTAGGAGGTAATAACAGAAAGCGTCAATCACTAGAAACATAAATATCACCAGTTGATTCTAAAAGAAGGAAACAACATTTTTGACTAATGATCAAGCAATCGAGCAAACTATGATTCCTAAAATCCCATATCTACGAAGGCGGTACCCAATAGTATAGTCAATTCAGGTGTACATACAACTAATGTTAAGCTCATCACCATTACGAAAATGGCTCAAATATTGTCTTAACATGTTACAAGGCTGACAAAAGTACTTGCAGGACCCTCCAAATCTTGAACTTACAAATGAAATGTTCTGGATGAAAACAGCTGCCCAAGGTTTTTGAATTGCAGACTCAAGTACTCAAACATTTAATTTCTTTGTGTTTAAAAAGTTCATCTGAAGAATTTGCAGGATGTTAAAAGAAACAGCATTTTGTTTATCACCATCAGCTATAAATTTATCATCAGAACTTACAAAATCTAGCTTAACTGAACCATCATTGGTTATCATTTTCTGGATCCAGAACACAACCATAGTTAGGCATTTCTATTGTACCGCTTTAAGTTTTTATCAAGTTTGTTGTACAATTAGGGCTTGAAATTGAGATATTCTAAATCGTGCATTTTTTTTTTGCTTTACTGCAAGTTACCTATCGTTATATAGCTTGGTTGAATGGTTTAAGTGTTTAGAAGTTGGCCCTAGTCGTGCAAATTCAGAAGCTCCACCACTGCTAATGACCAAGAGATAAACAGATTTACTATGTCAATGACACCCAAAAAACAATTATATGGTTTGTATTTATCATTTTTATTTTTCATCTCTAAACTTTGTGATGCTTTTATACACTGTTCTCCTGAAATCTGTATGCGTACTTCTTGCACAAAACAGTTACAAATTGGGGAAAGTAAGCGTTGAACCTTATTCCTGCAGAGGTTGCCCTTCTATGGAGACATCCAAAGAACAGGCTTCCACAAAATATGCTGATTTCGAAGAGAAGGTTAAGAAGACCATATATATCGACCAGCTTTCTCCTCAAGTTACGACTCCAGTCATCAAAGCAGCTCTTGCCCAGTGTGCAAATGTTGTCAATGTGGAGTTCATTGTCAACTACACAATCCCATATGATATCCCTTCTGCAGCGTTGGTGGAATTGGATGATGAAGTGCAGGCCAAGGCTGCTGTCGAATTGATGACTGATTTCCCATTCATAATTGGGGGGATGCCAAGGCCAGTAAAAGCTACCTATGCAAAGGCTGAGATGTTCCGGGATCGCCCTCCTTGCCCTGGTCTTAAGAAAGATTTCCGCTGGATAAAACAAGGAGATGGTGAGTATGAAACAATGAAGAAACTGAAAAACCTTGCAAAGAAGCAAGAGTCAGAGAACATGGCTCTCATAAAGGTAAATTCTTTAGTTGGCTCGTGACTGCAGTCTTTCATGCTTTGTACAAGTCCTGCAGAAATACATATCGCGTTGATACCTTTGTGTACCATAAAAAGTTGGTTTTACTGGCTGCTCTGTTTATTTCAATGGTTGGACTGAATGACGCCTAGTTGTCACCTAAGCAAGGCACTCGCTGGGCAAGTTGTCCCCAAATCCTACCCAAAAGATCGAAGGAGAAAGGATCAAAGGGAAGAAGGAGCATAGAGAAGGGAATAGATTGTTGGGAACCGGCATGCAGCACAGCTTGCTCGCCGCCTTCCCGGCTGTGGTGCAGCTGCCAGCATATCTCTCCCTCTGCTCAACTGTGGTGACTACAATCTGGAAGGGTCGATGGAGGTGCTGCATCTGGAAAGGACTAGGGGGGAGGGGAGGTCCATGGAGGTTTGAGGCAGTGGGGCTCGTCACTGCTTCCTGGCACTCTACTTCATTGCGTGTGGTGGTATCAGGGACTTGGGGTGACGTGCTGTGGATGGCATTGGGAGACTACGGGCATGGGAAGGGGTGCTTTATGGGCTGTAGCTTGGATTAGGCTTTAGTTACCTAGTTTGTTGGCTGCATGTTGTGGTTGTGCACTGTCAATGCTCCTATTTTGATTTTTGTTGTCTAATTATATGTGAATATGTGAATATGGCTGTTGCCTCAACTGCCTTACCGCATTGCGGTTATTGACTAGGTGATAAGAAGGCGGCGAGTTGCTGCAAATTGCATTACCGCCTTAAGGACATGAAAGAGCGAGACCTAGTATTTCTCCTTTATTATCTTAGAATGGAACAATGGTGGAACTTATGTGCCTATGGAAGTAATATCCATTCCAGTGTGATTTTTGTCAACCTGGAGTATACGTGTGCAAAAATATATGCTTAATTTGTTAATACCTTTGTCCAATAAACTATTCCCCCTGTTCTTACATATATGATGTTTGGGACAAGATGATTAGTTCAGGGTAGTAGGTATTTGTTAATTTCTTTGACTGGAGGCCCATATCTTACATAAAAACTATGCATACTTGTCAGATTGGTGCCTGTCAAGTACTTGGTTTGCACCTAACTACAATATTGATAGTTGGTGGATGCTGTTAGTTTGATCTTGATTTTTAGATGAAAAACTTTGATTTATGAGTTGAAAATTACACATGAAATTACTGACATGAAGCTGTTGTTTTTACTATCTCAGAATCTATTGGACGAGGAGAAGGAACTGGCAAAGCAGCAGCAAGAAGCACTTGATGGGAACGGCAAGAAGTATGAAATGCTGGAAGCTGTGGTGTCGAATGGAACTATCAGGAAACTTGCTCATCATTACGGAGTGAGCCTAGATGACTGATGGGACAAATTCATGGAACAGCTGCGCAGTCATCAGTTTGTCCTGGGGCGTTGGTAGATGCTGTGATGAATTAGATTACTTGTGATCCATTAGCTGGATCCTGCGGTGTAACAATTGGTCCGACATAGCTAGTGCAACAAGCTGTGGCTGCATTAGAATCCGAGATAATGGCAGCCATAGTGTACAACCTTTTATTTCTTAGCCTGTAACAAGTCGCCAAAACTGCAGCATCCACTGTCTCGTGTGATGTGTCGCGTGTACATATTGCTACATGAAACTGGAGTACCTTTCTTCCTTGTGTCCAAGCCACCAAGTTTATTTATCTGTAGCATTTCAGCTATTGGTTTCCGGAACATTAGCTCGAGGGCCGCAGGCTGTCATCCTGAGCAGGTGAAGTGTGGTAGTTTATACAGTAAAAGAAAGAATTGGAGTGAATATGACGTTGAGAACTGGTATGTTTTTACTGGGACGTGGTGACTAGACAACAAAATTGTTACAATTTCGCCGCCGGCCAGCCTTGCCGAGTTCACGCTCGCGTCCCTTGAACGGCGAGGGCGACGACGCTGTGTTCAAACCTCAAACAGCTATTCTTTCTGCAAATTACGACTGCTACTACTAACTTTTGTGCCTGTGTCGTTGCTGCGTTGATGGTGTGGTTCTTAAGGTATAGGCTTAGGCGCCACCAGGTTTCTACGATTGATGTTTCGGGATATCGTGATTGCAAATGTTGTTGCCCCAGCAGAGGTACATTATTGTTGTGCAACTGAGATCTTCCATGAACTGCACGATTACGACTGAATTCGGTGGTGCGAGCATCTGGTCAGGATAGCAAAGAAACTATTGATCCTTTCCAAGGAAAGCTTGGGCATGCTGAGACATTTTGGAGAGCCAAATGTCAGTCTTTGTAGTAATTTTTCACTCTGTATTGCTAAGATAAGAGTACTTCATCAGACATACCCATCCATCAAGGTATTGCAAACTCAGGTGTATGATTCTTTATAAATGTGGTCTGGCTGCAAGGAAGAGGATCAGCAGGAACATCAATCTACAGGTGAAGACTTTCATGGTTGCAAACACTTGTTCTCCTAAAGTTGGTTAGATATTCTGATAGAGCAACACGATTCTATCTGGATAGTAGCCTTTTCCGGTGTATACAAAATGCCAGATGTACAAAAAATTCTTCATCGCGATAAGCAGCCAGAACCACGCCTTCCGCTCAACTCAAGCATTGGAACATACTTTCTCTGGGAATGATAAAGAAAAGACAAAGCATTAGCAAAAAAACAGATTCCTTGGAACCGCCCAGAGCTGATAGATAGTTTTGGTTAAAAAGGAGCTTCTACCTTGTCTAGAACTACCGCAGCACAACCGATCATCATCGACGTAAGTTGCATTCACTCCCATCATCCATGAACCTACTGATATATCATCATGTGCGTAGCTCTGAAGTGATGCACTGCACGATGAAGAGAAAAATTTTGTTCAGATAAAAGGTTAGATGTTGCGAAACCTGGTTCGCAGAAATAAAGCATCAGAAAGTGGAGGACTTTGTCTAGGGTAATTTTGGCAGTGCATACTTCTGACCAGAAACATCTAGTGCTCAAAGTTTGACAAGGGCATGCTTAACAGGATACTTGCATCTTGAAGATCAATCAGTAGGCAGAATATGGAATGTTATGTCCTTTAGGTTTTAATAGCATTTCAATCAATGTATCAAATTTTCATACCCTACAGTCTATTCAGTTATGACTATTTGGGTAATTATCATGGCAATGGACTCACCATGTGATCACACAATAATCAAGTGCATGAAAGCAAATTAGGTATATGAGAGCAAAATTGGAAATACTGTAGGGTATTGAAAGATTCAAACTAATGTCACATTCAGTTCGTGCTGATACAAATCATGCATAAGATGTTTTCAATTAAAAAACTCAAGAGATGTCACACATGTCACTGTGCAAACTACCTTGGATGCTGTTGCTCAGAGCCAGTGCTAAGTGACTTAGCACTGATAAAGATAAAACAGGGAGACAAAAAAACAATTACCTGTTTATGTTGATGTAGCGAGCCAAATTGTTCGAGAGAATAAACAAAGAACCAGAAGCATGGCGAAAGTATCTGTTTTATGAAAATTAAATCACAGTCAGTGAGAATGCAAAGGCAAGATACAGTTCATAATGGAAAAGAAAAATCATTCCGAAATGTCAGTTTCATCCGAAAAGGCCCTTGAAGTTTAAGGTCTTAAGGATGCACATATACCAAGAAGAAAAGGGACCAAAGAATATCTCTGAAGAAGGGAGAATGCAACATGTGTGCTGAAAGTGCAGGATGCAATAGGTGGTAGTGCCATTCTTAAGTTTAAAATTAAACTAGAAAGGACTTTACAAGGTTGACAAGGCAACTCATTGCCGCAAGGAGACAGTGTGATTGAATTACAGTTACTGGGTCATAGAGTTTCTGTTGAAATTGTCTGCTGCACGCCACTCATGATTATGACAATGAGCAGTACATGACTATTGAGATCACAAAGTAAAGCTGACATCACAGGTTGGATAACAAATTAACAGGCTCTGAATCTGTAGCATACGAGCTCTTTCAGCACTACTTGAGCTTAGGTGACTAACAGGCACGCTTATTACTTACTAGTCAACATGGTGAAACAAAGAATTAGTTGAATGTTCATATAGAAAGGATATGGTGAAACAAAGAATTAGTCCAGGAAAAGTAACTAAGTAGGTCAGGAGAATGAGATCATGCAAATTACTCACGTTTTTGAGTCTCCAAATTTCCACCACTCAGGTTCAAACCATTGTTGGCCCCTGAAATTCAAATTGGCATCAACACTCTTTAATACTTGACTAAAAAGAGGCAAAAAAAAAATTCAAACTAAAATGCCATTATTTCTTGATATGGTACAACAATGGAAAAGTGCAGCTGAGCCACTACAAGCATGTGTTTCTCAGGTTCGCACGGCAGTAACACCTGAAGTATTAGCTGTTCATCCGAATAATTTATAAATAAAACTGAAATGTCAAAAAGACCGTGAATCATCCACAAGGTAGTTGGACTGGATAAAACACTATTACACTAGGGTTGCTCAAGTGTATTCCACTACATGGCCACAGCTTTTGAAAGATGCAGCATAGAAAGCAGCATTACTGAAATAACCAGAAAAAAGCTACTTCACTTAACAATGGAAAGTCTAGTTGAAGTAACAGAGATATCAAACATGCTAGCTAACGAATAAATTGAAGACCTAGTGGGCTAATGATTAAGTAAAAGAGAGCACATACTCTTCGCTTACGACAACCCCTGATTTCATACAGCCCATGTACAATCCTTGGTTACCTCGCCGGCCTTCAAGCATCTCAATTAACCCAGCTGATAGAAAGCTTGCAATGAGTCAATGGGGAAAAAAGAGATTGGTAAATTAACACTAATCATATCAACATACACAGAAAATAGGAAAAGTATTACCTAAGTCAAGATTAATGTTATCCTCAACTTTGACATAGAATTCTGCATCCCAGGCTTCAACTGCAGCACTAAAGAAAAATTTTGCTTTGCTCGGTAATTCTTCTGCAGCCTCTTCATGACTTTCCTGCCCAACCATTTGATAATTATTTAATTGACACATTCCATTGACCACAAAATGCTTACAGTTTAACAGCACACTGATGAAGTGTATAAGATCACATGGGTTCAACTTAGTCTTTGATGGAAGCAAGAAAGGTCTAAACTCTGAAGTCTTGTTCAGTACTACAATTTGTGAAGGACGATTGAAAATATAAGAAATGGAACCTTACAAGAATCAAGAAGTCCTTTGTCCTCCGATTTTCATCATCAATATTACGGTCCAAGCTATCACCTCTATTTGCACTGCAGTCCAAAAGGTACATTTCATTAGGAAAATAAGACAAAAAATGGAGTAGGGTTTTCTTAGAATGAGAATGGCATAGTCCAATTCTAAACTAAGAGCTTATAGATGCTGTAACTCGAAGGTCTAGATCAAGAAGAAAACCTCCGACCAATAACAAAACGAATGACGACACCCTTTTCCTCAAGCTTCTTCAGAGCATCACCTGCAATTTACAATGATATCGAAGAATAGAGTTTAGTTATGAGATGTACTAAATCCTTAGCTAACCAAATTTTAAGTTGTATTCATGTCTATTCAACAGTTCCAATCAATTCAGATTACATCTCCTGAACTAGCACTTTCCTATTAGTCAGTTTTTTTTAAACCACAATCAGTCTCTTCCACTGCCCAGTGTTGTTAAGGGATTTCTTTCACTAAGATCTGTTGAAACCAAAAGAAAACGAGGGCAAACCTCTTGGCATCCACGAGCCACGGAAGACATTCCTCTTAAGCCGGGAGCCAAATCCAGTGTACACTCCAATGACGGCAAGAAGCTGCTGCTTCTTCTCAGAATCCACCGCAGCAGTCCTGTTTCCCCACAAGTACCCCTCGCTCTTGGCCTTGGTCAGGTCCATCTCCGCCTCAACTATCTTTCTCCCGATCTCCCTGCCACCAAACCACCCATTTCCAGTCAGCAACTCCGGAGCTCACACAACCACGCCCGAAATTCCCGTCAGAAGAACTGACAACTCACTTGCATCCGAGGTTCCTCAGCTTGTCCTCCACCGACAGCACCTTCGGGAGCTGCAATCAGGCGCCATCGTCAGGGCCGGCCAAGAGACGGTTAAAAATGCGAGTACGCGGAGAGGGAGGAGGGAAGGAGAGATCCGCACGTTGCCGGAATTCTTCTCGAGGAGGCCGGACAGGATCGCCCGGGTCTGCGCGTCCTGCCACAACCTGGCGCCGTAGTGAAGAGAAAACATCAGGACCCCTCTCTTGGGCGTCTCGGATCGGTGGCGGGTGAGATCTGAGCGGGGGTGGGGGACGTACCGGCCGGCGACGTAGAGCCAGGCGAGGCAGGAGAGGAAGGCCATGACGAGAGGGACCCGTCCCGAGGCGACGCCGGCGCCGGCGGAGGCAGAGGACGCGAAGGAGGACGGGGCCTTGAAGCGGCGGTTCTCGCGTCGCATGGCGCTGGCCAGCGTCTCCATGGCGGAGGAGGAGGGGGAGATCTCCGGCGCTGGGCTCTCTCGGCGCCGGCTCCGTCTGCTTGCTGCCGTTAATGGAAAGCTTCGTCGAATAGGCAGAAATTGAAGGAAAACGCCGAGCTACCTAACTGTGGGCCGTGGAAGGCCCGAGTTGGGCCGCGTTGAAGATCATAAGATCATAGCCCAAGGCTAAAAGCTTTGATTGCATTTTTTTTTCTCTTTCTCTTGAGACGATGAACCTGCCATCCGTAATCACCTGATGATCTTCAACGGAGGCTAAAAGCTTTGATCTTTCCTGCCATCCGTGATCATCTGACTGGCTAGACCGGTACTCCCCCGTTCCTATTTGTCCCTTAAATTAAAAAAAGTTTTATTTTAGAAAATGTGAGATTATATGAGACAAACACGGAGTTTCAATTCATTTCAGCAAAATTTGAAACGACATACATGTTCCGTTTGCTACTAGTACACGTGCCATCTTGTTCTGATCTCTACAAGCAGTGGCGGATGAAACCAAAGACGGTATGTTGGCAAAGCATTTCACAGATTCTATTAGGTGAGATAATTTTCACATCTCTAGCAGATCCAACAGAAGAAAGATAGGTGTGAGATATGCATGCAGCCATGCAAAATTAGCATGCATACAATGTATAGAAATTTATGATCGGTAAGTGGGGCCGGAGCGCAATACAGTCCTAACTGAGCTCCACCCATACCTACAAGGATGTTTGGCCTCAACCCTTAACTTGTTTTCATGCCATTGAAGAGCAAGATGCAAACCTTACTGTCATGTGAATAAATTTGCTCTTTTTGCAACTAACTAGGTAAAGCGATGGGTCCTGATGGCATCCCCATTGAGGTGTGGAGATGCCTGGGCGAGAGGGTGGTAGTATGGTTAACTAAACTTTTTAACCTAATTTTCCGGTCAAACAAGATGCCGGAGGAATGGAGAAGAAGTATATTAGTACCGATCTTCAAGAACAAGAGAGATGTTCAAAGTTGTACTAACTACCGGGGGATTAAGCTAATGAGCCATACGATGAAGTTTTGGGAGAGGGTTATCGAGCATCACCTAAGAAGATTGACAAGGATGATCCAAAACCAGTTTGGGTTCATGCCTGGGAGGTTGACCATGGAGATGATTTTTTTAGTACGACAGTTGATGGGGAGATATAGAGAGGAGAAGAAGGACTTACACATGATCTTTATTGTCATGTGGTGGGCCTTGGAAAAACACAAAGTCCCAACTAAGTATATTACCCTCATCAAGGATATGTACAAGGATACGATGACTTGTGTTCGAACATGTGATGGCGATACCAGTGACTTTCCAATTAAAATAGGACTACATCAGGGATCAGCATTGAGCCCTTATCTATTTGCTGATGATTTGGTGCTAGTTGACGAGAGTAGGGCAGGGGTTAATATGAAGTTAGAGCTGTGGAGACACACGTTAGAGTCGAGGGGGTTCAGACTGAGTAGGACCAAGGGACATACAGGGTGATATCCCTTGGTGTATGCTCTTTGCTGATGATGTGGTGCTAGTTGACGAGAGTAGGGCAGGGGTTAATATGAAGTTAGAGCTGTGGAGACACACGTTAGAGTCGAGGGGATTCAGACTGAGTAGGACAAGACCGAGTATATGATGTGCGACTTTAGCCCAACTAGGCATGAGGATGGGGACGTTAGCCTCGAAGGTCAAGTGGTGGCCAAGAAGGATACTTTTCGGTATTTCGGATCAATGCTTCAGAAAGATGGAGATATTGGTGAAGATGTTAGGCATAGAATTTCAGCCGGTTGGTTGAAGTGGCGGCAGGCTTCTGGCGTCCTCTGTGACAAGAAGATACCACAGAGGCTAAAAGGTAAGTTATATAGGAGGGCGATTCACCCGGCGATGCTATACGGTGCTGAATGTTGGCCTACAAAAAGGCGACATGTCTAGCAACTGAGTGTAGCAGAGATGCGTATGCTGCGTTGGTTCTGCGGGCATACAAGAAGGGATAGAGTCTGGAACGAAGAGATTCGAGATAGGGTCGGGGTGGCACCTATCGCGGAGAAGTTGATTCAACATCGGTTGAGATGGTTTGGACATGTACAACGGAGGCCTCTCGAGGCGTCGGTGCGTAATGGAGTTTTAAACCGGGGCGATAATGTAAAGAGAGGTAGAGGTAGACCTAGACTAACTTGGGACGAGACGGTTAAGAGAGACCTTAAGGAGTGGAATATCGCTAAGGAATTAGCTATGGATAGGAGCGCTTGAAGATTAGCAATTAACGTACCTGAACCGTGATCTTTGTTACTTTTTATTTAACCTCTAACTCTTCCTTTGTCTTATGCCCTTTTTGTGTTTCTTATTCTTATTTTCTGTAGGTTTCATCTCTACCCTACCCCAACTTGATTGTGACAAAAGGCTAAGTTGTTATTGTTGTTGTTGTTTTTGCAACTAACTATGCTGAAATTCTAAAAGTAGTGTGCTGATGTCGCATCCAATAATGATGCTAATAATGACTGAATGTCTTCATCACCATGCTGGCATGGAATTCATGTTAATGTATTGATGATCCACCTAATTGTTATTAAAATAGTATTTTTGATAAGTTTTCTTATAGTAGAATATGACCACTTGAACATTTTAAGATTTGCAAATCTAGTTTGTCAGGTATAAATAGGATATATGTGTGTTTACTATGTTTCCACCTAATATATTTACACATATGTGTTACAAATAGAACGTGATTACTTTATCGGGTACAAAATATATATTATATCTAGACTTGCACACAACCACAGTTCAATGTGAGGCAAAATGCACACAGCTACGGTTGCTGGCCACGACATGCACCAGACTTTTTACATTTTTACCATTATTATGGACGCCACTTATCTAAAAATCACTCAACAGTTGTTCTTATAAAATTACCACTGTACAAGTTTAAAAAAACCGAACGATTTTACGTACGTGGCGTGCCAGATCATGGTGTTAGCATGGAGGCACATCGCGAAAAGACAAAACTACCCCTGCTCTGCTCCTTTCTCTCCCTCTCCGACAGCTGGGTCCCGCGATGAGCGGAGCGGGGGCGCGAGAGCGGAACCTCGGCCCTAAGGCCCGCGGGGGGTGCAGGTGTGGCGCCGCCGGTGAGCGGAGCCGGTGGCCGCGCCGATCAGCGGAAGCGGCGGTGCGCGGGGACGACGACAGTGAGGAGATGGGCGCCGATGGGAGGAAGTTGCGGGGTGGCGCTGGAGATCCGAGAGAGAGGGCAGAGGGAAGAGGGAGAACTGAGAGAGAGACGATGAAAGGAAGTGAGAAAGTGCATATAGAGAAGGAGGAACCGAGGATTCCACGTGACAGGAAGCTCAACGCCACATATTTTAGCACTGAGCTCGCTGCCACGTCAGGGCCACCGCTGCAGCCACTTTTACCGAAGGCTGCAACCTCGACGCCGTAAGTTACGACGCCGAGACGTGTTACTTCAGCGCCGTGATCACGGCACCGAACCCAGATCCAAAACTAAGTATACTCCCCTCAAAAGTCCAAACGTAAATTTTTTTAAAAAAAATTAAAATATAAAAAGTACGACCTACGGGCTGCAACTACCATCCGCTTGTAGTCCCGGCCCGACGAGTGGGGAGACGAAGCTGATGAAATGGACCCACCTAACAGTGAGAGGAGCTGCGGGATCCAGCTGTTGAAGAGGGAGAGGGGAGTAGGGCAGAAACAGTTTCGTCTTTTCGCAACGTGCCACGCTGGCATCGTTACCTAGCGCGTTACGTAGGAAAAAACGTTCTAAACTTGTAATAATCTTTTCAATGGCAATTTTATAATTTTTTAAAAATAATTCTGAAATCGGATGAGTGGCGTTCATAATAATAATGGTAAAAATGTAAAATGGCCCCCGAGCACATGGCACGAATCGTTCCTTCCGCTTTCGTCGGCCGTGCCCGTGCCATCGATTCGAGTATTCGACACGCCCGCCCGGCCGCCCCTCTCCAAAACCCCCCTCCTAAACCACCCGCCACCGGCCCTCCCCCGCCCCCGGCCCTCCCCCGCCCCGGCCATGGCGCTCCTCCGCGCCCGCATCCGCCGCGACCCCCTCCTCCCGCGCCACTTCTCCTCCTCCTCCCCGCCCTTTCCCCCACCCCCATCCGAACGCGCCTCCGCCGATCCGCCCCCGCGCTCCCCCTTCGCCAACGTCCGCGATCGCCTCAGCTCCACCGCCTCCGCTCCCCCCAACGATGACCTCCGCCGCAAGCTCCGCCACTTCGCCAAGTCCCATCCCTCCACCTCCGCCACGCATTCCCCCTCCTCGTCCTCTCCGGGGCCCTCCTTCCTCGACGTCTTCGCCAGCGCACCCTCCTCGCCCCTCGCTCCCAACCGGTCCACCCCCATCCCCTTGGACTTCGGCGCGCTCCGGGATAGCCTCAACAAGCCGGGCTCCGCGGCGGCGGGCCTACCCGCCCCTGGCGCCAGGAAATTCGACTGGAAGCCCTCCCTCTCCCCGCAGCGGCGGAGGCCGGCGGGGGCGGAGGCGGCGTTCGGGAGGGACCCGGGGGAGAAACCGGAGTTCCTGCGGCAGTACAGCTACGAAGACCTCGGCAAGCGGCTTGGGGACCTGCGGCCCGCAGGGGCGGGGAAGGACGGGAAGGAGTGGTTCTCGCTGGAGGAGCTGAGCGCGCGCCTCGGGAGGCTGCGGGAGGTGGAGAAGGAGGAGAGGGAGAGAGCGCCGATGGCCGGAATGGGCATCGGAGCGCTGCAGGAGGCGCTTCAGGCGCACGCGCTCCAGACCAAGGGTCAGAAGAAGGCTGGCGGCGGTAATGATGGATTGCGCAGTTGCTCTGATAGTTTTCATGTTTAATAATGCTAGTTGATTGAACTGATCGTTGGTAAAATTTTTGTGGATGCTTCCAATGCCGCGGGTGCGTTCAATTGGTGGTGGCAGCGCCGAGTATGTCAGCTTTGATGGGACTTGGCGGGCAGACGGTGCAGGGCAAGCCACAAGAGGAGCTGATGGAGAGGGTGAGCTTGGAGTGCCAAATATTTGGTGAATGCTGGTCCGTTTCTTTTTTCTGTTTATTAGGGGATGTGATTTTGTTAGTTGCTCTCTGCAGTATTTCCATCCTGATCACATGTCATCGGCTGAGAAGATGAAGCTGGAGCTGAAGAGGATAAGGGACAAGTTCAAAATGTCGGAGAATGACTGTGGTTCTGCAAGAGTTCAAGGTAACCTCTAGACATTCCTTAGCCGTTGGCCTACAAACTTCTGATTCTATGGGTCAATAAGAGGGCAATGTTGTGATTGCTGTTCTATTCAAAGAATCAGGACTTACCTTAGATATCGGGTGCCACATGTTGGAAGTGAAGTTGGTTTCTTTATAATGCTAACTTCCTATCTTGTTGTGCCTGGAAGTCCGTAACATACTTTGCTGTTTGTGTTATCTCTATCTCTACTTTATTACTAAAGCAAGCAATGATTCCTTGGTCCATCAATCCGAGTCCTAATCGGAACCTGAGTAATCACCGAACATTTCAGTTCTAATCAGAGTCCTATGAGTCTGTCTCATACTTGCAAGGGGGTGGTCGCGCCTCGTACGATAATGTATATATTGTTCTTCAACCGTAGCGACACACATGCATATTTGCTAGTAAGACTAGAAACTGCAACAAATTCTAGGTAATTGATTTTCCCTGTGAGAAATGATAATGTAGCATGCTTTGACAATATGCAATTTTTGTAGGCTTGATTTTGTGAATTGAAAGGTACTCCTGATTCCAATTGTAGGTCGTTTAGGACATTGATACAGTCCCCAATATGATACATTGACTGATAATTTTTGTAAAAGTACAATATTCTAAACTGGTAAAGTTATATATGGTGACATCAACCATGTGTTGCTAATCTATGTAATTTTCATTTAGGAAAAAGTCTACATAACCCCTCCAACTATTCATGGTGGACTACTTCACCCCCAAACTATAAAACCGGATATTCTACCCTCCGAACTTTCCAAAACCGGTCAAATAACCCCCCCCCCCCTCCAAGTGGTTTTGGACGGTGGTTTTGCTACAGTGGCGCACTTTTTTTTCTTTTTTATTTATTTCCCCTGAATCTTTGAAAAATCATAGTAAATCACAGAAAAATCATAAAATGGAAAATCCAATTTTGTTGAACTCCACATGAATAGATCTACACAGTGAACATATAATATGGTATTCTTTAGTACAAAGTTTTTGTTGTAGCTTTAGATCTATGCTTTTCTGTAATTAATTGGAATAATTCATAATTGCACCTTCTATGGTACAATTGTGGTGAAATTTTTATGGTGGGAAAATTATTGAATGCTTGAACTGTAGTAAAAATTTCATACTCATTGGATCATGTATAACTTAGTTATAGATCATAGAATTAATTACAGAAAAGCATGGATTTAAAACTACAGCAAAAACTTTGAACTAAAGAATACCATATTATATGTTCGCTGTATAGATCTACTCATGTGGAGTCCAACAAAATTGGATTTTCTATTTTATGATTTTTCTGTGATTTACTATGATTTTTCAAAGATTCAGCGGAAATAAATAAAAAAGAAAAAGATAAAACCGCCCTACTGTAGCAAAACCACCGTCGAAAACCACTTGGGGGGGGGTTATTTGACCGGTTTTGGAAAGTTAAGGGGGTAGAATATCCGGTTTTATAGTTTGAAGGGTGAAGTAGTCCACCATGAATAGTTGGTTGTGGGGGGGGGGGGGGGGGGTTATGTAGACTTTTTCCTTTCATTTATGAACGGGGGAGTTAAAAAGAAGTTTGACCAATTAGAATCCTAAAACAACCGACATTTGGAATTAGAAGGAGCATTATGAAATCCAAGAAATGTGATTAATTTGTGTAATAATCATAAGCATTTTGATTGTTTAATAATTTTTGTACTTTCCTGCTAAACTTCTAGCTCTGTTTATTTTGTCAGACAGCAGAGTGGTTTACTGGTTTTCCACTGACTATTTTCTTATGAATAAATTAATGAGGTACATTGTTGTCCGCAGATCAGAAATAATGATAATCAATTAATCATCTAAATTATTTCTCACTGTGTTTTGACCTGACCTGACCTGTATCTAAATTATTCCTTTTTTGCTGTCCCTAGTGTTAAGTTGTTTGTGCCAATTAAGTGAAGTTCCAAAGTATTTTTTACCCTAGCTGCTATAAAACTTGACAAACCTTCATCTGTTTTGCATGTGTAATTAATAGCCATACACATACATGATCAGTATGAGCTTAGTTGACTAGGAAGTCCTAGACTCCAACATCTAGTTTTGTTTTTTGGGTTTCTTCCCCCATCCAACTACCAAACACTTTTATAGCTTTTGTATCCTCATCCTAGCTGCTTGCATTCTCCAAAAATTAAAAGTCTTTTGTGTCCGGATCCCTGTTACCCGTCATCCTGCAAATTATGAAGTCCTTCATGGTACTTTTGGTTGGCAAATGTGGTCGTTAAGTTGAATTATTTTGCAGATCTTTAGGAGCATGTGACATTATTTTTTTGGGGGAATTTTGAAGTACTTACGATGAGCTAGGATTTTGTGTTCCTGGGAGCACATGCACACTATAATCACACCATTGAATATGCCCTTGTTTTTCTTTTTTGTTTGTTCACAATATAAATATCAACTAGTTCAGCACATCAACTGGACCCTTCTTTTGCTATTGGACAAACAACCTTCAGTATAACGAATTTGTAAATATGAACAACCAATTCTCTCTGATGCTTCAGACTATCTTTAATATAAATATGTTTGAATGTACGTCTACCCCTGTTCTACTCCTACTCCCTCCATCCCATATTATTAGTCGTTTTGGCATTTCTAGATACATAGTCTTTGCTATGCACTAGATATACGTTGTGTGTATGTGCGTAGCAAAATTTATGTATATAGAAAAGCCAAAACGACTAATAATTTGGAACGGAGGGAGTAGTTATGTAAAATATTCCTCTTTAAATAGGATTATGTTGCAATTGCAACTGAGCCTCATCTGATCTATGTTTTGCAGTAGCACAACTCACTACAAAAATCAAACATTTGTCAGGTACTCTACATAAGAAGGTAACTTTACAAATTCATCTTTATATTTTTAGTGGCATACCTTCATAGCTTGTGATGTTTTTGTTGGACTTAACTGATGGTGAAAGTAATATGTGACTTCAATGTGGTTCAGGACAAGCATTCTAGAAAGGGACTGCAAGAGATGGTCCAAAAGAGGAAGAAATATCTCAAGTACTTGCGTAGAACCGACTGGGATTCGTACTGCCTAGTGTTGAAAAGCTTAGGGCTCCGTGATGTGCCGGAATACAAGGCCCCAGATTACAAGAGCAAGAGCAACACCAAGTCCAAAACCAAGAAAAAGAGCAAAAGAAAGATGAAGGCATAATCATTTCCCTGGCTTTTAACGTCATGACCAGAATTGGTAGTTAGGTACATGCCCAGGCTCTGTATATGTCAGCACCTTTCCCGATCTCAACTTTCTGCTCCTTTTGTTTTGAGTCGACTGCCTTTTGCTCTTATATAGTATAACAGTCCCCCTTCTAGCAATTGTTTTGGCTCTTCTCCAAATTGCTGGGAGTGCTTCCCTTTGTTCTGAGCAACTACTGTTTACGGTTGAGGAACAAGCTAATAATAACAACAGTTGATGATGCAGAAGAGATCATTTCATTGTTTTGAATATTCTTTGTCATTCTAAAATCCCTATGGCACCAGGCAAGAATGATAAGACTATGGATGCTGCTATGCAGCAGGCAGTGTAAGGCCAGTTCCTGCAAACAAAGAATGCAGGCCAAGAGGCCATGTGCTGATTGATAGAGATCGCACAAAGCGTCGAAGGAGCAGCTTAACGTGATGGGCTAGATATCATCTTAGAGAAGATGGACCGAAAGGCAGAATCCGAACTCACGGATAGAAAAGCTTAATCTAAGGCTCAAGGAAGAGATAAAAAACAAGGAACATCACTCTCTACCCAGAGCGGCGGCTCAGTATGACAGTATCTGATCGATCCTCGGCTGCCATGGACAATGGCAACGGGAACAGCATCTCGTCCAGCATCATGAGATCTGCGTGCCTGCCTCTGTGGGTGCAAGCATTCAAGGCGGAGGAGACTGCAGCAAATTTTCCAGTCGCTAGCATATAATACTAGCTTGCTAATAGAGGCGATCTGGCATATAAAAAAAAGATCAAGACAGAGCGAGCTTAGATTCCTCGATTTCCAGATCTGAGATCCCAGTTTCGTGCTGATGGCCCGATGTTTTCGATCCGCACGTGCCCGACGCGTGCGCGTAGGGCGTGCTGAGCTCCAAGCGAAGCTGCGCATCGAACCGGCCGGCCGCCGGCAGCTCGGCGCGCATGGCGCCGGAGTGCAGCCGCCGCCCCCAGCGCATTAACGCTCTTGGTCGTTAGCCTTGCACTTTACGCCGTCCTCACCGGCTCCTGTCCGCTGACGCCTCCGGTGCAAGGAAATCGTGCGCGGCGGCGGCGGTGCGGTCGGCGGCGTCCGGACGTCGGACCCGTCGATGACTACGTCCGCCTCGTCGCGTGCCGGCACCCCTGCTGGAAGCCTGGAACCGCTCCGCCGGCGCCGACAACTTCGTGCTCTCCTTGCGCGCGCGCACACTTCAGTACTTTTTTTTAAAAAAAAAAATTCCTGGTGGTTGGACACAGAAAATTAGCCCTACTTTAATTTGCTTTACATTGCACTTTAATAATCCAACTTTTGCATAATATGGTTTGGTAGAGTAGTATAATATGGCCTATACACTTGCACGTGTGGAAGGTTTCTTGTCCCATACACGAGGTTCCTTGGTCTCGAGTGTAATATTTGACTGATGGATGGATGAATAGATCTGCACCATTCATAATTATGACCTACGATTATCAAGGGAATTGATCTTTTCTGTTTCCTACCGTTTGTAGGTTGAAAACTCCGATTTTTACCTTCAATTACAAAATCGGATAATAGAGATCATTCAATTATCGAAACTGGACAAATTTAACCTTTTAGGTGGTTTCAAAGATAATTTTTTATTTTATAAAAACTAAAAATATTCAAATTTAAACTAAAAAAATAAATAATTTATTTTAAATAAAAAAATATGAAATGGATATTAAATTTTTTGTAAACATGTAACATATCTATTGGCACTCTACTTGTCAGTTATTCGGATCCAATATTTCCATGTTCATAGTATTTGGTTGCTTTTAGTTATGCCTATTATTTATAAATAAATAGGATTCAAATAAAGCAATAATAGATAGGTTACATGTTTAGAAAAATTTTGGTACTAGTTTCATATTTTTCTGATTTAAAATAAATTAGTTTTGATTTTTTTATGTCTAATTAGATTTTTTATTTTTCTAAAATATAAAACCACCCTGAAACCACTCAAAGTGCTAAACTTGTTCGATTTCAACAGTTGGGTGGCCCTCGTTATCCGGTTCTGTAGTTAAAAATCGAACTTTTACGATAGTTTAAAGATGCAAACATGACTTTTCTCTTTTTGGATACTCAGAATAAATAGCATATCTCCAGTAAGCAACCTCTATCTCTAGCAATATGTGATATGGGTACACCGTGGATACTCAGCACGAGCATTGCTGTAAACTGGCCTATAAGCACTGAACCGGAATGAACTCGGTCACGAACTCACGACTCGCAAGTACTGAAACCCAAGAGAAGAGACATCTCGATTCTCAGGCATGGCGCGCCAGGCTTAGGGGCAACTGGTGCTGGACAGCTGGAGCCTCAAGCCTGGAGCTGGCCACCGTCGGCCTCCCCGTGCCACCGAGCTGGTTCGTGCTGAGGGAGGAGGAACTGACCGCCGGCGCCAGAGCGGCCCCGGAGCTGGCCATCCAGCACTGGGCGTGGCAGCGCCTGGGCGAGCGTGAAGGGACATCGTGCGTGGAGGCCGGCCGGCAAGCTTCGGGCGGCGCCCCAATCTGGGGCCTGATCTTGGCTGCACGCATGGCGTCGCTGCCGGAGGCTTCCCTCCTTGCAACCCTCTTGATCCTCACGGTTGTGCTCTCCACCGTCCTCGCTGGCAACTCCGTCGACGTCGTCTCCAGCTCGAGCGAGCTGCTGGCCTCTTCTTCTCTGTCGCCGGCGTCTCCCAGGCCCACGACCACACAGCTGCTGTCCGTGTCTTCTGATCTCACTACGGTATGTATGCAGCTATAGCGCTATCGCCATGGAATAATGGTTTTGTTCAGTTTCTCTCCTACCTTCAGGGTGCAATCGTGCAACATTGAGCTATAGCTTATTTCGAGAAATCGTGCTCGGCGACTTACTTCCCCGGCCGTGTGGCAGAAGAGGAACGGAGGAGACACGAGGACGCCGGTGACCGTGGAGCGGGAGCTCGACGCGGCACGGGCCTTGATTCGGCGGGCGGCGCTGCGGCGGCGTGATCTCGGCCTTGGCGATGGCAACGTAAGCACGGCGGACAGCTGGTTCGACGCTGGGGTGGAGTCTTCTCTCCTGTCCAGCGTCTACCGCAACCCGGCCATGTTCCACCGGTGAGTCGACGCCGACGCTGCTCTGTTGACGACGAACACGAGACCACTTGACATGATCGCCATTAAATTTCACGCTGGTTGCGATCTGCAGGAGCTATAGAGAAATGGAGAAGAGGTTCAAGGTGTACGTGTACGAGGAAGGCGAGCCGCCGATCCTGCACGCCGGCCCGTGCAAGGACATCTACTCCATCGAGGGCCGCTTCATCGAGCAGCTGGAGCTCATGGCGCCGGCGGCGCCGCAAGGAGGCCGCCGCCATCGTGGCCGGACGTCGGACCCGGCGCGCTCCCACGCCTTCTTCCTGCCCTTTAGCGTCTCCCAGATGGTGCGGTTCGCGTACCGGCCCAACACCTACGACAAGGCCCCGCTCCTCGCCCTCGTCGCCGACTACGTCCGCGTCGTCGCGTCCCGGCACCCCTACTGGAACCGCTCCGCCGGCGCCGAACACGTCATGCTCTCCTGCCACGACTGGGTCAGCGCATGCGCATCGATCGCTAACGCTTCGCCTGACGTCCACTCTGCTGGCCTGGTTCTCACTGGCGTATGCGTGCAGGGTCCTGAGGCGTCGATGGGGCACCCGGAGCTGCACGCGAACGGGATCCGCGCGCTGTGCAACGCCAACACCTCGGAGGGCTTCCGGCCGGGGCAGGACGTGAGCTGCCGGAGATCAACCTCTACGACGGCGACATGCCGCGGCAACTCCTGGCGCCGGCGCCCGGGCTGGGGTCGCGGCCGTTCCTGGCGTTCTTCGCCGGCAGCGGGCACGGGCACGTCCGCGACGCGCTGCTCCGGCACTGGAAGGGCCGGGACCCGGGCGCGTTCCCGGTGTTCGAGCACGGGAAGCACCAGCAGGGGCTCGACTACTACGCCTTCATGCGGCGCGCCCGGTTCTGCCTGTGCCCGAGCGGGTTCGAGGTGGCGAGCCCGCGCCTGGTGGAGGCCGTCCACGCCGAGTGCGTGCCGGTGATCGTGTCCGACGGGTGCGCGCTGCCCTTCGCCGACGTGCTGCGCTGGGAGGCGTCCTCGGTGGCGGTGCTGGTCGCCGACATCCCCAGGCTGAGGGAGGTGCTGGAGCGGATACCGGCGGCGGAGGTGGAGCGGCTCCGGCAAGGGGTTAGGCTGGTGAAGTGGCACTTCATGCTGCGCCAGCCGCCAGAGGGGCTGGACGTGTGTCAGATGATCCTGCATTCTGTGTGGCTCAGGAGGCTTAACCTCAGACTAGATCATTGAACTCTTCAACTGTAGCAGAACCAAAACGAAACGATCAAGGTGTTTTGTAGTAGTAAGAATCATGGTTCCCAACAGGCCAACAGCACTACGGTGAAACGTACATGTACATGTCTCCCGCAGCAGTTGAGACTCGAGAAGCTGCTGTGTGGTGACATGAACATCAAAAACCAATCTCACAATTAGATTTAACACCACATATGGGCTCACCACGACGGTCACCCGGAGCATTGCCAACCAAACGCAAGGAGAGGGGACAAGGTCCGATGGCTGGTGGCATTGATCAACAGATCACATCAACTCAAAAACAAACAAGTGCAAATGAACCAACTGTTAAACCCAGTGAGGCAGTAGCAATTACTTGAGAAAACCAAACGAAATAGGCAGTTAATTTAATTTATTTAACAAATTCTTCAGCGACAGAAGATGCCACCAAATGTCGCAAGCCTCAAACAAGTTTGCAAGGCACAGATGTCGTATATGCATGGGAAGGCGAAAAGGAGTACAACCAAAATGCATCCAACAAGTGTTAATCATCCTTGGAGGATTATAGAATCCATCATGAAAAATCCAGCTGCTGTGGCAGTCAACTTGGACGACCTCTCATTTAGTATCTGTGGGATAGCTTCTCCTGCTCCTTGTACCACATCGCATATCTGCACAAACACATAAAAATGAATCAGGATTCAGCAATAAAGAATGCCAATTATGTGAACTGCAACACAGTAACCAAATTAGGACTTTCAGTTGTTCGGAATGTACTAGGTTCCTATTATAAACGGAAACTTTAATTGTTCAAACCACATGTTCTGAATTGTATTATCTTTTATTCAGGCAACCATATAGATCTGCATAGACACGGATACTATTTCCAATTTCATGCTACTGACTTTGAAGGGGACTTTGCTGCTACCTTCAGAATTAGTGTGAGATTTATGCTAATTAGGACAAGTGTTATAGCTTATTCACAACATGAATTGATTATCAGAGAAGTTTTGGCATTACAGTCTCATGAAAATAAAGTCTACAAAAGCATTACCTTTGTAGACTGTGAAAATAAAGTGTGAGATTTATGCTAATAATGATCAGTGCTGTAGCATTTCACAGTTTGGGATGATTAAGGGAACTTTGGTGCTACGAAAACAAAATGTCTAGACCCCAAAGCACACAAAGAGGTTTCTCGATCCAAATTTGCCCAAATACATGGCACTTGACTACTTTCTAGGAGACTGTTGAGAGTTACAAAAGCATATTGACACTAGTTCTTAAATTAAACTGAATTGTGTCATCCGTTTGCCCTAGTTCTCATCGCTTGGAAAAACCTTCATAATAACCTGCCTACCACTACTTAAACCAAAAAAAGGTCAAAATTCATATGAGTACAAAGGATAAAACTACAAGTTGAGAAATCATGGCTTCAATATAAAATTGGCCTAGTTTCCCATGAACATGGAAATTATGTGATTTCATAAGAATACTTATAACTAAATCAATAGTTCAGGCTCACAAGGACATTAGATTTGTATGATCACCCGTATAGGATTAGGAAAGGCTACACTAGTTAGTAGTTTTCAAGCTATTACAATATCAGAGACGGAATATTAGCAGGCCTATTACCTGCCGAACTTGAAATTTGCACTCCCATCTAACATATTGTTTTAAGTTAAATATTTGACAGTTCAGTCCATGGACGGTATTAGATTAATTAGATCACTATATGAAAGATTTAACTAGTATGGGAACTTAGCTACAAGATAAAACAATCCTCACTAGTCAACGCTACATGACGCCCCTACACATCTAGTTTGGCACCACTAATCAATTAAATGTGGTGCCATTTCATCTAATATTTCCAGTGTAAGTAATCAGAGATGGAAGCGTACAAACATCAATTAAATAGCATAGTAGAAGACACATAGCCATGTTTCATCTGCACATATTCTCACCTCGCATCAATACCTACCAGACCAAACATGATGGAAAACCATGGTGAACCATAAGTATCGCACGATCTGTTTCTAGGTATTCCAGTTCAAATTTCCACACCAACACAGTGGCCTTGTTCATCAAGCTAATGCATTGCAGACACCAAAATGACACAAATCACAGATTCCCAATTCGACCACCGACTCTCATCTCCTCGACGGAACCAGCAAAAGCACACAACAGAGAATCAATCCCCTATAGCAAACAATCTTCTGCATCCTTCCCACGCAACACGAAACTAACACACGAGCAATGGGCCGAACCCTAACCAGACATCCCAGCCAGCCGGAGCGGCACCCGATCCGACCTGGCCTGGAGGAAACGCAGGCTATAGAGGGCTGGAGGAGGGAGGAGGGAGGAGGGAGGAGGGAGGAGGGGGAGCGGGGGCTTACTGGTAGGTGCCGACGACGGGGCCGAGGAGGAGCGTGGCGGAGATCCAGTTCTCGGTGACCTTGTGGTGGATCTTGGTGGTGATGTCCTTCCACAGCCCCGGCATCACCTTCTGCTGGAACGGCGACAGCGAGTACACCACCGCCTTCATCCGCACCGGAACCTTCCCCATCCTTCTTCCCCGCGTCGCCGGCCGGCCTTCCTCCTCGTCGGGACCGGGTGCTCCGATCGCCTCGCGCACGCCGCCGATGCGTGTAGGTGGTGGGTGGGTGTGGCCTCTGGATTGTTTGGTCGCCGGAAAATGGGCTAGTCTTTAGTACGGGCCAGAGGTAGCCGGGTGGGCGAGTTTTGATGGGCCATATGGGCTAAGTTTTTACCTCCAGGTCCGCGAAGCCCGCGGCTTCTCGCGGACGCCACCGCTCCTCCGACTCGTTAACTCCCCCCGCCTCGTCGAGTTTTTCTAAAAAGGATAAAAAAATAAAATTCGAAAAAGAGAGCCGGATGGGAGAAATTAGGAAAATGGGTACATCCCGCCCTTTGAACGGGCGGAAAATGTGAGGCCGGGGACCTCCCGCCCACCCATCGGGCGGGAGGTTCAAAAAAATTTTCAGAGGCCTCTTCGCGAATAAGAAAAGTTACAGATTGCTCGAAAAGAAAAAAAATGTTGTAGTTACAGTTTTTAATCAAGAACCACACACTGATCACTATTCTTTTATTACACCAGACTCTGAAAAGGTTTTGCTTTTCCTCATACTAGTCTCTGAAAACTTATCTAGAAAACTCAACATATTGGTGTATCCTGTTCTGGTGGTGTGTTTCATGGATTAATTCTAGTCATAGTCAATTAAGTTGGCTGTTCTCTGACTCTCTTTTCCTTGTGCCTTGGCTGCTTCATTCAGGATCATGATTGACATCCAACTTGAGATACTGCGACCTGAGTTTGCGGCGCTGATCGGCAGTGTCATATACTATGAGCCCAATGGAACTCAACATATTGGCGCATCCTGTTCTGGTGGTCTTGGGAGCCATGAGCCTTGCTTCATGCCAGGTGCTCAGCAAGTTGTTAGCAACTCTTCATGTTTTTCTAGACTCTAGTCATGGCTTGTTGGATTATTCTTCAATTACTCCAAGCGCAGAACCTGCTGTGAATAATCTTCGGCAAATGTCTTAGTTCAATGCCAGCACCAACTTTAGAATAATGACATGATGATTCCACGATTGCCTGTCGTCTGAATATATTGTTCCCTGCCGCCTCCTAAAAGTTAAACAATGTAAGATGGCAACAGTCGGAGAGCCTAAGGACCGGGCTACACACAGCAAGGTAATGCTAGGATCTTAGCCTCTTAGGTTCGTGATGGAGGAGAGGAGTGCGGACTCACCATGGGTCCATGGCCACCGAGATGAAACAAGGAATTGCGGGCTCCTGTTCGCCGGAGATGAAGCCATGAAAAGAGAGAGACCAGATGCGGAGTCATGAGTCATGACGCCTATCTAGCCCAATTCGTGTCTGGTTTATAGGATACAGCTTGGCAGGATTCCCACGCGCATCCCGTTCGCAATACGGGCTAGCCCGATGTTACCGGATTAAACGGGTGGAAAGTGTTATTGCGTAGTTACCAAGATTGCCACCACGTACATTCGAATGAAACCACCTCCCTCAATGTATAGTTTTTATAGACAGATTATAACATCAAATTGTGCAATGGTGGTGTGATCAAATGTTCCATATGAATTATGTAATTATTTGTAAAACAACATACTAGCATATGAGATATGGTTCATTTAACTTCAATATTTGTACGATATTAAAATAAAGTCGTATATATGAAAATAATTACATTACCGGCGATGCAGCATTTATCAGTGAGCTCCGGTAACTATAATCGGTTGAAAATCGGTGAAAAATCGCCAAAACCGATCGGTAAAGAGACCTAAATTCAAAAAAATAAAAATCAACAATTTATCGTCGATAATCGATGCAAACTGAACGATTTATCGCTTCGCCTACTGAAAATGTGTTTTGGCAGTGAAAAAAATAAAGGTTTGATAGCATTTAATTTTTTAGGTTATGTATTATATTATATTAGATAAATTACACATACATGCACAATTTTGCATATAGAATTGCCTAAGAAATAAACATATTACATATTTTGCCCATAAAATTGCATAAAGCACATGAATTTGCACATGTATACAAACCACGAAGTGCATAATTTATACAAACAAACGAGTGCATAGTCCATACAAACTTCATAGTTCATAAAAACGAAAGAGTGTATAGTTCATACAAATCTCATAGTGCATAGAAACAAGAGTACATAGTTGTCGGAGGAATTCTCCAGCCGGGTGGCGGAAAGCACCCGCCTAATCCTAGTTAAGGATGGGTTTAGAGGAGACTTAGAAGCGCTCGATGTTGGAAATTCAGGCAGCAAATGAGGAGCTCTCTAAAGTAGGAGTTAGGAAAACTGAGCTCACTTTACATTGGAGGGGTACATGTTCTTTTACAGGACCCTCTAAGGCGGTTGCTACAGTAACCGCCCCTGCTACAGTGCTGTTTTACAGCTAGGGGACAGCTTGCTAGTTGTAAACAGCAGGTTAAAACCAATTTGAACCCCTACTCCTAAATACCTAGAAGGATAAAGATCCTCTACTTTCCTTAACCACTAAGGAACCTAATAGAATCTAAAAACTTGTGAACATACAAGGTTTCCAACTAACATTCTCCCCCTAAACCTTGTATGGTTAATTTACTTGACATATTCCAATCTTGTCTCTTAACTCCTGAAACTTGACCCTTCCCAGTGGCTTTGTGAGTATGTCACCCAGCTGCTCAGCTGTTCTAATAAACTTGACCTCTATTTGCCCTGTCTCTGCATATTCTCTAACCACATGAAACTTCACATCAATGTGCTTACTCCTATCATTCAGCACAGGATTTTTGATAAGGGAGATAGCAGACTTGTTGTCAATCCTCAGTAATGGCCTTCCCACTTTAGTACCTAAGATGTCAGCTTGTATTCTTGCCAACCACACAGCTTGACAAGCTGCATTAGCAACAGCTATGTATTCAGCTTCACAGCTTGACTTTGCCACTACCTTTTGCTTCACCGACTGCCATGACACGGCCCCATCACCCAAGAAGAAGATTATCCCAGATGTGCTTTTTCCATCCTCCACATCTCCTGCATAGTCACTATCACTGAAACCAGTTTGAAGTGGTTCAGTCCCTCTTCCTCTTGCATAGAATAGCCCAATATCCTGAGTACCAGCCACATATCTCAGAATTTGTTTTACTGCACTCCAATGCTTCTCATGAGGCTCCTCCATAAACCTACTTACATATCCCACAACAAAAGCAATATCTGGCCTAGTATGGACCAAATACCTGAGGCTTCCCACAGCACTTATGTATTTGGTAGCATCAACTAGGGGACTTGTACATTTCTTGCTTAGCTTCAGCCTTGTTACCATGGGAGTCTGACATGAGTTGCAGCCTGACATCCCTGTCTTCTCCAAAAATTTTCCTGCATAAGCCTTTTGACACAATGAAATGCCCTGTTCCTACTGCTTCACTTCTATACCCAGGTAGTAGTGCAGTAAGCCAAGATCACTCATTTTGAACCTGAGTGTCATATCCTCTTTGAACTGCTGAATGATCTTGCTGCTAGTCCCTGTAATGACAAGGTCATCAACATATACTCCCACTACTAACCTGTCAGCACCATCACCCTTGCAGTAGATAGCATGTGCAGATGGACTCTTCTTAAAACCCAAAGCAATCAGATTTTCATCCAGCTTCATGTTCCAGGTTCTAGGAGCTTGATGTAAACCATACAAAGCTTTATGCAGCCTATATACCTTGTGCTGATTGTTGACATCCCAAAAACCTGGTGGTTGTTCTACATACACCTCCTCCTTCAAATCCCCATTCAAGAATGCAGATTTTACATCCATGTGGTGGACTTCCCAACGTTGATGAGCAGCCAACGCAATTAGCAGTCTAATAGCTTCCATTCTTGCAACAGGGGCAAAAACTTCATCAAAATCAACACCCTTCCTCTGAGCATATCCCTTAACCACTAGCCTTACTTTGTGCCTTACTATTGTTCCCTGCTCATCCCTTTTTACTTTGAACACCCATTTCAATCCAATTGCCTTGCGCCCAACCAGCAAACTGGTCAATGTCCAAGTATTGTTCTCCTCAATGGTTGTCAGCTCCTCAACCATTGCATTTTTCCAGCACTCATGCTTCAGAGCTTCTGTCAGAGACACAGGTTCCTCAGCACTAACTGCTAGGAGCTCCACATCCTCTAGAAATCGCTGAGCATAACCCGGTGGATTTGCTGGCCCAAGCAAGTTATCAACAGTTCGGAAACGGAGAGGTGTGTCACCGGTATGTTCATCATCCAGCTGCTCTTCATCTATAACACCAGGAGGTGACACAAATTGAGCAGGTGACACAACAGCAGCAGGGGAATTTGGTGCTGCCGGTGGTGTCCCAAATTCTGCCGGTGGTATACCTTGATTCCGGCTGTGGTGTACCCTGCTCCGCTTCCTGCTCTGCACCTCCAGCTGCGCCCTGCACCACTGGTTCCTCTCTTCTTCCAATATCTTTGTATTCCCTGTTCCTCTCCACTGGGTACAGAATGGTAAAGATGCCACTTCCATCACTACTGCCACCAGCTTCCTTTTCCCTTGTTTCTGCCCAATCCCACTGGGCTCCTTCATCAAATACAGCATCCCGAGTGATGACCACTCGACCAGAGATAGGATCATAAGCACGATAGGCCTTAGAACCCTTCTCATACCCGATGAACACCATCCGCCTCCCCCTGTCCTCTAATTTCTTCAGATTCAGCCTAGTGTTCCTCACATACACTACACATCCGAAAGTCCGCAGGTGATGAACTGCAGGCTTCTTCCCACACCACGCCTCATAAGGTGTCATCCCCTCAACACCCTTCGTCGGCGCTCTGTTCAACAAATACACCGCCGTTGCAACTGCTTCTCCCCACAGCCACCCCGGCAAATTCTTTGCCTTCAGCAAACTTCGAGTAGTCGCCACTACTGTCGCATTCCGGCGTTCCACAACACCGTTCTGCTGCGGCGAGTATGGCGCTGTCAGTTGCCTTTGCATCCCGACCTCCGCACAGAACTCCATGAATTCAACAGAGGTGAATTCTCCTCCCCTGTCTGTGCGCAACATCCTCAATTTTCTCCCTGTTTCTGCCTCGGCTGCAAGCTTGAATTGCTTAACCGAATCTGCTGCCTGGTCCTTTGAGCGCAGAATCGATACCCACATGAATCTGCTCCTATCATCAACCATCAACAGAAAATACTTGCTGCCACCTGCAGTTGGAGGAGAGATTGGCCCGCACAAATCACCATGGACCAGATCAAGCACCTCCTCTACCCTGAATTCTGCCTTCTGCGGAAAAGACAGCCGCCGCTGCTTCCCCGCCATGCACCCTTCACAAAGCTGGTTCACATGAGACAGCAATGGAAGCCCGCGCACCATTCCACGGCGCGCCAATGTCCTCAAGGCCTGAAAATTCAGGTGTCCGAACCTTGCATGCCACCTCCATGCCTCATCTTCTGTGCACAACGCCAAGCACACCAGCTGTGTGATAGGAATGTCCAGCACAAACAACCGATTTCCCTTGTGAGGCGCATGCGCCAGCAGCACGCCACTCGGATCCCACACCTTCATCACTCCATCCTTGATCACAACCTCATGTCCAGTCTCATCCAACTGACCCACGCTCACAATGTTTGTAGTGAGACGCGGTATGTAGTACACATTAGACAGGATCTTGTGTTCACCGGTTTTGCAGACAAAGAGAATAGTGCCACATCCTTCAATCTTCGCTGTAGAGCTGTCACCAAAGCGGACAGAACCGACCACATTCATGTCAAGTTCAGCAAATGCTGCACGAGAACCAGACATGTGGTTCGTCGCCCCGGTGTCCAGCACCCAGCTCCTCACATCTCGTACACCACCTTCATCCAGCTGGGCAAACACCTTCTCCTCTCTCAACTGGACATCCCTTACAACCTCCTCTTCAGCGGCAGTCACCATCAGCAGTGCCTCTTCCTCCTCCTGGACAAGATTCGCCGCTGCCGCCGCTTCCTTCTCTTTCTCCCTTCTATGGCACTCCCTCGCCCAGTGCCCTTTCTTGCCACAGCGGTTGCAAACGTCGTCTGGTTTTGGACCGAACTTGTTGCTAGGTTCGCCCTTCCCCTTGTGCGACCTTGCGTGGCTGTCGCCTCGGCCTCGACCTCCCCGCGACCTCTTCCTCTGCTGCTGCCACCACGCCCACCACTGCTGGAGCTACCACGCGCTTCTTGGTTATTTAGACGCACCCGCCACTCTTCCTCCGTGAGGAGGAGGCGGCCGGCATCATCTCTCACCGGCGCCGGCTTCTTCCTTTGCTCCACAGCACGTAGTCGACCAGTGGCTTCTTCAATGGAGATCTTACTCAGATCAAGTAACGTCTCGATAGAGATCGCCACCTGCTCCAAGCTCTCCGGCACCGAATGCAACAGCCGCTTCACAACTTCCTTCTCTGTCACCATATCACCTAGAGATCGCAGCTGGTGTGCTAACGTGTTGAGCCTGAGTGAGAACTCCTCAACACTCTCCCCGGGCTTGAAACGGAGATTACTGAACTCCCTCCTCAGCTGCTCCGCATTAGCCTCCTTTACCCGCTCAACACCAACACGCACTTCCCTAATCGCCTTCCATGCCTCCTTGGCTGTTTCTTTAGTTGCCAGCCTGGTGTGCATGTCCTTGCGGCACCGCTCGAAGCAATGCCGCTAAAGCAGCCCGATCATCCCGGTATTCCCCCTCACCGATCTCGATGATCTCCCATAGCCCCGCTGCCTGCAGGTTAACCTTCATCACCAAGGACCACTCCGTGTAATTGGTCCGGGTCAACATGGGGTAGACCACTGCTGCTGCTGTTCTTTCCACAACCCTCTCCAGAATCACCTCGCGGCCACCCATGGTGCGGCCTCGATGACGACGTGCTGGTGGAGACAGCGATACCCTTCGATCACGCCGTGGAGACGGCGTTCGCCCAGCACGCTGTTGCCTTCCTGGAGCTGATGCAGCAGCCATGGATCAGCCCAATGTGGCTCTTGATACCAAGTGTTGGAAATTCAGGCAGCAAATGAGGAGCTCTCTAAAGTAGGAGTTAGGAAAACTGAGCTCACTTTACATTGGAGGGGTACATGTCCTTTTATAGGACCCTCTAAGGCGGTTGCTACAGTAACCGCCCTGCTACAGTGCTGTTTTACAGCTAGAGGACAGCTTGCTAGTTGTAAACAGCAGGCCAAAACCAATTTGAACCCCTACTCCTAAATACCTAGAAGGATAAAGATCCTCTACTTTCCTTAACCACTAAGGAACCTAATAGAATCTAAAAACTTGTGAACATACAAGGTTTACAACTAACACTCGATCGGTGGACAGATGAACGCAGGAAGGACTCAAAGATTTAGAGTGGTTCGGGCCGCCGGAGCGTAATACCCTACGTCCACTTTGGTGTTGTATTGACTGTGTAAGCCCTGAATGGAACTTAGCTTGGACTTGTGCTTGTGTATGCGGCCGTGGGATGTGTCCGTTGATCCTTGTCTTCTAACGAGTGCACTCTCTCTTTTATAGTTCAAGTGAGGTGCTTACACTGTGCGGAGCCCCGACAGGTGGACCCGGCCAACAGGAGCCTGCTCTATGTGATATGGAGATCTCCATCTCTAGCCCCCTGTTGTAGCCTTCACGGTTGGGAAGATAATGTGCGTATCCACAACCTGGATACGGTCGTGTGCAGCCTTGCAAGCACAGTGACCGGTGTCAGTGTTGCCCAACAGCGAAGCCGTGCTGTCACTGTTGGGACGTAACCTCCTGTCAGGCGGTGAAACAGCGCTGACCCGTTGCGTGCGTACTGTTGCAGCGCACGCCTTAGCTCGCCTATTACAGGCCATCATCACGCACGCAGCGCCATGACGGGACTGTACACAGTCCGCGCACTGTGCACGGTGATACGACGCGCCGCCTTGGAAACAGGCGGGCTTACCGTGGTGTCAGCCTACCTGCCCTGTGTGTCAGTGGCAGGCCGCTCTTTTTGACTTGGGCGCGTCCGGCCCAGCTACCGCATTAAACGCTGGTAGGTGGGCTGGAGACCCGCGAAGGGCCTCTAGCCGCAGGCACGCGGCAGGGCCAGCTCCGCTCCCTTTGCAGGACGGCACGTGGCGGCACCGGACCCCTTCCCGGGGGAGGGGGGTCCGGGCCCCCGAGGCCGGTCGGAGCGGGCTAGCCTGTGATGGACCGGTCATCACACGTGGCGGCCCCGGACCTCCCTGGGGAGACCGGGTCCGCGGGGGTTCCCCGAGAGCTCTCCAGCCTTCCTAGGGACGTGAAGACCCCGGTCCTGGAATAGCACGGGGAGGGTCCGGAGACCACGGTCCCAGCTATTAGGCCCGGGCCGTATGCCACGTCCCCCAGAAGGCGAGGGGGAGATTACGGATTGTGAGACGCCAAGGGCCTGGACACCCTAGCAGGAGGTACCCCTGTCTGTATGTACCGACAATAGTCTATATAAGTCACGTACAAACTAGCAAGCATATAGTCCATACATGAAGGCATTCGGCATATCAATTTAATCATGCATTCGGCATATCAATTTAATCATTCTTCGGTCTCTTCGATTATCGACGCCACGATCAGCTCCCTCGCTCCCTGCTGCAGCATCATCGATAATCGCCGCATATATATTGATTATCGGCCTTAATCGCACGAAAATCGGCCTTAATCACACGGGTTAGTGGATGGTAACGGGCAGTTAGATAAAAATATTTTTTCCTAAGCAAACAATTGTTGCTTTCAACATGTGACAACATTCTGGAACCAAGAGAAGGTCTAATTTTTTATAAAAATAAGTTCTCTACTTTTTATGAATTTTTTTAAATATTTGAATTTTCCATTGAAATCCAGCGAAATTCCAGTCGGTTTACGTTTTCAGCTAGCATCGGTAACGATAAATTTCACCGATAATCGCGATTATCGAGCGGTTTTGTATTCCATGGTCGTCGGTGTTGGTGACCAGCACCGTGTCTTGGCGATGAAACGGACCCTGCCTGCTCTTTAATTATCTACTATGTCACCAAAACTGCTAATGTATCATGTATTTAATGCCCATAAAACTCTCGTAACACTACTTAATGCCCATAAAACTTTCATAACACTACCACTAAGACTGACCTTACAGTGTAGCGTGCGTGATTGAAAAAATATTGTGGATCGATCCACGCGCTATTACAGGTAGCGCGCGTGTCCACGCGCGTACCTCCTGGGAAGAAAACAAACGGAAGAAAGATTTGAAAATGATTTATAAATTTGTAATTTTCAAATAAGATGTTCAAATCGAATTCAGATTGTACCATTAAGTTTCTTATGACAAAATCTTCAAAATAAGATCTCAACTGACTGTATTTAAATAATTTTTAAGGTGGAACTTTTTTGAAGGGGAATAATTTTATTGCCAAATGAAATTGTTATATCTCAAAAGTTGTTTTTAAAAAACTTATTCAAAAGTAACGAAGTGCAGTTTTATTTTGAAGATCTTGTAATTTAATTTGGATAGTTGATTTGGAAGCTGCAGATCTTTTTCACTTATATCTTTCTTTGCACTAACCTCATACACCATACACCGGCCTAGATTATTTCCCGACCAAACACCAATTGCTCTCAACAAACGATTCCATTATTATTATTCCTCAAGCAGTGCACCAATGAATTGCCAAGACATACCACACTTACTGATTCTACTACTATGATTTCTGTAAACCGCCGCACAGGATTCAGGAAGCAGCGGGGCACTGCAGCCTCCTACGCCGGGCCGGTCCTGAGCGCGCGGTCGAGGTCGGCGATGAGGTCGTCGACATCCTCGATGCCCACCGATATCCGGACGAGGTCGTCCGTCAGGCCGCGCTGCTCGCGGACGGCGGCCGGGATGGCCGCGTGCGACATGAAGCAAGGCAGGCTGATGAGCGACTTCACGCTCCCTGCATTTGGGGGAACAACAAGGCGGTGAACACGCGGTCAGCCAAGAGTTTTAGCCGGCAGGTGGTAAAAGTAAGCATCGTTGAAAGGATCGAGCTCGTCTGGATACTCACCGAAGCTTACTGTCACGTTGAAGTACTTGGTGGTCTCGACTACGTGCTTCGAGAGTGCCAATGAGCCGGTGAGGAAGCTGAGAACAGAGCCCGCTCCCTTCGCCTGATATGAGCAAGAGGGGAATGCAATAAGCGCAACGATTCAGGGCAGTCGAGGCAGCATTAGAAATAAGAAGTACCTGAGAATAGTGTAAAGACCGCCCAGGATGGTCAGGAAGCCCGGCATAGTTCACTTGCTTGACCCTCGGGTGAGATGCTAGGAATTCAGCAATCTTCTGGGCATTAGCCTAACAATGACAAAGTAGTCATTAGCCACATTAGGAAAAGAAGTGACGACAGAACTCGAGAGGATGAAATGGATCGAATCAATGCCAACAACAGATCAACATTTATGTGACAGCATACGAGTTACAGAAAAGTTTCACCTGCTGTTTCTCCACCCGCAAAGCCATGGTTTTGATTCCCCTCAAGCAAAGCCAGCAGTCAAAAGGTGCCAAACCAGATCCTTCAGCATTTTGCAGAAATGCTATCTCTTTAGCCAAGCTGTCAGCAATCAAAAGAAGTATTATGCCAGCAAATCAAAACCATCCCAATTGATGAGAAACTTTTTATGAAATTCAAAGAGCGCTTGTAGCTGCGTTAAATTAAAAAGATATGTCTCTTCAAAATAAATAGGGACAGAATTATCTTTTGCAAATACTAACGCTGTATCTCAACTGGTTTAGGTAAGATAAGAGCCCATTCCAAAGAAAAAAAAAGGTGGTCAGGACTAGAGTTTACAAGGACACAGTAACATTTTAGATAAACATTGAAGTTATTTTTACTGGACAGCAAGGGAGGAACAGAGAACACACCTTTCACCCTTTACTGCAAGAATTCCAGCCATAAGATCACTATGTCCAGCTATAAATTTGGTAGCTGAGTGCATCACAATATCTACAGATTGGACAATAGACAGCAGTGAACTGTTGAGATTAAATGACAAAGAATACTGTGATTACTAGTTAAGTAAACATTATTATTCCATACCTGCTCCAAGTTCTATAGGGCGGGAGAGCACTGGAGACATGATGCTGTTGTCTACCAAAACAAGAGCACCACGTGAATGAGCTATTTCCGAGATTTTCTGTCAAGCAAGCAAAATAGTGGATGGAATAACAGTTTATTCTAAAGAGTAAACTTCTAGACAAATCAAAGTCTTATGCATTCTAATATATGAATGCATCCATAGATCAAGAGACTTACCTTTATGTCAGTAATCTGTTGACGAGGATTGGTGGGACTTTCAAGCCAAACTAGTTTAGTCAAGGGACCAATTGCAGAGGCTACATCACTAATATTGGTTGTGTCCACTCGTCTGTAAAGAAAGAATATATATACATCAGATGTAAGTCAGCAGCAAAAGGACGAAGAAGTCTTCATCATACAGATACTGAATATCACACTAACTTCACTACTATTCCATGTCTTGGCACAACTTGAGAGAGCAGACGATCAGATCCGCCATATATGTCCTCTCCAGCAACAATTTCTTGTCCTGAAAGGTTTACCTATTAATTTTTTTTATACATACAGGACACAGTGTCATGCATGAGAAATGGGATGCACAAAAGAATATGCTGAGTGCTTACCAGACTGAATGAGGTGTGTTACTGCAGCTAGTGCTGCCATTCCACTGGTGAAGCAGAATGCTTGATCTGCCTTCTCAAGCTTAGCCATGAGGCTGAAAATGTGATTAAATTTCATCAGTACCAGTACCACTAAATAATTCATTACTTTACACAAAGCATTTGCACTAACCTCTGGAGAACATCACGAGTAGGGTTACCACTTCTAGTATAATCATAGGTTCCATAATCTGTTGCTGAAGGCTGGAAAATAACTTTTAACAGTTAGCCACAATAGTAAACCAGGGCCTAAACAAACAAAAGTGCAAATCATTAACCATCCTAACTTCTAAAGTCTGTACGGTGTATACTGTATATTAATTCTTCAAACTGGACAAAAAATACTGCCACACAGTTGGCCAAGATCACTAACTACGCACTAAAATACCAGCATAATAGATATCGATGAAGAGTGAAGAGTCCATATAGTCGCATCCATATAGAAACACAGTAAAACATGCAAATTTTGCCAAATTATACCTAATGGCATTCAAGCCCATCAACATATGATTTCTGTTTTAAGAAAATAATATCTTCATTTAAATATTACAGGTAGCTAAACCTTAATCGATTGTCAAGTGCACTACAATTTTGAATGACATGATACTCCATGTGTAACATTTGGTACGCAGAAATGGCTATGCTCAAATCATTAACCATCTACTAAGACAACAGAGTTTATGTCTTAAAAATGAAAATTTTCAAGCATATTGCACCCAGCTTGTTACTCCCAATTTTACTTGAACATTCGTTTCATGTTCCATCCAATAAAATTCCAAACTAAAATCCTAAAATCTCTCACGATTACAATTGCTACCGGCTATCAACACATACTACGAGAATCAATCAGAAGTAGGACAAAACAAACAATGTACTTCCCAAAAGCAATCGAATTGTATTTGACAAAACATTGGTGCTTTTGTTCCCCATTGTTGCCATGTAATTCCAAATTCCAGATTACCTGCTTAAAGGTGGCCGTTTGATACAGAGGCGTGCTGAGCGCCCCGTACATGTCAAACGAGTTCTCGAAACTCGTCAGGATCGTCGCCACGCTCGGCTCCTTCGCCTCCAAACCTACACCGCCAGCACAGAACACCATATCAGCTCATCGCCCACAAATCCCCCATTTCCCACCAAAACGGCCAGCCCATGCCCAATCCCGGGCCCCCCAGAAACGCACCCGAATCCGAGGCGGCGACGGACTCCTGGGCCTCCATGGATAACGCCGAGGCGCTTAGGTCCCGCTCGGAGCCGCCGGAGGCGCCCGCGATCGCCGCCGGCGGGCCCCCCACCATGCGGCGGGAGAGCGTGAGGCGGGGGGAGGGGGCGCGGAGGGCCTGGGATCCGGCCGAGGCGGAGTTGCTAGCGTTCGGGGACGGAGTGGACTGGAGGAGGAAGAGGCGGGCGGCGGCGGCGGCGGCCATTGGCGAGGAAGGGGGAGTGGGGAGCGGGAGTTGTTTGGTGGGCGTGGCCGCGTGACGGTGACGTGTACTGTGCACGTACTATAACAGAGGATTACGGAGGCCGACATGCGGGCCCGGGTATCCGTGACAGCTCGCGCTTTTAACTCCCGGGGTGAACCGAAATGCAGGGTGGTTAGTGCGCGCCGCGGAGGATTAGCACGCCACAGCTCAGCTCAGAGCTCGCCGTGTCTAGATTCACTGAACCGCGTCGCGCGAAATAAGGCACGTTTCGTGGGATCTGTTAGTATTAGGGGGGCTGACGTCACGCTCCAGCATTGGTCACTTTGTCAGTGATGGTGATGGTATAGAGCCAGATCGTGGATGATCTCCAATAAATTGCCGGTGATATTGTTGTTCAACATGAAGAATATCCGTGGCTGGGCTTTTCGTTTTTTAGTGTTCCTCACGAGAAATTATGCTGATGGTTGTTCACTGTTGAGCACGTACCGGTTCGCAAATGCTCGAGGGGAAACTGGGTAAAATCAACGTAAATGAAATTTAAATGTTACTGTTCAGTGACTTTTTTAAAAAAAAAAAGCTAGATGGCTCGAGCATGGCAATACAAAAGCTTTCGGAGTAAAAAAAAATAGGCTTCACGATGATCAAACTTTATGCGAATTATGACTGTTCAAGTTCAGGGTCGACGTGGTCTTCTCTGTAAGCAAAAATGATGGCAAAGAAAGATACAAGGACAGCTCGCGATTGTACTTCGATGATATGATGCTTTTTTTGCAAGAAAAAGGTAATAGGAAGGATCCGTTTGCAATATTGTACTGACCGGCTGCATGCTCGGCAGAATGGACCTTGGTGCAAAAGACCAGAAACATCACGTGCTCGAAAGTAATCTCCAGGGGCATATC
The DNA here is from genome assembly GCF_002211085.1 of Panicum hallii. Taxonomy (NCBI): domain Eukaryota; kingdom Viridiplantae; phylum Streptophyta; class Magnoliopsida; order Poales; family Poaceae; genus Panicum; species Panicum hallii. The sequence continues at coordinate 49,415,750 of NC_038045.1, forward strand.
CGCGAGATAAAGACTCATCGCCAGTTCGCCAGGGACCGGCGCGTGAAATCGCGGGAAATATCAGGGGCCCCAAAGTAATCCCCAGGGGCATATCTGCGAGCGAAAAAGTGGCCGCCAGGGACCACCGCGCAAAATCTCAAAAAAATTTGGACCATTTCTCGATTTGTGCGTGTCATCCTTGCGCAGGGGCCATGCTAATCTTCTCTGTATCGTTCCAATTTTATCGGATGTCTCCGAAAAGACAGAACGGCGTTGGAGGTGCGCGTATATAAGCTGGTCTGGGTGCTGCTAGTTAGGCGATGTGGTACTAAACTTCGAGTCTGTTGACTGTTGTACTGCCCCTCTCCACCCCCGCACCCGCAGGGCCGCAGCGCACTGGAGGCCCCAGCGGAAGCTAGCACGTGGGCCTCCGAAAATCCCTTGTGCTTCGAAGTTTTTGACGCGTCCAAAAGAAGAAGACTTGCCGCCGTTGATCGGCCCAGTTGAACTTGCCTGGGCCTGGTTTTGGGTGTGTGTCGCGTCAAAACACAGCCTGAGGAGAGCTCACCTCGCCGGAGATGGAGACGAAGGCCAATCCAAGCCTAGGTCAGAAAGGATTCAATCAAAAGTCAAACCGGAGCATTCCTTTGAACTTTTCGACGAGAACTACAGCCGATGTTCATTTCTTCCATTAGTTAAATGTTTCGATGATTATCTAAATCTGCTTAAATCAGCTGACGCAGAGCTGCGCCGATCGAAGCAGGAGGCAGAGCACCAAAGGAGGGAGAAGAATCCATCGTTCAGTGGCGTCAAAACACACGGCCTTCGATCTTCGAGAACCCAGGACGATTCAGGCTTCCAACCCGGTCGTCATCAGGGTCGTCTTCTAGATCGTCAGAGCTAGGCTACAGCTAAGCTGGATGATGTGGACGGGTCATACGATAAGCCCACAGTGACATGGAATGGAACAACCAATCAATAGCCCGTAGACTCATCTCGTCCCCGGCGCACTGCTTTGACGGGAATTCATCCGGCGACCACATCAGGGAGATGGAATGGGTGAATGGCAGCCGCACGCCCGCACACAGTAACCCTCCTCGCCGTTCTACAAATCCGTCCTGCAAATATTTGGCTGCAACTGCAGAACGACCCGACCAGCCAGAGACCTTTCTTTCAGGCTTTCAGCGTTTTACCCGGCGGCCGGTCAGATCTCTCCAAGCTCTCCACTCCTCCAGGAACCGTGAATTTTCATGAAGAGTTTTTTTTTTCCCGAACAAATTCACGAAGAGTCACTGTCGCCTGCAGTGACCAGCACAGTGACATTTCCACAGACGACCGAGCGACGATCCGTGGCCATGGCCAACTGCCCATCCTTCGACATGGAGACAACACATGACAAGAGAGCAGGGATCACTTTTCTTTTTCTCAGTGTCACAGCCTCAGAGCTGCAAGAAGCCCAGAGCCCCAGATCATTGTGAAGCGAAGACACTGGACACGGTGGAGGCAGCAGGAGAGACAAGCCCATCAGGGAATGTCGGCGCCGCCTGCCCTGGCCGACGCCGGATGCTGCCGATCTAGCTAGTAGGCCAGGGAGGGGGCCAGTGGTAGATGCCTTGCCCGTTGCTGACTTTTGTGCCCCCCGGCCCCCATCCCCTTTCTCTTTCCGTCCGGTCGGTCCTCCGCAGCTGCTTCCTCCTCCTCCTCCACATTCTACTCAACAAACCTTTCAAAATCCATGTAGGCCATGTTACGAGCCTCTTGCCGTATGCTATGGTAACCACCTCTCGTTTGATTTGTTTTTTAGCTCAGCTAGGCTAATCATCTTGCCAACCCACATGCAAATCATAGGCGGCTGGGGTTAGGTAGAGATGCCTGTTTCTCGTTCTAGACCCTGCCATGGTTGGGCGAAACCGAAACACAGGAACAGGAAGATCATACAAGGCGTAAAAAGACAGTGTAACCTGAACTCGTGTTGATGGGAACTTTGTTAGAATGGACCGGAGCTTATTTATTGACGTGCGTGTTTCTTGACGAGATGGAGAGGAATGCCACCATGGTTGACCCATGGAGCTCAAAGCATGGTTTGTTGTGGTGGTGGAGTGTAAGAAAGAAAGAAAGAAAGAAAGCTCCCCGAATTCCTTGCTTCCCATCCAAGGTAAAAGTCTTGAGCAATTATGCTAAATGCTTCTTGAACATACAAACTTGATGCTATGCTTCCACTGGTAAGAAAAGAAAAGAAAACAAAAGGCCGGCATGTGGGCCCATCCACAAGCTCTGAAAATTCCTCATAAATTGGAAATGAATCTCCCTCCTCATGAACACCGTACTCCTACGTTAATCCACTCATGCAGAAGCTGCTGGCAGGGGTGCTAGGATGCACAACTACATGTAGTAACAACACCAAGGACCATTCATCAAAAAAAAAACACCAAGGACCAACTTGCAGCGTGGTCAAGAACGGTGTGAGACCACGCAAAAATTTCCTCTTTTTTTCTTGAGGTGAAAGATCACGCACACTTGCCTTGCGTTCACCGGAACGCCGGAACGTGGAGCGCAAAAGAAGGGGGGAAGAAGAAAAGAAAAGGCAGATCCACCGGTGGAGAAAAGGGAAAGTCTGGACAAGTTAGTCCTACTCAGCATGCAACCACAAGTTGTTTGTGCCCCAATTATTATACCACTACTAATCGCCCAACTGACGGCTACGGTGGTCTGCCAATAAAGTATGCGATCACGTACCTGGCTGCTGCTAATGCTAATGCTAATCCCCGTCTGCGCGCGTCTGCCACTCCCATCTTCGTTGTCCTCGTGACGCACCGGGTTCTTCTTCCTCCTCTAATCATGCGGCTAAATTATTCCCCGTGATTTTTTATGGGTCGCATACGTGTGTACGGATAAAGCACCTGTGATTACTGCTAATTTGTCAGTGATAAACATGTTTACAGAGTACACCTAACAGGGTAGTCTTTCTGAATAAGGGAGTTTCATAGAATTTTCATAAAAAATGTTTTTATTTTCTCGCAAATTCTTTCGGTTCTAAACATATGCACAAGTTATTATGGTTATGCTCTTGATTAGTGGAAAAAGTATAATTCCTGTTTAAACAAGTTTGGAGAAAATATATTCAAATATTGCAGAGGAACAACCGAACAAGGAACAATCCACCGACGAGCGCAGGACGACAGACGGAATGGAATTAGAATAAAATTCGCAGGACGGTGCGAAGAGGGACGGAGGAGCACCGCGGATTAATCAAAACGATTAATGCACCGCCAGTGATTAACCTGGACGCCACTGATGATGGGTATTAGCAGTAACGAGCTGAAGCAAAAGCTTAGCTTGATGTGCTTGCTAAGCTGTCCGTGCCGCATTGTTTAATCGGCTGCCGCGTCCCTGTCCGGCCACCGGGTGGTGGTTCGCCTCCGGGTTGGCCGAGCCGCGAAAGCGACCGCCCCTCCCCCCTTCCTCTTCTCCACCTCCTCCCTCCCTCCCCTCTCCTGCCAAGAACGAACCCACTCCTCCTATCGCCTCCGCAAAGGGAAGGCTCCCCGCCCTCTCCTCCCGGGAGGCTCCTGAGGATTATCCGCTCGCTCCTCTGCGGAGGTGAGTGCTCGTTCGCTCCGGTTTACTGGTTCCCGCCCCGGCCTCGGCTCAATCCGAGCTCGTCTGTTCCGCTCTGGTCGCTGCTTGGTTCCGTCTGGGGGCAAGAGCAGGTCTACGCTTCTATAAATGGAGTAAAATTTCATTCCGGGCATGTCGCGTTGCTTTTGGAGATTCTGGGCCTGGCGGCGGTAAAAAGCTTTCTTTTTCTGGGGGCTCGCGACGGTGAAACGGCTATCTATTGCTCCCAGCTCGCCCCGGGCTCAATTCGAAATCGGTTCTCGGTGGACCTGTGCTTCTCCTTCGTAGGATTGCCGCTGTGCTGGCCTCGCCCGTTGTTCCTTGCTTGATTCGTGGCGGCGCAATTGGATCCGGCCTGCCGACATCTCGTGGATTCGGTGGGTGTGTGCCGTGCTCGGTGTGGGTCGGATCGTGTGCGGGAGCCGGATGCTTGGCGATAGCTCGTTGCGTGATCCGTTGCTTGGATGCGAAATTTGAATTGTTTTTGTCCTTTTTCGGGGAAGTTCTGAGATGTCGGCGGCGCTCTGTCGGAGAACCCGGCCGAGATTCTTGCCTTGCTCTGTCTGCTTGGTATATGGAATCTGTTCGCGCCTTTATCGATCCATTTTTTCCCTCTGCTATGGCTGGTTCGGCCAGAATTGAAGCTGCTTGTGAAGGCTGGAGCTTCTCAGACTTCAGTCTGAGCAGAGCAGCCTCTCGCAATCGCAACTGTTCTACTCGGTTCTACCGACGCTTTTTGTGATTTTGCTCTGCCTGTAAGCTGTCTCTTTCTGAATCTTGGTGTGATGGGCAATTTCGCTCAGTTTGATCTGTTCAGACGCTCGGCATATTCCGGAAGCTCGCTGTGCTATCCCGCGATTCCTGTTCCGGTTTCTTTCGCTGCCCTGTGTCAGTTGAGTGCGTGCAGAGACTCTCGCCTTGTTTGTTTCGTCGAGTCCTGGGATTTTCGTGTTGTTTGTTCGTCTGTTTCCTCGGCACCTGTTTGTAGCTCATTTGGATCCATACGATTTAGATGAACCTCATCTTGATACATTGTGATACAGATCTTTGACCTCCTCCTCTTGTATTATTCAGTTGCTGTGGTTTCATGTGTAATGCGTGAAACAGTTTCCCTCATGTTCTGATTCAGTGTTCCGGTTGATTGTTGTGGTACTTGGTGATGCATAATTATAGTACTTTTGTCCTTCTGTTTAGTTTGCTGAAACAAAGTGGAACATTTCCGGCCTCCATGCATTCATCACCCAACCACTATGGTGCAGGCAGTTATTTCTTGTACTGTAGGTCTCAACTGTAGATGTAATTAAACAGATTAAGATTCAGGAGATGTTTGCCTATATTTGTCCGTATCAAACAGTATTTTCAGTTTGAGTCAAACAGACGTCTCATGTGTACTACGTTTGGTTCTGTGCTCCTTATTCAGGCCAACTAGGATAACAGCTAGGAGTTGAGGAGAATGGCAGTTGGCGGAACTCAGCCGACCCTCAGGAAGTACCTTGGTGCCCTCAAGGACACAACAACTGTGAGCTTGGCAAAAGTGAATAGTGATTATAAGGTGAAAACCTTTTTCATGAACCATCTGAATAATTTTCGGAAGGTTTCAAGTTCTAACAGACCTTCAGTGCACTTGCTGCGGACTTATCATTCTCTTCTCTACAACAGGATTTGGACATTGCAATCGTTAAGGCCACGAACCATGTTGAGCGTCCATCAAAGGAGAAGTACATAAGAGGTAATCCCTTCTCTTGGTTGAAACACTAGTTCAAACTCCAAACTACATCCTATGACTCAGTCTCCATTTTTTTAAAAAAAAATTCAGCATTAATGGAAACTAACTATATTTGAGTGTTTGAATTTTTTAACACTATGAGCTCTCATGCTCGAAATTCACTTTGATTGTGAAGCACTTTAATTTCAATTTGTCAGTAGTTGTGCCATCATATTTGGGATGCCACAAGTCACAAATCACATCTTTATTTGTTTGCAGAAATTTTTCTTTCCATTTCTGCTGCAAGGCCACGGGCAGATGTTGCTTACTGCATTCATGCCCTTGCCAGACGCCTTTCGAAGACTCGCAACTGGGCGGTATGGCTACTATACATTTTCATTTTTCATAGTAGTAATGTTACAAATGATATCCTTTCTCTAAATCAACTGTGTCTTTATGGCTGTTATGTAACAAAGGAATTTATAAAATACTCATGAACATTTTCCTTGACTATTTTCCCACCAGGTTGCACTGAAGACATTGATTGTCATACACCGTGCTCTTCGAGAAGTTGATCCCACTTTTCGTGAAGAGCTTATCAATTATGGCAGATCTAGGTCCCATATGCTCAACATGGCCTACTTTAAGGATGACTCCAGTGCAGAAGGTACGAGTTATTAGTAGTATTCTGGTACTGTCCCTTGTATTACAAATTAGGATTTAAAACTTATCCTTGTTTTCCTTCTATTTTTTCATTCAGCTTGGGATTATTCTGCATGGGTGCGCATTTATGCTTTATATCTAGAGGAGAGGCTCGAATGTTTCCGAGTGCTGAAGTATGATGTAGAAACAGATCCACCGGTATGTAATCTTATGCTATTGCTGCATTACTCTTGTTTCCTGCACTTGCAAGACCTTTTAAAATCTCAGTTCACATCTTTACATTCTGTTTTAATCCATATAACTATGTGTTCATGTAAAATGTCACTGCATATTGTACTGTTGAGTGGCACCATATATGCTTGTAATTGGAGAGAAGAGAATGCCCAGTACTGTCTGGTCTCATTTCATTGTAGGGGTATGAGGCATATTAATTGCATATGCCCAAAAGTCAACCTCCTTTGTTCATACCACGTGGACTTTGTGCTACCACACAGCAATTCAATTTCTATTCTTGGTGTGAGAAATGGTGCATGCAACTGATGCTTGTTTAACCAAGGAATCATGTGGTTTGTACTTCTGTAATATATCTTCAGAAAACTCAAGAATTTTGTGATTCTGTCTTGTTTCTTCTGTAACATGTCATACATCCGCCTGATTAATAGTTTCCTAGTTTTTGTCCTTTGTATGTGATTGAAGCTTTTGTCATGAGACAGCAACTGCCAACAATATTCTAACTATATGGACAATTGTGATCTCTGCAGAGAAGTCGGGATCTTGAAACTGCTGCCTTGCTTGATCATCTGCCACCACTACAGCAGCTCCTTTTTCGGCTTCTTGCTTGCCAGGTAAACTCTTTTTACTAGTACTGTGTGTACGATTTCACCAGTTCCTGCCTTCATGTGATGTCATCTACTTGTTCAACTCTGTTGGCTAATTTCTGAATATTTTAGCCACAAGGAGCATCATCTTACAATATAATAATCCAGCATGCACTTTCTATGGTAAGTATAAACGCCGAATTCCTTTCTTTCTCATGTTAAGATTGTATGTTCGTTTCCTTCTAAGCAATGTACTAGTGGTTTTGGGGTCTTGGTGTTTGTTGACTTTGTTTTGTGCATTACTGGTAGGTTGCTTTAGAGAGTGTTAAGATTTACACGGCCATTAGCGACGGAACAATCAATCTGGTTGACAAGGTGACTATCTTGCGCCTACCACCTTGGATAAATTTGTAAATTCTGCTAAATGATTGCTACGGTTCTTTATTTTCTCATGAAACTTATTCCTTATCACAGTTCTTTGAGATGCCAAGAAACGATGCGGTTAGGGCACTTGATATATACAAAAGAGCAACTAACCAGGTACATTTCTGTCCCTTGACTCTTGCTGATCCATTAATTAAATAATCGAGTTTAATGAAGGGGACAATTGTTCTTCGCTTTTAGCGGCTCAAAGAATAGTCTCATGAAGAGGACTATTAGCACATGAAACAAACACTGTTAAAAATGTCACTATTGAGTATCATCATCCTTTCTTCAATCAAAATTTTCAGATTGATTTATGGAGCATTGATAAACTTAGTCTTGAAGCATCAAAGGATTTTTAGTTAGCATCAAAGGATTTTTAGTTTTCAGCATCATTAGCTCTGCTGGCACTGATCTGTTGCCAAACTAAAAGGTTGAATCACTGATTCAATCCTTGGATTTTTGTTGATACATAGGCTGACCGATATTGTTTTTTTTTTTTACTTTTGAATTGCACAGGCTGAAAGACTCTCAGAATTCTATGAAGTGTGTAAAACTATACACATTGGGCGCGGTGAGAAATTCTTAAAAATTGAACAGGTATGGTAAATGCTCCATGAGTTCTTTGCAAGTCTTCTCCTATTGTCTCCAAGTTTGCAAATTACTGATAACATCTGCTGTTAATTTCCTGCAGCCTCCAGCATCATTCTTACAGACTATGGAGGAGTATGTAAGAGATGCTCCCACGATGGCAAAGGAAAAGGTTTGAAAACTACTGAGACCTGAACTCACTGAACTCACTTATGGATAGGGTAACTTGAACTGAAATAAGATATCTTTTATGTATTAACCTTTTTTTACCAACCAACTCAGAACGTAGGTGTTCGGGGTGTACACCGGCACCTCTCACCAACCGAGCTAGGTTCAGTTCTTTATCTTCTTTAAACAACAGAATGCTCACAATCACAAAGATTATGGATCTAGTTCAGAAGCAATTCTAGCAACATCTAGTTCAGAAGCAATTCTAGCAACATCAACTATTTGTTCACGTAATGCTGTGATTGGGGATTCTTAGTCCATTATGCATTCTGCCATTAACTTATGTAGAGTATGCATATCTTAGAAACTTATATAGGATTGTTTGGGAAATTCTTGTGATTATATATTGGAAGTGAATCTATGTACTGTCTATGGAAATGTCAGATTTAGCATGCTCAGTTTGAAATGTTAGATGGATATGGAACTTCACACTTATCATGTATACTATATACTACCAGCTACTGAAATTGGAGTTATTCAGAAGGCCATTCAGCATCCTGTTTATTTAGCTAACATGTTCCTCATTAAACTGTCCCTGAGCATATTTTGTTTGTTTCCAGGCTGTGCTGGCGATAGAATACAAAAAAGAGCCAGAGGAGGAAGAAAAACCAGCTTCACCTCCTCCAGCTCCAGAGCCAGAACAAGCACAACAAGAACCCGAGCCGGAACCTGAACCTGTCATAGAGGAACCACCAGTAGCTGAACCAGATTTGCTGGTAACATTCTTTGCTATAGCAATCAGTCATTGGTCACATGTTTTTTTTTTTTGGTTCCCGCTAACACTTCTTTTGCTCGGTAGGGTCTGAATGAACCTAGCCCTGCTGCAACCGCGATAGAGGAGCAGAATGCTTTGGCGTTAGCAATCGTTCCTATAGGTAAATTTCGAGTGATTGAGCACACCACTTGATGTTGGTTAACTGAGAGGCATGCCGTTGACTCTGGTTTATTGTGGCAGACGATGTTCCGAAAGCTGCTCCTGCCTTTGAAAATGGAGTCACAGGCTGGGAACTGGCCCTTGTCACGGCACCAAGTTCGAATGAAACCGCCGTTACCTCAACCAAAAAATTGGTAGGTTCCTGAACCACTTGTCTCTCAAATTGAACATTTTTCAGAGTCCAGACAGCAATGCAGCACCACTACTGCACTACAGGCTGCTGATCATTCTTTGCTGAATGTTCTCACGAAAATTTGAAATCTTTGCGCAGGCTGGTGGTCTGGATTTGCTGACCCTCGACAGCCTGTACGACGACGCGAACCGGAGAGCGAGCCAGCCGGTGAGCTACAACCCCTGGGAGGCGGCCCCCGCCCCGATGCTTCAGACGATGGCGCCGGCGACGCAGGACCCGTTCTACGCGTCGGGCGGGTACGCGGCGCCCCACGCGGTGCAGATGGCCGCCATGGCGCAGCAGCAGCAGGCCTTCATGCTGCAGCAGCAGATGATGGCGCCGCCGGCGGCCGCCGTCCACCACCCGATGCAGATGCAGATGCAGATGCAGCAGAACCCCGCGAACCCGTTCGGCAACCCCTTCGCGCCCGCCGGCGCGCACCCCTACGGCGCCGCCGGCATGCCGCTCCATGCCGGGCCCGGCAACGTCTACACGGGGCTCATCTAGCCATCAGCTTGGTCCGGCGCGGTTGGTTTAGCACCACTACACTACACCATTCTTTTTGTCCAGGTTTTCTTGTTGCCATTGTGAGGAGGAGATTTGTAGCAGCACACGGACAGAGGCAGGGCACAGGTAGAGTCGGTCGTATAGCGTCGAAGGCTGTGGGTGTATAGAGTCAAGTAGGTGGTGATTTGTATAGGGTTTGATCGTTCCTTCATGTGCAGTCGAGAGAGGGAGAGGGAGTCGATTTCTTGTTGCCAGGAGACACAGGAACACGTATTGGATTATTCTTGCTGGACACGGTTGAATAACGCCACATTCTTTCTCTAGCAGTTGACTTTGTGCAATCTAGTAGTAGTAGATGGTTTTCCGACAAGGTGAATCCGCGCTGTCCGATCGTGCTGGAAAGTGGAAACTTGCCTCGTGCCCTTTTTGCTGCTGTTCTTTTTTTTTCCTGACCTGATGGAACGTGCTTTTAGTTGGTGCGAGCTAGTGCGTGGCGCTCTCTTCCCCGGCGGTGGCGTGCGCTTCTCGAGTCTGCTCGCCGCCGACGCTTCGCGCAGCCTTGACGCAACGGGATGGCCACGTAGGAAGGGGAAGCCCCGAGATCGATCCCATCGGAGTACGTCCTCATCGCGCAACCACCGGCGGCGGCAGCATCCGGGCGACGCTCGCAAACGTTCGTGCGCGCAGCAGCGCGCCGGTGGGAGATCGATCACATCAGTTACTCTCGTCACATCACCCGAGCCGACGCCACTTGGGCGCCTAGCCCCGCCTCTCCTCCGCTGCTCGCGGCACCCTACCAGCCGCCAAGCGGCAAGAGCGGCCGCCGCCCGGGCACGCCGGCGCCGCGGCACCCGGCGCGCCCGCCCCCGCACGCGCGCGATCCCCTCCGGAGACCGGAACGAACCCGTGCTCCCCGCGCGCAATCGCCCAACAAACCCACGCCCCGTCCCCCGCACCAAGCGGGCGGGCGCGACCCCAACTCGATCGAACCCGTGCGCCGCACGCCGCCGAGCGCCGGGCGTGCCGCGACCCAACACGCGAGGCCCGGAACCGGAAGCCTCTCCACCTCCTCCACCTCCTCGCCGGCCGCAGGTCCCAATCATTGCCTCCCCCACCAGCCCACCTCACCCCACCCCACCACCCCCGCACCCCAAGCCAAAGCCAAGCGAAAAAAAGCTTAGCATAGGAGCCCCGCAAAAGCAACCGAGGGAGCGGCCGGCGGGATGGCGCGCGGGCTGCGCGGCGTCCGCGACGACCTCTCGGAGCTGGGGCGCCACCTGCTCGACATCGCCTGCTTCCTGCACCCGCTCCTCAACCCGGCCCACACCGACTCCCCGCCGGCCACGCCCACGGCCGCCGGCGGCGGCGGCGGACGCCGGGCACCCCCGCGCGCCGCGCGCCGCTCCCCGTCGCCGCACCCGCCGTCCCCGTCGCTCCTCGCGGGCATACTCTCCGACCTCGCCGAGATCGGCGGCTCCCTCCGCGGCGGCTTCTCCCGCGCCGCGACCCAGCACGACCACCCAGCCGCCGAGTCCCTGCAGGCCGCCGCGTCCCCGCCGGCCTCCCCACCTCCACCTGTCGCTGCCGCCGCCGCGCAGGTCCCCGATGATGTGGTGGGAGCAGCGCGCGCCCTCGCCGCGCGCCCCGAGGCGTGGATCGACTTCCCCGTGCTCGCCCTCGACGAAAGTAATTGATCTCTCCCCTATTATGATACGGTGCTAGCATCTCCAGCAGATTACTCATCTCCCATATCCTATATATTTTCTGTTTCCATTGCCAATAGCACTTTTATTTTTGGTACTGAGTGCCATAGCAGATTACTCAATGGAATAGCACATTACTCAATGGATAGGGTGCAGGGAGGAATCCCCCTACATTTGAGCAAGAGGGAGGTGTGTTTTGACGACCACAAAAATTTTTTTGGTATTAGCGATGGAACTGGTAATCTGCTGGAGCACCGTACATTACCAAAAGAACAGAGTTTTATGTATTAGGGAGAGAAATGAGTAATCTGCTGGAGATGCTTTTACTAGCTCCACAAATATCGCCATCTGCTTACGCAGATTGCACCTGTGATGCGGTAACTTGGGGGTGGTTACCTGAGGTAGGTTTAAAGGTTGCTGGATTAATAGCTGTTACTAGATTTTAGCGGAAGTGAGAGGCGAGGGAACTAGCTTAGGGGTTCAACTAGAGCTGTGGAGGTCCAAGGTTGCTGTTGTGTCAGTATGCGCCATGGGATTGTGGTGCGTGAGTGTAACAAGTTGGTGACCTTTGAGTTGTTTGATGTGAGTATTGGTGGATGGGATGATCATAGAGAATAGATCAATCTATGTGTTCTCCGATGCTTTTCTGGCTCCAGATTCGGGTTTTACAGCTGCAGAGTGAAATAATTGTTCTTGTTTTGCTCATTAGACTTAGATTGACAGTTAAGTTGCTTGGATAAGCTGGAACCAAATGAATAAAGTCTTATGATGTGTACTATGTTTGGGTGTTGGGAATTCGTCTTCTATGCTGTTGAGTACAGGCCTCCAAAAGGTGGCATGAGGTCATTATTATACTTTGTACTTTTGTTCCATGTGGTATTAATGATTAATTGAATATAGATTGACTTCTTATTATTAAATACAAGACTTAGTATTAATTGAATACATTATCATGAATTTGAAGATTGGTTTACTGTTTTACAGCTGTAGCAACTATATTTAGTAAATTGTTTTATGTTTAGCTATAAATGGTAAAAATATCTTTTTTGTCTGTGCTTTTACTGGTTAAGTTGTAGTCTTTTTGCAGAATTAAGTTTGGCATGATCGTACTGTAAGTTTTGATTTCTTAAGAATGCAGGCTTAGTGCTGTGAGGTTGTTTTACACAGCTCCCTTTTGGGAGAATCATTTGTGACTGTTGTTTTTCTGTGCTATGAATTTTAATTAGTCTTTTATCAGTGCAATAACCATGTGTTTGTTTGCTGTTTGCAGATTCTATAATCTCTGATATTCAAAGAGATCATTTGGAATCCATTGAAAAACTTGTTCCAGATTTAGCATCTCTTAGGACTAGGCTCAGTCCTTCTTACATGGATGAAGATGTATTCTGGAAGATATACTTTAGGCTGCTTGAGTCGAACATAAATGAGCATAGTTCGGAGGTAAGTTGGTACAGGTTCATATATTGTTCTCTACTAGCATACTTTCGATTTTATTGCACATTTCTATGCTAATTTTAGTTATATCAATTTCTGGTTTTGAACTGAGATCAAATTGCAGCATGGCCAGCAAATGAAGCTGTAGGCATGTTTAGATTAGTTTGTGTTTCCCTCTTTAGTTGATCCAATACTAGACACATGCTTCTACCATTATTATGGAAAGCTATACTCCCACATAAGTTAAAAATGCTATGCTTCCCCTTTAAAAAATTTCACAGAAGGCTCCTATTAAGGAAGCTAAAATTACTAGATATATTATTTCACAGAAGCCTCATCATTTTTCTGTTTGAACTAGATATATTATCACCTAATTCTATTTATTTGCAACCGTATTCCTACCTTCACTACTCACAAATCATCATATGTAGCAGATCTTTGTAATATGTTAAGCATACAAAGGAAGCAGCTAAAATTTTGCACATCTTTTGAGCGTGTTGGTTGACTATATAGTTGAGCTTTTAATTTGGCTGCAGATGTTTAAGCATATTTTCATATAGGAGCATTGCTGAGAGCTGACCTGAGTTTATATTAAGTATTGGTGTGATGTATTTTGCGCTAGCCTTCTTTTTTGATGTGTTCTGGGACTAAAATAATGTCAGTCATATCTAATTGACATTCAATATGATCTTTTGTCAGCTTAGATCAGCAAATAAATACTAGGGTTCACCCTGATAAGCAAATTAAAATAGTAGACAATAACAACTAGTCCATAGATTATATGTATATATTGGGCAGTAGCAGGCTGGAGGGTTCAGACATGGATAATGTGTACTGAAATACAGATAGGAAGTGTGGGTCACATAGTGGTCACTCGCATGTAAACTTTGCCCTTGGTTATATTCAGATACAAAATGTCTTATTGCAAGACGAAAGTGGATCAAATTTTATAATTCATATTTTTTGACAGTATGGTTCCTCACATTGTCTTTTTAGCATGAAGTTAAAGATCTCACATATTCAATTGGTACTCAGAACTCAATAGAATTGCAATGGAACTGCACATAAATTTCCTGTATTGATGTAGTTACCTGGTGGTACTGTGAACCCATATCTGAATTTTCCATGCATGCCAGATTTAAATCTGGATATGATAGTTTTTAGTACCTTGATGACCATGCGTTGCATCTTGCATTTTGTTAGACTAGCAAAGTGGTTTTTTGCAAGAGGCTATTACTGTCGTTGGGTTTGGTGATCTGGCATGTTGCATAACACATATTTCACCAACAGTAACCAGACCTTTTACTGGTATTGCTGATTGCAGGCATCACAATGTTCATTTGAATGAATTCTTTTTAGCCAGCACACATGATATTTATAGGTGTGCTTGTGTTAGTGGATCTATTGTTTTATCTTATTCAAAAAAATGTACTATCTCCTGGAGGCATTCTTCCCACTTTTGCCTAAGCTCAGACTGAAGCGCTATGGATAGTACTATGAATTTTGGTCCGAAAGCATCTTTTAAGCTTCTTTAAAAAAAATATCTGATGAAACCCTATTAATTAACTGAGTTATGAGTTAATATATGAATATTGCTTATTCATCTTGCTAATTCTACATGCAGGAAGACAACCGGAGTGTGCCAAACTCTATACATCACATCAATGAGATAGAGTCAGATTCTCCGCCTCATGTGTGTGAGATAGAAAGTGTTAAAAGCAACCAAGAAGGCTATCAATCTTCAGATGGCCAAGCTTTTCGAAAGACAAGATCCGAGCGAAGCATTGACCAATGGGTATTCGCAAAGTCAAAATCCGAGGAAAGCATGGATCAGTGGTCCGAAATACCTTCGGATGTGGAATCTTTCAGAGAAGGTAAAAGATACCTTAGCAGCGAGGAGCTGAGTGACGTTGATAGTGCCAACGTTGTCGTCATGGACAAATACATGGACTCGCTCCTGTCAGACCGGAGGAACCTACCATACGCTAGCTCCTCGGTCCGCCGGGATTCAGTCAGACGAAAACCTGCTTCATCCACTGACTACAGCCACCGGCCTCCACAGCCAACTCCACCTGCATCGCTGTCCAAGAAGGAATCATGGGACGTCATCGAGGATTCGGAGTTTGATATACTTGACAGTTAGTAGTGGAGATCATTGTGATCTCGGGGTTGTTCGTCCTGTTTTCTTCCTTGTCATCCTACACTCCGCCTGGTCTGTAAATGTTATGACGTTCAGGTGGTGTCAGTGATCGTGGGAAAGGATGTTTACCAATATATCATAAGTGTGTGCATATCTCTCCCTTTGTATTTTGAATGCATCCTCTCAGCTCGCATGCTGTAAGCTTGTAGCCTGAGAAAATTGTGATGAATCTCAATCTTTCTGGAATCAGTTAGTTTTCAAATGGGGATGTGATATTGACCTCCTATCTGCGAAAATATGTTGCACACGCAGGGTGCGTTTGGGAGCGCTCCGCGTGCGGAGCCGGAGCTGGAGCTAGTTTTCGTGGCTCCGCCGTACAGCCCAAAAATGGCTCCGGCTTATGCTCAGAAGCCGCTCCAATGCCGACGCCGTGGCCGTTTGGTGCGGCTCCGGCTTCTCCGGTGCCGGAGCGGCGCGCGCAGCCGGAGCCGGAGCGCTCCCAAACGCGCCCACAGGATTTGCTTGGGAACCAGGGTTGGAGGTTTCTGATTGTTTTATTTTAACCGTTGTTGGGTGAAAACACAAAATTATGTATTGTCAAGTATTTAACACGATCATGCCTATAAGGTATAATGAACGAAAGAAACTGTGAGCCAGTAGCATGATTGCAACAAAATACAAGGACACGCTCACAATGAAATTTTGTTTTGTTTTTTCCCTTTATCAACTAAAACACTGAAATTTTTGAAAGTTTGGTAAATGTTGAACCCTGGTTGGAGCTGTGGTTTGTTTCAAATAATTCTTCAGTGCAGAGAACGCTAAGTAGGGGGCAAGTAGCTCACTTTAGGTAGCTCCATTTGCTGATCATGAACATAAGAGAGATCACACTCGAAAAAGCGAAAGATTTTTTGTACCCTGAATAAGAGATGCAGCACAAGTTCACCAACAAACTCTCATCTAGTCCAGAGCAGTAACAGCGTGCAAAATTCAACTGCTCCCGAACGGACGATTTGGTTCCAAAAGCAGATCACCATGTCAAGAGCGGATCCAAAAGACGAGCTGTTCCTGCCGTCGAGCCGGCGACCATCCCCATCGCCGCCTACCGGAAGCCACCAGGTGGCACGAACAACCGAGCCGGGTCGATGTCAGGGCGGAGGCCGAGCGCGACGCGCTTCATGTCCTCCATGCCACGCTCGTACCCCTTGAGCGCCTCCTCCACCAGCCGGCGCTCGTGCTCCTTGGAGCCCAGGAACTCCTGCACCGCCGCCGCCCTGGCGCTCTCCACCTCCGCCGCCGTCGCCTTCTTCGCCTCGGCGAGCTCCGCCTTCGCCTTCTCCAGCTCCTCCTGGAGCTTCAGCGCGTGCCCGAACGAGGCCGTCGCGTAGTTCGCCGCCTGCATCTCGCGCCCACACGACATGAGTAACGTACGTCGTGCACGTGCCGTGGCGCCGGCGCGGCGTTGAGGATCAGACCTGGAGCGTCGCCACGTAGCTCGACGCGATGACGTTGAAGGGGTTCGCCACCAGGAACGCGCGCTCCCGCGCCGGCGTGACGATGCTCTGAAGAAGCTGCCGCGCCGCCTCCCAGTCGACCGTGTCGCCGTCGTGTCTGTCCGGCGCGTGCTGTGGCTTGCGGTCCTGGCGCGCGAAGAAGCCCTCCTTGGCGTTGTCCTCCTCCGGCATCTTCCTCTTCTTCCAGGTCGACGGCGTGCCGCTGCCGCCGGGCTCGCTCTTCACGGCCACCTTCGGCGCCGCCGCAGCCTCCGCGGCCGCCTTCTCTGCCCGCATGTTCTGCATCATGTCATAGATGGATGGATCCATCCCTAGCACACACACAGTGACGCAGCAGTAAGTCATCTGCTTCGTGAACCCGCCGGGAATCAAGCATCGTGTTCGCCATTTTACCTTTGGCACCACTAGTATGGCGTGTAGTGGGAGGCGATGGTGGTGGCGGTTTCGGTGCGCAAGGGGTCGTCGTTGCCGCGGCGACATTGCCATCATCGCTGATGTAAGTCCGGATATCGATCGCGGCGGCGCCGCGCACGCGCAGCAGTTTTTCCACCATGTCCTTCTCCTCGCTGGTGAGCATCGGATCGGCAGTGGATTTCTTGGTCGGCTCGCCCCAGAGCACGGGGCACGGCCACGGCGCCGCCGACTTGAGGAAGAAAAACCCCTCCTTCCACCCCTTGATGGAATCCGGCAACCCCGTGAAGAACACACCGCCGGCGGTCTCCTTGGACGAGAAACAGTACAGGCCCTTAAGCTTCAGCGCGCGCAGCGCGAAGAAGTGCCGGAACACGGCGACCGACGGCGGGCGCGCGCCGGCTGCGCGGGAGAGCGCGACGAAGGCCGCCATGACGCGCCAGCAGTTGGGCGCGAGCTGGCTCGGCGCGAGGCCGAAGTGTGAGAGCACCTCGCCGAAGAAGGGGTGCAGCGGGACGCGCATCCCGGCCTCCAGCGCGTCCGCGTACACGCAGACGGCGCCCGCGGGCGGGGGCGAGCACGCGCGCCGGCCGCCGGCGGGGAACGGGGCGAACTCCCTCGTGTCGACGCCGTGCTTCTTGCAGAGGGCGTCGAGCGCCTTCTGGCTCCGGAAGGACGAGGCGATGCGCCCGGCCGCGGGCCACGGGGGCGCGGTTCCGGCCCCGCCGCCGAAGCAGCTGCCGTCATCGTCGCTGTCGCTGGTGTCGACGGGGGTGGTGGCCGAGGCGCGCGCCGGGATGGGGTCAAGGATTTGGACGGAGGACGAGGAGGAGGAAGGCATAGCGCCTAGCGCCCTTGTGTGCGTGGTGGGGCGGCGGGCGTCGGGGCGCTTCGCGTTCTCGGAGGAAGGCACCGAGCAGATTGGCGAATGGCGATCAAGTAGCTGCAGGAAGGAAGAGCAGAGGGAGGCAGTGACCCGGTTCTCTAGGCGCCACGCGACTGCGCGAGCCTACGCCTAGTCCCAATGCAATGGGCCACCGGACTTCCCTTGCACTACTTGCTTTTCCGATTGTGATTTCTTTTCCAGTATCTTCGAGGCGCGACTGAATCCGTACATGGATAGATTTTGAATACGATCGGTTGAAAAATAATGCAACATGATCGATTGAACATGGAATAGATTTTTGAACATGTTATTTCAAAAATAATTCAAAATGAGCGGTTGATCAAACCAATTTACTGTGGTCATTTTCTCATCTCTCCTGCTTGGTCAAAGTTAGCTTGCACCTTTATTGTACTCCGTACTAAACAATACATTTATATTGCCGGTCAAAGTTAAACCAACGTAGGAAAGCTATTGCATGCCTGAATGAAAGAAAAAAAAACTCCACACCTGAAGTTTATATTTCCCCTTCTCAACTTATCATCTTCCTGAATATCGTGCATACAAGGTAAGGGGAAGACTTAAATTCGGGGGAAAACCTCTTCCTATAGCCTAGATCCGGAATTCTAGTTACAATCATTTTATTGTGAATTTTCACGGATCGTTTGGAAAGGTTTCATTGATTTCACTGGTGAAGCCAATGTCGAGGAAATCAAAAGAATTGTCTTGTCTTTACCTTATTTTTAGTCTTTTTCGCCTCGCCTTACGAATGGCTTCACACTATATTGACTAAGTCTGCGCAAAACAGGTGAGACGAATACACTACAAGTTCTCACAAACAAGCTCTCAATTGACTTGTACTAGAGTTATAGTATTTTTTTTCTTTGTAATTTCTGATATCGAATAGAAGTAGCTAAAAATTCATGTGCCAAACTCCTCAAAATAATTGATTTTAATAATACTTATAATATGGGCGTGGAACTCCTCTAAAATACTTGATTTTTTTTCTCAAGCGTGTACAAAATTCGGATGTGGGAGCGCAGATTTCCACTAGGGTGTAGAATTTGGAGTAGAAAATCTCAGAAGACGTGCTAGAGCTTATATGAGAATTCTTAAGAACAGTTTCCAAATTTTTGTTAAACCATAGAGATTGAAGCGTGCAGATTATACGGTGACAAGATAAGATGAAGAGTGTGTTTGGATTCCAGCCATAAGGGTATGTTCGTTTCCAGCCCTCTAAATTTTAGACCCATCACATCAAAGAGAATCTTGCTATTTAAAAATATTAAATAAAATCTGTTTATAAAACTTTTTGCACAGCTGGGTGCTAATTCGCGAGACAAATTTAATGAGCCTAATTAATCCATAATTTGCAACAGTGATGCTACAGTAATCATCCGCTAATCATAGACTAATATACCTCATTAGATTCGTCTCGCGAATTAGCACTGGAGTTCTGCAATTAGTTTTATAATTAGACTTTATTTAATACTTATAAATGATAAGTTTGTTTTTGATGTGACCCCTCTAAACTATAGACCCCAGGAAACGAACACACCCTAAGTCGCCACGCTACGAGTTCGGCGGCCACACCTGCGAAAGCTATTAGCGACCGTTTAGATCGCAACTTTTTATAACATTTGGAACTTTTTGCTACTGTAGCATTTTCGTTTGTATTTGACAAATTTTATCTAATCATGGTCTAACTAGTCTTAAAAGATTCGTCTCGTGATGTACAATTAAATTGTGCAATTAGTTATTTTTTTTACATACATTTACTGCTCCATGCATGTGTCCCAAAATTGATATGATGGAGAGAGTGTAAAAAGTTGGAAGTTAGAAGGAATCTAGACGGGGCCTAGCTTAGGTTGGCTATTAGCTTTAGACCGCCACATATTTTCACGTTGATTTTCTCACTACAACTTAGGCGTCGGATTTTTTGCGGCGTGGCAGGATGTGGTTGGGCATCCAAGCAGCCCAAATAACGAATGAACAGTAACGGTGCCTAAGTTACATTTTACACGTGTCGAATATGTGAGGGAAAATGTTAAATCTTACTATTACGAAGGTCTTTTAAGCTTCCAGATAAAGCCATCTAGAATCGTAGATGGACACTTAAAAAATATCCATTGTAAATTTTTTAAAAATTAGAAACATCCGGCCATCAATCCGACAACTCGTCATTGAATCTGTTATATTTCCTAATAAATTATCCACCTCTGCCATTATAAAAATAGACTACGAAAGTGTTTGGTTTAGCGGGGCTAAACTTTTAACTCTATCCAATCGGATATTTAGATACTAATTAGAAGTATTAAATGTAGACTAATAAGAATACCAGTTGCATAATCCCGAACTAATTCGCGAGACGAATCAATGAAGCCTGATTAGTTCATTATTTGATAATATGCTGCTATAGTAAATATGTGCTAATGATAGTTTAATTAGGCTTAATAGATTCGTCTCGTGAATTAGCCCTGACTTACGCAATTAGTTTTATAGTTATCTCATATTTAAGTCTCCTTAATTGCATCCAAATATCCAAAATATCCAATATGACACGGGTAAACTTTAGCCCTTAGGATCCAAACAATCCCTAAACTAACCTCTAAACATGTATCTAAATTAGCCACCTCTGTCGTTATAAAAAGAATCTAAAGCAACTCCTAATCTTCTTGTAAATTACCCACCTATATTATTATAAAAATAATACAAATAACCCCATAAATTTGCTTATAAATTATCCAATTATATCATCATTAAAAGTTAAAGTGATCCCTAAATCGGAATCTAAATTATATAATTATAACAAGATATTAGAGTGCACGAATATAAAATTCTAAATTACTATTTCTATTATTATTAATATATTATTTATATAAAAATACTATCCACGATATGTGTCACCATGTATTCATATATGATGGAAGAGATAAAAATACCAATTCACAAACAAATAGTTTAATTAAATATATATCAAACATACATTGAGGTGTGATGCAAAATGAAATCTATTGCCATTAGATAATAATAAATATGTATTTTAGAGTATGTGTTAGAATATCTAATAGATGAAAGAGGACGTAAGATAGATAATTATAATTATTAGCTATAAATTTTATTTTTATATTAATTCTAATTATAGCGCACAGCATGAGTTGATAAGCTAGTATAAAACCAATTTTGCATTCATATTTTAGGCCCTATTTAGTTCCCACCCCGTAAACGTAAAAAAACCGTAAACACAAAATTTTCAAAAGAATCTTGCTAATTTGAAGTACTAAATGAAGTCTATTTACAAAACTTTTTATATGGATGGGCTGTAAATCGCGAGACGAATCCAATGAGCCTACTTAATCCACGATTTGAAACAGTGATGCTACAGTAACAATCCGCTAATTATTGCTTAATTATGAATTAATTAGCATCATTAGATTCGTCTCGCGATTTACAGCCCATCCTGCAAAAAGTTTTGTAAATGAAATTTATTTAGTATTTCAAATTGATAAGATTCTTTTATTTTTTTTTTTGCCTTTACGCGTCTTGAACTAAACAGGGCCTTATGCAATATTTATTAATGCTTCGCGGCTAGCCTTATCGAGCAGCTCTAGCTATATAGGCTTTTCAGTGACAAATCACATCACTCCCGCCTTCATTGTTCACTTGTACTAGATCCATTTTGTAAATTTTTTTAATAAATTTTTTAAGTTGAAAAGTCTAAGAAATTGGTGGAAATTCTCGGGGGCTTGCAGAGCACGCGTCGTGAGAATCCCAAGAAGCATGGTCGTCAAGACTCTAGACGACTACCCGTCTTCTCCTCTACCGGCTGCCTCCTCCTCCCATTTCTCTACTGACCAAGACAGAGCTCACTCTTGCTGCTGTTCTGCACCCACGCCAAAGACCCAGGCAACCCGCAGTACAGCCGCGAGATGCCTTCCTCTGCTTCGTCGTCGTCGTCCTCCTCCCTCTACATCATCGGCGCGCGCGCACCGGACGCCGCCCTCGACGGCGGCGATACCGACGATGACGCCAGCGGCGGCGGCGCGCTCTCGAGGCCCGTGGCCGAACGCTTCGCGTCCTCCTTCCTTACCCAGGAGTCCCTCGACGCCCTGTGCAGGAAGTACGGCGTCCCGGATCAGTTCAAGGCGATCCTCCCCGCCGGCCACCATCGCGCGTGCTCGCCGCCGCCCCCGGGGACCGTCTGCGTGTACGCGCAGGCGCTGGAGGCCGGGATGCGCGTCCCGCTGCACGGCTTCTTCTGCGAGGTGCTCGCCCACTTCGGCGTCGCGCCGAGCCAGATCGCGCCCAACGGGTGGCGCGTCATGGCGGGCTTCCTCGTCCTCTGCCACTTCGCCGGCGTGCCCCCGTCGCTCGCCGTGTTCCGGCATTTCTTCTCGCTGTGCGCACACAAGCTCAAGGGGTGGTACTGGTTCCGGGGCAAGGACTCCGCCGGCGCGCTCATCAAGGGACTGCCACTGTCTCTCAAGGGGTGGAAGGAGGGGTTCTTCTTCCTCAGGTCGCCGACGCCGTGGCCGTGCCCCGTGAAGTGGGGCGAGCCGTCAAAGGTCTCCACCGCTGAGCCGGTGCTCACCAGAGAGGAGCAGAGCAGGGCTACTAAACTGCTCCGTGTTCATGGCGCCGCGGTCGATCTCAAGACGTGTCTTTCCGAGAGCAACCTCGCGGCCGCCATGGCCACTGGCTCACCGAGACCGCCGCCGCCGCCGCCTTCTCCTCGTACTGCAAGTAACGCCAAAGGTAAAACTCGAGCCTTCCATGACTCCTTCCCTCCCATGACGTGTGTTCTGTAACAAGCAAAGGGCTTAGTGCTCTCGATACATGACAGGGATGGATCCATCCGTCTACGACATGATGAAGAGTCTGCGAGCGGCGAAGGCCGCGCAGGCTTTGGGGGAGAAGGTGACCGCGAAGAGCGAGCCCGGCAGCGACACGCCGTTGTCCGGGACGAAGAGGAAGCTCGCGGATGACGCCACGAAGCAGGGTCTGCCTCGCCATGAGCCGAGCACGCCGCTCGATCATGCCCACGGCTCGTCGTCCGGCGCGGCGCCGCCGGGCTTCTCCACCCAGAGGGCATCAAAGAGTAGTGTCCGTGACCACGATCCGGTTCCAAAGCCGCGGCACACGCCTGACTTACCTGACGGGGGCGACACCGCCGGCTGGGAGGCCGCGCGGCGGATGCTGCAGAGCATCGTCGCGCCGTCGCGGGAGCGGGCGTTCTCGGCGGCGAAGCCCTCCGACGTCATCGAATCGAGCTTCGTCACAATGCTGGAGGTTCGTACGAGACCGACGCGTCGCTACTCGTTTACGCAAATCGTGTCTTGTTCTAAGTTCCTTTTTTGCTCGCATTGGGATCATGGCGATGGATGCAGGCCGCGAACTGCGTGTCGTTCTCGCTGGGCTACGCGCTGGAGCTGGAGGAGAAGCTGGCAGCGCGGGAGCGCGAGGCGGACGCGCTGCGGCGGGAGCTGACGAAGGCGAAGGCCGAGCTCGCCGGGGCCAGGAAGGCGAGCGCGGGGGAGGCGAGGAGCGCCAGGGCGGCGGCGCTGGAGGAGTACCTGGGGTCCACGGAGCACGAGCTCCGGCTGGCGAATCACGCGCTGACCGGGTACGAGCGCGGCATGGAGCACATGAAGCGCGCCGCGCTGCGCCGGTACCCGCACCTCGACCCGGAGCAGCTCGTCGTGCCGCCGGACGGCGGCGGGCCGTAGTAGCGCCGTGACGTCGGACCGAGCCGCCGGCGGGAAACGATGTTCTTTTGTGTGGGTGCTGTGTCAACATGGCTATTGCCGGAAGTGTTTTTTTTTTTTCTTTTGTCGTGCAGGTCGCTAATCCGCGATCATGCGCGATTGGTTAGATTAGATGGACCATGCATTCTAGGCAAAAAAAAAATGGCATCAGAGATCGGACCATATATTTTGGTTTCAGGAATTTATCGACGGATGCCCACCGTTGGATCAAAGACAGGTGCTCCCACACCCGCACCTTCTCCTTTGGTTCGTTGGGTCTCCTTTGTTGCTTACTAAAATTTGCTATACCAGAATGTGGGCAAGTTTATAAATTCTGATATCTATTTTACTAAAATCTAAAGAGTAACCCACCTTCTAAATTTGTTAAGATTTTGGTAAAAAAGATACGTATACTTATATTTTAGCATGCTCATATTTTGATAGCCAACCAAGCAGACCCGTTATTCGCAAAAGAGGCGCCTCTCTTATACACATACTCTCGCTTCTTGGTGACATCTCCATTGGATCCATCACTTTTGTTCCTGTTAAGGGTCGTTCAGGAGAGTTTATTCTAAAACAGCTTTACTAGTTAAGTTAGTTAAGTTAAAGTTGATAAACTAAAAAAATAGTTTTATCTAATATCTAGTCTATTTTAGTCTCTACTTACAAAATAGCTCCACACTGCATCATTTCAATTTGCGCAAAATACGTAAAGCTGAAGTCGAAATAAATCCTTCGAACAGATCCTTAACCTGCAACTCCAGCATCCGCCGAGCTTGCCGCCGCCTCACCATGCGGCCATCGTGCCTATCTATAGGAGGTGTGAAAAATATAAAATTCATGCGAGGTTACCAGCGCATGTGCAAATGAACATGGCTAACTAAAGCTCGAGCTCGGAAGCGTGGCTGCGGCCGGTCCAGAGGCCCGAACCAAACCCCGACCGTTGAACGAGACGAGCCCGAGCCGGACCCTCCGTTCTGCTCCGTTCTGGAAGCAACGGCCGCTCCCATCATCACCGAGCCAGCCCAACCGGCCAACCAACCAACCCACCAGCTCGCCGCGCCGCACCCAAACACGCACGCGCCGGCCTGGCCCCACCGCCAATTAAATAAGGGGATCCCGCGTCCCGACCCCACCCAATAGGCAGGCAGCCAGCCAGCTCGGCGTGTCCTCCGTCTCCATCTCGGCCCAGCCGAGCCCAACCTGTCCTCCCCTTTTCTTCCTCCCCCTCCCCCTCCCCCTCCTTTACCCCGAGTCCACACGGCAGAGGAGGCCAGGCCAGCCACCCCGGGGGAGTGGCGGCGGGCGCGGGGATGGCGATCCTGTACGCGCTGGTGGCGCGCGGCACGGTGGTGCTGGCGGAGCACAGCGCCGCGGCCACCAACGCCGGCGCCGTCGCGCGCCAGGTCCTCGAGCGCCTCCCCGACGGCGGCGCCGACAGCCACGTCTCCTACACGCAGGACCGCTACGTCTTCCACGCCAAGCGCACCGACGGCATCACCGCGCTCTGCATGGCCGACGACGCTGCCGGGAGTAAGCGCCTCCCCACCACCCCGTCCTGTTTCCTCCTCGGCATCGAATCGCGCGCGAGGCTGTTTCGAACTCGACTGGGATCCGCCGGCGGGGTGGCTCTGTGGTTGACGTGGGCGGGCGCCATAGGCGGGAGGGGTAGCGGAGATCCGGGAAGGGGGGAGTAATTTGGGGGTTTTGTCGTCACGCGTCCATCTGGTCTGTTCACTAGCAGGGTGACCTCAGGGGATTGGTGGTAGATCGGGACAAACTGAGCCACTGAGGAGTCGCGATTGGGTTCAGCTATAGCGAGCTAAATGGCGTCTGAGAATGGATGGGCTGGGTCATAGCTTCAGCTGTTTCTGGGAGTTCTTCTGGGTTGCTTGCTCCAGTTTTGCTTTGCGGCTGTTGACTTTTGGGATCAGACTCATTCGTTGTTGCAGGAAGTGCTAGTTAGTATACTAGTAATTCTCACTGTACCGAATACATTTTCAAACTAAACTGTTGTTCTCTGTTGGCTGCTAGAATTTTGATCTGTACAGAAAACCAGTTTACTGTACGCCTTGCAATATGACGTTCAACAATGTCTGATTTCTACTACTGTACGAGCCGCATCTTGGCACTAAGTATCTACTAGATTTTTTTTTTGAAATAAATCTACTAGAATTTTGTGCCTGAAGTTTGGTATTGTCGTGGCCGGCTATAAGTTTGGTCAAAGTTTGTCAAGTTTGATTTAGGACAA
This sequence comes from Panicum hallii, assembly GCF_002211085.1. Lineage (NCBI taxonomy): Eukaryota > Viridiplantae > Streptophyta > Magnoliopsida > Poales > Poaceae > Panicum > Panicum hallii. The sequence continues at coordinate 49,441,465 of NC_038045.1, forward strand.
ACCTAATACGACATGTAAATAAAAACAGAGGGAGTAGCTTATTAGTGTTTTTTCTCGCGTTTTGCCACAGGACGGATACCCTTTGCATTTCTGGAAGACATTCATGGAAGATTTGTCAAGACATATGGCCGTGCTGCGCTGACAGCTCTTGCATATGCAATGAATGATGAATTCTCAAGGGTCCTTAGCCAACAAATGGACTACTATTCAAATGACCCTAACGCAGATAGAATAAACCGCATGAGAGGTGAAATCAATCAGGTAATGCACCCTCTTTTCAGTTGTTTTGTCTATGAAGACTGTCATGTATTGAAGAAAGCATATTCTGAAAACTAAGTTTGAATCTATGCTGTGATCCTGATATTATAAACTAGAAGTGGAAATGCTGATGCATAAAGTGATTGAACTGCCTCCTTTGTGGAACTGCTTGTTATTTCCAGATACTTGTTTTAAATCAAGCCATAAAAAAATCCTGTTGATCGAGCATGTTGCCAAATAAGGTTCTAACAGTTCAAAATGGATATTTACTGCTTATTATTTTCTTGCAGGTTCGTAGTGTTATGATTGATAACATTGACAAGGTCCTAGAAAGAGGTGATCGTTTGGAGCTGCTCGTTGACAAGACTGCAAATATGCAAGGAAATACAGTTCGATTCAAAAGACAAGCTCGGCGCTTCAGGAACACTGTTTGGTGGAGAAACGTCAAACTCACGTATGTGATATTCTGACTAATTAAAAATACCATGTTATCATAATCTTGCATATTGATTTTTTCCTTTACTTTTTGCCTCATGAAATGTCGTGTTGTGTGCCACAAATAGTGACCATTTGTATGACATTACTCAGTGTTTACATTTGTTTTCAAAAGATTGCATAGATCTGTCGTTAGTAGTAGGAGTAACAGAGATTGACACATAAGATTATCTTCTGGCTAAAGCAACAGAAGAAATTACGCCAATGGTGTTTATAAAAGGTGGAATGAGAGAAAGTTGTTTTTTTCTCTCAATTAATAAGATGCCACATGATAAAGAAAGTACATACACTAGTTGCACAAAAAATTGATATGCACTTTGGAGCCTGCTGTTGGTTGTATGCTCTAATCAATCCTTAACTTTTAGTTTGGGATGCATCTAGCCAGGTACTTCATGACATTCACTCCTTTTTTGTTGCGGCAAGCAACATTATGCATAACCTTCTACTTTTGAACAATGATTATATGTGGAGGTCCTAGACTCTTAGTATGATGCATTGATGCTATGATGTTTCCTTGACTGCTATTTGAGCCTTTTTGCCTGCAATAAACGTGTTCTATCTCTGTTCCCGCAGGGCTGCGTTGATACTTCTCCTTCTGGTAATCATATACGTCGTGCTTGTCTTTGTGTGCCATGGTTTCACCTTACCAACTTGTATACGGTAGGGTATGGTGTGCCTGTTTGTGTGATTATGTCCCCTATTCCTGGGGAGCTGCTATCGCGGCACTGTTGCAATTGGTTTTGGTGTAGAGGAAAGCTACAGTTTGTGGTGTAATAGTGATGGGGTCGATTGTGAAAAACTCAATTAAAGATGCAAACTTCGCATGAGACTGCGTCTCGCGGGGTTTTTGTTATGGCGTAGTTCCTGTGCGCCTGGGTCGTGTTTTATTTGCGCTTGGGGCTATTCTTGTGTCTGTACATGAATTCAGTTACGACTATATTATGGCTATGCTATCTAATGTAATATGCTTGAGTTGGACGATGACAATTGACATAAACATGGGCCTGTCATGATTCTTTTCTTCTTCTTTTTTTGAAGTCCCAGCCGCACCGATCAGTGTGTGCAACAATTGACATACACATGGAGATAGTGCCAGCTTGTTCTTCTAAGGAAATGAATCTGCCATGTTGTAGAATGATTTAATTTAACCTGACACGTAGACTAGAGCAGTGGGCGAATGGAACTGAGCCACCTTTGATCACTGGTAACGTTGCATGATACGAAGGTTCTCGCTTCATGCTGACAAGAAGCGTCCGCTTCAATCTAGCGAATCTATTATCTGATTCTGATGCGCCGCACGCGTGGCACTTGTACAGTTGTACGTAGCTGTCCAAACCTTTGGTCAACAGGTCGCGAGGGCCCAGCGAAGCAGAGGCAGCCGACTGGTGCCGCCTTGAACCACCACCGCGGCGCGCTCACGGCTCTGCGCCAACCATCATTTGCTTGGGCAGCCGGCGCGAGCTCTTCCCCCGCGCAGCCTGGCTGCTCGCCGCTCGTCAGCCCGTGCCTTTCCAGACTTCCAGCCCACACCCTCCAGCCCCCTGCGGCCAGCGTGCCCGGGTCGCAACTCCTGAGTCCAGACCGCCCACCCGGCCACCCCACGTTGCCGCGGCGCGGCGCACATGCCGTGGCACGACCGCCATGAGCCCCCAGCCAAACTCGCCTCGGGCTGCCGCGCGGGAGGTCGGCGCTCTGTGGCTGTGTACCACCACCCTACCCTACCCGCGGGCTCACGAGAGCACGGTGCGCGCCCGTCCCGCCGCCTGCCGACCTAGGCCATGGCGTCCATCCACCACCCCGCGCGCGCCTTCTCGTGCTAGGCAGCCAAGGCGTCGCCCGTGCTGGGTGCCGGGTGCGTGCCAGGGACGAACGAACCCGCGCAGACAGGGACGAACGAACTGGCGTGCCCAGCAACGCAGGCGGCGGGTACGTACGACGAGTCGACGACGCGCCGTGCGCGCACGTCGACCGGCAACGGCAACCCAGCAGGGGTGCGAATGGCAACACGGCACCGCCGATGACACCAGATTGGGCGATCAGGCGGTGGTGCGGGCTGCCAATCGACAACAGGACCCAGACAAGGCGATCACGGATGGCACCGCCATCTTCCCCATCAGGGGTCAACATGGTATGTTCCAAACATAACAATATGGGCGACCAGGCAGTAGCAGAGTCGTTTCCCCATTTTCCGTACACAACACATACACATCTGGAAATTACGATTTTCGAGATAACTCGGTCTTGACCGTTTGCAGTACAAACATAGGTTGGAATAGTAAACAACAGCTACAACACAACGCCAGGTTCACGATACTTCTTACAACTTCCCGTAGTTCAAATTTACGCTCTGCTAGGGATGATAACACACTTAACAACAGACAACGGTTCTAGTAACATTCTAACAACAGAGGGCAGTTCACTGTGTAATGCTGATGCTCTGGTAGATAAAACTCCTCTCAAGCTGTGCCACAGCCCACAGGTTGTGCATGCTGAGCGAGGATCACAGCTGTTCCATCGCTTCCCCAGGATCATGCTGAAGTATGGGCGGCTCTGCGTAGGCTTCCGATCCGTTGGTGGTGTGGTCTGCATTTTCAACAGCGAAAGCAGAGGTACTGAAAGTCCCGGCAGGTCCATTTGAAGAGTCATTGACGAAACTTGTTCTGGACTCCGAGCTCGTTCCCAGAAGATCAGCAACCAGATGGCCAGATGTTCTATCGACTGATATCCCACTCTTGCTTCCACAGCCTTCAGATAAGACTGCAAAGGAGTCCAGAGAATTAGAGTTGCCTTGGAAATTTTGGTATGGCTCCTCTTTAAGCAGCATTGGTTTGCTGCACTCCTGATCATCAGTAGGTGCGCAACTGCGACTTCCGTCAGATGAGGAAGTGTTGGCAGTGTTTCTATAATCTTTTGAATCAGTCACCAAATACAGACTTTCATCATCTTTCTGATCAAATGAGTTCTTGTGTTCACTATCTCCATCCTCAGCACTTGTGCCCACTGTGGAATATTCCAGAACAGATGAAGTATCACCACAGCAGCTGCGGTAATGTTCGACCTGAGAAAGCATAACAGTACCTTGATGATCAGTAGACAGATGCTCTGAAGTTTCATCCAATAAGATAATCTTTTCTGCACTGTCTCCATGGAACGCTGGGGAGTTAATAAGAGGCCCACAGCCTTCAAGAACTGGTGCAGCATCACTAGGCACAGTTTCTTGATAGCTTTTAACAAGATGGCATACCTCTTCTGGATAACCAGAACCCATACTTGTACCCTTGTTTCCAGAGTCTGCATCGAACTTGGGAAACATCACTTTAGAGATTTCTGGAACCAACACTTCATAATCATGAACTACTTCAGAACAGCTCTGAATATTTGCAGTTTGTTTCTGCAGCAGGGGCATTTCGGTTTCAAGGTTACAAGAGGTAACAAGCCTACCACTTCCATCAGAAGGCAAACTCTTCTTGTTTTCACAATCTTCACCATGCTTGGGCAAGATATCCATGGTTTCAAATTTTCCCATGAGCAATATTTTATCACCATTAACCACTCTGTGGCAGCTCCTAATGCTTTGGGTTTCGTTCTGTTGGAGGGATATTTCAGTTCCCAAATGACCATCAGCCACATGGCTCTGCATTTCATCTTTCAACGAAGTCTTCTTATCTCCAAAACCATGCTTGCCCAGGGTGTCCATGATTGTAGAACTTTCAAGAATCAATGATGAATCACTTGTGATTTCTTCATCATATTCAAAGGAGCCTTGAAAGCTTTGTTGTTGTTCATCTTGCAGGAGCACGTTGGTTTCAAAATATGGTCTAGCTAACTGAGTATGTGCATCCTTACACGATAAAATGATGCCCTTCTCTTTAAGATTTTCATCAGATATTCCAAGCATATCCGAAGTCTTGGTGCCTTTAGGAACCAATGCAATGTCACTTGGACATTCTTGAGGGAAGGATGCTGTTGCTTGCCTCTTCTTCCTTCCTGTTCCCTCAACATCCTCACTGTAAAAATCCTGATCCCCTCCTTCAACACGTGATTCATTAGCACGCTGCTTAACATTCATGGAAGAGGTTCTCATTTCTTCTTTAACATTAACCTCACTGCTGTCATGTTCTCCAGGAAACACTGCGGGCATATTTAGTTCATTGTCACATGAGTCCATCAACTTTGAGCAACCTTTAGGAACAAATGAATTTTTGCAACTGTTGTATCTGACAGGTTGTTTGCCAGATACATCCCATTTATTTCCATCCTCACAAAGCAATGGCTCTAGGAACGTCTGAATTTCATTCTGCTTCCCCCCAGAATACTTGGTGGATCTTCTCCAGACAAATGAATGGTTAGATGCTGGAAGTCTGTTCAGCCTATCACTTGAAGGCATAAACAGCATTCTATCATTATGACATGGAAATGGCTTGCTATGCTGTGCCTTCTGCTTTTTTTTCCTCTGAGAAAGGGAATTGAAAGACTGAGCACCTCTTGGTGGAGATGCTTCGGTCTTGGACCTTTTTCCTTGGATATAAGTTTTATGTGTTTTCACTAACCGAGAAAACACACTTGTTCGCCCTTCACTGTCAGAGCGGAGCTTTGAATTTAACATGGGAGGGTAGCATCCATCTTCCTTCTCCTTCCTAACACAAACATGGTGGAAAGTAGTATGGTCTTCAGAGTCACTGCTACCTTTAGATTCAGAAGAGGGGCTCTCATCTTTTAGCAACCCAAACAGATCATCAACACCTTCTAAAGTATCTTCCTCCTGCGGAAGTGGTATAAAGTCATCAGTAGATTTTTCATGCATTGCTTCTTGGTTGCTAGGTATGGTGACCATTGCTGTATCTGCTCCAGTGTGCAGGGGAGGTTGTGAGCACTTGGACTTAGCCACATCAGAGATGTCCGATTGCAGTCCTCTGTGAACTAGTGACGCAGAATCAGTTAATTTGTCACCCAGAGTGGACGAGGAACATGTTTGACAGGGGCTTCTGAATGAACCACATGAACTGCTGGTTGGACTGGACTGCACATCAGTTACTTTAACCAGAGAAGTTTCAAGCTCCCTTGGGAGGTCATCTTTTAATCTTGGATTCTGACAAAGTTGCAACCTGTTCCGTGAAGAAAACAAGTGAAGAAGCTTTGCAACCTGTATAACAGTAGCACGTGAGGTCAATAGCTAAGCATATTGACAGAACACGAGAAGACTGTGGAGCAGACCTGTTGATGTGACAAACCATAGCTAAACTTGTTTTTTATGGAATAGTTCTGGACAGCATCTCGAAATTCACCTTCCATCAAAGGCTTGCAAAACCAAATCCTCTTGAAACGTATCTGGATTCAGAGAAACGCAACATGAACAGAAATTATTACGATTCATAATATCTCAGGAAGAGCAGTATGAGATTTACTTGAAATATTGTACAATGAGATAGCTATGAAATTAGTTTGAAAACATAAAATAGAGGGAAACATGTGTTCCATGTGGGCTATCACAACTCCATTGAAAAATTACATGAAAGCACGGATTAGATGACCTAAAAGACAATAATTAGCAAGTCTCAAAAGTATTCATGCCTGAGAAGGATACCGCCTTCCTGATGAGACATATGCATCAGGAATAATGTTCACAGCTCCATTTGAAGTTGCTTCAAAAACCCCATGAAGCTTACACTGCTCAACATCATATAAGAATAAAGTTGTGCCAGCTTTAACTTTCTCTACGAAATCAGCACAGCGAGGAGAGAGGCCAAAGATTTTCTTGTTAAAGCTCTCCTTCCTGGTCAAATGGCTGCACAGAAAAACTGCACCACCAAAGGCTGAATACTCCTTACTCTGTGCCTTCACCATTCCAAAACTCACTGAATTCCTTGGTAACATGTAAATTGACAATGAAAAGGGTAAGCAAATCAACATTTACTACCAAAAAAGAAGCTGAAAATAGACCAAATGCTTCCTTGGCTGCTGCAGGTATTGCATGGAAAGAATTGCAACCAATACATAAAACAGCAGCATATCACTCCAGTTGAAGAGAAGACAATCTCAGGTTAACAGCAGCTGTGAGTTGTTGTGTATTGAATGAAGATTTGTATATCAAGGACTATCAAGCTCAAATATGACAAAGGAACACACACGATTGACAACAGCATAGATCTGGTTTCCATTTTTACTTAGAATTGAAAACAGAAAAACTGCATGATAAATCTTTAAAAAACCATAAAAATGCACACAATTGGCCTTCCCTTTGCTGTTTGGGGTCCATGATCTTACACAAGATGAGCAACTCAACCTACATTCCAAGGAATCGCAATCCCTAGAAAACTCGCAGCACTCGAAATTGAACTGCGATTAACTGGGGCGGGTTTTTGCCGTGGTGCCCGGGGGTTTAGTTGAATCCCCAACATTTTCGCAAAAATAACTTTACCCGCACCAAGGTTTCTCAGTCCTCTGACTGGAATCGTAACCGATCGATCCTGCACGGCCGATGAAGGAGAAGAGCCTATTGATTATCGAACCAGACCAGAACCACGGATGGATGGATGATCAGACTAGCCACTCTACCACGCAGCAAAAGAATCCGCTACTAACTGATGGGTTGAAGAAAGCTTCGGGTTTGGCTTCTCGGGGCACCGAAAACAGCCCGCAGAAAAAGGAACTTCCCGGAAAACTCATCCGCGCAAGTTAGGGTTCCTTACCACCGAGTACCAACGGAAGGAATCGATCAATGCCGTGTCCGGATGGGTCCTCCGTTCCCGCGCCAACCTAGTATAGTAATGGGCGCGGGAGGAGGCTGACGACGAAAACTACGTCGCCCGAGTTCGCCGGCGGCGGAAGTGGCAACTGGGGCAGAAGAACAAGAGGACGGTGGCGTGGCCGTTGGGCGTGGGCGAGTGTCTCGAGGTCTCGTGCTGGGCTGGGCATGCATTTTTTTTCTCTCTCTCTGCCGGTGTCCAGCCCATCGCCAGAATGTCTGAACATTTGTTTTTTCTTTTCAGTATAGTCTGTGATACTCAGAGGACTTTTCTCAAAAAAGTAGTTGGTGAATAAACCCTAATTTTCATTATTTCTCGGGTGCAAGTATACAGAGGGATATTTGTTGAGGGAGTTTATGAATAAGGAAATAACCTTGGCACGTGCACGTGAAATCTAAAATAGCGTCAACTCCACTATGGAGTAGTACGTGTTAAAGCTCAAAACTGTCTTGGACCAAGTTCTAATCTCGACTGCAATAGATTATATTGCATTGCATGGGGGCAACGCCAATAAGTTCTAAGCTCAAAACTAGTGGACGTACATGAACATGTCAATGACAAAGCAGTCATATCTGAGCATCACAAGCCTAACATGATTTCTTCAGAAAAAACAAGCCTAACATGGATCATATCATTATATCATATCCATGTCCGGACATCATCACAAGAACAGATGAGAGTAAAGCAACAATCAATTTCACTGAAAAGAACATGCCAGGAAACAGCCTGCAAGTAAAATTCATGTAGGAGAGCATCTTATCAGCAGAGTGCCCAAAAACTCTTGGCCAACCATATGTTAGAAGCATATTAAGATCTCCTTACAGAATTATGGCTCTGAACACCGAATTCAGTTCTGAACTCAATCAACTGCAAGGTACAATGCGATAGCTAATACGGTCTATTTACAGCAGCTCGAGCATTGCGTGGCAAAAGCGCATGGATCCTAAGATATACTACTCATAGGGTTATCTCCAGAAATTGTGCAACATACTGTTGTTATCAGCTCCTTATATCGCTACCTGATCACTGTCCTTCCTACCCTCAGTCTCAGTCGTCATCTGTGAGAAGTGTGGATGTCAACTTGATACCTGGTTGAGTCACCTGCAAATTGCTATTTCTTGCACGGCTCTGGGCATGCTGATTCCTAAGTCGTTCCACAAAGGATGGCCCCATCAGCTTACTCCTCTTTGCTGAAGCATCTCTCTCCTTGCTTTGAATGTCTCGGGGCGAAAAACCAATCTGTTCCTTCCTTCCTTTCAGAACTGCTTCTCTGTTCTCTTGTAGCTCAGAAAGTGTAGGCCTGTGTGATGCTTTATCAGAATTAACAGAAATTCCATTGCCACCACTGCTAAATGATACCTTTTTTGCCACACTGCAAGCTCTCATTGGGGATAAGACATCTGAGAGTTCATCAAGCTGGACGATTGCCTTTCGTTTGCACCCCTTAGCCTGCGACTCTGATTTGCTGTCTTTCATAATGTGCGCAAATACACTGTCCTGACCAGTTTCACTTTCAGAAATGAACCTTTGGTTCAGCACAGGTGGAAAACACCTATCATCCTCATTGTGTTTTCCATTAAATGGTTTGGGAAATCAAAACTTGATTTCCACAGCTGATGTTACTCTCCATGGTTGAATGGAAGCTTATGGTCCCCATCAAAGTTGACTGATTTGCATCACTGTCAGAGTTACAACCATCTAGCTCAAGTGGTATATAATCAGCATCATCTGGTTTGCTTTTTTCTAAGATATCTTGTGCCTTGAAGACAGCATGCTTATGCCAAGGCTGTAGAGGAGACTCATGTTTATGAGCAGGATGCTTGCCAATGTGTTTGGCATACATGAAGGGACTATTTGGTAAAGAGATTCTGTTGTTGCAGAACATGGAAGATGAACGATTAAAGGAGGCATGAGTATATAAACTGAACTCTCGACCAGTACGAGCCAGAGAGATTTTGTAATCCTGTAAAACTCTTGATTTGGGTTTTTGGTAGGGCTGAAGCCTGATCATTCTTGAAGTAAATAAGTCCACGAGATCCAAAACCTGTGCATGAGAAAATCCTCAAAACAGTAGCAACTAGCAAGGAGGTTCTAATTAAGGACAATGGCTGAATCACATCACAAATTAGAAACAGCAAACCTGTTGGTATGATATACCAAAGAAAGACCTTTGAGGGTGGAGACAATTTCCTTTGATGGCATCAGAAAATTCAGCTTCAGATAGTGGCTTACAAAACCAAACTCTTCTGAAAAGAACCTGAATTTCATAGAGCAGGCATGAAAATAGAAGAACCTTTATCAGCACGTTCACACATGATAAAACCAAAACAAAGCAACAAAAAGGATTACGAAATCACAGAAAAGATTCATAGGAAGCAATGCATAATTGAGCCTGCCAAAGAAAATGGACCAGTAGACTGGTAAAACCATGAGAAGAAGCCAAAAGCAAAAAGCATACTTACCTGCGCTGGTCGAAACTTGCACAATGAAGCACATGAATCTGGAAGAATGTTCAATGCTCCATCTGAAGTTGCCTCAAACACTCCATAGAGTTTTCTTTCATCATGCTCAAACAGAAAGAGAAGCATACCAGCTCTGATCTTCTTTATAAAAGTTGCAGCATAACCAGGAAGGGCAAAATGTTTCTGTTCGAAGAACTGCCGCTTAGTCACGTGATTGCAGATGATAATTGCACCACCATATACTTCAGGTTTGTTAGAGATGTCCAATTTGTGATGCTGCAGGTTCCTTGAAAATGAAATAATAAGCACAAAATTCAGAGACGTAATACATTCGGCAAACACGTCGACAAGCTAATAATGGTGCCGCTGTATAATACAGGTTTATCGAAGGTATTTAATTTTTGTGTTGCAGATTCCATTAAAACGACAGAAAAGATAATGAATCCAAAGAATACACGCTATAGCTAACTTTGAAGACTTAGCAGCAACTGAACTCACATTTAGTCTAGCATTTTCAATCAGGCTAACAACGATCAAGATCTATACCCAACAGTGACAGAACTAACAACAGAAAAGCACAAGGTTGCTGGCACCAAAAATTGGTTAACTTTCTCCTATTGCTAGACACATGCAAGTATCTCAGCAAAGCTAACAGAACAAGCATAAACTAGTAATGTTCTAAGAAAGCAATCATGAAGACTAAACAGCAACTAGGACTCTATGAGAACAATTGGTAATCTGCTATGTAGTGTCTCCAGTACAGCTGGAACCAAACATCCAGATCCGGCATTCTGAATTCTAGATAACAATAGCAAAATATTCTATGTAGCAGGATTCAATCCACAAGGCCATGAATCCAGGTGTTATTCTCTCTTCCATAATTGTACCAAGAAACAAAAGTAAGACCTAATTATCCAAAATCACACGTGCACCTAAAACAAGATTATCTTTTCAGAACTTGTAACATCTCCAAAAATGCATTCCAATCCACCACTGCGCAATGTACAGTGATGATCATCCTAAAAGGCTAAACCGCAAAACATTCGCATCCACGAGAAATGAAATAAGAAACAGTTAAACAAGGCGAAATGCCACCCACTCTTCCCCACCAAGAACTGGCAAGAAATGCTTCATCACTAAAGATTTGTACACCAAGCACAACTACTGAGCTACACGAATCACCAAGAAACCTAACCAAACACGCGCAAGAACGCGTTAGATCGATGCAAAAAAACCGAAGAGAAGGCGGGGACAATCACACGGCAAGCGTACCAAGGGCGGCGATGAAACTGAAACCCTCCTCTCCCTCCCCTCCCGCTCATGCCCCCGCCTCTCGGCCTCCAGAACGGGCGGTGCCCCGCCGCGACCGGCTGCCTCTGGTGCCCCTGCGTCCTCCCCTTCCAACCGATCGCCCCGCCCTCCTCCCACCTGACCCCGTCCGCCGCCTTCTCCTCCTCTACTTGAGCGCCTCCTCTCCAGACTTTCCCCTTATCTCTGGCTTCTTTCTCCACCTCCACCTTGTGGATGCGCCCAGCCGCATCACGCTCCTCCCGCCGCCGCTCCTTCGCCGCCGCCGAATGCGACTCCATCGCCGTCTTCTCCGGTGCGTGTCGCATTTCGTTCAGGTGCGCGCATGTCAAAGCAAAGCGAGCCGCTTTGCGGAGTGGTGGTGATCTCGGGGAGAGTGCGCGTGTGTTTGAGGAGAAGAATGGTTAGCTAACTGGGCCGGATTAACAGATAACGAGATTACGATTACGGCCCACTATACTGGGCTAAAAATATCTTCCTTTTTCGGGCCAAGTACCCATGGACAAATGCTACCTCTTCATTTTTCCTCAGCTGAAATGCTAGATTTATACTAGCATGGCAGACGACATTAAGTAAACACACATTTCCTCAGGTCAATAACCTCCATTTTCTAAAAAAAAATGGAGGTTCTCTGCCTCCATTTTCTGAAAAAATGGAGGTTCTCTGCGTCTGTACTGTATTTCTAAAAAAACCCCTCCATTTTCGTTCTTGGAATTGAAAATTTAAGCTCCAGTTGGAACACAATGATCTTCTGCGTGGCTGGTTTTCATCCATCCAACATCACATTGCATTCAATTACTCATCCAGCCATCCTACAGCCCATGTAAATGGAAGTTCCACCGATTCGAAAAAGAATAGTGTAGGCATGAGTCAACATTTCCTCTTGCTGCTGAGTTCAGACTTAGTATTCACCAATCTGTTTGGGTAACATTTACAAGTATGGATGATTACAGATGATGAAAAAGAACAGGGAAGGTCACAGATCACTCTCTAGCTGATTTAGTCACCAATAACATCCAAGTCATCGCATATGGTGCCTGAAAAAGCAGACTGAAGTTCAGTGCATCAAGTAATTCGAATATGCAATGAATAATCCAAGCTGGAGAGGATGGTCTGACCTAAGTGTTTCTTTCGTCCCTCGACGGACTTTGCAGCGGATGGTTGGGAGACCAAGGCGCTGGTGTGCCTCGTAGCGGTGGCATCCAGAGAAGCCTGAAGATCACGCAGGAGCATATTCAGTACAGGGAAATGGATATATGGATCTTGAAGTGATGAGAGGGCGAGTGATCAATTGGATCTGGAGTCTGGATTACGCACCATAGTAGACCCCATCAACCTCTAGCACATCAATCTGCGGTAGTCAAGAAATTGAGCCAAGTAAGAATCATTGGGAAGTAAACCAACAGCATCGGAAATCCAACACACAGTGCATGAGAAAGTGTCCTATGGCAAGATCAACAAGCCCTTCGGAATGCTGTAACATGATCCCATAAGTGAAATAAAATTCTGACTAAACTATATGCTCTTAAGCTGGCAGAAGAAAAAGCTGGGAAGACAGTGCAGATATATATCTCTGCTTGAGCTATCAGCTTGAAGAAGCATTCATGCAGCTAACCTTAAGCAAGTTACACTCATCAAGAAAGAAAGAAACTGAATGGGAAGCTACAAAATCAGTCAAATGAAATTCATACTGATATGTATTCACTATTTAGTGATCAGCATCTTAGTAAACAACACCCAACATTTTGTTACATGCCGATTTTGCGTGTCTGAATCCTCATAAAATCATCCATACTAATGCTGTGAAAGTTCACTCTGAGATTAGGCATGCTCCAACTGAACATAAATACTAGTTCAAGAAGCCTCATATGTAAACTAATATCTAATTTACCCCTGCTAGAAACTACAGCAGCATGCTCCATTACGTGGCTCAGCTGCAGGACAGATGTTTACTGATCCTAGTAAAGCTCAATCTGATCAAATTGGTGTTTTTCTGCTCTTTGTGAGTTTAACAAAAGTTTAGTGGACCAGAGCATATACTTTCGTCATCAATAATGCAATTCTTTACTAAGTCTGCCTTTTTTTTTTCAGATAACTGTGATGAGAAATTAATGGGCATGGCTCTGACTGGACCATGAGGAACAAACTGCCATTCTCAGATGCTATCTAAAGTAGTAAATTTCTAAACAAAACAAGAGGAACATTTTGGAAAGAAAAAAGGTACTCCCACGCATACTAAAGAGAACTGCGACATCTTTGGTATAATGTTATATCATGGAGGGAATATGAAATATTAACAAGAACTTGACCAAATATTAAGCAAATTGAAAAACTGCTCTGCTTGTGTTCAAAGCTTTCTTTGCGATTCAGTGAATTCAGTAAGGTGGAAGTATGGAACAGGTATATGCATTAGCACAGAGTTGAGTTACTGTTGATTCATATGTACTGAATTCCCAATAAGAGAGTTCGAATCTGATAGGATCCTATCTAACAAGATCAGGACTAACCAATAATTGTACTTCTGGATGAAGTAATATGAAAGGAAAAGAAAATACCCACAGGTACTTGGAGGCCAATGACACGAATACTGTCCATGAGCTCTTGCACCTTGGCTGGATCATTGGCACGTGTTCGCATCAGTGGCCTTCGGATCTTGTCCAGTGGAATTTCCATGATCACAGGGCCCTTCTTATCCGAGTCACTTGTCAGGGATGGAACTGCTGCACCTGCATCCCGGTGGATTTATATATTTCAGCGCCATGAACTCCACCGGCAATCATTTCCCACCACAGGGTAACAAATGGTGGCATGCTGAAACAGTCATTTTCTGAGATACATATTCAGCTTCATGAAACATGATCTCAAATTATCTAACTCTGCATGAGACTCATCCCCAAACGAATGTCTTAATTTATCTGTAGCTACTCCAGTATCAGGCAGACAGAACTTGCTGACAAAACTAAATTGAACTTCCAGTGAGTTGTAAGTGGAGTACGAAATCAAGATCCCACAAATTTAATTTCTTAAAACAACACACTTGGGCACGCCTGCACAACCTAGAGACTACACAAGTTCAGTAACACTTGGATCAACCCTGACATACAGTGTTTGACCAAGATTCAACCCTCCGCATCAGTTCTTAAGCTCAGAGAGACCAATTTCTTGAACTGAACTAAAGCAAACACACCGGTCATTCAGAATCTCGAAACTATTGCAATACGAGAAAGGATCCAAGGAGGGAGGGCAGGTACCGTTGGAGGAAGCGGAGAGGGCCAGATTCCTGCTCCTTCTTCCGCTCGCGCTCCTTCCCCTTCCCCGGATGAAGGAGGCGTGTGTGACCACGCGGCGGTGGAGGAGGACGCCGGGGGTCATCGCCAAACCCAGGCTCGAGCTCGACGCCATTGCTTGCGTTGCGCCTGCGCCTTGCTGCCAGCAGTTTCTTGCCGGCCCTCGGAGGCCGTCGTGGCGTGTCGGAGCGTCGCGTCGATGTGTGCCACAAGAGTTCCCTGGGCCAGATGTTGGGTAGGTTGGGCCGACTGGGAAAGGCCTCCTCATGCGGGCCGGGCTATTTAGGTCGTGTTGGCTTTATTGTTGGGCCTTACAAGTCAAGCGCGCGCTGGGCCGGGATTCTCAAGTACTAAACAAAAGCATTTTGCTTTTTCTTTAAAAAAAACAGTCTGCTATAGATAACCTTTGTGTCACGGATACTTCCCTAGTCCCTGGTGGGAGGAGTACCTATATCTTCCTTAAAAAAAATGAAGGCGCACCCATATCTATCTGATCATTCGATATTATAGACATTACAATCTATTTTTGTAGTGGCTTTGATGACCTATTACCCCATATGAGGCAAGATGTCCTATTTTTTTTAATCCTATCTTATGGATGGTGCGTGTGGATGCATATTGATTCGAGAATATCTTAAAATATTACATTTGGATCCCTTCATTTTGAGAAATTGAAATCTACTTTGTAGAGTAGGCTATTTATCTTGAAATATGATATTCCACAACTTTCCAAAGCATATATATATATTATATATATATATATATAAAAGCTTATCTTAAATTCATAGGGGTGGGATCACGGGGTGAGAGAAGGAAATTGATTATATAAATCTTCATATTATGTTTTTAATGTATAGCTTATAGCACACTTTTCAACTCGCTTCCCTATAGCAGAAGTGCAGTACATATATTCCACATACAACTATATTAGCTTAATTAATTTATATCTAAATTATAAGTATTAGAATGGAATTCAATTCCAAGTTCCAAACATGGCCTAAAAGATCTTATAGATATGTACATCAGACAAAATTGTATATATTTAGTGCCATGCAAATCATGAGAAAGATATGCATGTTTGATTCAAACAGTTTATGGTCATTTTTAAGATAGTACTTGTAAGCATCTAGGCCCTTAAGGTATGTTTCGGTGATTAATGACAACCATTATTGTGACTAATGAGTTTGTGCAGCTTTATAGATCATTATTGCTCATTTGGTTATATGTCAAAAGAGGCCCCTAATTTTCATTATTCAAAAAGGCGATCTCGGCATTCAACTCTATAATGTGTCAAGACTAAGGATCTTTCTAGTCCTAAGTGTCATAAGGTTGAGAAGGACACTTAGGTTAGTATAGGTTTTATAGTTTTGTAGTGATCGCACTATTAAGAGGGGTTTAGGCTTAGTAACTTGAGCATGGACATGGTCATTTGAAAATGGATGCACACAATGGTCACTCAGGTTTCTAGAAGCTCAAATAAGTGGTTCTCAACTTATATCTCAAGAATATTTGGATTTCATTCAAGACTCAAGTCAGAAACGGCAAAATCAGAAAAATCCTATTCACCGGTTTAACCGACGCGTCAAGTTTTATATACGTCGGTTAAACGAGGTCAGCAGGACTGGACAAGTCAATACACCGGTTAAACCGGCGTTATTTGAATTTTGACGTCGGTACAGTTGTCCAGAGACTCGGTTTTCAGTTGATCAGTGGACAACTACACTCACCGGTTAAACCGACGCTATTTGAAATTGGACGTCGGTGCAGTTGTCCAGTGACTTGGTATTTCTGTTGATCAATGGATGATTACACTCACCGGTTAAACCGATGCAACGACGGTTAATCTGCCCAAGCTGTAACGGCTAGTTTTCAGAAGTGGCAGTTTACATTCACCGGTTAAACCGACGATGGCTATTGGAGGGACGTCGGATTAACCGGCGCTACGCAGTTTTCTGGCAGCTTTTTCTTCAACGGCTCTATTCGTGTGAGCTGCCCATATATACCCCTCCAATGGGTCATTCTACCACTCTTGACACCAGGCAACATCCAAACACACATACTTTAGTCAAGAGCCACCTTGAGCTTCAACATTTCATACACTTGTTCATTCAATCATTCAAGAAGCAAGATTAAGGACTTGGGTAGAGAGAAGCTTGTGTGCATCCATTCTTTGTGATTGGTTCTTGCTCAAGTGAAGGCCTTAGCTTGTTACTCTTGGTGATTGGCATCACCTAGGCGATCTTGGTGATCGAGGTGATTCTCGCGGAGCTTGCCAAGGATTGTGGAAGCCCGGAGAAGAGACTTGTACGTGGCTTGATCTCCACCACACCGGGATGGTGAACGGAGACTCTTAGTGAGCGCCCTCGTCTTGGTGACTTGGGAGGTGACAATACTCTTTGTGAGTGTCACAACGTGGATTAGGGGTGTGCGCCAACACATCGATACCACGGAAAAAAAATCCGGTTGTCCCTTGTCCACTTTACTTTGTCAAGCATTATCTTTCATGCAATTTATTCATGTGCTTGATTTAGGGATCACTAGTTAGCTCTACCCTGCTAGGCTTTATCTCTTTCTATCTTGTTTAGCTTGTGTAGGTTGTTTAGTTATCCGGTTGGTGAATTGGTGCCTTTCTAGTTTTGCATAGGTTAAGCTTGTTTTATCTTGCTTTAGAAATTGAAAAAGGCCCAATTCACCCCCCCTCTTGGTCCATCGATCCTTTCAATTGGTATCAGAGCCTCGTTGCTCATTTGGATCATTAGGCTTCACCGCCTAGAGCTATGGCCAAGATGGGTGGTTCGTCGCCTCACTTCGAGGGCAAGAACTTTGCCTATTGGAAAGTTCGCATGGCCGCATACCTTGATGCGATTGCCCCCGAAGTATGGTTGGCAACTAAAGTCGGATTCACCGGAGAACCCACCCCCGACCAATTAAAATGGAATGCTAGAGCTAGAAATGCAATTTTCGAAGCTATTAGTGAGGAGGTCTTTGCTAGAGTTAATGGCATGGACCTAGCAAGTGATATTTGGAAGGAGCTCATTGAAATACATGAAGGTTCCACCAAAGTTCGTGAACAAAAATATCACTTGTTTAGAGCTAAGTATGATTCCTTCAAAATGCTAGCTCATGAAAATTGCAATGATATGTATTCTCGCTTGAATGTCATTGTCAAGGACATTAATGCACTTGAAATATCCAAAATTGACAGTGCATCCATCAACCGCAAGATCCTCATGCTCCTCCCGAAGCCCAAGTATAACATTATCAATGCTATACTTCAAAAGGAGGATCTCGCCACAATGGAAGTAGGAGAACTTGTGGGGGAAATTCGCGCTCATGAAATGAGCATTCTTGGTATGACCGAAGAGCCAACTTCAAGCAAGTCAATTGCTCTAAAGACCAAGACAAACAAATCCCGCAAGCTCAAGATGGTCAAACAAGACTCAAGTTCAAGCAATGAAGAAGATGATCATCATGAGAGCTCATCCGATGTTGAAGATGATGGAGAGCTTGCTCTCATGATGAGAAAGTTCACATGCTTGAATGAGAAGATCAATAAGAAGGGCTTCAACTTTGACTCCAAGAAGGGAATGTTCCGGCCAATGGATGTCAAGAACAAGATTTGCTACAATTGTGGCGAAAAAGGACACATCCGTCCAAATTGCCCCAAGCCGGACAAAAGAAGCAAGGACAACAGGATTAAGCATCGCCATGATTCAAGCGATGATGAAGAAGAGGAGAGGAAGAACAAAAACAAGAGATTTGGGAAGAAGAAGTCCCATGACAAGAAGACCAAGCTCTTCCCGAAGAAGAAAGGGCATACCAAGAAGAGTTTCTTGGTGGAGAAACAAGAATGGGTGACCGATGTCTCATCAAGCGAAGACTCAAGTGATGAAGAAGACATTGTCACCGTCGCCCTCACCAATGAAGAACCATCTCTACCTCCGCCTCCTATGTGCCTCATGGCGAAAGGTAACACCAAGGTATGTGAGGTAGATAGTGAAGATGATAGTGATGAAGAGCTTGATCCTAATGAATTTACTAACCTCATCAATGAGTATACATCCGTCATCAAGAGGGAAAAGGGCAAAGTTAAAGTTCTTGAGAGCACTCATGCCAAGTTAGAGCTTGCCCACTCCGACTTACTTAGTAAGTACAATGACTTGCTCAAAAAGCACAATGAGTCACTTGTACTTGCTAAGCAAGTTGAAGAGAGCCACAAAAAGCTCAAACAAGAGCATAGGGAGTTGGCTCACAAGTATCAAGAACTTGAATTTGCCTATGAAGTAATTGACCCAAGTCTTGAGAAAGTTGTTCATGAAAAGGTCAATGCTTCTACTTCATGTGATGACCTACTCATTGATGCATATGCCACTAATGTTGTGCCCAAGCTTGCCTCTACTAGGGAAAAGGAATTGATGGATCAAGTGGCAAGCCTCAAGAGTAGTGTGGAGAAACTCTCAAGGGGAGAATACATCCACAAGGAGATTCTCTTTAACAATGCCCGTGACTATGGTAAGAGAGGTCTTGGTTCATTTCCGGAGCCAAACATGGCTACAACTCCTTCTCCGGAGATCAAGACAAGCTTCATCAAGGAAGTTGGTTCATATTGCCAACATTGCCAAGTCACCGGGCACCACACTAGGGAGTGCACTTTACCATCACGTCCTCTTCCTAAATTACCCAAGAATTACTCATCAATGTTTCAAAATAATCATTTTCTCTTGAGTAAAGTGAAGGGTAAGGTGAAGGCCAAGTTCATTGGCAAAATTGCTAAGGAGTCGAAGAAGAAGCTCCCCAAGCAACTTTGGGTCCCAAAAGCTCTTGTCACACATGTGCAAGGCCCAAAGCTTGTTTGGGTTCCGAAAACTCAAAAATAAATTCTCATGTGTGTAGGTGAACTACAAAGCCGGTGGAAAACATTGGGTACTTGATAGCGGTTGCTCTCAACATATGACCGGCAATGATAGCATGTTCACCTCACTTGAAGACCCCGGCGATCATGAACATGTCACCTATGGTGATAACTCAAAGGGGAAAGTCTTAGGTTTGGGTAGAATTGCAATCTCAAAAGATTTATCCATTTCAAATGTTTTGTTTGTAGAAGCACTTAGTTTTAACCTCATTTCTATTGCACAATTGTGTGATCTTGGACTAACGTGTGCCTTTGACAAGAATGGTGTTGTAGTGACTCATGAAAAAGACAAGTCATTGGTATTCACGGGGTTTAGGCATGGCAATATCTATTTGGTGGATTTCTCTTCAAAGCAAACAAGCACCATGACTTGCCTCTTCACCAAGTCATCTCTTGGGTGGCTTTGGCATAGAAGAATTGCTCATATTGGCATGAGCAACCTCAAGAAAGCCCACAAGAGAGGGATGATCACCGGCATAAAGGACGTCACTTTTGACAAGAACAAGCTATGCAAAGCATGTCAAGCCGGGAAGCAAGTTGCAACTCATCATCCTATCAAGACGATGTTGTCTACCTCCAAGCCGCTTGAGCTACTACACATGGATCTCTTTGGTCCAACTTCATACAAAAGCATTGGCGGTAACCTCTATTGCCTAGTAATCGTTGATGATTTTTCACGTTACACTTGGGTCATGTTTCTAGGCGATAAGGGTGAAACTCCGGAAATCTTCAAGTCATTTGCAAGAAAAGCTCAAAGGGAATACAATTCTCCAATCGTGAAGATCCGGAGTGACAACGGCACCGAGTTCAAAAATATGAAGATTGAAGAATGGTGCGATGAAGAAGGAGTCAAACATGAGTTTTCCGCCACCTACACGCCCCAACAAAATGGAGTGGTGGAAAGAAAGAACAAGACACTCATCACCCTAGCAAGAGCAATGTTGGATGATTATGGCACGTCCGAGAAGTTTTGGGCGGAAGCAATCAACACGGCGTGTCATGCATCCAACCGAGTGTATCCTCACCGACTCCTCAAGAAAACTCCATATGAGCTCATCACCGGGAGGAAACCAAATATATCATACTTTCGAGTCTTTGGCTGCAAATGCTTCATTTATAAGAAGAAAAGGCTCGGTAAGTTTGAAAGTAGATGTGATGAAGGTTTCTTTCTTGGTTATGCATCAAACTCTAAAGCATATAGAGTATTCAATCAAACCTCCGGGTTAGTTGAAGAAACATGTGATGTGGAGTTTGATGAATCTAATGGCTCCCAAGAGGAGGTTGTTGGCTATGAAAATGTAGGGGATGAAGAAATTGAAGAAGCCTTAAAGAAAATGTCCATTGGGGATATCAAGCCGGAGGAGGTGCATGAAGACAATGATCAAGGGGGAGGAACTTCCTCATCTTTACCAAACACCTCCGCGGCACCCCAAGCAAATGAAGATCAAGATAAAGTTGATCCACTACCCCAAGAAAATGTGTCAACGCCAACACCCCAAGTTCAAGAACAAGAAGAGCAAAATGTTCCACCACAAGCACAAGTCACTCATGATCCACCCCAACAAGCATCCACGCAAATACCGCTAGTGAAGCATGGTCGCATCTCCAAGGATCATCCAATTGGTCAAATCATTGGTAGTCCTTCCAAAGGAGTAAGAACTCGCTCTAAGTATGCTTCATTTTGCGAACATCACTCGTTTGTTTCTTGTATTGAACCCACTAGCATAGAGGAAGCACTTGAGGACTCGGATTGGGTGATGGCCATGCAAGAAGAGTTGAACAATTTCACCCGCAATGAAGTATGGGTCCTCGAAGCTCCTCCGAAAGACAAGAACATCATCGGCACAAAGTGGGTCTTTCGAAACAAGCAAGATGAACATGGGATGGTGGTACGCAACAAAGCAAGACTTGTGGCAAAAGGGTTTTCTCAAGTCGAAGGTTTGGATTTTGGTGAAACTTTTGCTCCGGTCGCAAGACTTGAAGCTATCCGCATTCTTCTTGCTTACTCTTCACATCATAATATCAAGTTATATCAAATGGATGTGAAAAGTGCTTTCTTAAATGGCTTTATTAACGAACTTGTTTATGTTGAGCAACCTCCCGGGTTTGAAGATCCGAGGAATCCTAATCATGTTTATAGGTTGCACAAGGCACTCTATGGGCTCAAACAAGCTCCAAGGGCTTGGTATGAGAGGCTTCGTGACTTCCTAATCGTGCAAGGCTTCAAGATCGGGAGGGTGGACACCACATTGTTCACAAAAGACGTCAACGGGGATCTTTTCATTTGTCAAATTTATGTTGACGATATTATCTTTGGCTCAACTAATGATTTACTAAGCCATGAGTTTGCTACCATGATGTCTAGGGAATTCGAGATGTCCATGATTGGCGAATTGACCTTCTTCCTTGGTTTTCAAGTAAACAAATGAAGGAAGGGACATTCATTTATCAAGAAAAATATACTAAGGATATCTTGAAGAAGTTTAAGATGGATGAATGTAAGCCAATCAAGACACCCATGGCAACCAATGGGCATCTCGACTTGGATGTGGACGGTAAACCGTTGACCAATCCCTCTATCGCTCTATGATAGGGTCTTTGCTTTACCTTACCGCATCTAGCCCGATATAATGTTTAGTGTGTGCTTGTGTGCTCGTTTTCAAGCTAACCCTAAGGAATCACATCTTTCTGCTGTGAATAGGATCCTTCGGTATCTCAAGCACACTCCTAGCATAGGCTTGTGGTACCCCAAAGGCGCTAGCTTAGATCTCTTGGGATACTCGGATTCGGATTTTGCCGGGAGCCGTGTCGATCGCAAGAGTACCTCCGGGGGTTGTCACTTGCTTGGGCGTTCTCTAGTTTCTTGGTCGAGTAAGAAGCAAAATTCCGTGGCTTTGTCCACCGCGGAAGCGAATATATAGCTGCCGGTGCATGTTGTGCCCAAATTCTATATATGAAGCAAACCCTTTTGGACTTTGGTGTGAAACTAGGAAGAATACCCTCCTTTGTGACAATGAAAGTGCCGTAAAAATTGCCAAGAATCCGGTTCAACACTCTCGCACAAAGCACATTGATATTCGCCATCACTTCTTGCGTGATCACGAAGCCAAGGGGGACATTTCCCTTCAAGGTGTGAGATCCGAGGAGCAATTGGCGGATATTTTCACAAAACCTTTAGACGAGAGTACCTTTGTTAGGCTAAGAAATGAGCTTAATGTATTAGATGCGGCAAACGTCATGTAAGTTGCCATGTCATATAGAAAAATGCATACATATAGGACACTTGTCTAACCATGGAAAGATAGTGATGAGCAAGGGTTTAGCTAGAGGTGGTGGTCCACTAGTTTTTCCTCTAGGCTTGTAGAAAGGCTCATCATGATGAAGCTTTCCGTGGGATCAAACTTGACAAGTAGATCTTAAAATCTCGCTATGCATTTCTTGTCATATAGTTGTGCATCTCATGTTTACCTTTCTTTCGCATGTGTTTGTAATTTGCGTTATCATTGCATGCGTAAAAGTCACAAAGGAGATCACTTGATGAAGATGAGACTTGTTTTACATGCAAGATCTTAATTCATGAGAAGTGAAGAGAGTAAAGTGTTAGGTGCGTTATTGCCTAGTGAGCAATGTCATTGTGAGTTTGAAACTTTCCTCCTTCAATATTCCTATGACATGGCTCATACATTTTAATTTGGCGCTTTGTCTCTCTTACGACTTATCCTTGATTTTGAAAAGAAAAACTATTTAAGTTATTAAGCTATCCTATTTTGAGGGGTAAAGTCGCCTATGCAAGTCCATTAACTTGAGTTTAGTTGAATCTTATAAGTTCATTGGACTTAGCATAGAAAAGTGAGCTGAGAGAGGGTTTTTGGGTTCACCGGTTAAACCGACGTTCAATGGATCTATACCCATCGGTTTAACCGGCGTTACTAAGTGTCAGCCACAGCTCAGTCATTTCAGGCGTTCAACCGGCGTATACAAAATTTGCAGCATCGGATCAACCGATGAACAGAACACAATTTTGACCTGAAAATCAACTGTTATTTGCATCATTCAACCGACGAGTTCATTTTTCAGATCATCGGTTCAACCGGCGTACAGATACAGATTTGGCAGGGCTTCTAGTAAACTACACCGACGCAATCAACCGGTGTTCAAAACCTAAGCGTCGGATCAACCGGCGATAAGAAAAATTGCGGGGTCCACATGTCATATTTCTCTCTTGACCGGTCACGACCCTTCACTCGCTTTCGTTTCCCGCTCGACCCCTCGCCTTCGCCCTCGCTCCTGTCACCGCCGCCGCCGTCCGCCGCCTTGCGCCGCCCGCTCGCCGTCCGTACGCCGCCATCCGCCGCCGTCAGCCACCACTCCGCTCGCCGCCGCTCGTTGCGCCACGCCCGTGCATTCCCTCGCGCCGCCGTCACACCGCCGCCCTCGCGCCGCCGCCGCCCGACGCACCGCCGCCAGCCCAGCTGCGCCCGCGCGCACGCACACCACGCCCCTCACTTGCGCCCGTGCGCCACCGCGCCGTCGTCGCCACCACAGTGCCGCCCACGCTCCAAAGTTCCACCGCTAGTGCCGCTCCACGCCGTCACCAGCACGTCCTGCACACCACTGTGCCACCCGCGCATCACCGCGTCGCCCGCTTGCCACCGCATCGTCGCGTCCGTGTTACTCACTGTGTCGAGATGGGTCGTGACAAAAGGAAAGGAAAGGAGATCGTGGTTGAGGAGCCCGCGCGCAAGCGGACTCGCGCAGCGAGAGAGGCCGAGAGGGCCGAGATGGTGGCTAAGGCCGCCGAGGAGCAGGCGTCTGGCCGTGCTCGTCCGTTCGCTATCAGAGATCCGCCAGCCAGAGGCAGAGGCAGAGGCAGAGGCATGGGCAGAGTCAGAGGTGCCAGGGCCACCAGAGCCACAGCCGCAGCAGCAGCAGAGTCAGAGCAGTCAGCTTCAGCGGCAGAGTCCGATTCAGTTTCAGAGTCAGAGCAGTCAGAGCAGTCTCAGGGGCAGGGTACACAGCAGTCACCAGCTCTACGACGTTCTGGCCGCACCCGGCAGACGTCCCCCGCAGGGGAGACTTCACCTGTGACCGAGCGTCGCACCGGACCTAGGACGCGAGGAGGCCACCAGCCACAGGAGCCTCGCAGGTCCACCGCAGCAGCAGCAGCAGCTCGACGAGCCGAGGCCCTAGCGGCCGAGCGCGCAGTGTTCCGCATGGACACTGTCGTGCGTCTGGAGCCAGGTGTGCTGCTCCAGAACTTGACCAAGGCCAATGCGGCGAAGGTCAAGAGGCTCAGGTGGAGTGTTCAGGAGGAGGAGTGGTTCCCGGTGACACGAGACAGCAGGGTCGATCGTAGATTCTGGACGCTCCTTCAGGCCAGTTTCTACGAGACCTATCAGAGGCGGGGCCACAGGATTTTCCCTCACCGAGTACTGGACTGGGTTTCTCTGAGGACAGCTGCAAGGGGAGCCGATGTCCGCGAGCACTTCGATCACTTCAGAGGTCTGCCCAGGTTGCTCTCGATTGAGAGGAACAGATACATTGAGGACTGGGTCAGAGTTTTCTATGCCACTGCTTGGATAGCCCCAGAGCGCAGAGCTGTTCACTTCATGTTCGGAGGGCAGGTGTTTGGTTTGTCCAGAGCGACACTCGCAGGGATACTTGGAGTTGATCTTGTTGACGTCTCTCTGCACGAGATGGTCTACGGTGCTGCAGATCCACCTCGCAGGGCCATGATTGGCGGGATTGCACCTTCTCACGAGGCGATCTCACAGTGCTTCCGCCAGCCCTTCCCGGCTTCCTACGCCAGGGTTCCTAGCCTGCTGACCCCAGAGGCTTACGCTGTTCACATGGCACTCCGAAGGACTTTGCTCCCGAGGAGTGGCTACCCAGAGGGGTTCACAGGTCTGCAGCAGCTGCTACTACTTCACATCCTCACTCACGAGCCGTTCGATATTGTTGATTTTATTCTGGCAGAGATTGAGGATGTCATCACTGATGGGATGGGGGTCGTGCGTCAGTTTCCTTATGCTCACTGGATTAGTTTCATTTGCTCTATGATAGTGCCAGCTGAGTCACCCATCAGTGCAGTCTACAGACAGGACGAGACTCCCTGGTTCCCAGTCTACCGCCCGACAGCACCCTCTGACAGGAGGAGAGGGAGACAGGCCGATCGCGCTGCCATGGCACGGCTGTCACCCGAGGTACAGGCCCGAGTGGCCCAGGAGGATGAGGCACTGCTTGCCGCAGAGGCACAGCTTCCCGGGGGAGATGATGAGATTCATTGGTCAGACCTAGAGTCAGACTCCTTCGAGGACGAGGAATACTTTCCTGCACCTGCTCCAGCTAGTCATGATCACGAGGCAGGAGGTTCAGGAGAGCCAGCTCCAGTGTCAGCTGCTGCTACTACAGTTTCAGAGTCTCAGGTGTCTCAGCCGTCTGAGCTCACCGCACTTTTACAGCAGCTGGTCACTCAGCAGAGGGAGGACCGCCGGGCACAGGAGGAGGCCAGGAGAGCCCATGAGGCCCAGCTTGCACAGATTCAGAGGGAGGCCGCCCGAGAGCGAGCTGCTACAGAGGAGCGTTTCGTCGGCCTTATTGACAGAGTCTCTCAGAGGACGGACGCTCAGTTTCAGCAGATGCAGCAGGGCATGATGGCGATGTTCGGGATGATTTCACAGTTATATTCTCACACCGGACTCGCCCCTCAGCAGCCAGCACAGTCAGGTCTTCAGGGCGCCGGAGCACCTCCACTTGCAGTTACACCTGCTCCGGCCCCCACTGCTCCAGCTTCTTCCGCGACCCCAGAGATCATGTTCTCACTGTCAGCACTTCTTGGGTCTGCGAGTCGTCCTCTTTTCTCTCCTCTGCCTGCGACCTCGCTCTTCCAGGAGTCACCCTCAGCTGTGCAGTCCGTTGGCCTCCCCGTCGTACCACAGGCATTACCTTCGGGGGGAGGCGGAGAGGTGTCCTTACTTCAGCAGTCGTCACAGCCGGCAGCATCAGCACTCACTACTTCAGATGTTGACACATCTTCTGCTGAGCCGGCTACTACTTCCACGGACCCTCTCCCAGGCAGTGCTAGCACCAGGGCCTCGACGACAGCCTCGACGACAGCCACACCTCCCGTCAGCTCAGCACCAGCAGGCCCTTCAGACCAGCAGCTACCGGCAGTCACTGAGGATCCACCGTCCGACGACGACGACGACGACGATGACCCGGATCGCTTCCTCGCCGTCCCGCGGCACCCGGATCAGTAGCTATCCTTTTTGGGCTTTGATGCCAAAGGGGGAGAGGGAGTCAGGGGGAGGGTAGCTTTAGAGAGAGCTCGATCAGGACTTTGTTGTTTCTTATTGTATTATACATTGTCTTATATTTGGTTTCAGTTCATGGATATGTACATTTGTCATTTGAGCATGCTGAGCTTTTGAGACATATCTATGGATTTCGTTTGAGCCTTTGAGCTCTTTGGTTCCTTTCTTTCGAGTTTGCCTGTGTTTATTCTTGCCATATCTTTCTCGCTCTCTCGTTATTTATGTCTGTGTTGTCATCAATCACCAAAAAGGGGGAGATTGTAAGCATCTAGGCCCTTAAGGTATGTTTCGGTAATTAATGACAACCATTATTGTGACTAATGAGTTTGTGCAGCTTTATAGATCATTATTGCTCATTTGGTTATATGTCAAAAGAGGCCCCTAATTTTCATTATTCAAAAAGGCGATCTCGGCATTCAACTCTATAATGTGTCAAGACTAAGGATCTTTCTAGTCCTAAGTGTCATAAGGTTGAGAAGGACACTTAGGTTAGTATAGGTTTTATAGTTTTGTAGTGATCGCACTATTAAGAGGGGTTTAGGCTTAGTAACTTGAGCATGGACATGGTCATTTGAAAATGGATGCACACAATGGTCACTCAGGTTTCTAGAAGCTCAAATAAGTGGTTCTCAACTTATATCTCAAGAATATTTGGATTTCATTCAAGACTCAAGTCAGAAACGGCAAAATCAGAAAAATCCTATTCACCGGTTTAACCGACGCGTCAAGTTTTATATACGTCGGTTAAACGAGGTCAGCAGGACTGGACAAGTCAATACACCGGTTAAACCGGCGTTATTTGAATTTTGACGTCGGTACAGTTGTCCAGAGACTCGGTTTTCAGTTGATCAGTGGACAACTACACTCACCGGTTAAACCGACGCTATTTGAAATTGGACGTCGGTGCAGTTGTCCAGTGACTTGGTATTTCTGTTGATCAATGGATGATTACACTCACCGGTTAAACCGATGCAACGACGGTTAATCTGCCCAAGCTGTAACGGCTAGTTTTCAGAAGTGGCAGTTTACATTCACCGGTTAAACCGACGATGGCTATTGGAGGGACGTCGGATTAACCGGCGCTACGCAGTTTTCTGGCAGCTTTTTCTTCAACGGCTCTATTCGTGTGAGCTGCCCATATATACCCCTCCAATGGGTCATTCTACCACTCTTGACACCAGGCAACATCCAAACACACATACTTTAGTCAAGAGCCACCTTGAGCTTCAACATTTCATACACTTGTTCATTCAATCATTCAAGAAGCAAGATTAAGGACTTGGGTAGAGAGAAGCTTGTGTGCATCCATTCTTTGTGATTGGTTCTTGCTCAAGTGAAGGCCTTAGCTTGTTACTCTTGGTGATTGGCATCACCTAGGCGATCTTGGTGATCGAGGTGATTCTCGCGGAGCTTGCCAAGGATTGTGGAAGCCCGGAGAAGAGACTTGTACGTGGCTTGATCTCCACCACACCGGGATGGTGAACGGAGACTCTTAGTGAGCGCCCTCGTCTTGGTGACTTGGGAGGTGACAATACTCTTTGTGAGTGTCACAACGTGGATTAGGGGTGTGTGCCAACACATCGATACCACGGAAAAAAAATCCGGTTGTCCCTTGTCCACTTTACTTTGTCAAGCATTATCTTTCATGCAATTTATTCATGTGCTTGATTTAGGGATCACTAGTTAGCTCTACCCTGCTAGGCTTTATCTCTTTCTATCTTGTTTAGCTTGTGTAGGTTGTTTAGTTATCCGGTTGGTGAATTGGTGCCTTTCTAGTTTTGCATAGGTTAAGGTTGTTTTATCTTGCTTTAGAAATTGAAAAAGGCCCAATTCACCCCCCCTCTTGGTCCATCGATCCTTTCAGTACTATCTATCGAAGACAATCAAAATTACGTTAGAGAGAAGGGCGAGAGAGAGAGATATGATTGACAGTTGCATATAGTGAAGTACTGGATTCATGAAACTTCCGAAGATTAAGTCAACTAATGGTATCAGAATAAATCAAGCACCAGTATCATGCTATCCTGTGTGCTTGAGTGACAATGCCGGCCGGCTTGCTAGCAACAGTGTGACCATGCCATGCATCTGCATCCCTTGTACATGTCTCTTGGGCCAACTTATACCTTCGAATGAATGATCATACCTGTGATGTGCGTGCATTACATCCTTAGTGTCAATAGACAAATTCATTCTTAGGTGCAGGCCAGAGCTGCTAGTTTTTTTAAAAGAAATAGAGGTAGCCGGTTTTTTTATAAGATATGACTTGATATCTTTGACCTTGCTATTAAAACTATCACTATTTGACTTGATACCAAAGTTGGTTTTCTAATTAATTGAAACCAGAATGAAAAGATTCACCACCGGATCTATAAATAACTGCCTTTGTGCTTGTCATTCTTTGCATCCCAAGAACCCTCTTTGTAGTTCATACTAGCCGGTAGCATTTTTTTCGTAGTACACAACACTCGTCCTATGGATTCCACCATGTCCAATGGAGAGTGGAGTGCCTCCGAGATCAACATGGTGAAATCACTCGTCGCTAGGTTCAATACCAACGATAGTGTCTCCGGTGTCCGGTGACATGAGCAAGAAGCACAGTAACATTGTACATGAGATCCAGACAATGTTCCCCATAAAGGAGAAGCATCAAGTAATCCACTTGTATGTTGATCTTATGGTGGAGATGATACCTAGCGGCACTGGTGATGGCTCCTACCATTCTGCGACAACGAGTAGCAATCTTGTGAACAACTTTGAAATTCCTCTGGAGGATTTCGCTATGGACAACATTGGCATGCTGCTTGGTTATCAACAATGGAGATATGGGTTATGAGGGTGGCACAGGAGGTGCCACGTAGGCAGCCTCCTCCTCGGATGGAGAGGGCACACACCAGGTTTTGGACCAAGGCGGAGCATAGGTTATTGATTTTCTCGATATTGTTATATCCTCTTACATACACAAGTTGTGATATTTTTATCTATTTTGAACTATGGCAGACCTGTTCATCCTAAACCTTGCGTCACTGCAGGCAATTTCTTCGTGGTTTGCAAATGTACGGCCGTGACGACTGGAAGAACATCTCTAAGTACTTCGCCACCACAAGAACACCGTTGCAAGTCTCCAGCCATGCCCAGAAGTACTTTTGAAGGCTGGAGAATTCTACTCGTAGGCAACGTTATAGCATCAACGATGTCGGCCTCTATGATGCCGAGCCTTGGGCTCAAAATAATAATACTTCCAACTTGGAAGGATTCAGCCTACAACCCAAGCCGCTATGATGCCAGTGGCCAGCACGCCACAGTGAACAACCAGACTCAAATCCAGTCACCCATCCTTTACCACGCCAACCAGACCAGCACCAGCCGCAAGCAGCTGCTTGGGCTGGTGACCAGCAGATTGGGGCTACTAATTCTTCCGCGGCTCCGGTGATGGAGGGGGATGGGGGCTCACGAGCGGCTTGGTTCGCCGGTGATCAACTTGGGGATTTCTTTCACGACCAAATGATGAATATGGACATATTCTAGGTGTTGGTGTTGGATATGGTCTAGTATCCAAATAAGATGGGTGGCAATCTAGATCGTTGAAGATAATATATTTGCGGGTAAAGTTTACCATTACTCCTACTAATAACCGGGAGTAAATACTAATTTTACCGCGATAACCATGGCGACTTGTATCGATGTGGTACCGCTATATGTACCTCTTCGTGTATTATGATTTGTTTTATGATTGTAGTGCTCGTGTCGTTTGTTTAATATATCAACAATGCTTATATAGACATTATTGCTAGCTTGTATTTAGTATATTTTTATGTTCATTATAGATTGGCACATCTTCAACCTCAAGCTGGCTTCGGGTGCAGCAACATCCACACCGCCACGTGCGCTCCGAGTACGAGTAGCACGCCGAGACACAGTGCACAAGCATCGACGCTGCAATGTCCCCTTCGTCCATTAACGCAGAAGAGGGAAAAAAACATCCGAATTCAGAGTTCAGACTTTGGAAGTGTAGAATGTCTGAATATTTCCGGACGAACGCTTTTGGTCAGGAAAAGGAATACCGACCACACCCTGTACCCTGACCAGTGACCACGGCACACGCCAGCCAAAGCCGTTTGCCGAGAGGAGCAAGATGACGGGCAGCCTCGACGAAGGGAGCTTGGCACCTGCCACCGCCGCGGTCGGAGGCTCCAGGCGCTGCCCCGCCTGCTCGGAGCTTCAAGAAGGTCAAGAGGTAGGCGGACGCGGCGGGAACAGGGAGCTGGAGCTTCACAGAGGGGCTGTTGGAGTTTGCTTAGCTTGGTGGCGCGACGGCGGCCGTCCAGAAGCAAATGGCGGAGAGGGTTGTTCCAGTGAACGGAGGAAGAAGAGGACTTATTCGATAAATATAGAATTGCTATTTTACATAAAGACCCCAAGTTTGGATCGCGATAATAATCACTATTCAAAATAGGGGTGTATTTGAAAAACACGAATCCTACGTTTGTTGGATGGAACTGCTGCACCTGCATCGCGGTGGATTTATACATGCAGCGCCATGAACTCCACCGGCAATGATTCCCCACCACAGGGTAACAAATGTTGGCATGCTGGAACAGTCAGTTTCCGATATACATATTCAGCTTTTTTTTAAGGAGATACATATTCAGCTTCATGTATCATGATCTCAAATTATCTAACTCTGCATGAGACTCATCCCCGAACGAATGTCTTAATTTATTTGTAGCTACTTCAGTATCAGGCAAACAGAAGTTGCTGACAAAACTGAATTGAACTTCCAGTCAAGAACCCACAAATTTATTTTCTTGAAGGTTGAAGCAACACACTTGGGTACGCCTGCACAACCTAGAGACCACACCAAGTTCAGTAACACCAGGATCAACCCTGACACGCAGTGTTTGACCAAGAATCAACCCTCCGCATCAGTTCTTAAGCTCAGAGAGACCAATTTCTTAAACTGAACTAAAGCAAACACACCGGGGGTCGCGGGACCACCGTGACGTCGCACGTCAAGCACCTCGTCGTGCGGCTCCATGACATCCTCTTCATGCTGCCTGGGCCCTCAGCGACAGTGGACCTCTCCTTCTCCGAGCACTGGTTCCGCCTCCCCTCTGGATGGAAAGAGGAGAGGCTGTAGTCCGAGAAGGTTTCCACTTCGTCGACTTTGCCATCCCCGTGGAGAATCTGGTGAGGAAACTTGATATGATGCGTCATCAGGAGGATCAAGAGATGAGGAGGCGGATGCAGGAGACAGAGGAAGATAGGGAGAGGCGACTGCTGGACGAAGAGGTGATTCGCAAGCAGGAGGAGAGGAGGAAGATATCTGAACTTTATGAGGAGGAGAGGAGAAGGGTGGAAGAGGAGGCAGCGAAGCCACGTGTCTATGCTGGTCGGATATGGGATGCTGCCTTGTGGGAGATCAATGTGCGGCATCTTGCCAAGGCACATTGCTACTCCAACATCAAGCTGACAATGAACAGCAGCGAGCAAGTTTCTTGCAAGTGCATCGAGCAAGAAAGCCTTTATGACATGCGCCGTAGGATAGAGGATGGTGAGTTTGTTCTGCCCATTTTAACACCAGCACCGCTATCGACATCATCGAAGCCTTTTGAAACTGTGGGGTTTGTGAAAGGCTATTTTGATCTAGAAACCTTAGGACAGGGAATGAACAGAGGTCGCTACATGGATCGATCAGGGCGCAAGCTGAGCTCAGTGTTTATGATGTCGCGGAGCGCAACTAAAGTCTTGACAGTCAAGGTCCTTGCTGATAAGCTTTACAGACTGCTAGATGATGGATTGGTATTGTCAGGTGAATATAGTTTCTCAGTGGACATCCATTGTGACAACACCTCATCTTCTAAGATTTTGACAACAAACTGGACACCATATCTTATATAAGAATATTGGCTGTGAAGGAATTACCTCTTTCTCGTCATTGCTTGTGCAGCTGAAAAGGAAGCTAAATCTGAAGCTAAGCAAAGAAGAATTGGGGCTTTACATCATGTGCGCAATTGATGATCCGGATGAAAATGAGGAGCTTACACAGCAGCAGCAGTCAGAACACCGAGGATGGGTTCGTGACAAGCCAAAGCGCGAGGTAACAGAAGTAGAACTACGTGATTGCAGCCTGTTGTTTCAACCATAGGTTGTGTGAAGGTCTCTCGGCTGGATAAGGAATGATCTGCTGCTGCAGTTCATGGTGGTAACACAAAGGTCCTCATGGCAGAATAAAGTGGTGTGTGCAACAGCTGGCGTGTGGTCTCCCAGTTCTAGCGGGGTGGCCTTGTATTTTAAGTTGACTGGGTGTCTACTTTGTGAGTTATAGTAGTTGTGTTTTCTGTCTATGGAGGCTGTACTTGAATTCTCTAGTTTTCTTATCGTAATATTGATAAAATAACGATGAGTCGTGCTAATATTGGCTCGAGAGCAATTATATCTTTTTGAATGGGATCTGTGAATCGAGCTTCATCTTCATTAACATGCATAACAACTATCAAGTATTTAAGTTCTTGCAATCACAAGTGGTGATGAGTTCAAACAACTCTCTCTTTATCTCGCATTTTCACCATAAATTCTGGTTTCCTAACACATTTTCCATATAATTTTTTGAGAAAACTTGTACTATCTAGCGTAAAGGTATGAGCGCCAAGATGCATTGTATTTTTTTTTGGCCTAATCCAAAGAGATCTCCCATTCTCATCACCCCGTGCTCCACTAAATTGATGTTTGGGTTCTTTTCTCTGACATTTTGACAATACAAAACCACCTTAAATGAATTTCTTCATGCGCAATCACTTTCTCAGCATAGCTGCAGCTGTAAGATCGTTTCTGTCAACAACTCGTCCATGAGTTGCTGCTCTCCAAACATATATTGTTGCAACTAAAATGGTTTCATTGCATCAAACCAAAGATTATCAAGCTGATCGGTGGTTTCATTGCATTTTGCACCAAATGTTTGGCAACAGCATGCAAAGGTGAAGGAACCTAAGGCACAACCAAGTTTTTTTTAAAAAAAAGGAAATGATATGCATGCTCAAGTACGCAACCGAAAGCAGTTTATTGCAACTAGAATTAAGTTGAAAGATTAAAATTGTGTAGATCTAGTTACTTACCTGCTTGTGATTTGGTGCTCTCCCGCTGGATTTGCTTTGAAAGAAAAACTTGTCAGCTTCACAAAGTTGCATTTATGTCATAACTGAAACAGCTCGAAGTTATTGCCATGACTTTATTGCAGTTTATGTTGGGCAGGATAGATTAGAAGCATTTTCATCTTGTAGCATGTGTCCACAAACCTGTTCAATATCATAAACCTAAACCATCGGACGCCTGATCTGCATACAAATAAGAGAACCAGTAACATTTAAATTCTCCATGATACCTGATGAAGACAATATTGAAAAACCAAATTGTCAGCCTCTTTTTGTGACAGCTGAGGTCTTTGATAGAACCATCTCCATGTAAAAAAAAAAGCGTCCTGATTCCTGGAAACTATGCTACCACTGACAGAGCTCAGTCCTAGAAAATATCTCCAGGAATCAGATCGCTTTCTAATTGCCATAGAACTATATATGAAATCTGATATATCATACATGATAAACCGCTATTGACACATTTGAGTTCTTACAGCCAAACAGTGACAAGTTCAAACAACTATCCTCTCCAAAGTTGATTCAGGCGCACACCTTACTTTATATACAAGACACTAGAAATTATCCTAGATGTAAGGCCACCACTATGAAGCAAAGTTTTGTCGAGTTCCTTCAGCAAAGGCATGGTCCATCCTTGTGATCGAGCTCTAGCACTTACATATACATATATACTAACTGCTATATATACATACTACTGGTACGCAGCGTCCAATAATGTGTATTGTGACATGTTCGCACAGCTAGCAGAGGCCGTCATCGGCGCAGTGATCTATCCAATAATCTGTCACACGACCACACGAGATCTGCTAATCTTCTTAATTGGTAGCTTCTTAGTACTGTTCACGATTCTGAGCTGTTCAATGGCTTCACGCCTCACCTCTGGTTCATAATAAAGCTTCTCCACAATCTCGCCTTTCTCGATCGTAATCTATTCCCTTCGCCGCCTTTGAACGGTTGTCCCAGGAATGAACGATTTTCCAACAGGGGAGGTCCATCATGAGGTAGCATGTGTAGCTCTGATCACCGCTGCACACCTTCCCCGTCATATCCCGTTGCCGGCTAGGCTCCATGAACATCAACGATATCATACCAATACATCTTGCCGCCGCTTGAAATAGGGCCCTCGGTGATTCGGGTTCCAGCCTGACGAAGGTGTTGAACGCATCGACCAGCTCCGCGTCCGATAGCTCGACCACGCGGCGCTCAGACATTTCAAAGTAGGTGTCTCCACACTCCAGGGCAATGCTTTCATCCACTAACCAAGAAGCATCACCGGACTTCCTCAGCTCGTAGAACTTGTTCCTGACCAGAACTCCCTTAATGTATAACGACTTCAGCACAAAACAAAGTTTGACGGTTTCATGGGCATCCTCTCCCTCTATCTGAACCTTACCAATCAAATCAATTGAAGCCACGGAATTGTCCTGAGGCAGGATGGGTGTTTTGCCCTGCACAAACTCCATAGCCTCCCTCCTGGCCTTCTGTATTATCTTCATAGATACCACCAAGTTTGTAGCGGTACAGGGACTTGATGGTGTTAATAGCAACTACAGGTGTAGAAGTTTCGTCCTTTAGCTGCTGCAGTGTAAATTCCGCCTTCTGCACGCGTGCAAATTAAGAAGTCAGTTGCAAATTAAAAGTGCACACATAAATCATGAAAATTTCTACCTCTTCAAACATGAACAAATTAATCTCAAGAAACTAATTCATAATAGTTTGAAATACCGAGAATCTGCATTGAATAATTGGTATGTTTCGGTAATGAAAAAGCATCATATATATGTTTCGGTAATGAAAAATCTCAAACGTGGTACTTGGACTCGTATGTCAAATGAAGAGGAAAAAAAATACTAGGACAGGTAGGGTTAAGACCGCCCCACGGCTTTCGGTTAAAGAGAAGCAATGCAACCTCCTCCCAATCTAAAAAACCTCCGAACCTTAGCTTTGTCGGCGAGGTGATTTTTTTTTAAAAACAGCATCTCGCTCCCACAAGGATTTGGACACGGGCATGTTCCAACAAAGGACAAAAGAACTCGATCAAAAAATCTCATGTTTGTTAAGTTACTCTTGTTAGTCAACTTATAAATAGTTTCAGTAGCCCATCATCTAGTTGCATGCATGTTTCCACAATAAAAAACAACAGCTCTAGTGAAGCAAGAGGAATGAAGAACCGAAACAGATAAATTAAAGGTACCTTCTCTGCGGGAGCAGGCTCGGGATCATGCAGCGGCCATCTCCCTTGTCTTCTGGTATTATTTGGGCATTTGCATAGGCCACCCTCGATGCGCATGGAGCGGGCAAGCCAGAAGCCCTTGTGCGCCATCTGCTCATCACGCCAATTAAATTAAAAGGAGATGGATCAATCACACCGAGATGCAGGTAGAAGATCCAAGGTAGAAAAGCAGAACCGGGGGCAGAGTCAGAGATCGATCTGTACGTAGGCATGCATATGCTGGCACTGGCTGCGCGTAGTCGAACGAAGGATGCACGGCGAGGAAGCAAGAGATGAGACGCGCGCGATCTGAGCAGGAACCCATGTCAGAAGTTGGCAGCGCCCAGTCGAACGAAGGATGCATGGTGAGGAAGCAAGAGGTGAGACGCGCGGCGCCGAGGCAGCTGCGGCGGAGGCGTCGCAAGCGTGGGTGGGCGTGGACATGGACATCTATCGATCGTGATGCGATCTACCCTACACGACACACGACCGCTCGCTAGCATTTCTACCAAGGATCGGAGGAGAGTCATGGTCGCGACTGGGCGAGCGCGGTGCACGGTAGTGAACGCCGGCGGGCGGTCTGCACGCCTTTGCCGTTGGTCTTAGGCCGGGCGGCGCGGCGCACTCGGTCGACGAGACCCGTCCCCGGCGCCCCTCCTCCAGCGTCTCGCAAGTCGAGCCGCGGCCTGCGAGCTGGCCGGCAGCGCTGGCGTCTTCGGCACCCCGCAGCGGGCAGGATCGGCAGGAGCAAGTCGTTGGGCGCGTATGCCTTTTGGGTCCTGCTCTCTGCACAGTGCGGCGTTAGAAGAGACGGAGTAGTGCCCTCTAGTGGTGCGTGGTGGTCTCTTGGTCGGACGACGCCGCCCGGGCCGGACGCATGAAATGATGGGGCCGGCTAGCTAGTAGTACGTTACAACTAACGCAATGTTTGAATGCAGGCAACGCACGTAGCTAGACCGATGCATAGAAGCATTCTATCCATTCCCATTTCGTGGGGATTAATTAGTTAACCCCCTACGTGCATGCATGCCCTTGGGAAGTTAGCCTTTTCAAAACACCTTCTCGCTAATTTAGCCATGTGCGCATTAGTGCACTACTAGTAGTAGTCTACTAGCACTCCAGTAGATTAGCACTGACATTTATCTCTACTGCTAAAAAGAACGATTGGGAGATATTTTTTTCATGCCCGCTAACTCGAAGGTTTTCGTCATCCCGATTTTGGTGTCACCAAGCCGAGATTTGGATGCGGTTTTAGCGTTCGCCACCTCGTCCTGCTGTGGGCGCGATCGATCCGCTCGGGATTTACGCCCACGTCGTCGCTCGCCAGCTCGTAACCGCAACAACCTGGGAAGACAGCGCCACCACCCGTTGTCTCGCTGGGAAGAACAGACCACCACCGCCTCCTTGACGTCCAAACTCCGGCCGCCACGGTGCATCTCCGCCGCGAGCAAGGTATAAAACGGAACGCCCTCAACCTCCTCTCTCTTTTCCCCCACTTTCCTGGCTCTCCCATGCCCTAAATCGCGGGAATTTTGGCCGACAGCAAGCTCCTGTCGCCAGCCAAGGAGGAGCCCGAGTTTTTGGATGTAGCCCAGGAAAAACAGTGTTATTCTGCTATTTTTCTTGTCTCTTGCGATTTCTGGAGAAAACCCCCTATTAGATCTTTTCACAGCTCCTTGGTGTGCTCATTCTAGCCTTCCAGGTGCAGAGAGGGGCAGAGGGCAGGCGAGCAGGCGGCCGGCAGGGGCAGAGCGCCGCCCGCCGGAGCCGCGGAGGAGCGGAGGACGGAGGGGCCGCAGGCAACGGCTGCCTCGGCGCAGGCGGCCGCCAGGCAGCAGGCCGGCGGCGGGCGGGGACCATGTAGAGCCTGAGCAGAGCAGGCAGGGGCTACCGAGCCCTTAACCATCAAAGTTAGTAAGAATTCGTCCATATTTCTTTACAGGTAATCCTCCAATCTAGGATGTCAGCCAAGGAGTGGTGCCTCGATTCATCGAGTTTCTCATGTGTAAGGACCATCCGTCACTTGTTTTGTAAGAATATTCGAATGGCAAGTCCTGCTCATAGTAGAGGCAAGGGGATCTTTTGTTGCATTCAAGTGATCAATTAGCTTTGCATTAGGCCTGTTGAAGTGGGCTTTTGGATGGTACATATGGATTGTATTTTTGGACTGCATTTTTTTGTTCGGTCAGTCATCGGACTATCAGATTAAGAATGTATGCCCAGTTTTGGATACAAATAGTTTATATGAATTATTTTCCTGCCCCTGTATTTCAGGTTCCTACTCTGTTATCCAAGAGGTCTCCATAGTATGCCATCAAGTATGCAAAAGTTTACTAAAAGTATGTTTGAATGTGCCAGTCTTTGGGACCCGAGATGAAGCTGGATGCTCACGGAGGTGTCTTTTCTCCTAAAATTTGGCACCGAGGTGAGTGCAATCAGTCAGATATATACTACAGATTAATAGTTACATTTTAGATTATTTTTTTATGGCTGACTTGCTGTGCGACATTTGCAGATGCACAGAAGAAGGGGAAGATGATTTAGCCAGCAACGTTTCCTCCTGCAGGTGGATTACTCACTGCATTAGTTATATTTTATATTGCTTGCTTGATTCAGGCATTTTTGTCTGCAGTATATGATTGGAGTACTACTGTCAGATTTTGAAGTATATGATTCAGACATTTGCTCTTTGGAGTGTGCTGAAGTGAGAGATGTCCATATTTTGTGTCATCAGGGAGGCATTAGGGGCCATGGCGGCAGCCTTGGCAGCTCTGATACTGTTGCAGCTGGGAGGGCAAAATAAGATGGTAATATTTTGTAACAAAAGAGATGAATTTGTGTGAATAAATCTATTCTCGGTAGTCCCACTTGGCTTTGTTACGTCTTCATTTTCTTTACAGATAGGATATTTGCATCCAGGATACGTAAAGCTCCAGCGTGTTTTCAGTTGATCTACTGATATAAGCAGCAGAGAAGCTTGCTTGGTCCGAGTGGCTAAAGTGCATCATGGCCTGCTAGGAGGAATTTGGACATATTCTTGTGTTCGAAATATTGTATGATCGAGTAAACGTGCTTTCTTTATATACTTGCATTGTACGTGTGTAGCTCTTTTCTAACTAAGGTGTGCTTCTTTAGTTGACCCATCAATAAATCTGATACCTTATTCACTTATTAATATTCCTTTTCTTTTCTTTAGTGGTGACTGAGAAGTCCGAAGTGTCATTTGTATTACCCTCTTCTCTCTTATTTTACACATTAGCAACTTTTTCCTTGTTTAACTTTGTTTTTCTCTAAGAACGGTTCCTCATAGCTTTAGTTTAAGGTGTGTTGGACTGATCCACAGAGCAACCATTTGTTGAGAGACACTTCTAAAGCATTTGAGCAAAGTCAAACTTATATTTGAGGAATTGAAAGAAAGATCGGTAATTGACTCATTTAAAAAGCTTGCTAGAGCTACGCGGCTAAATCACATGAACGAGGAGAGCATCTTGGCCGTGTGCTCTCTAGCAAGCTTTTCAAAATTTTCAAATGAAGAATCAAATGCATGGTCACACATTCTAGCAAGCTGCGGAAAAGCTTGCTATATGCCTCCATGCACATTTATATTTATAGATAGGATTCATTTCACCTGTATCAACGCATAGGCATACACCTATACAAATTATTTTGCATTCTTTGAAAATACAGAGGTTGCTCACAGATTTTGGAAAAGAACCACCCAAAGATAATAGGAAGCTCAGCAGACATCAAGAGAGGATGCGATGAAGACCCCCACCTTCGGCACTTGCTACTGCTGCGGGCCAAGATGAGCCGGATGCCCATCTCAGCCTCAGCACGCAAGGCCAGGTTCCACTTCTTCCTATCTCTAATTAGGTGATTAGATCCAAGTTTTGCGATCATAGAGAAGGGATTTTGGTTTGTGATGAGGACTAATGTATTTGCTAAATGCTACTTATTTTGGTTATTGACCGGTTCACGTTATTGTATTCTCATAAACATTTTTTTTGAGTGCATGCATCAGAGAGTCCAAACAGCCTGGAGTTGGTTGAGAGAGTTCAACATTGAGGTGGAGAGGAACAACGTGAACATGAGTATACATATCTCGTTGCCGTATTCCTTAAATTGTTTTAGATGGCATCTTTCTTTTAGAATCTTGATACTGAAAGTGGCACCATGCTTTGTATAAAAGGTAATAGCAATTTGTGCTTTCTGAAAAATGATCGATTCAATTCAGAACACATGAGGTGGAGATTAAAAAAACGTTTTAATTGCTTCTACTATAATTATTGAGTTAATCACAATCACCTCTGGAATTAGCCAGCATGATTATTGTCTGGACTGATGACTACGAAAATGTATGTGGCGTTTCAATTTTCATACGAAATTTCATTTGGTTTTTTATTGTATTTTCTTCTGGATCTGCAACTACGACATAGCCTACTTGGCTTTCTTAAAAGTTGCAGTTTTCTCTAGCCCATCGAATGCAAGAGATCTATGCATACTTATTTTATTATTCATTATACGGAAAACTTTGGCGTATGATCAACTTATGCAATGGGAGGGGAGAAACCAATTGTTGCAATATTTTATCATTGTGAGTTGTTTATGGAAGCTTTAAGATGCACATTTCCCATGCAAACAAATTGAATTAGTATATACAGTTTTTGTTTCCCATAGCAACGCACGGGTACTTAACTAGTTACGCTAAAAAAAATTGCTACCAGTTGGTGCTTCAAAAGATGTCACTGCATAGGTGGCGTGTAGAAAATTAAAATACATGCTTCTCCTGTGTTAATAAGCCATCTAAACTTGCTTAATTTGTGCTCGGAGGTGCATGGCTAGACGTCTCGCCTGAGCAGAGGTTGCGTTGCGTTAACAAGATTGGATTGCAGGCTTGCAGCATGCCACCACGAGGGATTCCGCGGTTGGCCTTGTCTTCCCGGGCCCACAGAATCTTCTGATCCGATGATCATTTGCCGGACTCCACGGCCATATAATGCCGGCGCCCGGTGGGGAGACAGAGAGCACACAAAAAGCAACCTGACAGGAGACAACCAGCACTACTACTGTGTATACTGGTGATTGCTGCTGCTACTACTACTTCCGGGTGAGATCAACTCGCGGCTGCGATCCAGCGCGCCCGTTCCGCCCGCCTCCCCCGCGCGCGCGCGGTGCGGGACAGTACAAGGAGTCGAGGTCACGCCGGAGCTGCGGCGCGCGGCCGGGGGGGGGGGGGGGGGGGGGGGGCGTGCTGATCGATCTGGACCTGGCCGTCCCCACGGCGCGAGCGCGGCCGGCGTCCCGCCCGAGCTCGCCTCCTGCGCTTCCACAACGAGCCCGATCTCGCGGCGGCGCCTCTCCCCGCTGGTGAAGCTCCGCCGGTGCCGGGCATGTCGCCGGCCCGTCGCAGTAGAGACGGAGACGGCAGCGTGATGGCCGTGCTTCCCAGCCTCTGCGGGCCAGCGGGGGCCGTGTCACGGAACATCCTGGCCTCGAGCATGCTGCCGCCGATGGCGCATGCAAGCGCGAGCGCAGCCGCGTCCCTGTGGTCGTGCCGCCGCCTCCACAACAAGGCGGATGCCGGGGCAGCGCTTCTCGGCGTCTGATGAAGCAACGTGTACGGCGCCGTGCGGGACGACGAGGCGGAGATACGGGACCTGCTCGGGTGAGGTCCGCACGCGGCGCGTACTGGCCGGATTCTCCGTTCGCGCATCCAGGACCAGCGGCCTCTGGTCGCCAACCTCACCCTCTACTCCCCCCAGGCGAACCTTCATAGCAGCCGCCCGCACCCTGCACTTCGCCGTCCTCAGCGCCGGCTTCGCAGGGCTCTCGGTCGCGTCCCATTCCCATCTCCTCAAGGTCCACAGTTGCTGGGCTCGTTTCCTGTCGGTACCTTTGTCCTCGGGGCGTAGAGGGAGGTTGCCGGCGACAGACCCGTCTGGCGGTGGAGGCGGGGCGGCAAGGCGGCGGGCGAGGCGACAGACATCCGGTGGTCGGGGGCGTGTGGCGGCGACGGGACCGGCGAAGCCGATTTAGTGCGGCGGGGGCGGCGGACTTGACGGCGGCGACGCAGTCGAGGGCGAAGCTTCTGGTTCTGGACGGGAGGTGGGGGAGCAGGCATGTGTGCAGTAACGACATTAGGACACGAACACACAAAGGACTTGAGCCAGAGGTTGAAAAAGCTGCAGATATCGTTGATTCTCAATCCAACGGCTACAGTTCATCGCCTGAAAAAGAAGAAGAAATCAGTTCACCTGATTTCAAAAAAGATAAAATAATTATTTTCATCCCTCAATTATCATCCAGAGCTCAATATCATCTCTCAAATATCAAAGAGACCAATTTAGCCCTCAAGCTTTTCATTTACACACAATTTTATCTCTTGTGTCATGCGGCATGCCTATTATATGTGGCTTGCCAAGTTAGCTTGACATTCTTCGTATGCTACCAAAATCAAACATCAATATCAATTCAAATACAATGTTGACCCAATAGCATAACAAAAGTAACCGATTTTTTATTTTGTATCTATAAATAAAGAGTTAGTTTATACTTTTTTACATTTTCTTTGACCATTTGAACTATGTTTGTGTACTATACATTTAACGAAAAAAGAGTTTTTTATATTTATTGGCTCACTTTAGGTCACCCATCACTAGCTAGGCATGCCAATGTGTCACGTCACATAGGACCAGGGATAAAATTGAGTCCAAATAGAAAGTTTGAGAACTAGATTGACCAATTTAATAATTGAGGGATGAATTTGAACTAGAACCAAAAGTTGAGGGATCAAATCGACTATTCCGTCTTTCAAAAATGAAGTGCAGTGAAATGAGTAGAATGCTCTTTAGGGTTGGCTTCAAGATAAGAGACAGAGAGAAGGTAGAAAAGACAGATTGTACGACACCATGCCTGTTCCTGCGTTCCACCGCAAAAATGCCACTGTCACCTACTCTTATACCTCACTCAAATGCTTCGCTTCCACCTTTCAAGTACTAGTGTAGACTCACGTGCCCAGGCACATGATTTTTATTAGAAAATTAACCTATATCACATTTATTTATATTTACACCTTCCATTTTGATTTATCCTCGAGTGAAAAATATTTTTCAAGAAAAACTTTTCTTATAATATAAAATACTTCCGAACCTAAACGATTAAGATACGTTGATAAATGTGTGCAGACATTAATTTTCATAATATAGTGGCAATGGATTTCAGATGTTACATTGACATAAACATTATCGAGCTAATCATTTCATAAACATTATAGAGCTAGCTATTACTATGTAACATATAGACTTTTACAGCATCATCCATTGTGATAAAAAGCTATCACCACCACCGAAGACGTGCATTCATTCACGCGAATATCTACGTGCTCCCTTAGCATGTGTTCCACCCACAGTCCAGCCTTGTTGGTAAAGCAAAATGCATCAAAATTCTGAGTACAACTATATTAATATTACTGCATTTCCTCTATTATAAAAATGTAATTGAACCAGGTAGTCAATAAGCAACTAACATTATTAAGTACACTTGATATAACCATCTAGTCTTTGTTCTCTTTGTCATTCCCACAAGTCCATAAGGAAAAATTTATGTGCATCTCAAATTTTCTCTTTCCTTTCTAAAAAATGGGCACTTGCTTATGAGAAATCAAAGAAATATTCTAACCTTCATCACCAACAAGCCAACGGAAAACAGAGCCAACGCGCTATCTTATCTCACATACTATTCTTCATGCAAGGTCAATGCTGGTTAGCTAAAAGAAAGCCTACAATTTTTTATTTGACCTGTAAATCCCTTCAAGTACGAGTGCTATTCTTATCCATTGCAAATCAAATTCTTCTCTAGGGAACACAGCAGCCCTACCCTTCTCAATACCACCGCAAACCAAAACACAAGAATCGCCTAGAGCAAGTAATTCACCTCCCCTCACCAGTTCACTCTGTACATGAAACTTCACTATTCTTTTGTGTATGATCTAGTTTAGTGATGGTACAGAGTAGCAAACAGAGAACTAAAGCAAAATATTATGTCATTTTGCAGTGGTACCATATGCCATTATCCATGAATAGTCCAAAGTTAATGCCTGCTTGAAGGAAAAAAAGATATATCATCTAATGTCAGCACAACCATAAAAATGAGATCATATATCAAATTGTGACCTTGTTAGAAACTAAGAGGTCTCGGATTCAGATTTCCTTTACTACGATTTAAATAGATCAACCTTATTTTCTTATGTTTCCAGATCACCAGACTACTCAAAATTTTAACCAAGTCAATGTAATTACCTAGCAATCAGATCACATGAGAGAGGAAGGGCAAAGCAGAGGTGGATCTTGCTTAAAAGTCAGAGGGATCCATCACTTCCCTTGTTGCTTTGACAAAAACTCACCAATGCATAATTCCATTATGCTGCATGAGGATCACGAATAGTCAATTAATTCTTAATATGGCAAGATTTGGCATGTGCGTTTTTAAGATTAGCTTCTTCAAAAAAAAATATCTAATTGAACATCTAAAAGCATTCCATGATAAATTGGAATTGTGCATCCTAGTCATAATAAATATGTTCTGAGAACACATTACAAAAAATATTTCCCTAGCTGGATAGTTATAAGAACCTTACTACAAAACATGGGGAGGTCAAAATTCCATAATTTAGATCAAATTGTTTCAACGCTTCAGATTTTAGGCTTAATTCATGCCGATTATAGTGGATTTCACATTTTAATTACTAAAACATATTGGTATCCACTGAATTTGTAAAACAATCGAGATTTGGATGTATCCTAAATAACTAAAT
The DNA here is from genome assembly GCF_002211085.1 of Panicum hallii. Lineage (NCBI taxonomy): Eukaryota > Viridiplantae > Streptophyta > Magnoliopsida > Poales > Poaceae > Panicum > Panicum hallii. The sequence goes on from NC_038045.1 coordinate 49,486,418, forward strand.
AAGAGTAGGAATTGGAGTGCTTGTCACTTCTGCCTTCATAAATAACTGGATCAGATTTCTACAGTGTTAGTTCTTCTGGTAGTCATCACTGGCTTTAGATCTAGAAATCAGAGATCTTGTCATAGCCAAAATCACCATAATAAAGTAATAGGCATCAAAACACGACATGTTAACTATTAACCATAGAGAGTAAAATATGTGGTTCTGTTGTCATAGACAAAAAAGGTTATATGTTACAAATTATATTTTTGATGTTTTACAATGAGAGAGTAATAACCATGGGGACACACGGATGCATTGTTAACTGAAACAATTTCATGATGCAAAGGATATCAGTCACCAGGTTAGTAAAAAGACATGTATATATATAGGACAGGAGAATTTAGATTTGGGCAGAAAGAGACTGCATCACCTGTTAACTTAAATTTAATAATTGAAAAGACTAAGGTATTTTGATGTTCTTATCCCTGCTTTGAAGTGTAATTGTGGTTTTGTCTTTTACTTTTCACAAGTCAATACGATTTTATCCTTGGTCTTTGCGTATTTTTCCCTATTTTGATTGTTGACTAGGCAGTGGCGGTGAGATCTATGTGAAAAATGTTTCTCAAAATTTCTTTATTTATAGTATAGATATAGACTTGGTGAGCAACAAGAGCTTTGAAAGTAATTAATTTTCACTGCAGTAATCAGTTTAGTTTTTTTTTGCAAAATATCAGTTTCGTTTACTTGAATATTATTGCCACAAAAATTAGCATGAAGCCAAATCAGATTAGATATATCCTTTACTAAATACCACATAATTTTCCTCGCAAGAAAATACTACTCCATCCACCCATAATATTTGACGTTGGTTCGTTGCATTTGTATAACCAATGTCAAATGAAGCGGAATGGTGGTAGGATATATCTAGAGTGCTAGGCATTTAAAATTTTCCTATAAATTAACTGATGTAGCTAAGAAGATTCAGAATGCAATTGTGTTTGATATAAAATTTTCAAATTATGTATTCGAAGAATCTTGTACAAGGTCACATGCGCTCTCAAACAGAGCTCATATATAATTTCCGGTGGTTAAGAGTTGTAGTTTTGAATCCTACAAGACTCATGTAGCTTAATCATTGCAGCCTACCAATCTCATATCAGTGACATTCTTTTAAAATTTTCTTATACTTCCTCCATTCTAAAATTATGTTTTGGCAAATTTTAGTATATAATTTTTGCTAAGTATCTAGATGCATAGAAAAAGCTATATATCTGAAAATTCTAAAATAACCTATAATTTAAAATGAAGGGATTATTTGATTAAACAATGTCCAAACTATATGCTAATTCAACATTTTATAAAGATCAGGGTGCACTGCTTTTTCCTCACCTTACCCAAGTTGCTCCCCCTCTGATACATATTTCATTATTTTCGTACAACTGGTTTAGCGATCAACAAACTTTGATTCAGCATTTTGGATAGGATGATTCATATTGATATACTGCATCTCCCCGGTTTAACCTTAATTATCCATCTACGGGTTAAATCTCAAACACTCAAAGTTTTATAATAAAAAAAGAAATGCTAAGACAAAGATGTCCGGACGGGATGAAAAATTGGACGCTCCGACATATATTTTAATAGTTGATCTTCGATGTTGCAACTATTATTTTCACGTATTTCATGGTGAATCTTGTATGAAATACAGTGTTCATGTTGCGGTGAGAATTTCTGTATCCGAGAATCAAACGACTTATTTAATTTTTTATATAATTTTTAATATTGCAACTGTATATTTTCGATGTTGCATCGGAGCTTTTGACGAGAAAGTTGGTGTTGGATGTCCGAACGCTAGCAAGGCTAGCCCACTCCCAATCGCGTGGAAAAGAAAAGGCCAAACAACGATTAGAAAAAACGAAGGAAAAGCCCAACAGAGCGAACTCGATCACTCCCAGCCTCTCCAGCAGTAGAACCCGCTTCTCCTCCTCCCTTCCTCACCCCGACGAAACCCTACTCCGCTGGCGATGTCGTCATCCGGCACCCCCGGGCCGGCGGCAGCGATGGCCGTGGACGACGCGGAGGACGACCAGCTCGCCTCCATGTCCACGGAAGACATAGTCCGGGCCTCTCGCCTCCTCGACAACGAGATCCGCGTCCTCAAGGTGAGCGAGCCCAGCCCTAGATCGGATCCCCTGTGGTCTGCCCCGGGGTTTCTGAATCCTCATCCGGCGTTAGGGTCTAGGTTTGATTCGTTGGGTTGGTTTTGTTTTTGGTGGCACGCAGGACGAGCTGCAGCGGACGAACCTGGAGCTGGAGTCGGTCAAGGAGAAGATCAAGGAGAACCAGGAGAAGATTAAGCTCAACAAGCAGCTGCCCTACCTCGTCGGGAACATCGTTGAGGTAGGATGCGCCGCAGCGCCCTCGGATTCGTTTCCAAATTGCTAGGCCTCTGGTTATTGTTGTTTCTGATCTTAATTTAAATTATCATGGAAGTGAATGGGTTATTGTTGTTTCTGATCTTAATTTAAATTATCATGGAAGTGAATGGGTGAAATGTATGTTACCTTCATTGTGAATTGTTCTCAATTTTCCACCTTCTAATTTTTTTTGGATCTTTACGTGTAAGGGCCACAATATGCAACAAAACAAATGTTCTGCTTGTTTTCCTTTACAAATTAGTAAGGAGTAGTTTGTCCTTATAGTAGTAATGATTCTATAATTTGAGTAACCATGTTCTGGTTATAGGAATCCTAACACCCAGATATTATTTATTGTAATTTTATTCAAACTTCCCCCCATCTCATGTTAGGCTTATGTGCATGAAAGGCTTAAGCACATGTTTCTCTTGCTCTCCTTTAGAAATTCAGCCACTTCAAGTTAGATAGGGGTAGTTTGTCTCTACAGCAGCTATCATTTAATTTGAGTAAACCATGATCTGGTTAGAAATCCTAATGTTCAGAAGCATTGGAACATGATTCCTGGTCTGTTTCAACACCCTTAGCTTTGAAGATTTCAAGTTCAAATGAACCCCATTAGGACATTAGCGCTATCTTTGAAGAATTGATGGTTTTGTAGTTTTCCTTTTTTTAAAAAAAAGAATCTATGCAGCATTCAAGTATCTCGATAAACCGTGATTTGCACAATGTAGTATGATTCACTGTGGTTGCTTACTATGCTCCACTCCACTCTTCATTGGGACATGTGATAAATAGTTGTTATTTGTTTTTTTTGGATCTTTGGCATTTGGTGAGCAGATGGTCTGTACATCTTTTGATTTGGAATATTTTCCTCTATGACCAACTTATCATTTTTCACCCTTATCAACTGTTTTAGATCTTGGAAATGAACCCCGAGGATGAAGCTGAGGAGGATGGTGCTAATATTGATTTAGACTCGCAAAGGAAAGGAAAATGTGTTGTTCTGAAGACCTCCACGAGACAAGTGAGCAATCTCTTTTCATCTCATTTCTGTCTTTTACATCATATTAACCGTTTCTCTTTTACTTGCGTTTACATTCATATAATGTGTGCAGTACACTTTCTAAACTTTGACCATTAATATGTGTAAAAGTATTAGATTTATAGTATGAAAGATATAGTTTAGTAAATTCTTCATCCAAAGTATCATATCATTGATAGTTAAACATTTTTTTGTTGTTACTAACATATATCTAAAGAGGGTAATTGTCAAAGGCTATATTGGATACCCTTTATAAAAGACAATAAGTCAATAAATTGGACGAATCATGATTACACTGCTTCTTTTGATCTTCAGATAGTGGATTTCAATTTAACGATAAATCTTAACTTACCAGGTCTAGGCATGTTGCGATCTAAATTTAACTTAATGTTGTTATGGTTTGGGTGCATGCATGACGCCATTAATATAAGTAAACTAAATGAAAAAAAGAGGAATATGTTTTAGCAGTCATAATTGGATTCGTTTTTTTTTTTGAAAAGTCAAGAGTTCTATAGAGCAGCTATATGCTTGCTCTAATCAGTAATTCAAAGGCTTTTCTTCTGTATGAGCCTGGCATTGCAGGTATGGATTATGTATATTTTACTTTGTCATTAGCCCATTAATTCTCATTCTTCCATGTCTCTGATTGAATCATGTTCTAAGGTTCAACTTTAAAGCATTGAAGCATTTTATGTACTGCATTTTTTCTTTGAGTATGATTTTGAGTTTAAGGAATCAAATTCACTGATTCAAAATCTTTGTTTTATATCTTGATGATTTCAGACTATATTCCTTCCTGTTGTTGGGTTAGTTGACCCTGACAAGCTCAAGCCAGGTGATCTGGTTGGAGTGAACAAAGACAGCTACCTTATATTGGATACACTGCCATCAGAGTATGATTCACGAGTGAAGGCAATGGAGGTAGATGAAAAGCCCACTGAGGATTACAATGATATTGGAGGTCTTGAAAAGCAGGTATTTTACTTTATGAATGTTGAAACCTTGTAAGTGTTCTGTTTAGTAAATGGCAATATGTAGAGCCAATTGTAGCTCTTTAGTGAATAGCAGAGCATGTGGCATCAGCCCATTCATTAACAAATGAGTAGTGTTGTTTTCCACTCTTTTGCTCCTCTATATCTTCTTCCTTGCATCTAATACAATTGAATATAATAGATTCAAGAGCTTGTGGAGGCAATTGTGCTGCCCATGACACATAAAGACCGCTTCCAAAAGTTGGGTATTCGTCCTCCAAAAGGAGTTCTTCTGTATGGACCACCAGGAACAGGGAAGACACTCATGGCTCGTGCATGTGCTGCACAGACTAATGCAACCTTTCTGAAGTTAGCTGGTCCACAACTTGTTCAGGTAACTATTTTAGTTGAGGAGCTCTGTTTTATCACTGAGTGACTCGATTTCATGTGATAATGTTTGTACTTGCTACTTCTTATTGCGCTTTGTTCATTCCTGGAGTTATCTCTGCTATAGCACCATACAAGATAATTTTTATGTACATGAATGGTTTTGTGTTTTCTTCCCTCTAACTCCTGTTTCAGGAAATGCTGCTATTTTGTTGGTTTCTGTTGTCTCCTGTGCAACCTTTTGGTTCTGGAGCAGTATTCTCCTATGTCAAGGTTCTCAGAAGCTAGTTTGGCATGTTTTGTGCCTTCTACCTTTGGGACATTGATATAAATATTGTTGGTTATCTTGTTTAGGTCTAGTGTGTTCTTCAATGTTTTAGTAAGCATTTTTTGCATGCATATTATTAGTAAAGGGCGTACCCAGTGCTGAAAGCTCACACACAAGGTGGGGTCTGGGGAAGGGAATTCCTAGGCAGCCTTACCCTTGCAAAATTCCTTTAAAATTCTGTTAAGAGGCTGGTTCGAGCCGAGGACCTCCAGGCCACAAGTGGAAAGTCTCTACCACTGCGCCAGGTCTGCCATTCACTTTCTGTTATTAGTGTCTGTGCAAGTAGATTTCATCTTTTTAATTATGGTGCTTGCACTCCAAATTTATTTAGTTGGACTTTTAGTCAGTTACATAAAGCACTTAGTGAATTAATTCAGGCTTTTGCATTTCATTTATATTTTATGTATTCTATTCTATGGCATTTGTAGACCAAAGCTGCATGGTTTAGTGGTTTGACTAAAATGTCAACCTGATTGCATGACTAACTTACCATGTGATCCATCTTTGAAGAGACACACATGAGACGATGCTTTGCCATGCAAAATCTGTTTATTTATTCTTTTATCTTGAGCATAGTTTCCAGTAGAGTAGTAATGACATTCTTTTGCTGTTTCAGATGTTTATTGGTGATGGAGCAAAGCTTGTCCGGGATGCATTTCAGCTTGCCAAAGAGAAAGCTCCCTGTATTATATTTATTGATGAGATAGATGCCATTGGTACCAAGCGGTTTGATAGGTATGTGTTTATGACAGTTTGTGTTATATTGTTTTGTTCCTGCATTAGTCTTGGCTGATGATTGTATCCTTCATGCACTGAAGACAGTAATCTCATCATGCATAGGATCACAGAAACCATATTTATTTGTCATTCAATGTAGTCCAAATAAAATATTCTTATTAGGAAAAAAGAATATCTTCTGTAGGATAACTATAATTTTGTTGTGTGCCTCTGCATTGAAGTTAGGTTTGTGTTATATTGTTTCATTCATGCATTAGTCTTGGCTGATGATTGTATCCTTTATGTACTGAAGACACTAATCTCGTCATGCATAAGATCACAGAAACTATATTTATTTGTCATTCAATGTAGTCCAAATAAAATATTCCTATTAGGGAAAAAAATCTTCTGTAGGATAACTATAGTTTTGTTGTCTCTGCAGTGAAGTTAGCGGTGACAGAGAAGTTCAGCGGACTATGTTGGAATTGCTGAATCAACTAGATGGGTTCAGCAGCGATGAGAGAATAAAGGTCATAGCTGCGACAAACCGTGCTGACATCCTTGACCCTGCTCTGATGCGATCTGGTCGTTTGGACCGAAAGATCGAGTTCCCCCACCCATCTGAAGAAGCAAGAGCTAGAATCTTGCAAGTAGGTCTCCCCAACTTGTTATAAATTCAAGCCTGTCAATGGCTTTTTCTAGGTCACGCTCCAACTAATGTGTTTATGGTTCCCTGTAGATTCATTCAAGAAAGATGAATGTAAATCCTGATGTCAACTTTGAAGAGTTGGCTCGCTCAACGGATGACTTCAACGGTGCACAGCTAAAGGCAGTTTGTGTGGAAGCTGGTATGCTTGCCCTAAGGCGGGATGCTACAGAGGTGACTTACATTCCTTCATTTGTATAATTCTGTTATTATACTTGCTTATTATGAACGTGAAAGCACAATAATATTGGGGAAAATGATACATTTATCCAAGTGGAGGATGGTATCTGTAGGTCGATCATAGTTCATTTTCTCTCTCTTCCTTTTGGGATGATTGTTTGCTGTAGTTCTTAAGACTGGTCTATCTTGTGCAGGTGACTCACGAGGACTTCAACGAAGGAATTGTACAAGTCCAGGCCAAGAAGAAGTCGAGCTTGAACTACTATGCTTAAGGAATTGTATGCTAAACGTTTGTAACTGTACTGTATGGATGATCCAGGATATATTTTTGCGTTTGCTTGGAGATGTGAGTTTTTAACACCATCAGGTCCTTTGCTTCAGCCTCTTATGCGCCAGAAAAGTGTAGTTTTAGGGTCTTTGTGTTCCCAGCTAAAATGCAGCATTTGTTTTTCTCAGATTCCATAATATATACCCCCCGAGAATCCACGATCCAGCACGCCCTTGCACTGATCGTAGGTGTTAGCTGTTCAGCGTGCTTCGAAGGTCCACGGCGTAGCATGGTGGATGACAGTGTGTACTGGCTGATCAGTGAGATGAGCTCCCCTTGCACCCGACCGGAAGCCGCTGCCTGCCCCACCACCGCACCAGAGGCCCCTGGCAGAGGCAGAGAGCGCGGAGGAACAGGATGCATGCATGGCGACAGCGGCTCCGGGTTAATTTGTTGATTGATGGAAGGAGCACCAGAATAAACTTTTCCTTTTGTTTAATGATGTTCAGGTTACAATTTGCCACAGCATAAAAGGAAACGCCACGCCGCTGTCGTTGTTGCGCGTTGCGTCTGTCGTTCCATGGATGCATCGAGCCCGGTCTCCTGCATTTCCCGGAGAAACTCAACAAATATTCAGACTTTTGGACATGTTACATCTACGACCAACCGCATTCCGTCTAAATGGGAAATGCCCTGTTTGTACAACATCACCTCTTCGGTGTTAAAGACCACGGAGTGCGTCAGTTGGGTGGGTGGCTCGTAAGACGACTCATGCAATCCCTGTTGCTGGTTCTGAAAGGATACTTCAGACATGGTCAAATTGGGAAGCCTTTTGTTGCTGTAAGTCTATCTTTTAGTTTACAGCTTGTGGATAGTCTTGCCAGCAATTTGTAAAAACAGTTAAACTTTTGACCCAGGAATCAGGAACATTGGCATTGTCCAGCAGAAAATGGATGGCTTGGCAATGGCACTCAGCGTCTCAGCTCACTTCCCCTGCTCTGGTCGACCTCCCAGCTCCCACTCGTCGCCACCGTCTCGCTCTGCGTAGCTTCCTACCTCCTCGCCCAGAGGAGGCGCCCGGCAACAAGCAATGGCCCACCTGACAGATTCCCTTCTCGCTTCCCGCAAAGCCACACCGGCGGCAGGCAGCCAGAGCCCAACCGCGCGCCCGCCCCCCTCCTCAGCGTCAACCACCTTCGCTTTCATCCGCCGCGACTCCACGACGCGGACGCCGCGTTCGCAGGTGCGGCGCACCACTCTGAGAACACGCCGTTCCAGGGGGCGCCGTGCTCGCCGGCGCGTGGCGTTTGGCCGCCGTGGACCGCGGCCAGGGGGTGGTCGTGATTTGGTTTACCGACCGATTGGTTGCCGGGGAGCCGTTCGATTTGTATTCCACGGTCTCGATTGAGCAACGAGGCTATAGCACGCTGTGAAAAGATCGTAAGAACAAGAGCGCGCCTCCGTCTCCGCCATCCCGACCGCGCCGCTTCGCCGGCCTCGCCGCCGCCGCCGCTCCCCGGCGATCTGCCGATATTGGATGCGCCTGTGCTTGCTCGAATGGTCCGCGGCGAGTTTCGCTTCCTTTCGCGGCGGTAAACCGATGCATTTCTTCTCTAACTGTTGGACATTCTGAACCCGTCTTTTGCTACGTCCATGGCGAAAGGCGAATCCATCATATATTGGATGCGAGTTCGTTGCGCAAAAGAAATGGAAAGGCATTGGCTCCCAATGCTTTGTATCAGTGCGTTATTGTCGGTTGGTGCTCTAAAATCTTCAGAAGTCAGAGAAGAACGTATTCTAGGCTTAACCACTCTTCGGTATAGGAGGCATAGAAATGTGGTTTAGTAAGCTTCTTATTTGTTTCACAATTCCAGTAAGTATACGTCCTATTCTGATCAGCTGAGATTCTGTAGGAAACTGAAAGCAGACTTGCCAATGCCAATGGACAGCAAATCAGCAACAGATTGCTCTTCAAATTTCTTCTGTCCTGGAAGACGAGCTGCAGCATCCCCAACCGTGTCAGCCTGATGCGTCCAATGGATCTACCATTTGATCATCTGTATATGTACCGTGATTGAGTTGTTCTCTTCTGCATTTCGTCAAGAAAAAGGAAGAAATGTTCAGACATTCTTGCCTACCGTAGTCCCTTTTTTGGAAACAAAAAATACTAGATGAAGGCATTGGGAATACCCAGCTCTTGACTTACAAGTATACCATTCAACCTCACACTTTCTGTACTGCTGATTCAACGAAAATGTTAGTCTTCCGTTGACTGAATTTCTTTACCCTCTTCATGCTTGTCTTTTCTGAAAATGTATGCAGTTCTCACTCGATTTTCATTCTAGCGAAGCACATTATTTATGAAATTATATCACTTGTGCTTGTCCCTAATACGCTGTTATTTAACTGAACTTTTGGACTATGCTTGGACTCAAATGCTAGTACCTTTGAGTTCTGTACTCCAAAGGATCAGTTCACAAATTTAGTAAGCCTGAATCGCAGTGATATCAGATGAAACAGAGTTGGTAGTAAAACAAACTTATTAGTTAGCACTCCTTGCCAGTGAAGCCAGCCCTGCTGCAGGAACACTCTGTTCCTCGAGCTCCCACTGGCCTAAACCATGTTTCCTTTGGAAGAAATTGGATGTAAAGATCGAGTCTACGTATAGGGTACTATGACGAGGATATCACCATACTGGATACATCCGAGATTTGATCTTCTACGAGTTACAAGTCGTCACCAATTTGATCTGTACGTCCGAGATTTGGTACAGTTCGTGCACACTAACTCCATCCATGGACACTGTTGCCTGCTTACGCTACTTCCTCAACAAGTACGACTACTCGGTGTCTCGATCGATTATTTTCTGAGGCTCGATCGACTACTTCAACAACTCATACGATTACTTTCTACTTCTTCAACAACTCGTACAAACTACTTCAACAACTTATACGACTACTTCAACTACTTATACGACTACTTCTTGTGTGACCACGACAAAGCGTCACCTATTTTAGGCCAAGTCAGCTTTGTATCATGTCAGGTCTTACATCCGGGTTGAGTACGCCCCCACCTGGTCACCCTCAACCCTAGGATATTTCCCCCTTCGGTATAAACTCAATAGTCGCCGCCACATCACGGTTTGTGTTTTATTTAATTCTAGTTTTCCATCGAGAAACGGATCTCTTTCATTGTAACTGTGATGTCGAGTCTTTTTCTGCGAATCAGAGCCTCCGTTCTTGTTCTACAGAGTTTGAACCTCATCTTGTTCCTTACTTCATTTATATCTGCAGTATCAGATTGCGAGCTTATCTTTCTTGCTTGTGTTCTTCAATTCGCTTTCAGTGAAAATCTTCTTGGCGAGATCAATTAAATTGTGTTTGGTTGATAACCAACGGTGCAGCGGTGTAACGGTTGCCAAGTTCGAATAATAACTTATTAGAAATCTAGATTGCCAACATCCTAACTCTACCAATCCAATTTGTCGTACCTACCGAAAGATGGCACCAGTGCTTCCATCACGCTGCGGAGTCAGTACGACGAAGAGGGCACCATCCGCCATGAGGATAGGAAACTCCGGCGGAGCCTCCGGAAACCCCGCCTCCTTGAAGCCGTCGAAACCCCAGCAGAGACCTCCTCCTCTTTCTTTCACTGCTCCCCAGGCAGTTCCGGCGTCCACAGCGTCAGCACGTCATCGGCGTATTCTGTGGTGCGATCGATGGAGACGAACCACATGGAGTCCCCGACGCGGGCCGTGGTCAGGACCAGATTGATCGACTGGTTCCTCGCCCTCAGCACCTGCTCCAGATCAAGCTGGCACTCGCCCGGAAACTCGATGAAGCCGAAGTCCACGGCGGGGTCGCTGGCGGTGGCACATAGGTCGCAGTACGCGAGGCCTTGCTTGACATCCGGCAGCTCTATTTTCTTGTGCATTCCCTGCAACTGCGGGCCGTCGCGGCGGCGACTCCTGCATGCTGCGCCTGCGCACGGCGGCGTGGATGTTGCGCCACCCATGGGCGCGCCTGCCACACCACGAGCGGGCTGCCCTGCCCACGTCCCGCGGGGCACGGGCGCACGCGGTTACTTGTTCCGGCGCCGGAGAGTTCCCGAGGCTGTCGTCGTCGCAGGCCGTGCTCTTGCCCCTCGCTTCCCTCGCCGCCTCCCGGGTCTCCGGCGGACGGCGTTTTCCGGCCTGGAATTTTACCCCTCGTAATCGGAGCGTTTATTTAAAATACTGGATCCATAATTTACGTATACCCCGATCGTCTTTATGTAAAGGGGAATATTAAAACCAGATTTTGCAAATAAACCCTCTTCTTCCTCTGTTCCTAGGAGAAATCCTCTCCGCCATTTCGCTTCTGGATAATCCGTCGACTCCGACGGCCGCCGCATCCTCCATCGAGGACAAGACCAAGGTCCAGCTCATGTACATCAAGTTATCAATTATAGAAACAAGTTTTCTCGGTTGGATATTCGCTATCTCCAGCGACCAGAACGTTGGAAGAGAGCGATTCGCGGCTCCAAATCTCCGATCCGCCGCCCTCGTCGTCCTTCGGCGAACAGGGTACAAGATGGACCTGCGGTTGCGTCGCTCAGGTGGAAACTGGATGGAGGGAGAAGCCATGAGCTGACCGTGGCAGGTCATCCTTACATCCGATGATGTCCGGTGAGGAGAGGAGGTTGTCTTGTCACATTCCAGTCCATGACATTGAGAAAGATACAGACAGATTAGGAATACACCTGCTACTGCGGACTACTGCTCTGCAGGTCAATTGCATATCTGTTCTACCATGTGCCCGTCATCAAGTGCATTATCATTCGCGCCTCCAATTCTTGTGCTATCTCCATTGATCTCGGCTCAATGCAGAGTAAGTTATTCTGACGCAAACCAACTCTGAATATTTCCTTGCCTGAATGACGTGTTTTGGTTTTAACTAGTGCAACTCTGTTACTGAAAAATTACAGGTGTAAAAAGGAAGATATGCACACATTCAACCGGCTGCTAGTGGCTAAAATTTGAAATGAAGATTGGACCGAGACTCATCTTGTTTTAGGTTGAAGTGCACCGAGGTATTCAGCTCGTGTCTTCCATTGCAGAAGTGCAAAGCTAGCTTTGTGCCACACTTGCATGACAGGTGTGAGCTGCATCTTGTGGCGTGCATCGCCCGTCTAGAGAAGGAAATGCCATGGTTGCTGAACTCGATGGTGACCAGTTTTTGATGTATCGATCAGGCTGGTCGGGATTGCAGCTTGCAATGCAATGTTTGTGCATGATCACAAAAAGAAAGGGCGTCTTGATGATCTCAGGAAGCCAACACAGCTTAGTTGTGTGTGCGTTAGTTGTCCAGAGTCTTCAGAAGTCACAAAAGAACTTACAGTCATTCTTCAATATAAGATGCACAGTTATGTGCTTTAATATGTTGCTTATCTCTTTTGCAATTTTATTGAAAAATAGAAGGTCTTGAAAACATATATACGATCCTACCGAACAAAACAATATGAATTTATTATAAGATGCATAGCTACGTGGTTCAGTAAGCTGCCTTTTCACTTTCACAGTTTTATTGAAAAATGGAAGGTCCTAAAAACATCGTTTCCTACAGGATAAATCAACATATAAGATGCACGGCTATGTTGCTTCGTAAGCTGCTTATCTCCTTCGCACTTTCTCGTGAAAACATCTGATGCTGCCAGATAATCATTGTTTCAATCTAAGATGCACAGTTATGTGGTTCATTAGCTGCTTTTCTCCTTTACAATTTTATTGAAAAACGGAAGGTCCTAAAAACATCTGATCCTGATGGATAAATCAACATTGCTAAATTCAGAACTCTAAAAGCTGAATTAGGTTGCAAGCTCGTGACCTTACCTTCTATTATCTTCCAATTAACTTACAAGGGAGCAACAGTTTACGTGAACCTACGATTTCTAAATCAAGCCTCTGAAATGGTATAAGGCATTACTATTTTCTTCATGAATTGCACAAATCCAGCATCATGGTTGCTGCACTACTGGTTCTACTGTACAGCGAAGTAGTATCACCATTTTCTTCATGCTGTCATCACTTTACTAGTTGAAGGCATTGGGAACACCCTGCTCATCAGGAGGTACAACATTGAGCATCGCACTTTCTATACTGCTGGGTCAACTAAAATTTTAGTCCTCCGATAATTGAATTTCTTTGCTTTCTTCATGCTTTTCTTTTGTGAAAATGCCGAGCTCTTCTCACTTGATTTTCATTCCAGCGAGACACATTATTCATATATTATATCACTTCTGATGGTCCCTACAACGCTTTTATTATTTAACTAACTGGACTCTGGGTCTTTGGCTGGATTCAAATACAAGTGCCTTTGTGTTCTGTATCGGTTGGTTCCAACAGGTCTGCCTCCAACCAATCATGCAAAGCTATCATTTTGCCTACTCCCATAACATGTATGATTTGAGATTTTAGAGGCAACTGAAAATGGGTGTTGACGATACTCGCCGTTGGCTTTACTAGTTGAAGGCACTAGGAGCAGCCGGCTCATGAGTACCATTATTCAGCATCACACATTTTGTACCGCTGGTTCAACTACAATTTTAGTCCTCTGTCAACCGAATCTCTTCAGCCTCTTCTTCCTTTGCGTGTTGTGTTTATTATGCTCTTCTCACGATGATACCTTCTACTCTGTTCATTTAACTGAACTTTTGCGTGCGAAAGAAATCGTCTACTCCCAACAACCGACGATTCAGCTTGCAGCCTAATGTTGCATATGCGTACATCATTGTCGCAGGAAAATATGCTTGGTTTTCCATTTGTGCTGCAAATTTTTCACAAGTCAGAGAAGATCTGCCCATTCTTCTATCTACGATAGATGGCTTACTAACTTTCTTATTTGCTTCATAATTTTGTAGAAAAATGGCAGGTTCTGAAAATTAATACGACCGATCCTGCCGGATTAATCAACAATGATAAATCATCACGAGTCACAACATATTTTCTACAGCTTATGAAGTACGCGCGCATCAGGCATCATTCAATGTCATACACCGAGCTGTTTTGCCCTCCGCTCTCCCAACCTCATGTTGCATTCTTAGACCATTTCCACCGCTGAGGTTTTTATGTTCCTTCAGTTGGTCGTCAGAGTGTGGCATGGCACTTTCTTATTTATCTGAACCGAATTTGTCCGTACCTTTGCCGATTGATCGGCTGACATTCTATGGGGAACTGAAACAAAACTTGCCATTGGACGATCAGTACATTGCTCTCGAGAGTTCTTTATAGTAAACGTGCTGCACCATCCCCAGCCGTCAGCCCTGATTGTGTCAAATGCACCCATCAGTTGAGAATCAGTGTAGCAATGTTGATTGGGTTCTCCTCTTCTGCATTTCCTAAATAAAAGCAACAAATATGTATTACGAAGGAAGAGTGCGTACAGGAAGGTATGTCAGACAAATATTCAGACATGCTGACATTCTGAACTCCGAACTAGGTATGTCAGACATTCTGAGTTAACTTGGAGCTCCAAAAATATTCAGACATTCTGCATTTCCAAATCTGAACTCCGAATTGGGATGTTTTTCTCCTCTGCGTTAATGGAGACAAAAGGGGACATTGCAGCGTCCATGCCTGAGCTTCCCCCGTGCGGGCGCACCACTCGGAGAGCAGTGAGCACTCCGTGCGAGGGGACGCTGTGCTGCGCTCGCTGATCACGGATAAGCAGCTCCCGGCTCAAGCAGAGTGCGTTGCCCACGCGGCGGCGCCGTCGAGGTGGTATGCCAGGGTTCTCTTCGTCAAATGCAGGGTTTGCGTCTGCCCTGCTCTAGGTCGACTGGTCCCTCGCCCTCAGCGTCTGCTCCTCAGCTCCTGCTTAAGCCGGCACTCGCCCGGTAACTCGATGAAGCCGAAGTCCACGGCGGGGTCGCTGGTGGCGGGCTGGCGGCGCACAGGTCGCAGTACGCGATGCCTTGACATCCGGCAGCTTTACTTTCTTCTGCATTCCTTGCGAGCAGGGGCCGTTGCGGCGGCAACTCCAGCACGCTGCGCCTGCGCACGACGGCGTGGATGCTGCGCCACCTGTGGGCGCGCCTGCCGCACCCGAGCGCGCGGCCCTGCCTGCGTCGCAGGGGCACGGGCGCACGCGGTGACGTATTCCGCCGCCGGAGAGTTCCCGAGCCTGTCGTCGTCGAGGACAAGCGTGCTCCTTGCCCCCCGCTCCCCTCGCCGCCTCCCAGGTCTCCGGCGGATGGCGTTGCCCGGCATGGAATTGTACATATTAACCCCGGATCGCGATCCAAACTAGGTGTTTATGTAAAGTAGTGCATTCATAATTTATGTATACCTCTGATTTGGATCGTGATTACTGATCGCGGTCCAAATTAGGAGTGCTCATGTAAAATACAAGATTCGTAGTTTTTAAACATATCCCTATTTTGAACCGTGATTATTAATTGCGATCCAAACTGGAATCTTTCTGTAAAATAACAATCCTATATTTTTCGAATAAGCCCTGTTCTACCTATGTTCCCTGAGAACAATCCTCTCCGCCATTTGCTTCTGGACGGCCGCCGTCGCGTCACCAAACTAAGCAAAGCTCACCGGCCCCGCTGTGAAGCTCCAGCTCCCTGTTCCGCCGCGTCCGCCTGCCTCTTAACCTTCTTGAAGCTCCGGGCAGGTGGGGCAGCGCCTAGAGCCTCCGACCGCGGCGCCCGGCAGTGGCAGGTGCCAAGCTTCCTTTGCCGAGGCTGCCTGTCATCGTGCTCCTCTGGGCAGGCGGCTTTGGCTGGCGTGTTCTATGGTCATTGGTCAGGGGACAGGGTGTGGTCGGTATTCCATTCCCTGACCAAAAGCGTTCGCCTAAAAATATTCAGATAGTCTGCACTTCCAAAGTCTGAACTCTGAATTCGGATGTTTTTTTTCCTCTTCTGCGCTAATGGACGAAGGGGACGTTGCAGTGTCGATGCTTGTGCACTGTGTCTTGGCGTGCTACTCGTACTCGGAGCGCACGTGGCGGTGTGGATGTTGCCGCACCCGAAGCCAGCCTGAGGTTGAAGATGTGCTAGTCTATAATGAACATAAAAATATACTAAGTACAAGCTAGCAATAAGGCCTATATAAACATTGTTGATATATTAAACAAACGACACGAGCACTACAATTATAAAACAAATCATAATACATGAAGAGATACATGTAGCGGTACCACATCGATGCAGCAAGTCACCATGGTTATCGCTATAAAATTATTATTTACTCCCGGTTATTAGTAGGAGTAATACTAAACTCTACCCACAAATATATTATTTTCTTCAACTATTTAGGTTGCCATCCATCTTATTTGGATACTAGACCATATCCATCACTTAGAACATGTCCATATTCATTATTTGGTCGTGAAATAAATTCCCAAGTTGATCACCGGCAAACCAAACCGCTCACTAGCCCCCATCCTCCTCCATCATCGGAGCCGTGGAAGAATTAGTAGCCCCAATATGTTGGTCACCAGCGCAAGCGGCCGCTTGGCTGCTGGTGCGCGGCCGCTTGCGCTGGACCGGTTGGCGCCGTAAAGGATGGGTGACTGCTGGAGACTAGTTGTTCATTGTGGCGTGCTGGCCACT
The DNA here is from genome assembly GCF_002211085.1 of Panicum hallii. Lineage (NCBI taxonomy): Eukaryota > Viridiplantae > Streptophyta > Magnoliopsida > Poales > Poaceae > Panicum > Panicum hallii. Next base: position 49,503,016 of record NC_038045.1, read on the forward strand.
GGAACCATAGCGGCTTGGGTTGTAGGCACCTCTGGCGAAGCTGAATCCTTCCCTGTTGGAAGTATTATTTTGAGCTCAAGGCTCGGCATCATAGAGGCTGACGTCGTTGATGCTATAGCGTTGCCTACGAGTAGGATTCTCCAGCCTTCGAAAGTACTTCTAGGCATGGTTGGAGACTTGCAATGGTGTTCTAGTGGTGACAAAGTACTTAGAGATGTTCTTTCAGTCTTCACGGCCATACACTTGCAAACCATGAAGGAATTGCCTGCATTAGCGCAAGGTTTAGGATGAACATGTCTGTCATGGTCCAAAATAGATAAAATACCACAACTTGTGTATGTAAGAGGATATAAGAATATCTAGGACAATAATATGTGCTACACCTTGGTCCAAAACCTGGTGCGTGCCCTCTCCATCCGAGGAGCGGGCTGCCTACGCGGCACCTCCTGTGCCACCCTCATAACCCATGTCTCCATTGTTTGATAACCAAGCAGCATGCCCATGTTGTCCATCGCAGAATCCTCTAGACGAATTTCAAAGTTGTTCACAAGGTCCCTACTCGCTGTCGCAGAATGGTAGGAGCCATCACCGGTGCCACTTGGCATCATCTCCACCATAAGATCAACATACAAGCGGATTACTTGATGCTTCTCCTTCACGGGGAACATTGTCTGGATCTCATTAATAATGTCACCGTGCTTCTTGTTCCTGTCACTTGAGACACTGTTGTTGGTATTGAACCTAGCAACGAGTGATTTCGCCATGTTGAGACGGTGGCTTGGGTCCCTGTAAACAATCATTAGCTGGGCTGGTCACTTGCAACGCTGGTTATATATACTAGGCTAGAAGAAGCTAATCAGCAATCGCAAGTGGTGGCCCTTTGAAAGCTACAGCTACGGCGGGAACCAAAAGATCTTCAGACAAGAAAAGAAAAAAAAAGCTTGGCATGATCGGAAAAACAAACAGCAACCAAACTTTGTTGCAGGCATTCACATAATCACATGCGTGCACGGTTGCTGTAACAGGGCTGCATGAGGTGCGCATCTCGCTTAGGATACTTTCGGGAGAGAAGAAGAAAAATATCTCGGCGATGCCGACCTCGAGCTGAACGATCGGGAGATGCACGGGCGGGCGCGGATATTTTCGTTCGCTCCCAGCGCTCTCTTGGCGCTGAGTTGGCCATCTCTGATGGCGACGTGGTGCCCCATCCCGCTTGTCTCTTCGCGGCGTCCATGCCGGCACGCACCTGCACGAGAGGACAAGCTGCATGGCTGTGCTGTTCCAGGTGGACCTGCATGCCGCCTGCAATGGCGGTTTCCTGAGTGCTCCATGGTGATTGGCGACGCGGCTAGGTCGGCTCGTGATGGGCGGCGGCGGCGGCCGCGGCTGGACGGACGAGTGGCGAGTTGTTTATGGTGGATCGGATCGGATATTTCGCCAATGGCGGTCGCGGCGGCGGCCGGCGGCTGGGGCACTCTAGAGCAAGCAAGAACAGTAGTTTAGCCCGCTGCCGACTACAAGAGTTTGCTATGTCATCTAAAATTAATATTGTAGTTAACAAATATAATAGATTGGCTATTATGTTGGCTAAAAGAGTGTTGCGTAATTAATATTAGACCCACTTGCATACTCTCATTCTCTCACCTCAGTCTGGGAATTTGTGCTATAGCCAGTTATGAGCTGGCTACTATCCTACAGCCAGCTCCTTCTCTCTCTTCTCTCTTCTCTCCTCCACCTTAGCATAAATATAATAAAATAAGGTTTATAGACAGCTGACTACGTTATTGTACCTGCTCTTGCACGGACGGAGGCAAGCGGGCTGCGGCAGATTCAGCCATTCGTGAAATGATGATGAATATCTGAAGATATAAATAAAACGTCATGCGGTTGATTAGAGCCGGTGGTCCCAGCACCGCAGAGGCGCCATGCCCGCCGCACTGTGGCGCTAGTGCTATCAGCGGTCCATGATTGTTGAAGCGCTCCCCCTCCAGTTCTACTGTAGATATGGATAGATATGGTAACGGATCATGATCTTAGCGTACTTTTAGCTCAAAATTGAATTATATAAGAGATTATCTAGATTAAATTTAAGATATTTTACCATCAATAGCTGTGGATGGTGTTACCGTGCTAGGGATGCAAGTTTGTGTCTCATTGGCTTATTTGGATCGACTTAAAAGCTTAATAAAATAAACTGATCTGTACTGTCGAAGCATAGGAAGTGGGATAAAAATTGTACTAGCGAGCTGACCCACCAGTGGGTACGTGGCAGCTAATTAATTACATGGCTATTTTAGTTAATCCATTTCCGTTAAATTAATAAAGTGGCATGCATTCTAGTTCATTTTAGCAAATTTAGTATTGACTTTTTTCTTCTTCTTTCTTTTCTTTTAAAAGAATACATTGGTTGTGGATCTCTAGAGGGAAATGGTGGCCATTCTGATAGATATACTGCGCAACTGGTATTCCAGCGGGTGCATGCAAGCAATGGCAGCAAAATTAACAAGTTATTACCATTGCGTTGCATTGCTCGGACACTTGTCCCCTACACACGTGCTTTTCTGAGAGTACACGTCATAACACAGTAGGCAAAGTGCGCATGCAATGAGGGTAAACCGACGAAAGGAAAATGGTGATCGGTGAAGAGGAGGCGCAAAGCTGATCGAGTGATTGCTTTGCTACTGTGCTGCAGTACTGAAGGTTCAGAAACTGAGAAATAACTCTGTCAGAGAATCTGCAGATAAACGAAGAAACATATACAGTCTTTTCCCGACCGTGAGTTCCTTAAGTTGATTTTTAACAGAAAAACGTGAAGGATCAGAAATGAGTTTCTTCCCTCTTGCGGTTTCTTGCTTGGTTTCTGATCAGGGCAAGATAGATTTTTCTACACGAAAAGAAAAAAATAAGCATATGGAACTATCTTATTAGTTCACGCGGGACGAGGAACTATCTTATGGTTACTATTACCAGTGATGCTTTGTCTCTGATTATGGCATTTCAGAATCGAATGATTGGCTGGAGTTAGCGATAAGTCCATAGCGACACAACACTGATGGGTGGCTGACATCATGCCATCACTAACCCATCTCAACTAGCAAGTGGTAGCAGATCGATCAGCCGCGGACGCCCGTGTCTCCGTGATGGTGATGGCGCATTTGGCGCGCAGGATGATTCCGCTCGCCGCCGCCGCCTCTGCTGCTGCGGCGTATATATACGCGCCTTTCCCGTTCCCGGCCACCCTCTTCTCCTGGTATCCTTGCCAAGCATCTCGCTATCCAACTCACGGAGTAAGGTCGCTTAGGTCGGCGAAGAGGAGATGACGATCGCATCATCCGTCAAGCTCGCCGGCGGCACGCTGTCGGTCGGCGGGAGGACGGTGCTGTCCGGCGTGCCAGCCGCCGTGGCGGCGTCCTCTGCGGCAGCGGGGGGAGCGGTCGACGGGGTCTTCGTTGGCGCCGACCTCGCCGAGCCGGCCTCACGCCACGTCATCTCCCTCGGCGCCTTAAGGTTTGGGGTTGGACCCGAGAACACGAGAGAAATGACATTTTTCGATCCATTCCGTAGGCATTGGGTCCGATTTTGGCGTTCAATTTTGCGATTGGGCAGGGGCGTGCGGTTCATGGCGTGCTTCCGGAGCAAGCTGTGGTGGATGTCGCAGCGGATGGGGGAGAAGGGCGGCGACGTCCCGCACGAGACGCAGTTCCTCCTCGCGGAGTCCAGGGGCGCCGGCGGCGAGGACGCGGAGGCGGCGTACGTCGTGTTCCTCCCGCTCGTGGAGGGGGCGTTCCGGGCCAGCCTCCAGGGCGGCGCGGGCGACGCGCTGGAGCTCTGCGTCGAGAGCGGGGACGACGACACGCGCGCGGCGTCCTTCGACCGCGCGCTCTTCGTGGGCGCCGCGGAGTCCGACCCGTTCGCGGCCGTCGCCGGCGCCGTCGCCGGCGCCAGGTCCGCGCTCAAGACGTTCCGGGTCCGCGCCGAGAAGAAGCTCCCGGGCATCGTGGACTACTTCGGCTGGTGCACCTGGGACGCCTTCTACCAGGACGTCACGCAGGAGGGCGTCGAGGCCGGGCTCCGCAGCCTCGTCGCCGGCAGCGCGCCGCCCAAGTTCGTCATCATCGACGACGGCTGGCAGTCCGTTGGCACGGACCAGCCCACCCCCGACGACCAAGCCGGAGAGGCCAAGCAGCCCCGCCTTCCCCGGCTCACCGGTATCCGGGAGAACAGCAAGTTCCAGAACGTCGACGACCCGGCCGCCGGCATCAAGACGGTGGTGCGCGCGGCGAAGGAGGAGCACGGGCTCAAGTACGTCTTCGTCTGGCACGCCATCACCGGCTACTGGGGCGGCGTCCGTCCGGGCGCCGCCGGGATGGAGCGCTACCGCTCCAGCATGCAGTTCCCCAGGATCTCGCCGGGCGTCGCCGAGAACGATCCCGGCATGACGACCGACTGGATCACCGCCCAGGGGGTCGGCCTGATGCACCCCCGCGCCGTGTACCGCTTCTACGACGAGCAGCACGCGTATCTCGCCGCCGCCGGGGTCGACGGCGTCAAGGTGGACGAGCAGTGCATCCTGGAGACGCTCGGCGCCGGCCACGGCGGCCGCGCGCAGCTCACCAGGCAGTACCACCAGGCGCTCGACGCGTCGGTCGCCAAGAACTTCCCGGAGAACGGCATCATCGCGTGCATGAGCCACAACACCGACGCCCTCTACTGGTACTGCATCAGCCGGAACAATTCCCATCCGCGAATTTCGTAGTCTGTTTTTCACGGATTTTTTGACCAGTTTGATCCTGGCGTGCCGTGTGTCGAATTGGCAGCTCGAAGCAGACGGCGGTGGTGAGAGCGTCGGATGATTTCTTCCCGAGGGACCCGGCGTCGCACACGATCCACATCGCCGCGGTGGCGTACAACAGCGTGTTCCTCGGCGAGTTCATGCTGCCGGACTGGGACATGTTCCACTCCCTCCACCCGGCCGGCGAGTACCACGGCTCGGCCCGTGCGATCAGCGGCGGCCCCGTCTATGTCAGGTTGCGATCAATTCATCCCCCTTCATTAATCTTCAGCATTGTTCATGCTTATGTTTTGTAATTGGAAGTTTGATGGTGTTCATGGTGATGAATTTGCAGTGATGCCCCCGGGAAGCACGACTTCGAGCTGCTGAAGAAGATCGTCTTGCCGGACGGCTCGGTGCTCCGCGCGCGCCTGCCTGGCCGGCCGACCAAGGATTGCCTGTTCACCGACCCGGCACGCGACGGCGTCAGGTGTGAGACAAGTACCCTCCGCTTCACCGCACTTCGATTTGTTCACATGCGCCAATGGTGCTCTGCTTTGTTGTGGTCTCTGACGTTGCTCTTGCCGTGCAGCTTGCTCAAGATATGGAACATGAACAAGTTCACCGGCGTCCTCGGCGTGTACAACTGCCAGGGCGCGGCGTGGAGCTTCGTGGAGAAGAAGATCATGTTCCACCACGCCGGCGCCGGCGCCCTGACCTGCGGCGTGAAGGGCAGCGACGTCCACCTCATCTCCGAGGCCGCGACGGACCCCGATCAGTGGAGCGGCGACTGCGCCGTGTACCGCCACGGCAGTGGCGACCTCGTCGTCCTCCCCGACGGCGCGGCGCTGCCCGTCTCCCTCAAGGTCCTCGAGCAAGACATCCTCACCGTGTCGCCGATCAAGGTCAGCACCCAACGCCAAATGTCTCGAATCAACCTCTCACATGACAATTTTGATCACCATTTCTTGACCGAACTAACTGACGGGGACCATGGATCGCGCCATTGCAGGACCTGGCAGCCGGGTTCAGGTTCGCCCCGATCGGGCTGGTCGACATGTTCAACAGCGGCGCGGCGGTGGAAGGCCTGACCTACCACCTCCTCGACGGGGGAAAGCTTCTCGGCGACGGCGGCTCTGCTGCTTGTAGGTCAGAGGAGGCCGTCGGATTGGTGTGCATGGAGGTGAAGGGGTGTGGCAGGTTCGGCGCCTACTCTTCTGTCAGGCCAAGGAGGTGCATGCTGGGCTCATCTGAGATGGAGTTCTCCTACGACTCTTCGTCTGGGCTGGTGGTTTTGCAGCTGGAGGAGATGCCCGGGGAGAGGGTTCACAAGATTGTCGTCGAGTTGTAGGCGGAGCGTGAGCATTTCACAGATTCAATTAGCTGAGTTAATTTTTATATCTTTAATAGACTCAATAGATGAGAGATGGGTGTGAAGTATGCATGCAGCCATGCAAAATTAGCATGCACACGATACATATATGTTCTAAATTCTTCAGAAATTTATGATTGGCAAGGAGGCCGGAGCCTACTGTGACCCTAACTGAGCTCCGCCTTGTTCTCTCTGCTATCAGCGAAGGGAACTAAAAAGTGAGCGAATATAACTGCACCGTGTTTCGTAAGAAAAAAAACCAAATAAATCACGCACACATGGGACAGGACAAGGCAAGGGCAACGAACCGACTTGAGATACAAAGTCCACTCATGCACGCTTACATTCCATTCCACGTAGGAATTGAAGGAACTCATGAACCAATCGCGAAGTAAAGCAACATGCCATCCGCTCGCACGTACGCCTTGTCCAGGGCTGCGGGCGCTGCGGCGGCCAGCTCGCCGCGTCGACGCGTTGTTTTGATGCTACCGACGGCGCGCACCTCATGGTCCTCACGTACCGGGCTCTCCTGTGGAACCCGATCACCTGTGGTCTGTGGAACCTCATGTGCAATCCGCTTCCGCTTTGGGTTGGCGTAATCCTCTGTGCTCTTTCCGCATCTCCGCCTCGCCTCGTTACACACGGCTTCCCTCCACCCCAACTGTCGCGCCACTCCTCTTCGCGCGCCCAAATCCGCCCTCCACCCTTCGCGCCAAAAACCAAACCCTAGACCTCCGCGCCGCGACCATGCCGCCGCCGCCGTCGGTGGCGCGTGAGGTGGCGGAGATCGCGGCGGAGCCCGACCGCGCTGCGGCGTACGCGTGGCTCCTCCACCTGCAGCGCGGCTGCGCCGACGACCCCTCCGCCGCCGCGGACCTCGCCGCCGAGCTCCCCTCGCCCCTCCTCCCGCTCCTGCTCCGCGACGCGGCCGACCCTGACGAGGCCGTCGCGGCCCCCGCGCTCAAGTGCCTCGGCTTCGCGCTCTACCACCCCGTCCTCGTCTCTACCATCTCAGGTACTAGCACTTCCCCGTGCCCGCATTTCTTCGGTTAAATGCTCAGTGGTGGTTGAGCACAATTTGAATCGGTGAACAGATCGACGGTAAACTAATTCGATTCAGCAAAGTTCACACCGAAATTTGTGCGAGTTGCTCGGTGGGAGGAAGCCTATGTTGTGAACATGGAGGCATTGCTTTTCATTGAGAAGTATATTGGCCTTTAGCAGTGTGGTTTTTATGTTTAAAAACTCACCCCTTTGCGGCATTGCGCACATGTATTTAGAATACAAGGTTACGCATCTGAACCCACCTGAATGTTTGAGGACTTCACGTGTCTAAAACTCTTGCTTTCGATTAGTGCTCTACAATTAACTGAGCTTCTTTCGTTTTAGAATATTATCTGTACGATTTTCTTTGAGATAGCATCATCATTTTGCCAGCCAACATCATTAACTGTTTGGACTTTTATTTGTCAGAGAATCAACCTGACCATATTATCTGTTTTCACACATTTCCTAGAATGCCACCGGTATATATCTATGGGGTCAAACCCATTTTGCCCTCATACATGATGAGCTGTAGGCACTGCACATTTGTTTTATTGAGCATAGCGAATAATATATTTATCTTATCCTTCAGCCCAGATGGCCCAGGCTGTATTGGATACCTTGGTGCAGCTAATCATGAATACTCGGATGAAGGTAGATCTGGCCAAACATTTTTTTCTGTCAAGTGCTGAAGGCGCTCAATTTTTATGTGAACAATATGTGTTTTGGTACAGTTTTTTTAGCTAACTGAAGTCCAAAATGATTCCCATTTTCTCCTCTTAAATTTGATATTGCAGTCTGTTTGTAATTTGGGAATCTGGTGCGTCTCTGTTCAGCAGTTGGAACCATCGATTATAGAGGATAGAGCATACCCAGTGGTTACTGCTATTGTTCATGCACTCGACAATCCATTTGGTTCCTTGTCAACAACATTTGAGGCAGCTCAGGTTATTCTGCACACGTAAATTATGTTCTATGTCATTGCATTTTTGTGTCTAGCATGTTGAACTAGCAATCAAATTTTTGCTGTAAAATAACTGCTTCGCAGCATCCATTATTGAACAGCCATATTCCTTCATGATGCTTCTAATTTCATCAAAATTTGCCTAAAATGATGTAAAATCATGTTATATGAGTCATATCTGTAGGTACTTTTCTCATGTACCATAGACTGCAAGACAACTACTTAATATATACCTTGATCTTTGTTCTCTTGTGTTATCGTGTAATCTTTCAATATAACTTGGGAGTGCTGCCTTTTTGGAAACTTCTATTGAAGGCTATCATGAAGCTTGCTTGTCAAAGTCACAAAAGAATGAGGGAGTTATCAAGCTTATGGGTTCCACCAATATACCGAAGACTCTTAAGTGCTGATAAACCAGAAAGGGACATGGCAGAAAGATGCCTCATTAAAGTTTCATGTGTTATCCTACCACCTCAACCACTTCTTTCCAAGGTAATTGAAAGATTGTTGTTACTACAATTGTGTTTAATTCACAGTTTGATCTATCTGGTAAGTAACTACTTGTCTATTGTATGCAAATTCATTGGATATATGCACACTGTGGAGGAATTTTATTTTTCTCTAAACAGATTAACTTTTTGTTAGTGTGTAAACCAACCCAAGTACCTGACTACCTGGGTGCAACTACTTTAATACAGTCACTCAAAGGTATAAAGAAATTAGGTAACACTTTGTGATAAACTCGAGCAGCTTCATATGGATAAGTCCTAATTCGTACACATTTTTCTTGATGTGGCTAGAATGCTAAAGAAATTCAGCTGAATTGCTTTAGTTTGACCAATTAGTGAAATTAATGTCCTTGTGACACAATATAGTAACCACAGTGTAGCTTCGGTAAAAATGAGTAAAATGACACTGAACTAATTCGCCATCAACAACATATCAGCGTTAAGAAGGCTTAACATCATATTCATAGGGCTTGGGAGCTACACAAGCATTTCCTCCTTTAGTTTATAGTATTGAAATCCCTGTAGTTTTATTACTTATAGTCTAAAATGATTATGGAAGCCATGTACCAACACAAGATGGAAACTATCATTATTAGATTAATTTAGAGAACGCATACATCGCAGAATGTTTGTTTTTATACTAGAGTTTGTATGGCATTTCATATGTGAATTGTTTTAGATACCTCTTTTGTTTCCTGGATTTGGTTTATTGAATGATTCACTGCTGTGACCCTGCAACTTTGTATATTTCATCTGTTTTACTTGCTGTAATAATTCAGTTTCTTATGAGCTCATCTGGTGATTATTTTCTCAGTTTAGCTTCATTTTGATGCTTTCTGTATAGGCTGTAGCTTTAGACCTTGAGCGAAAGCTTCTCTGCCGCATGATGAGTATGCTTGATGATCCTTCGAAGAAAGTTCAAGCAGTGAGGTCATGGGGATGGATCATATCTTTACTTGGTACAGATGCAGTGAATAATAGACCTCTACTTAATAAACTGCTAAAGGTTCCTGAACAGATGTTCATCGATCTAGACACACAAGTTCAGATTGCTACGATGGTAGGTTTACACTATTTTTTCTTTTAATGATGCACAGTAACTTTTCTAGTAACATGAATTCTCTATTACATTATGATAGTCATTTCAGATCCACAGGTTTCCTGGAGAAATTTGGTAGATGCATTTTTTCCATCTCAGGCTTCAGAATCTGTGGGTCAAGAAACTGTGGTTGCCCCATTAGAACCCAGAGAACATGCAACTGCTCAGGTGAAAAGAACAAGGTTAATTATGGTGCCTTTATGTCGAGTTCTTTCGAGGAGTCGTAATATTGTTCTGAGCTCTTCTTGTTTGAGTACATGGAATTACCTTCTACATAGACTCGGTAATTTGATCAATCATTTACCCATACTGGAGGCTGCTTTTGGGCCAATACTCAAAATAATTTTCTCATTTGGAATCAATGATCAGAACAAGCCACTGTGGTCATTTTGCATGAGTCTTTTTCATGATTTTAGTTCATCAAAAAGCAGGCACAGAGAGGATTTGTGTACTCCAGTGAATCAGAACTTGGTTGCCCAATCTTGCATGCATCTCAAGGCTTTGCTGAATGCTCAACATATCAAATGGCTACCATGGGAAATTGGTTGCTTTCATTTTCAGATCGACATTCTTGGCACAATTCTGAATCCAGAACTGTTTCAGGACATGATTCCTGAAAAGATGCTAATTGTTATGGATTCTGCAACAGAGATATTCAGGTTTGTTCTAGTAGGAGTTCAAATTGAACTTAAAGAAAAGGGTTCTTGTGAACAAGTCAGGCTTTGCATTACAGATCTTTGCAGGTTTGTAAAGACGAAGTTGTTTCTGGATCATGTAGGAAAGCATAGTGGTAATAAGTGTGCAATGCTACTGGATTTTGGTCTTCAATTTGTGAAAGTTATTGTGGGGGAGTTGGATCATTCTCTTTTAAATTCTGAAAAGATTGAGATATGCTTAGACATCAAATACATAAAGGAGAACCAATCTGCAGAATGCAGTCCAAAGGTCTCTTTTCCAAGAATCAGACCACTTTCTTACATGGAGATGGTTTCTCCAGCAGTTTATGCGACTGCACTGTCTCTGTCCATGGTAGCTCAGTATACTGGAGAGCTGTCGCATGGAGATACTGAGAAGTTGGCTTTTATTCTCTCTTCATCAGATATCCTGAAGAGTCTTCATGCTGTCGTTTCTTTTATGTATATGCAGATCATGTGTCCGATGTTTAATAGGCAAAGATTAAAATGGTTGATGGTCTGGAACATAGTTGCAAAACACTTGAATGAGAAACTTATCTCTTATTTGAACACTAGTTTCCGAGCAAGTTCCTGCAATGTGCTCCATCAGTTCTTTTGCTATCCGTTTTTTAGTTTTTTATACCCTGGGGGCTTATCTGTTCTTTGGAATGCTGAAAATAGCTCATGTGCTCCTGTTATGCAAGACCTGGAGGTGGAATTAGCCGTTGAAGTTTATAGATCCCTCTGTACAAGCTCCTGTAATTCAAAGGCTGCATCCAAGGTTTTCTTTGAGGGTTTTTATGACTATTTGGTTAACATTATTGATGAACACATGGCATTGAACATTCAGCATTGCCCAGAGAAGTTTGAAAATACCGCTATCCTTTCTGTTCTCGGTGAAGTAGTTATTGGACTGTTAGAGAATGATCAAATTTTGGCATATGCTAACCAAGAGTTGAATGAAACAAATGAAGACTTTACCGGATGTAGGCTGCCTAACCTCCTTTTGAGCTGCTTGAACCTTGCTAACAGGTTTGTTGACTTCACTTCTAAACAAATCAGACCTAATATATCATATCTAAAATAGCAATGGCCTCAATCTGTTTCAATAATCTCCAAGCATTTGATGATATATGCAGATTTATGAGGTTTTCAATATTTGGTTTCAAAGCAAATCCAACTGGACAGCACCAAGTCACAAGCAGGTAATTGAACAGATTTACAAAATTGCAGTCTTGTTTGTTGGTTTTAATGGCTGTAAGCTGCTATCAACTGAACACCTGAGTTAATCTCATTCCTTCTTTAACTTGGCTTTGCTTCAGGTTTTTTCAATCTTTATCCAATTTTGTTGGTCATGCCATATTAAAGAAACATATTCTTCTTCTTTTCGAGGTTTGCGCATATTTCCAGAATAATTTACTTATATAGCTCCTAATTTTTCTATGAGGGTCAGCTTCATTTGACAAGCACATATACTTTATGCCTAACTGCATGAATACACCATTTCGTCCTTGCAGATTATTGGAGATCAACTTACTGAGTGGTTCTCTTTATCTGCCACATTGTACTGTGAAATGCAACAAGGAAAAATCATTTACCAGCTTGAGAAACTTTGGCTCAAGATACTCGAGTGTCTGAACATGAGCCAGCTCATCAGTGATGGCCCCTTTAGACAGAAGCAGCGACTTCTTCAAGTGGCACTCAATCACCCGCATCATGTCATTTCAGCTGCAACAGCATCAGCTTGCAGAGCAGAAGCAAATATCAAGATAAGTCTGCACTCTGGTTGCTTAGGTCCTAAGTTGGATGGATTGTTGATGGATAGAAGAAAGGATCATAATAGCTCCAGCAGTACTGACAAAGCCATTGCACGTGAAGAAATCGACACTTCGAGCAGGCTTGCATTGCCAACATCGAAGAAAAGAACCAAGCACACAGATAGGGATGCTGGATCTCTGAAGATCTCTGCGGGTCTGGGGCGGAAAAGGCTGAAGATCATGAAGTATTCAACTAAGCCAAAGGAACTCAACAAAAATACAGCTCGTGTTGGCGGCATTAGCTCTAGGATAGATAGCGTCTTCTCACCACGTTGCGTGGAAAGTAAAGAATGTAGGAAACCGGAATTGATACTGGAAATGCTCAAGAGAAAGAGAACATTTTCGAACTGATTGCTGTTGTGGTTCGAAGAACTCAAATGTGTTGGTAACCGGTACACAATTTATGCTAGTGGTGGGGGAATTTGTTCATATATATATACACTCGTTTGTAGCTACTCTCCGTATCAGTATACTACTGTGTGTACATACTTATTTATTTATATATTTATTTATATATAGACACGCGGAGGAGGTGCGCGCTGGTTGCCAGGGCGCACGCCGTGGCGAGGGCCTCTGCCTCCCCCGAAGCCTGTCTCGAAGGCCAGAATGCACGCGGCGGGGGTTGCGTTGATGGGTGCTCCGGGGGATCTGCTGGGCGCTGCGGCCGGCGCCGCCTCGCCCACGGCGGCGCTGGCGTTCCCGAGCAGCGTGCCCCGCGCCGCCTTGCACGCGGCGGCGAGGGCTTGGGGCGCCGCGGCCAGCGAGCCGCGCGGCGCCTCGCACGCGGCGGTGAGCGCCCTGTGCACCATGGCCAGCGCGCACGCGGCGTCGGCGTCTCTGGTCGGCACGGTGCCCGCACGGCCGTCGGCGAGGGCCGTGAGCGCCTTGGCCAGCGCGTCGCCCGCGGCGGCCGCGGGTTGTCTAGCATATTACTGCATATTCGAGAACATTACTGCTAGTTATTCTAGCATGAACATTACTTACTTCTTAATAAAAAGATACGCATCTCATGCGTATTCAAGAGAGAGAAAAACTAGCACGAACATCACACACTACATGGAATACGGCACTTAATATAACAACATTCACAAATGTCTCGGATGAGTAATAAATTAATAACATATCTTGGGAGTGTTTACTAGTTTGGCTCTTAACCGTACACGAACGCCAGGCCACTCAATCCATATGATCATACAAAATACTCAATCCTATGTGCTGTGTGCTAAACCTAGACATGGCCCTTCTCATTTGTCAGTTTGCTAAATAATTACTAGTGTTACGTGACATGGATGCAAAAACCACAATTAATGGCCCACTTGACGATGTAAGAAATATAACCATTATTTACATGCTCGCACAACCAGATAACAGCATATAGAAACTATGAACCCTAGGCACCACTCACAGTGAAGTGTCGCCGACAAAGGATATAGTGGATTTTTTTCACTCTACATTTCAGCCCACTCATATATTGGTCGCATAACTCTGACATTGTAGAACAGTAAAAAACATTATATTCTTTCTTTTCTAGACTACGGTCCAATAATAGGAATTTTAGCCCACTAATTAACAATAGAACGATTTATTCCCATTCCTTTATATATGTTTGTTTCAGTCAAAATAAAACAATGACAAAAAAAACAATGTCTCACCTTAAACTATAGAAAATAAAAAAAATTTCTATTGCAAAATTTACAAAAGTGAAAAATGAAACTTTTAGAAATAATCCAACTTGAATGAAAAGTATTCTAGCTTTGAAAGAAAATTGCTCTACTTAAATAAAATATGTTCTATATAAATATGTGTCATCAATACCTAAAATAACTTCAAGAAATATTTTTGTTTCACAAAATATGTTTAGAAGAGAGAAAAAAATATTACAGTAGAACTTAGAAATTGTTTTGATCACCAAGAAAAATATTCCAAGCTAACAAAAAAATATGTTCAGAACAAAAAAGGAATTTTTCAAAGCACTAAGAAAAATGTTCCATTCAAAGAAAAAATTTTGGTAAAAAAATATAAATTGATACATGTACCATGGAGAATTTTCTAAATAAATAAAAAATATTCAGCATGATAAAATGATCCTATGAAGAAAAATCTGATCCAATAAGTAATAGGAATTGTTCTGAGAAAAAAGTTCCAGAAAAAAATGTTCAAAGCATTAAACAAATTTCAACCAAAACAAAAAATATTCTGAGCGCAGAGGAAAATATTCCAAATAATGAAAAATATTTTAAGCAAGCAACTAAATGTTAAAAAGACAAAAATAAAATGTTATATGCACTAAGGAAAGCAGATACAAATAGAAAGACAGACATTTTTTATTTTTTATTTTTCTAATGTGGAGAAGTTATTCTAAAGAACATTAATTGAACCTTAGCTTGCTTATTATCGCTGGTTGTGGGTCTTGCGTGGGACTCTTAATTACGAGGCAACTTGGTTAACTCCGTCGATAGTAACTTAGAGATTGTCTGATGGGCCACCTTAAAATTTTTGGGATAGATGGTAGGATTCAGAAAAGGCTGCCATTGTAGGGAGGCAGGAATATACTCCTTTGCAGGAATGATACAGCTAGTCGGGCTAAATATATAGCAGTTCATGCGCTCTGCACGATCTCTCTGCACTTATTAGCCATGCAGAAGCTCCTTAACCAAACCGGGCAGCTAATTGCCCACATCTCACCATACGTGCTCGACCGATCACCATTCGCAGGAGCAGCTCGTAGTGTGAGGACGCCGCTCGGATGGTTGTCGATTCGTGGTGTGATAGCATTAGTACATCAGAAACTCAGAGATGCATCGTACATTCGTACTATGATGAGTACCGGTCATATGTATTGTTTGTGAGCACAAGCGGAAGGGCAGCCATTACCGATATGTGCTCTTTATGAGTAGTGAAGGGGCTTACAATGAAACTGATGTTATGCAGGGTTAAAGTGCTGATCATATGCAGTAGTACTGTGCCGAAGTTAGTGTTATGTTAGACGCTAAACGGTAACAGCGTTTAAACGGTTCATACCTTAAAATACAAGTATTCTAGCAAACATGCGTATTTATGCAGACTCGGAGGATGCATTGCATTTGCTTCGGCCTACTCGTCAGGCTCACATGCAGTGTCACTTTGCATCCATCATGCAACCACCCAAACATCGTGCTTCATGAGAACTTGTTCCAGAGTCCTCTGTTCACGCACAGTTTTATAAAAAGATGTAGGATAGAGGATACCGACTAGAAGGTGGTGAATAGGCGGTTTGAACTAAAATCATAATACTAATAAAATTTGATCAGTAACACAAGAGAAATTTTATTTCTATTTAACTCTAATCTAGATTAGAAGGTTTGCAACCTAGGGTGACAAGTATCAATTCAATCTCTAGGAATGTAAATGCTCAAGTAAATTAAAAGAAATACCTTGAACAAGAGAAATAACTAAGGACACAAGACATTGAATTTTTTTCCGTGGTGTCGATGACTTGCCAGTCACCCCTAATCCACGTTGAGATGAATTCAAAGCTTCAACCGCTCCTCTATCAAGTCACACTTGATGTATGAGCCGACTTCAATCAATGAACCTCTCCAAACCTCGACTCCACTAGAGTTGCCCTTCACCGCTCCGGCGAGGTAAGCACAAGACCTCTCACAAGAACAACCGGAGCTCCTTCACAATCTCCTTGAAGGGCTCAATGGTTCCACAGCTTCAAGCCGTCTAGGAGGCGGCAACCTCCAACAGTAACAAGTCGATGATGCTTGCTTGAAGACTCCCTAGTGCCACAAAGCTTGAACTCTTGATGCAATGCACTAGGATGCTCTCAATCTCATGAAGATGCAACCTCAAAGCCAAGTGAGTGAGAGAAATGAGGAAGAAGGCTCAAATATTTCAAGGAAGCTTTTCAAAGTGCCAAGAGACCTCACCCACAGCCGAGCATGAGGAACAGGGCATTAGCGGACCGTCCGCCTCACAAGGATCGGACAGTCCGCCGTTCAAACCAATAGCTATATTCAAAGTTAAACTGTGTCAGACGTGTCCGCAGTTCAACGAAGCTCCAACACAAAACTGTCGAGTTTCTGTCGTGATTCAAATTTTAGGCGGTGGACCGTCCGCCCCCAGGACCGGACCGTCCGCCGTACATGGTTAAAGAATACACAGAAACAACCAAGTTTCTATCATCACGCAGCATCAGCCGGCGGACCGTCCGCCCCCGCGGGCCGGAACGTCCGCCATTCACGGTCAAAAATTAGACAGAAATTTTTGAGTTTCTGTCGACGCGTAGCAAGACCAGGCGGACCGTCCGCCAGTACCAGCCGGACCGTCCGCCGTTCAACGTGAAAAGCCCACTAGAAATTTTGAAGTTTCTATCGATTCACTCACGTTAGCCGGCGAACCGTCCGCCCCCAGGGTTGGATTGTTCGCCATTGAAAACTTCAGCTCGACCAAACAACTCGAATTTTGGCTAAGTCATGGAACGGTCCACCGTACAAATGGCGGACCGTCCGCCTCTCAAGCATTGCCAATAAGTGTTTCCTCAACGGTCTTTTCACTTTTTCAAACACGATTTTACTATATATATGCAATGCAATTGTTTGAGCGGAGTGGCACTATAGAACCATCAAGCAAATGAAATTGATGTCTTAGTAGTACGGCTATCTAGCCTATTAATCCGGTCAAATATCATCCGCTAATCACCTCTTGACCGGTAAAATGCAAAAGCTCCTATCTTGTACCTTTGTCTTGAGCCATCCATCATGCATTCGTAAAGAATATCTCCATAGCACATATAGAGGTTCAAATCATCTCCGGAACTAACCTATACTCAATTCTCAAATAAAATTGTTAGTCCACAACCGTTATCATTAATTACTAAAATTCAAATTAGGAACCTAGATACTTTCAAAAAGGTACATAGCTGACCTCATTCAACCTGAACAAGGTGCAGCCAGAGGACCCAAACAGCATGTACCTGCATGGATCGCGCCACCAGAGAGCGTGACGAAGATAAACGTTGACGCGGCGATCTCCAAAAACACTGGTAGAGCAGCTGCGGCAGCTATAGCGAGAGATGTAGCAGGAATTTTCCAGGGGGCTTCAGTACTGATTATCCAGGGTGTGACAGACCCAGAATCGATGGAGGCCTTGCTAGCGATCTTGCAGTCAGGAAGTTCCGTCTCGCTTTTGACAACATTAGCGTGGTAAAGAACATCAAGAGCGGGAGCAAGGGAGTCTACGCACACATTGTTGAGGAGATCAGGGCTAGGGCAGGAGCCTTTGTGTCTGCAGAGTTTGTTCATGAAGGTCGAGCATCTAATGTTGATGCTCATAACTTAGCTAGAAGTTCAGTTTATTGTGAGTTAGGTAGATTGGTGTGGTTGCTGTCACCGCCTGAAGGCGTTTGTATCTCGGTTCCTAGAGTCATCAATCAATAAAGAGTGATGATTCCCTCAAAAAAAAGCTGAAACGCTATATTTATACTAGCATGATGAACGACATTAAGTTAACACACATTTCCTCAGGTCAAGAATCTCCATTTTCGTTCTTGGAATTGAAAAATTAAGCTCCAGGTTGGAACACAATGACCTTCTGAGTGGCTGGTGCTCATCCATCCAACATCCCATTACATTCAGTTTTACTCATCCAGCCATCCTACTCCATGTAAATGGAAGTTCCGCCGATTCGGAAAAGAAATGGTGTAGGCATGAGTCGAACATTTCCTCTTGCTGTTGAGTTCAGACTTAGTATTCGCCAATCTGTTTGGGTAACATTTACAAGTATGGATGATTACAGATGATGAAGAAGAACAGGGAAGGACTTGTTTTAGTTGTAGATATACAGATCACTCTCTAGCTGATTTAGTCACCAATAACATCCAATTCATCGCATGTGGTGCCTGAAAAAGCAGACAGAAGTTCAGTGCATCAAGTAGGAATATGCGACGAATAATCCAAGCTGGAGAGGATGGTCTGACCTAAGTGTTTCTTTCGTCCCTCGACGGACTTTGCAGCGGATGGTTGGG
Source organism: Panicum hallii (assembly GCF_002211085.1). NCBI lineage: Eukaryota > Viridiplantae > Streptophyta > Magnoliopsida > Poales > Poaceae > Panicum > Panicum hallii. The sequence goes on from NC_038045.1 coordinate 49,521,276, forward strand.
AGAACAAGGCGCTGGTGTGCCTCGTAGCGGTGGCATCCAGAGAAGCCTGAAGATCACGCAGGAGCATATTCAGCACAGGGAAATGGATATATAGATCTTGAAGTGATGAGAGGGCGAGTGATCAATTGGATCTGGAGTCTGGATTACGCACCATAGTAGACCCCATCAACCTCTAGCACATCAATCTGCGGTGGTCAAGAAATTGAGCCAAGTAAGAATCATTGGGAAGTAAACCAACAGCATCGGAAATCCAACAAACAGTGCATGAGAGAGTGTCCTATGGCACATATAGATGATCAACAAGCACTTTGGAATGTTGTAACATGATCCCATAAGTGAACAATTCTGACTGAACTATGTGCTCTTAAAATGGCAGAAGAAAAAGCTAGGAAGACAGTGCAGATATATATCCCTGCTTGAGCTATCGGCTTGAAGAAGCATTCATGCAGCTAACCTTAAGCAAGTTACACTCATCAATAAAGAAAGAAACTGAAAAGGAAACTACAAAATCAGTCAAATGAAATTCATACTGATATGTATTCACTATTTAGCGATCAGCACCTTAGTAAACAACACGTATATTAAGCAAATTGAAAAACTACTCTGCTTGTGTTCAGAGCATTCTTTGCGATTTGAATTCAGCAAGGTGGAAGTATGGAACAGGTATATGCATTAGCACAGAGTTGCGTTACTGTTGATTCATATGTACTGGATTCCCAATAAGAGAGTTCCAATAATTGTACTTCTGGATGAAGTAATATGAAAGGAAAAGAAAATACCCACAGGTACTTGGAGGCCGATGACACGAATACTGTCCATGAGCTCTTGCACCTTGGCTGGATCATTGGCACGTGTTCGCATCAGTGGCCTTCGGATCTAGTCCAGTGGAATTTCCATGATCACACTTGTCAGGGATCGAACTGCTGCACCTGCATCGCGGTGGATTTATACATTCAGCGCCATGAACACCACCGGCAATCATTTCCCACCACAGGGTAACAAATGTCAGCATGCTGGAACAGTCAGTTTCCGAAATACATATTCAGCTTCATATTGCTCAAAAAAAAAATCAGCTTCATGAATCATGATCTCAAATTATCTCATTCTGCATAAGACTCATCCCCAAACGAATGTCTTAATTTATTTGCAGCTACTTCAGTATCTGGGAGACAGAACTTGCTGGCAAAACTAAACTGAACTTCCAGTGAGTTGGAAGTGGAGTACGAAATCAAGAACCCTCAAATTTATTTTCTTGAAACAACGCACTTGGGCACGCCTGCACAACCTAGAGACTACATCAAGTTCAGTAACACCAGGATCAACCCTGACATACAGTGTTTGACCAAGATTCAACCCTCCGCATCAGTTCTTAAGCTCAGCGAGACCATTTCTTGAACTGAACTAAAGCAAACACACCGGCAATTCTGAATTTCGAAACTATTGCAATACGAGAAGGGATCGAAGGAGGGGGGCAGGTATCGTTGGAGGAGGGAGCGGAGAGGGCCAGATTCCTTCCCCTTCCCCTTCCCCGGATGAAGGAGGCGTGCGTGACCACGCGGCGGTGGAGGAGGACGGCGGGGGCCATCGCCAAATCCAGGCTCGAACTCGACGCCATTGCTTGCGTTGCGCTTGCGCCTGCTGGCAACAGTTTCTTGCCGGCCGTCAGAGGCCGTCATGGCGTGTCGGAGCGTCGAGTCGATGTGTGCCCCAAGAGTTCCCCGGGCCTGATGTTGGGTAGGTTGGGCCGACTGGGAAAGGCCTCCTCATGCGGGGCTGGGCTATTATGGTCGTGTTGGCTTTGTTGTTGGGCCTTACAAGTTAAGCGCGCGCTGGGCCGGGATGCCCAAGTACTAAACCAAAGCATTTTGTTTTTCAAAAAATAGTCTGCTATAGATAACCTTTGTGTCACGGCTACTTCCCTAGTCCCTGGTAGGAGTACCCATATCTCCCCTCAGAAAAAGAAAACGTACCCATATCCATCTTATCATTCGATATTATAGAGTATAGACATTATAATCTATTTTGTAATGGCTTTGATGACCTATTACCCCTATGAGGCAAGAGGTCCTATTTTTTAATACTATCTTATGGATGGTGTGTGGATGCATATTGATCCGAGAATACCTTAAAAGATCCTACAAATATGTACATTCGACAAAATTATACATATTTAATTAGTGCCATGCAAATCATGAGAAAGATACGCATGTTTGATTCAATAGTTCATGGTCATTTTTGAGATAGTACTTACTATATCTAAGACAATCGATTATGATATGAATATGATATGACAGTTGCATATAGTGAAGTACTGGATTCATAAAACTTCCTGAAGATGAAGTCAACTACCGTACCCCGAATAAACCAAGCACTGGTATCATGCTATCCCGTGTGATTGAGTAGTGACAATGCCGGCTTGCTAGCAACGGTGGTATGGCCATGCACGACCACACGTATGACCATGCCTCTAGGACATGCAGGTGTGCATCTCTTGCACATGTCTCTTAGGCCAAATGATCACGCCCTGTGATGTGCGTGCATTACATCCTTATGGTCAATAGGCACATTCATACTTAGGTACAGGCCAGAGCTGCTGGTTTTTTAAAAGAGGTCGTCGATTGTCAACAGTCGGCTCGCCTGCAACCTCCAACTTGGGTTGTGTGCAACTGGCGTCTTATACACGTGCATAAACAGAATAATGCTCTCCTTAGTTAAGCCACAAGGTAATTTTTAAATGCAAGACTTTGGATCTATGATCTCGGGTACAAGTTTAATAGATCGTCGATATCTCACTCTCGTTGATCTGAGGCATTGATCTGTTGATCAATGACACCAGATTAGAACTACGAATAGAAATGCTATTTATTTTTATATTATTCTTTCACCTGAAATATATAGTATACATTAAAATATTTTTTAAATAATATATGATTAGATATGACTTGATATCTTTGACCTTACTATTAAGCTATCACTATTTGACTTAATATCAAAGTTGGTTTTCTAATTAATTGACACCACGATGAATAGATTTGCCACCAAATCTATAAATATTTGTGCTTGTCATTCTTTGCATCCCAAAAATCCTCTTTGTAGTTCATACTAGCCGGAAGCATTTCTTCATAGTACACAACACTCATCCCATGGACTCCACCATGTCCAAAGAAGAGTGGAGTACCCCGCACGCATCAGAAGTACTTGTCATATCCTAGGGCGGAGCTAGATAATATCGCACCCAGAAAAAATTCATGATCTCCTATTACCTCTAGATTTTCATCATGTTAATTCCAATATCATGCATATACAATGAACCCGAACCAGCCCCCAAACCGGCCATCCGGGGACTTCAAGCCGCGGCACTCCGCGACTTTCCTTAAAAAAAATATCATGCATATACAATGAAGCACGGCACCCTCCCTCTATTTTTCTCAAGCTCCGCCTCTGGTCGTATCGCCATGCATCCTTCTGTGTTTAGGACAGTACTAGACCTGGCATTGTTTGCGTGGTTACTTTCAGACGTCTAGCTCCCTGTCTGTGCATTATTGACAAGAGATGGCGTGCTGGTCTGGTCGAGGAGGGCGCTTGTTGTACGACGACTGGGTAGCTGGCACGCTGACGTGGCAGATCTTATTCCACAAGGTACGCCAGAAATAAACTACAGAGCATGATTGGCGCCGACGTGGCACGGGGAAGGGAATAAGAATATCCGTGCAAAGACGTGCCGGCAACATGCGGTGCTGTATTATCACTGTCCATCAGGCTTCCTTTTTTTTTCCTTTTGGCTTCTCACAACGGAATACTCCTGCGATTCCTTCCGGCGTTAAGGTTAACCAGGCAGAGCCACATGAACGCGTGGAAGTTGCCGACTTTTCGGCATCGCTTGCGTACCCGGATCTGGTTCGGCAGCGCCCAGGCTGACCAGCGCCAGCGCGCACGCTCACCACTTCCTCGTTTGACCCGGCCCCGCCCGCGCCTGGCGCCCGATCCATCCAGCGCGGATCCAACGAGGCAGCCTCGGCTCCCCAACTGGCTCGCCCAATCGCTCGCGCACGCTTGTCCGCCGCGGCGCGAGTCGGTTCGGTCCGGTCCGGTCCGGTCCCCGCGAGCCAGTCGCGTCGCGCCACCGGCTCTTCCGTCCGCCTCCCGTTCCCTCTCGAGCCACGGCCCCCCCACGTGCCGGCCACCGGGTGGATGGACGATCCCGAACGGAAGCCTTGCCGTTGCCGGATATGAGCAGGAGCCGAGAGCGAAGCGCACCAACCCCCGAGTCCCCAGCCCGAGGTCCCGACCGAGCACGGCAGCACGCACGAGCACAGTGCCAGTCTGCCAGACCGGCTGACCTCACCACCCGCCCGCCCAATCCGATCCGGTCCCGTCGGCAGCTAGCTGGAGCGCACGCCCCGAGCAACGGATTTAACCGCCGCCGCCGATGTCCGCGATGGCGCGCAGGCTGAGCTCCAGCTGCGGCCGGGCCGTCGCCTCCACCTCCTCCTCCTTCCCGCCATCTCCACCGCGGCGTATATATACCCTCCCTCCCCGCCCGCTGCTCCTCGCATCCTCCTCGCCGCGCCCGCGCGCTCCGCCTCCGCGCCCAGTCCCTCCGCCTTCCTCCCCGCCTCGGTGCGTGCGAATCCGTCCCGAATTGCGTCTCCTGTCGTTCTCCGGGTCCGTCTTTGTCTTGATTGATACTCACCGCGTCTTCTGTGTTGGATTCGGGGGCAGGTGCTCGTTCAGGACTCTCGCGGCGACTAAGGGGCCGTCGTCGCCGGCGCCGCCGTCCAGCAACGTCGTCCCGCCGACCCAGCGGCAGCCGCGGAGTAAGAGGAAGCAGGAGGAGATGACGATTTCCTCGTCCGTCAAGCTCGCCGGCGGGACCCTGTCGGTCTGCGGCCGGACGGTGCTGTCCGGCGTGCCGGACGCGGTGGTGGCGTCGTCCGCCGCGGCGGGGGGAGCGGTTGATGGGATCTTCCTCGGCGCCGACTTCGCCGAGCCGGCCGCCCGGCACGTCGTCTCCCTCGGCGCCCTGAGGTTGGATCCTGAATCCTGGAATTCGAGGGGAGAAGAAACGATTTCTTTTGCCCCCAATCCGTTGGTTCGTCGTGCCGATTGGCATTGATCTGATCTGGCGACTTCGCAGGGGCGTGCGGTTCATGGCGTGCTTCCGGTTCAAGCTCTGGTGGATGGCGCAGCGGATGGGTGAGAAGGGCGGCGACGTCCCGCTCGAGACGCAGTTCCTGCTCGTCGAGTCCAGGGGCGCCGGCGGCGAGGACGCGGAGGCCGCGTTCGTCGTGTTCCTCCCGCTCGTGGAGGGCGCGTTCCGGGCCAGCCTCCAGGGCGGCGCGGGCGACGCGCTGGAGCTCTGCGTCGAGAGCGGGGACGCCGACACGCGCGCGGCGTCCTTCGACCGCGCGCTCTTCGTCGGCGCCGCGGAGTCCGACCCGTTCGCGGCCATCGCCGGAGCCGTCGCCGCGGCCAAGTCCGCGCTCAAGACGTTCCGGGTCCGCGCCGAGAAGAAGCTCCCGGGCATCGTCGACTACTTCGGGTGGTGCACCTGGGACGCCTTCTACCAGGACGTCACCCAGGAAGGCGTCGAGGCCGGGCTCCGCAGCCTCATCGCCGGCGGCGCGCCGCCCAAGTTCGTCATCATCGACGACGGCTGGCAGTCCGTCGGCACCGACCAGTCCGCCACCGACGAGCCCGCTGGCGGGGACGAGCCGCCCCGCCTGTTCCGGCTCACCGGCATCAAGGAGAACAGCAAGTTCCAGAACGCCGACGACCCGGCCGCCGGCATCAAGACGGTGGTGCGCGCGGCGAAGGAGCAGTACGGGCTCAAGTACGTCTACGTCTGGCACGCCATCACCGGCTACTGGGGCGGCGTCCGCCCCGGCGCGGCCGGGGCGGAGCACTACCGCTCGAGCTTGCAGTTCCCCAAGGTCTCGCCGGGCGTCGTGGAGAACGAGCCTGGCATGAAGACCGACGTGCTCACCCTCCAGGGGCTCGGCCTCGTGCACCCGCGCGCCGTGTACCGCTTCTACGACGAGCTCCACGCGTACCTCGCCGCCGCCGGCGTCGACGGCGTCAAGGTGGACGTGCAGTGCATCCTCGAGACGCTCGGCGCCGGACACGGCGGCCGCGTGCAGCTCACCCGGCAGTACCACCAGGCGCTCGACGCCTCCGTTGCCAAGAACTTCCCGGAGAACGGCATCGTCGCCTGCATGAGCCACAACACCGACGCCCTCTACTGGTACGCGATCCGATCCATCCGCTTCTGTAATTCCAACCCTGAAACTGTCACCGATTAATTTGATCGTGATGCCATGTGACCAATGCGCAGCTCCAAGCAGACGGCGGTGGTGAGGGCATCGGATGATTTCTACCCGAGGGACCCTGTGTCGCACACGATCCACATCGCCTCGGTGGCGTACAACAGCGTGTTCCTCGGCGAGTTCATGCTGCCGGACTGGGACATGTTCCACTCCCTCCACCCGGCCGGCGACTACCATGGCTCAGCCCGCGCGATCAGTGGCGGTCCCGTCTATGTCAGGTTGCCAATTCATTCTATTGCTGAGAAATTGGGATGCTTTGTCTGACGAAATATCTAGCTGAAATGTGTTTTTGGTGTTGAATTTGCAGTGATGCACCAGGGAAGCACAACTTCGAGCTGCTGAGGAAGATTGTCTTGCCTGACGGCTCCATTCTTCGCGCATGCCTGCCAGGCCGGCCGACCAAGGACTGCCTGTTCACCGACCCGGCACGCGACGGCGTCAGGTGAGCTCAATCCCCATTTTCCGCAGTTCTGATCTGTTCACAACTCTGTTGTTTCGAGTGTGTTCTGACAATGCCTTGCCATGGCATCCTTCCCTACAGCTTGCTCAAGATATGGAACATGAACAAGTTCACCGGCGTGCTGGGCGTGTACAACTGCCAGGGCGCGGCGTGGAGCTCCGTGGAGAAGAAGAACATCTTCCACCAGACCGGCACCGAGGCCCTGACCTGCGGCGTCAAGGGCAGCGACGTCCATCACATCTCCGAGGCCTCCACGGACCCCGAGTGGAACGGCGACTGTGCCGTGTACCGCCATGCCGGTGGCGACCTCGTCGTGCTCCCGAACGGCGCGGCATTGCCCATCTCTCTCAAGGTCTTGGAGCACGACGTACTCACCGTGTCACCGATCAAGGTCCGTGCTCAGTTTTCCCCACTCAACTCTGGAGTGCGCAAATTTGGCATATATTTTTGGCAAAATGTTTGGCAATTGTGAACTCAACGATGAAAGCTGAAACTTTGGGTTATGTCATTGCAGGACTTGGCACCTGGTTTCAGGTTCGCCCCCATCGGTCTGGTGGACATGTTCAACAGCGGCGGCGCGGTGGACGGTCTGACCTACCACCTCCTCGACGGCGCAAAGCTGCTCGACGGCAACGGCTCCACCTCTGGCTCCGAGGCTGTCGGATTGGTGTGCATGGAGGTGAGGGGCTGTGGAAGGTTCGGCGCCTACTCTTCAGTGAGGCCAAGAAAGTGCGCGATGGGTTCATCTGAGCTGGAGTTCTCCTACGATTCTTCCTCCGGTCTGGTGACGGTGCAGCTGGAGGCCATGCCCAGGGAGGGGGTTCACAAGATTGTTGTTGAGTTGTAGGGTGGTACTGGTAGCATCAGAGCATCAGAAATCCAAAGTATTCTGCCATGGGTGATCTGTCCGCTGATGATGAAAGGCCACTCTGATAGCATGTTGATGGTAGGAATTGGATTGGGGTATGATTTTATAGTGCAAATCTGATTCTTGATTCCATTGGAAGGAATATAGGCGCATAATGTCTCATCCTCAGGCACTCCGATTCTTCAGCTAGCCTGGACTCTGAACAGCCGGCCTTCAGAACTGTGTTCTCATTAACAGCTTATATCTCTGAACCTTTCAGTACAAGGCACAGGGCAATGTGTGAGATCAATCCACTGGCCATTGCTCTGCGTCTAGAATGCAGTACTATCAGGAAAATGTTAACAATCCACTCAATTGAACACCAAATCACTCCAACACTGCATGGTACATATAACTGACAAACTGAGAGAGGGATGGACTTCGGGATAGGCAGAAATGCAAGGGATGGGAGAATGGATCAAGGACACATCAGAAGTAGTGGAAGGTAATCTGTAGGAGGAGGAAGAACAGTAGAGGACGAGGGTTGGGGAAGGGGGAGACGTATTCGCCTGTTCAGTGTTACTGTATATCGGTGGATCCTATCCTCACTGATCGCTGCTCAGTGCTCCTCCCTTCATGTATTCCGTCCGTGTCCAGGAGAGCCAGCCCACTAGCCCAGTCTCGCAAATAGCCCACGGCCCAATGAGTAGCCACTTTCCAGGTGACAGAGCATCCTTTTGCTGGCAACTCGGCACACGTAGTTGATGCCTTGATGGTGATTGTCACAAATACGAAGAATAGTGTCAGTACTAGAAAACATGGGGCGCGCCAGGTTGGGCTGCCCAGTGGAGAACTTGGTAATGTATGTATATATTCTTTGTATTATGATGAAATACTGATTTTCTCCATCAAATTCAAAAGCTATCTTGGACCATAGGTTCCTTTCTCTTTCTCGTACAACTTGTAATAATGCATCAAATTAGACACAACGTATTGAAGTATGCCTTGCACAACAATCATGATTATAGATCACCTAAAACTTCATATCATTTACAATTTTTCTTGGCTGAACCTGGGAGAGTAAACTTATACAGATATGGACCCAATAATTAACACAGAAGTTAATTAGTAACCATTTCTTGAAGTTAAATTGATTGAAGCATGTCTCCATAGAGTAAATTTCATGTTTCGCTCCCATTTTCCAGCAATATTTTGGAACTTTTTGCTCGTTACACGTGATAATGCAACATAGAATTATCCATGTGTAAAGAGATGTTTTTTAAATATACTGCTAAAATCGGTCATATATATGAGTCAATGCCCCGTCCTTGGTGGGTCAATTTTTCTCATCTCCCTCATTGCTGCCTTGTTGCTTATTTTGCGTGTAACCTGCACAAAGTTTTATCCTACTAGGCAATATTTTTCTATTAATTTGGTTGGCATAATATTGTGTCATAAACCTCACTTTTCAATGACACAGCTGCTAATAGCTTTTTCAGTGAACTGAAGTAGTAGCAACTTTTATCTAGAACCACGGTGATGGATAGATTAAGGGAAGAAAACATCAAAGTTCTTCCTTTTCCACCAACACCTCGCCGAGCTCCTTACTATGCACTGGAGCTTGGTGTCACATTCCTGTGTTGAATTCAAAAAATTCAGTAATACAAGAATCTTATTCCTGCATTGAACTCGAGAAGTTCAGTACCAAGATGCTACAACTAACAAACTAATCATGGAGGTTTTTGAAAAGTCTAACACTAACATATTTTTGTCTCTATTGACATTAAAGATTCAATCCTTTTTAAGTAAATTGACAAATTATTGTGCTCAGAGCTCCCCCTCTTGATGAAAAATGTGCTTAGGCACGGTCGCTAAAAAAATTATTTTGCTCAAAGTTGTATGAGGCGCGCCGAAATTACTTGTACAATATAATAAGTTAAGCACAACTATTCTCGAGCTAGCTGGAATTACTGTAATTTGTACAAAACTAACATAAGGACAATGTTAGAAATTTCTTAATTCTAGCAAAATTAAATAATGTTTTGAAGGAAAAGAAGCAAAGGTTAAACTTACTAATGACAGCTGCAGTTTGTCTATGCCAATATATGATCTACTAGGCTGGCTTGCAGTTGCACCCACAATGGTTTGGACAGTATTTGGATTTGATTGTACCTCGAGCATAAGAATCTGCAGCAGGTATGGTTGCTTTGATCGCTCAACAAGAAGACAGGCATTTTATCAAACAGCTGGGAGGCGTAGCGGTCCGGTGTGGAGGCAAAAAAACTCAGTTAGAGGAGTGGGCTGCGCAGGATGAATGAAAAGCCTGAAAGGGGAGGCAAACAAACTCAGGTAGAGGAGGCAAACAAACATGGAAGCGACCTGAACTGGTACGCAAGGTCTCAGTGCCATTCGTCAGTGCTCGTTCATCCTCCGCTTGCTTTTTGAGCTCATCTCCACCCACGCCGTGAGCTTGTCTCCATCCTCCAGCTTGCTGCAAAAGCCATCCTTCGCAAGCAGCAGCTTGAGCCTTCTTTCCGTCTGGACTGCAGATCGGGCTGGTTCGTTGCCGCTCGCCGCGCCATTACATCGAACGGGTGTTATATTGAACGGGTTGTGAGCACCCAAAGTGTACCATAAATAGTAGTGTCTTGAACATTGTTGCCGTCTGGACTTCAGCTCGGGCTGTTTCGCTGTGGCTCGGCGCGCCATTCCTTCGAACGGGTAGGGCCACGCGAGGTCTGCCACACCCTCGTACAGCCAGGGAGCTCGCGGCTGCCGATGACGGGAGAGCGCTGCTGCCCAAGGCTGACCCGCGTCGAGCGCTGAGCGAGCGAAGTAGGCATAGCCCCCGGCGGAGCAGTCGCAGCATGCAGCGGAGAAGGAAAAGGGGCGCCGACAGTGTTGATTGTTTGATTGAGGGAACGAACAGCAGGGAGAGGAGGTGGCGGTGAGTCCGGCAGGCTCTCGTCGAGGCCCGGTGGCCGGCAGGAGAGGAGCAGAGGCCGCGCGATGTGGAGTGCGAGGTGGCGGCCGTAGCAATGCATGGTGACACCGACGGGGAGAGGAGGAGTGGAAGCTGCACAAGGCGTTGGCCGCTGCGCCGCTCTCGCGAAAGCTTGAGAAACCAAGCCCGAGATCCACGGCCGGAGCATACGCTGCTTGAGATCCGACGGTCGGGAAAAAACAGGCGACATGGCCCAATAGAATCTCTCGGTTTGGACCCAGGATTCGTGTGTGGAGATGGCAGGATCGTCAAAATCAAAACAGCTAAAATTCGTAATAACCCAGAGTTTGCACTCAAGGTTGTTTTTTTTCTCAAATATATAGGAGAGTTACGTATCTTTATATTAAGAGAAAAAATTTAAAATTCAAATTACAAATACAACACGCCATACAACAACAGGTGAACCCATCACTACTAGCTATTAGATGGAAGCAGCAGCAAGCGGAATGAGGAGAGAACAAAGCAACACTAAATCTATTACTCGCTAAACAGATAACTTAGTTTCTTCACGCCGGCTAAAACCCACTGCTCGCCCAAGTGCTTGATTGTCTAAACTCAAGATTGTTAGAAACAATACATATTTTTTCACTACAGGGATCCACTAATAAGCTTTGTGAAAAGTTTCCACATTTTAAAGAGTTCCAATGGAAAATGTAGTACAGATAGATTCCATATAGTGCACAGATGAATTATACAGATAGATCAAAACAGCCCCTGCACCGTTTTCCTGGGCGGTTCAAGTGGCTCCCCCATCACACCGTCCTACCCCACCCCGCCGCTGCCGGAGCTGCCCGCCGAAAGTCCAACGAGCAGCAAGGAGGACGGTGGCGGGGTCATCGTCTTCTCTCTCATTCCCATCTCTATCTCTCTCTCTCTCTCTCCATTCTTATCCCCTCCATTCTTCCTTCCTCCTTGCGCCCTGGACACGGCTGATGGCCAGATCCGCTCTTGTGGAGGCTAGATCCGCGCGATGGTGGGTCGGACCCGCGCGATGGTGGGTCGGACCCGCGCTCCACGGGCCGTTCCGGGCTGGTTCCGGCAATGGCTGCCTTCGGCCTCGGCGGCAGCGTGCGGCAAGGCGGCGCCCGTCTCAGCCATTGTGTCGGCTGCCACGGCGACGGCCCCCATGGCCACGATAGTTGTAGCAGTGCACGGCACGGGCGCCACAAAGGCGACGGTGACGGCGGTGTGCGGCACGGAGGCGCTCGGCTCAGCCGCGGCGACGACAGCCATGGAGGTGGCGCACGTGGCCCGGCAACAACGACACACGCAGCGGCGCCGGTGGTGCGCGGCCCTGCAGCGGAGGCGCCCACGGCTTGACAGCAGCGGCACCGTGCGTGGCCCAACAGCACCGGGTGGCTGTCGCGACGCGACTCGGCTTCAACTACTTGTGGGCGCGCTACGATGGACGGTGCCGACATTCTGGGTCCGTGCGAAAGTGGGTCGGCGGCGTCGTGGTGGTGTGATCGACGGCGGCTTGCTTGGGCGCTCATCAGCGTCGCCATGGTGGCGTCATTGGCTGCGCCTGCGCGAGGTTGCACATGTAGTGACCTTCTTGAAGGCGATGTCAGGCAACTCTGGCAGGAAGGATTCGCTTCGGCGGTGGTTGCTTCCACAAGGGTTTCTTCTCTTCCATTTTTTCCTTTCTTTCATTCTCTCTCTTTCTCTCTCAAAAAGGGGGGGTTTCAGTTGGTGGCAGTGATTGTGCGGCGGCTCGTGTCGACATCCCAATGTGACCAGGCAGAGTTTGTGGAGGCTCGTGTTGATGATCCAATCTGGCAGAGCAGAGTTCTCGCTAAGGCTCGGGTTGATATCCCAACCGACCGGGCAGAGTTTTGTTGAGGCTCGTGTCGATGTCCCAATCCGACAGGGCGGAGTTTTCGTTGTGGCTCGGGTTGATTTTCCAATCCGACCGGCCGATGTCGTGTGGTTGAGTGGAGTTTGAGTCGTGCGTTGACGTTGTACGTCACAGGTTGAGGTCCCAATCCAACCAGTCAGAGTTATTTTTTTTGTTTCGCCCAGTCTAGGCTTATTCTTCTTATTAATATAATCGGCACCTCTCTTACCTAGTTTGTTTAAAAAAAAATTATACAGACAGAACTTAGACAGTAACCCTGTTTTCTGTCCCTCTCGTCAATAGCTATACTACTTGTTTTCTGTCCCTCTCGTCAATAGCTATACTACTTTGAAATGTGCACGGTGGAGAGAGACTAAAAGGATGTTTGGATCCAAGTGCTAATACTGAAAAGTATTAAATTTTAGCACTAACCCATCCAAACACGAATGCTAGTGAGGTGGGCTACACTTTAACTAAGATTTAAAAACTTTAACATGTGTACGAATACTAATAGATGCTAAACTTTAGCACTCAATTTTAGCGGATACAAAACAGATCATAAGACGACGATAATCAGACATCAGGCGTGTGGAAACGTGCCATGGGCGCGAGCACGAACAGTGTATTTCCGTGCTCCACGTGATTCATTCAACTCAGCAAAACTATAGGTGCCGGTTAGACTGCACACGATCCTCTTACCTGACCCTTTAGTTTGGAGATATTCAGAGCGCAGGAAATCTTTCGTTTTCCGTCGAACGAAGCCAATCTTTTGTTTCGTCTTCGATTAATGTGTTGCATAAAATTGACATGTTGTTGCAGAAGTGGGGAATTTTGCTGCTTGAGGAGGACCGTAAGAAGATGGAGGCGATTAAGCGTCAGATGCGTGTCTGGGTGCGGGGCTTCGTGACAGAGATCGGCCATCAAGAAGTCGTAGAAACTTTCATGTGACTTTGGTCTTTCGGTCGCTCTGTGGATGTTGCTGTTAGCCCGGCCTTTTGTTCTTTTTATCTTTCGTACGCTGTCAATGTGAGCTGGTGTCCGAGTGGGAGGCTGTAAGAATTCTGTTAGGTAGGGTTTTGATGTAAATATTGAAGTCTAAAATTTAAAATTGGTATTAAGTGCACGTAATATCAGATGTTTGGATGTTCTTAGAATTAGTATTGGAAACTTCCTCTAATACCAAGCGGTATTTATCCTGTTGTTGCACCACCTCTCACCATTCCAACGTCTAACCCTCAGTATTCAATTGCATTCACCGATTCACCCCACCCCTTCTTCTTCCCCGCGCTGCTCCCTCCACCACGCCGCTCCCTCCACGTCCGCGCCTCTCTGCTCCGCCGCGCCCCTCGGCCCTGCGCTACTGCCTCCGCTGCCGCTCTGCTTGCCCGCGACATTCCCTCCGTCCCGTCCTCCCTCCGTCGTGCCACTCGGCCCCACCCCACGCTAGAGTTGGGAGGGTGGAGCTCTAGCGAGAAGAATCTGGAATCGGAGGAGGGGTCGCTTTCCGAGCACGAAGGACGCTACGAGCATGCCGCCGTGCCGGCCCCTGGTCGCCGGCCGGTTCCATCAGTCCACATACCCCTCCCACCCGGTTTCATCAATCCACATACCCCTACCACCGCTCCGCGCCCCGTGCGGCGCTACCATCCTCCTGCAGGCCATAACCATGCACGGTCACCAGAAATCAGCAATAAGAATCGAGCAAGGAAATGCCCAATCTAGTCGGAGGGGCATGTTGATCGAGGAGCCCAGCCAGGGGACTCCCTCCGCCACGCCCTCGGCCCCGTGCCGCTTCCTCCTGCTCCTGCGCACCTCCAAAAGGAGCAGCCCCCGAAAACGAAGATGGGTCAATTTTCAAATCTACGATCTGCACATCCAAACATGTTTTGGTATTTACCTCTTGTTGAATTCTATCTAGCAATTCTATCTACATCCAAACAATTATTTTGGTATTAAATCCATTTCAATGCCTAGGCTGATTTGGTATTGGATCCAATTTTTAGTGCCAAACCCTCCAATATCTATATCCAAACGGAGCCTTATTGCTTTCTATAAAAGCAGGAAGGTTTTCTGGTTCAAAAAACATAGGCAATCAAAGGCCAAAGTTACCCGGGCCCAAAAAAAACAGGAATTTTACCAATTACCGCGTGTCCAGGTTCTTTCTTCGCCCAACGGAATCCGGATGCCGGAAACAAAAACTGGATGAGCAGCAGGAGGCCAGGGCCAAGCACAAGCTGAAAGGCTGGTGCAGGTGATTGGTCATATCTCCTTCCATCCATGCCCTGTCAAGCCCTGCTTCACCTTCTGTGCTGGGCACTCATCATGGCAAGGCCCACAGGCAGCGACAGAAGGCAGCTTTCTTTTCTTCCCCGCAGCGAAATCACCACTCCGCAGAAAGCTTCCCTTCCCTCTGCCGCCTGCCCCGCGCACGGCGCACGCCCCGTCCATCCGAGGTGGGGCGGGCAATAGGCCCCAGCTGCCAGGACGCGAGACGCCAGCGCCGCGACGGCCCATGCGCGCACTGCCGCCTGGCCCTGGGTTCTCGACCCGCAGCCGCACGCTGCGGGTCCACGCGCAGCGCAGCGGCTCGTCCTCTGGGCTCCCTGGCAGGTGAGGCCGTCAGGGTCAGGCGCACGCTTGCTGGTTGCTACGGTAGCTTTTCACCTTCGAGATTCTTCGGATGTTTTGACAGTTTGGGGTCAATCCGTACCAAATTTACCTGATGGCTGTGCGGTGCAGGGCACGGCCAGGGCTTCGCCGCCATGGTTTTTCACTGTGCGCGCTGTGCAAATGCAGTGGCGAGCCTGACGAAAACAGGCAGACCGCGAGTTCATTCAGTGGTAAAAACAGCGATCGGGGGTATACGGATAGAAGCAACACCATGAATTTTCTAGCTCTGAACATTGTGATGCGGTTCTTTCAAAAAAAAACTCGAAGGAAATAACAATTTTAGATCACTCCCTCCGTCCACAAAATAATGCAATAATAGGATCCGCTCCGATCAAACTAGTTCAAGTTTGATCAAATTTATAGTAAAACAATATTAGCGCGTATATATATAAATAAATTTATTATAAAAATTTATTCTACAACTAATCTAATGGTACTTATTTTGTATCATGAATGTTATTACTGTAACTTTAGTCAAAGTTGAAACTGTTTGACTTATTGAGAATTACATTCTTTTGTGAACGGAGAGAGTAAAACATACCATCGGCAAACTGATCTGTGGGGCCAGGCCATTTGATTGCACAATTTTGGCCCTCCATCTCCGCATACATGTGTTACTGCAAGTCTGCAATAATTGAGCTATATAATGTTGGTGTATTATTCAGCTAAGAGCTATGTACTAGTGAGCATACAGTATGCTATGCTTCTAGATCCTAACCTGCCACTAACCCTAACTCGCCACCTGCCACAGTCATCTCCGGCACCATTTCCTTGTGCTTTGCAGCCGGCCACAGTGCTCCACTAGTCCACTGCTCTCAGGGTGTGACAAGATGCATCCACCCACCCTGAACCAGCAGGCCTCGCACACGCACAGACATCCATCGCCATCAGATCGCAGGCCGAGGACTGTTCAGGGGTAAGCGAGGTCGGCCTGCCCGCCCGACCATTGTCAACTGCTTGCCGCAGCCGGTGCGCACGCAAGAGAGGCAAGGCCGCACGCAAAGCGATGCGCAGCGCGGCCGGCAGCCGGCAGCCGGCAGCGGCCGCGGCAGGCCGGGAAAAGAACAATCACTGGGAACGGCATGCGGCGCGTGGCTATTTAAGGAAACCCCCTTGACCTCGCCGTCGCCGGCGTGCTGCCGCGCTGGGGTTGGTGGTGGTGGCGAAGCAGAGAGCTCCATCCACCTGCCGTCGCCTGGGCTTGGCCGGCGACTGGACGAGGTGGTAGGGCAGTGTTTACAGCGAAAGAAAGGGGGGAGCCAGCCGGTGCTGCGAAGTACTGGTACTGTGATTTGAGGCTTCAGGGCTCTTTGGCAGTGCCTTTTCATTTCGCCAGCAAAAGATCTACTCATTGCACCCCTCCAGCAGCAGCTTTCGCCGGGCCACCTTTTCAATCAGTTTTCTTTTCCTTCAGAAAGGCAGAAAGCTGTGCTCTCTCCCTCTCTCCTATAAGAAAAACTGTAATAATAATTAGCACAGTAGTAAACAGACACAGTAAGAATGAAAAACATGAGCGGATAGTAATATATATGGCACTGCAAGTGATACTTTGTGTTTTTCAAAAAGAAAGTCCTTCAAAAATTCCAAGGCGATATGCAATCTAGAGTAATCTAGTCAGTCCATGCGTTATCGAGTGACATTGCAGATATTATGAAAAGGAGCATGAACTACCCTTAGTGGTAAAATTGTACTACATGATGTGTCCCAAAATAAGTTCAAGGAGGCAGTAGATTAGCAGTGAACAAATACAGAAAGAAGGGAAAACAGCAGCAATAGTAATATACTAACATGCTGCAAGTACCGAGTGTTTTTAAAAAAAACACAAGTCTTCAAAAATTTCAATTCAATATATGTGAAATCTTGCGTTATCTAGCCTGTCAATGCATTATCAAGTAACATTTGATTGAGAAAAAGGAGCATGGACACTGCCTTTACGTACATAGACATAGTGACTAGTGAAGGGGCCTACCTTAAAGATTTCTTTGAACTTGGAGGAATTTGTGAATGGCTTGTTGGTCCTCGTGGTCTAATTGCTCTACCTCTACCTGCATGCTTCAGCTAGTGCATGGTTTGGTGGCTGATTTTCACACCGGAGCTGATTATGCACGTGTGCCTTTTCACTGAAACTCCCTACGGGAGAATCTTAAAATTGAACTGAAATTTAGTTGGGTTTTTTTTGCTTTGGTTAAACACCTTCTTCCTGTCTTAAATAATGGCAATGCAAGCAAATCTCACACTGGTTGTAGCTTAGGTTTCCCAAAGAAAAAAAGTGTCACTGCTTGCAATAAGTAAGAGAAAGTGTCACAGCTTGCAATGATTAAGAGAAAAAAAATTAACTTCTTGGAGGAAGATAAACAGAAGAACATGAACGTACTTCTCAATACTCTGGGCATGAACATGAATTAACAAAGTAGAACTTCTTAGAGGGAAACCCCCCTTATCAAAAGAACATGTTAAACTGAAACACTGCTGGTTCCCCCGAAAAAAAGATGTAGAAGAAACATCAAGGCATGGAGGAAACCAAGCCATGGCAG
Source organism: Panicum hallii (assembly GCF_002211085.1). Classification (NCBI taxonomy): domain Eukaryota; kingdom Viridiplantae; phylum Streptophyta; class Magnoliopsida; order Poales; family Poaceae; genus Panicum; species Panicum hallii. The sequence continues at coordinate 49,538,954 of NC_038045.1, forward strand.
GAGAGTACACATAGATCTTGCCTATTACCGAACTGGAGATTTTTTTTTTGAAGGAAAATACCGAACTGGAGATAGACAAGATACTACCTCTCCATCGATGCGTGTACCTTCCCATGCAAGAGGCAGAGCTTTATTCTCTCCGGGCACCGTGCATCTACAAGCGGCTAAAGAGTGCTCCACCGGCCGGGCATGCTGCGCAATTGGCCTCTCTCTGCAGTTTCCCACAGCTTTATTGAACTGCACGTGTTCATGCAAGTAGAAGGCGCATCCCTTTGCGGATGCAGTTCAAGAAAGCTGTGGAAGATCACAGAGGAGGCCATCTATCCAGTGCGAGAGGAAGAAGAAGCAACACTCACTGCTAGTGTCAAGTGGGTGGAGGAGGAAGAGGGGGAGAACAAGGGCTATTTATACAGGAGGAATGGTACGGTGGTGAGAGAAAGAAGAGGGGGTAACTAGTAAGAGCAAGAGCAGGCCGGGGTTTGATTGGGTTGGTGCGAGAGGCTAAGGACCCCAATCCCAAGAAGAATATAGAACCTGAACACTACTCCAAGCCAGCCACGCTCCGTGTGTGTGTGTGTGTGTGTGTGTGTGTGGACCCAGGAGGGAGACTTTTGGGGCAGATCAATCCAAGGAGCTTTGTTCATGGCAGGGGAGACAAAGGGAAAATTCTTTAATCCACACTTGTAGCAAGTGTACACCAGTGTGATTTACTGTTGGTGGTGGAAGCTTTGTGGTTCTTTTCACGCACAAAAACATGCCTGTTCTGCGGTTAGGGACGATGCCAAAAGCGGTGGAAAGACGGAGCTTTTTGTTCCAAATCCCCGGTGGTCGATCGATCGAGCAGCAGCAGCAGCGGCAAGTGGGATACAGTTCAGCTGCGCGGAGTGACCCGATCGACGGGACAGCGTCTCCACGGGCAATTCTGAAGCGAGATTTCTGCATGGGGCCTCGGCCGATCCTGCTGGGCCGGAGGGTCCGCGTGAGAAAGCTCCCTCCCTCCCGGAATGGCGGTGGCCTGGCTTGCCTTGTTCGTTTCCGGCGGCCGGAAGGAGTGTGGGGGTGGGTGGGTTGAGATTGAACGTTCAGCCTGTTTCCCGCGAAAGGTCGCGAGGAGACGCCCGCTGCCGGCCACATCGATCCTCCTCCTCGGGGATGCCAGCCTCAAAAGGAGCAGGCTCTTGGGGATCGGCCACCAACGCGATCGCGATCTTCATCTCGGTGTCCCCAGCCATTGACTCATCCTCTTAGCTTTTTTTTTTTTACGTTTAGCTTTGTGGCTCGTTTTGTTACAAACTGAAATCTGAAACAAACGGGCCTTTACATTATACTCCCTCCATTCCATGTTACTCCGACAGCTTAACATAGCTAATTGCAAGTCATTTTAGCCGTCTGAAACGTCAAGTGATCAAGGACGGAGATAGTAACTGGATTGTGAAAAAAATCCACAGCACAAAACTGTTATAATCCAAGCCTGCAAGGCAAAACAACGTGGGACTTTAGACCTTCTCCTTCTCCAATGGTGCCAAGTCAGCTAGTTTATAGAAGTAAAATATAATATTTTGTCTAGGTGAAAGAGAGAGAATGAGAGGAAAAAGAAGAGCTATCAAGATAGTCTCGTACATGTACTCTAAGAGTACGAGATAGTCTCATACACGTATTCCAAGAGCATGTGGGGCTGATACATAGTCCTATCTATATCTTAAGTTATGTACTATGAGTTAAACCGATAAAAAAATTATCTCTTATAGTATCTCTTGATTATTATGAGCTGGCAGTTGGCTCAATTTTGGAGGAGACCTTAGAGATGACGAGGGAACTGGCATCCGAGAAGCTGAATAGCTAGTTTCCGTGGCTCCTTGTGAATTCTGATACGCTCTCCCGGGTGGACCAGCTAGCGGCGAGAATAGAACGCGTGCGGACGCGCCGCGTCGGTCCAAGACCCCCTACCACCGGCGCCAACCGTGCTGCTGCCGCGCGCTCGGGGGCGCCGCCCCGCGAAACTTGGCTACTCTCGCGGCATCGATCAGAGCGGCGAGCTGGTACGCATGGCGCAAGTGCGCGAGCTTCTTCCCCATCCCCGTTCCGAGGCCGGTGGCAGCACGGTGTCAGAGCCGGCCGGGCGGCCTCGATCGGGAAGGCGGCGCGCGGACCGGGGTCTCCGGACGGAGGGCCGCGCGCGCCCGGATCAGACGCCGGCCGGCAGTATACTAGTCGTCGGTCAGGTGGCCTGTCAGCCTTGTCAGCTAACTTACGTTGTTTGGAAGCAAGTTAGCCTGACAGTCGTGTCAGGCCGCCGCCGTCGTGGTCCGTGCGTGCATGGCGGCTGACACGCAGCGTGTGCTTCCATGCCGCAGACTGCAGCAGAGGCGCCGTTTGTTTACTCCAACCCATCGCACGGGATCGACCAATTGAAGCGTGCCAGCTTAACCAGTTGATAAGTAGGAGTTTGCACCCGCGGTACACGGTACCACGGCGACGTGCAGCGCGTCCCGCGCACGGGCCACATGGGCTCGGCGCGCGGTGCTGCCCACCCAAAGTCCACGTGATGTGATTGGGCAACCGAAAAAGGGTTGTGGGGCGGGGGTCTCGCGTTTCGTCCGCGTCCGACGCGAGGGAGTCGTCAAGCGGCGCAGGGGAGATGGACTGGACGCACGCGCAGGGCAGCAGGGATCGCGGTGGGTGGGGGAGCAGGCGCGGCCGCTCGCGTCGCGCCGCGCCCCCGGCATGGGGCGCACGGGCGCCTGCTCCTCCGATCGGGGGCACACGGTCGCCGCGGGCGGGGAATCGGTGTGATCCCGGAACGTGTCCGCGGCGGCCAGGGCAGACCCCGATCCTGAGTGGTTTGTTTTTTCAATCACAACAGGCAACCAGAGAAGTCTGCCTGCATCGACGCGAAGGCGACCAAAGTCCTGGCCCGGCAAGTTTGACGTGCACAGTGGCCTAGTGTCCGCGCCTCAGGGTGTCATCGATGGCACCCGGGGCCGGCGCCTGTGGAGCAAGATTTGCTAGGAAGGATGGAAGAAATCGTCAAGAGTTTGCCCGTTGGGAGGGTGAGCGTGTACAAAGAATCATCGCGGCTTGTCCTCGAAAAGAATTTGTCGCGGCTCCATGCTGCTCGTGCAGAGGACAGAATACGGCTGGAACGTGGCCTAACGGAGAACGGGGCCAATGCATTCGCAGACCCAAATGAGCCCACTATCCGGCCCAATATGGCTGCTGCTGCTGCTGCTGCCGGCCCCGCTAGCGAGCGCAGGCGCAGGGCTTACACTGGAACGGTGGACAGTGGACACAGGGCCTAAAACTAGAGAGAAAATCGGAAGGTTACTAAACCGAATATTTATCTAACATTCAACAGAACGATTATTTTGAGCCTGAGGATTAGTATTCGCTATTCAGATATATGACGGCTCCAATAAACTACCGTGCTTACAGTACACTCGCAAGGGAAGTTTTGTGCCCGAAGGATTGTATTTAGATGTATGATGATAACTCGAGAAAGAATGGTGCTTTGAGCCTGTGTTACGCAGCAAATCCCAAGTTCCCCTATTTCAGTAGGGCAATAGAGCAAGGCTGCGTCAGTCTGATAAGGTAGAATTAAGGTTTTTTTTTTGAATTGACAGGGAAAGTTCCAGAAGAATTTAATAACAAGAGCATTGGCAAGTAAGAGCCTGTTTGGTCCAACTCTAGAAAAATAGCTCCAATCTACCGGCTCCACTCCACGAACTCTACTCTAGGATAAGAAGTTGTTCTATCTGTTTGGCTGGTTGGCTCACTCTAGCTCCAGAAAAGGAGGCTTAAGGAGGAATAGTCTTTTTTGCCTTTTTTTCTTTTTCTTTGACTAAGTATGTAAAATTCCTCTCACGCGTACTATACATATGTAAAATTATGCATGTAGTTGTATACTTGTATATATGGCAAGTATTTCTCAAGTATGGTACACGGCACGAAGCCACATACGATGGTCGACGATGAACGTGTGCGCATGGGCAGTGCCTTGATGCGGGCGTGCACGCGTGAATCGAGCGGCGGCGGCCACAATCACAGCTCAAAGGCTCCGACACCGCTCGTCGGATTGGAGCCACCGGCTCGTCGCAGATGAGGTCGCACAGGCCGCAGCCACCACCAGCGCGCCGTGCTCGCCCTCCCGCATCCCTTCCATGCTGACCGACCCGTCGTCCAGCTCGTGCACCACCAGACCGGACGCCGACGCAGCCCCCTCCAGCGCCGCCAAGATCTGCTCCACCGGAGCCGCCGACACGAACCGCACCACCGCCGGATGGTGGTGCTGCTGCTCCGAGCCGCCACCACTACTTGCAGCCTTGCTATCCTCGAACAAGTAGCCCGACAGGTCAAACCCCCTCGAGAAGGAGATAATGTCTAATGCGTTCAGACTCTACCGCAACCGGCTGCTCCCGCCAAGCCTGTTGGAAGGGAGATCATCTCATTGGGAATCCATTTTGCTCGACAGAGGAGGCTGCCGGTGAGTCTCCCTGAGCGCCGGCGCCCAAGGAAGAAGAAAGATGTAGGAAGAAAGGAAGGGGCGCGCCTCTCCATCTTTTTTTAGCAATCCGGTACGGTATGTTGCGTAACCAGTAGCAATGGTGGGTAATTTTACCCTAACTCGATAAGGATGTCAACTAGTGTTTTTGGAGCACTCTTTGAGAAGCTCCACGAAAAATATGGAATTGGTCCCCAACTCCAGATTTTTCCTAGAGTTCCTAGAGCTAGACGTGTTTAGCCTGGAGTTCATAGAGCGGAGCTAGGAAAGTTGGAGTGAAGCTCTCCTATACACGCCAACACCTATCTAAAAGTGAGCGAGTTAGCTGATTAACCTCCAGGACTCGAACTGGGAACTTACAAGCTTCAACAACTCCACGCAAAAGCAGCTTTCATTAGCACTGCAACCAAGTGCAAAGCTATTGTACCAACATACAAGACTCAAAAATAAACTTTATTGCTTAATTTCAACCGACAGATTCATGCCACCAAAAATTCAGTAAAACCCTGCTATTCATGATGCTGCTGACTGAAAAATGCAATGCATTGAGTACATGGACAAGCACCAAGTTAAGAGAAGGATTACAGAAAGGCATATGGAGTGACAAGGATACCTATAACAACCACCTTCACATTGATTGCGTTTCACACTACTTTAACTGCAAGAGCTAAATTTACAGTCTAGAACATAGTTTTTAGTCATTAAACAGTATAATTGGCCTCAGAACACAGATGGGTTAAGGACTATGTGCACAATGATCACTCCAAACTCAGACCAGAATGTTTGCAAAGCTACTTGAGCATGGTTATTTCCTTAATCAAGTGAGGAGTAATAAAAGTCAAGCGCGGCCCGCCACACCCTATGTGCACAATGATCACTCCAAACTCAGACCAGAATGTTTGCAAAGCTACTTGAGCATGGTTATTTCCTTAATCAAGTGAGGAGTAATAAAAGTCAAGCGCGGCCCGCCACACCCCCCCCCCCCCCCCCGCCGGCGGCCGCTTGGAGGCCCCCCCCCCCCCCGCCTGCTCCTCTAACAAATCAGAGTAAACACACTCACCTGGCTCTCCAACCAAACACAGAATGGAAAAGTTCTACTCTAGCGCACTCTCCAACCAAACAAAAAATGGAGCGGCTCCATTCTTCTTACCAAACGTAGAACGGAGCGGCTCCATTCTCAGAAATTGAAATGGAACCATTCCATTCAAGTTGGCTCCCCAACCAAACGGACCCTAAGAGCGAGACCTCAGATTCCAATAAGTTTGATCTACCAGACTCGAATTTCCCATAGCTTGTGCAGAAAGATGTTCATATTAAAATCATTTCCAAATTGGATGTTTGCAATGCTGCCATGCAGGACCCAGTATGGTGCTCAATTTCAAATGACTGTAGACAATTTCAAATGACTGTAGAGAAAGCTGGGGTCTTATGCCATTTATGATACAGCTGAGTGGATGGAATGCACAAGCAACAACCTAGACAAGAATACAGAGCCATGCGAGAACACAACTTAATTTCACAAACCCTACATTTCCAAATGCATTTCACACTAATAGACTGTCACATGTGTTTTTACACTCTAGAACAAGACTTCACCAGAACAATAGCATCAACAGTGGGAGGCACAGTATCACTATTACTGGGATTAGTTCAGAAGCATAGAACGATGTAGAAACTCATCTAAATTTCACACTGATTAACTGTCACGTGTAGTTTTTACACTCTAGAACAGGACTTCACTGGAACACTAGTTTCAAATGAATACTTACCTCAGTTCCACCATTACTGTTACTCGTACAAAAGTACAGAACGATGTGGAAAATGCAACATTTCATAATTAGATCAGGATGCTTCGAATATGCCTTAAACAAATGGCAATTTCTAATCAAAGGGAGGAATTATAAAAGTAATGCAATAGCAGGTAGCCCTGAACTGATAATTCCCCACAAAAAACCTTGACAGGGCACTTATTTGCAGCAGATACACATACCAAAACGCGCAACCACAAGCACAATAAAGTTATGGGCTCAGATCATCATATCTCAAAATCTTAAACGGGGTACACATACCATCTCAAGTTCCCATCTCATCATACGAACAACGAAACTGAAACTACAAAAGGTTCTTCCTTTGCTTGCACAACGAAACTACTACCGACAAGAGCATAATCATACTGAGAATGGAAAGGAGGAACCGGGGCGGGGCGAGCCGGCCGCGGCGCCTACTTCTCGGAGGAGTTGGGACCGCGCTTCTTGCCGAAGCCGACGACGGCGGTGACAAAGCGGCGGTTGTACTGCATCCTCTTGTGCGCGCGGCCGCGGGGCTTCTTCTTCTTGTCCTGCTTCGCCACCTTGGGCGTCTGGCCGCGGACCTTCCCGGCACGGGCCAACGATCCGTGCACCTTACCTGCGCAAAGCCACACGAAAACCCCGATCAGCGCGTCAGTGCGCGAGGAAGCAACAGCCGGAGAAGAGGGTGGGAGGGGAAGAGATGGTGGTTACCCATGGCTGAGGAAGCGGTGGCGCGGCGTCGGCGACGGAGGCGCGGAGGCTGGGAGATGCGGCGGCGGCTTTAGGGACGGAAGAGGAAACCCTAGCCGAGGGGGCTGGCTTTTATAGGCGTGAGTAATTTTTTGCGTGCGGGCGAGTGGGGCTGACTGGTGGACCGTGAGGAGATTAATGGGCCTTTCCATTCTGGGCCGTGAGGATATAGATGTATATGTTCGTGCAGATAAGTGTGGACCGGACCGTAAGGAGATATTGGACCTTAAAGTTTCTCTTAGTAGGCCTAGTTTCTTTGGGCTATATTATTTTAGTCGTATGGGCCTGCTGCATTCGGCCTACTTAGTTCAAGTGTACTGGCCCATTCCATCCATCTGAGCTTGCAGGAGTTTACCGGCGCCAAGGCTCTTGCACTGGTCGGCGACCCTGAATGGACAAAGTGACAGCAGATGGTTGTGCAGTTGTGGTGTGCGCCTGAACACGCAAAATTCAAGCTCAGCCACACTGAATCATCATCGGCAGCGAACTGAATTGCGCAACTGTTCTGCTCCTGACTGCAATAAACTGCCGTCCGAAACTTCTGCGTCTGAGTTCTGGCATTAGAGAAGCATGAACACTGAACTCTCGGTCTCATGGAATATAGCAAATCTTAATCCGATGAACTGTCAGACACTGCAACGAAGGAAGAGATCGGGCAATCGCTTGGCAATGCAGGTGCAGAGCTCGCTGCTGCTAACAGTCCGTTTCGATTGGATGGAAGGGCATCAACTAGTTCTGCTTGTAGACGGCGTCGTGCCTTCAGCATCCGCATCCGCCTGCGGCGCGAGCTTTTCCGGGCCCAGTGCTGCGCCGCTGCGTGCAGCCGCCGTGCCGTCGCCGCCGCCCCGCCATTGAAGGAGAGCGAGCGAGCACCGAGGTCACTTGCAGCTGCAGGCAGGGCACGTTCCACCGCGCCACGCCACCAAAACGGGACAGATAAACTCGAATCCAGGAGCGCAGAGGATCGATGCTACGGCAGCGGGCGGCCGACGGGAGATCGTCGAGAGCAGGGGAGACGACCTGCCCACCCGAAAGAGGAGGGCTTATTTGTAATTTACAGGGGTGTTTATGAAAAAAATGGATTGAAGTTTTTCATAGACCCCCCTAATCTGGATCGCGACTATTAATCGCGATCCGAATTAGGGGGTTTTATGAAACATATCGGATCGCGATAGGGGTAAAAATGTAAAGTACGTCTAGGCCACCGGCGTAGGTCGCGCCGGCTCCGGTGACCGCCGCCACCCGCGCGGCGCCGCCACCGCACGTCAACCGAAAGATCCTTCGGTCGCGCCGGCGCCGGCGCCGGCACCGTCCGCCCTTGCCGCAGCGCCACCGTGGACAGGATCTGCGAGGAGGAGCAGCCGCGGGGGGCGGGCGCAAGCAGTGGGACGGCCTGCGTGCTCCCTATTCCTCTGCTGCGCCTCCATGTCTCCATGGTCTTCCGTTATCCCGTCTCCCCGATTTCTCGCAAGTGTCTGACTGACTGCATTTTCGTGCTCTTTCTCTTTCAGACGAAGTGTCCTCCCATTGAGATGAGCAGTTAGGAAATCAGCAAAAAATGTCTGCACCCTGTTTGAGGCTTTCAGCATTCAGATTTCAGAGTGCGTCAGATAGCACTGGCTGCTCAGTGTTCACAATCTCCATCTGCGACGGATCGATCCATTCTCCCCTTCACATCAAAACAAACATGAAGCACCTGGCACTGGCAGGCTGTCAGGAACGCGTCGCCGTTCCACCAGAGATCACCAGCTTCCAACAAGGGGAAGCACAGTGGAGCTAGCATGATACGGACAGTCAGAGCATCAGCTGATTCGCCAAGATGGAGTTCCTCATTTCAGATGCCATGTCGATGTTCAGTTGTCCACTGCACATTAGTCTCAAAGACTCAAACTCTCATATGACAGACAGGAAGGAACTGGTAATCTGTGCGCACAGAACAGCTTGTCCCAGGAAGACATCACAAGCAGATGTCACCTGACAACATCTCCGCCCTCCATCTCCTCTCCAATCAACTGATGTCCCAACGATCTCCTCTCCATCTCTTCTCTTCTCTTCTTACCTTGACGCCTCAGGATGGGATCGAACCATGCCCCCCCTCCACTTGCCTCGGAATCCAGCGCCGCGTGCGGCGGAGATGCGCTCCTCTGTCCCCGCGCTACCATTCTGATGCGCCCATTTCGTGATTGATGCCGAGCACATGCCTTTGATGCTTCTCCTGCGTCGCACGCCCGTCGCGAATCTCGCTGTTCCTCCACGATGGCTTTCGGCTCTCTCAGTCTCAGAAAACGCTGCGGCAGTGAGCTGGGGCATTTGTTATTCAGGCTTACTCCATCCATCGCAAGGTTTATGGTAGCATAAATAAAGTTTGGTAGAAAGTCAGATCAGCTTAACATTGCCTAACACCAGTATCTGTCCAGACGTCATGCTAGTGAGTTTAACTAAGGAAGTGGTATGGAAAACCCTGCAATTTCTACCACATCACTGATCCATTTGTCAACCATGTAGGCACCGGCTAGTTACAAACAATGGACATGGAGCATCATGCGTCCAATTGCATCGTCCACGGTGTGCAACATGACAACGCTTCGGCTAATGACGCCACATGGACACCAAAGCAGTAACCAGCGGCTTCGATTGGTGTCATGAGCCTGTCATCTTCAGCCATGGACGGATTGTACTTACTGTGATCGCATGGCCCGGATCCAAGAACGGGTTCTTAAACTGTGCGGAGATCTGAAGATGGAGTAAAACAAGTTTCAGTGCCGTTACAAAATGCCATCTTCATTGACCTGGCGCTGTCTTAACGGGTCTGGGGTCAGAATGAGACAACGGTGAGGTTTCTGAAAATTGTAGTGTCGTTCTCCTCGCGCTTCGGTTTACTCTGTCTGACTTCTGATACTGGAAGGATAGCGTATGGAGCTTGCAAGTTGCAGGTACAAGCCAACTGCTGCATACTAAATATTCAGACGCCGGAGCAACAGCAATGCGCCAACCCCAACTGTGCAATTAGACCGTCAGTTTTCAAAAAAAAAAAAAAAGTTCTTTTCTTGGAATATTCATTCAGCAAAGGTTTAATTTCAGAAGCAAACCAAAGGAAATTTTTGCTCCACAGGAATTTCTTTACTGTCATTGAGAAGTTACTGCTTGGAAATTCAGGGCTTCTCTGACCAGGTAAAAGCAGCACCAGCACGTCAAAGACAACATCAAATCTTTGTCCGCTGAATTCGTCAAGGTAAAAACATCCCCACAGCACGAACTGGAACACGTATGAACTCACGCCACGAAAATCCACACGACCTGCTCAGTCTTTGGGTCTTCAGGAATGGTGCAAAAAAGACACGCCTTGTACCCAAAGGCAAGAACTTTCTCTGTGTTTTGTTACTTCATGAACAGGCAACCTTACAATACGCCAATACCAACCAGAACAGAGTTGAACTGTCAAAGTTTTTTTTTTTAAAATAAACTGTCAAAGTTTGGTCTCAGAAAGCATGGCACACAGAATTGTTCAATTGCACATCAGTAATTGCTTAAAAAAGGAACCTCGAACACAAACAGAGAATAAACAAAGTCATATTCGTTGGGATTTCCATTCATCCTGTTGTTCTTTTTCCACAGATCAACCTGACAGCGAGCAAGAACTAATATTTACATACATGTCTGATGCTTGTCAGTCAAAACAGTAACCAGAACTAAAAAGTAGTATGGAATAATTAGACCGAAAAGGAGGAGGAGGAGGAAGTGATCAAGATTCAAGAACAGGGGAGAAACACCGAGCAATAAGCTACTCCAGCTTCCAACTCCCCATAAACAAATACGAGCTCCTGGTGTTAATCGATCGCGCTTCTGCTACCAACCCGATGAATCTGTTCCGATCCAAGAACAAAATAACGTTACTTGCCTTTGCAAATAAATCCGCTCCAAGTTTTGGTTATACTCCGTGTTTGATCTGTGAAGAGGAGGAGCTTAGGCCTTGACGACGGTCATCATGCGCTTGAACTCCTCGAAGCTGACCATGCCGTCGCCGTCGCTGTCGACGAGGCGTATCATGTCGCGGCACTCGGCGACGGCGGGCCTGCCGGCGCCGGCGCGGCGCAGGCCGAGGGAGCCCAGCACGGTGCCGAGCTCCTCGGCGGAGATGAGCCCGTCCTTGTTGCCGTCGAAGACGTCGAACGCCTCCCGCAGGTCCCTCTCCTCCTCCTCCTCCTCCTCGGCCTCCTCTTCCTCCGCGTCCTCCACGGGCACCTCCCTTGCCGCGCCGAGAGCGGCGGCGGGGTGCTGGTGCTTCCTCTTCTTGGGTATGGAGTCGTAGAGCTCCCGGAACTCGTGGATGTCGATGAGCCCGTCGCTGTTGGCGTCGACGCGCGCCACCATGGCGGCGGCCTCGTCGGTGGACACGGCGATGCCGAGCCTCCGCAGCGACTCCTCCAGCTCGACCGCCGTGATGAAGCCGTCGCCGTCGTGGTCGAACGTGGAGAACACGATGCCCAGGTCCGCCTCCGGGTCGGGCCGCGCCTGCTTCCTCGCCCCCTCCCGCCGCGCCGCCTCCTCCCCCTCGCTGCCGTCCTTGCCGGCGTCTCCGCTCTTGGCGCCGCTCTTGACGTCGCCGCAATTCTTGGCGGCGGCGGCGGCGCGCGAGGAGGTGGTGAGGGAGAAGAGGGCGCAGAGGCCGCCGAGGAGGAAAAGCAGGAGCAGAGGCGCCATGGGGGGAGGATGCTTTGCTTGCGCTTGCGCCTTGGGGTCTCTCCGCGCGCGTGCGAGTGTGTGTGAACGGGAGGGAGATCTGGAGGCTGTAGGAGGAAAGACGGAGGGGCGGCTGGTGGAGTCGGAGTATATGTGGGCAGGAGAGCAGGAGGCGCCGACGACGGCGGGCGGAGCGTGGTCGTGGAGGAGGTGGAGGTGGTGCCTGCCGCGGGAGGAGGCAGTTGCGCTGCCGATCGTGCGGTGACCTGGTGGATCGTGGGTGGTTAAGATCCATTTCCTTTTAAAACTAAAAGAAGTTTGCACTTGCACCCCTCACCAGATCCGATACTGCAAATGGAACTTTACATAATTGTGCGTGGGTACGCTGCAGAGATGGTACGGTATCACGGACAAGGGGTCAGAGGCCTCGACAGCATTTCGGGGATGTCCATGGGCGCGTGCGTAAAAAGTGCATCACGGGCTGGAGCGGCCGCAGGATGGTATTAAAAGAGGAGGGGGGCGTGATGGCGACGGTGGTGATGTGGTGGAAGCGCGTCGGGCGCCACCGAAAACCGCGTGAAGCCCCGCCCCCGCCGCGCCGTAAACAAAGTACACGCCGGACGGGTGGACGGGGCCCTGCTGCACGGCTGCACGGGGCCCGGCCTCCTGCAGCGCAGGCACGCGACGCACCCAGCCGCATAATTCGCAGGCCGGTTTTTAAAAGGTTAGGTAGATATATGCTATTATAATTGTTCTAATTTATTAATCCACCGTTACAATTCGTTATATTGGAATCCTATCATTACAATTCTATGTCTTTTCAAAATGCATCCTTACTTACCCCTTTATATCTTTCTAAAAAAATTTGGACCAAAATGCCCCGGTTTTCTCCTACCTCTCATCCCCTCTCTCCTTCCTTTTCATGGCGACCGGCTCTTCATAGCAGAAGGCTTCTTCTTCTCGACCTCCTCCCAAGCTATGCAGTCAACTTCTTCTCAACTTCCTCCCCTTTCCTCCTCTGCTGACGCCGAAACCCCTCATCCCCTCCTCTACCGCCGCCGATTCCTCTCCTCCTCCCCTCCCTTTCTCTACCACCGGCGCCTCCTCCCCTCCCCTCCACAGTGCGGAGGCACGGAGCAGGGAGACATCACGGCGCGGGCGCGGCCTCGCGAGCGCAGTACGCGCGTGGCACGGAGCATGGACGGCAGCGAGCTTAGCTTCTCTTTGCTCGTCGGCTGCCATGGAGAGAGGAAGGAAAGAGAGGATGAGAGGAGGAGGAAGAAGACCGGAAGCATTTTTGTCTAAAAGTTTTAGAAACGTGTCGAAGAGGTAAATGATGGTGTGTTTCAAAGAGTTGTAGAATTGTAATAGTATAATTTTAATATAACCAATTGTAATAGCAAATCTCGAACGTGCATCCAATTAACCGTTTTAAAAAACCCTGCGGCGACAAACGGTCGGGCGCGCCCGCGGCCACCGGCGCCAACGGCACTGTCTCGCCGGCCTCGTACTCCTGCCCCACCGGCCGTCGCGCCGCACGGCCTGCCGGCTACCGCTGCCGTGCCTCCGCCCGGTCGTCCGTGCGAGGGGGGCGCCGACGGGGAGCGCGAGCGGGAGCGGCAGGCCGCGGCGGCGCGTTCGGCGTCGGCTCCAGCCAGGGCGCGTCGTGCTGTCTGGTCGCGGTCGGTGCCACGGCGGCGAGGCGCGCGAGAGAGGATGAGCTTCTTGGCCATACGCACTGATGAAATCGGAAGAACCAAACCCTTGGACAAAGCCAAAAAAGAAATGTCCCCTCGTTCTCGCTGGACGATAAGACTGGTCGTGTCGTCGTGTGGCGTCTTGCCAGATGGGCGGCTCGACGACGAGCAACGAGGCTTGACGGCTTGACGCTCCCCGGTCGTCGCTCGCACACGAGGTACGAGCAGCCTCGAAGCACAGGAAGACACAGACCAGCAGCAGGTCCTGTAGACCATACGCGTGGCCTGTCTAAATGCCCAGCAACAGGCCCGTTTGGTTTAGGGGGCGCTCGGACAAGTATAAACGCCGGACAGCGACCGCTGCGGCCGTGCAGGCGCCGGGTCTCACGCTCTCCGACCGTTTCTCGGACTCGAAGCCGCTATGCAATGCGGTTTCCAAATTCCAACCTTTTGGGAGGGACTGGGCGCAGGACCAGGGTTTGGGTCTGGCAATGGCGAGCGTGCTGGGAAGAACGAGTCCGTGCTGAGTAGGAGAGCAGGTAGGTGGTTCGTCAGTCAGTGGCATGAATTCCAGTTTCCTGACCAGTTCGTCGCCGTTCTGACTAGTAAAATAACTTAAGATTCAGACGTTGACATGCAGGCGGGTGTGGCAGAACCGCTCGAATTATTCCGGCTCAAGTGCGCTATTGATCGCCGTACAACTGCAATCAGCTTAACGCACTTCAGACGGAACAATCCTTTGGTCTGTCGGGTCTCCGCCCGATTCAACCACGGTTCAGCAGGATCGAAGTAGGTTTACCTCGCACGATGGCGAGTTCACATCACAGAATAGCTCATCAACTTTAATTTACAGCCATATATATATATATTATTACAAAACGAGTTCAAGAGAAGTAACTTTATACAACCATGTTCAAACTGACAAGCGTAACAGCTTGTCTAAACTCACAGCGGAAGAAAAAGTTTTACGCGACTACACACGACGCGAAGGCGAACGCCAAGCTTAGCCCAGGGCTTGGTGTCACTCCGGAGGGTCTGTGCTGGCCGGGGACGGGTCCCACTCCACGGACCAGCCAAACGGAACGGACGTTGGCCACCCAAGGTTGTCCGTGGGGTTCTCGTAGGTTATACCTGAAACAAACATTGGCAAGGCTGAGTATTCTAATACTCAGCAAGGCTTACCCGGGTTGGGTATACTTAGCCCATAACTAGACTCATGAAGGCATTGCAAAGGCTCTGGGTTTATTTTCAGCTGAAAAGTAACAAAGAGTATGAACTATTTTCAAGTTTTAGCTTTCATTTTCTAGTTGAGTATTTATTCTAGATTAGCACCTACACTAAGCAAGCAAGGTAGTGTTTATCATTCAACAAGATTATCTACCATTAGTTCCACTTCTTACTCAATGTGGCAGAAGGGATAAGCAGTCTCAAGCTTCGTGAGAGGCGGACGATTCGAATCGAATTTAACCTTGCAAGGTAAACCTAACGCACACGCTTGGAATACCAACAGGGCGTTCCAAAGCAACCGTTTACCTTTCTTTCCGACTCGTGGACAGGCCACCACAAGCGACTTGCAGGACCGTACGCACACCCAATGTGTACAGGACATACGTCTGTAGCGCGACTACAAAACCCGTATTCCTGTCTGCCTTGCAGAACGTACTCCCACAGGTCGGTGCGTGAAAAGAACCAAATTAATCGAGTGGTGGGAGGTATGTCCACTTACCGGGCCGATTGGTTACTAGGCTTACCGCTTACCATATTTCGCGGCATGTGGCTAGTACTTTCAAAAACGTAGCCACCACTACCACACTTTTCGACCTTAAAGCTTTTATCAAAACAGACAGGGTAAACTTCCAGGTCATGATACAACACATGACCCTGTCCGTCATCCTTATAGTGGTTGCTGAAATGTAAACATGCAACTCCTATATCGCGCGAGTGACAGGAAATCACTCGACTTCTACCGGTCCTATTAGCGGAGCAACTATCCGATAAGGACTCGGGAGCATTACATTGGATTGCTAGGATTCATGCATCTAGGGTTTCACTTCAACTCCTAGACTTAATGCAAGATATAATATAAATAAGTATAGATTGCAGTGTAGATAAAATAATGGGATATGTCCGGGGCTTGCCTTCGGGAGTAGGGGTAGGGGCAGGAGAGTCAGAGATTTCCGAACTCGGGTTCGGAACTTCAGTTAGTCCTTCGACGACTTGTGTTGGATCTTCTGGAAAGCCTTGGTCTTGTCCTAAGACCAGTTCGTAATCTCCGTCGTCGAGTGTCGTTGATTCTAAATGAAATGCAACAAGTTAATAAGGTGAAATTTAAATTTGGAATTTCACGTTTCAAATATTATAATTCACCCAATTAGCACACAAACATGCATAGAATAAAGAGGGTTTAGATTTGAAACACTGTTTATAAAGATATGGTAGAATTTATTGTAATAAGAACTAAAACATTTAAATTAGATTTGAAATGAACCCAAATTTAAATTAAAAACTTTTAAATTAAAGATTATAGAAATTTGATTATAAAATATCACATTAGAGACTAGTAATGGTGTTAATTTAGAAGAGGTTATATAATAAGTTTATTGAATAATTCAAATTTGAAAGTTCAAATAAGAGGAGTTAAATTTAAATCAAGTTTAAGTTTGCAACTTAACACAAGTCAACTAGAGTTCATCAATCATTCACATTATACTTTAAGAAGAACAAAAGAACATGAAATATTAGGGTTGAGTGTATTTTACCCTTTATCATTAAATTCAAAATACATGTAGAGATATTTTATTTTAGACTAAACTCTATTAACAAGAGTCATAGAGTTTGAAATCTACTTTCTAACAAAGTTGGTTTCACTATTTTTAGATTTTTCTATGAATTGATATGAATTTTACAAGACAGGTGAAGCTCCCACATAAAATAACAGACTCTCTTCACACATCAGCCCTTAACACTTTGCAGAAAACCCCCTGGAAGAAAAGTTTCTCAAGCAATTGAGTCCACAACCATGGCCGGCGGGGAGAGGTTCTAGTCCGGCCAAATTCCGGCCGGGGATGTCGCCGGCGGTGAGGGGGAAAGAGAGGGGGAGCACGAGGAGGGCCAAAGCTACCTGTGGGTGGTCTCGGGGGGACTTGGGATGGCCGGATTTGGGCTACCCGCGGTGAGCCGGGCCAGCGACCGGAGGCGCTCGGCGGCGGGGTGGTTCCGGCGTGCGGGGAAGGGGAGGAGCGGGCGGGGAAGGTGCAGTGGGGCACGAGGAAGCTGCTAGTGTAGTCAATTTGGGGAGGGAAAGGGCGGAGGGAGAGGTCCCACGGTGGCCCGAGCTCACGGCGGCAATGGAGGAGCGGCGAGGTACTGGCACGCGCGCGGGGGAGGCCGGGGGTATCCTTTTATAGGCAAAAGAGATGACGGCGGGCTACTGATGCCATAGAGCAGAAGAGAGGAGGGAAAGATAAGGCTTAGCCGCGGAATTTGCGGCGGCGACAGAAGCGGCGCCGGCGAGCAACGCTGGCAGGGCGCGGCCCGTGGCGCACGGATAGGGCGCCAGCAAGGGGGGGTAGAGCGGTGGCCATGTAGAAGGGCAACGCGTGGATGGGGGGAGGGCAGGGGAGATGGCCGGCGGTGAGCCAGGGCGGCTCATAACTCCGGCGACAGAGAAAACAGAGAAAGCAGAGCAGGGGGGGGGGGGGCAGAGCGCAGAGAGGAAGAAGAGGTGAACTGACTTAGGGACTGATCTGTGATTTCAGAGAAAGACAGGGGCCTTACTGTAAAGGACTTGTAACTTTTAAACCAATGCTCAAATGAAGATGGTCCAAAAATTAAAAGTGCATGGTTTTTCAAACCCTACAACTTCTCTTTAAGGTTCATCTACGTTTGAGCAATAGTTTTGGAAATAAAATAGACTTAGTAATAATTTCATGTTTTATGTAAATCCCTAAGTAAAATTACTTTTGCACATACATCCTATGGTAATTTCACATATATTTTTGCAATTTAACCACAGATACTACTTTTTGCAATATAACCCTTATGCTTTTAAATTTTTTTCCTCATCTCCATCCATTTTGCATAAAAGGACCTTTAACTAATATTAATTACTTAAACATCCTTTCTTTCATAGCATTGCATACATAAAGTATATTTTTGCCAAACTTTGAACATACAAGCATGCTTAAAATCTAAGGTATGACCTAGCTAATTACCTGGGTGTCACAGCCTTCCCCCCTAAAAAGAATCTCGTCCCGAGATTCCGAAGCAGGATGGGACAAAAAGATCAAGCTCGAAGATTGGATTGGAAGAAATCGGGAAAGTTGCGTTGGAGATAAGATTCGGTTTCCCATGTTGCTTCTTCCTCTGTGTGATGGTTCCATTGAATCTTGTACATTTTGGTGGTCTCTCTTCTGGTACTTCTCTCTTTAGTGTCAAGGACTCTGATGGGATGTTCTGTATAGGTCAGATCTGGTTCGATTTCGATAGCTTGGGAATCGATGATCTCGGTGGGGATTTTAACACACTTTCTGAGTTGGGATACATGAAAGATGTTATGGATGGCCGCTAATTGAGGTGGAAGTTGGAGACGATAAGCTACAGGTCCACAAATTTCAAGGATTTCAAAGGGTCCGATGTATCGAGGAGCAAGTTTCCCCTTTACACCGAATCTTTGAATACCTCGAATAGGCGATACTCGAAGATATACGAAGTCTCCAACGTAAAACTGTAATGGTCTTCTTCGTATATCCGCGTAGCTTTTCTGTCGGGATTGGGCGGCCTTTAGATTGTTCTGGATAAGCTTGACTTTATCTTCTGCTTCTACAACTAGATCGGGTCCAAAAATTTTACGTTCGCCGGTTTGTGACCAACTCAAAGGAGTTCGGCATCGGCGACCGTATAATGCTTCAAAGGGAGCCATTTTAATACTTGTCTGATAGCTATTGTTGTAAGAGAATTCTGCTAGTGACAAGTACTTATCCCAATTTTTGTCGAATTGGAGTACACAAGCTCTGAGCATATCTTCCAAAATTTGGTTTATTCGCTCAGTTTGCCCATCTGTCTGAGGATGATAGGCGGAGCTTCGAATTAATTTAGTCCCAAGAGCATCATGGAGCTGCTCCCAGAACCTAGCAACAAATTGTGCTCCACGATCTGAAATGATCGTTTTAGGTACTCCATGGAGTCGAATAATCTGATCCAGATAAATCTCAGCATACCTTTTGGCATTGTATGTGGTATGCACGGGAAGAAAATGTGCAGTCTTGGTTAATCGATCAACGATTACCCAAATAGAGTCATGCCTCCGAGGAGTGTTAGGTAAGCCAACAATAAAGTCCATACTGATATCCTCCCACTTCCACGAGGGAATGGGTAGAGGTTGAAGGATACCAGCAGTCTTCAAATGACTGGCTTTGACTCTTTGGCAGATATCACATTCCGATACATATTTGGCTATCTCTCGCCTCATACGAGTCCACCAAAAGTTCTGTTTCAGATCCTGATACATCTTCGTACTGCCGGGATGTATAGAGAATTTGGACGAGTGGGCTTCGTCCATGATTTGCCTGCGGAGCTTATGGTCCCTGGGTACAACAATACGTTCGTTGAACCATAAAACCCCTTTAGGATCAACTCGGAAGCATTTATACTTCCCTTCTCCTTGTTTTATCTTCTGTTTAATGATTCTAATCCCTTTATTACGCTGTTGTGCTAGAACAATACTATCTCTAAGTGTGGCTTCAACCGAAAGATGGTTTAAGTCACCTTGGGAAATGATCTCTAGATTGAGCTTTCTCATTTCCCAACAGAGAGTCTCGTTGAACGCTTCAACGGACAAGCAGGAGCAATGTGCCTTGCGACTGAGGGCGTCGGCAACAACGTTAGCTTTGCCGGGATGATAGTGTACTTCTAAATCATAATCTTTGATTAGTTCTAGCCAGCGTCTTTGCCTCATATTCAAATCTGCCTGGGTAAAGATGTACTTGAGGCTTTTATGATCAGTATAGATGTGGCATTTCGTGCCCATCAAATGATGTCTCCAGATTTTTAGGGCATGAATTACGGCTGCAAGCTCAAGATCATGAGTAGGGTAGTTTTGTTCATGAACCCTAAGTGCTCGTGATGCATATGCAATTACTCGGTTGTCTTGCATAAGTACACAACCAAGTCCAATTCCTGATGCATCACAGTAGATGTCAAAAGGTTTTGAAACATCTGGTTGAGCTAAGACTGGAGCCGTCGTAAGATGTTGTCTGAGAAGATGAAACGCATCTTCGCATTTTTGATCCCAGGAGAATTTCACATTTTTCTTTAGTAGTTCGGTCATAGGTTTGGCTATTCTGGAGAAGTCAGGAATGAAACGGCGATAATAGCCAGCTAGACCGAGAAAACTACGAATTTGATGGACGGATGTTGGGGGTTTCCAATCCATCACTTCTTGTACTTTACTGGGATCGACGGATATTCCGTCACTAGAAATGGTATGGCCCAGGAATTTGACTGTATCTAGCCAAAATTCACATTTAGAGAATTTGGCATACAGGTGATGGTCTCTTAATCGCTGAAGGATGATATGAAGATGCTTAGCATGATCTTCTGGAGTTTTAGAATAGATCAAGATGTCATCAATGAAGACCACGACAAACTTGTCGAGCTCTTGCATGAAGACAGAATTCATGAGGTACATGAAATAGGCTGGGGCATTAGTGAGACCAAACGACATGACAAGATACTCGTATAGACCATACCGAGTGGAGAAAGCTGTTTTGGGAACATCACTGGGCCGAATCTTAATTTGGTGGTAGCCGGAACGAAGATCTATTTTAGAGAACACCTTGGCTCCGGCTAATTGATCAAAGAGGATATCAATGCGGGGTAGAGGGTACTTATTTTTGATAGTCACCGCATTGAGAGGACGATAATCAACACACAGCCTTAAGCTATTATCTTTCTTTTTCACAAATAAGGCCGGACAACCCCATGGTGATGCACTTGGACGAATGAAACCTTTATCTAAGAGATCTTGGAGTTGAGTTTTTAATTCGGCCAACTCATTAGGAGGCATACGATAAGGTTTCTTAAAAATAGGGGCTGTACCAGGTTGAAGTTCTATAATGAACTCGATATCTCTGTCTGGAGGCATTCCAGGTAAGTCATCTGGAAAAACATCTGGATATTCACAGACGACTGGAATATCTTCTAGTTTGACTCCAGATACAGCATAGGTGCAAGAATTTAAGGATTTTGGTTGTGGAAGATAAAGAATGGTAGGCTCATTTTCCGGGGAACCTATCTCCACGGTTCTTGAAGGAATATCTAGAGACACATGATGTTGGGTCATCCAATTCATACCCAAAAGAACATCCATCCCTTTCAGGTCTAGCACTAGCAGATCGGTTTTGATTAGATGACTACCTAGCTGAATGGGTACCATTCTACAGATTTGATTGGACAAAATCTTACCACCAGGAGTTATAATCCTATAGGCTTCATTTATATAACCGATTTCCATGCCCACTTTGGTCCCGCAATCCATACTAATAAAACTATGGGTGGCACCAGTATCAAAAAGAACAGTAACGGGGTAATGGTTGATAGAAAATGTACCCGTCATTATTGGTGCCCCTTCAGGAAGTTCGGAGAGTGTAGTAAGATTCACCCTCCCTTGTCGGACCTGCACCACTTGTCTCTTACCCTTGCCCTTGTAGTTTGGATTAGATGTTTGCCCTTGGAATGATTTCCTAGGTTGAGGGCAATCCTTAATGAAGTGGGACGGGCTTCCGCAATTGAAACAACGATTATTGTTGTTTCCTGAAGTAGCTGGCGGAAAGCTCGGCCGCAGACCTTGTTGGGGTTGTTGTCGAGTTTGGGGCAGAGGTGGTCGGTTGAATTGTGCTTGCTGGGGAGGTCGGGCTACCCATCTGCCAGATAAATTACCTCGAGGTGGAGCTCGAGGGGCATTACTCGGGACCAACCGATACCTTGGCGATTGTGAAATTGCAGGTCCTGTGGGTGCCTTCCGTTTCTTTTCAGCTCTATGAGCGGCAATGCAGTCTTCTTGAGTTATGGCCATATTGACCAACTCATTGAAATCATTGGCCTTCACTAAATTCAGCCATTCTTTGAGCTTGGTGTTTAAGCCTCGACGGAAGCGATCACATTTGCGGGCATCTGTGTCCGCATGCGGTCCCGCATACTGGCACAGGTGATTGAAAACCTGTGCATACTGTGTGACAGTACGGGTACCCTGGGTCAAGCTCAAAAATTCATTGAGCTTTCGCTCGATGAGCCCCGCTGGTATATGATGTGCTCGGAATGCAGTCCGAAACTCATCCCAAATGACCACGTGTTCGGCGGGTTGCATTGCATGAAACTGGTCCCACCAAAGACGTGCATGGCCTCGGAGTTGCTGGGCTGCGAAGAGCACTTTGTTCTCCTCTGAACATGGAGCTGACAGTAAAGCGAACTTAGACTCGATAGTCCGCAACCAGGCATCTGCGTCCAGAGGCTCATCGGCCTTGTGGAATAAAGGAGGTTGGGTGCTGAGGAAGTCCTGATAGTTGGCCGACAGAGGTTCACCTCGGCCTCGAGGTTGCTGCTGGAAATGGCCCATCTGAGCTTGTACAAGTTGATTTAGAAGCTCGGTTTGCCGGGCCATAACCTCGGCCAAGTTCGGAGGTGGCGGCGGTGGTTGCTGGGAACTACCAGGTTGTCCTGCCCGGAATCCTTCCGGGGTTCCACGAGTAGCTCCAACCATCTGAAATCAAGGAGACATCCATTGTTAACCATAATCTTGCTCCAGTTTCAGATAAGATACAATTTATCCAGCTGAAATATAATGCATATGCTCCATTCAATCTACTCACAACAGGTACACAAGTGTTGAACAAGATAACCTAAACTCAGGATTTAGATTACTATAAAGATACTACTATCTTACATCAGCACACTCAAAATGTTACAAACTTTTACCTAAAAGTACATGCCACATATACAACAAGTGGCTTTATAACTAGATGTTCTACCCACTACTTATGTTACATCTTATACATTTATTACATCTAAACCACCACGCTGTCAACTATGACTAAAAGTCATCAAAATTGCCCACTGATGACTGGCTTCCAGAGGAGGAATGATGGGGACTGACGACCGGATCCCCATGCTCAGAATCAAGTTCGGAGACTCCTTCGATCTCCTCGGGATCTTCCTCTTCAGCTTCAGGTGCTGCAGGTGCAACGGGGAGGAATCGGGGGCTGCTGCAATTCTTCAATCTGAGCTTGAGCATCATCCACTGCAAGGATCAGATCTTGAACTTGTGCCTGTAGAAATTCAATAACAGTATCCCGCTGAGTGATTATGTGATCACTCTCGTTGATCTGATCTTCACGATGATGGATGGTCTCGTTTTGAGTAGCGATTATTCCATTCTTCTCAAGTACCACTGCTTGAAGTTGGTCTGCCTGGGTGAAGTATCTAGCAGCGTCCCCGTGGAAACTTCGCGCAGCAGTAATCAGATGGCCTATCTCACGGCGTAGCAGCATGTGATAGTGGTATTGCACGCCCGTGTAACGCCTCATTCCTTGCACTACTTCTTCTGGTGGACCTTCCAGCCTATGACTTTCAGGAATTATTCTGAGGTCTCGCTCCACTTCACTAGGATCTGTTGTGGCGAACAAACCTATAGGTTGTCCTACAACTTCCTCGGGGTGTTGACTGCAAAAAGCATAAATGGCTTCTAGGGCTGCTGCTTCAATGGTGTCCATAATTCTGTAGCCCATCGTGCTGATCTCAATAGGCTGCCATTGTGAACGGAAAGGATGCTGAGGTATAATCATCCTGACATAGGCCCTATGGATTCCGTCTTCCACATGTTCGATAGCGTCGTACTGAGGGGGTTCTGTGTAATAGAAAGCCTGCAAAGATTCCCATAACAAGCGGGGAAAACCTTCCCAGTGAAGGGCATTGGTGTGGAGATGCCCTTCCGGATCCCAGAAAACATTGGAAGGTGCTGCCATCTGCGACCAGGATGCAAATGGTAAAACTTGTTATCTTGTTAGAAGAATACAAGATAAACAGATCAAGATAACCAATTTGATAACAGCAAAGGCTAGAAATCAGATGGAAAACTAAGATCCCATATAAGATACCCAACTTAAAGCTATCCTTAACTCTTCATTACCCCATTCCAAAAACAAATGGCATATCTATGAGGTATAAAATTCTTTCATTGAGAAAAGATGTATGCACGCGCTACTCGTCCTCACAACCAAAACAACTGCCGAATACATTCGGACTTACGTAGTTAGTTTCGGTGGCATAACCATACGTCTCTCACTATATATAACTAGTCGGTAAACCCTACGCGTCCTAATAGCGTAAACGTGGTTAGTGTACCTGCAGAAGAAAACACAGATATATATATATATCTCATGAACCTTTCATGGCAGCACAACATGAAAGCGTCCCCAAACATTACTGCTCACTATAAAAACAGCATCTGTACAATTACCGCCGTACAGACAACGTTAACATACGTTATCGAAACAACGTATTCACGGGGGGTACCGCAAAATGCGGGGGTATGAACAGTGATCGCCATACCCTGCGCCGAACCATATACTCCCAATATAATCAACCTAAGTTGATATATTGGCAGCATCTCAAGTAGGCCACTGCTTGAGAAACAGCGTTCGGTTCGCATCACCGACGGGAAGGCCAAGCTCCCTCAGTTGGCTGAGTATCCTTACCTTCTTACCTCCATACGTAGATGTCGTTACAAGAAGTAAAATTGAGTTGTACAAAAATTTAAGTTCTGACAGAAAGTAGTGCTGCAAGTCAGATTTACATATATATATTCTCTTATTGCCACCTGATACTTTCCCAAATAAACCCTTAGGGCTTTACGTTCTAATTACCAACCTTAACGAATCCAACGTACTTTATAAACTCATTTGTTGGCAACTTTTATCCATAAAACACTTTTTAAGAGCTTTCCCAGATGCAAGGATAAACCTACAGCTCTGATACCAGCTGTGGCAGAACCGCTCGAATTATTCCGGCTCAAGTGCGCTATTGATCGCCGTACAACTGCAATCAGCTTAACGCACTTCAGACGGAACAATCCTTTGGTCTGTCGGGTCTCCGCCCGATTCAACCACGGTTCAGCAGGATCGAAGTAGGTTTACCTCGCACGATGGCGAGTTCACATCACAGAATAGCTCATCAACTTTAATTTACAGCCATATATATATATTATTACAAAACGAGTTCAAGAGAAGTAAATTTATACAACCATGTTCAAACTGACAAGCGTAACAGCTTGTCTAAACTCACAGCGGAAGAAAAAGTTTTACGCGACTACACACGACGCGAAGGCGAACGCCAAGCTTAGCCCAGGGCTTGGTGTCACTCCGGAGGGTCTGTGCTGGCCGGGGACGGGTCCCACTCCACGGACCAGCCAAACGGAACGGACGTTGGCCACCCAAGGTTGTCCGTGGGGTTCTCGTAGGTTATACCTGAAACAAACATTGGCAAGGCTGAGTATTCTAATACTCAGCAAGGCTTACCCGGGTTGGGTATACTTAGCCCATAACTAGACTCATGAAGGCATTGCAAAGGCTCTGGGTTTATTTTCAGCTGAAAAGTAACAAAGAGTATGAACTATTTTCAAGTTTTAGCTTTCATTTTCTAGTTGAGTATTTATTCTAGATTAGCACCTACACTAAGCAAGCAAGGTAGTGTTTATCATTCAACAAGATTATCTACCATTAGTTCCACTTCTTACTCAATGTGGCAGAAGGGATAAGCAGTCTCAAGCTTCGTGAGAGGCGGACGATTCGAATCGAATTTAACCTTGCAAGGTAAACCTAACGCACACGCTTGGAATACCAACAGGGCGTTCCAAAGCAACCGTTTACCTTTCTTTCCGACTCGTGGACAGGCCACCACAAGCGACTTGCAGGACCGTACGCACACCCAATGTGTACAGGACATACGTCTGTAGCGCGACTACAAAACCCGTATTCCTGTCTGCCTTGCAGAACGTACTCCCACAGGTCGGTGCGTGAAAAGAACCAAATTAATCGAGTGGTGGGAGGTATGTCCACTTACCGGGCCGATTGGTTACTAGGCTTACCGCTTACCATATTTCGCGGCATGTGGCTAGTACTTTCAAAAACGTAGCCACCACTACCACACTTTTCGACCTTAAAGCTTTTATCAAAACAGACAGGGTAAACTTCCAGGTCATGATACAACACATGACCCTGTCCGTCATCCTTATAGTGGTTGCTGAAATGTAAACATGCAACTCCTATATCGCGCGAGTGACAGGAAATCACTCGACTTCTACCGGTCCTATTAGCGGAGCAACTATCCGATAAGGACTCGGGAGCATTACATTGGATTGCTAGGATTCATGCATCTAGGGTTTCACTTCAACTCCTAGACTTAATGCAAGATATAATATAAATAAGTATAGATTGCAGTGTAGATAAAATAATGGGATATGTCCGGGGCTTGCCTTCGGGAGTAGGGGTAGGGGCAGGAGAGTCAGAGATTTCCGAACTCGGGTTCGGAACTTCAGTTAGTCCTTCGACGACTTGTGTTGGATCTTCTGGAAAGCCTTGGTCTTGTCCTAAGACCAGTTCGTAATCTCCGTCGTCGAGTGTCGTTGATTCTAAATGAAATGCAACAAGTTAATAAGGTGAAATTTAAATTTGGAATTTCACGTTTCAAATATTATAATTCACCCAATTAGCACACAAACATGCATAGAATAAAGAGGGTTTAGATTTGAAACACTGTTTATAAAGATATGGTAGAATTTATTGTAATAAGAACTAAAACATTTAAATTAGATTTGAAATGAACCCAAATTTAAATTAAAAACTTTTAAATTAAAGATTATAGAAATTTGATTATAAAATATCACATTAGAGACTAGTAATGGTGTTAATTTAGAAGAGGTTATATAATAAGTTTATTGAATAATTCAAATTTGAAAGTTCAAATAAGAGGAGTTAAATTTAAATCAAGTTTAAGTTTGCAACTTAACACAAGTCAACTAGAGTTCATCAATCATTCACATTATACTTTAAGAAGAACAAAAGAACATGAAATATTAGGGTTGAGTGTATTTTACCCTTTATCATTAAATTCAAAATACATGTAGAGATATTTTATTTTAGACTAAACTCTATTAACAAGAGTCATAGAGTTTGAAATCTACTTTCTAACAAAGTTGGTTTCACTATTTTTAGATTTTTCTATGAATTGATATGAATTTTACAAGACAGGTGAAGCTCCCACATAAAATAACAGACTCTCTTCACACATCAGCCCTTAACACTTTGCAGAAAACCCCCTGGAAGAAAAGTTTCTCAAGCAATTGAGTCCACAACCATGGCCGGCGGGGAGAGGTTCTAGTCCGGCCAAATTCCGGCCGGGGATGTCGCCGGCGGTGAGGGGGAAAGAGAGGGGGAGCACGAGGAGGGCCAAAGCTACCTGTGGGTGGTCTCGGGGGACTTGGGATGGCCGGATTTGGGCTACCCGCGGTGAGCCGGGCCGGCGACCGGAGGCGCTCGGCGGCGGGGTGGTTCCGGCGTGCGGGGAAGGGGAGGAGCGGGCGGGGAAGGTGCAGTGGGGCACGAGGAAGCTGCTAGTGTAGTCAATTTGGGGAGGGAAAGGGCGGAGGGAGAGGTCCCACGGTGGCCCGAGCTCACGGCGGCAATGGAGGAGCGGCGAGGTACTGGCACGCGCGCGGGGGAGGCCGGGGGTATCCTTTTATAGGCAAAAGAGATGACGGCGGGCTAGTGATGCCATAGAGCAGAAGAGAGGAGGGAAAGATAAGGCTTAGCCGCGGAATTTGCGGCGGCGACAGAAGCGGCGCCGGCGAGCAACGCTGGCAGGGCGCGGCCCGTGGCGCACGGATAGGGCGCCAGCAAGGGGGGGTAGAGCGGTGGCCATGTAGAAGGGCAACGCGTGGATGGGGGGAGGGCAGGGGAGATGGCCGGCGGTGAGCCAGGGCGGCTCATAACTCCGGCGACAGAGAAAACAGAGAAAGCAGAGCAGGGGGGGGGGCAGAGCGCAGAGAGGAAGAAGAGGTGAACTGACTTAGGGACTGATCTGTGATTTCAGAGAAAGACAGGGGCCTTACTGTAAAGGACTTGTAACTTTTAAACCAATGCTCAAATGAAGATGGTCCAAAAATCAAAAGTGCATGGTTTTTCAAACCCTACAACTTCTCTTTAAGGTTCATCTACGTTTGAGCAATAGTTTTGGAAATAAAATAGACTTAGTAATAATTTCATGTTTTATGTAAATCCCTAAGTAAAATTACTTTTGCACATACATCCTATGATAATTTCACATATATTTTTGCAATTTAACCACAGATACTACTTTTTGCAATATAACCCTTATGCTTTTAAATTTTTTTCCTCATCTCCATCCATTTTGCATAAAAGGACCTTTAACTAATATTAATTACTTAAACATCCTTTCTTTCATAGCATTGCATACATAAAGTATATTTTTGCCAAACTTTGAACATACAAGCATGCTTAAAATCTAAGGTATGACCTAGCTAATTACCTGGGTGTCACAGCGGGCAGGTCTGTGATGGGCTGATGGTCTTCCAAACATTCTTGCCCACGCTAGCTTGCTTTCCCTGGTTACTGTAGCTGCCAGGGTTGTGGCCTGTGGGTCACTACTTTTGGTTCCTTTCCTTTTCCTTCTTTTCGAAGGGGAGAATACTGAAATGGTCTTTTTTAGCTACTAGTACTTTTGTTGCTTGTTGCAAGGAGAAGTTGGAGCTGTTGCCAATACTATACCATGATTTGTGATACCAAAATCATTGTGCTTGGCCTTATTTGGGAGCAATCGCTGAGCCACCTGCCCTTATCAATGGCTGCGAGCATTAGGGCGTACTAACATAAAATTTAATAATTGTTTAATAGTCCTTTTAGCCTAACTGATCTTTGGTCGTTGAGCTAAAATAATGACCAAGCTCACTAGAAGTCACTGAAAAAGCCGGCGCTGCTAGTAGTGGGACACGGCTTTATTCGCTTATACTGAGCTGAAATCTTAAGTAGCCTGGCCTTTCAGCTGATTTTCTGGATATGTCAGAATAAGCAGTTTGTTATGCGAAAGTAATCCTCACAGCGTCAGTGTCCATTCCACTAAGGAAAAAAATGCAGTAAACTGCTCAAAAAAAGATCTACCAAATCTAACTTGGAATCGCATGAGATCAGGTGAACTTGACCAGAATTGAGAGAGAGAGAGAGAGAGAGAGAGAGAGAGACAGAGAGAGTTTAAAACTGGCAGCACCTAACGGCAGTGCTACAAGTCCAGGTGTTCCGTCAGAATCTCTCTAGCTTCCCAGCCAGAGAGGGACCAGGGTAGGGATCAGATGCTTGCGGAGAGAACATATGGCTCGGCCGCCTTTGCGTTTGCTTCCAGCAACAGCCGGTTCTCCGCCGGCGGCCCCATCTTCTCCGGGAAGTCACGGATCGAAAGCGACAAGCGCAGTGGACTGACTGACCAACTGGCTGATGAAGAGGCTCACCGGCGAACGCCGGGGAAGAAGGAAATGTTCGGCGCCCTGCGTTCGCCTGCTGCTGCGTCCAAATGGAGGTCTTGGCTCCGAGTCACCGGCTGATCATTGGCATGGTCCAGTCGAAGTCACGGTTAGGGATTCCTCCACAAATCATCATTGGACCATCCCATCCAATCATCCATTCCGTCCAAGAACATTTCTTTTTTTCTTTCTGAAAGGAGTCCAAGAACATTTCTTAAAGAGGTATTCCGCTGTACAGTCTGGCGTATTCTTCTCACTTTCGACTCCAGATGGATGCCGATTTGGACATCGACACGGTCTCCAGGGGACCAATGCATTCTCGTCGGCAACTTTTACATCTGGCCTTGCTGCGAATCAGACGCCATGTTTTTCATCTTCTGATTGAGCAAAAGGTACCAGCATATGTCGCATTGCACTTAGGAAAAAACGCTCCTTTCTCCTTTTACTACAGTGGATGGATGGCTCGCTACATGGGCTGCATTCTGTCAGGAATCTTGCAAGTAGCAGTTGCTCTGGGGAACTTTCAAGTAGCTGAATTATCCTCAACGGCAGATCTCCTGCGTATGATCTGTGCCCGCACGGTCTCATGGACACTAGCAATAGAAATCTCCCCACTGTGCCGAGGTTTTGTGCATATGGTCATGCCAGTTTTCATGTATTTAGAGGAACTATAAAACTAATTGTATAAATGGAGACTAATTCACAAGAGGAATTTACTAAACCTAATCAATCTATTATTAGCACATGTTTATTATAGTACAACATTGTCAAATCATGAACTAATTAGGCTTAATGGATTCATCTCTAGAATTAGCCTCCATATATGCAATTAGTTTTATAATTAATCTATATTTAATAATTTTAATTAATACCTAAACATTCTGTGATAAGACTGCACTTTAAAGTTTAGTCCAAACGGCCCTTAGCTAGCACCTAGCTGTGTTTGTCCAGGCCCGGTTGCAGCAGCTGCTCTGTCTGTACCACCACCGACAACCCAGAGCCTGGAATGATGATAACTAGCGACATGAAGGATACGTGCAGTACCTCTGATTCCTTGTGAAAGTTGGAAGCTTCTGGGGCTCATTGAGCAGTAGGTCCCGGGCAGTACTAGAAAGCAACAAGTGGCGTTGGAAACGAGCTGCTCGCCTACTTCAGCTCAGTGCCAATCTGCCAACATCCGATGCCTGGTTTTGGAAGCAAGTAAACTCCGCCTGAGACCCTGGAAGTCTGGAATCGGAAAGGTGCAGAGTGCATTAGAAAAACAAGAAATCAGAAAGGATTTAGGGTTCATGCAGACATGCAGACCTACTAACACAGTATGGGTCAAAAAATTCAGACACATCGCAGAGTTCATGAGACAAGTACCAGCAAGAGCAACAAATGAACCGAGATGAGGCTACAAAAAGTTTGGACATATTGTCAGATATGTACCAGCAAGAGTGCAGAAGCAGGAACTATGGTGATGACTTATGAGGCTGCTCAGTGGAACTGGCCTTGATTTGGTAGCTCACATGCACAGATGCGAGACCAGAACTGCACTGAATAATGGATGAACACACACAGTAGCACCACATGATCAGAGAATCCAGTGACTCATGAGTCATACCTTGACGTTTTGCAGTACACATACAGGCCAAGAGGATTCTCCAGCAACATTTTGCTTTCTGGTTAGTGGTTACTGTAGTCACCTCTGTCAGCGCATACAGCAAGCGATCAGAACGATTAACATCAAGGCTCAGGCGGGTCTCTGACGAACTGTCGATCCGGGATGCCAGAGGACGGCCTCATCGACCGCCTCCATGGCTCCATCAAGGCCTCAGGGGGGCAAGGTCTGGATCTCCGTGCCTTACGCACGCAGGGACGGAGAGGATCGAGCACGTGCCCGGCGATCCGGGACATCTCGGACTCGTCGGGGCTCGTGCCGATGGCCTCCGCCGACGGAATCACCGACTAGCGAGGGGAGGGAACAGAAGGCCTCGCCCCGCAGCGTAGTTTTGCAGAGATGGCAAGGAAGCCGTTTGCGTTGCGGCTGCCGGCGTGGGGAGCTCGCTGCGTGGAAGACAGGATCGGAAATCTATGGCCGGCGCGGCGGCGCCATCTCTCTCTTCTCCAGCCCTCTTCTCATTCCGGCGTGGTAGGCTTCGGGGTGCCGGAAACGGCGCTCCGGCTGGCGGCTCAGGCGTGGAGTGCAGCCAGCCCAACCGCTCAAGAACCGGGGCGGGTGACCGGAGCCGCCATGGCGCGATCGCGGCCGTCGGCCGGAGCCGTTCAAAAACTTTTACACAAACCCCCTCAAACGGATAACTATTTGACATAAACCCTCTAAAATAGATCGCGATTATTAATCGCAATCCAATATTTTACAAAACCCCCCTAAATCGGATCGCGATAAATAATCGCGATCCGAATATTTGTGAAACCCCCCCTGAATAGGCCAACATTTATTCAGAAAAGCCCCTCCTAGCCTCGTGTTCGTCTTCCTCCCCGTTGCCATCCTGAAGCCAGCGACGATGGGGGAGGTAACGCCGGCGAAGTTGTCCGCGCACGGCACCCTGAAGCGCGGGCTCCATAAGTAACAACCCCTTTCTCTTCGCTGGAGCCGCCTCCGCGGCTTTCCTCGTCGTCCCCGCTTCCTCAGCTCCTCCCCATCAGCTTCATCCTTCGTACGGCCGCGTCGCCGGCGAGTCGCCCTTTTCGACACCCTCGAGCCACGCACCTCGCTTCCTCATCAAAGTCGTTCTTCCTTTTCTACTGGTTTAGTTTTCCGTCAGAACATGAACACCTGAACATCACTGATGAGTACTGAATGCTCATACAACACCACATGATCAGGTGAAATTGGAAGATTTTGAAGCTTAATAACAATGGTTCATGGATCATGATTGGGTGCTAATATATTCAAACCTGATCAATGTCACCAGAGCTTCCTGTACATTTGCTTATAAATATTGCACAGTTTCACAAGGCTATATTCATGTTCCTCTCTTGTGTTTACTATTTTTCAATCACCAAAACTTGCCCATATCTTTAACAAAAACTACTACGTTTACATTCATGATGTTTGTTTGTACCTTTTTTGCATAATATATTTTAACACCCAATCCTGAATCAATAATAGGGTCATATGGTGTTGTATGCTAATTTCTTTATTCGGAGATGATCTGAATCTGTGCATGCTAGCTGTCAAAAGCAAAGCCATGGATCATCATGGTTCATGTATCTGCCACTCTTACTGTAATTATCTGATGATCTGTCAAAAATTGTATCTATGTTTGGTTGTAGCTGCAGGCGTGAATCATTTGTGCTTTCTGACTTTCCTAATGCAGGTTGCTACTAGAAGTGAATCATTTCTGCTTTCTGATATTCATAATGCAGGTGGCTCCTTGCCATTTTCCAGGGTTTGCTTTATTCCAGAAGAAGTCAGATGTTGGAAGTTTGGCACTGAGCTGAGGTAGGCAGGTAGCTGAGTAGCTTGTTTTCAAGGCCACTTGCTTCTGGTACTAGCTGGGACCTAGTGATGCATGAACACAAAAGCTTTCCAAACTTCAATGGTGCTTGGCAGAAATGTGGGATGTCCTTCACTTGATGGACACACAGGTGCAAACCAACCAAGGTGACATGCACTACGAGGATCAAATGGTCATTAAAGAAATTGACGATGCTGTTCCGTACATACGTGAGCTCAAATTAGCAATGATACATTACCGTAGTTGTTATCACAAAAAGCATCCCATGAACTGACTTCTTTCTGCTATTCTTTCCAAGGATGTGGAACCTGTCTAAGTCAGAGAATTGTTTTACAGAGATGCATGAATCCTGCCCTGATATTCCCCATGATGGTGATGGTTATGAGAAACACTTGAAAATTTTGTTTTGCAATTGCAGGCAGAGCTATCTGGTGACATTTAACGATTAGCAGAGCTGCCGATGGGTGGTGGGTAGGGCATCACCAGAACGTAAAAATCACAATAAATGAAAGCTTTGTTTCTGTGGGTTTCTTCTTTTCAGCAAGAAGTGTTGAGTTCAGTTACTATAAGCTTCAAAACAAGCAGCACCTGCAGTCGATTCATGAGTAATCACATGGCTTTTGCAATCCCTATAGTTGCAATTGACTACCCACTTTTTACTTGCAGTTGGATTTAAACTTCCTTATGTAAAACTGTAGCGGTTTCCGTAACTACAACTTTAAATAATGAGTGAAAACAAGGAACATAATTTCATTACAGACAACTCGCTACAAAAAAATTTACACAATCACATCTGTGAATTTTTAAATTCCCCTACGATAGAGGCTATTAACAACTCCTGTTTGGATCATTTTTAGTTCACATGTGTGGAACCAACACCATGGGAAGAGAGCCCTCAAAAAAAACACCATGGGAAGAGAGCATTAGGAGATGATGTATGATTCTGGAAACTCCATAATAGGAAGAGAGCATTAGGAGCATTAGGAGCATTAGGCCCAAAATTCAGACACATCATGAGTTCAGGAGAAAGCAAAGTAGCAGCAAGAGCAGCAAAAACCGGAACCGAGATGAGCATGAGGCTACACAGAATTTGGAAGTGTGGCAGAAAGAGCAGCAAAAACCGGAACCAAGTGTGGCAGAAGTAGGAACTGTGGGGATGACGCTGCTCAACGAAACTGCTTTGATTTGGGTATCTCACATGCAGAGATGCGAGACCAGAACAGCACTGAATAATGGATGAACACATATAGCCGCGTCACATGATCAGAGAATCCAGATGAAATTTTGGGCAGGTGCAGTTGATAGATGAGCTTACCAATGACTCATGAACAATGGCTTGATGTTGATACATGTGTTACTGTAGTTTCCTGTGTCAGCGCATACAGCACGTGATCAGAAACAGAACGATTATCATCATGGACTCAGGTCCTCAGGCGGGGCTTCCTCTGACTGAACTGTCGATTCGGGACGCCAGAGGACGGCCTCCGCCGCCTCCATGGCCCCATCAAGGCCGGGCAGAGGGCAAGGGCTGGAGCTCCGTGCGGTGCCATACGCACGCAGGGATGGAGTGGATCGACGACGTGCCCGAGCGATTGGGGGAGTCTCGGAGCCGTCGTCTCGTCGCCGATGGCCGCCTCCGCCGACGGAATCACCGCCCAGCGAGGGGAGGGAACGGGACTCCTCGCCCGCGGCGTCGTTTGACACGCTGGCACGGAAGCCGTTTGCGTTGCGGCTTCCCGGCGTGGGGAGCTCCCTGCGCGGACTTCCGACGCCATGTGTCTCTTCTCCAGCCCTCTTCTCATTTCGGCGCGGTAGGCTTCGGGGTGCCGGAAACGGCGCTGCGGCTGGCGGCGCAGGCGTGGAGTGCAGCAAGTCCAACCGTCCACAAGGACCGGGGTGGGTGACCGGAGCCGCAATGGCGCGCTCGCGGCCGCCGGCTGGAGCCGTTCAACAAATCTTACATAAAACCCCCTACAACGGATCGCGATGAATAATCTCGATCCGGTATTTTACACACAACCCCCCAATAAGTTACACAAAACCCCCTCAAACGGATCGCGATTATTAATCGCGATCCGATCCAGGGGTTTAGTGTAAAACACTGGATAGTATTTTACAAATAGTCCCCTAAATCGGATCGCGATTACTAATCGCGATCCGGTTTTTTGTGCAAAACCCCCTGAATGGGCTAACATTTATTCAGAAAACCCCCTCCTTAGCCTCGTGTTCATCTTCCTCCCTGTTGCCATCCTTTATCCAGCGACGATGGCGGAGGTAACGCCGGCGAAGTTGTCCGCTCACGGCACCCTCCGACGCGCGGCTCGTTCCTCCCTCGCCTCCGCCATTGCCACTCCTCTTGACCGCTTCCCTCTTTTGAAGCTCCTTTTCGACGTGGACGTCGCAGCTAGTTGACCACGAGCCCAGAGGCGATGCCTGGCGGCGCGAGCCGCGAGCGCAGAGCTTGAGCGGTGCCGGCGAGCTTGCACGGCGCAGAGCTGCGGAACAGAGGAGCAGCCAGAGCCAGCCAATAGAGGAGGGCGCGGCGGCCAATTAAGTAGGGGCAGGCGGTGGATTATATTCCCGGCCGTAGCGGCAGAGCCTACCTGGCAGTGAAGGTCTGGCGCATGGCGACGGCCCGGCTGCTGGTGGAGTCCGGCGGTGACAGCGGCCGTGGAGCCATAGTCGCGTGGAGCCGCGCGGGGCAGCTCGCCCGCCGTCGCGTCGACCTTGTTTTATCCTTTCTAAAGCTCCTGGCTTCGAAAGTTCGAAGCATCACGTTGATCTTTCTATGACAACAATGCTTGTTTCAGAAACGAGCATCGTTATCTGGTGGTGAGAAGGTGATTGGTCATCTCACGATTTGTTGAAACGGCATCGAATTAGCGAGTTATTGAACAAGATTGGGGACCCAATTCGAGTCGCTCTTTGTTCTTTCCCTGCCGCCGGCATCAATGACCTCGCCGACGAGTTCTTCCGGCCCAGGCGGAGTCCAAGGACGAGGGACGAGGAGGATAACCATAGCATAACCTTTGAAATAATCCTCGGTCAAGTATGATCTTCGTTCTCAAGGAAATCCTTGGTCCATCCGATCCATAAGTTACAAAAGTTGCAAGTGCTTCTCATAACCATTACCACATGTCCACAAGGGGGATATCAGGGGCAAGATGCGAGTCATGCATCTCTCTGTAAACCAATGCTCTGACATAGAGTGGTTCCACATCCTTGGAAAGAGAAGCAGAAAGAAGTCAGTTCATGGGATGCTTTTGTGCTATGGATCATCTGTACATTGCTAATGTTTTGAGCTCACGTACAGGTACTGATCAGCAACCTACTGATAGTCATTTCCTTTAATGATCGTTGTTTATAACACTTTAATGATCATTTGATCATGGTAGTGCATGTCACCTTGGTTGGTCTGCAACTGTGTTCCTTCATCAAGTGAAGAATACCGCACCCTTCCATATGCATCCACTGAAGGGGATGTTTTCTCCCCGTGATCAAGTTTTTAAAATGGTTGAAGAACACAATTGTAATAGTGTGTCTGAATTCTTGAGAATTTTCAACAGTGTATATTTTCTTAACTTCCCAGAACTTGGGATAACTGTATGCAATTGCAATATATGTATGTCAGCACGTACTGAATCATAGTTGAAGTTGGAAAACTTTTGTGTTCATACAGCAGTAGGTCCCAGCTAGTACCAGAAGCAAGTGGCTTTGAAAACAAGCTACTCGCCTACCTCAATTCAGTGCCAAACTGCCAACATCTGACCGCTTCTGGAATAAAAGCAAACCTCTGAGAGTGGCAAGGAGCAACCTGCTTAAGGAAAATCAGAAAGCAGAAATGATTCGCTTGTACAGCTACTACCAAACATGGATTCATATTTTGACAGGTCATCAGATAAGTGGCAGATGCAGGAACCATGATGATCCATGGCTTTGCTTTTGATAGTGCACATGCACAGATCCTAGATCAGATCACATCCAAATAAAGAACTGGCATACAACACCACAATACCTTAATATCAAGATCATATTTTGATAGGCGCATTTCTGGTGGAAGAATGGATTTTAAACATGATTCATAATTGGGTGTTAAACATATTCTGCAAAAAACATACAGACCAACATGATCTTTCATCCATATCAAAAGTATGAAACATGATGAAAGTAAAGCCACAGCAAATCAAAATTTGTGAAAGCTTTGTTTGGATTTGAACTTCCTTTTGTAGATCTGTCGCGGTTTCCATAACCACAATTTAAAATAATGAGAAAACACATGGAACATAATTTCATGACAAACAGCTTGCTACAAAAACGCCATAACACCAAGATTTTTTTTCATGAGTAAATCTAGAACTGTATTAATAGAACAGTTACGGTTGATATATTTTAAGACATCAATTAATTGAGCACTTATTCAAACCAAAGAAAGACTGATCCAGAAATCATCTACAATTACAAAACCTTTGAAGCCATTGTTGTAACAGGGTCAAGGAGAATCCCCTTTCAGAAGAATTCCTATTCTCTTTCTAGTTTCTATGCATGACAATGATAGCAATAATGTTAGCTGACCAAAGGATCACTTAGAGTAATGTAATTTCCTAGAATTGACAGATGAAACACTAAAACATCTTTGCACCAGTCAGCATTACAAGTCATGTACAGTTGCATCAACACATCAAGTGACAACAGCATAGTAGAATCTAACCAGTTTCACCAGCATCGTACCCCTTGCTTCTACTCCCTCCGTTCCAAATTGTACGTCGTTTTGGCAAATCAAGATACATAAATTTTACTAAGTATGTAGACACAATGTATATCTAGATGCATAGCAAAATCTATGAATCTAGATTTGCCAAAACAACCTACAAATTGGAACATAGGGAGTAAAACATGTCCATTCTTCTTCAATCACCAAAATTTGCTTCTATCTTCTCCAGAAACTATTCATTCATGCCTTCATGGCATGCCCCACCTAGTACCATATAGTAGCTTAGCTGTGCTAAGATGTTCCCAGATAGCTCTGCTAATGAAATTGCAAAACTGAATTTTCATGTGCTCCTCATAAACAATCACCATCATGGGATATAATAAGGATGTTTGATTCAGTAGCATTCAAGACAACAACTCATGATTCAGAGGAATGTTTGATTCAGTAGCATTCAGCAACTCATGATGTCGAGGGCAGGTGAGATAGATGCATCTATGTAAACCAAGGCTCTGTAAGATTGATTCCACTTCCTTGAAAATTGCAGATAAAAGCCACTACTTCAATGAGCAGCTTTTGTGTTCACACCTATGTATCATCTGTAACTCGCCCATCTTTAAGATCACGTAGATACTGAACACGATGATCATCGATCCCTTTGACGAGAAACCATTTGATCATCGTAGTGCAAGTCACCTTGTCTGGTTTGCAGCGATGCTCCTTCATTAAATCAAGAACATCCCACATCTCTGCCAAGCAACCCACCCTCCCATATGCATCCACCAAACAGTTGAAGAACACAATATCCAATGTTATGTCTGAATTCTCGACAATTCTCAATACTGTCTTTATTTTCTTAACTTCCTCGGCCCTTCCATATGCTCTAACCAATGAACAGAGTGTAACACAATTGGGTTTTATGCGCTCAGATTTCATTAGTCTAAATATATATTCCATCTGTTCTAGGTCTCCTGCCCTTCCAAATGCATCAATAACTACGTTATATGTGACTATTGTCCAGGAGTAGTAATACTTCTGCATGTACTCCATCACAGCTCCCATCTTCTCATACATTTTAGCTTTACCATATGAGTCGAGTAAAATATTGTAGGTCTTAATGTTTGGGGAGATACCGGAGGCCTGGAACTTCTCATAGCAGCTTTCCATAGTTTCAATCTGACCACTGCTGCCAAAAGCTCTAAGAGTAGAATTCATTGTCCATACATCAGGCTTGCAATTTTGTGACAACATTTTCAGAAGAGTTGATTCCATCTCAGCAAACCTGAAAAACAAAACAGCATTAACTGAACTAGCTTGTTACACGTTTAGATTATAAAAAGCACAGGTTGTTGCTATCACTTACTTTCCTGCTTTCCCATAAGCATCAATCAATGTATTGTACGTGACTGTATTGGGGCGGATACCCGCATGCGCCATATCCGCCAGCAAACCCTTCACCTTCTCAAAGTCATAGGCGTGCAAGCAGGACTTGATGAGAATAGAGTACGTCTGCACATCCGGCCGGCAACCAGGGGTGTCCTTCATCCGATCAAGCAACTGGAACGCCTCGCGGAAGCGACCGCTCCTGCTGTACGAGGACACGAGGGCAGTGTAGGACTCGAGGTTTGGGGCGCAGCCCTCGTCGATCATCGCCTGGAACAGCTCGTGCGCCTTCTCCGGCTGCTTGCACTTGCCGAGCATGGTGATGAGCTTGATGTATATGCCGATGTGCGGCCTGTACCACACCTGGTCCCGCATTAGCTCGAACACCTGCGCGGCAATGGGTGCAGCGGGATTAAGCAACGTTTCATCCGGATAAGAAGGTGCGCTGCAACTGCAACGGAGGAGGTGTTTGGGGGGTCGAAGGGAGCAGGACCTTGAGGGCGGAGTCCCAGCGGAGGGCGGCGACGCGGTCGTGGAGGGCCTCGAGGACGGTGCGGGGGAGGAGGCGGCGGGTGCCCTTGCCGGGCTTGCGCTTGTCGAGGACGGCCTTGGTGGCCTCGCGCCGGAGGATGACGGAGAGCGCCTTCCGGGACGCGATCTTCCGGTTCACCTCCTCCTTCCGCCGCCTCTCCGCCTCCTCGTCATCCGCCTCCGCCTCCTTCCCGCGCCGCGCCCTCTCCTTCGCGCCGGCCGCTCCCCACGCGCGCGGCGGTTCGCGGGCCGCGGCGGAGACGGCCGCCGGCGGGAGCGCCCGGTGCCGGCGCGCGGAGGGGACCGCGATGGAGGAGGGCGCGGCCACCGGCCCGGCGGCCATTGGCGAGCTTGGCACTGGAGGGAGCCTTGCTGCGGCTGAAGCTGAACTGCCGAGCGGGAGAGATTTTTGTCTTCGCCGTGAGGCCGACCCCGCGAAGGAGAGGGAGGACTGGATGAGATTCCGAGCTCGAGTACCGCCTGCCGTGACGGCGCATGGACAGGGGCTCCGGCGGCAGTAGGATGACGACTCAACGGTCGAGATCTCCCAGACTGTTAGCACTTTCTCAATTCAGAATCTGTGGATATCCGATGGCCTTTGTTTCAAAAAGTGGGACGTTTAATCTTGTTTTAAATCAAATCTCTCTGACTTTAACCACGTTTATAAAAAAACTATTGATACCATTATTAAATCATATTTGATGTGCATTTGATTTTATATTGTAGATGTTGGCAAACCTTTCAATAAATATGTTTAAAATTAGAGAAGTTTGACCCCCTTTTTTTAATAAGAAGAGAAGTTTGACTTGGAACAGAAACATATACCGTGAGCAGGCGTTAGGCCTTAGGAATTGGTCGAGACAATCTATTTTCGGATTCTTAGTGTCTGAAACTAACAGCGCAAACATACATTGCTCATATAGTCATATGTTCACAGTACCGGTCCTCGACATTATGCTTCAACTGCTAAACTATTTACACGGCAGACTCGCCCGAGCCTCAACTCGCCGTACACCATGGCTAGCGCACGAGAACAGGCAGATACATTCCCTGAACCGCACACCAGAAGGCCACCGAGAGCAGTGACCGATAGCCAGCACCAGACAGACAACACCATATATTTCAGTTCTTCACATGTACGAGTCAAGATAGTTGAACGCATGGGCCATCCTGTACTGCATCAAGCTGGCGTAGACGCGGTCACATACCCCGACGAACAGGGACTCGTCATCGGGGCTGAGCGTGATCCCGGACACCTCACCGAAGAAGTCGATCTCCTGCCGTTTCTTGTAGTCTGCGGCTGCGCTGTACACGTGCACGAAGTCGGCGGGCTCCGAGAACACCAGGAACCTCCCGTCAGAGGAGTAGCGGATGCACCGGATTGCGCCGATGTTGCCCCGAAGGACTGCAAGGGAGGTCGACAGGTTGCGCATGTCCCAGACGCGGCAGGTTTTGTCCTGGTTCCCTGTCGCGAAGGTGCGCCCATCTGGGTGCCATGCCGTTGCGAATGAGTAGTCGAGATGGCCAACTAGGGTAGAGGTTACCTGCAAAACAACGTTTACTCAGTATTTTAGCTCTCATGTCTCTGTTCAGTAAGAAAACAGGAACATAATGCCTCCAAACTGGGCCTTGTCATTGATACAGCAATTTTGTGATGGCAAAAGACAAATGAACAAAATCTTCCATAGAAAAAGAGGAAGCCATACTGTATTAGAGATACAACAGAATAAGAAAGCTCGCGTTACTAATGCAATAACAGAATGGCGATAAAACAACAATGGTTGTGAATAAACCAATTTAGCTCAATACCTTCCCATTTCGTGAATCCACAAGAAGTGCGTCCCGATCATCTCCAACCACCGCCAAAAGTTTCCTATCCGGACTCACAGATGTGTGCTGTTTTATTAAAGAAAGCAATTACGAACAGTCATATATGTATGATGAAAGAACAAGAAATAGCTAATATGTTCCAAATGAACTGAAACTTACATTAACCGGCCAGCTATAGCGGAAGTGATTCAAGAGCTGAAATCTTTCCATGTCATATTCACGGACACCACAATCATTATTGGATACCGTAATGCACAAGCTTCCACTGCAAAGAAATATGGAAACCTTCAGATTTTTATGACAATGTACATCTTCATAACGACTGTGAAAAGTGATTTTTTTTTTACCTTGTAGATCTGTGTATATCTATGGCATTCGTTATAGCATTGTCGCTCAAAGTTGTCCTTGTACAAAATTTCACATTGCAGTCTGCTAAACCCTGTAACAACACAAAAAAGTTGCTGAGCAAGCGAGCGGCGCTTTCATTTTTTTCCCTCGATCAAAGCACCAAGATTATTAAATAAAAAAAGAAAGCCTGTTTGCAGTGAATGCATCTAAGAAATATAGAGGACAAAGATCATTCAACTTTAATATATGGAATATTATTGTATATAGGAAAACTGAAAGGAAAATGTAAAAACTATAACATAGTTAGTGAGAAAAGGGAATTCATTAATAAATACTCTCTCCGTTCCAAATTATAGGTCGCTTTGACTTTTCTAGATACATAAATTTTACTATGTATCTAGACATAGTGTGTATCTAGGAGCACAGCAAAAACTATTTATCTAGAAAAACCAAAACGACCTATAATTTGGGATGGAGGGCGTACAACCTAGGCAAATATACAACCAAGTCTTAATTGGTGCCTTACCTTGCAAACTAGTTCTCCTTGAAAACCACCAGCTACCAATAAACCCTCATTAACAGCAAGTGTGCTGACTTGAACCCCAGAGAACCCTTCTAGTAAACTGCCAGGATGCTTCTGGTGAAAAAAAAAAAGAGGAACAGACTTGCATTAGCAATGATAACTGTTTAATATAGAGACGAAGACATCGAAAAATAAAAATGAATAAGCAGGAAGGGAATACCTCTGCTGGAGCAACATGCCCTGAGAAGTCAAGAACCGTTGACAATTTGTGAGACAATGATGACCAGTGGCCTACCGTGGACTCCGACATAAAATAGACATCATGCTTCGAGGTTGCCCATAACAAATTCCTAAGCTACAGAAGAAATAGTTAGTCAGTATTGAGCAGTCATTGGGGTCATATGACAAGACCATACAGACAACATATTAAATAGTCTTCATTTCATAGCAGAGAATAAAACTGATTACTCTTTTATACCTGTAATTATCCTTTTATACCTATCCTCTTTATTTGCGGCTCTTGGGTACATTTATCGCCTGAGAAAAGTTCTTTAGGACTATGCTTTGTTGTTATTGTCAGATTTACTTGTCATTATGCATTTGTTTGTCAATTTCATCTAAAAATTGCTACCAATAAAGCAGTATAAAATCTGACAAGAAAGAAGGAAAATAGATTGTTCACAGCAACTTGTTCTCGTAAAGATAAATTACACATAATTACTGCATATCCTGCAGGGCAAGAAGTCACAATGAATCACCTGAAAATGGAGAATAGATGGCTTCACTGATCTAGTGTTGTGCTGAAATTCGTAATACTTGCTGCTCGGCTCCACTTGCTTGCACAACTAAGAAAATTGTTTTTCAAAATAATTAGGAAATTTGAACAATTGGAATAATAAAATAAACTTTGATAAATAAGCATGGATGTTAGTGAAGACACCTTATCCATGAGCTCTCCAGATTGAGGGAAGTTTTCATAGTTTTTATACTGTTCCAACCTAGCTTTTCTGTAGTCCTGCCTGGTTATGTTTAGCCTCTCCCACGGAATACCTTGCATATCCTTTCCTGCCCTTGCTTCAGCTGCTGATATGTCACTTACCCTAGTGATCTGCAGAAACATTGCCAAATATCAATAGGTTATAAACACTATATTAACAATGAGGTCTGAAAAATCTTAGGGCATCAAGCAAAATTCATCATGCCCTGATTTGTGTATCAAAATATAGAAATATTCCTATGAATATATCAAACGATTTTAATCATCGATTATCTACAGAAAGCAGATAATGGCCTTAGTCCTTGCGCTTATGCCAAAAGCATGCCCCTCCCGCCCACCCACACACTGAAAAAAACACTAAATGTTTCATCTACTGATTGAAATCCATGTTTCATGCTCTTTGGTCTAAGGCAATTCAAACAGCAGTGAAAACACCGTGTCATGTTGGGCATAGAAAATTATGCAACAAATGCATTGTACGAAAGCGACCTATCAGAGCAGATGGTAAGCCAAGTCATTATTGGCTGAAGATAAGCACAAAAAAAAAGAGAGGTAGCAATCTAGACCTACATGATTGGCCAAAACAAATCTGCTCCACAA
This sequence comes from Panicum hallii, assembly GCF_002211085.1. Lineage (NCBI taxonomy): Eukaryota > Viridiplantae > Streptophyta > Magnoliopsida > Poales > Poaceae > Panicum > Panicum hallii. Next base: position 49,582,339 of record NC_038045.1, read on the forward strand.
GCCTAGTTGACATCAAGTCTCCTTGTCCCATAAATAATTCAGCAACCAAGGACTAATTGAGGAAAGTTCAACACTGAAACTCAGCCAGCAAATTAAAGTAGCTCTTTACACCATGTTCGTGTATATCACTCAACTAAGGTTTCTTTGCAATTTGGCATGCGCTTTGAAATTTAGTAGAGTTACTGCTACTATTCTCTAATTTTCTTGTATGGTGGTGAGTAACACTTTCTACTTTATTCTTACTTCTTCACGTGGGCTTTACCATGCGGTTCACCCTAATGTTAACAGCACACCCACTTCACAAAACTAGGCATAATTTATAGCACATAAACTTCTATCCTGATAGAACTAAAGCTAGTACGGGTGAAGATCTATCAATGAGCAATTTCAACGATCCGGCACGGACACGTGCCCCGACATGGTACCCGCCAAGCCCTGAACCGAAGGATCTCAAGCTCGACTTTCGCAGGCGAATAGAAAACAAGCAGGAACCTTAGGCAATCATCAATCAATCCAGAGCACAAGCAGCGCCATAACGCGCCGGCCGCCTCTGATTTGCGAGGTCCAAAAAAACAGAGGAACCCACATCCCCACCGCCGGCACAGAGGTTACACTCACCAGCGAGTACGCGTCGTCTACCTCATCCGCGCCGCCATCCCTCCGACCGGCATCGCGGCCGTGGGCCTCGCCGCCCGCCTCCATCTCCATGTCCACCTCGCCGTCCGACGCCCAGCCGTCGTGGTCGTCCGCCACTCGCCCCGCCGCCTCCGCCGCGCTCGACGCCATCCTCACCCCCCCACCGCCTTCCCTGCGCGCACCAACCAGACACCTCGTCAGATCACACACGCGACACGGCGCGCGTACGTAACCACCGAAACGTCGCGCCTCACGGGGCGCAATCAGGGGATGAGCTGGCGCCCGCGCTCCTTACCACAGAGGACAACAATAGCCGCGCCGCGCGGCCGCCCGCCCGCCCGCTCCCGGCGTGCGCCGCGCCGCCTGGCGATGAAGGAGGGGCTTGGCTGGCTGGTCTGTCGGCCTCGGCTGCGGCTGCGGCGAGGGCTGGGAGGGGACGAGGGGCCGGTGCTGTGTCGGCGGCGGCGGCTGTGGATCGGGGAGGCGGAAACGTGTGGAGGGGATGAGGGCGCGGCCGGGCTTTTTTGTGCCGTGCGGCGAAGCGAGGTTCGAGAGAGAGGCGAGCTCGATCCGGCAACGCGATGGGGTGGGATAGCGACGGGGAAAGGGGATAATTAGCTATAGCTAGGTTACGCACGGCACAGTGCGGGGGTTAACGGCGTTTTCTAGAAGACGTGACAGCGGGGACGCGGACGGGATATTTTTGCTAGGGCCACACCGTTGTGTGGGGGCCTGTATGGCGTAGTTATCGTGTCCGTTAATTACTCGTGGGGTCGATTGATTTTGAAGTGTAATTTTTTACAATAATAAATTTGGCAAAAGTGTTCAATTCATTTTTATATCATATTATTCTCTCGTTCCAAATTATTATTATTATTATTATTTAATGTTCAAAGAGCTTGCAAACCTGATTGTTGGATGAAGGAATGAACTATCTTAAGATGGAGGAAGTACCAAATAGTATGTTCGAATGTGGTAAGCATTAATGAAATTTGATCTAGTAATTCAATGCTTTAGTGTTTAGAAGTTGAAAATATGATCCACAAAGCCACTCACATAAAATTAGATAGCTAGGTATCATCATATTGTGTTTTGTAGTTAGTATACGCAAATAAAGTTTCCATATTGGTTTCTAACTAGGACATGATGTAACAGTTCACTTTCATTTTTTTATGTTGCGTACCAAATAATAAATCTCCCACAGCTACGATTGAACAACGAAACATAGTGATGGATGTGATATATGATTGCAGCTGGTGTTGTCATATTGCAGGCGTAGGTCAAAGTTAATGGCTTCCATCATTTGTAAAAAAGTTAATATGTGAGAGCTCCTTTTCATGTGCCAATATGGTACTCTTTGCTAAATTTTTTAAATATCTCCCTGATTCGTTTTTCCTATTATTATTTCCCTTCTCGCTATGAAGAAGCCAGATTGAAACGTGTAACAAAAGCTCGCTCTAGAACTAATGAGTATCAATCGTCAATATCACTTTAACTTGCAATACATATGTAGAATTATAGATAAAAACTCATCTGAAACGTATAAACACAAACAAAAAAGGAACTTGCAGATCTACTGCTACTTGAAAAATGACCAGACCCGTCTTTTAAGAGTCAAAAACAGTGTGAAAACTGAGGAACAGAATCATCTGAGCTGGCTTTGTTAAGCTGCAGGGTTCACCCCACCACCCACTGGCCGCTGCTCCAACCTAAACCGCGGCGCTACCCGCGGCGGGAAAACGCCAGAAGCCCAACCCGCGCGTTCACACCGCGGCCCGCAAAGCCCGCGACGCGACGCGACCAGTTCGCTACAGCAGGCCCAAGGAGCTCCCATTCCTTCCCGCCCCCGGTCGCGCGCCGCCACCTCTGCGCGCGCCTCCCCGCCGGCCATGCTGACCGGGCGGGAGAGCCTGGTCCGCCTCATCGGCCGGCGCCGCCGCTCCCCTCTCCCGGCCTCGCTTGCCGCCGTCCTATCCCCGTCCTCCCCGTTCCCTGCTGCCTCCACCGCTCAGGTTGCAAATCAAACCCCGCCTCCCCGAACCCCGCGAAAACGCGAAAGTCCGGTAATTGACATCTCTCGGTTTTCATTCAGGCCGACGACGGGGGCGGCTCGGGCGAGGCGGCGGGGGCCGAGGCTGGTCCGTCCTCTGGAGGAAGCGGCGGCGTGGGTGTGGGCGCGGAGTGGGTCTCCTGCCCCGTATGCGGCGAGTCCATCCGTGGGTCGGACTACTGCGTCAACACCCACCTCGGTGCGTGCACGAACCCAACGTTTGTCCTGAATATCTGCAATGTTGAGCGGCCCCTCGCATTTACTGGATGGAGAGAGTGTCGACTACTTGTGCTGGCTGGGTTTGTCCCAAAGTTCTAGTGAAATGTTGCCACGTCTCAAAACAAACAAACAAAGACCTAGAGGCCCTAGACAAACCTTCATGCTTTAATTAGCTAATATGAAATCACAAAGTCATATGATTTGGTTTTTGGCTATTCCTGTTCGTGCAACAGTGGTTTGTCAGTCAAAACTAGCTAGCCAAATGTGTATATCCATCATGCCACTTTCATTCCTTCTCTTGGTTGGTTCAGTGGGAGAACAAGCTTGAGTGAAATTTACAAATGTAGTACTGCACATTTACGAGTGCTTATGAATACTATTGCTAGTATTCTAGGTGCATAAAGAGCATGCCATACGTATCGATACTATTCTTAAGATTGACTCTCGTGTTGGTATTATCTTTGCAGATATATGCCTTACTAGAGGAACAAAACGAAAATTAACACAAAGCACCCTTCTTAATTTTAGATTCAGTAGAAAGGTTTCCGCTGAGCCTGCTTCAAATAATTTGAAAAACGAGATTAAAACAGAAAGTGAGAAACAGATTGATGAGGATTTATCTAGAGACCAAACATTCTTTTCGCTGGATATTGACATTGAGGGTTCAAAGGCTGGTGCTTCTATTTCATCACCTGGTTGTCTGAATGGCTCACTTGGCATTTCTAAGATGATTAGTACCTATGTACCTTCAAATACTCTCTTGCCAAATGTTAAGGATGCTGTAAGTAATGTTCCAGTGGAACACTGCTCTTCTAGCATGTTTCCAACAGTGGCAACCTCTCGCAGTATTGATGCATGTGCAGACTTGAATTCTAGCACCATTATAGCAGTTGACACTGTCATAGTTGGCCGGAGGTTCCATGAGGACATTGAATTGAGAGAAGATGCAGGCATTACTTTTCAGAGAGATCCTCAGAATGCTAAGGACTCTGATGCTATAAAGGTTTCCATCTTTTCCAACTAAAAAAAATATGGTAATTACCCTCCGTGTAGTGTATTTTTCTTAATATCACAGTAGGTGCTTTATGCAGCATCTGAATGCGAGGAGATGCTTGGATATTTGCCTCGAGAGCTTGCTAAAGTTTTGGCTCCTCTAATGGACAGACAGTATGTTGAATGCGAGGTGAAGTTCTCTTATTATTTTGCTAGAATGTTGTAGGATAGCCTTCTGCCACTTGTTTTTATTGTTGATTAGACATATGCAGGTGGTTTTTAATGCTTAATGCACTGCACTATGCTGACAAAACTCCATCTGTTACTATCTATTTAAAATTCCTTTTAGTTAACAAAGTAAACATTTATTGGTGATGAATAAAGTAGCCTTGGTTTGCGTAGTAGTTTCTCTGTAAAATCTCACCCAATGCCATCTGAATGGATGCTAGCTGATGGTACTGAACACAATTAATCAATTGTCAATAATCCTTTGTGAATTAGGGTCATTTAAGTGCTGCATTCATAGGCTGAGCACCTCTAAACTCCAGTAATATTACTTTATATATTTATGCCAGCAAGTTTTGGCTACTTCTCCTCAGACCCAACAGTTGTACAAAAAAAAAGGAGAGATATAGGACAGTTACTGTGCTTCATCTTTGTAAATGCAAGCAATGAGCCACTTGATTGTATCGATAATTATGGGAGATGATGGGATCAATGACTATAATTTCTGTATGTTTATTTGGTTTAGTGGTATGTTTGACAGTAGAGCAGTTTAGTGAGTTTCTTTCAAACTAGAGGGCATTAGCTCTGCCCTGTCTCAGTTAACAGACCATCAAAAAGCTTCTATACCAGCTTTTCTGATGATATTAATCACTCAGCCTGCTATAGGAAGGCTGTAATATTCCTGCCCCAAGTTTTCCTAGGTCTTTGATTATCCATTTCTATTTTGCAGATAGGCTTTTCATAGTAAGTAAATAGCCATTCAGCTGCTGACGCTTTGTTATTTTTTCTTATTAGGGATATGTGGTTGGTTTGCCTGAACAACAGCTTGGCAATGTTCCCATCCAGATTACTGTCCAGAAATATCAGAGAAATGATGATCCGAAGTATTTGCAATCCTTATGGGAAAAGTTCATCAGCACCATTAAAAGTGGAAATTTTCAGCGACCTACAAGTGCAAGATACCAGAAAAATTTTAATTTGATGATATCAGATGTTATTGCCAACCATACACATGTTTTTAGTGATATAGAAAAATCATTTTTAGGTTGTTTATTTTCTTCTTCCCCTCTCACTTAGTTCTTTAATTTCTCATTGAACATGTCTTAATTGATTATTATATACTATGTCATTTAACAGCTTCTTTTAAGTCGTTGTCAGATGATGGGCAATGCCTTTTTGTAAGGATTTACACTCGAAAAGGTTAGCTTTCCTGCCAAACAGTAATATGTAAAATTTTAATTGGTTCCTCTCTTCACCTTGCATATGCTCATACCTTAAAGTAGATTCTTATTAAATGCACTTGAGCAAGTATAGGGGATATACGGCATGCAATCAGCAGCACTAATTTATCAAAGGGAACCTTCCTCCAATTAATTTGCCCATTCTGGGCATTTTTGGAAAGGACATTCCCATCCCTGCACTGTCAAATATTTGCTACACCTTATTTTATTCTCATTCAGGTGATAAAGTTGTCAAGATAGATCCATAGGACTCAGGGCTTTCACATTTGAGATGCCACTGCTTGTATGCTGGGCGTCGCAATGATGTCTTGACTTTGTTACAAGTTCTTTAACAGAAGCGATTCATAATCAACTGATCAAGCTTAGGGCATGTGTAGCTTCAGTAGCTTGATTAAAATTATTAAAATGGAGCCTCTTACTGAAGAAATATTTTTGAAATAAGACTTACTGAACAAATAACCTTGTACTTACCTAACTAATTTTCTTACAGGGCCATGGTTCCGAAAGAGCACCATCTTGTATCGTGAGATATTAGATCTGGAGCATGCAGCAATGGAGCTGAAGTGTAATAACCTGGCATCTAAATTTTTCTTGCTATTGTGCCTTTAGCTTGTCGAATTGAAAAACTGTTTCTCTATACAGTGGCAGGTTATATCGACATGCTTTCTTGCACAGTTGATCCATCTGAATATGATATGAAGGAGATTCTTGATGTTTTAAGTGTTCCTGAAATGAAAGAAATTCTAAAGGAGCTTCAGAAGGTTTTCAATCTCTGTCTTCAATGCCTTTTATCATCAATCACACGTACACTGTTTGCCTCTTGATTAAATAGTCATATCCAAGATTTCTGAAGTGGCATTCTTATGCTATTACTTTGATCAGTCGATATATTGTTTGTCTGAGGTTCAGCCGCTGCCCAAGCATTGGCCCCTTGAAAGGTTGATTTTAAGAATCACCATTTGTTCATAAGTTACCACTTTGGAAGCTATATACTACTTTAGGATTTCATATTGGCACATATTTTTTGAATACTCATATAATAAGCGCCGATAAGTATCAAATTTGATGATGGAACTGTGGACCTATGCATAATTGAAAATATCTGAGAATGCATGGGGATGCCCCTATAACACCAAACAACAATGCACAACGGTAAGTGTATAATCCGTGAAATGATTTTACTTCTAAGGAATAGGACAACTTGATGAGGCAATATAAAACCCATCCATCCATAGTTTTTGGCCACAAGCACTTGATGAAAATAATGTCAACACAAAAGTATATTTTTTCCCTTCACGAAAAAGCATGTACAGAAAGATTTGTGCTATCTGGGTTCTTTGTTATTTGTTAGAGGAGGGATGATTTTCATTCTCTACCTTGTTTCTCACTGGCCTTCTCCCTTTTAGGATAACACAACCTGCACACGTCGACACGAGCTTGTGTGCACCCTTCTGTCTTTATATCATAATGGTACCTGGTAAAGGCTCTTTGCTTGTTGCATTCTTGAGAATTGTGGCCTCAGTATCATGAAAGTTCATCTCTGGAACATGCAGTGCATCACTACCAAAGCGAATCCTAAATTTGACAGGAACCTGTATAAGAATTTCTAAGATGGCAGATGAACTTCTGTGGCGTATCCAGGTGAATGCTTACTGCTTTTAACCATAAAGCTTAAATATTGCTTGCTCTGTCTATTCTGGCAATAGTATTATTTCATCCAACAGCTATATTTGCATCAATATGACCAAAGTACAATCATGCAGAGGCTCTTTTTTCTAAATGGCGATCAAGATCTTTCTTCCTTTCTATTAGTGGAATTTGGTGTCGTGAAGTTCCCAGACTATGCTTGCAGCATCTCCCACCGCCTTTTTCAAGAAAGAAGTGATCTGCTTGAGTATGAAGAGGTAAAATTTCAATCCCCTTTTCAAAAAGAAGAATAGTGAGCCACTCGCCAGCTGTGTTTTTAATATCTTGCATTGAAAACAGGCTATCCGAGTTGCACAAGTGATGGATGAATCCCTTGATAATAATAACATGGACTTGGTGACAAGATGCATTGATTTATCTGAGAATCGATTATGCGCTATGTCAAAACAAGAAAATGCAACTTCACCTGAACATTCCCCATCGTTCTTTTCATGCTTTTCATCTTCCTGGGTCTATTCGAAAATACTCACGTTAGGTGTCTCTGTTTATGAACGAGACCGCAGGTAAGTTGCGATAAAGCACACTAGAATTCTTTTTCCCTTAAGGTTATGTTGACATACCTTATGGCTCGTGCTACATATTGGGATGCTTTAGTGATGTAGCTGGTAGATATATGGGCATTTGACACAAGCACAACTACAAATGGCAGTTAGTTGCGCATGCATTTTCTGTTAAAGGGATCATTAAGTTTTTCCCCCAGAAAGCATCTTGGTCATTTTGTTATTCTCTGGGGATCTGTACTTCATGCCAAATGAAATTTATAGGTATGAAGATGCAATCAGGATTCTAAAGATACTACTCAGTAAAATTGCTTGTGATAGACGGCGAGGGTATTGGACACTGAGGCTATCTGTTGATTTGGAGCATATGGGTCGTCCAAATGAGAGCCTTTCCATAGCTGAAGGAGGAGTAATTGATCCATGGGTTCGTGCTGGTTCAAAGTTCGCGCTGCAAAGGAGAGTGCTGCGTTTAAGCAAACCTCCACGACGCTGGAAAATTCCCAGTTATGCCGATTATGTCAAAAGAAATATAAAAGAGGTACATATCACCCTGATTGTCATTGATGGCAAAGTTCACCTTTTGGTCCACTTTATTTTCATTCTAAACGATCTATGCTTGTTATGCTTATCCTATTATTAGGTGAATATTGAAGGAAGGCCATTAAATTGTGAGACAGGAGCAAAGAATTTATTTTATGGTTATGACGGGGAACTTTGTGGGGTTGAGCAGTTGGCTTTACAATATTATGCTGATGAAGGTGGCGGTTGGCAAGGTACCCATTCAGAAGGTGGCATTTGGATGACTATCTTTGGCCTTCTGATGTGGGGTGTAATGTTTTCAGACATACAAGATGTTTTCCAGTCTAAATTCCAGGTATATGACCTATGAACAACGCTTTTGTTTGTTGCCTTGTTGGTGGTGCACAATCATATTTTCTGCAAAGTCATCAGAACCTTGTAGTGGATTCTCATTAAATCCCTATTGATTTTGTGATAGATTGTTGGACCTTATATCATAATCTTTTACATGTTCCTTACGGCACATTTCGGTGACTTGATTTGTGTGTTCTTTTGCAGATGGCTCCCCTTGATCTGGAAACAGATGATTTCTACAAATCAAGAAAGGACCTTGCAGAATCCCAGCTTAAGAAGATACAAGATGGGATGGCTGAAGAGATGCTTATCAGCTCCTGGGAGCTGCATCAGGGGACATCCTGCCACGGCGTTAATTGGGACCGTCATTCCTTAACTGATTTACGGGCTGTTGTTGCATGCATTGGCGGCCATCGCTTGGCATTGCTCCTCCGCCATCTAGCCATTGATTACAGAAGCTGGTCTAGCGGAATGCCCGATCTACTGCTATGGCGTTTCCTTGATGAAAGAGGTGGAGGTGAAGCTAAACTTGTGGAGGTCAAAGGACCAAGGGACCAGCTGTCAGAGCAACAGCGCGCCTGGATTCTTGTTCTTATGGATTTTGGATTTGATGTGGAAGTGTGCAAAGTAAGCCCAGTTGCCAAGCGGAGATAGCTCCCTTTCAAAGTTGCACTTAGTGTAACAATTTCATATTATTGATGATTTATGCATAAGCCTTTGATTAATTAGAAGAGCAAATCTGTAACATGTAAACAGGGACATGGATGTGATGTTGTACAGAAGTAAAACCATTCTCGCCACTTATTTGGGTAGGGTCGTTCTAACAAAGCTCTAGTTGGAAAGATTGGAACTATCAGTTTTCTTCAGGTTCTTATGGTAAGCTAGCTGCTTTTATGTTCTAAGCTCTGTACTTTAGATCATTGGAAGCTGGCTATTGGTTACAGAGCAGCAATTGGCTTATTATAATCAACCAAAACTATCCTGTATACAAGCTTTGATGTACTTTCATAAACCGACGGTTGCAACAGGCCACAGGACTGCATTCAACTAAATTCTAAAAAAGAAATATCACATGAACAAAATCTTTTTATGTTCAAGACTCAAGAGGTGGCGAGGCTCGTAAAGCATATCCTGTCCTTATGAAGGAACAATCACAAGTGACAGTAAGGCACTGCAAGTCTGACAGTCACGATGACCTGAGACTGACAAGGTACAATGCTTGATACTGATATACGAACTTCACTACCCTCAGCGAGAACTCCATACACAAAAGATGATAAAATTACAGATCATCCAACAGCGTGTAGTTGTTAAAAGGCCATCTTAAGTATACTGGCTTTCCTCCAGGCCAGGTGCTGCCTTTTGATCAGATCTAGAGGAATATGGCACTAAACGCCTCCTCCATCGCTCTCCTCTTACTCAATTCAATAGTCCATCCGCCTGCTCGTGCTGCTCGCTCTGCACGTAGTCTCCTGGTCTCCTCATCATCTCCTTGAAGAGGATCTGACCGACCGCCGATTGGTTGGGGAGCCATACCTGTGGGACGAGGCTGAGCCAGCCCACCAGGGACCGCAGCAGGTGCATACTGGCCCTGAACTCCTGCCCCACCACTAATACCCTGCGAACTCCCAGCAGCCTGTTATAGATTTCAAGAGCACCAAGTGTTATCATTTATACCATAGCAATCTGTTTTTTTTATCAGAATAGCACAGCAATCTAAGCACAAAAAAAAAGTATAAACCACACCAAATCAATGCAAACTTCTCTTTTTAAGGAAAAACAGTATCAAGTTAAAGCAGTACAGAACAGAGAAACATAACAAAAGGAAAAATATAGCTTGTAGTAGTTCTTTTACATGGGCGTGAAACCACATGAAACTGAACATGGTCATAAGGATGCAAAGTGAAGATGACAATAGCATCCCTTTTGAAAACTTCATTGTGTTGTCATGACACGTGGTCAGAGAATTACGCAGGCAATATCTGAAGATGCATGACATCGATGCAAACATATACTATCCAAGGAGATAAAACACACATAATGAAGGTGGAGTGCAATTTCATACTTGGCTGAAACATAGTACCAAAGGATTCAGTTTGCTAAGGGTTGACCCTTTAATCACCAAATCATCCTCCAGCATAGGTAATATTTTTTCATCTAGACTAAAACATGCAATCAATATTTGATTATACTAGCAATTACCAGAAAACATGTTGGTAGGATGCCAAGGTGATAAAATCTTAAAGTTGTCACTTCAGCAGTCAGATCTTTTAATCGCTACCATTTTCTGATGGCGCTTACTAGAAGTTTGCCTAGTTGAGCTACTGATGGTAGTGCCGAATATTCTCCGACAGGCAGCCCTACTATGGGATTGCTGATGTAAGTTGAAGACCCCTAAGTTGAAGAAGACAATACATACTTCCACAATCTCACAAAATATTATTTCACAGGAACCATATAACTTAAAAATATCTACTGACCGTATCATCAGCGTCAGTCTTTACAGGGTTCATCCTGCTTGCTTTTAGTGCAGCCGCAAGATCTTCAGCCTATAAATTGGCCATAAAGATAAACTGTTCTCAGTCAAAATATATCAATATGTCAAAGGCTAGAGTAAGACATTTCAACTGGAATTCTGCTGCCTCCCAGAGGATCATGGCAAAGAACACACCCTTTTCGCTCGGGACAAGAATATCTGCTCTGCATTTTCCTTCTGGTATCTCGCAATTTTAGCTTCGATCGCCTCGACATCTATCCCTTCAATCAGGTTGAAAGCTTCAAAAGGAAAATCAAAGCCTGCTAAGTTTTCCCCAATAGGTATGATTCACGAATGACAAATTCATACAGGGAAAACAACTCACTCATATCCTCAACTTCTTCCAGATAATCGTTGTAGTCTTTCAGAGTAGGGAAATGTTCCTGCGTCTTGTTGAATCTGAACCCAAATCCATACAAATAATTCGAGTTAGCAGCTTGACAGAAAAAAAAATCCATTTCCCTTTGATATAGAGAACGGGAGAATTTTCCAGGCTGTGGGGCGCACATGCTGGCTACCCTGCGGCGGATGGTCATCTCCTTTGCCCACGCGTTCCCCCCGCCGCCGGACACCACCACCATCTCTTCTCCGCCGCCTTGACCGAAGGATCAGCTGCCGCAATGCCGAGGACTCGCGCCGCGGCGGGTTCGAGCTGGGAAGTGAGCAGGGTGGCTAGGGTTCGCCCGTTCGGAGGGGGAGAGAAGGGGGAAGAAGCGTAGGCCTTGAGCGGCAATTTGAGAGAAACGAAAAGGGTCTTCCGACAAATAACTCGTTTCAGTCGATCTGAGCCGTCCGCTGCCGATCGAACGGGTAAAAGGTTCCACGTGTGGGTTTAGACCTTCTTGGCCCTTCGCATCCACTGATCCACAGCACGTGACGAACGCCATGGCGCTGGCGATCCGCCTCCTCGGCCGCCGCCGGCTCCTTCCGCCGCCTCTCCCCGCCGCCGTTGCCCACCTCTCCGCTGCTACCCAGAACCCCAGCCACCACCACCACCACCCTCTTCCTTCTCCCACTCTCCCGTTGCCCCCTCGCGAGTTCCCCCCTTTCGCCCTCCAATCGCGAAGCTTCTCGTGGTACTCCCGCTCCAGCTCCGGGTCCAGCCCCACTCCGGGAACCGCTGCCGCGGACAATTCCGGAGAGGAAGCGTACACTGAGAAGGAAAGCGTATTCTTGGACAACGAGCATATCGTTGATGGCGAGGAAGATGTCGCCAGCGCTGTGGCGGATGCCGTGGGAGGTGCCGCCGGCGCCACGGCCGAAGGCGTTGAGGGAGTGTCGGGACTGGCTGTCAGCACAATGTCGGACCTCATGGACGGGTTCCATAACCTCACCGGACTGCCGTGGTAGGCTCCTTGCAGCGGGAAAAAGCTATCCATTTCCCTTTATTTTTCGTTTTCTTGTGGCAATTTGAGACCTTGCTTGGGCGTTTGAATGATTCTTGTTTGTCGTACTTTTGCACATCTTGTGAATTATTCCCTGTCATCAAGGCAGTGAGTCTAGTTTTGAGTGTAACTGTTGATCTTCATCACAGGTGGATAACGATCTCCCTTTCAACTGTGGCCATGAGACTGTTCATACTTCCTACCCTCATAGTACAGCTTCAGAAGACTGCTAAAATTGGCCAAATAATGCAAAAATGTAAGTCGTACTGTTCTGCAAACTTCTCATTACCTGGTGATGCAGCGATGCATCAGCTATCAGGCTCCTGTAAAATTATTTGATCAATATTGTTCTCCACCTCCCAAAAATTGAGTAGAAATACATTCTAAATTCCCAATGGGTTTATTTATGTAGTACCATCCAGTACAGACAACTAATGGTCAATACCCCCTTCTGATGTAGTAGTAATACAGTAATAGCATGGTAGTGCCTACTGCTTAGTATATTGTTTAACTCATATGTTACGGCTGCCTTAATTTCAAACATGCATTTGTAACGTTGGATTTATATTGTGCATTCCTCATGTGTTTCTGATTTGATTCTCCTATATCTTCTTTTTAAGTGTCCCCTTCATTACCCCCTCCTCAGCCGGGAAGTAATTTCCGTGAACAGTACGCTCTGTTCCAGAGGAAAATGAAGGAGCTTGGCTGTCCCTCCTTTCTTTGGAATTTTGCTTATTTTTCAGTACAGGTAATGATATATATACTATAATAAGATGTCCGGACTTCTGTCCTTAACATAGTTTAGTGTAGTTGTGGATCTTATGATTGATGCTACAATTAATTTTGGAGTCTATATTGTGGTGTTCCTAATCTATCTTTTCCCGTATGGTATCAAAGCTTAAAAATAGCATTTGAAACTGAACTAGCTACTTTGGAACTTCTCCTCTGTAATTACTCAACTATGTAAATTGTTTCTTTTGCAATAAAGTTCAGGCAACCCCTGGGTTGCCGTAGTTTCCCTCAAAAAAAAAAGCCGAACTAGCTTAATGTTATGTTGTGATCTCTTCTGCCCTCTCTACTTATGTTGCAGTTCCCTTGCTTTATTCTTTGGATGATGAGCATTCGGAGTATGTGCTTGAATCATCACCCAGGATTTGATAATGTATGTTCAAGGTATCTCTGTACTTAATTCTCGTCTATTCATTTTACTATTCCCAAATTTCCTGCAGAGAGTTGTGATGTCTTAAGGTCATAATGCTAGCAACCATATTTGTTGTTCATATTGTTTCTATTTTATATTTACTCATGTTCTTTGTTTGTTGTATTGTTTTGCATTTGACAGTTGATGTCTAACATTAAAGCATTCATTTGTCAGTTGCACTTATGACACAACTTATTGAAACTATAAGAAAACAATCATATTGATTTTAGCGAACGGGTGCCTAGCCGGATTGGTTAGGTAGCCTCAGTAGCACTCCTCAGGTCCTGGGTACAACTCCCTGTGGGAGCGAATTTCAGGCTGGGATTAAAAAACTCCCCTCGCCTGCCGCCACACCAAAGCACGAAAGGAAGGTCCCGGCCCGCACTCACATGGGTAACGGCGCCCCCGTGTAAGGGTGTGGCAGGGGTTCGGGGGTTTTCTCGGCCTGCGTGAGAGGTCTTCTCTTATTCAATGCTCCGGGTGTTCTTTCCCCCGCAGGCCGAGTTTTTTTTTTTATATTGATTAGATTTCAATCCTAGAATTACTATGTCGCTGTTGGCTGATTGGAATGGATAGAGTTTAATGCAGTTACTTGTACTTCACCTAGCTCTGAGAAGAAAAAAAAAAGATGTCAAAGTGTGAGCTACTGTAGTACATGATTGGTACCATGCGACCCAAGGTGTTTTAGGGCACTACTGAGCTACTAGAGATATCTTGCGTTGCATACTGTTAAGTTGCATATCTGGAGATTGCAGCAGTTACATTGGAGATTTGGAGGTGTTGAAAATTTTGGGCTGGTGGTGGAAGAGACTGTATACCTGGGGGCATGGTGTGGTGGTTTAAGAGATTGTAGGCTGGATTCAGCTGAAGTTAGTAAGCCAACGGTGCCAACATCAGGGATCCACAAAGAATATGGATGGGTGGGGTTTGATACTGCAAGGCTCGGATGCCATGTCGGCACTCAATCAATAAGTTGTATTCAGTTGAAACCTGGTATATATACAAGAAAACAAATGGACTCATGGGCAGCACTTAAGACTTGATGGGCTAAAAAGCCAAAAACAAAAACATTTCAAGCTATACGCTAGTATTGGTGGTACTATAGTTACCGTTTTCCCCAGATATATATTGTCTAATAGCAAGTGTATCCTGTTTATGAAGCATATATTCATTTTTGCAATTATTTATATTCTTACGCTGTATAGTTAACTTCAGTTTCTTTAACATAAATTTAACTTTCAGTTCCTACTGTTTATTTCTGGACTACTAAACAGGGTGGTATTCTGTGGTTCCATGACTTGACTGAGTTTCCACACGGCACTCTAGGTCCTATCTTTCCTATCTTAGTTGCTGGTCTCCATTATTTAAATGTTCAGGTACTTTTCTAGCTGATTTCTGTTTTGAAAGGTTTTGTTTACTAGTTTTCCTTTCCTACCGTATTTCCTTTTGCTGTGTAAGTCTAGTCTCTAGTACTGG
The DNA here is from genome assembly GCF_002211085.1 of Panicum hallii. Classification (NCBI taxonomy): domain Eukaryota; kingdom Viridiplantae; phylum Streptophyta; class Magnoliopsida; order Poales; family Poaceae; genus Panicum; species Panicum hallii. The sequence goes on from NC_038045.1 coordinate 49,597,381, forward strand.
GACAACACACACAGTGTAGCAAGTTAAAAATTCGTGGCTGGGTTAATTTTTCCTCTGGTAGGTTATGTGATTATTAATTTAAATTTTCATATATAATTTTTGGTTAATAATCATGCAAGCAAGTTGGTATATCTTTCAATGGCAACTTTGAGGGCCTGTTATGAGCTTAGATTAAACTAGTGCAAAGGGCTAACTCCTGTTGGATCAATCATAAGTTGGTGGTGATTTTGATTTCTGTCTATTGTTGGTCCTATGGATGGAAAAGTTCAAGAGATATTTACATCTCATAAGTAAACGTAGAGGGGAATGCAATATGTTTGGCCGTGTTCTGATAAAACCTTTTCAATGAAATCTGAAACATTCTCAGTTCTTTTTGTCACTAAGTGGCTCAGAAATGATAGTTTGCAATTTTATGAAGCTGGGTGAAAGCCACAGCCCTCAAAGGCTCAAAGAGGTCAGGCCAGGATGCTCGCACAAACACGCACGAACACAGTAGGATAAAGTGGTTTTGGTGCTGCCGAATGCTGGCAGCTTTTCTAGTTTCTCCACTATATATAACTGAATTAGAGCTACAATAAAGCTTGCGAATATCATTTAATGCAAAAAATAACTACTATAATCTGCCTAATACTCATGCTGAAAATTAGCTAGCTCTAAAGACTATGCATCTAGACACTAGCACGGACCTGGACACAGGATTATTTTCCAGCACTGGGATGAGGAACTTGTTTGTGCTAAACTGTCTGTGAGACTCTGACTGCTTGATCTGTTTCCTCAGATTTCTTTTCAGGGGTCCCAGATCAAGCACCATCGAGGAATTTTCGGCTTGCTGGCAAAGGTATGATCCATAAAACCAGTCACAGGGATACATGTAGCTAGTTGACTAGCTGTCACAAATTCTTAATAAGTTATCAACATGAGTGATCTATTGCTCAGATTTTGTTGTGAAGAACATGGATGGTTCGTCCATCAATCATAAAATCATAAAATGCCGCACTTGGGCAGTTGGCCTTGTGAAATATAACCCATATTATGTTACTAGCTTACTTGGTCCATATGGGTATACACTTGATGGAATGAAGTGTTGTGGACATGGCCCACACAGCAGTATGATGTCGTGTGAAGTAAATATTGAACTAATGAGGATGAACTATCGCTTTTACTTGTTTGGTGGCAACCAGTTGAGGTCAATGGAATACTTGTAGGTTTTGGAATAATACTAGCATTACAACTATGTTCACAGGTCATCTTTGTGTTCTTGTATTGCAGTGGATCCACCACTGCCAGATGGCATTGATATTGCATTTATATGATGGATGTTACACTGACGCGAAGAATTTTGGCTAAAATGCCTGTGCTGACTGGTTGCTATACTGACTTTCTGATATAATATAATCCAGCTATGGTTGGTACATTGAATATGCACAATACTTTTCTTAGAGCCTAGAGGTATGAATTATGTTCGGTTGGCTGCTCCCAATCTTGCTGTCTATAGTTAGGTATTAAGGATTTCCCCTTTAGTAAGGTCCATTGAAATAACTGTGAATTAATTTGGATTGACTGTTTACTTTGCAGATGTTTCCTTCTCCCTCCCTACTTTTTATATGTAAATCTTCCCTGTTCTAAAAATAATTCTTTCTTGTTTGCAGTACTATAGAATATACTTGGATGTACTGACTATCCCTTTGTTTCTTATCGCGTATGTGGTCCCCCAGGTCAGCTACTTGCATTTTCCCTATCTTCTTATTTCATATGTGATTCCTCAGGTCAGATTCTTGCATTTTGGTTTTATTTGGTTAGGAATGAATGCTGTGTACAACATGTTGAGTACCATTTCGAAATCTATTGTCAAGTTTGGTGGATCTATTTCATTAAGAAGTGTGATTTCTTAATCACTGCAGATACTTAGTATTTGCAATTGTTTCCAGCAACATGCTCTATTTGGCATATTGTTCCACTGTCACATTACAATCCTTTATGTCACAATAATGACAGATGGATGCTACCTATTACTGCACAAGCTGTCACAAAGTTAACAGAGTTGGATGAATTTAGATGTTGCAGCTTGAGGGGAAAGCAGGTTCTGCAAAACTGTGGCAGACTTGATTTGGTTTAGAAATCAGTTTTGTTTTCTCAAACACGCAGGAGAGTTGTGTATCATTGCATTAATAACAGAAGGGAAAACATACAATACACACCCACACACCCCACAGAAATCAGGTTTGGGCGCAGGGTTACAAACTAAAAGCATGGTACTCTTACATTATGATATGATGTAAACTAATTTGCACTGAAGTGTAGTCAATGATGTTTTTGCTACCCCCAATCAAAAGCATGTAGTCCAATAACACCTGTTTGCAACTTTTGTTTTAATAGAATAGCAATTCAGATGCCGGAACCTTATTATTTACAATCTTTGATTGGCAGGGAAGCTTGGTGTACTGGACTACAAATGGTTTATTTTCTGTAGCTCAGGTTAGAGCAATTGTTTCTTTTACTTGTATTATGAAGTCATTTCAATTTGGGATATTGTGAGAATCTTGTATTCTTTTTCTAGTAACGCTATGCCTAAATTTGAATATGATTTTATGGTAAAGTAATAGTACACCTCATCGAAAAAATAGGGAAGATGAGGTCACATGCCGTGGTAGAATTATCTCGTTCCTTTTCTTTCGGGTTTACCATCGACCAGTAGGCATGTGTTGCAACACCCTTTTTATGCTTATGTTGCAATAATCAATAATTAAAGGCTAAAGTAGACTAAATATGGCCTGAATGATCCTAAGAACACCTTGAAAGAGATATTAAATAACCTAGAGCAGATGGTATCATAATGCAAGGGTTGTCAAGAATCCAGAAGAGGTTGCTTAGAACAGATAGATGGCTAGATGCATCCCAATCTCTATTGCTCTTACGTAAAGCTCCGACAGAAAAAAAATGCTTATGAATTCCCTTTTTGTTTTTAATTTCCTGTTTTTATCATTTTAGCAAACCTTCTGTGTATTTTGGTTTGAACAAGCTTGATATGATGAAGTCAACATTATGTACTTGATGTTAGATTCTAATTTTATAATTAAAGTGCAGCAATTGTCCCTGAGAAATAGTGCTGTACGCAAGCTGTTGGGATTGCCAGATATTAGAGCTCAGGTTGTGCGCAGAGCAGAAAAGTCTCCTCTTGAGGGCCCTAAGATGATGCAGGTACAGCCATCTACTTTACATGTCCTAATTATTTACATTATGTGCAATTGAATCATGGTGCTGAAGTTTGTTCCACACTCCCCACCCCCACACCACAAACCCAACCACGCACCCACCGTCACCACAATACCAGACACTAAGGAATGCCCTCCTTTTTTTTTCCTTCATTCATTCTCTTCTCACACATGAATTTACAGCGGCCACTTCTTGAAGACGCTAACTTGCAAACGGAATTGACACCTTCTGATAATGGAACTGCCAGTGAGAGTACAATTCCTAATTTTGTACTGGAGAGTATGGAAGGAAATATATCCGAGTCCAGTTCACCTGAGAAGCTACTTGAAGTATGAATATTTACATTTTTTTAATCTTGGAATGTCATTCCAGAATAAATTCTGAACCATATACCTATATGTTTATCATTAGCAAGCATTACAGTATCTGGGAACTGGTCGCCGAGATCAAGCTATTCCACTGATCAGGTAAGTTCGTGTTAAGCTTTGCTGTTCACTTGTTGGGTACTATCTCCATTTGCGAACAATAGAAGTTGATGAACAATGTTACCCACAGGACAGCAGTAGAGAGAAACCCAGATCTGTCTACAGCGTTGATTGGAATGGGACAAACCCTGTTCTCGAACAGATTGTTTCCTGAAGCCTCAGAATGTTTTAAACATGCTATAGAAAAGGTCTGTTGTTACCTCAGGTGGTTTTCAGCACTTCAAAATTATGATCTGAGGCAGTAATTTAAGACTTAATGCTCTCCATTGTGTAGATTCAAGAAGATGACCCTCTTCTTGTACTTGCACTTTTCGGGGCAGGTCTTTCACATGAGCGGCAGGTAGAGTGTGCTACATTTGGACTTGGTTTATAAGAACATTAGGAATAACAGTGAACGACATAAACATCACGCCCTACCAATGTAGGGGGATAATGAGATGGCAATCAAGCTCCTGCAGAGAATAGCAGAGCTCAAGGAACCTGAAAAGCCCATCAACAAAACGTGCTACTTCCAAGGGATGGTTATTTTGGGAAGGTAATAGTCCTTTTTAGATCATTTTGTTAGTCTTCCATTGGTGTGACGCCTGACGGTTACCAACAGCCTACAATTAGTTATGATAGGGGTAGCTCGGCTCCACACGCAGCTACATACATATTGTAATTCAAGTCCATTACTGATTTTATTTATGTAGCACTGCTTTCTTATAATGTTGGATAGTTTCTGAAGGTGCTGACATTGGTTTTTGCAGTATATTATCCAGAGAAGGCCGGAACTCTGAGGCTGCCAAATATTTGCAGATGGCTACCGCTTATGATCCTTCTGTAGAAAGACTTCTGAAGGAATGCGAGGAAGGAATGGATGATCAACCGAAGTCACAGGAAAAATGACATGCTGGACCTGAAAAGATCATAGTAACAGAGATAGCATACATATACTACCTTTTGTTTTTGGACACAAGTTTGTCTGACATGAAACACTGGAATGGCGACAGCAAATCCAAGACCATACTTGGCAATAGAAGAAATAAGAAACTAGAGGGTGACAATGGCACAATTGGATTGCACACCTTTGAAGTCTGAAGATACCTCACGTAAATCTGCTGTCCATTTCACACCACCCAGTATGCTTGAGCCCCCAAGTCCCAACAGATGTCGTTATTACTTCTGTAGTCACTTGTGTTCTTGTGCAGAATATAGTCGCTTCAAATTTTGTAAAGTAAAATGCAGCAGGAATCTCAGTGATTGACTTAGGGATCAATCTCAAAATTTTCCATACACCTGATCTCATTTTACCGAGCAGTTTTGCCGTTTGATCAATCAAAAGGTTATTTTATAGCCCAAATCTTATTTTGTCTATGGTGTAAGCCATCACAGGTCTTGAGAACTGTTTAACATTCACCCCTTCCATAATATTTTTGAATAATGCTACTACTTAATTGATAATAATTGGAATTACTGTTCTTGCACAGTAGCATCTCTCGCTGCATTCAAACTGTTACAAAGATAGCTCAAATAAGACAATGGCTCCTAAGCTGAGAACAACAGCTAACCACGTGGGACTCAATCTTCTCAAACTCATCTCCACAAGCTCAGCACTATGTAAAGGTTGGACCTTGAGTAAAGCCTCATAAACACCAGTTAATTGTTACATCCATTTCGCTAGTACACAGGGAAATCAGGATCAACATCTTGTCCCCATGCCTGCAACCCACCAATGATATCCTTCGCAGAGGCAAACCCATTCTCACGGAGAAGCTGGACGGCTCTCTGAGAGTCGTTGCCCCTTCTGCACAGAACAACCAAGGCAGGCTCTTTACCCGAGGCTGATGCTGCTCCTGTTTCCTTCAGCGAGGTTTTGAGTGTGGGCAGCTTCTCTTCCAACATGGAGAGTGGGATGTTCATAGATGGAGAAATCGAAGCGATTTGGAAGTGATGTGTGGGGCGTACGTCCAATAACAGATGAGGTGCGCCATTATCAACCAATCTTTTGTAATCTCTACTAGTGATCCGGGCGTTCTCGGGGAGCAGATTCACACTTGGTGCTGTCTGAAGTAAATGTAACAGTAGATGAGGCAACAAAAATTCAAGATCATTCTTGTTATGATACACATTGCATCCATTCACATTACCTTATCGGACATTGGTGATTGCGTGAAGTTCTCATAGTCAAACTTCTGAAAATCTTGTTCTGTGAAAACTGAATTTTCGCCGCAAATGGTGCAATCTGGCAAGCTTCCACGAAGCTTAACCTGCAAAGATACATAGTCAGACTTGGTAATGAGCTATATTAAGATACTGAATTGTATAGTTATGCAATCAACCAACACAAACAACTTCTAAGGTTATTTTTCCAATCCTTTGGTCACAACTTAACAATTAAACTCTCTTTGAAGTTAAAGGTTTGTAAGGATAAGAAACAGTGGAATTTGACTGTCGGTCTGGTAACCGAAAAATTTACTACTAGGAATAGGCTAGGTACCAGCTCTCAGCAAAGGTCCCGAAAACATTAAAAGAGGGAAGTCTTGAAACCCTGTGAACAATTGCTATGTTCCCAGAATTTCAATTGTTAATCAAAAGCAAAAAAACTAAAATGCAAACACAACCAAGACATGACCATCGCAAAGATACCACAGATTAGAATGTAAATGTTCTTCCAACAAGAATAAAAGAGTCAATGTTTCTCATTAGTGCTGAGAATAATCGTGTAAAGATTACATTCCAGTCAGGACCTATTTCAATTCTTTTATGCTCAAACATGATTGCCAACATGACACATTAACACTATCCCACTATTGTAATTCATGTTACTGGTTCTGTGGTAAATATACTAAAAAGAACATGCAAGTTAAAACTAGATAGGAATAGGAGGATGCAACATTGGTGCCAACCCCCACATGGTGCAAGGAGTAGGATGCATCACAGTGTTGGACTGGTGATTTTATGAAAACTAAATTAGAGTAAGTCACATATCACATACAATTCTAATACGAGCAGAAAGTGCGTCAAAGAGTAGCATCCTTCCACATAGGGGTTCACCAACGGCAGTTGCAACCTTTATAGCCTCCAGAGCTTGTAGACAGCCAATTACTCCCGGAACTATTCAACAAAAGAGTAGTTAGTCGACCAGTGCGAAACTATGTCTAAGAAAGTAATTGACAAGGTGCTAATTACAATAACTAGAAGCTAACTATATAAACTAAGAAGCTGGAAATGAGGTGTCTACACTGATCTGTTGTAAATGCACAGTAATATCACGATATTTAGTAAGAACATCTTGAAGAAAAACCCACTGTAGGAATTACATCATCGAGCGAACCTACCAAAACCTGTAGTCATTTATGTTAAGGATGAATATGGACATGAAAAAAGAATAAATTGCACAACATTGGAGCTCCTTGCTCATAATTTAATTTCCTATTTAGGTTGAAGTCCACGTCATAAAAAGAAGTTTGTGTATGAATTTGAAGAAGGTTGACAAAAAATATTCTAATTCATATTTGTCTGCTGCAAAGTACATGTTATGGCCATGAAGGGCGCTTACAGAGTCACCTACCAACCCCAAGAACACCACTGTCTGAGCATCTCTGGCAGGCTGCCACAGGTGGTGGACTTGGAAAGAGGCACCGATAGCATGGACTTCCATTGTGATGATAAACAGTCAACTGTTAGAAAAGTCAATGAATGAATTAAAATATAAAGTGAAATTAAAAAGTACAATATCTTTGAGAAGGAAGATGTTTACCTGCCCTTCTAAACCTAATGCTGCACCGGATACAAGTGGCTGCAAAAAATAAGTAAAATCCCAGCAATTGATCATTGAATGATGCAATGAAATAAACAAAAGGTTATTGCACGTATCATATTGATGGAGAAATTTACTTAGCAACAAGCTAACATGACAGAGGACTGAGGACAGAATTCCATATCAAAGTATAGCATGCATTACTGACAAAAACAAAAAAGAAAGTTACCTTGTTCAGTAGAACACAACAATCACTGATCATATACCTAGTAGGAAGGTTGTCAGTTGCATCAACAACTATATCATATCTGTAGTTGTTTAGTTAATGTTGAAAGCAAGAGGATATCATTTCAGAAAAAAAGAAAATCATATGTCATGTCACTAATATCAGATTCTGTAAGGATACTTCCGCACAATCTCCAAAGCGTTGCACGGCTTCAGAGTATGGTGATGGTCTACCACCTTGATAGAGGAATTAATCCTGATTTAAGGAAACATATGTGGTAGTAGTGAAATAATAGCATCAAATATTATAACATTTGCTTGGTAATCAATGTAGAGAAACAGCTGAAAGGATAGACTCTTACTCCCGGCAAGCATCAGCTGCTGACTTCACTTTTGGTTGTCCAACATATGCTTCTTTGTGGATTATCTGAGAGTAGGAACAAAAACCAAGGTTAGCATTGGTAGGCCATATGACTGTTACAGGTTGAAATTACCAATTTTCACTGTGAATTATTTTCAAGATTGTTCTCTCCCAATTGACTACATTTGTAGCTTATGATTGCATGCATAGATTTCCCTTATAATTCTGTTACCAATAAGTATGCATCGTTCAGATAATTCAGAGATCAGAATAACCCAAGAAAGTGAGAACACTAGATAAGAGGGAGAAAAACCACGCAAAATTATTTCTACCTGTCGATGAAGGTTATTCAGTTCAACATCATCGCCATCCACAATGCCCAAGCAACCTAATAAGATAACAAATGCATTGCAAATGCAACAATATCAGGGAACTTGAGCCCAATAACATATTCAATTTACATATAAGCTACATAAAACGATCTCTGAAGAAGGAGAAGGATGACGCCTAAGAATCAACTTCGAGTTTCAGAAATCTAACTGCTTCCTTGTGAAACTAAAGTTAAACACAACTTCACAGCAGAGATGAACATTACCGACACCACAGGCTGCTAGGTACAATGCCACGGGAGAGCCCAAACCTCCGGCGCCGACCACTAAAATCGACGACTGTGACAGCTTTCGCTGGCCTATCAGATAGATGACAAAGCATCAGAGAATCAGTCGAAGCGAGCTTACTGCACTGAACCCTTTTTAAGCAATACACCGCACCATTGAACTGAGCATACGAGTTTGTGAATTGTGATAATACATCCGAAGCAGAAGGAGGCAGTTCTTGAAGTAACCAGGAAGCCATTACTAATGGAAGCAAGTCTAAAACATTGGAAAAGAAACAACTGACCTTTGACCCCGAAGTCCGGGAGGAGGAGGTGACGGCTGTACCGGTAGATCATGTCCGCGGGAAGACCACCGTCCGGCGCAAACCCGTTCCCCCTGCGTCTCCGGCACGCGACGCTTCCGTCGCACGAGCCGTCCACTACTCCTTCCCCCGCCGCCGCACCGTCCACTCCCTCAGGCCTCACCTCGAGCTGCGATTCCAGCAGCCGTATCCGGCCGTCGAGCTCCTCCCGCTCCTCCCGTAGCTTCTTCAGCTCCTTCTCTATCGCCTGCCTCCTCCCGCGGCCGCGGCGGCCGCCGTCCATCCCACCGCACCTGGACGCTTGGCTCACCGCTGCCGTGTCGCCTCAGCCGCCGAAATTGTGTCGCCAGTCGCCACAGCCGCCGAAATTAACCAACCGCGCGTGGGCCCGGCCCACGTAGGCACATACGTAAAGCACGGCCCACGTAGACGCTTACGTAATTAAAGGCCTGGCGAGGCCGACGTGTTTTAAAGCCCGGCCCAGTAAGAGACCACCTGCGTTAAGAGCGCGAGGTATCCAAGCCTGCTAGTGATAGCGCGTTGTCACTTCGGGATTTTGGGGTCTCGTCTTCCTGCGGCCCCTTCGCCTCGTTCCTCTCGGCTTCTCGGGGTCAGCGGCGGCGGCGGCGGAGAGCAGGAGGGGGATGGCGCACCGGCTTCTGCGGGACGCGCAGGCGGACGGGTGGGAGCGGTCGGACTTCCCCATCATCTGCGAGTCATGCCTCGGCGACAACCCCTACGTCCGGATGGTAACGCATCAAACCCTAACCCTACCTGATCGATTCGTGAGCCTTCTCGTTGGCGTGGCGGGGTCGTCGTGATACGGTGTGAGCGGCGGCGGCATGCTTGATTCGGTTTCTGCTTGTGATTTTCGAATGCTGAATGGAATCAAGGCCTAGGTTGCGCATCTGCTTACGTGTCGCGTTTTTTGAACGCGTGGGCGTCAGCTGTTTTCGCATGTACTTGAAGTTGCTGCTGCTCTGTTCTAGTTAGCTTCGATCGATGTGATGGGGAATTTGGGAATAGATCGCGATGAAGGCAGGTACTAGCTTTGGGAGTGTGCTTGCACGTTTTAATCAATAATTTGACTAAGTACCATTCTGTAAAAGTTCTCTGATTGTTGATGGTTCTACAAGAGCAGAATATGAGTTGATTTGCTTGGTTTTACCATCATGTAGGCTGTTTGTTTCATCTTGGAATGTGGTATTGCTTTTACGATCACAAGCTGAAACAAACAAGGAGCTTCTCTCCTTGGGTTGTAACAATCCAATCCACAGGTCAGGTCAGATTGTTACAATCCAACAATATGCTGCACCCTAGCTTGTGGATTGTTAGAACCTGCAAGCTGAAAGCCTGAAACAAACAGGGCCATAGTTAGCAAGATGAGACCTTAGATTTATGGAATTTATAGTAGGTAGCAAAGCAAGGATAAATAGAGATGTGTATGAGGTGAGGCCCAGGGTAGAGGATTGAGCAAAAAAAAAGGACATGGATGGGCATACCCTTGCAGTGGAACATTCAGTATTTTGCATTTAGTAGTTTTCTTTAGTATAGTATTTCATGTAAGTATTTGATTAAGTGCCTTACAGGATCTTGTTTTACAACTGGCAGTTAAGAGCAGAATATGACAAAGAGTGCAAAATATGTGCACGTCCGTTTACTGTCTTCCGCTGGAGACCTGGTCGGGATGCAAGGTACAAGAAAACAGAGATCTGCCAGACATGTTGCAAGCTGAAAAATGTCTGCCAGGTCTGCCTGCTGGATCTTGAATATGGTCTACCAGTTCAGGTCCGGGATACAGCGCTCGCTATCAATTCGAACGATGCAATTCCAAGGAGTGATGTCAATCGTGAATATTTTGCAGAAGAGCATGATCGAAGGGTATGTTTTTAATTCATCATTGAAACTTGAATGCTGGGATCCAAATACTGTATTTCTTAGGATTTTTTTTTCATTTATACTGAAGTTATTGTATGTATTCAAATACTGTTTCAATGATGGCATAGTAAATAAATTGATGGTCTGTCCTACCATATTGTGCTTAGGAAATACTAAGATGAACGCACTTAAAATATATCACAAAAGAATGCCATTTCTTTAATGCCCTATTTTTTAGATGTAACTTGCCACTTGCCTGATCTGCCATAGTTGAAATATCTTGTACTTATTCTCTGCTTAAGTGCTTATATGGTCCAGTGTTAAACTTATTTTCACTAATTCCTCTTTTATCTATGAGTAATTGTTCCTAACTAGAGTAAGTTTATAAATGTAGGCCAGAGCTGGCATAGACTATGATTCTTCCTATGGGAAGGCCTGCCCAAATGATACCATTCTGAAGCTTCAGAGGACAGCACCATATTACAAGAGGAACAGGGCTCACGTTTGCAGTTTCTATGTGCGTGGTGAATGTACTAGAGGTGCTGAATGCCCATATCGACATGAGATGCCTGAAACTGGGGAGTTATCTCAGCAGAACATCAAAGATCGTTACTATGGGTATGTGATGGTGACAGTGCATACATGATTTATAGTTTCACCTTTTTTGTGGTTCTCTCTGCATGCCAGTCAAAGATCTTATTGTATTTAACTTAAAGCTTGGCTTAAGATTTTGAAATTATGATCGAATTGATTTATTTTGTTTTTATGGTCTTGGCTCTGGTTGATTTTGTTTCAGCGCTTGCCAATTGTTACATTGTGGCATACTTTTATTTAACTCTAATGCTTCTCATCACTATATCACCATTCATGTTCATCTAGCAGAAGCTAGCATATTGTTATGTATTATCCAAATATGCATGTTACCTTTACTTTTTTCTCTGTTATAATTTTTTACTTTACTTTATTGTGATTACATGAAAATTAAGTTACTCTATATTCCAGTGATCAGGCAGCATTTGCACAGTTAGCTTGCACCTGAATTGCTCATGTGCATAGATTTATAACATGAAAAATCATCCCAACCTGGTTCTCACATCTGTTTCTTTCAAAGCAGATTCCCAGGCAAACTTCTAGTCTAGTTAAGCTAAACTCTGATGCTTTTTTAGATTGAGTTAACGAGCTGAACTGAAAATACCTTGTTACATACTGTTGGGTGAATGTATCTATTCACTTTCCTTAATTTTCAATTCTTCCCTCTGCGTTGGTTTCTGACGGAGTCTCTTACTATATGCAGAGTTAATGATCCAGTTGCAATGAAACTTTTGAGTAAGGCAGGTGAGATGCCATCCCTGACACCACCAGATGATGAGACTATAAGGACACTATACATTGGTGGACTCGATAGCAGAGTAACTGAACAGGATTTGAGGGACCAGTTTTATGCACATGGTGAGATCGAGTCCATAAGGATGGTGCTTCAACGTGCATGTGCATTTGTGACATACACTACAAGAGAAGGCGCTGAGAAGGCTGCAGAGGAGCTTGCTAACAAACTAGTCATCAAGGGTGTGCGACTGAAGCTCATGTGGGGCAAGCCTCAGGCTCCAAAGCCCGAAGAGGATGAATCGGGGAGGCAGGGGCAGGTTTCCCACGGAGGACTGCTCCCTAGGGCTGTCATATCTCAGCAGCAGGGCAGCGACCAGCCTCAACCTCCTGGGATGGAGGGCCAGCATCAACCACCAGCACCAGCATCATACTACTTTAACATTCCAGCTCCACCGGCAGCAGAGCGGACTGTGTACCCGTCCATGGATCCTCAGAGGATGGGTGCTATAGTTAAGTCACAGGATGGCGAAGGCAAACCAGGACCGCAGCAAGCTGGACAAGCTCAGCCATCAAGCAGCTCAGGACAGGGTGGCTATCCTGCGCCACCACCGTACTACCATGGTCAGTATCCACCATACTATCCACCTCCACCACCATATGGTAGCTATATGCAGCCACCTCGCATGCACTACCCACCCCAGTATCCACCATACCAGCCGATGCTAGCACCACCAGCACAAGCTCACGCAAGTTCATCTCAGCAACCAGCGCAAGCAGGACAGCAGCCACCTCATGGCCCTCCGGCTCAGGCGCAGCAGCCGGCGCCTGGCCCTTCAGCGCAGCAGCAGCCATCCCAGAACTGAAGTACTTGCAAGATATTGGATATTGCTACTGTTGTAATTCCTCTCTGCAAGAGGATATAACCCTTGTCGGTCGCCAGCTTTTGTAATTTCTTAATATGTGATTAACAGTAACACATCGTGGTATTGCTTCTCTGACTTTGAAAACCGGGAGATATACTGGATCTATCCAGAAGCAAGATTTTGTTTTGCCTACATGCCTTCTGGCATTCGAGCGTTGTGTTTATTGTGGAGATCCAGTAAAAGCGTGCCTTCTGGCATGCGAGCACCAAGATTCCTTTTCGGTTTGAGCTACTAACTCGGATGTAAAAATTGATTTTGGATACGGACAGCGGACGCCGTTTTAATTGACGCCTGTTGCTAGAAGCATCCCATGGAGCATAGGATGAACTAATAACTTTTGGGCTTGCTTAACGGTATCTCTGATGACTAATCATTCGATGAAAATCACAACACCAGTGCTGGCTGCTGAAGCAGGAGGTGACAATTTTGCAAGGAATTGAACATGTGGCATTGCCCTAGTTTTTTTTTTTTTTGGAGCGTTCTATCCGGATGGTAGCTGCTAAGCTGGGTTCTCCAACTAGCTATGACTATGAGGCTAGAGAATATCAGTCTCTGCGGATGAGAGTAATGTCCACCTACTAGCTATGAGACTAGTTAGGTTTGTTCATAGCCTTAGAAGAAAGTATTTCATAATGTCTGACAATCGAGGATATTAAGAGGTAGTTATTGTAATTCCACTCACTACCCTAATTACGTGCTTTGAAAGAAATAAGTTGTACCAACCTTTACTTTGAATATTTTCTTTGCATTTAACAACGTATATGTTAGGTGCATAATTCCAACATTTCAATTGATTAGGACAGCGTGTATGTGTTAGAATGCATAATTCCAATTTATCAATTATGCATAGCTTTTAGATTATTAATTCAAAAATCCATGAGGAGGGCGAGATGAACAATGCAGCAACTGAAGAATCCATCAGGTCTTTGCCCAAGTGCTGAAAAATTTAGGCCGACTGACAGTCAGAGTGTGAACAGAAAAAATGTTCATCAGACCTGGCTTTCAGAGACCGGCTGCCAATTGAAAATCGCCGTCAGGTAGTCATAGCTAAATTAAACGCACAGGCTTTCCAAGCCATACCTCCGATTACAAGTCTTGAAGGGAAAAGTTCTCGTAAAGAATAGAACCAAGAGTCCAACAGCAGCAGGAACCACGGGACGGAAGATTACGAGGTGGTGGTGGTGGTGGGGTTTTGGGGCATGATTTCGACTCCAAACGCTTTGGTCAAGGATCTCAATGATGCTCCGTGTCCATGCAAGGAATCGGTCCTCTCCTCCAGCTTTTGCCTTTGCCGGAATCCGGTCAAGGCCATCATCATGGCCATGGCTCTTCTTGCTCCCCCCGCGTCCACAGGAGAGCCCGTAGCCCGTGTAGCTTCCCCGGCCATCTCACATGCCGGTGGCCCAAACTCCACTCCACACTGCACTTCTCTCACCTTGCCGTCCCTTCACCTCAGCTAGTTGGAAGTAGCCATCGATTCGCGCCACACGTTTCCAGCTTTCGATTCGCCTGCTGTCTGTCGCCTTCGAAATCCAAATCTAATGAGTACTGGTGCTTGCCTTGCCTTGCCTGGCTATCATTCCCTCCAGCTTTTTGTGAAGAAACTGCAGATGGAGGAAGAAGACGATCAAGGCGAAGGGAGTCACCATTTCACCGTGCTGCTGACAATAGCCAATGGAATGCCAATTTTTACAAGGTGGCCTATAAGAACGGAATGGGCCATGAACAAGTTTAGCAAGAGCAGAAGGCAGCAGAAGTACTCCACTCTTTTTTTTAGTTGCATCACCATCCGCCACCTGCTCCACAGACATGGCCACGCCATGATCTATCCCTGACTCCTAGGCTCCTAGCACATGCGCGCAATCGTGGAGAACAAAGATAGGCCCGACCATCCTCCTCGTGGCCATCTGACGATCATCTGCTTCGTCTGCGGGCTGCTGCACCTGCTGCGTCAGCGCCGCCGGCGGGAGGCCGTGGAGAGCGTCACGGCGTTCCAGAATCAGCTGCTCAACCTGCACAACGCCGGCGCGGTGGGTGAAGGCAGCGCGTCGCATTGGCGTAGGAGGGAGCAGAGGAGGTGGTCCGCGGCAGCGTGGCGTGGTGGCGGGGGCAGAGCATGACCCCACAACAGAGGCGGCCCACGACAGCGCAACGGTCTTCCATGGTCGGGAAGTTAGCAACCTCAGGCAGGAGCCACAACCTCGTGGAGCGCACGAAGAGCCACAGCCTCAGGGCTAGTTCGGCGACACGACGGACCGATGGCATCACTGCTGTTGTGGCAGCTCTGGCCGCAGACAGGTCCGGCGCCACCATTGGTGACGGCGCTGGAGCTTTTACAGGGAAGACGGAAAGCAGTAACGGTGGATCAAATATCAAAGTTTGATGGTGATAAAGGGATGACTAAATTTTTAATGGCACGCATGGGATGGTTATAAGTTTTGATGGCATATAGGGTATTTTCTCTTCAATCTATGTAGTGGCCACCTCTGTCATCTGCCTGCTGCTCACTAGCCCTGCTTGGTTTCCTAGGCTGTGCTCACTCCTCACCTTCTTCTTCCTCACCATCCTCTCTGACTTGGTCACAGCCTTCCCGTTCAGCCCCAAGTGCCTCTTCTTCGTCGGCAACCTCATCGTCGCCTTCCTGGTTGGCGAACCTAGGAGGGACGACGATCAGCCTTCCTTGGTGAATGAGATACACGAGGAGCACGTGAAGAGGAACATGGCAATGGTCGCGAAGGCAACAACTGAAGCGGTGGTGGTGGCTGACCACAGCGCTTCTGTAGGAGTGGTGGGGCTAGGGGAGGAAGTGGAGGTAAAGGAAGAGGAAGGGGAAGAGGAGGAGCTGCACAAGAGAGTGGAGGACTTCATTGCAAGGGTGAAGAAGCAAAGGAAGCTGGAGGCCAAGAGCTTCTTCGACGTTGATCGATAACTATATCTGGAAGATGAAATTTAAAGCAAGATTGCATCCAAAAAGATCTGTAAGGCTTTGTGCTGCTATCCTTGATCCTTTCTTGTTATGTTAGTTGTCAAAGGTAAGGAGAAGGTCAGGAGATGAACCCATTCCACCGTAGGAGTTAGTGTCACTGAGGTGTAACCATGGCAAGTATTAGGAAAGGAGAGACATGGAATGTGTGTGATCTTTGAGAAAAGTACAAAATAAGAAAAGTGATGCATGGTGTGTTTCTCTTATCTTGCTTTGTGTCAAGACTCGATTGGCATGCTGCCATGATGATGATTATAGCACTTCTGTACTGGGGGACAAAGAGATTCTTTACTCTCAACCTGATGTTTATAAAGTTGTCAGGTAACCGATTATAATCACTGCAACCGATTAAGAGAGTTGGATGATGACTTGGGCGGTGACATATCATGACCCTAAAATGCCTTTTAACATCCAACTGAATCCATAATTATACTTTTAGCTTACAAATACATAAAAATTTAGTCTAGTTTTTTTGTTTAGCCGATCCTTAGAATTTACAGGCTAACTTTTTAGGTCCTTTATCAAGCCTAGTCATATGAAGCAACAACTTGGAATAGAAAAATTTGCACATGAATATACACCTTTTGCACTGCAAAGATTTTAGCACTGAAGATATGGGAGGTGTCGCATCTCCCAAGTTCGAGTCCTCAAATTTTGAAAGCCAATATTTTACATGATACGAAATCAACAGAATATCTTTGCATTTTCATGATAAAGTCTATATGAATTTATTTATAAAGATTTTTTACTTTAAAGGTTTATTGAATCTTCTTTGTGACCTTGGCATATCTATGATGTAATTCTTGTGTTTAATGACATTAAAATGTTGATGCATACTATACACTGCTCGCAAGTTCACAATTACAGTATTGTTTGGAATGTTTTTCTCAGCCGCCAACGTACCAGTACAAAAAAAAATTTGGAGGGGGTATCTGTACATATTTGTATGTAACCTTCTGAAGTTTTCTAGCTTCGTCCAATACGTTCATATGATGAAAAACGCTGCATGTGTTGGATCAAATAAAATAGGATCAATCACACGCAATGATGAGGCCCTATTTGGCAGGCTCTCCTTAAAAACGCCTCCGACTCTTTTGGTGGAGCGGCTTCTTTACTGAAGCTGAAGTCATTTTAAAAAATATTTAGCAAAACAGTTTCACCTAACTATTTAAAATACATAGAATAGATCCAATATCTATAATACATCTCTTGTTTTATTTTCTCTTTTTTCTTAATATTTCCTTTTCTTCTTATTTTTCTTTCCTTCCCTTCTGATCTTCTCTTTCCTCATCGCTTCTTCTCAGGACCTTGCTTTCTGCGTCGTTCCCTCGACTCCTCCCGACCTCCGTGCACGCCGCCGGTTACTTGGCTCCCACTCGCCGCCAGCCGCCCGGCTCCTGCCCGCCTCCGCATGCGCCGGCGGCCACTCGACTGGGCCCTGCCTCCGCGCGCGCCGCCGGCCGCTTGATTGCAGCCCGCCTCCGCGCGCCGCCTGCCGGCCGGCCCCCCGCCGCTGGTCGCCTCCACGTGCGCCACGAGCTCCCGCCGCCCGCGTCCTGCTCCCTCCCGACGAGGACAAGATGGAAATACAGCGAGGAGGAGCCGCGCGGAGCCACATTTCGTGGCTCCGCCTCTTATGTGGAAGCCGGAATGGGCTTCAGGTGCGGCTCCTGCGATGGAGCTGCTCTGTTTGTGTATAGTTGGCCAAATGGGTCGGGCCAAATGGGCGGCTCAAAGTATGGTCCGAAAAAGTATAGTCCAAGCATGCCCTACAGTTGTCATAGTGCCCGAGCCAACATGGCCCGATTGCCTGGACCGCTACCCTGACCTACAGTGCTAGCTCGAGCACGACCCGACTAAGAACCAGGCCCAACAACGACCCATTAGCAGCCCACATATTGTCACATATTCAACTCTCGCCTTGAACCCTAATATTTCTCTTCCTCCCCAGCTACCACCAGCCGCCTCTCTCTTTCTTCTCTCCCTCATGCGCGCCTGATGGCCGGCGGCCTCTCCGCGCCACCCTCCGCTCCGGCGCGGACCGCCGCTCCTCCGTCCTTCTTGCGCCGCCCTACGTTCCAGCCGCCGTCGCTCTGGCCTCGCCGTTCCGCCCTTCCCTCTGGCCGCTACTCCACCGGCCTCCCCGTGCCGCCCCTCCGACCTCCCCGCAGCGGCGCTCCGACCTCTCCGCTCCGCCTTTCGCTGCGGCTGTCGCTCCTCCAGCCTCACCGTGCCGCCACGCGCCTTCGGCCGTTCGCTCTACCCTCCACCGGCTGCCGCCCCTCCGACACTTGCCGGCCTCTCCACTCTAGCCTCCCACGGGCTGGCACGGCCCGCCGTGCTCGCTAGCCTGGCCCCGCATGATTAGCCTGCCCCCGGGCCGTGCCGGGCCGCCCGACGTGGCCCGGCACGGCCCGTTAACGTGCCTAGGCAGGACCGGGCCGTGCCAAGATGGGCCTATCTTGAGCTGAGTTGGGCGGTCCGTTTGGCCATCTATAGTTTGCCTGGTGGAGTTGATTTTGGAGCCGCTCCCTGCCAAAGGGTCGCAATGTTCATGCACGAATAGCAACAAAGATGAAAAAGCGACGCACACGCCGTGCTTATTCAGATCTGTGAAATGATGGCATAGACGTAGAAACACTTATACTCACTTGAATATTTTAAAAAATGATAAGTACTTGCAAAACTAATCCAATTATTACTTTATTTAATTAAGCGAGTAGATAATCAGGAGCAGTCGGAACCACTTGTCCCCGGGCTCGGCTAGCTTTTGCGGCAGCTGAATCGGATCGGTGTCAGTCCCACATGCCTCTGCGCCACACGACATGACACGAAAAAGGCGCACTAGCCACTAGCAGCGCCGAGGCTGATGCGATAAAAGGAAATTTAAAATGAAATTAGAAAGTGAAAAATGGTGGCAAAAGGGAGTGCGCTGATGCATGCCCACGGAGAGGTGATCGGATTAAAGTACTGTGCGTAAGTAGAATACTCCAATTGGACTTCTTTAGAACGTGGAAAGTAGAGCCTCTCCAGTATATTAAAAAAAAGGCGTAGCATTTCCCAAAAAGAAATTAAAAAAAGATGGCTGTGGCAGAGATAGTTGTTTTTCTTTCTTTTTTATGGAGAGGTAGTAGCTTTTTTTTTACTGCAATTTGTTTTGCATCGTATTCACCGAACGTCAATCTGCCTCTGACAATAAGACACATTAGCACAGTTTGCTGACCTTCAACTTCAAGAACCCATCAGAAGTAGAATCTACATGTTGCTGTTGATAATGCTCATACTTTCATTTAATCTTTTCTGTTGTTGCAGTTCAGTTCATATTCGTATACTAGTAAACAAGATTCAGCGAGAGCTTAGTTTTCCACAAGACATAACCCGAGCTGTTCCACGCGAAATTCTGCGAGAACTTTCATTTATCCTTTCACTGTAAGACTACACTGTAAGAGCAGCTAGCTCCTTTTAACTAGAGTGAACAGGGAGTCACAATTCACAATAGGTTATAACTTGAAAGTTCCATTCCAAAACCTTGCCTGGAATCATTTGTTGTACAAGCTCTAAGATACATAGTTGCTTTGACTTCATTCATTCATCAAAATTGGGCTTTCATCTCACATGCACAAAACTTCCACTAGGACTTCAATCTACCCAAACATGTATATGCCAGAGACATGTGCCAGCAAACTTGGGCTGCTATTGTGCTCGTGGATCCACAAACATTGCTTCTCAGTGCCGACGAAAATTCCTTCACTTCTGTCTGCTGAATTTTTTAGCTACCGCTGGCTCCGTTAGTGTGTCCCAGACCTGTCAAACATGCAAAACAATGTTTAATAAAGACAGTTATACATCACAGACAGAGCTTGACAGCTTATAGAGAGGAGCCTGGTCGATTACTTTTAGTTTGCCTTTGGATCCTCCACAGGCTAACCAGAAGGGATTGTCATGTGAAAATGATACTGAAAAAATAGCTCCCTGGAACAAACAAGTGTATAAGCGAGATGTTTGAAGCAATTACTTCCGACAGTAAAGAACAATTTCATTGAAAACATACAAGCTTTGGATTCAGAGACGCAATGCATGATGGCTGGTTGTTTGATAAATCCCAGAGTTTCACCTGTGTTTACGAATAGGTTAGTAACTGGCTGAACAGTATCTATATGTCATCCAACTATTGGAAGGTGCTTACCATTTTATCAGTCGAGCCTGTTGCAAGAAACTGCAAGAAAAGAAGGTACCATCAGCGATCTAGTCACGTGGACGTGTTTCTTTCTTATTTTACTACACAACTATACTGAAAAAGAAAACATACATTAGGGGTAGACGGGCTGAAGGAGATGGATGAAACAGCCTTTTCGTGTGCATGAAGAGTATATGTGGATCGGCCAGAAGAACTTGATGAAACTGTTCGCTTATCAAATGCTTGAACCATCCCATTTTCAAGACTTACCTGGAAAACAAAATCTTTTGACTTAGAGAACCCCAGACTGATTCGAGCATTAACCATACAAAACATTCAAAAAGGACAAGTGCTAATTTCATAATATCAACAAAGCATGTTCACCAGATATAACAAGAAAACTGCAGATCAAATGCCTTCGCAAAACCAACACTAGGTCATTCTTATAGGGTCCAAAAACAGTGAGTAGCCTGTATTGTTAGCATAAAGCACAGGAGATGAATCTAAACAATTTTCACTATATCATGAATCTGAGACCATGGCCTGCCTGCTAACATTACACCTATTTTCAACACTATACTCAACTCTCGACAGAACTACATGTCACTCTGACTCTATACATTTCAACTAAGCTGTTTTCTGATGGAAGATTCACTAAATGAATTACCTAAGGCTTATGCTAGTCCTTCATTTCACATGTTCCGGACTAGACAGATAACAGAGTTCAGATATGCAGAAAACAAACCATGAGTTTCATTTACTCACCACAAATGAATGTTCATTGTGTGGATCCCAAGCTAAACTTTCCACATCTGCTTCAACAGACCATTTATGGCAACTCTGTCCACCATCTTTCATATCATTCTGTAGATAAAAATGTTTGGATAAAATATCAAGAAAGAATAATCCTTAATAATCAATTACCCATGATAACTGGTACATGCATTACCATGGCAACTGTTTTATCAAATGATCCACTCAGAAGAACTTCAGGTGACTGTGGGCACCAAGCAACTGATTGAACCTGCAAACCGAGGAAGGAAACTCAATATACAGCAACACGATGTTAACCCAAAACGACAGAAAATAGGTATCCATAATCAGTGCCTTGTCATCATGATGTTCAAGTGTGACTGCACATTTGCCAACAGCTAAATCCCAAATTTTAACAGTTGTGTCTGCACTTGCACTAGCTAGAACGTTCCTGGAATTCATAACAATAAGTCATGCATCAGAGGGGCTAATAAGTGAAGAGAGGCACCATCACTTGAGCTGAAATGAAAACTCACCTGACTTCTTTGTTCCATGCAAGACCAAGCACAGAACTTCTATGACTTCCCTTCTTATACTTTTTCCCCTGTAAGAGAAAATTCATGCAGTATTGATTTAAGTATAGCTAACAAAGACTGAACATAAAGTATAAATGAGTGCCCACTTGCATATATCCATATGGGCGTCATAATATCATGAAAGAAAAACATTCTAACAATCTTGTCCTGGCCAAGTACATTCATCTAATCAGCATCATGCAGCTAAGAATTCATATGGGAACCACTGGCTTTGCTGTAATCAAATCTGATAACCGGAAGCAACAAAGCAATCACTAACCTTACTGAACCTAAGAAGAATCCAGTGTGGTCTCACTTGCATTTAAGAAGATGACCAATAAGATGAAAAAAAAAACATATTCACATGCATTCACCTAGATAAAGTAAGGCGGATCTCAAACCAGAATATTGACATGCACTCCTTTTAGCATATTTGAGAGCATAATAGCCTGCTGCTAAATGGGTTGTGCAAAGTCAAAATTGTTTGTGAATCTAGCCTAAAATTTATACCGGCAGAAACTAGAAAGAAACACCGCATGGTAAGCTAAACTCAAACGTCACAATATAAATCGAAGAAACATGTAAATAGCATCATTAACAAGAATACCAGTACTCATCAACAGCCTTAAAACAGAAACTGTGTTAGTTTGGAGAATGCTAGAAGTATTTGAGCAAGAGAATGTGTGTTTAGCACAGAAACCAGTAAAATAATCTATGTAAGGAATGACAACTCCACAACTCCAAAACTAGTTCAATATTGCAACTAGTAAAATAACAAACAGATGTATGAAAAATATAAATCTAGTTCAGTACAGGAATTAGAATCAAACCTTTTTGCCCTTTGCCTTTTTCTTTTTTTTTGAAAATCCTCCTAAAACCATGTGGGGTTGCACCTCATCAACCTGTTAAGAAAAAACAAAGATCCACCAAAGAATGTGTAAACTGTTATGCAATGAGAGGTTTCATGGTTATATGAAATGATATCCATATACGTTTCAAGCAACATTACCATATCCAAGTCCCATATTTCGATGGCAGGATCCATGGTTCCAACAGCAATAAAATTCCCTGAAATATGAAAAACACAGAGAAAGCAACAGAATGAGATGATGAGTTTCGTCTAAAGTTAGATCAGCTGCAATCCATGCAACTCAGGTGACAGTCACAGCTTTACCTTTGTCACCACCCTTCAGATTAAAATCCATCCAAGCAGTGCAGAGCGGAAAATCAGGGAGAGGAACATCATGATGCACAAACATATTTTGCTCACCGTCCTCTGTTTCTTCAAGTATGTTGACCTGTTATTAATAATAATTAGTTAACCACTAAGTTTCAAACTTGATAGCATCTAGAAGACTAGAACAGCCAGAGAAATGAGGCTGCCAAGGTGAGAAATAAAAACTAGTATGAATTGACTATATTTACTCGCTACAGCCAGCATTGCTATAATGTAAACCATGATAAATCAGTGGTCACCAAGGAGGGAACATGATAAATCAGTGGGCAACGTATCGTGTTGTATTGCTACAAGTAAGATTATATCTTTAGATTATAACCAACAAAAGAAATCAATTAAAACAGTACCACCATTATCATTTCTAGCAAAATCAGAAATGCTGCAGACTGATAAACTTGCCTGAAGAGAAAAGATATCTTCGTCGCTGTGTGCACAAACAATAAGATAATCGGTCGGCTTGATCATCTTATCTTCAATCTCCTCATCGTCATCATCGTCATCATCCTAATAAGATAGGAGGAGGAGGTGCAACATTTTGCATCCATTATTGTGTCATTAAACAACAAAAGTAAATTAGAGGAGAAAGCACAATTACGTCATTGTTCTTGAGGTAAGGGTCCATATCATTGCTGGGATAGTACAGGTCCCCCATTCCGGAGCTGAAAATCTCAATACCTAACATAATCACCACCTCACAATTCAGAATTCACCTCAGCTCAAATACCGTCCACACCTGGTCCGATTGAAAAAAAACGCAGGAGATGAGTAGATGAGAAGACAAACGCGCACCTTCTTCCTCGTCGTCGTAAGCGTCCATGTTGAGCTCTTGGAGCTCGTCAGCGACGTCGTCCACCTTACTGGTGCCCTTGGCAAGCGCCTTGGCGACAGCCTTGGCCCGGGCGGCCTCATCAAGCTCCTCCTTCTCGGTCTCGGCCTCGGCACCGTCGAGGTCCATGGTGCCAGCATCATCGTCCTCCTCGGCGTCGCTCCCGCCGCTGGGCACATATTACATTCGTGGTACCACAAACAAGTTGGTCAGTACCACTCCACTGGACCTACAGCAGCGCGCGCAATGCGAGGAAGCGAGGAGGAGGAGGGCGGGCTTACCCTCCGCCCAAGGCCATGGTCTTGATGGCCGCGTCGATCTCCTCCTGCGTGGGCGGCTCGGCGACGACGGGGACGTTCTTCGCGGCGCCCCTGGGCACCCAGGAAATCGCGGAGATCATCCCCTTGAGCGAGTCGTCCTCCATCGTGCTGAGGCGCAGCGGAAAAAAAAAATCGCAGCCTCCCTCTTGGTCGACCGACGAGGAGCGCGCCGGGAGGGACGCGGCCGGCGGCGAGGTAGAAGGAGCGAGGAGGCGTGATTGATGGCTGTGCGACGAAGGGGGCTAGGGTTTAGTTGCGTTTCTGCTTCTGTTGGGCTGAGCTGGGCCTGAAGCAATTCTCTCTCTGTGTGTGCGGCCCATGGTGTTTTTTCTGCGGAGGAAACACTTCTCTTGCCCGAAAGTGAGCCATATGAAAAGAGATCGACGGCCCATGGACTTTTGCCGCTGCGCAGATAGTCCCCGTGAGCATTTCAAGTCCCGGCCTCTTCCTCTTTCTCCCCCTCCTTATCCCATCCGGCCATCCCCTTGTTGCTTCGCGATCAACAAAGTGGAGAGAGGCTTGAGAGTAGACGACGGAGACACGGAGGAATCAATCAAATGACTACAGGAGAGGGAATCTTGATGAGTGGCGTCGGCGTCGAGCACGCGGCGGATTGCCGATTGGAGCGGGGCGAGGTCATGTTTGCTCGAGGGGAGGGGGGGTTGGCGTGCGCTGATCGGAGCTGGAGAGTAGAGAAGCAACCACGGCCACCTGCAGCGGGGACACGCGCTTGGCGCTGGACAGGCAGCGGCCATCCGACATCCCTGTCAGCTTATCACCCGGCTGTGGATGAGCTCAGGTGATTAGATGCTGTGCGTGCTTTGCATGCCGGTGCCTTTCTTTGTCAGTGCCAGTACTCTACTGCCGATTATTCAGTCTTCTCTTTACTTTTAGGGCGGCCAGGAAAAAATGAAACAGCGCCGCAGCAGCAGGGCCGCCATGGTCGCTTTCTAGGTCGGGCATCGTCCTTCTCAGTCACGGGCTGTCACTTGCCAATTTGCCATGCTCCTCTCCGCTGTCGCGGATGCCGCGAACACGTTTCCCCGGTAAACTTGGCGCAAATCTTGGGGGCGGGCATGACATGACATAATCGATTAAGGACTGATGCCTGCTGGTGATGAATTGATTCTGAACTGATCAGCCAGCGGAAATGCGGAATCAATGGGCCGTCAGTTCCGGAGACAGCAGCTAGGGTGGGCACAATTTTCGGAACCCAAACCCGATATACCCGATCACTATCTTAGGTAGAAAGTGGAGAAACCCGAATTTAATTCGGAAAATTCGAGTATTCACTACTAGTACCCGAATTACCTGAGCTTTATTGAAAACCTAAAAGATCATGGCCCAATCCACTCACCTCACCCCACAACCCAAAAGAAATTTATTGGGTTGACTTGTTGATTGCTTGTTTGTTTGATTTGTATAATAATAGTGATATTAGTGATATGTTGATCTTACTTTTTTATTTGATCCCCTTTTCTACTTGTTACCTGATGGGAGGGATAAAGACTTAGCAGATGATCGGGTATTTCATAAAAATCTGAACCCGATATTTCGGGTACCCGAAAATTCAGGTTTCCCTTTTTTCAGGTAAAGATCGGGTAGTAGTTTTGAAAACCCGAATTATACAATACCCGAATTACCCAATCCAATTTTCCTGAACTACCCGAATGCCTAACCCTAGCAGCAGCAACAACAACTATAGATAGCCCTGGGCACAATTTCCCGAACCCGAACCCCGAACCCGAAATACTCGAACTCAATCCTGAAATACCCGAAACCCGATAATTCAGGTAATTTTTCAGGTATCAACTCTGAATATCCGAATTTATTTAGGGAAATTCGGGTTTCAACTTCCGTTACCTGAAGACCCGAAATATATTGAAGCCCAGCTGCACTTTTAGCCCACTCCATAGCTACACTTTCAGCCCACTCCGTCATTCACGGCGCTGATCTAACTGGAACCCAAGCACTGATCAGAATACCTCGTATCCACTCACCTATCTTCTCCCTGCGCTCCTCTCACCTCACGCTTTCCACCGCCGCCCGGCTCTCGGTGTCAGTCTCCCTCATGTGCGTGCTCACCCACGAGGCCACAACACGCCTAGATCCTGGGCTCCTTCCGTTGCAGCCTGCCCCCCTCGGCCGGCGGCTTGCAGCTCCTGCTACTTGCTCGATCCGCGTTGCCTCGGTGTCGACCGAGCGAACGGCTGCAAGTCCATGATGTAACATTGGACCAGGTGCCGATCAAAGTTTGGTTGGATCTCTGATTTTTTTGTGTCGACTTGTAAACAATTTTTAATGCTAGTGCTCTGTTATCCTTGAATGCTTCGTATCTTTTAGCCGATGTGAGATCTCCTACCTTTGTGTTTGTAAGCTTGTTAGCTTGTTGTGCGGCTTTATTACTTACTATTGACAATTTTTTGTTTTAGTTTCTTTTTGATTCATGCAAAGATGATACAAAATCTGGAAGCACGTGTATGCGCCGATACAATCTCACAGATTCTTATGTAGTTCGGGAATACCCGAACGTGAAATTTTGGATACCCAAATTGTCGGGTTGGTTTTTTTCTTTTTGGGGTAAATTTTGGGTAGCTATTTTGAAAATCCGAAATTTCTAAAACCCGAATTATCCGATCCGAAATTTTCAGGTTATCCGAATGCCCAGAGCTAGCTATAGCACCTGACCGAGACCGATCAATCATCGTACTACACGAGTCGAGTAGGAGGGTGTGTGCTCGAGACTCCTTACATGGGCCTGCACCCGGCACTAATCAACGTTGTCTCTGGCCGGCCGTTCCATCATCCGGCCGTGCCTTTTGCCTTTCTCTTATGGCGGTGGTCAGGGCATGATCGCCTCCTTTTCTTCGTCAACTCCTGCGTCCTGGCGTTCTCCCGTTCTTCTCCCCGGCGGCCTGGCGCGCCTCCCCTCTCTGTCTGCTCCATCGCATCAAAGGCAGAGACGACGCGCAGGTCAGGCGGCGTGGATACGATCCCGAGGACGATCGCCGCACCAGAGCAGAGCAGCTGGAGGCACGCTGGATGCATGGTGCATCGTCGCCAAAGCAAAGGAGATAGGGAGAAGAAAAAAAAAAGATGAAAGGGAACGAAAAGGAACCCGTGGAAACAGGGAGATGCCATTTGCGTCGATGTGATCGAAACAGCAGCTGCACCGGGGGGAGGGGGTAGATGGATAAAATGAAGAAAGGAAACGTGATCGGTACTGACGGGAGCGACCGGTGGAGGTGGAGTGGGTGCGGTGGAATCCGTCCTCGAGCTCGAGCCTGCCTGCCTGTCTGGTCGCGCCGTCGACTGGCCATCGCGTTTGAGTTTGACCCCGGGGTGGCCCACCCGCATGCTTATCCACTCGCCTCCGTCCATCCCAACGCACCCATCCATCGACAGGGACGTCGCACGGCTGCGAGAGAAAGGAAAAGCAAAGCCAGAAAATATCTCAGGTCTCAGCCCTGGAGCCTGCCTGCCTGCACCCAATCGCTGCACCTGCACCGGAGGAATCTCCCGTCCTTGCAGCTTGCAGGCAGGGGTGGCAAACTGCAGGTACTGCTGACTCCTGCCTGTACCGCCCCCGGAGGACACGGGACACTGACGGCAGATGCCCAAAACATCACTCTGACCCTGACCTCAGAATTCAGACCTGCGACGAGTTCAGCTCGAACCAATCACCCGTCACGCGCCCAACTCACATCATCCCTAATCATGATCAAACCACCGCCTGTCTGGCTTGGTTAGCACACTACTTGTTCGTAAAAACACAAGAGTATGCAGCAGTGGGTGTGCAGGCCTGCAGGGCGCAGGAGCCGGTCAGGTTTCAGAGGGTGTTCGATGCAGCGATTTATTTCTGATTCGGATCGCATCGGACATTTGATGTCAACTAGAGAGGCTAAATATAATTTAATTATAAAATTAATCATACAAATAGAGATTAGTTAACGATATAAATATATTAAATTTAATTAATTCATCATTAGTATATAATTAGTGCAGCATAATATTGTTAAATTATGTACTAATTAGGTTTAATAGATTCGTCTCGTGAATTATTATCTATTTATGCAATGAGTTTTATAATTAATTTATATTTAGTACTTTTAATTAGTGTTAAATATTCTAGAAATTTATTTTTTATTTTTAGTCTCTAAACAGTGGCCCACCTTTCACGACGGCCGCAGCAACGTCAGTGCGCGGAGTCGGTCAGACAGGCAGACAGCCGCGGCGGCAAGTCAAAGATGGCATGAAAACACGCAGGCCCCTGAAAAGCCGGGCAATTCCCAGGCGGAGCGTCCCGTTGGCGTCCTGACTGCCCACACCCCCTGCCACCCAAGTCATGCATGCCAAGGTTGCTACTCCTACTTCCCCCCAGCCATTAGCTTGACTGGTGTATCTCACAGCTTAAAATGCTCCTCCCCATCACCAGTATATCTGCACCATGAAAAGGCCATATCATCGTGAAGCTTTTCTGCCTTCTAGTTACATGATTATATTCAGATCACTATAGTACCACTACTTAAAAAAGAGAGTATGCTATTTGATAGAAAAAATAAGAGTTTCAGTTTTATATTAATCCGAAGATAAATCATGACCATGAAGAAAATTGCGTACAGAAAATGAACGTATGTAAACATGCTCATCAAGTGATTTAAGATAAAATATTGCAGCAGCAAGATCAACCCTAACCAGATCATACTAGGTATGAAAGACACGGTTAGGGACAGAAAACCGTATGTCTCTAGGCTGACCGGAATAACCGGGTAAAGAAGACAACGGCGACGATCAGCACCTCCACGCGCTTGACGACGCCGAGTCGCGCCCCACTGACGAGGAGGAAGACGAGCCGTGGCGACGAGGACGGCGATGTGGAAGCATTCGAGCAGTCGCGCAGAGCGCTTCCCAAAAACCTTATTCGCCCTCTCCCGGTGCAGGATCGCTGAGCATGAGGTTTCGGAGACCTGCTCTCCCGATCGCCGGTGCACGCCGACGAACGGGATGAAGTAGCGTACGCGGCGGCGCAGCAGGCAGGTCGAGGCGTGTTGTGCGTCGTCTGTTGTACTCTGTTTCTAGCCGGCACCCGTGCGTATTTATAGGAAGGAACCGCTGGGGTTTTTGGCGTCCCAAAAACTAAGTCGATTACGAGTCCCAAAAATTCCGCGCGTGAAATCCGTAATAGATTCAAAGTGGCAAAACAAATCTGCAAAAGGAAGCCGCGTTCCCGCAAGGATTGGACCGGATTTTGGCGGACCATTCACGCGCACGTCGCCCGTGCCCGGCCCGGCGAGTGAGCGCGTGCGTGTGTTCTTACTTCTTTCTCTCACCTACACTTGCAAGAGCATGGAGAACATCCAATTATTTAAGTTGGATTTACTCCACCTCCACTAGCAACGTGGGACTAACTTGTTGCCATACACCTTTGCACTAATGGGACTTTGAGATTTTATTGGAATTATTTGGATTTACATAATGGGCCTTTGCACTATTGGGCCCAAATATTCCAACATTATTGTGCTCCATCTGGCGAAAGTGATAGGATACTATCATGGACACAGGCTGTATAACGTCTGATTACTAATTAGCACTGGTGCAGCAGCTACCGGTCCAAGTGGATGCATGTAACAGAAAAAAGAAGCTAAAATAGACGTATTCATCCCTCAACTATCGTCCGAGGGTCAAATTTGTCCATCAACATCAATTTAGTCCTTCAACTTCTATTTTCAGATCAATCTCATCCCTCGTCCTAGTTGGTCGTCCATGTTAACATACCACATCACTCTAGATATGTTTTCCGATAACTCAGCACTAGCAAATATCATATATGTCTCCTCCATGTATTACAAGATCACTCAAACTCCATCTATCTTATTCTCTCTCATCTTGCACTCAGTCTAACATTGAGTAAATTGGAGAGCAAACCATATTTCAGAGAAAATAAAGGATCAGTGGTGACCTCAACAATAGATGAAGGAGGGCAGAGGGGATGCAAACAAGAGATATATAGGATATTTTGGTATTGATAACTTCACCTAAAATACTTTTAGGATGATGTGGCATGCCAACGTGGACGGCCACCTAAGACGAGGGACAAGATTGATCCGAAAATAGAAGTTTGAGGACTAAATTGGTCCATTTTAAAGTTGAGGGACGAATCTAACCCTAGTTGCTCATTATTAATCACAGCAATTATATTCTCAGATGGACATGGCACAGAGCCACAGAGGAGTGTGGTTGAGGAGACCAAGAGGGGTGCGATAGCGGCGGTCCCATCTTGGATGCAGGAGACACACGCTGCAGCTATGGCGTTAACCAACGCTAGGGTGCCTGTCATGGCAGCGGTTGGAGGGAAGACGAAGCCCGGGGGGGTGTTGAAGGTCCGCTGCGCAGCGAAGAGGCTATGGCCGCCGCCGCTCGCTCGCGCTGGTGGCATCCGTGGGACCATCCGGTCCCAGCAGCAAGCTAAGCGGGTCAGAGCGCTCCCAAGTCCCATCTCTCGGGGCCCTCGGTGCGAATGCGTGATGCAGCAGGGATCGAAATGGTCAGCGGATCAGGAGCGATTGATCCTCCGATTAGAGTCTCGTGGTAAACTGTAGCATTCCGCATTGACCCAGCTTTTCAATTTGTGCTTTTTAGGGCTTCCGAGCGAGTGTGACTGCCTCTTAAGAATTTTTTCCCCATTGACCCTTTCAGTGCGCTCTCAGGAGTCCATAGTTTGACTCCTATGGTAAGCAAATGCGGCCTCTTTTCAGATCCAGTCAAATGCAGAGTATATAGCTACGCCCTCGCTCTCATGGCCGGCTCAAAGCAAATCTGCCATCGTGAGCAACCCCCCTCCCTCCTCTCTCACACTCTCACACAATGTTATTGTTGGCTGCAGGTCATCTTCAGTACACACCAGTGGCGGAGGACGCCGAAAATTTTAGGTGTGGTGGGGCTGCGGGCGGCGGCCGGCGGCCGGCGGCGCGCGGGGCTGCGGGCGGCGGGCGGGCGGGGGCGGGGGCGGGGGCGCGGGGCTGCGGCGGCGGGCGAGCGGCGTGCGGGGGGCGGCGGCGGGCGGACTCGGGAGCAGAGCTGCAGAGTGGGGAGCTGGGGATAGGGTTAGATTTCTTTTAGTTGGGCTGGGCCAGACCGAGGTATGGCGAGCGCCACATCTCGCCACACTGGACCCTCCGCCACTGGTACACACGGTTCTATTACCAGTTCCCAAAAGATAGATTTCAATGTGACGCATTAAAATAATTTTACACGATACATTGTTAACAACTCAATTGTACTTTCCTGATTATGCAGTATGTGATCGGGTGCTTGGCGCAGTCCTCACCTTGCAAAAACCTCACAGCACAAGAGGGTTTGTGCACCGGCACTGGCTGCTGCCAGGTTGCACTCAGCAGCAGCCTGTCCTACCACAGTATTTCCTTCAGCGATGCTAATGCATCTGAGGGGAATGCAAGTGGCACGGATGGCGAAAGGCACTGCAGATACACCACGGTAGTGGAGGCCAACAAATTTAGATTCCACACAGCATATTTGAACGCGACGACCTTCTGGGATGAGCACAATGGTGATTGGTGAAGTCCCGATGATTCTAAACTGGGTTGTTGGCAATGAGACTTGCGATGTTGCCAAGAAGGATACGGCGTCCTACGCCTGCCGTAGCAGCAACAGTTACTGCGTCAATTCAACCAGTCGTTCTGGTTATCTCTGCAACTGCCCTGAAGGCTACCAAGGCAATCCTTACCTTCCTGGTGATGGCGGATGTCAAGGTCTGTATTACAAACATTACTGGTCCATACATAATTCAATCTGTGGAGCTAATTGAATTGTTGATTTCTGAGATTGTGCTACCCCTTTTGTGATTTTCACAGACATCAACGAGTGTGCCCTTAGTACACCTCCATGCCCTGGGCGTTGCATCAACACACAAGGCGGTTTCTACTGCCAGAACACAAAGAATTAAAGCTTCTCACACTCTGGCACAGCGATAATATCAGTTGGTAAATCCCTCTTGTGCAGTTGCCTTATCGATTTTCTCTTGCACAGAAACGGTATCATTAACAATCTGAAAACATGCAGGCCTAAGCGTTACAGTTGTCACACTGGTCATTGCCATCACCTGCTCATATTTGATCCATGAAAGGAGGAAATTGGCCAACATCAAGGAGAAATACTTCCGACAACACGGGGGCCTGCTACTGCTGGAGCAGATAAGCTCAGGGCAAGGCACTACATTCACAATCTTCGCAGAAGCAGAGCTCATGGAGGCAACGGACCAGTTTGATGATAAGAATGTCCTTGGCCGTGGTGGCCATGCGACTGCCTACCAAGGCACTCTCAAGAACGGCAGTGCAGTTGCGATCAAACGGTGCATATCTATGACTGATGACAGCGCAAGAAAGAGTTCGGCAAGGAGATGCTCATTCTATCCCAGGTCAACCACAAGAACATCGTCAAGCTCCTTGGCTGCTCCCTCGAAGTAGAGGTGCCAATGCTAGTCTATGAGTTCATCCCCAACGGCACACTGTTTCACTTCATTCATGGCAGCAATGGCAGCCATAACGTCCCCTTCTCCACTCGGTTAAGGATTGCCCATGAATCTGCCCTAGCCTTGGATTACCTACACTCATGTGCATCTCCTCCAATCCTTCACGGTGATGTGAAATCCCCCAACATACTTCTTGATGATAATTACTCCGGAGCATCGATGATGGCACCAACTGATGAGTCCCAATTTGTCACTCTGGTGCAAGGGACCTGTTGGGTACCTGGACCCCGAGTACATGCAGACTTGCCAACTGACAGATAAGAGCGACGTCTACAGCTTCGGTGTCGTTCTCCTGGAGCTGATTACGGGCAAGAGGGCTCTCATCCTCGAAGGGCCTGAGAGCGAGAGGAGCCTTTCCATGAGGTTCTTGTGCGCTTTGAAGGAGGGAAGGCTCATGGACGTGATAGATGACCACATCAAGGGTGAGGAGAACGATGGGCTGCTCGAGGAGGTCGCCGACCTTGCGGGGCAGTGCCTGGAGATGGCTGGTGAGAACCGCCCAGCGATGAGAGACATCGCTGAGAGGCTTGACAGGTTAAGGAAAGTGATGCAGCACCCGTGGATGCAGCGTGACCCCGAGGAGATGGAGAGCTTGCTCGGAGTTAGGGAGCCGTCGGTGGCTGGCGTGGAGATGGTCAGCATTATGTTTGTCACCATGGAGAAGAGCGTTGGTTCACTGGAGTTTGGGCGGTAGATTTGAACCCATCAAAACTCTTGGCATGTGTCGGTGGCGAACACACTGGACGAAGAGTGGTCGGGCTCGGTAAGCGTTTCCAGGTGGGCTTGCGCAGCGTGACCCAAACAATCGTGAGCCTGTGCACCACAAAATTCTCGGGTGGCCCAACCTAACCCAGGCTTGGCCTGGCACGAAGCCCATCCGGTAAACCCGTCGATCATCATCGACCTTCGCTCCGCTGCGCCGTGCAGTTGTGCAACTGACGTGTGGGACCTGCACTCCGCTGGTCCAGGCGTCAGTGGCAGAACTGCACGTGTAGGAACTGCATCGGATCTCGTGTCCCCCTCGCAAGGGCGGCGAATCGATGATGCGGCCGTGGGCCCACGGCGCGCGCTGACTGGGCCCCCCGAGCTCGAGGTGCCTGGGTGGACTGTGGGCCGGCAGGGCCGTCGAAGCCGTGTGGGCTAGTTGAGATAATGCGGCCCGCCGCGCCACCGAAGCTACTGGGCGGCCCAACCAGAGCGCAAGTGCGCAACGCAAGACGTGCCGATCTGGCGGTCGATAGCGTGGATGGAGACAAGCTGGAATGGTTCAGATACCACGGAGCGTCCGAGGGTCGGTGGGCGTCCGGACTCCGGAGGCGACGGCTGGGCGGTCGTCGGTGACCATGGCGGCCGCAGCCCACGACGACGAGCGGCGGCGACGAGGGGAAATGCGAGGTTAGTCCAGGACTCCTGTTCCACTCCCAGATCCCAATCTACCGCAATCTTCCATCGTTTGCTTCTCCTACGAAATCCATTCTCTATACTCAAATCTCTTGTCAGTCCCGAATAAATCTAGGAGATGTAATGTAGCCGATTGGAATGGGACGCATCTGCTTCTAGTTGCAAGTTTTATTTGTTCGATGAGGAGGGAGAAGTATCTTGGAAAAATCGACTACACTATATTTTGTCAAGGTGGAGTATTTCTAGCCGTCCATTCCTGGTCAATGAATCTCCTACATATCAATGATTCTTTCCACATACTTCTTGCCGCATGAATCTCGATGCAACATTATTTTCCGGGTTGGACATGGCACCAATCATGCAGGTTGTTAGCCTTGATTGTTGTAGATTGACTTGATATTTGTTCTACTTGTGTCATGTAATTCACCATGTACATGAAAGCTTTTCTAGTCTAGTGGTTACAGCTTTATCCAGCAGGTCCGGGTCCGAATCCTCACATGAGTGAATTTATGGGGCTGGTTTTTAAAAAAAAAGTCCCCTCAGCAGCAAAGCTAGAGTTTGGAGTTTTTTCTAAGCCTGGAGAAGATTGCTTTTTAATGAAACATCGTTGTCAATCTTAACCCCACTGGTCTTGTTTTTTTTAATTAAGCATGCACATGTTCGTATATATGGCATCAATGATAATTGATAAGCGATCAATGTCGCCTGGAAACATTCTACTCAATTCACTTTCATATTTATCTCAAATCGATTGACTTGACTCCATGAATTGAACATGTGTGGCCTATATTTAGGCAAAAGTTTCCCCGATGGTACTTTCATCGCTGTTACTGTAGGTCTGTAGCACCCAGTTGTTTAATTCTCTGGAAGAATTGTTCAATATTTTGTCCTGAGGTGGAGGTTCGAGTTAGAAGATGCTTCACGGGATAGAAACAGCCATGACCCTGTCCAAGGGTCCAAAACCGTAGCATGTATTAGAGGGAGACCAAATGATCATCTCATTTTACAGCCGAAAAAAGGCTGCTGGCTGATAACAATAAAGCAGGCAATGGACTAGTATATATAGAGATTAAGGGGTTGTTTGGTATGGAGGGGCTTATTATAAGTCTATAAGGCTATCTCCAGCAATATTTCCCTTCCAATTACCCATATTGGGGGAAAAACACGTGGGGCCATCTCATCCTTCCCCCATCGGTAGACACGGTTCCAGCAGTGCAACCCATCCGTCTCCCCCGTACTCGCATGCGTAGAGAGAGGGTCGCAGGGTCTGCCGCCACGTGTCGGTAGCAGAATAGCCAACGCGGGATGGGGGAGAGAGAGGGCACCCGTAGGAATGGGAGACCGCGGGGTGCACCCGGATTTTGGGGGAGAAATTTGAGGTACTACTGGAGATGTGAACAGTACCAAAAATCCCATATTTTAGGAGAAATGGGGAGATGGGGGATGTTGCTGGAGATGGCCTAAGCTCCTCAAATGGAGGAGTTTTGAGGGGCTTATTATGAGCCCAAAGTGGTTTACGAGCCCAAAGTGGTGTTTGATTATAGCAGTTTATAAAAGCCCCTGTAGTTGGTAATGACCTTTCTACCTCTTATTAATACCCCTGTAGGTGAGGGAGACAAGGGTAGTGGGAGGAAAGATGGGATATTTTGATAGGGCCTATAAAAAATAAGCCCTATAAGCATCTCTTGGAGGGGCTTATGGGGCTTGTGGGCACGAGCCTCACCTATAAATATGATGGATAAAAAAGAGGCTTATTAGGGGCACACGTAGTATTGGAATTGACCCTTCTTCATCGTCTCCTTCCCAACACTCTCCTCCACGCGCAAGAAGACTCCAGGCCGCCGCCGCCACCATGCTAGCCCCTCCTCACGCGGAGGTCGAGCCCATGAGCGGGTGGGCCTCGCGGCGGCGGAGCTTAGGGCCAGCGGGGATGAGAGAAGGGAGGTGGCGGAGGAGGGGTGCAGGGAGCGGTGCGGTAGATGAGATTCGCGGTGGCGCAGGGGGCTGGCGCGGCGGCGAAGGACCATGGTGGAGCGGTGCGGCGGACGAGGTCGTGGCGCCGTAGGAGGGGTCGGCACGCGCGGTGGAGGGTCGCGGTGCAGGGGCTGGCGTGGCGGTGGAGGGTCACGGTGCAGGGGCTGGCGTGGCGGTGGAGGATCACGGTGCAAGGGCCGGGGCGTCGGAGGGTCGCGATGCATGGGGTTGGCGTGACGGCGGAGGTTCATGGCGTAGGGGGTGGGGCGGTTGAGAAGGGTCGTAGGGGGCCGGCGCGGTGGCGGAGGGTCGCGTCACAGGATCCTGACGGCGGCGGAGAGTCGCGGAGGAGGACGGTTGCGGCGCAGGAACCCGGCGTGGTGGAGACACGAAGAGATGAGAGGGAGAATGATTCAGTCAAATATGGAGGGGGAGGGTTCAGAATAGTGGGAGGAGGAAGCCCGACAAGAGGAATGAAAAACAGATGAATGGAAAAAAAAAACACATGAATCGAGGATGAGTATAGTGGGAAAATAGAGGATTGGAAAATTAAAAAAAAAGTAGAATGAGGTGTTTGGAACGCAGGAACTCAAAATACAGGAAACCAAATAGATAATAGTGATATCACTACATTAGGATTTGGAACTTTTACATTAATTGATGTCTTTTCCTTTTCTACCTCTCTTGCACGTGGGCCCCTTTATCCACGAACCGGTACTCCCTACGGCAGTCATCATCCAACAATGCTCAGCGCCGGCTCTCGTCCTGTTCAAAATCAATCTCTCTCTCTCTCTCTCTCCCGCTCCCGCTCCCGCTCTCTCGCTCTCTCTCTCTCTCTCTCTCTCTCGCTCGCTCGCTCGCTCCCTCCCTCCCTCCCTCCCTCCGTCAACGAGGAGGAAGCGGCTGCAAGTCATTGGAGGTGGCACGAGCCTCGGCAGCAAGCTGCGCGGCGGGAAATTGGGAGGCCCGCGGCGGCGCGAGATGGTGAAGCCACGAGCCAGCGGTAGCAGCTTCTCCGACAAGCGATGACTAGCGCAACAGTAGCCGGGTAGCAAGGTTGGAAGCGCCACCAGCCAGAGCCCCTCCAAGTGCTTTGTCTTCTCGCCCTACACACCCCTGCTCGGTCTGTTTCACCGGCGCGCCTCGGACTTGCGAAAAAATTGAAGTCGGACCGGATGTTTTAATTCCTGCGTTTTGTGAATGAAAGGGAACCTTTCCAGAGGAACGGGAATGAGCGTTCCTCCATTCCAAACAGCGCATGACGTCAGCACAACAAAGGATTGTGATTCCTTTAAAATTCCTTTGGAAAAACTCCAATCCAAACCGGCCCTGAAGCTTTTTTCCAATTCAATTCCAATTCTTAAAGGGAAAATTAGATCCATACCATTAAAAGATTTCTCTTTAGATATTTAGCACCAAAAGATCACAAGTTATAGATATATAGCATTATGTTTCCTTCCGTTGCTAGCATCATTTGTTTTTCTTTCTTTTGCCGATTAGCAATTTGTCAGCTTTCAGTTTTGCCTTCCGACTAAAATTACTCAGGTGCAAGATGCGCTCGTTGCCCCCCCACCCTCCCTCCGCCGGCCAACTCATGCTACGGATGACCGCGCGACAAAAGCAGGCAGCCGGCACAGTCGCAGTTCTTCAATCGCTGCACCGTCATGCCGTCAGCCGAGAAAGTTTTGTGTCTCAAGAGCTTGTTTCCTTTGATCGGTTTTAATTTTCTTGGTTTGTATTGCTCGTTCCCGTCTCCATTTTGATATCTGCGCAGGCGACGGAGAGAGCTGAGCCCTGCTACCTCCTTTTGCTCTAAGCGATGAACTGCTTCCCCCTCCGCTGTTTCAGCAGCAATGTAAGAAGGGCAAGGGCGAGTTAAGAAGGGCAAGGGCGAGAAAAAGGCAAGAGCGGCCAGCAGCGCTGGCGTCCCCGGCGACCACCTTGTTCCCTCCATTCTTTCCGTGGGCACACACTCCAACCTATTCTTCTCCATGGCATCGTCAGCCGTCGACACCTGTCTGTCCGAGGACTCGAGCACCGCGGTGCGGGCTGCGGCGAGCAAGTCGTCGGGTTCAAACATCGGGCTACTAGTTCAACGAGCGCACATGCACCTAAGTAGGTTTGGCCGGAGGGTAAAATTGGAAGCTGGCATATTGCTAATCGGCAAAAGAAAGGAAAACTGAGGTTGCCAGCGACTAAAGGGAACATAGTGCTACATATCTATAACGTTGTGATATTTTGATGCTAAATATCTAAAGGGAAATCTTTTGATAGTAAATAGCTAAAGATTAGTTCTTTTAGTGGTACGAATCCAATTTTTCCATTCTTAAACCATCCAAACACAGCTGATACGAAATTCTTTCAGTACCAATTCCAAATTCTTAGATTCAATATCTACAGCCAAACGGTGTGTAAGTGTCAATTAAAAAATATTTAGATTTGATTTTTAAGAGTAGAATGCGCCTTGTATTTCTTTAACGGCATCTCCACTTAGAGCCGACTGACCACCGGTCACGGGCGCTTGATCTTGTTAAGTGAATAAATCTTTTTCGGCTAACAACGAAGAATGTGAAGCAAAATGTGCCCGGCCTGGCGCCAGGCTCGATAAGCCCTTTTGTTTTTGCTGGGCTTGGACAGCGTGACAAGAGCCCGATATAAAAATGGAAAAAGTTCATTCAACCCCCTCAACTATTGAAATCGTCCAATTTACTCCTCTCAACGGTCTAGAAAAGCGATTTTGCCGATGTGATACCATATCAGCAATCCTTCATAGCGCCACATCAGACACAGGGGTAAATTGGACCGTGTTGATAGTTTAAGTGGTAAATATTTTTTTAGAAAATATATGCCATTAAAATTCCTAAATCTGGTTTCATCACAGAAAAATATGAAAAGTTAGTTTCATACTTCTTTCTAAAACTATGCTCTATCTTCCGGTTCCTAGTTAGAAGTTATTAGATCTTTCAAAAATGCTTTGATTAAAATTATTTTTATTTCCAAATTAGAATTATGTATTTTTCAACTCGGCTCATTTAGCTCGTCTGAAATTTAGCCTCAAACAATACAGGAGATGATAATAAATAAGTTAAGATCACTTACAATAAATAATAGAACCAACTTTTAGAAAAAAATTAAAGTATGACCATAGGATCTCAATAGTTTTTAACTAAACACTATAAATAGAGCATGATTTTAGAAAAAAAGAAACTAGTTTCATATATTTGTGAGCTAAAATGAATTTTTTGGAGACTAAACTAGATTTTAAGATTTTTAATTACATATGTCCTCTAAGAAAAAATATTTTGTAGCTATTTTTGATAAAGTCTAGTTGACCGCACTAAACTATCAATACGGTCCCATGTACCTCCTTATGGCTGATATGGCGCTACGTAGGATTGCTGATACGACGCTATTTCGGCAAAGCCGCCTTTTGAAACTACTGAGTGGGGTAAATTTAACGGTTTCAATAGTTGGAGGTGTTGAATATCCAGTTTTTGGATTGAAGGGGTAATTTGATATCTAAGGGGGTTGAAAGGACTTTTTCCTATAAAAATTATGTCTGGCCCATACCAGCCAAAAATAATTGGGCGGCCCAACTAGAGATCAGCCCGAATCTGCTTAGGACGACGAGTCGACGACGGTGACTCGGTGAGGGCAAAGCGCAAGTGCGCCACACGGGCCACGGCCGTCGCGAGGAGGCGGCCGAGAGCCGCGCGGGTGGACGGCGACAAGCTGGTAGGGTTCAAAGACCACGGAGGGTTGGCTGGGCGTCCGGCGGCGACCGCTGGCTGGACGACGGTGACCATGGCGGCCGCTGCCCACGATGACGAGAGGCGGCGACGACGGGAAGTGCGAGGTTAGTCCGGTTCTATTCCCAAATCCCAGTCTCCGGTTGACCGGTTCTACTCCCAGATCCCAATCTACCGCACTCTTCCATCGTTTGCTCCCTATACGAAGAAACATTCTCTATACTCAAATCTCATGTCAATCCCAATTCCCAAATAAATGGGAATTCCCAAATAAATGTGACCGATTGAAATGGGATGGTTCCGCTTCTAGTTGCAGATTTTGATTAGTTATTCGATGAGGAGTGAAGGATATTTTGGGAGAAGCAACTACTCGATATTTGTCGCAAGCTGTTGACTTCACCATATACTTGAGGTCGTCAGTCTTTTCGACTTTAAACATGCGTGGCCTATATCATGTTCAAGTTTCCACGATGATACTTCCATCGCCATCACTGTATGTCTGTAGCATCCAGTTGTTTGATATCTAGCGGGACTTTTCAATATTTTGTCCTGAGGTGGAATTTGGAATTGGAGGATGCTTCACTGATTGGAAATAGCCATGACCCGTCGAAGAGTCCAAAACAGTAGCATCTACTTGGCGGAGACCAAATAATCATCCCATTTTTCGGCAAAAAGTAAAAGACTAGCTCATTGACAAAGTAAACGCTGGGCTAGTATATATAGGGACTAACATACCTGTCGTATGTGCTCATCAATCAAAACAGACATTGCTACACGCCATAGCACACCATGAACTACTATTAGAAGAAGCATCTAATTGTTTGATTCTCTAGAAGGATTGTCCAATATTTGTCCTGATTTGAATGTTGGAACTGGAAGATGCTTCACAGAATCGAAACAGCCAAGACCCTGTCAAAGGATTCAATCACATAGCGTGTGTTTGGTGGAGACAAAACAACGGTCCTATTTCTCAGCAAAAATGAAAAGGCTGGCTGATTAAGCAAGCGTGGACTAGTATATAGAGAGACTAGTGCGCCCTGTGCTCAGGAAGTCATGAATCCAAGCACATATTGTGAGACGCCATAGGAAACCATGTATCACTACTACAAGAACTCCACCTACAGAGCAGCTGCGCTTCTACTGCTACTCTTCAGCCTCACAGGTGAGCTGCAATTTCAAGCCAAGGCGGTGGCTTTGCCAAGCTCCAGCTGCCCAGAGAGCTGCGGTGATGTTAAAATTGTATACCCATTTGGTATTGGTGTGGACTGTGCTAGAGAAGGATTTGATCTCGAGTGCAACAAGACTGACAATGGCCATGCCAATATAACATTTTTTGGCACCATACCATTGGTGAATATATCACTGCTCGATGGCATGATTCGGGTGAGGCACCGCATCTCGTCCATGTGCTACAACCACTTGAACAGGAGCATTACCTATAGGAATGGGGGCCTGGAACTTGGTAACCCGTCATTCACATTCTCAGAACAGCTCAACAAGTTCACAGTTATCGGCATCAACACACTCGCATACATGTTGGGCTCTACTGTGAGTTATGTAGTATTCTGTATTGATAATTTTATGATGTATACTAGGCTCTGCATACAAGAAAATTCATGAATGAGATTTATTTCTAGCGATATTTTCAATTCTTCAGCACCATGGACTAGAGAATTGTTATGCTGCTAAAAGACTGAATGTTGTTGTTTATATGCAGCAAGTCCTTGGGTGTCTATCACAGTCCTCACCCTACAACAACCTCATGGCACGGGATGAGGTTTGCGACGGTGTTGGCTGCTGCCAGGTTGCGCTCTCCAGCAACATGTCCTACTACGAAATGGATTTCAATGAACGGTACAACACCTCCAACGTAAGCATCACAAAAAATACAGATTACTGTGGCTATGCTGTGATGATGGAGACTGATGCATTCAAGTTCCGTACAACATATCTGAACAATGGAGTCTTTTGGGATGAGGATCGTCGTGTCCCAGTGATATTGAACTGGGCAGTGGGCAACGAGACCTGTGATATTGCCAGGCAGAAAAAAGATTCATTTGCTTGCCGCAGCAATAACAGCTACTGCATTGATTCGAGAAATGGTCCAGGTTACCTCTGCAACTGCAGCACAGGCTACCACGGCAATCCATACCTTCCTGATGGTGATGGAGGATGCCAAGGTCTGTGTTGCAAGTGTACATTTTGAAGTTTTGATTGATGCATATAAACACAATGAACAATTCCTCAAAAGTCAAAAAAATATATAATAAAGCATCTTACGCGCTACTTTACTTGCAGAGCGTAGCTCTAACTCTCCAAGTATCATATTCATACTCTGTATGCAGATATTAATGAATGTGCTACCAACGAACCTCCATGTGATGGCTGCATCAACACACCTGGAAGTTACTTTTGTCCAAATCAAAAGCCTTCATCAGGTTCCTCACACTCAGACTCCACAGTTCTAGTTGTTGGTAAATCACTCGGTCTCTCTTTATTTTCCCAGAGATTTAATCTGCACATGATTGAGTTGGAATAATAATGACCTGAAAACTACACAGGTCCAAGTATTGGGGTTGTAATTGTGGTAATAGCCATCACTTGCACATATGTGATCCGTGAAAGGAAGAAGCTGGCCAGTATCAAGCAAAAGTATTTCCAGCAGCATGGTGGAATGCTTCTGTTGCAGGAGATGAGCTTAAAGCAAGGAACTGCCTTCTCTATCTTCACTGAAGCAGATCTCACGGAGGCAACAAACAAGTTTGACGACAATAATATCCTCGGCCGTGGTGGCCATGGTACCGTCTACAAAGGCACGCTCAAGGACGGCAGTCTAATCGCAGTTAAACGATGTGTATTAATGACCAGCGAGCAGCAGAAGAAAGAGTTCGGCAAAGAGATGCTTATCCTATCCCAGATTAACCACAAGAACATCGTTAAGCTCCTGGGGTGCTGCCTTGAAGTAGAGGTTCCAATGCTAGTCTATGAATTCATCCCAAATGGCACCCTGTTTCAATTCATCCATGGTGACAATGGCTCCCACAACATCCCCTTCTCAACTCGGATACACATTGCCCTCGAGTCTGCCCTGGCCTTAGCTTACCTTCATTCATGGGCTTCGCCTCCAATCCTTCATGGGGATGTCAAATCGTCCAATATACTTCTCGATGAGAACTATGCTGCAAAGGTATCAGATTTTGGGGCCTCCATACTAGCGCCGGCTGACAAGTCCCAGTTCATGACACTGGTTCAAGGAACTTGTGGGTACCTAGACCCTGAGTACATGCAGACATGCCTGCTGACAGATAAGAGTGATGTATACAGCTTCGGTGTTGTCCTCCTAGAGATGCTCACTGGCAAGACAGCCTTCAACCTTGAAGGTCCGGAGAATGAGAGGAGCCTTTCGCTTCGCTTCTTGAGCGCCATGAAGGAGGGCAGACTTATGGATGTTATAGACGACCAGATCAAGAGTGACAGTGACGCCGGGTTGCTCGAAGAGGTTGCAGAGCTGGCGAGGCAGTGCCTGGAGATGGTTGGCGAGAGTCGTCCGTCAATGAACGATGTCGCCGAGAAGCTGGACAGGCTGAGCAAGGTCATGCAGCACCCGTGGGTGCCGGCGCAACGTGACCCTGAAGAGATGGAGAGCCTGCTCGGGGAGTCTTCGGCGGCCAGCTTGGAGATGATCAGCACAGGGAATTTCAGCATGGAGAAGAGGATTGTGCAAGGGCTCCTGGAGTCTGGACGTTAGAGTTGGCCCCATCATGCCATGGATTCACAGTGATCATCTTAATTCTTATGGTTATTTTTAGTATGTCTGTACTTATTTTCTGTTGGCTGGTAATGTATGTTACGTATGCATACAGTATGTCAGTATTCACATGTAGCTCCTTTGTTACTTTGCTTTTGGGAGGATTGGTGATTTCATTTGCTTGGATACATGTATATAACAGCTCTAAGGGTATACAAGAGAATATTGGATTTGCTGAGGTGTCCAATTGTCTAACTGTCATGGCTCATGGCATGGTTGAGTTCACTCACTATTGGAGTGTGGCACCATTTTGTCTTGTAAAGCCTCTGTCAAATTTTTCTCATTTGCCATTTGGCTGATTGGCATGCTGGATGAAGGATTTAGGAAGCAAAACGGGCCTGGCCTCATTATGCTCGACAAATGTGTTTCCTGGGCCCAAAATAATTTGCGCCAGAAATAATCGGGTGGCCCAACTAGAGCTCAGCCAGTGAGCGAGCCCAGACACGAACTTTGCAGGCCCGCTATGCTTCCAACGGAGGCCGATTTCCGTCTGACTTTTTTTTAAAGGCTTTAAAAAAAATAAAATTCGAAAAAGGGTGCCGATCGGTAAAAATTCGGAAAATGGTACCTCCCGCCCGAACAACGGGCGGGAGGCGTGGGGCCGGAGACCTCCCGCCCATCCAGCGGGCGGGAGGTTCCAAAACTATTAAGAGGCCCCTCCCGAGGGCCTCTTCGGGAAGAGGCCCCTGACGCATTCCGCCCGCCCAACGGGCGGGAGGTGCCTTATTTTTTGAAATTTATTTTAGAATTTATATTTTACAAACTATTTAAAATTTATACTTTTTTAAAATATAAGATTTATTCGCCATACTCTTTTGTATACATAAAAAATTTAGTTTAATTTTACGAAGAAGATTACGGTATCTAAAACTCATATGGAGATGGTTAAGCGATAACGTTTTGCAACGTAGAATCCAAATATTACTATAGTACGATACATCAAGCTATTAAAAATAAAATAGTATGATAACAAATAAGTTTAAATATACAAATACCAAGTCACAATTACAATTACAAACACACATAATGATCTATTAAAATTCAATGCGGCATATATTACAAATACACATAATGGTCTATTAAAATTACAAATATACATCCAGATCTGATACAAACTCAACGCGGCAAATATTACATATGAGCAAA
Source organism: Panicum hallii (assembly GCF_002211085.1). Lineage (NCBI taxonomy): Eukaryota > Viridiplantae > Streptophyta > Magnoliopsida > Poales > Poaceae > Panicum > Panicum hallii. Next base: position 49,641,949 of record NC_038045.1, read on the forward strand.
CAACGTTGAAATAAAATTACAACTAACCGATGCTTGATGTCATAGTAGCACTCGATCGGCGACGTCTGCCACTCCTTGATGCAACTGGAGGTCTTCCATCTGTAGCATCACCTGTAGAACCAGCTTCAGCAGAACTAGACCCAATATTATTATTTGGACAACGTTTATACGTGTGTCCACTCTGATTACATGCACTGCAGCACTGTATCCTCGGACGGAGCTCTGACTCATCCATGTCATTACGAATACGCCGTGTCTGACGGCGCCCTCTTTTAACCCGAGCTGTTCTCGAGTCTGAAATATATATATCACAGGATTCGCTGTCTCAGTGAACGATCCAACCATACGGAACCCATAGATCTCATACTGCCACGTGCTGGTAATTGTCTCCTTTCTGAAGTAATAGGAAACATGTATATCGACAGGATATCCAATATCCGCACAAGCAGCCATTTCATGAGAACAAGGTATGTACAGCAACTTTGGCCTTATGCATGAGCAGCAATAAGTTCCATCAAAATTGAGGATGCAATTATTTACAGGAGTTTGACGTCTCATGCCACGTCGTGCTCTGTCTTTGGAAGCTACCTCAAACTTAAGTTCCTGTGTACCACATTGCCGTACGTGGTGTAGCTGGACGCTAGCTGCCTTCTTAGTCATATAATCTGTCATCATTTTCCTAAAATATCTGTCAGAATCTTGCATGTATGCCTAATTTTTAGCGAACCGATTCATAAAGTAATCGGTACATCCGCGGACGATAAATTCCACAATTGCAACCAGTGGAAGCCCACGAACACCTCGCATCACCCAATTGTAAACCTCGGCGAAGTTGGTGATCATTACGCCGTACCTTGCACCATCGGCGAAGCGTGAGTGGTATGATTTATGACGCACTGAACACTCACAGTGTGTGTCTCCTGATTAATACTTAATCCCCTCATTAACCAGTTGCATAGGGATTCAAATGTCTTCTCGTGGGGTCTGGTAATTCCTCTGACCGCACAGTTGAATTCACTTAAATCTACCCCATTCGGCCCATAAATCACATTTCCTTTTCCGTAATATATACTAAAAATACCCTTCTCGGAAGATATATCTGTCAATCATTAATAAACTAGTTATACTACATATTAATACACAACGACCCTAAGTTTCAGTGATTCCTAGATTATATTTTTCAGATTTTAAACTACTCTGAATATAAATTATACTAAAAATAATTGAAAATACTAAAAACTATTCAAAACATAACTGCCCTAACAAATATTTTCTGGATTATAGTTATTTTCAAGTAATTATACGACTAGAATGATAATATACCTCCAAACCGACATGTGAACAGGGCTTCGCCGTTTGCTCTTCTCTCTTCCTCTCCTTATTTTCTTTTTTTTTCTTCTGATTTTTGCTGAATAAAATGGAAATTTAGGGACAGGTGGGGGGCTTATATAGCCAGGGGGGACCTTCCGCTCGTTGATCGGGCGGAAGGTCCCCGGCCCCACGCCTCCCGCTCGTTGATCGGGCGGGAGGTACCATTTTTCGAATTTTTATCAATCGGCACCCTTTTTCGAATTTTTCTTTAGACCCTTTTTTTTTTAAAAAAGTCGTTTCCGTCTCCCACTCTCCCGTGTCCATCGAACAGAGGCGAAGATGCTCCCGACGGTGAGCGAAACACGGCCGCGGAGCACGGGACGCACCGAAGTCCGCGAGGACACACCCGCTCGACTTGCGATGGCCGCCGGTGGGCGACGACGCCGAAGCCTACAGGGCTTGACATCGCGTGAAGGGTGGTTGGGCACGGCGTCCGGAGGCGACGGCTGGCGGGACGCGGGCGGACATGGCGGGCACGGCGTTCGACGGGGTGGGGCAGGACAGGGAGCGCCAGGTTAGGCTGGTTCTACTCCCAAATCTCAACACCGCAATCTTCTATCAGTTGCTTCTCGTACGAAACAGGAAACACCCTCTCAATCCCCCCAAATACCAATCCACCAAGGGATTAAGCTGCTTTCGTACTAAATTAAGCTGCTTTCGGTCGGCAAAATCAAGGGATTGAAATGTTCCACGTCTCCTAGTCCCCAAGCAGTCCACATTCTGTTTTAGTTAAAGTGAGGCGTCACCCCCGCAGGCTACAGTTCTTGACCTAGCCAAGCTAATTCACATCATATCAATTTTGGAGAGCGACAGCTCAGGCACTCCACAACATTTTTGTTCAATTCATGCACGATACTGCTGTTTCTTTTGTTTGGCTTTTGTGTAGATCCCAGGTTGAACAAGCGCAACGGTTGTTTTCTTAGGCGAAAGTTTTTCCTTCCACTGGGGTCACAGTAGCAGCATTTGTCAGATAATTCAATGCGCCAGGGACCAAGTCTGGTTAGTGTAACAATCTAGTTGGAGACTTGGATGCTAGTTTTGAGTTGCTGCTGCTGTTGTGTGTATGTGTGTGTTTTGTGGGGGAAAGTCAAGCGTGTTAACTAGGAATATCACTCATTAGCTTCTGCGAAGAACTTTCAGCAAGGTCATGGTGGTACAAAATTTGGCAGCTGAACTTTCAGTGTCTCATTTCATAAAATTATCCGAAGAACCGTCAGCAAGGCCGTGTTTACTATATGTGTCTTTGGTTGGCCTTTTACCCTGGAGTAGGAAGTCAGGTAGGAACAGGAAGATAGATGCTTCGCTGGCACTGAGTAGAACCGTCATGTCCCTGTTGAAGGGTTCAGAACCTTACCATATATGTAGACAATTCAGATCACATTCTTTATCGAATCAGATACCTAACACTAATTAGGTGCACTGTAGTAGATGTGGAACTGCACCGGCTGTCTTTTTACAATGGAAACTTGGACAGCAACATCCTAACAACACGAGTTACATGCATTAATGTGCTCCAGCGGTGGTGATGTTGGTCTCTTGGAAAACTTTTACCTACATAGATTCCTATTACAGATGTGCAACCTTTAATCTATGTAATTTGTGTGCCAAAGTCCTAGGCGAGGGAAATTCTTTGTCCAATCCAAATAAATTTAGGAGATGCAACGAAATGAAATGCTTTCTACTTCCAATTTTTAGTTGTTCAATGAGAAGTGAACAATATTTTGGGAGAGTCGATTTACTTCACCATAGACTTCACAAGTTATACAGCATATTGTTAACCTTTTATATAGAGTAAAGGTTGAACATGTAGAGCTGCCAGTTATAGTTGAATGTTTCCGCGATGACCCTTCCATCACCATCGTTGTAGCATCTAATTGTTTGACTCACTTGAAGGAGTTTTCAATATTTATTTCTGAGGTGGAAGTTGGAGCTGTAAGATGCTTCACTGGATTTAGACAGCCACGACCCTGTCAAAGTGCCCAAAACTGTGCTGTGCATTTGGTGGACACCATATAATAACATCATTCTGCAGCAAAAATAAAAAGGCTGGCTGATTGGGAACGTAAACACCGGGCAAGTATATATAGAGACCAATTACTCTTATGTGCTCGTCAACCAAAGCAGAAATTGTGAGACAATATAGCACACACTATGTACAACTACTACAAGACCACCACTGATAGAGTCCCTATGCTTCTGCTGCTACCCTTCAGTTCCGCAGTTGCGCTGCAATTCCAAACCAAGACGATGGCTCTGCCAGAATCCAGCTGCCCAAAGCGTTGTGGCGATGTGGACATTTTATATCCATTTGGGATTGGTGCTGGCTGTGCAATGGAAGGATTTGAGCTCAATTGCAGCAAGACTGAAGATGGCCACGGCAGCTTGACGTTCTTTAAAGTAATTCCAGTTCGGACTATATTGCTGTCTGAAGGTCAGGTTCGGATCATGAAACACATCTCAACCATGTCATACAACCCGTTGAGCAAGGAGATCGACCCGGATATATGGGGCCAGAATCTCTCCAACACGCCATTTCTGTATTCAGGGAAGTCCAACATGTTTACGGTTATCGGTGTTAACACTCTCGCATACATGACGGACAATGTTGTGAGTGAGCTCTACGTGCAGCAAGAATTCATTTATGATTATATATGGCTAGCTGCATGTTTTAATTCTTCTGTACCATGGATTGGGTATTTTTTTAGGCTGCTAATAAGTTAAACCTTCATGTTTATGCAGCATTTGATTATTGGGTGTGTGTCTCGGTGCTCGCCCTACAACAATCTCATGGCACAAGATGGGATGTGCCGTGGTGCCGGCTGCTGCCAGGTTGCACTCACTGGGGACATGTCCAACGATGGTGTGTATTTCAATGAACTGTACAACACTACAGATTACTATACCAACCGAAGCACCACAGACAGGGCAGAGTACCAGGGCTATGCTGTGCTTATGGAGTCTGAGGCATTCCAGTTCAAGACAACATATCTGAACACCACAGCTTTTCTCAATGAGCACGCTGATCGTGTCCCAGTAATCTTGAACTGGGTGGTGGGTAAAGAGTCGTGTGATGTCGTGAGGAATAGTGATTCATATGCTTGCCTCAGCACTAACAGCATGTGCGTTAATTCCAGCAGTGGCTCAGGTTACATTTGCAACTGCACTGAAGGATACCAGGGTAATCCTTACCTTCCTCATGGATGCCAAGGTCAGTATAGTAACTATACCTTTTGATTGGTGCGTATATATACAATAAATAATTCCTCAAAAGAATTTCATAAAGCATTTTACATGCTAGCTTATTCAATCGATGGAGAGCATAGCTCTAACTCTCGTAGTATCATACCGTGTATGCAGATATTGATGAGTGTGCTACCAATCCATGTGACGGCTGCATAAATACGGCCGGAAATTTCACTTGTCCACCTCCTCCATCCCCTAAAAAAAAAAGATCCTTGAACGTTGTGGCACTAGCTGTCGGTAAAAACACTCTCTCTTTTATCTATGAGACATGTTTGCACATTATTAAGATTTGTTATAATAGTAAGTTAGTAACTATCTGAAAACTGCACAGGTTCAAGTATCGGGGCTGTAATTGTAGTCATAGCCATCACCTGCACATACTTGTTCCATGAAAGGAAGAAGTTGGGCAAGATCAACCGGAAGTATTTCCAACAGCATGGTGGGATGCTTCTGCTGCAGGAGATAAGCTTAAAGCAAGGAATTGCCTTCTCCCTCTTCACCGAAGCAGAGTTCATTGAGGCAACAGATAAGTTTGACGACAAGAACATCCTCGGCCGTGGTGGCCATGGCACAGTCTACAAGGGCACACTCAAAGAAGGCAGTCTGATTGCGGTCAAACGGTGTGTATCGATGACCAGTGAGCAGCAGAAGGAGTTCGGCAAAGAGATGCTCATCCTATCCCAGATTAACCACAAAAACATCGTTAAGCTACTAGGTTGCTGCCTTGAAGTTGAGGTTCCAATGCTGGTGTACGAGTTCATCCCCAACGGTACATTGTTTCAGTTCATCCATGGTGACAATGGCTGCCACAACATCCCCTTCTCGACTCGGTTACCCATTGCCCTTGAGTCTGCTCTAGCCTTAGCTTACCTGCATTCATGGGCTTCGCCTCCAATCCTTCATGGCGATGTCAAATCATCGAATATACTCCTCGATGAGAACTATTCAGCTAAGGTATCAGACTTTGGGGCCTAGATACTGGCACCAACTGATGAATCTCAGTTTGTCACACTTGTGCAAGGAACTTGTGGGTACCTAGACCCTGAGTATATGCAGACGTGCTAGCTGACAGAAAAGAGCGATGTCTACAGTTTCGGCGTCGTTCTCTTGGAGCTTCTCACTGGCAAGAAGGCGTTCAACCTTGAAGGGCCTGAAAATGAGAGGAGCCTTGCACTACGCTTCTTGTGCGCCGTGAAGGAGAGCAGACTCGTGGACACCAGTGACAGCCGCATCCAGAATGAGAATGACATGGGGCTGCTGGAGGAGGTCGCGGAGCTTGCGAGGCAGTGCCTGGAGATGGTTGGCGAGAGGCGGCCGGCAATGAGAGATGTCGCCGAGAAGCTGGACAGGCTGAGCAAGGTCATGCAGCACCCGTGGGTGCCCGCGCAACATAACCCTGAAGAGATGGAGAGCCTGCTTGGGGGGTCGCCTGTGGCCAGCTTGGAGATGATCGGCTCTGGTAATTTCAGCATGGAGAAGAGGATCGTGCAAGGGCTTCTGGAGTCCGGGCGTTAAATTCCGCCCCTTCAAGCATGGCGATCAAAGATACAGATAGTATGTAGTTACATTGCTTTGGGAGAAGTCAATTGTGGGATTTGCTTGAATTCCACTGACGATGTATCAGTATATGTTTGCGGTAAATAGAATTTACTGCTGTCACTTTTTGTGTTTCTAGAAGAAAAATTCCTCTTTTGGCACCTCTTTTCATTAGCTGTTCTTTTTCACCTGCTCTTCGCTGGAACGGTGAATCCTGAATGCTGGACAAAGAGAGAACATCAGATTGTCTGGTGAACTCTTTTGAGCCCGCCCAGGCCCAAAGGATGATGCGCACTGGTGGTGCTGATGCTCACTTGTGGTTGCCACGCTGGGCTGGGCTGGGCTGGTATTTGGGTATTCTGTGCTATTTGGCCCATCGTACACCCATTTTCTGGGTTCACCTTTTTCCGTTTGGAGTGCAAGAGTTCATCTCTAGCATCAAATTCCAAATGCGCTACCGAGGGGTTCGACTTTGTATGTGAGCGATTTTTTTAATTTAATAGTATCGTACTTTTAGTGGTAGACGATGTTTCCGACATCGATAGCTTGGCGTATTTGTGATTTCGTCAATCTCGAGAATTTGTCGGCTCCGTCTTGCTCACAAGAATAGTGTTAAAGATGCTCATAGGGTAGGATTGAAGATGCTCAGAGAATAGAATTTGCATATATATATATATATATATTCATATAGACAAATGTGGTGCATTATAAGTATCTGAGTTGTAATGTATAACTAAAAAAATCAAATTCCAAATATGTTTTCTTGACATTCCGGAGTATAAATCCATTTTCTAGTCTCCTAGCCGCAGTCAACACCCACCTGCTACTTATAATTTAAAAAAAAAAGCTTGCCGCGGCTTGATGATCCTCTAGACCTCTACCGCCGTCGCCCGGCCGTTGGTGCCGCGCAGCGTAGGCTCCCACTCGCCCCCGCCCACCATTCCGTTCCCACCGCCCGCTCCTCCACGCCGGAGAAACCGAATCGAATAACCCCGGCGAGGCGGGCGGTAAAATCCGGCCGCCTCGTCTCACCGGCGCTGGTCATTCCAGTTGGTCCATTCCCCGCGCATAAGCTGACGCGCGGGAGGGATAAAGCGCAGCCAGGGAAGCGGAGAGGCAGTGTGCGGCAGGCAGGCAGGCAAGGCCGCGCCGCAGCCGCAGCCGCAGCCGCAGCAAAAGGCCGCGCCGAAAAGCCCCTTTCCCCTCGGCCGCATCCCCGCATCATGACGACGGCGACGCCGACCCGTCGCTGCGGCACCAGCGCCAGTGCCAGTGCTCGCGCTGGCGGGCGGCCCACCGCCACCACCACCACTGACCCGGCCACACTCCACTCGCCCCCGCCCCCGCTTGCTTCTCCGACTTGTGCACCCCCACCGCGCGCCACCTTTCGCTTTCGCTTTCCCTTTTGCGCCCCCCGCATCGCACTTATCTGCTGCTTGCCCCGGCAAGGCTCCGACGGGGGATTTGGACGGGACGGAGGAGGGCGAGAAAAGCAAAGCGCGCGCGAGAGGGAGAGAGAGAGCCGGACCGGGCCGTCAGCCGCGTGCCGGCCGTGCGGATGGGCGTGCAGGGGGAGCTCTAGGCCGTTGACCTCCTCGCGCCTGGGCGGGCAGCAGGGAGATGAGTCCCCGGAAGCGGCATGGCGGGTGCGGGTGCTGGGCCGCCGTCGCGCGGGGCCTCCGCGGGGCGTGCTTCCGGCCGGCGGCTGCGGCGGCGGGGGCGGACGGCGACGGCTCCGGCGCGGCCAAGGCCAGCCACGTCCACGACGCAGGTGGGCGGTGGATTCTTTGTCTTGTTCTTTCCTCTTTCATTTTTTCTAAATTCTGTCTTGGTTGGTGGATGGTGATCGTTTGTTTGGTTCTGCGTATTTTTGTTCCTGCTTGCTTGTTCATTTGTGGCAAAGACTTGGTTTGGCGATTAGCGCAATGTTTTGATGTGTGATTGATGCCTTGATCATCCATGGAAAAAAAGGGAAGTGCTCCTTTCTTCTATTGGGGCTCTGTTCCCGCCATTCTTGCTCGTATTCCTTGGGCTTTATCATGGATTTGATCGGATGATTTTGCTTAGTACTCCTCCATAGCTAAAGAGAGCACTGATTAGATTGGCATGGAAGGTTTGGAAGGTAAATTAAGGGTAAAGCTTCAGCCTTTGAATTGAAACTCAAAACTAAACATATGTAGGATGCTATTTGCATAGTTTGCATAAGGATCGTGTTCCCAAACCTTACTTAAAATGTGGATGTAATGGTCTAAAATCTCTAGTGGTCGACCAACCTGTCAGCAAGCCATTCATGGTGATCAGGCGCTGGTTAGAACAGACTAATACAGCATTAGGCGATGTATTCAACCTTGCCTGTTTCTCCTTAGCTAGATTAGTTGGCATGAATTTCATAAACAACTTACGTGTTGAGCATGAAGTATTATGAGCTTGAGCATAATTATTTGAATGTTGTATGCTCATCAATAAGAGGTTAAAAGAGTGTTAATATGATTGGTATACAAAATTCCCTTCCTGTCTGTCAATACTCTGTTCTCCTTACTTTTCAAACCAAGTAGCGTTATGCAATTCTATGATTCATTGTCGCAACATTTCAATTGTCAAGTGAGACTTTCTGGCCATAAGGAAACAATTGAAGCTGATTTGGTCAAAGCATGAACAAAAGTCTTTGATTCATTGGTTCCAGGAGCCAATTACATGTGATTGTGTTGCTTGCTACTGTTATGTACTTATGTTATCATATTGCCTGAAAGTGACATTCCACAAATGATTAACCTGGATAACATTACAAAGCATACGCATGATACTTCAAGTCAACTGGATAGGTTTTGTCCTGTATTAAAAGCTGAGGATGACTATGCCAAGTACATAATAGTACTTTGGGTCAATGCCTATCAACTTGTGTAACCATTTTGGATATGTGGGGGAGCCTGAGAGCGAATAGCTGTTGACCTTGGTAAATGTGTCCCATCTTATATTAGTACTGCTTGGGTAAAATTTCATTTCTCTGTGGGATGTGCTCTTACAATTTTTTTCTCTGTAGCAGCAGAGACAAGGTATCTGAATGCTAGCAATCGGGAGCTTGGTGATCATTTTCAGACAAACCATGATGGTGCAAATGGTGTTGATGCATCAATTGAAAAGAAAACACCCCCCAAGCTACTTCAGTTTACGTTTCAGGAGTTGAAATCTGCCACCCTAAACTTCAGGCCAGACAGTATTCTTGGGGAGGGTGGGTTCGGTTACGTCTTCAAGGGATGGATTGAACCAAACAGCACTGCTCCTGCAAAACCTGGCACAGGTGTCACTGTGGCAGTTAAAAGTTTGAAGCCAGATGCTCTTCAAGGTCATAGAGAATGGGTGGTAAGTATTGTATGGCATCTGAAATGTATTTATTAGTTGTAGCTATGGCTTTTAAAAGAAGTCACATTTTCAGGCAGAAGTTGACTTTCTGGGACAGTTGCATCATAAACACCTTGTCAAGCTGATTGGATATTGTATTGAGGATGATCAAAGGTTACTTGTATATGAATTCATGGCACGAGGAAGTCTTGAAAATCATCTATTCAGAAGTAAGCAATCACCTAACATGATTAATAAGTTGAGTAGACTTTTTACTACATTCATTTCCTTCTTGGACCAAACCTGTGGTTTGCTTCCCTGATAACTTGTACATTTTTCTGAGCAATCTTGGATTTTTTTTTTGTCCTCTGCGGCATCAAAAATAATTAAATTCTAACTTGGCATGACTATGGATATTCATGTTACTGTGTATGGCACGATACCTTATGATCAACAATGTATACCTGTGCAATTTAGCCTGCCCAGATTAGTTGTATATTAGGTTTTACTTGCAGTATTTGATATTACGCCTATTCATATCTTCTTAGTTAATAGACTTAGGACATCCCCTTATTTTTGGAAAAAAAATGCTTTGCCTGCTTTTTCATAAAGTTGATTTTACTATCTATGCCTAAATCTTGTTGACTTTCCTGATTGATGATATTGTTTCTGTCTTCTCCCTTTTATGAAGCTGTCATCTTACTTTGTTTAATCTTGAAGGGGCTCTTCCCCTACCTTGGCCCAACAGAATGAAGATTGCTCTGGGTGCTGCAAAAGGCCTAGCCTTCCTCCATGGAGGTCCCAAACCAGTTATTTACAGGGATTTTAAGACATCGAATATTCTTCTTGATGCGGTACTGTATCTATCAAATCTGTTTCATATCATGCTTATATAATTCTGCTACATTGTTAACTGTGGTGATTTTGCTCTACAGGAGTACAATGCGAAATTGTCTGATTTCGGTTTAGCAAAAGCTGGTCCTCAGGGTGATAAAACTCATGTCTCTACTCGAGTTGTTGGCACCTATGGTTATGCTGCACCAGAGTATGTAATGACAGGTAGAACTTTAGCTTCAGTAGCTACTTGTAGCAAAATTTTCTGTAGCTTGCTGTTACCTGCTGCGTGTTGGTACTTTACACTGTTTCTCTGAGCTTGTATATGTTCTTGTTTTCTCGCCAAATTGAATGCTAAAATCACCCTTTTTCGCTCTAAAGACATAGAACTAGGGCCATTCTGTATTTTTTATTTATTCCACCAACTATGGTTCAAACTTTCTTCTTCTTTTTAGGATTCTATGTTATATTTTTTTCTTGATATTGTGAGGGCCCTAGACATAAATAACGAATCTTATTGGTGATAGAAGTAATGTTACATATGATTGCTTGTGTACTATTATTTATCTTTCCAAATTTGTTTCACTCGCCATAATCACAGGAATTACCAATAATTTTTTGCTAATGCACGTGACCATAACCTTTTTCTGTATCCCATAATATTTTCTCCACGGGATTTGTATACCTTACCTGAAAGCTAAAAAAATAACAACAGGTGTCAGTTTATGATTCTTTCTTTAAGCAGTTAGTATGTCAAGTTTTGTCACTCATGCCATGCATTGCTGTTCAGGGCACTTGACGTCTAAGAGTGATGTCTATAGCTTCGGGGTTGTGCTACTCGAGATGTTAACAGGCAGAAGATCCATGGACAAGAAGCGGCCTACAGGGGAGCAGAACCTGGTGGCATGGGCAAGGCCTTACCTAAATGATCGGCGAAGGCTCTATCAGCTCGTAGATCCTCGCTTGGGCCTGAACTACTCTGTGAAAGGGGTGCAGAAAGTTGCTCAGATCTGCCACTACTGCCTTAGCCGTGATAGCAAGTCCCGTCCATCGATGGATGAAGTTGTCAAGCAACTCACACCATTACAAGATCTGAATGACATGGCTTCGGCATCGTTGAGGCCTCGATCAACTCAGCGCGGTGAGTAGCACATGAACGAAGAGCTCACTACCAGTTTATCAGAGTGTAATTCTGGAAGCATCATCCAAGATGAATAATGAAGCTCACTGTGATTCACTTTTTAATTACAGGGAAGGTACATCGATAACAGCCGGCTCTGCTGTAACAGAAGAGCATATTGGTGATTCTTGTGGTTGCTGGACGCTTGTTTGGTTTAATTCTATAGCAAAGTTAGCTTTGATGTTAACTGCCGATACCTGGAGGTGTGACATGCAACCCCCTGATGTCCCGCTCGGCTCAATCACACTCTGTTTGGCTGATTGCCAAAGCGAGATAACGCTGTACTTCCTCCGTTCCAAATTGCAGGTCGTTTTAGCAAATCTAAATACATAGATTTTGCTATGCACTTAGATATACAATTGTGTTTAGATACATAGCAAAATTTATATATCTATATTTGCCAAAACGATCTACAATTTGGAACGGAGAAAGTATCTGATTGCAGCATGTAATAATAATTATAATAATAATAAATGAGTAGAATGGTTGTTGTGCACCTAGGTCAGTGATCTTGATGGGAGTCGGTTGGATCAGCTGCAATGGGAGTGCCGTCGTTGTGTGAAAGTAAAAATTCTATTGCTGATGATTGATGCGGTACACTTATACAGGGTACCACAAGTATACGCGTTTCAAATTGAGGGCATTACATCAGCTAACACTGTGTTTGGTGTTTGCCTGAGGCCTGAGGGATGAGTAGTATAGACGCATAGGCTGTGCTGGTGTCTACATTTTTTGGGGGCCAAAGGTACAGGTGTTCAGATTGATCTGATCCTTTACCGTGCATTGTGTTATAAGAGAATACTGTCACCCTGGCATGACATGATAATGTTGGGCGTCTGTTTATACTTGACCAGGAAATCCCCAAGAAATCCAAGGCCGGAATAGTTCAGGCGCCCAGCTTCTGAAAGAAGGTCCTGTTGGGCACACAGCATCAGTTGCTGAAATCCAGTGTTAAACTAAACCAAGCCAAACCCTAGCTGAACCTGCACCTGATCTCTCAAGGGGGGAAAAAATCAAGCAGAGATCTGATATCCCCAGCTGTCACGCATGAACAGTCTTTGAAACCTGTGACCCCTACATTGCTGAATCCGTCCGGGCACCATGTCATGATCCACATCGTATCCATCCAGCGTTTAGCCAGGACGATCATTCAGTTCCGCCCGCTCACGGGGACGCGCCACGCACCGGTCGCTGCTGTCCGCACAGGCGCAAGCACATGGGAGCAGGGACACCGCGGCTCTCCCGAGACGACGACCTCGCGTCGCGCGGCGAGAAGAGCCCAGCGCCGGAACGCTCCAAACCCCGCGGCGGGTCACGGGCGTGCGCCGCCGTGTCCGCAGAGGACAACCACGTCAGTCTCCGCAATACCCTTGGCCGCCCGCGAAGCGTCGAGCTCGACCGGCGCGTCGGTCCCCGCGCCATCGCCTTGCCATGTTCCGGGCGAGCGAGCACGCCCGCCCGGCGGGGCAGGGATGTCAGGCTAGCTGCGGGCCTGCGGCTGCGGCTGCGGCTGCTGGAAGCGGACGCTTCCTTCCTCCTCTGCGCCACAGCCGGCCGGCCCGTGAGCCCCCGGCCGTTGGCCGCTTGCGCGCGCGTCCTCGGCTCCTCGCCGCGTGCCGGCCACCTGCGCACGGCGCGGCCAAACACCTGGCGCCCATCCCGACGGTCCATACCTGCATGCATCCGTGCGCGCGTAGCGGTTTATCCGGCAACGGGAGATGGGATTGCGGAGACGCGACCGTGGTTAGCGTTGACAAATCATGCTTGCAGGCTGGCTTGTGCGTCGACGATTCGACACCTGTCACCTGTGAGATTGCCCGTGCACCAGAGCGACGTCGACCTCAGTGTGCTAGTGTGCTCCACTTCATTTGATCGCCCAACCGTGACGCTCCTCTATAAAAGGGGACGCGAGCAGGGTGCACGGCCCGTCACGGGCATCGCCCATCGCTGTGCATGTGCTGAGCTTGAGCCGGCGCAATGGCCACCTCCGCTGCCTCCATTCGCGTCCTCCTGCTCCTCGCCGCGGTCCTCCTGCCCGGGACGCTGGCGTGGAGCAACTGCCCCCCGCCGGCGCCAGGCGGGGGTGGCGGGCACGGCCCCGGCCGCCCGTGGTACCCGGCGCCGGGGAGTGGCTCTGGCTCGCCAACGAGGCCTTCCCCCGGCTCCGGCTCAGGCGGCGGCCACGGCTCGCCGCCCCACCACGGCAAGCCGCCCAAGCACCACGGCAAGCCGCCCTCCAACTGCCCGCCCTGCAACCCGCCGTACTCCCCTCCGACGCCTCGGCCGTCGCCGCCCTACGTGCCGCCGTACACCCCTCCGACGCCGCGGCCGTCCCCGCCCTACGTGCCGCCGTACACCCCTCCGACGCCGCGGCCGTCCCCGCCCTACGTGCCGCCGTACACCCCTCCGACGCCGCGGCCGTCCCCGCCCTACGTCCCCCCGTACACCCCTCCGACGCCGCGGCCGTCTCCGCCGTACGTGCCGCCGACGCCGCCCTACATCCCGCCGTACGTGCCGCCGTCGCCGCCCTACATCCCGCCAACCCCGCCGTACGTGCCGCCGACGCCACCCTACGTCCCGCCGACCCCGCCGTACGTGCCTCCGACCCCGCCGACGCCGCCGGCGGTGCGGACGTGCCCGATCGACGCGCTGAAGCTGAACGCGTGCGTGGACGTGCTGAGCGGGCTGATCCACCTGGTGATCGGGCGGGAGGCCAAGTCCAAGTGCTGCCCGCTGGTGCAGGGGGTCGCGGACCTGGACGCGGCGCTCTGCCTCTGCACCACCATCCGCGCGCGCCTGCTCAACATCAACATCTACCTCCCCGTCGCGCTCGAGCTGCTCATCACCTGCGGCAAGCACGCGCCGCCGGGATTCAAGTGCCCGCCACTCTACGACTGATGAGCTAGGGAGATAGATCACCGGCCGGCTACGCCTACTGGCATGATGATGGGATCATGCGCAAGCTAGCAGCGTGTCTACAACTCTGTGTCGTCGTGATTTCTTTTGGTGTTCTTGAGCAGTAGTATGTGCGTTTCGTCAGGACTCGGAATCGAAAACTTTTCGATCTCCTAAGTGTGTAGCTTAATCAGTCGATGCATGTATCATGTCGCTCTTGTCTTCTGGCGACATGCAGCGGCAAGTATTGGGTTCATTTCAATAGCCATATATCATTGTGCCTAACGACTCGATCCGCTCGCTGCTAATAGCTTCACTGCAGTTGCGATTAATTGTGATTGTAACATTTATTTTTTAAGATCACATAGTACAATTCAGATACTCATAACGCACGCACACCCATCCAGCTCTATGTGCATACCTACACAATAAGCATCTTCAAAGACTAGATGGCTCTATATGCATCTTCGAAGACTAGATGACTCTATATGCACACGTACACAATAAATATATTCAAAGACTGAGCCGGCAAATTTTCGAGTACACAATAAACATCTTCAAATACTAAGCTGGCAAATTTTTTCAAATTTGACGAAATCACCGGCAAATTTTTCAAATTTAACGAAATCACCAAGGATCCAAGGTGCTACTAAGGTGGTACTGAGACTCATGTCATGTAACCTACGTTAGATACACTCGCGATTCTAACATCTGCCTGATTCCGCTAGGGAAGCGACTAACGATGTGATTTCGACTGCTACTGAAATCCACAGGGTACCAAGTAATCACAATAAAAGAAAAACAGTAAAATTAGATTAGTAGTGGTAGTCGAGTCTGATGGGGGGATTGGGGGTGAAAACCACTCGGACTGACGCCCCCAAACCGGCCAAAATCAGGACGATGCGGCTGCAGTCTGCAGATGGGCGCCTGAAAGTCAGGCGCGGCCCCGTCCAATATCGCCACCATCTTGAATCGTTCGCCGCCCCGATCGGTCCTTCTGGGACCAAAGGAATCTCCGGCGAGCGAGCTATAGCCCGCGATCCAGCGCAAGCACTTCGGCCCGCGGCAGAGCAATGGCCTTTTTAGGTGGGAGGGCCCGTGTTTCTTCTGGCTCAATACCCATCTATTCGCAAGATGACTGTGCGAGGGCGCTCTGCCATGCAGGCAAACGAAGCTGAAGCCTGAATGCAGCAGCACGTGCGTGCTCAAGATAGCGGCAAAAAATGACAAGTCGTAGGTCCAGAGCAGGATGCAATTTATATCTATTTTGAATTATTGAATCTTTCCAAAAATTTAATAAAATAAATTAGGATGGTATAAATTAATTTAGAAAGAGAAATAAACTAGGATAGGATGCCATCATAATTATTTATTTGATCTATAAAATACCATTGGGTACCCCACTTGCATCCCTAATCCGGAGGTACATGAGGTGCCAACACCTCTAAAATTGTTGCGAAATTCAGGCCGGAATTCGTGAATTACGGTCTCTTCGGACATGAACGATGCATTCAATTTTCTTTCAAAAATACAAATTTTCTTTTATGTGCATCAGCTCTAGAACTAATTGTGGCGCCTTGCGTGGTGGTGAACACCTTAACGGATTTGGAGGTCAGGGTTTTGAGTCTGCTTAGTTTATGCTCTTGGGAGTCGGAGGATGTTTTTGCGAAATTCTTACAAAGTTTACTTACTCCATTGAGTTGTGTGATCAAAGCAAGTATGAGAATATTAGTTCAGCTACTGGCAGCCACGCACACCGGCTTCTGTAGTGGAGCTCTGGCGATGGATTTGCAGTAGTGGCTGCAGGGTCCCTGCTTTTGCGGACAACTTACGTGATGGCGTCACCAAACGCAAAGTACGAGTCCGAACCGGAGCCGGGACCCATCTCCGAGACCTCTGTGCGGTTAAAAAGTCTAGCATGTTCCTAGTTGAGTTCGTCCCCGATCGACCGAGTCCGTGTCGTCGTCATACTCGTACGTGGATCAAACATGCAGGCCCGGCCGCTATAATTATGCACCCGTGTCGATCTTCCTCTGCAAACGGGGATGCCGTCGTACGTGTTTGCTGTGCGTTGCAGCTGTTCTAAGCAACAAGTTCGTCATGGGAGGAGACGCAGCACGCGCCGGCGACGACGACATGAGCCGGGAGAAGACGGCGCCGCTCTCCGCGGGTCAGATCAACCAGCTCCTCCTCGACGTGGCTCAGGAGGCCTACGCCCGGGCCGACGCGCTGACGAAGCTGTTCGACGAGCTGGAGGGGGACTTCGAGGCGCGGGCCGCCGCCGGCGGCGACACCTCCACCGCCTCCGATCTGCGGGCGCGGCTCGCCGAGCTGTCGCGGATGGAGGAGGAGCTCTCCGTGGAGTTCGAGAAGAGGCTGAGGGACCTCGACGTCATTGTGACGCGTCGGCTCGCGACGCTCTCGGCAGGCGAAGGCGACGCGGCGGCGACTACGGCAAGCAGCGGGGTTGAAGATTCCAGCGCGGCCGCAGCTGATCTGTTTGAGGACGGGAGCGATTAAAACTTTAATTTGATATGATGGTGGATATAGCTAGGCGTCGTGCACGCATATAGCTAGGATTAAAATGTCTTTTTATTATTGTAATAAGACTTTATTTTATAAGTGATCACACATTAAAATTTATTTTAGTGTGCCCGCATGCGCGTCTTCTAGATATGCACGTTCTCGTAGGTGTCATCCTCTCCAAACGCACAACGGCTTTCGTGCGATCGATCGGCAAACCATGATGATCTGAACACGGGAGGAGACGCGCACGCGACAGCCATGGACGACACGGAGCCGCCGTTCTCCATGGAGCAGTTCCTCGACGAGATGAAGGAAGCCGGCGGCTTCTTGGTCGACAGGGACACCGGGGAGCGGTTCCACAAGCTCCTCGCCGACGTCGAGGACGCCCTGCGCCCGGATGGACGGGCTGAGGGCGCTCTTCGACGAGGTGTCCGGGAGAGGCACCGTGGCGCCGCCGCGGCGCCCGTGCCCGGCCCTGTCTGCAGTTCCATCCTCGTCTCCGATCCGGTGGCGCCGCGGCGGGTTGAGCTGGAGCGGCTGCTGGACGAGGCGGCCGCCGAGCTCGAAACGCTCACCAGAGATTACATGGATCGCCATGGCAAAGCACATTGCGGCGGTGCGGGAGAGAACGCCTCCGGCCAAGGAAGATGATGAGACGACAACGACACAGCTTTGATGCTCCTACGCTGCCGCATCTAATCGAGATTTAGCACACGCATGTATAGTTATCATTAGAATTTGCTTCCGTCTATGTAATTGGTATTTCTTCTATGAATTTTGCTACAGCTATCAACGTTGTTCGGATCGATCATGAGTTTCGCTAAATTTCTCAACAACATTAGGTTCGTACGTGAGTGCGTGTCTGCGTGCGTATGGTGGTAAGTTGTGCGTGTCCTGTACTGCAGCGAACCTATTGCTGAAGCTAATTTTTTTTAAAAAAAACTATTGCTGAAGCAAGTCTTTTTTTTTGTGTTTTTTCATTACACCACCAAGTAGGGATTTGCACCCAATATTTGTTTTTCTTAATCACCAGCTACAACTAGTAGGTGGTAACTGGTTGTACACTCAAACATTATAGAAATTGGCAATGTCAATAGTATTTATTTTATGAATTTATAAGAATTTGCTAGGTTGTTTGGATCATGAGTTTCCAAATATGCACTTATACTTTGACCTGGCTAGGTAGCTAGGTTGTTTGTTCCGGTCACGTTGATAGCCCTCCAATTCATATCAAACAATCAACAAAGCTTCCTTACTTACTGCTCCTTTCATCGCTGCAGTGGCGGAGCTAGGATTTTAAAATTGAGCATTCCCGCTTTCCAAGCAAATAAATTTAAAGGTGAATTTGAAGAATGTATAACGTTGATGAATATTGAATTTATGGATGCCTAATATAGAGTGACACGAACATGAGCAGGGATGTTGATCGTGATGATAGGTCTGATATTGTACGTGGAAGGTCTACAGCTGGAGGAGGAAGACTGCAACACTATGATCATCAAACAAAGGAAAAACGGTGGAAGGAGGGATCAAAGAATCTATTTTGTTTATTACCACGTCGAAGCAAATGCTAATAAGGTGCAGTTTTATTCATCTAACGGACGTGTACATAAATGTACTGGAGGCCGTAGATCGGATTATCATGAGCAACAGTAGATCACGCTCTGGTAACAAGAGTACGTGTTTTGAGCCAGGAAAATGGGTAAGTAGCTAAGATTCTGTTTGGATCTACCTAGCTAAGATTCTGTTTGGATCCGCCTAGCTAAAATTCAGCCCTACTTTTTAGTCTATAAGGAGCTAAGCACCGGGTCTAAAAGACAAGCTAAAATTTTAGTCCACTAGTCCCCAAGGAGCGGCTAAAGGGGACTAAATTTAAAAGCTCCCTCTCCCTCTCGTTGTGCAGCTGCATTAATAACCTTTAGTTCCTCTATCCAAATAGGGTCTAACAAACATGCTAACAGTTATGGGCACCTAAATCTGTTATCATAAAAATAGAAACTTAAGAGGGAGAGTATGTCAGTGTTGGGATGAGGCACTGAGCTGCTAATTAACTCAGAGAATATTTTTTATGCAGTATATAATATATACACATGTATGCAGCTGATATATACATAAGGTATGGATAAATTTGATGGGTATTTCCAGAAATACCCAGGAATATAGCTAGCTCCGCCTGACCGGATATTCATGCTCTCCCTGATCAGCACTTATATATACACTAAGAATTTCCCATATATATAGCGACGCGACGTCAAAGCCATCGATCTCGCCTCGATCTATCATGGGATTAATCTTGGAGAGTCCCGCCGGAGATCCCGACGCCGCCGCCTTGTCAGCCGCCAGGAAGGAGCTAGCCGAGGCCCTCGAGGCGTCGGCCGCCCGGACGGAGCGGCTCGAGGCTCTGGAGGCGTCGGCTCGCCGGATCAGGGACGAGTTCCAGGCGGCCGAGGACCGCGTCAGGAGGCTGTTCCACAGCGTGTTCGCCGGCCTGAGGCGGCTCGGCGAGGACCCGTCCGCCGACCACTCCGGCCTCGACGAGCACCTGCGGGACGGCCAGGAGGCCACGGCCCAGCTGCGCGCGCTCTTCCGCGCCCATGAGGCCGTGGACAGGGACCTCGCGGCCCTGGAGTACGAGGAGCGGCTGGCCCGCGGGCGCGTGACGGCGGCGGGGGCCGTGGCGGAACTCGCGGTGGTGATGCAGTCGTTCGCCAAGCTGAAACTTGCGGCGGCCACGGCTAGGTCGGCGGCGGCGGCGGCGGACACAGATGCTTCGTCGGGAGGCGTCGAGAGAACAGCAACAATGGACCAGGATTAGGCGGATGGACAGTTACGCATAAAACGAAAATTTAGGGATAATTGTTGATTGGATTAATCCTCTTAATGATCTATAGTTAGGAAATTTTCGGTGATATGATCGGTTTATAAGTTTTTCTTTGAACCAAGAGAAATCGTACGTTGCTTGGTTACGATTCTACCAGATATGTCTTTTTGATTCCGTCGAAAATCGCTACATTCGTCCTGAGCCAGGATCGAACTCTCCATGAGATTCATAGTTGCATTACTATTTTGTTCTATTTCTATCTGAACTCTACCCATGGTTCACAATATCTTAACACCTGTATTAAACAGGGCCTGTAATTGTGTTGCGTTCTAGTAAGTGGCATGCATATGTATCCATGGGCAGCGCAACAACACTTAAATCTTAGATCAATATAATATAATGTGACATAGGGTTGTTACACCTGATGGTAATGGATAACTATATGTACCATTAATTCTTATGCAGCATTAAAAGTTGCAAGACAATTGCCTGCAAAAAGTTTTTATTTGTTACCAGTGGCTACCTAATATATAAATCATTTAGTGTATGGGACATGAAAAGTTTAAGATAGCTATGCACATATAGACACCTATATTTTGGTAGTGTGTCCATACAGATCTAATATACTGTATATAGATAGCTAAATCCTACAAGGGGTAAGGACAATTGTAGAGCCTCAATACACCTTTTCTTTTTCCTGTATTCCTCGACTATCATGAAGACATGAACACAGCTTCTATGAAAAAATAGCTAGTAGTAGGCACGAACACTTAGTAGTAGGTTGTTCTAACATAGGGGGTGGGAGCTTCAGCTTCCTTTTTCTCATAAAACGTCATCACAATCTTTAAACTGTACTAAAACTTTTTATTGAAATCCGAAACAAATTCAAAATTTTGAATCTGATAATTGGCACATGGCAGACCGTGTTGAAACACGAATCTAGAGTCAAGAGTTGTACTCGTAATCGATTTCTACTAGGTTCGTACCCGTGCGTTGCTCGGGCAAAATAAATATCAAATCCAATGATGTCATGCAAAAGATCTAAATCAGTCAAATGTTTATAGAAGATGAATATATTTAGAAGAATGTGTTTTGCACATGATGTGAGATCATTCAAACAGCTAATTTAAAAAGTAATGACAACTACACTTATTATGACTCTAGACTGAGTGTTAATAGAAAGACAAACACAATTAGCAAGCAATGCACTTCTTAAACAATAGTCTTTTATCACTGATTCATTGTTAAGTTCCAAAGAGAGAAAATAATGCAGATGTCACACATAATATTTCAATTATTCTTGCATCAACGGCCGTGTTTGTTCAGGCAATACTCAATCACCATATTAGTTGTGCTTGCGATTTTGTTGTTCCGCCATCCTATAATCTGTTGGGAATGTAACTGCTCACTCGTCAACACGTAAACGTCCCGGCCCGCTCGCCACGGGCAAATCACGTCACAATGACAGTGCAAAGGCTGCAGTGCAAAGGTGTCGGTACATACAGATAGGGGTACCTCCTATTAGGGTGTCCAGCCCGAAGAGTGCGAGGGTATCCGTAGCCTCGCCCTACGCCTTTGGGTGACGGGCCGTGCAGACCTCGCCCCGTGCTCTGACAGGTCCGGCGTCTCCATGTGCCCACAA
This sequence comes from Panicum hallii, assembly GCF_002211085.1. NCBI lineage: Eukaryota > Viridiplantae > Streptophyta > Magnoliopsida > Poales > Poaceae > Panicum > Panicum hallii. The sequence continues at coordinate 49,663,336 of NC_038045.1, forward strand.
GGATAAGGTGGTCAGGAACGGCCACCATGGGCCCGGACCCCCGCAGGGTGGTCCGGAGCCACCACGTATGGAAGCCGGACCCTCTGGGGGCCTGTTCACCTAGGTCGGCCTGGGGGTCCGGACCTCCCTACCCTCCGGGGAAGAGGTCTGGTGTCGTCACGTGCCCTTGAGGAACCGGCTGCTAAGCCAGCTCTGCCACGTGTCCGGTGGCAACCAGCCTTCTGTGGGACGCTAGCCCAACTACCGCATTAAATGCGGGTAGGTGGGGTGCGCGTGACCGGGTCAAGGCGTGGGTTGTCCACTGACACGTCGGGCAGATATGCTGACACCACGGTAAGCCCGCCTGTTACCGAGGCGGCGCGTCACATCACCGCGCTGCGGGCGCGGGCAGATGGCGTGTAGTCACATCACAGCGCCACGCGCGTGAGCAAAGGGTAATTATGGTCTGCTGCGCGTGAGCTGAGGCGTGCGCTGCTACAGTGAGCGAGGAGGCGACGGTGCGGCGGGTCAACATAGCTCCTTCGCCTGTCAGCGGGAATTGACCTAACAGTGACAGCACGTCTTCCACTGTGCGTGACACTGACAGCAGGCACTGTACTGGTAAGGTGGCACATGACCATACCCTGGTTGTTGATACGCATATCAACTTCTCGATCGAGGACTACAGGAAGGAGCTGGAGTGGAAGATCTCCGGATCTGTGGCATAAAAGGCTCCAGTATGCATATTATTTAATGTGTCGCTGGGTTCACTTGTCGAGACCCCGTTCAGTGTACGCACTCCCCTTGAGCCTATAAAAGGGAGAGTGCGCCTGTTAGAACACAGGCTCTTTTAGGCTCCCTGAAGCTTAAGTTCACTCAGGAACTCCCAAGTCCTTCAGAAGCAACATAGCACACAAGTGGACGTAGGGTTTTACGCTCCTCCGGCGGCCTGAACCACTCTAAATCCTCGTGTCTTTTCCGCGTTCATCCATCCTTTGATCAAGCGTTCCTAGATCTCCCCCAAACTTATCCTAAACTAGGATTAGGCTGGTGCATTCCGCCACCGGCTGGAGATTTCCTCCGACAAAAGGTATAGTTGAAGCAGTCGGAAATGTAGTCGGAGATGTAGTCACAGTAGTCGGAGATGCAATCTAAGTAGTCAAAGATATAGTCATAGTAGCCGGAGGTATAACGAAGCAGCCGGAGATGTAGTCGTAATAGTCAGAGATATAGTTGAAGCAGTTGGAGATGCAGTCGAAATAGTTAAAGATAAAGTGTAGCAAAAAATATAGTCGTAATAATCAGAGGTATAATTGAAGCAGTCGGAGATATAGTCGTTGTAGTCAGTCTTCCCACCAACAACGATACGTGAAGATAATACCGTGAAGCAAATCATGAGCATTCACAATTGAATCAAAAGAATAGATCATTGAGGATCCATCTGCTTGCACACGCTCTTGTAATCGCAATACAGTTATGCACCATGTGCTACGGATGCCTAGAATGCCAGCGATGGCAACGACGGGGGCGACAGATGATGAAGAGGCCGAAGACGTGCTGATGAGGACATCACTAGCATGGATACGACCATATTAGTGCATTCTTGTCCAAAGGTGAATCAACTCTATATCAAGATTAAATTTGATATATTTGAACAATTAATACTGCACTATGATTTCTGTGCATTCTCGTTTTCAGAATTACTTGACTGGATAAAGCCGTGTGTGGAAATTATATGGAAAACATGGAGGACCAAAGAAATTGATTGGGGACCAAGCCTAAGTCTTCCCAATATTCTCCACCAGACCACCATGTCACTTTTGGTGCAAGGAAAGGAAGAATCCAAATCCAACACATTTTGGATGTTGGATTCGGACTGCAGGATAGAACTAAATTGTAATAGCTGCCACAACTTCATACAGACTCCGATTGGGGAGTTCTTGGACTTCACGGAAAGCTTATAAAGTCTACTTCCATATGGATCTGGACTCATATCCATATCTTCTCCGAGGCGGCTGCAATCGTTAATTTACTATAAAGACCTTTTCTGTCCAAGGTGCTGCGTCACCTGATTTTGGCTCGATGGGGTGTGTACAAGTGGGGCCCAACAGGGGCGCATCCTAGGGTTTAGGGACGACCTCCACCACGTCCTGGTCATCCTCTACCCTCTCATATACCTCCATAGCCACCACAAACAGATTGGATTTTGTTAGATGCAAGTTCAGCTTTTGCTACTTCCTTGTAGACGCGCGTGCTGATCCAGCCGCCCGTCCACTTGTTTTCGGAACCCCACCATAATTGAGATTCGGTTTGAGACCTTCAATTACATCTCGTAATTTCAGGATTTATTCTACTTGTTCTTGCTGGTTCTTCGATTGCTTGCAGGACGAGTGCCCTAGTGGCCGGGTGTCGCGCTCCACAAGATCGCGGCAACCAAAGGAGGTGGTGTATCGGTTGCTAAGGTGCAGCATCCTTGGAAGGCTGTAGTCGGGCCGTGAACGTCGTCTCCTCCATCAATCGAGTTATTCCATACCTCTCATCGAAAGATCAGGAACAAACCCTAACGGGTACACATCACGTGCACCTGAGCTGCAACGCGCCGTGAGCCAATGGGACGCCACAGCGTGGTGTGGCGAAGGCACGGTGCGGCGATGGTGTGTTCTCGGCGTGGTGCGGCATGACTTGTTCTAGACGCGACATTAGGGTTTAGCTCAGTGAACACTGAAAGGAAGGGAGCCGGAGCCGCAATTATCGGACTTTTGCCATAGAACGCCGGTGACGGGCATGACAGGGGCAAGAGAGGACGAAGAGGCCGGAGATAGGTACCTGAGCTGCAGCACGACGTGAGCCGATAGAATGTCGCGGGGTGGCGTGGCAACGCCACGGGGACGGAACGACAAGACGCGGCGTGGCGAAAGTGCGGCACAATGACGGAGTGTTCCTGGCATGGCGACGGCGTGGCGACGACGCGACTGTAGGGTTTAGCTCACCCAATGGAAGGCGACGGCGCAACTCTGGATGGAAGGGAGCCGCAATTATCGCAACTTGAGAATAATTTAGCAACAGCGGGCGTTTTGGGCGTGGTGATAGATCCATCTGCTGCCGTAGATGCAAAAGTATTTGAAATGGTGATGGATTGCGTATCGCACGGGAGGTAAGAGGATAGAAAATTGTCACCCTTAGCCCCCTTTAGCTGATAGACCGAAGCCGAAAACTTCCTGATCCGCGCCGCGCAGCCAGTCTATATACAAAGCCCACATACCTCCTATTAATCCTTATCTCTCTTTCGGGAAGTTGGAGCGGCGGGCGATCAACCCATGAAAGAGATGGAGCTCGACGTCAAGCCGCCGCCGCAGGTCGCCAGCACCGACGACCAGCTCCGACTCGCCGAGCTTCAGCGCGCCTTCGCGTGCTTGGAGGCGCCGGTCGTGGAAACATGTGCCTTCTACGGCGAGATAATCGCAGCGATCGACGCCGTGGCCGCCCAGGTCCGCGAGCTCCGGCGCCTGCGCGCCGAGGGGCTCGGCGCGGAGCTGGCGGCGCCGGCGTGCAAGGTCGAGTGGGCCTTTGCCAACCTCTCGGTCGTGGTGAGTCGGGTCGCGGCGATGCGTGGCACCGCCGTGGAAATGGGCCGCATCTGCATTGCCCGCGACGGCGGCGGCGGCAGCAGCGAGGCGGCGGACGCCCTGGCCGACGCGCTGCGGCGCATCCACATCTGTCTAAGCCAGTGAAGCGGCGGCTCAGTTACTAGTTCATGTGTAGTCGACGAGTTGCCATCGATCGTGCCGTGAAGCAATGCAACGTGCTCATCTTATCGACTTGTAATTGCAAGCTGCAAGCAACTAACCACTTCTCAGAGAATTACCGAGTAAAAATCTTGTTATCTTAGCCATAAAAATCTTGTTATCTTAGCCATCTATGGTGAAATATTGTCCAGTCTAGCCTAATTGTTCTGTCGTTGTCACTGATGCAAAGAGAGTACTGCAAATGTTTCGCACGAAAATGCGATAGCACACATCAATAACATTGGCAGTAGTAGAAATATATACATGGGCATCAGCCCAAATAATTCAGTACAGCACAAGCGGGAGGTAGCAGTATTAAGGGACCAAGGCATTCCCAGCATGGGAATTTGTAACTCAACCTACATCACAGACTTCGTTCTGTTTATTGAACTCCAATCATCAGCCGGTTGTATAATGTTGTGGTCATGAACAAAGTGCAGTGAGGGCGCGTCTAGCTTCCGCACGCCAGGCACTCTTCACGGTTGTTCAGAGAACAGACCATTTGTGCCATCTTGGCTTCCACGTCTTCCTCTGCAGGCTTGCCATTAGCCACCTGCATATGCAAGTGGTTTTCGTGGTGAGTTATGTTATATTAAGTTTCTGGGAAAAGATTGTGAGAGAACGTATATGGGATTAAGGGAGAGGACATGTACCCCGTTCTCCTTCAAAAGTGTTGTGTCGACTGTAAACTTGATCGCATCAGCAGCTGCTCGTGTGCGTAGGTAGTACATCCCAGTTTTCAGGCCCTGACATTGAACAATGTTAAAAAAAAACCCATCATTATAGGCCCACTACAAACTGCTAGAAGATACACTAATGCTTTGATGATTCAAGGCTAAATACCTTGGACCAAGCATGGAAGTGCAGCGATGTTAGCTTCCCAAAGTTGGGTTGCTCCATATGGACATTGAGGCTCTGGCTCTGGTCAATATAGCATCCACGATCAACTGCCATGTCAACCAAAGTTTTCTGCTTGATCTCCCAGACAGTCCTGGTGCAGTAATTCATACAAACTTTTAGACACTCCAACAGTGACTGTATTCAGTAGAAAATAATGATATGAAGAATGAACTACATACTTGTATATTGCTTTAAGATCATCTGGAATTTCTGTCATCTTTTGGACAGAACCATCTTCATATATTATCTGGTTTTTCAGAGTAGGGGTCCAAATACCCATTTCCGTCAGATCATGAAGAAGATGTTTGTTAACCACAACAAACTCCCCACTGGAAGAAAACAGAAACATCAATCATATGCACATGTAAATAAGAATACAAGCACTCTAAGGAGTATGCTTCCAGACCTTAGAACCCGTCGACTGTATATGTTAGACGTGTAGGGCTCAAAGCACTCGTTATTGCCAAGAATCTGACTAGTGGAAGCAGTGGGCATTGGAGCAACAAGAAGAGAGTTTCTGATCCCAACTTTAGAAATAGTCTCCCTTAGAGATGGCCAATCCCATCTGTTAGATGGGACCACATTCCACATGTCAGGTTGAAGAATTCCCTACAAAGGAAAAGGGATAGACAATGCTTGATTAATTTTTAAGGTCAACACATAGAAATGGGCTTCGGATTATTAATATTTTTTCTATTTTTAGGATAAGAACAAACATAAAACTAAACCAAAATAAGAAGCAAAACATAATTGAAACAGAGAAATTTTGAGAACAAAACCTTGCTGACAGGACTGCCTTCATATGTTTCATAAGGACCTTCTTTAGCAGCAAGTTCAGCAGAAGCTTTCAGAGCATGATAGTAAATTGTTTCAAAAATATCCTTATTCAACTGCTGAGCCTGAAAAAGATACTATTTGTTACATCACAGCTCAGTACAGAGAGATAAAGTGCCAGCATAGAGCTGGGGGCAAAGTACCTCAGGTGAATCGAATGGCATGCCAAGTAATATGAACGTATCCGCCAAACCTTGAACACCTATGCCAATTGGCCTGTGCCGCATATTTGATCTCTTTGCGGTCTCAACAGGATAGTAATTGATATCAATAATTTTGTTGAGATTGTAAGTAACAGTTGAGGTAACCTGGCAAAATCAACAATGTATCAAAACATTTGTTGACATAGGTGGGAACCGATGATCTAAGACAAATAGGATCTGAACAAACCTCAGCAAGCTTCTCAAAGTCAAAATATCTATTTTTCGAATCAGAGCTGCCCACAAGCTTAGATGGATGGGACTCTAAAGGAACACCCTGTGAAAGAAGTTTATCATACAACACATCAGAATACAACCTTCATGATTGAATTCAGCTGAAGCACTGACAAGATATACCTTTTCCCTTACGAAGCGTGGTAAAGCAATAGATGCAAGGTTGCAGACAGCAGTTTCAGTAGGGCTTGTGTACTCAATTATCTCAGTGCACAAATTTGATGATTTAATTGTGCCCAGATTCTGCTGATTACTCTTCCTATTACACGTATCCTGCAGACAGTTAATAACCATTAAAAAAATGCTTAGAGCCCGATAGTAAAAGCAGGTAAAAATTGTCAAAAGAATCACAAGTCCAGATGCAGGAACACCTATCTGTATAGTTGGTTGTTGCCAAAATTATACCTTGTAAAGCATATATGGTGTACCAGTTTCTATCTGTGCCTTCAAAATGTCAAACCAGAGGGTCTGTGCTGGAACAACTTTCTTTGCCTTGCCCTGAAGCCAGAAAGCAAGGTTACTAAAGTAGTTCCAATTTCAATCTATTACACACAACAATAGAATTTCCAGCTTACTTCTCTCTCATATTTCTTGTACAAATTCTCAAACTCATCGCCCCAGCAATCAGCCAACCCTGGAGCTTCATTAGGGCAAAACAATGACCATTCTCCATTATTCTGGACCCTTTGCATGAATAGATCAGGAACCCATAATGCATAGAAAAGATCCCTTGCACGATGTTCCTCCTGTTAAATTGCCATCCAGAATAACAAGTCTTTTAGATTTTTGCAAGGCCACTCAGAATTTAGAAGGAATCGATTTAGTATTATTAGAAACCAAATATCAGACAGAACATGCGCATATATTGCTTGACCACAGTTAGGGAACTAAAATAATGGGTATCTATATCATGAAGAAATGAACTAGAGCACTATTTCCATAAGACACTAGCTTGAACAAAAAATTAAGAGTTGAACAACCATCTTTAAGGGCTGCTGGCACATGTAAAGAATCAATTTTAGGTGATGGAATCAAGGTGGCAGTAAGCATTATACAGTTAACTTACCGTTGCAGTTATTACAGAAAACTATGATGGCTTACTGTTTTCATACCCAAAAGTGATTAAACAACAATGATAGAGATATTACCTTCCCATGGTTCTTTCTCAGATCAAGGAACTCAAAAATATCGGCATGCCAAGGCTCCAAGTATACAGCAAACGCTCCTAAGTTTTAGAAGCGCATAAGAATTTGTGAAGACAGTGGAATTACAATTCAGAATAATGATGGAACATACCCTTTCTTTTGCCACCTCCTTGATCAACATAACGAGCAGTATCATTGAAGACACGTAACATAGGAACAATCCCATTGGACGTTCCATTTGTTCCCCGAATGTAACTCCCAGTAGCACGGATATTGTGAACTGAGACACCAATTCCTCCAGCTGATTTGCTTATCACAGCACATTCCTTCAGAGTATCATAAATTCCCTCAATGCTGTCATCTTTCATGCAGATAAGGAAACAGCTGCTTAACTGCATCATAAAGAATGCAACAGTTAATAAACAATCTTTACAACCCACGTTTTTGGATCATCTGGAGGGAAACAAGGACAGTACTTGGGGCCTTGGTGTGCCAGCATTGAAAAGGGTCGGTGAGGCATGTGTAAACCAGCGCTGAGACATGAGATGGTATGTCTTTATGGCAGACTCAATGTCTTCCTTGTGTATTCCCACTGAAACCCTCATTAGCATGTGTTGTGGCCTTTCAACAACCTTCCCCGCAAGCTTCAAGAGGTAAGACCTCTCAAGAGTCTTGAAGCCAAAGTAGTCATAATCGAAGTCCCTATCGTAAATTATCTCACTGTCCAAGCGAGCAGCATTCTGAAATTAGGCAACATAAAGCCATGTGAGGGACAATTTACAGCAAGGGCAGTGGCGAGAACAACAGATTTACTGGATATGATAAATACCCTTTAAAAAAGTAATGGAACAGTAAATTTAACCAACACAAACAGAACATCAGTATCTATACAGGTGCCCTGTCAGAAATGTGTCAGGGACAATCAGAATCTAACCTTCATGATGATTTCATAAATATCATCAGCGACCAGAGGGGCCATCAGCCCGGATCTCTCGTTGAAGTGCATGTACATGTCCTTAATCCTGCATCCACGACAGTCGCAGGTCAATTCACAACCCAATCCACGAATCCAGACTTCCTCCTGCCAGGCTGCCACTATGAATGGACGAAATTAAGCCAAAGTCAGACGTTGCTTACGTCTCCGAGAAGGACTTCTTGGTGTTCTTGTGCAGGTTCGACACAGCAATCCTCGCCGCCAGCTTCACGAACCACGAACAGAGAAAGGGGGGACAACCGACCCCACGTCAGGCCAAACAACGACAGACAGGAGAAATGAAAACCACGAACAGAGGGCTCCGGGCCGTTGTTCCTCACCGAGGCGTAGTCCGGGTGGGAGGCGGTCATGGCCGCGGCGGTCTCGGCGGCGAGCTCGTCGAGCTGGCTGGTGGTGACGCCCTTGTAGACCCCCGCGCAGACCTTCTGCGCGACGAGCACGGGGTCGCAGTGGTCCTGGCTGAGGCCGTAGCTGAGCTTCTTGAGGCGCGCCGTGATCTTGTCGAAGTGCACCGTCTCCTGCCGCCCGTCCCGCTTCACCACGTACATGTTGTTGCCGGCTTCGGGCCACCCGCCGGGCGGGGACTTCCGTCGAACACCTGGTGCGCGCCGCCGCCGCCAAGCGCTGGGTTTGAGGCGAGGGAGGTCAGAAGGGGGCGGTGGATGAGGAGAGAGGGTAGGGTTTGGGGGGAGATTTAAATGCCTTCCCGGCGCGGAAGATGCGAGGAGCAATTATGCGGCGAGGGTAGAGGATTTTTTTTTTCCGCGGTGGAGAAGAAGAGGTTTTTGGGTTTGGCGCGCGGGCGCGGAGGCGTTTTCCCGCGCGGTTTTTGGCGTCGTGGTGGTTGGTGGGGGAGGCGCGCTGCCGCCCCGGCAGGAGCCCAAGAAGCCGATGCGTGGGCCCGAAGGTCCGTTCAGCCATATAGCCCCACATGTCAGTGAAGCGACAACAGTTCCGCCGTCCGCTGCGATGGTTATGAGGTGTCACGGCTGGACAGGCCGGGCCGGGAGGTGGGCCCACGGTGTCAGTGCAACGGCGCCGTGCGCGTGCGCGAGCGGCAGGCGGGAATCGAGGAGCGTGCTGGGCAAGCTTTTGGTTTTGAGAGTTGAGACGGCGGCGTGGACTTTTTGGTGGGCCGCCGGCCGTATGATTGGTTGGTCCGGACACCGGACTGCCACGTGGGCATGCCGCGTTTCTTCCTTGCAGGAGAAGATGCTTCTGCAACTGCGATGCGAGGGTGCTCGCCTGCTCGGTGTCCGGCGGCCGTCCGACCGTTGAGATCTGAAGTTTCTGAACTCTGAAGGCCGTCGTGGGCGTCGTACGGGACGAGAGAAGCGTGCGGGAGAAGGATGTCGCGTGAATGGGTAGTCGGCCCAGTGGGCCTATCTGTCTGCTGGGTCGAGTTTGCGGCCTGCTTTTCTTTTCGAGGTGCTGGTGAGCCACCCAGCTACCCAGCTAGGGCCACGGCCAACTTTTGCTCTGGGGCTAACTTGGCCACGCCTGACGCCTGACCATTATAAAAGCTCCCCTCCGAAGAAAAGAATCACTGCAACAAATCTAATCGACAATTCAACACCCTTTTCAGTGCCTTTAAACTCACACATCTAGACACGGGTGTTGTCCTTCTTCAGAAGCTCCAATAGCTCCTGCTTGAGTTCCTGTACGTATACTCGGCCATCTAGGCCTGGATGTACATCCTCTCCCTGAGTATTGGCCTGCTCTCTGCTGACGGCGTAGTCGACCTGGATTCTGGAAGCTCTCCGGCGCTTTCCTCTTCATATTTCTCAAACTCCTGAACAACTTTCAAAAATGCAGTGCAACCAAGGAGGCTTCGCATGAAAAAACACAGAAAACAGTAGCATCTGCCATCGACAGACGACAGGATTAAATGAAGGAATTAGCTTATCAAATTGAACTCCCGCTTATGTCTTGGCTATCTGTCAATTCCGGGGCCCAATGTAACAATGAAGGACCACATTATGGAGCCAATGCCATAGCTCAGAATGAACCGGCATTAGCATCAAATCACTCCACTAACGCTATGGTTATCATGTAATAGCAATCCGGGTTAAGAACAAGGAAGAAACTAAAAAGAAAGCCAGCATTTGTACACGTACCAATGATGGTGCATATTTCGACGATGGGAGTTGGTTTTGGGTCTTTCCTCGGCGAAGAAGCGCTTGATCTTGCTGGTTCTGCGGCTGCGAGCCCAGAAGTTGAGGTGGAACCGCACCTGCGCCCTGAACCCAACACGCGCTTCCATCAGGGGCCGGGGCTTCACGGCATCAAACTCGCCACCCTGCAGAGATTATGGACGCATGCATACGCGGCATGTCATTCAGCGAAGCGGCGCGGTGCAGGAACTAGCAATCGCCATGGAAAATGCTCGATTCAAATGAAAAGTATGCTCGTACCTGGTGCCTGGAATTGTAGTGGCAGAGCGCATGTTGGACAGTCCGGATGAGGAAGGCGTCGCAAACAAATGACTGCACGGTAAAAACATGACATGATCAGCACTTGCGATCTGTTAATTCTCTAGTACTAGAGAGCCGTGTGGATTAATCGATTTCGCTTGTATGTATTCCATCAGTTAATCAGAAAGTTGTAGATCGATGAACAATCGCAGGCACATATTGCAGTTAATTGTCGATCGAGACCTCAATTACTCTTAATTAGAGGAGCTTGGCTAGTTGTTGCACAGGGGAGGGGAATATACGCGACGTACCCTCCTGTCCGCAGCGCCATGGAGAAGGAAGGAGGCGAGTCCTCCTTCCTGATGCGTCCCTTGAGCTTGCGCCTGCCCCGGCCGCTGAAGCGGCGGTTCTGCAGCCGCTGCTGCCCATCGCGGGACAGCCTCCGGCAGCAAATCCTTCAACGGCGGCGCCGCCCACTCTGCACATCCCCCTAACCCCGTCGCCGACGAATCCATAGATCCAATCGCCGGTGCCCTTCTCTCTCGCTCACTCGCCGCGCCCTGGCCCAGGGGACGCTGGACTTCTATCTATGGAGGGAGGAGAGGAGGGAGGGCCAGAGGGGAGGCGGAACTGCCCACGGTACAGCACAAAATAAACGGGCCGACGAACCCAGGGAGCCGAAAGCCCAAGAGATTCGGGGCCCACGAACATGCATCCATGGTTGTGGTGAGCGCATGGATCCACGATGGGAGGTGCTGAATCAGCATTATTTCTTTTTTTCTGAAGGAGAACAGGAGGGGCAACGTCCCTGCTGATTAAATTAAATATAATTACCTTTCAAAAAAATAAATTAAATATAATTAAAAGAAAATACAAAAAAAAATCCAGTACAAAGGAGAAAAAAAGGGTGCTCTATGGAAACTGAGAGATGATAGAGAAACAAACAGGAAATAAATCACAAGGAAGAAACCCAATTCTTCATGGTCTCTACTCAACTGGGTTTAGCTTTCAGTAGAGCAAGCTTGAATTCGGAGATAAATTTCCTTGGACCATGCCAAGAATCAAGCTCTCCACCATGCCTGCATCAAGCAGGCAGGGGGACTTCAACTTCAAACCCTCAACCAATCAATGGCATGTGCGCCAATCAAGTGTGATGCTTGTGTCAATTTCATGATCATTAGCCAATTTAAACTACTAAATTCAAACATGACGGTGTTACTACAATAGTAGCATGCTAGCAGCTCAAATGTAGTACGAGTATCCAGCTCCACTAATTAACTGGGTAAACCGGGAGCTCAGAGCGGCCCAGCAGGACGTAGAAGCTGTCGAACTCGTCGAAGTGGACCCATTTGCTGGGCCCCGTGGCCTGCTGGTTGTCCAGCACGAGGACCACCAGCTTGCCTCGCCTGTTGTGGCGGTAGGCGTAGCAAGCCACGGCGTGCATCGCGGCGTCCGGGTCCGATCCCCTCACCTCCTCGCGCTTCTCGCGGGGGCAGCCTCGGAACGCGACGGGGGCCCTGTGGCTGGAAGTCGGAGGCACCCATGCGGTAGAACTCCTCGGTGGCGAACAGCGTCCCGCCTGCGGAGAAGCTGCTTCGCGAACTCCGGCGCTGAGGCCTGGGAGTTGCTGCTTCCGGAAGCCCGTCGCCTCCGCCCACGCTTCCGCCTCCTCCCAATTCCATCCAAATGCTGCCGTGCAAAAAGACGATGGTTGTGAGAGATCTGGCCAAGGACTGACTACTATGACGATGCATATCTGGTCCAATTTATCCAAATATATGCATACATCATGAGAAAGAATTTCGATGCATGGGAAGATTTCGATAGCGGCAGACCATGACAAGAACTGACCAAGACATTCTTTTTAGACACTACCATGAACAAGCCAACATTACAGATGACAGGCACGGATTCTTGAACGAAATCTAACTAGTAAGTTCTCCCTGAACTAATTTCTAACTAATCTGATCAAGAATCCGATCGAGGAGAAAGAACCCAGTCAGTAGAATTATAACTCGTGAGAGGAAGTGATCCAACACCTGACATCAACCTTACAGGGAGAATTCAGTAACTAACAAAATTCTGAGCGAACAATTCAGAATACACGTTGAGATGAGAACAAAATAATGTAGTTGAGACGAGATAAGCAGTCCTAGTTATGATCCGGCAAGAAATGACCAAGGACAAGCAGCTATGGAACAGCTTAAATTATCCAAATATTTTTTTTTTGAATGAACAACACTCGACGAGTGCGTTTCTATTGATATAGCAGAAAAAGTACAAGGTTATGTCAATTATCCAAATATACATCATGTCAAAAGAATCCCAATAACAACAAGAACTCAAGAGCTCACTAAACTAATGCCAATCCAGGAATCACAGGAATGATAACAAGTACTATTCCCTAAAGCGAACCAAATGCAGAGGAGCAAGAATTAAGAACCCAAAACCACTGCTCCCTGCTCTCTATGAGTGCAGCCTACAGTATTAGAACATCTGAACGAAAGAAGCATAATCTTGTTCCAAAACATACCGAGAATTTCATCAAGATTCAGTAACTAACAGCCTCATTCAGAAGAACCCAATCATTAAGTTGGTTCTTGCAAATTGACTATTCTGAACTGACGAGTTAACAGAATAGACTGATATGCAGGAACCGTAAATCCAAGAAAAATATGAAATTGTTTCTCCCAATCTACCTGTGCTTATCAGTATTTTGTTCCAGATTAGTCCTAAGCAAACTAATTACACATGTGGCAATATATATAGTTACATTTTCTACTTTCGTACTATGATCTTCCTAACATCTGACATGCAGCAACAAGTTCACTGATCTCTACAGAAAATTCCAAGCTACAAACTGCTTTGAGCATAGAAGCTGACATTACGCAATATTCAGGTTTGTATTTTGATAACAGGAACTCAACAGCTTACTAAACTAATGCAGATCAGGGAATGACAGGAATGATAAGTACTGGTCCATAAAGCGACCCAAATGCAGAGGATCAAGAATTGAGAACCCAGAATCACTGCTCCGCCTACAGTAATAGAACATCTGAACGACAGAAGCGGTAATCTTGATCCAAAATATATCAAGAACATCATCAAGATTCAGTAACTAACAGCCTCATTAACAACAGGAAGAACCCAAATCAAGTTTAGCAAATTGGCTAGGAAAACTTCAGACCCGTCAGATTCCAAGAACCCTGCTCCGCCAGATCGGCGCGAGGAGTTTGGTGCAGAGGGGACGGCAAGCTCACCGGAATTACATGGGGAAGTTCTTGCGGGTCCTGTCTTGGGGGGATTGCCTCGACCACCCAACTCATCAGCGGGCTCGGGTTGTCGAAGTTGCTCCACGGGCGGTACGTGCGGTGGCGCATGAGGACGGCGCCGGACCCGTCCTCCTCCTCGATGGCCTCCCATAGGACGTCTTCCTGCTCCGGGGCGTCGTAGCCGCGCTGGACGGCGCGGCAGCCGCGGCGGGCGCCATGGCCCGCGGGCACGTCCTCGAGTACGAGGGCGAGGTACCGGCCGTAGGCGGCGCTGCGGAGGAGGACGTAGCTGGTGCCGCCGCGCACGGCCGTGCGGCCGCGCACCGCCCGCAGCGCCGCACGGCGCTGGCGCAGGGTGACCCCGGCCCCTTCCTCCTCGGCGTGAAGTTACGTGCCGCGCGCGCGGCTCCGGAGCCGCACGCGAGTCCCGTCCGGGAAGAACCCCATTGCCGTTCTCCCGCCGCGGGGGCGGAGGCGGACGGCGGCGAGGGGCGGGCGTTTCTTGTTTCTTGGCGCTGTTGCGAGGGGAAGTGGCCGGGGGCGGAGGGGAGTTCGTTGGGACGGTGACGTTTGGGCGCCGAGGCGGGGCAGGGAATTTTCAAGGCGATGGGAGTCGCAAGCGCAGGTCGGTCGCTGAACATGCCACCTGTCCATGGGCAGGTGGGGCCAGTCAGGGTCACGATAGACGACAGGAGCTAGTCAGTCAGCCCTGCAGCCACTGCCATGTGGGCCCACAGAAGCTTGCGATGGGGCCGAAGAAGGTGCGGCAGAAGCTCTGTATTGATATGATCTGTTTCGCAGCCTCGCAGGATCATTGTCGTTCTGCCAGAACTGCAGAGCAAAAGGGCGCGACATGCGATTCAGAGTTTCAGACCTTAGAATGGAGGACCTGCAAAGACAAATCATGTGTTTCAAATGATGGAATTCAGTTAATATTCAGCATCAACAATGTGCCAAGGAGGAATTGGCTTGTCGTCAAGGAGGATGTAATTCGTGCTGTCAAAGCCTTCTTCAGAGATGGATGCATGCCAAATGAGGTAAACGATACTGCTATTGTGCTTATACCTAAGATTCCTCACCCTGAGTGCTTATCGGATTTCCGGCCGATCAGTTTATGTATGTAATGATGTTCTATATAAAATTGTGTCAAAGTGCTTGGTGAATCGCCTCCGACCTATGCTGCAGGACATCATTTCCCCCAACCAAAGCGCCTTTGTCCGGGCAGGATGATCGCAGATAATGCCCTTATTGCGTTTGAATGTTTGCGCACCATACAACAGTCTTCTTCAGCTAGGACAAACTTCTGTGCGTATAAGTTGGACCTGTCCAAAGCGTATGATCGCGTTGCTTGGGCGTTCCTTGAGAAGGTTTTACTGAAGCTGGGTTTTAATTGCTCTTGGGTACGGTGGATCATGACCTGCGTGACCTCTGTACGTTTCTCTATCCGCTTCAATGGGGTTCCTGCAGAGCCCTTTTCGCCATCGCGTGGCCTGCGCCAGGGAGATTACTTATTTTTGTTTGTAGCTGATGCCCTTTCTGTTGCTCTGCCGAAGAAATAGCGGCTGGTTCTTTGGAAGAATTCAAGCTAACTCGAGCGGCCCCTGGTATTTCTCACCTTCTATTTGCGGATGATGCTTTGCTGTTTTTCAAGGGAAGTGTAGCCCAGGCAATGTGTGTTGGATCCGTCATCCAACAGTTCGAACGCGGCACAAAGCAGATGTTGAGCCCTGCAAAATGCTCCCTGCTTGCACGGGATGGCATGGCCCAGGAGGAAAGAGACGGTATCTGCAGTGTGCTGGGCGTGGAGAAGATGCAGTTTGAGGTAAAATATCTGGGGCTCCCAACTCCAGAAGGCCGACTGAAGAATGCTAGATTCCAGCCTCTGAGGGAGAGGCATGTCGGACTGGTCAGAGAAGCACCTATCGTCTGCAGGTAAACAAGTGCAAATTAAATGGGTGGCTCAGGCGATCCCTACGTACATCATTTTCAGCTGTCTGCATCGCTATGCGAGGAACTGGAACGAGGTATCCGTAATTTCTGGTGGGGTGCTGAGAAAGGGAAGCGCAAAACCCACTGGATTGCCCGGAACAAGTTCACGGGATCAAAAGACAGAGGTGGTCTGGGGTTTAGGGATCTCCAGATGTTCGACCAAGCGCTGCTGGCCAGGCAAGCATGGAGCAATGTTAGGTATCCGGCACTGCGCAGTCTGGAGAGAGCGTAGTCCGTCTTGTGTCGAGCATGCTATTGCTCAGGATGTAACTGGTTCCAGTAATCCTTAATAAAGCTCTCCCATTCACAAAAAAAAGAACAATCAGCATGTACGGGTCATTGAAAGTTTGGCGCTTCACAGTGTTCGTCGGGTACCCCGACAGCCGAGAACACTTCGGTGTGTCGCGGGCCCAAGTGGGCCGTTTCTTATGATGCGGGCCCTTTCTTTTCCCATTTTGATTCATTTTCTCTCTCCCTCTCTGGTGCTGTATGTTGTTGTGCGATTCTGAACGAAACCCTTTTCTTGGCTCTTCCGCATGCAAGAAACTTATCTGGTCTGCCATCAACGGCCCAACAAAGGACTAGTTAGTACTCGCCGCACGGCGAAGGTGAAGACGCTGTCGTTCTACCTCCCTATACATCTCGTCGACGGCATCGTGTGGCAGGGACAAACCCTTCTTCGTCCTCGGCGACGATCGTGGCGGCGAGGCTGTTCGTCTCGGCGAAGCTCACAGCCTCCAGCGGATATGATCGATGATGATCTCTGACCTCGACACAGACTCCATAACCGAACTCGAGACTAGCTGTCGTTCTACCTCCCCATACAATGGTTTTCCAAAAACAAAACCATTATAGTAATTCAAATTTTCTCATACTTGCTTGATCACACAACTCAACGGAGCAAGTAAACTTTATAGGAATTTCACAAAACATACTCCGAAACTAAGACTCGAACCCCTGACCTCCAAATGTCCCTAGTATTGTAAAAAAATATATTATTTAATATTGGAGTACGTACTTTAAATTTTGGTAATCTATATTTTCTTATTATAGGGGCCTCATTTGGTATTTTCTATCAGGGCCTCGAAAATTTAGCCTTGTCACATTATATGTTTCGATACCAATTAGAGGACTAAACATTAGCTAATTATAAAACTAATTGCATAACCCTTAGGCTAATTCGCGAGATGAAATAGTTTCATCTCGCGAATTAGCCTAAGGGTTATGCAATTAGTTTTTTCATAAATCTGCGTTTAATACTTCTAATTAGCAACTAAACATTCGTTAAGTTTAGTCCTGCCGGATCCAAACAGGACCTTAGTATATTATGTTCGGCAACATAGGCCACCTCGAATCTTTTCAAAAAAAAAAAGCAAAACATAGGACACCTCATGCTGAACTGGACTCCAGCTTCAAATCGTCCTTGATCTCCTTCAACTTGGCAACAACATCAGTCATAGTCACCCTTTCGTCAGGCAATTCACTTGAGCACAGCAGACCCAACTGGAATACCGATGTGAGAGTGCTATGCAGGGTGCTATGAGAAACTTCTGAAGAGTTGATGGTGTGGTGAAAACCATGCACAATCTCATCCTCTTTTGGTACATTACCATCCATAATATGGCCGATCCCCGATGGAAATGCTTGTTGAACCCACTGCCTAAGGCTCAGTTCCCCAACAAACATGGGATCTGTAGGCTTCTTACCGGTGAATACCTCAAGCAGCATGATTCCAAAACCAAACACATCGCTCTTCCTTGATGCCTTCCCCATGAAACCATACTCTGTTCAGGTACGTTGAAAAACAAATAAGCATCAGTATAAAAATAAAACAAGTTTTCATGTTACTAAAAAAATTAGTTCAGTCATGACTGGTGAAGAACCTGGTGCCATATATCCGATTGTTCCAGGCATGCTTGCAGAAACCACCGAGTTACTGTCACCTAGCAAGAGTTTTGCTATGCCAAAATCTGCCACGTGTGCCGTCATATCGTCATCGAATAACACGTTGCTAGGCTTCAGGTCACAATGCAAGATTACCTCATGGTGCTGATAATGCAGATACTCCACTGCCATCGACACCTCTAGCATGATATCCAGTCTCTTGAGGAATCTTAAGGGTGGCTTGTCTGTACTGTGCAGATGTGTATCCAAGTTACCATTAGGCATGTACTGAAGTAACAGTGCTTTGAAGTCTAGGTTTGAACAAATGTTCACTATCCTTATCAAGTTGCGGTGTCGAACCCTGCTCAGCACCTGGCATTCAGCATCAAAGCTCTTTGTAGCTTCTTCCAATCGTACGTTTAGAACTTTGATGGCAACCACCAAGCCATTGTTCAGCTGTCCCTTGAAAACTTTGCCGAAACATCCCATTCCCAAAAAATTATCATCGCTGAAATTATTAGTGGCACGAACAATCTCGTGATAAGATACTAATCTGTGGCTGATCTCATCAGTAACATCACCGGAACCTGTCGTCGCTCCTGGATTTTTTGCTTTCCTTCTTATTGTTACGTATAAGCAAACAGCTAGTGCTCCAAATGCTGCAAGGGCAGCAGGGAGTACAAATTTTAGGATCTGTCCACTCGTTGAGTGAGATATGGCCGTACATGGGGGAAAACCTAGGCGTGGAGCTCCACAAAGTGCATTGTTCCCTAACAAGGACTCCAAACTGATGTTTGAGAAAATGCCTCCTTCTGGTACACGTCCTTGAAGCTTATTGAAGGAGAGGTTCAGATTGATGAGGTAAGTAAAACTGGCCAGGTACATTGGGATGTTGCCAGAGAGGTCATTGTAGGAGAGATCCAATGTTTCCATGCTCGCTAACTTGCCAAAAGAACTTGGGATCGAGTCTTGAAACGAGTTATGTGACAAATTGAGGTAGGTCAGCATCTGTAGTTGTCCGAATGAATCTGGAAGGTCACCAAGTAGCTGGTTGCTGGAGAGATCTATTTTGTTTATGGCGTTCATGCTTCCTAGCTCAGCTTTGAGAGTACCGACCAAGTGGTTGTTTGACATGTCAAGTTCGATAAGGTTGTCAAGATTAAATAAACCCTGTGGTATGGTTGAAGACAACTGGTTATGGGACACAGAAATACGCTGTAGCATACTAAGATTACCAAGGCCATCAGGTATGGTGCCGGAGAACTCGTTGTTGTCAAGAAGCAATTGCTGAAGGCTTCTTAGCATACCGATTTGGGTTGGGATGGGACCAGAGATGCTGTTACCGGTGAGAAGAAGTACCTGGAGATTCTCCATTGTCACAACAGATTCTGGGATTGGCCTGTTCAGTTTGTTGCCTGCGAGATCTATGAACTGGAGACTAGTTAAATTTGATATGGTTGCAGGAAGTCCGCCAGTTAAGTTGTTACCACTTGCCTGGAAAGTCACTAAGTTTTTGGACAGGTTTCCAATATAATCTGGGATGCTTCCAGAGTGCGAATTGGATGCCATGCCAAGGTAACTGAGCTGCCTACAATTTGAAAGAGTGCCCAGAAAGTCAAGGCCTCCCTCAAAGAGATTCCATCCGAAACTAAGAAGAACTAAAGAGCCGAGATTCCCAAGCGTGGCTGGGATCGGGCCACTCAACATGTTTGTATCCAACACTAGGAAAGACAGGTCAGAGAGGTTACCAATGGAAGCAGGAACTGGACCTGTCAGTTCATTATCTGAAAGATGCAAATAGAAAAGTGGTTTCATCTTCCCAAATTCTGGCGGAATTTGCCCTTTGAGCTTGCAGTTTGAGAGATCTAGCTTCTGAAGCCCAGTGATGTTGGTTAACTGAACTGGGATTGACCCAACAAGGTTATTTCCACCTAAGGCAAGGTACCAGAGGTGTGACAATTTGTCCAGCCAAGTTGGCACAACATCTGTGAATGCATTTTCTGACAAAGATATTACTTGGATGAACTGGCACGCGCTGAGTCCCACAGGAATCCTGCCCATGAAGTTGTTTCCAGAGAGGGATAAAAATTGCAACATGGGAAGGCTAAAGCTTTCATTGTCAGGGACGGTCCCCGTGAGATTACTGTTTCTCCAGAGGCTCAGAACTTGCAGGGAGGACTTATTGAAGATGCTAGGAGGCACTGTGCCGGAGAGCTGATTCTGTTGCAAGACAAGGAGCTGAAGCATGGGCAAGTTACCAATACCAGCTGGTACCGGTCCCCAAAGGCTGTTGTTGCCAAGGTTCAGATGGCTCAGGTAGGGCGTGTTGTTGAATAATTCTTCCGGTATCTTGCCACTCAAGTAGTTCATCTGCAGATCTAAGAGCCTAATATTTTGCAGGTCTTGCAGCTCAGGCGGGATGAGCCCTGATAATCTGTTATTGTAAAGAACTAGGCTCTCTAGCCTGGTGAGGTTTCCGATGGTCGACGGGATGTAACCTGAGATGCTGTTCCGGGGAAGAGCAAGAACCCTGAGACGGCGCAACCTTCCAAGCTCAGCTGGAATGGAGCCCGTGAGGTTGGCGTTGGTGAGGTTCAGGACGGCGAGGAAAGAGAGGTTACCGACGTGGGGGGAAACGCTCCCATGGAGGGGAGTGTTGGGCAGCGCCAGGGCGGTGACGCGCTCCCGGCGCTGGCTGCACGACACGCCCAGCCAGCGGCAGAAGGACGTGCCGGGGGTCCAGTTGCCGCGCAGGACGCCGTGAGGGTCCGAGAGCTGTGCCCTGAACGCGAGCAGCGAGTCGAGGTCGGTGCCCGTGCCGCTGCTCCGGGAGGACGCGGCAGCCGCCGGCAGGATGACTTGGGCCACTGATACGAGGACAAGGAGCAGGAGGGCCATGTCGCTGGCGTACGCGGCGCCAATGTGTTGCGCTGGGTCATTCAATCGTCGCGGGCAACCATAAAATGGCCGTTCCTAGTCAACGCAAAGTCTCCATCCTCCTGTGTTGTTTATGATCTTGGCAAATTATCATAAATGCCCCTGATATTTTCCTACAACGAAATGCACTTGATGCGTATGGATCACGGCGGCGGCAAAAGGGACGACAGCGACAAGGCAGAGGGACGTGAAGGCTTTACTTCTGACCAAGGGTTTTTTTGGCACGGCTCCATGAAAAGCTCCACCATCGGCTTCCTTAGAAACTCTATCGAACGATAGTTTTCCAAACATCTTCAGCATTGAACGCTGAAGTTTTCACAGAGCTGGAGCTAATTTTTTATTGATGTAGTGAGAACCGGTGAAGCTGCAAAATGTGGCTCATCCGGCTTCTCTTGCTACGGTGCGGAAGCCGGAGCTCGAAAGAGCCGCGCCAAATGGGATCTAGCGGGTGGTGGAGCTCCGTAAGTGGTGGCGGATCGGAATTCCATGTCCCAACGAAGACTTGGAGCAGTCCATCATTTGGAGTGGCACGTTTTCATCAACGTTCTTTACAATAAAAAGTCTAGCCGGCTGCTAGTAGGGACTGGATTGGATTTGGTGTGACAGCCAAATAGTAGGAGTGCATCTCTATCAGATTACATCTTATACTCTATATATATTTTCTCTCTTCGTTACTCATTACTAATAACACTTTCTATATTTTTGGTAGTTAGCACTATAGCAGATTATTTAATGGATAGGGTGGAGAAAGAAATTCCGTACATTTAAGCAAGAGGGTGATCACTAAAAATATTTTTGTATTGTCGATAAAATTGGTAATTTACTGGAGCACCTCCTGTTACCAAAAACCATTACCGAACAATCTTTTGGTATTGAAAGAGGAATGAGTAATCTGCTGAAAATACCGTAACATGCCATATATATCACGATCTGATGCGTGGATCCGGATCCATGGGTCAGTATCCGGGATCAAAGTCAGCGAGTTAGGGGACCTGTCCGTAGTATTATCTCCACTCCACTCGTGCCCTGACCAATGCCCTCTTCCTATCCCCTCATCATGAATGCTTGTGTGTGTATGCCCACAATTCGTCATCCAGGAAGCAAATACATTCGAATATTTTGTTTTGAGACGAATACATCCGAGTATATTGGCATCTGAAAGGATTGTGCATAGAAAGGACACCTTGCTGCAGCCTGCAGGGAAACTCTATGCATGCTAGTACGTCGTCTGAAAGTAACCACGGCCCTGCCTGCCAGAGTAGTTCAGAATCAAACGGAAGTGTGACTGGCTGAACTGAGGGAGGAATCACATGGGGCTGCGCTGCACGCAGCTCTCCGCCGGCCGGCGCACCAACGGAGCAAGCGCCAGAGCGGAGCACACGGCTCCCCCGCCTCCACGGCCTCTACCATCTCGTCGCGCGGCCGCCCGTTTCTCTCCTTGATATCGTCGGCGAGCGCCAGGCCATCCACATCTTAGCAATGCAAAGTTCTTAACAAATTCAGACTTGAACTGAATTGATTCAGAAACGAACTTGATCTTCTTCCAGACCACGAACCTGAACAGAATGCATGCATGCTTGAGGCAGCTAGGCTTCCAGAATATGAATTCAGACCGAATGTATGAACATTTGAAGTTGACATTCTTGCAGAGTAGGAACTTTGATCAAATGCAACCATACAATGGCCTGCAAAAGAATGATGTTGCGCTTGTACGCACCTTGACTGGCTCTTGATATATATTATTAAGAAACGACAATCGCATAGAGAATTAATTATGTAAAACAGTAAAACCATGTCACAGGTCTACTATCCGTGAAGGTAGTGGGGGTTATTTGTACGGTTCCAAAGTATACAAATTGGGCAAACTTGAATGTTTAAGCCGCTTTGTACAAATTAAATTAAGCTCGTTATGTTAGGGGGGGAAAAATCAGGTTGTGGTCATTCAAGAAAATGATCAAAAGCATTAAAGAGGATCAATCAAACTGAACTGAGAGTGATTTACTGCCAGTTACTTTTGACTGAAAAATAATCACGGTTTACTCCCAGAAGCACCCTTCATTTTGCAAATCAGTACCCGGTTCACTTTATTCATTTAATGACTGAACACAAGTTCAGGGCAACAGATCCGTCCTGTATCAAAGAAGCATCTCCATAAACACCAAAATTCGAATTTGCTTACAGTTGGGTTCGCTGAAGCTGCAAAAAAGGTCGAGCCAAGTACGCGTACAGATTATGAAACTGCCGAAGGCTAACCAGCTCAGTGTATTCCTAGTTACAGCATCAAGTGTATCACGTCTCACTACTAATGGTGGGAACAGATTTTCACAGCACCCAGCAAGGGGGCAGATTGGCCTTGGAACGAATCATGTAGTACAACATAGGGAGGTTCTAATCTTCATAGTCCATGCCGTCATCATCATCTAGCTCCGAACTATCAACCCCGCCCATCAGTGATAGGAACACAAGGACTGCAACAAGCTGTGTGGCCAGGAAGTACTTTGCTCTTTGCCTGAATTTCTTTTCCTCCTCGGTCCGTTCCTTCTTGGCTTTGGGTTTTGGCTTATAACCTAAAGACCAGGTCAATAGGAACACCAAATGACAATAAGATGTCTAAAACCAGTCAAGAATATGCGCAACACAAGTGCCGGAGATAACAGGGGAAATGTGCCAGGTGATGCTCAAGTAGATCTTGTTATCATTCAACATTTCCCCAGTGCATTTTAATTTTAATTATCTCACTTGCAAATGAAAGCGCAAACAAGTAAAAAATACGAAAACAAATATTGTGCTAATCCCTCGATACTAACTTCCGACCAAATCTTCCCAAACATATCTGAGAAAATTCATTTTGCCAGATGAGCCCAAGTACTACTATTATGTTTTGTTGGGCTCTTGGGGCCTAACCATATGCTACCTATGTAAATATTAATTTTCCACTCCCATCATGATGCAATGATCCAGGATTACAGAAAGGATCCATCTGCTAAAATGTTCTTTTTTTCAGGGAAATACAATATGATGTTCTTTAGTGCAGACACTGCTTTACTTTGTAATGAAATGCATTTTGGAAGGGATTAAGTCATCACTTCATGCACAAATATTATTGCTAAATTCAGATGAGTAGACTGCAGAATGCAGATGGCCTTAAACAGTTCAGTGTGTGCATATAATAGCCGTTAGCAGTGGCACAGACAAAATAATAATTTTCAGACAGGCAGATCTTAGTCTCTTCACCAGACCTAATTAAATATTGAATGGAATGCATTCTTGTATTAAACTTGGGAGTGACAAGCAACAAAGAAAACCTGAAAGCATCGGCAGCTCCAGGACACTTAATGGGTGCTAGAGGCCTAACACTTAGGCAGAGTTAAGTGTAAAATGGCATCATTCAACTTTTAATGTTCCTGACAGGTTATCTATTAATATTCATGCTATAACTTTCAATCTCTGAATTTTGAACGTCTGAATATAGTGATCTGTTTATCTGTTTGCTTACTTTGGCCAGCAGATGCTCTTTTCCTAGGGGTGGATGACGATGATGGACTGGGTGATGATCCTAACCCTGATGATGATGAGTCTTCCAGCAATTGAACCTTGTGGTGTTCGACAAAATTCACCAAGTTTTCATGCTTCTGCAAAGTGCCCCTCAGCACAGATGTATCCTAAGAAGCAGAAGTAATATCAGTACAAGCCTCGAAGTTTATCAAAACAAAGTCAAGAATGTTTTGGATCATATGCTTGAAAGATTTAGGTTATAGCTAAGGAAATTCTTCACAGCATAGAGAAAAAACTTAATTCCCCTACTGCTAACATTAGAAGCATTTGAGATCTGCACCTACTCTTTAAAGATAATGTGCTTGTCCACTTGGGCATGTGTGTTTGATCATTTTTTTCTATGCAGTTAAAGACTTTAGGTAGTATCTGCCATTTGGGAGTACATCTAAGTATAGAGGGAAGCTTACAGGCAATGCATTGAGGACAAAAAGAGCATGTCCAAGCAAAAGAGCATCAACATCTGTAGGGCTTCACAAATAGAAACAAAAATGTCAGTACTCCATAAAAGGCGCATCAGGACAAATATCCAAGTGCCAGTAAGCATAAAAAACTAATACAGAGCACAGAAATAGAAAAATTGATAAAGACTTTGATTCAAGTAAAATAGATAAAGATCGGTAGCTTACCTATTATCAAATAGAAAGATTTGATCCCCTAATCTCAGAGACAACGCTTCATATGCAGCACTTGCCTTCTGGTATATCTGTTTAAATCCAAAATTTGCATCAGAAGCTACTAAGATGTCACCGCGCGGGGGGGGGGGGGGGAGGATTAGGAATGGAAATAATGAGTAGGGAATAGGAACCTCTTCTTCTTTCTCTGCAGAATTAAGCTTCGTTATACCCAGTAGGTGCTTCACATCTCTAGTTTTCTTCCAGTGGAGTATCTTTCCGATGGGCCAGGCAAGATCAGAGAAGTAGATATCATGCGTGATGCTTCCATCATCAACCACCCAGAGTTCATACTGCAAAGCATCCGCAAGCCAGGTCGAAACCATGGCCTTTGTGGACAGCACATCGGAAGGTGAAACACTTGTGAGCTTTGAGTTCAAGTCGACAATTTTCTCCCCCTTCAGGTATTCAATCACACCTCCTTTCTCATTGTTGAACGCCACGCAATCACCGAATTCGACATATGGTATGTGATCTGTGGAACAGAATTAAGTTGTGAGCAGAGCAATTGCCTCCCACATGGCTCAACCAGCCAAGCGAGTCCTGCACGTCAATGTACTCCCCCACTATCTATCTACAGCTTCATTTATAAGGGGGAAAAACACTATCTAGCAGCTGACGAACGGAGGCGCCAGCAGCAGGGCGAGATCCCAGCATGGCATCACCGGGCACGCAAAGAGGAGCTAAGGCGATACGGTATGGAGAGGGTAGGGCCGCGCGGGCGGGCGGGGAGCTCACCGGCATCGGGGAAGGAGGTGTCGACGTGGACGTCGAAGGGGACCTGCGCCAGGCGGAGGTAGAGGAGCACGGGGAGGCTGGTGGGGCAGGCGGTGGGGAGCCCGAAGCAGGGCTTCCGCGCCACCAGCACCTTCCGCTCCGCCGCCCCCCACTCCGCGGCGGCGGCGGCCGCCGATGCCGATGCCATCGCCGGGAGGTGTGGGCTGGGGTTTCTTCAGGGGAGGCCGGGGGGGTTTGCCTTGCGAAGAAAATGGGTTTAATTTGGTCGCCTGCGTGTCTCTCCTCTCTTAATTTCCCGGACACGCCGGAGCGGGCCTTATCTAGCGGGCCAGTGGTGGGTTCGAAGCTCTATCCAGCCCAGTTGTAAAAGAAATTCCATCCAGCCCATGTAAGAAAACCGCACGGTCCAGCCCACAAAGCGCGGCCCAGGAGGCCATCCGAATGCAGCCCGCCAAGAATTTTTGTGACACATTCGTCCTCGGAAGAATGACCACAACCACTTTGCAATCCCAAGCGACTGAGGCGGCAGATCTTGAAAATTGATGAAGTTACTGATTAAATTCTAAAATAAATTTAGAAAAATATGAGCACAGGTATCGAGTCCCTGGATAGGCAACGCTCGTACATGTATTTATAGCGATGAGTGTGCATACGTATTTATGAGCGTCCACATTTGTACCATGTTTCTAAAAAACAAGCACTCTGGATACTCCATTATTCCAAGATTATTTCCATTTGGGAGCTACACACAGCAAGCATGTACTAGTGCCCATCCCTTGCTTAACTACTAGTAAAAAGAGTGTGCTACTGCTCCAGCTTGAAGTAGTCAAGCCTGGGACGCCTCTCGCTGCCTTTTCTGTAGAAGTGCGCGACGAACTCTTCCACCGTGACGCTCCTGTAGATCGGCGGGTTGCCACCGCCCGGCGGCGTGACGAGCTCCTGGATGGGGCCGTACCGCCTCATGGACCTCCCCACGTCGACGAACGCCGCCACGGAGACCCTCGCCGCGCCCGTGCCCTTGTTCGCCAGGACGCGGTGCTCCACGCTCCTGAACCGGCCGTTGCTCACGAGCTGCACGCACGAGAACGAAGGGCAACGGCAAACAACGATCAGCTCCGGAGTACAATTTAATACGCGCGTGTGATTCGCGGTCATGTCGATGAAGCTAGCTGTAGCGGTCGGCGAGTTGTGGTGGATGCCTTGCCTGGAGAAGGTCGCCGACGTTGATGATCAGGGCGCCGGGCACGGGAGGGACGTCCACCCAGCCGCCGCCGCCGCCGCCGCGGTCGAGGAGCACCTGCAGGCCGCCCACGCCGTCCTGCAGGAGGACGGTGAGGAACGTCGGGTCCGTGTGCCTGGTGTTGCCGAGGGTGCGGTGCGGCTCCGGGCACGGCGGGTAGTAGTTGCCCGCCACCTTGAGGCTCTCCCCGCAGCCCATCCTGCTGAGGTGGTCGCCGGCCAGGCCGAGCGACTCCGACAGCAGCTCGAACACCCACACCGCGAGCTTCCGGACCGCGTCCGTGTACTCGAACATCACGCTGCTGTCCATTTTTGTCTCGTTTAATTTTGTTTTGTATAATCCATAATTGTTATGCACATAAGAATCAGAGAAGAATCGTGCATGTTGATCAGCTCCGGCAAGTACGCACCTGAGTGGCTCCGGCATCTCCTCCGGCGCCGGCGGCTCCGGCGCCATGTCGCAGAAGATGGTGTCGCGCCAGCAGGCCGCCTGCGACTGGAAGAGGTCGAGGTTAGAGTAGAACCTCACCTTGCGGGCGGCCGTGTCCCTCGTGTAGTAGGGCCTCTTCGCCTCCGCGGGCTCCTCGTTGAACCCCCTCACGGCCGCGAGCACGGCGGCCATGGCCTCGCCCGGCACGCCGTGGTTGACCACCTGGAAGAACCCGGCCGTCTCGGCCGCCGCCCTCACCAGCGCGACCACCTCCTCCCGCGGGGCCGCCATGAGGTCGATGACCGGGACCGCCGTGTGCGCGTCGTCGGCAGTGATGGACGGCGCGTCCGCCTCTTGCTGGGGCAGGGAGTCCGGCGGGTGGTGGAAGATGGCCGGGATGGACGTGGCGCCGGCGTCGAGGAGGCCCTTGACGCCGGCCCTGGTGTCGTCGAACGCCTGCAGCTCGCGCCGGCGGTCGTAGCAACCGCCCGAGCCCACGGCGGCGACGGTGGCTTCGGCGACGGACATGGTGGTGGCGCCTCCGACTCCGACTGACCGAGCCTGGGGCAGGTGGTGAGAATGAGATGGGTGCAGCATCGGCATTGATCCGTACTACAACTTATGCTGCGCGAGTGCGAGGCTGCCCTAATCAACTCGATTATTCTGCTTCGTGAATCCATTATTCCAACCACTCCGGTAAATATTCAAATTCAACAAGCATCCATGGTAGAGTCGGGATGCTAAAGTCTTCCACGATCGCGACGCCTCTACCAGTTGCACTGCTCCGGCGGCAGCCCGAGACATTGTACACGGATTTCCACCGTGGCTTCCTTCACCCCAAGGGCCTTCGGATCTGGACGACGGCGACGCTGGCGCGATCTGATGAGCGTCGCCTGAAACTGACGCCAATTCCGGACAGGACAGAGATGCATCACCGGTCGATCTTTCTGTTGTGCTTGCGAGGCCCCCGGCTGTGGCGGCGATGGTGGGTGATCCGTTTGTAGGAAGCAAGGGATGTTATTCAGAGCGCCCTGCTCGAGTCAATTTTATTCAGAGACAAGGGAAGGAAGAAGCGACAGACGACGCTAACAACTAGTGGTAGCGCTGGGGTGTGCAGTCACTGCAGATCTGCAGTTAGCCCTTTAGCCAGGTGACCCCAACGCACTAGTAGACTTCGTTGCACTTTTTATCAGTCTCTTTCTGTCGTGAATTCATGTATGTACAAACCAATCATCAAGTTTGCTTAGTTTCTGAATTTTTCTGAGGACTTCAACCAAACACACAGCCATACAGGCTTGCTAGTAAGTTGTCACACAAAAACTCGAAATTTCGTGAGAGCCTTAAACAATTACTAAAATAGCCATTGCCAACAGCAAATTTTATCTACCATGTCCAACCGTCATGAAGATAATCTCACCAATTGCGGTACGGTCTGCAAAGATACCGTTTCCACAAAGGTCAACCGTCAATGCAAGGTCCTTTTCATGGCGGCAATTTTGTGAGAGTTTAGGAACATCTTTATGAAATCTAAACAGATTTCACGGGAGGTTTTCCAACACCTCGTTAAAACTAATCACGAAAATAGCTTTTCAGGGGAGTTTGGTGATCATCTTCATGAAAATAAACATTTTTATAAGAGTTGTTAGTTCTCTCATAAAAGTGGCAGGCCCCTCATAAATCTCCATTTTGCATTGCGGTAGTGACTTAAGATAAAGATAGGATCGTGAGTGTCTGGATAAAAATAAGTCCGAGTAAAAAAAGAAGTGAGTGTCCAGGTAAAAAACATTCCAAAATCTATTTTATAAATTAACTGTACTCTTCGTGTGGCTGATGGAGCGTGTTCATAGAAGTAAGTGTCTGAGTAAAAAACTAGTCAAATGCCTCCTTCTGCTGTGAATTCGGAATGGATGTGGTTTCATGCCTATGAAGTGATGTCCACCGGCGGATCTCCTTCCTCCAAGCCTCCAAGGTAGCCACGAGCGAGCCCACGATCGCCTTCTTCGCCCTTTGCTGCGAGCCTCGTCACGACTCGACACGGATCCAACGGCTAGGAAGCAAGGGCGGAGAGACCCGACGGCCAGGATGCACTTAAACAGGCGGCTCCGTTCCCCTTTCTTGCCTCACAAGTAGATCTCGCGTTTAACTTCTCCCGAGTCGCCTCCCCCGAATCCCCCAATCTCGCAAACCCCAATCTCGCCACCGCCGCCACCGCCGCCGCCGCCGCGATGTCTCGCCGCTATGACAGCCGCACGACGATCTTCTCGCCGGAGGGGCGTCTCTACCAGGTGGAGTACGCGATGGAGGCGATCGGCAACGCCGGGTCGGCCCTCGGGATCCTGGCGGCCGACGGCGTGGTCCTCGTCGGCGAGAAGAAGGTGACCTCCAAGCTCCTCCAGACCTCCCGATCCGCCGAGAAGATGTACAAGATCGACTCCCACCTCGCCTGCGCCGTCGCGGGGATCATGTCCGACGCCAACATCCTCATCAACACCGCCCGCCTCCACGCCCAGCGCTACGCGCTCGCCTACCAGGAGCCCATCCCCGTCGAGCAGCTCGTCCAGTCCCTCTGCGACACCAAGCAGGGATACACACAGTTCGGAGGCCTCCGCCCCTTCGGGGTCTCCTTCCTCTTCGCCGGGTGGGACAAGCACCACGGCTTCCAGCTCTACATGAGCGACCCATCTGGCAACTACGGCGGGTGGAAGGCCGCCGCTGTTGGGGCTAACAGCCAGGCCGCGCAGTCCATGCTCAAGCAGGACTACAAGGACGGCTTGACCCGCGAGGAGGCCGTCGCCCTCGCGCTCAAGGTCCTCAGCAAGACCATGGACTCCACCAGCTTGACCGCCGAGAAGCTGGAGCTGGCCGAGGTGTTCCTGCAGCCCGGCACTGGGGAGGTGCAGTACCAGGTGTGCTCCCCTGACGCGCTGGGGAAGCTGCTTGCCAAGTCCGGCCTCACGCAGCCAGCGCCTGAGGCGTAATGTGCTGGTTTGCTGTGGCTTGTGATGCCTACTACTGCTCTTAGATATGGTTTAAGCAGTTATGCTTCTGTTGTCCAAACTAAGATATCCGAGAATTATGTGTTTTAATTTTATGTTCAGCATGCTTGATCCATTAATGCTTCATCTGTAACAGTGGATTGCCTTGAACTTGTTTCAAATTGTTGGTTTCTATCTTCTTAGCTTGATTGTTGCCACGATTAGGGAGTATGGGAGACAAAGGATCAGGGAAATCTAGGATCAGATCTATTCGTATGACTAGACTATGACAAATATAAGCCATCTGGATGATACTACTTCTACCCATCTGCGCATCAGGAAAAGTTTTAGTTTTAGGGTCCTATTTGTTTAAGATTATCTATGTGCTTCTGCTGTGCTTGGTTGTGTTGCAATTGAGACTAGTGGGAGTTAAGGGAACTTAGAAAGCCAAGTACTATTTATGTGAGCAGACCATGAAAATTTGACCCATCAGGATAATATTAGTGTTTTTTGTCAGCTGTGCGTAGAAAATAGGCAAAATTTTTATGGTGTTTCTGTCTAATTCAGATTACATAGATGGTTTTACACCCAGCATCTTTTCTAAGATTCGATAAATTTCTCAGCACATAAATCAAATTAAGTAGTATTTGGTTATATGCCTGCTGAAGCAATATAGCACCTGTATTCCTGTACGTAATGATCATTCTGTATGTCTCTGACTACTTTAAACCTTGGACAACTCAGTACTGTGATTTGAGTACCAAATACCATGCCTGCATATTATACCGCCATTGTAGATTTCATCCTCTCTTTTTTTTTTCTTTTGGGTTGCATAGCATACTTCTTGCTTATGACTTGTCACTTGCTGCAATTGTTTATTGATATTGCTATTTTTGGCTTAAGCATTCTTCTAATGAACTAGTTTTGTGCTAAGGAACCGAGTTGTTACAGTCTGGAAGTACCAAAGTAGTCTCAAAACTCTTTGATGACAGGAGGGATTGAATCATACTATGTTATTTCAGAAGTATTATTTGTACTTAGCTTCCATCTTATAACCTTTGCGACCTAACTTTTCTGTTTAACCCTGAAATTGGTTTTGTGTTGCGACTGTAATGTGTTATGGTCTCTTACTGGTGACTAACAGTTTTCTCCTTGCCTCGGTTCCTTGGCTGGGTGTGAACTTGAGAATGCAAGTTCAAGAAGATTTTGGCTTGATGCTGCGGAACGATGAGATGATTTAGTATTTGATTGGGTTTTCATCCAGTGTGTTTTCTTAATATCTATGTGCTGACTTGAAACAATGTTCACTCTGCCTAT
This sequence comes from Panicum hallii, assembly GCF_002211085.1. Lineage (NCBI taxonomy): Eukaryota > Viridiplantae > Streptophyta > Magnoliopsida > Poales > Poaceae > Panicum > Panicum hallii. Next base: position 49,694,828 of record NC_038045.1, read on the forward strand.
AAATTTGGCATATGCTTATTGTGTTAATCTTTTTGTGTACTAATATGGTTTGTGAGCCAAGAATCCAAGATCCAGAGTGCATGTCTTCCTAAGAATTGAATTGAATAAATCAGAAAAACACTCCAGTGGAATCATGTTTGTGTTGATAGGGTCTAGATTCTGGATCATATTTTAGGATCCTGCCTCAGATTTGGAATTGTGAGGTTAGGTCTGCTTATCAAAATTTCTGGAAGGTGGAGCGCAATATAGAATGAGTCCAGTAATCGCAAACGTACCCTGTCTGGAAAGAAATTACACAATAAGCTTGATCAGCACTCAGCTGGCATCGTAATGAAGTTTTATCAGCATACAGACGAACACTAAGCTTTGGGCATGGAGCAGTTACATTCATTCTACAAGAATTCAAAAATAAGAACAATGATTTTGATCAGACATCAAAATAAATTTTGTGTAAATCAGTAGTAGAAATTCATGAGACATTGTCCTGGGTTACAATAGTGAAGCAAAACTACAGACTAAGCTTTCATCACAAAGTGAACTGTACAACAATTTGTATCCTTCTAGTTATGCTCGCAACCAAAACTCAGCACACATACAACACAAATACACAAGGCTCGACGCATGGAAAATAAACAGGATGAAAATCAGATATATACACCAAAATTCCTGAATTCCTCATGCCATTGCACGTTTCACAAGCGAAACCCATTTCCACCAAAGGTAAACCACGGATGAAGATATTACTGCAGCAGCTATACAAAGAGCTGCAATGCCTGCAATAATTCCTCTTCGCTTTTCATCCTGTCGTGAAGAACCAGAATGTGGTACTTGTGGGGGACTGATCTTGGGGTCTTGGAAACGGGTAACTGAGAAAATTAAACATATTTGTCAGTTCATGGTATTTGGCAAGCATCCACAAACAAGACGAGAGATCAACAGACGGCAGCATATGTTCTGTAGCTACCTTTTATTGCTGACACAAGTGGCCCATAAGCTCCTTCATATGGAATGCAGCAGGTGCCTCGTCCGCTCCAATATAGATGCATTACCAGTATGGAGTTGTCAACAATCACTTCATGGGTTATGTTAGTGGGTTTTCTGGAACCTCCTGCTTCCTTAGCAATGTCAAAATCCTTCCTGATATTCCTATCCTGCAAATAGTTTACCAAATAAAGTTATAGCTTGTGTACTGTATATGTTAAAAAAATATCATTAAGGAGGAAGGTTCAAACCTGAATATCAATGTCAAATACACGCCGTCCTGGTCCATCAACTATGACTATCTCTGCGAAGAAGAGTTGGACTGTGTATTTCCCGTTTGCCAAACCTACCACATAGTACCTCAATGCACCTGTTGATGTCCTTGCTGTTTTGTAGAGCTCTAGCATGTCTGTTTCCAGAATATCGCGTACAATGCCAGGGGATTTGCTAAATGGATCAGAACCCACATGACTAACTACCCAATGACTGGTAGTATTAACATGAAAGCCTGCTCCTCCAAGATCAGTGGAGTCTTCAGAGAAAACAGTTGGCATTCGATCTGAATAACTAGTTTGCTTGCCACCACAGTTTATAGCGAAGGAAGTTGCATGATCTGCATGTATGATCAATTGATGATGTAAAGACTAAGGTTTGCATAAAATACTATAGATACTAAAATGAACTGACAAAATCTGAGTACAACTTAGATGCATCAGTAAGTCTCTCATAAGTCATAACCCTGTCGATCAGCACTGCAATGGACAAATTTACACTTCTTAAGCTGCATGTTCCCAGATGTCAGACTCCACTTTCTTTATTGCCTAAGTTTGCCTCAATTGTGGCGATCAACTTCTTTGCCACAAAAAGTGTGGCATTCAACACTTGCCTTAAGGTTAGTTGTGGTAACACTAGGCATGATCCAAAAGGCCCTCAGCCTCTTCATGCAATTTCTGGCTGCAAATTTGCACTCTTCATGCAATTTCTGGCTGCAAATTTGCACTATGGTAGCTTTAATCTTTACCTATGAACGAGTAAGAACCACATTGAGTTTTGGTTTGTAATTTGGATTATTTTATCAAAAGTTTTAAAATGAAACTAAACATGTCACCTGCTTTCTTTTACTTCCATTATTCAAAAAAATCAAGCATACCTTGTATGAAGGCCACTAAAAAATTTGAAAGAAAGACTGGCTACCATAGATATTGGAATCTTTACAAAGATAATAAAACAACAATGTCAAAGGTTGAGAGCGAATAAGGGTAGGGTTCATCGATCCTCTAAAAGAAACTCAAATCAGTGCAGAAGTAAGATCAACAGTTAGAATGTTCAAACAAGGCAATGGAGCATTACAAAATAAAAGACTTAAGTAACTGATAGAGACAAATAACAGAACACTTTTGGCATCAACACAACATCAACAAAAAAACTTGAAAATAACATATGGTTTAGTGAATCATCAGGCCACAGTTTCCATATCAGTACTAGCAACTGAATCAGTGACTAGTTGACATCCTTGCATCCACATTATAAGCTGGTACTCTGTTCACCAGGCATTATAGCAGAGGAACAGGGCAAAAGGTACGTTGCAGAACAGAGAGGGGAAGGATAGATAGATAGTCTTTGGATGCCATTAACTGGAGAACAGATGGTGATGACATTTCATAATGTCTCATGCTGTTTTATAGCATTTTGAGGATGTCATTTGCAAATTGCAATAGCATTTTTTAACTTGATGGGGGATTGCGGATGATATGTAGAAACTGGAAGGTTTTCTATTCATAGAATTTACACCATAATATTGACTGTGATGCTATGAATATGAGCACTAGCAGTCCAATGGTAAACATTGGCATGCTCAATGATCAAAAAACATTTTTTTTTGTAAAACTTACTAGTTAAATCGTTTCTGTTGCATTCTTGCATGCGAAGGCAGTTGAGGATTGTGAGACTTCCACTGCATGTCAATACAGCAAAGTGAGATACATGCAGAAAAAACTTCAAATTTTAAAATAATGCAGTGATTAAAAATTGCTTCACCATCACTAGGGAAATTTCATGACTTGTACTATTTCTAGAGGTAGCAAAGCCACCATAACGTTAGAAATCCATTTACCATATTGTCCTTGTTGAGAATTTCCTACGCACTCCAAAAATTCTACATAGCAAAAAATTGTTCTACGAAATACAAAAAGGAAAAAATAAACAGACTGAGTGTGTGTTGCCCGGCGGGGGAGGAGGGGGGGGGGGGGTGGGGGCATGTCAGGGGAGATTCTCATCTCTGACAACTTTCCTGATGCACTCTAGGCGTTGATCAGTGAGCTTTCAAGAAAAAAATTGTAATATCACTGTATCAGTGTTAATCTATTTCATGGTACTTCAATTGTCCCAAATATCTAGGTACTTCTATTAAGTTTTCTTACTCAAGAAAGAAGGGCTACAGTGAACAGCAGGTCAGATATTTAAAAAGGGAATACTTTTGCAAAAGTGTAAGAAAAGTTCTCTATAAAGCAGATATACTAACCTTGTCGCCCTAGAAAAAACAGGAAGCAAGGATCCTATAGTGAATGTTATCCAAATTTCAAAAATTCATATACCTACTTTGCAAAACAATAACATGCATGCTGCTTATTTAAAATGATCATTACCTGTTGATTGTTCCATTTGCATCAACTGAAGTTCCGATATAATTTCTATACATAATATGTTTGCAGAAGAATAGGTAAGGTTGCTATAATTAATCTAATAATTAAAATAGTAACTTTGATATACTTATAAAAAAGAAAGAAGTTTATACATGGGCCACTTCTGACCAGCAGGGATGCTACGAAGGGATCCGTTAATGAAAGGATTATATGAAACATCCCTGGAGAGTTATACCAAAATTGAAAAGAGTTAGACATGCATAAGATCAGTCTGAGCTGGAGGATCATTCAGAAACAGAAAATGTGGGAATACAAGTTTTACATAGAAAGGCATAGAATTCTAGGTAGGTTCTGAAGAATTAAAAAATAGGATATGAAACCAGAGGGAAAACCAAAAATTTGATTGTAACACCAGTCCCACTTCAGATTCGATGTATGCAAGTTCTTATCTTTGTTATATGCCTAGATCTCAACAGTTTTATCAAAGTTATTCTAACTACACAGTTCAAACTTCAAGTTTTGATCTGGTTAAAGTAAATATTTAGGACATACAACTCTGCACTACCTAGGGCCCACATGCTACATGTGATATGATATACCAACATGGCTATAGGTGATTATGAGTTGAGATGATGCAAAAGGTTTGCAGATAAATTAGTTTGCTTTGTGCATAAATGGGAAGTCCTATGTTGCAAAAAAGTGGATTTACATGGTAACAAAAAATTATTCGGGGAAGTTTGTACAAAATCCAATGTGTTCAGATGGGAATCATTAGAAAAGTATGTTGAAGGTAGCAACCGCTGTTACCCCTTGAACTTAGGGAGCCTGTGTACTTCACCTCACGAAGTTCAAAACCATATAAACTCTAAACGAAACCCTTCCCTCTGAACTTCACATACCATCCAAGTAACCCCATCAAACAATGTCGAAGGTGGTTTTGTCAGGTGAATTAATATTTATTGCCATCCATCAGACAGTGTAAACATAGAAGACAAAAAAGAGCAACAATTACTTACAAAGGAACGGATGGTTGAATAATTTCAGGAGGCAGACGTTCACTGAAGCTGTTATTACCTACATATCTAAATGAATAAAAGTTCATTAGCAAAGTGAGAAACACGAATCTCATGGAACTTGAAGTTATATGCACAAGAATGGTAAGATTACATATGAAGTGTTAACAGATCATCTGCAGATGGCATAGACTTACATTCTTGATTCTAGGTTCAATACTAGAAAATATTGCACAAGCTGCCTATACAAATTTGCACGAATACCTCAAAATGTCCTGCTAAATTTCGAGATAAACCGTGAAGCACACAGTTTATTTTCTCTAATTTTGAGCATTTTTTGTGGTGGTGATGGGTTGGGGAGGGTGCACATTTTCAGATTACATGCATGAGTGGAAGGTGTTGGTGTACTCCACCAACAAGGTTCGAGCACTCTTAAACTCGAGTTCAGGTGCATATATCTATTATTTAAAATGCCACCTAGGTTGGTTGAGTTTTTTAAAGTACAAGGTTAATGGATTTTCTAAAAGTGAAGATGACTAACATGATTTCAATGTGTAAAAGTCCAAAACACAGAATGGCAATGGTTCACGCTACACATCCATTTCAATAACCACAAGGGGACATGCAAACCCTCTAACAAATCCAAGCCAGCAATATATCTAGTATTGGAGGAAAACGAGATGGCAAATGCACAAGATTTATCCTGTCATCTATCTTGGGGGAACATGCAAAAATAGGAAATGGTATGATAGTTTGAATGCCTAGCCATGATACCTGAATTCCGAACATCAAGCTATAGAGATGAACAGAAATATGCATTAGAACTCGAAAGTCACCGCTGCTGGGCTAAATGATTATTCCCTTAAGGTTCTCAAATTTTACAGCAAGCGTTACCAAGTTCATGTCAAGCAAAAGTTTCACACCTAATTCCTTTTCTCACTGAAAGCACAATAGCAGCATATCACATTTATATTACTCAAGAATTCAAACTCGATCGTACATGAAGTTTAATGAGTCCTTGTATTGAAGCAATAGTTTTATTGAGCCTGATAAATTGTTCGATGTCAAATCCCTGCAGATGATACAAAAGCATCTTTCAAATTCATGATATAATTAATATCAAAAGAATGCAAGTTTACTATAACATTATGGACTGCACAGTTTCCACATTAGTAAGGAAATTAAATTATTGCATCACTTCCTCCACTTAACATTATAGCAAGCTAAGAACACAATCAACTGTCAGTGCATACATGGTTCATGGAATATCTTACAGCCACCAGGTCTTCATTTATTTTGAAAAGGTTGAAAAAATTAATTTGAAGTAACAATCAAGAACATCCAGGTTATTTTCTAGCTAACCTAGCCATTAGCAGTAGAAACTATTAAAAAGGGGAAAATTCGGTTTCGACTGTTTCTCTTTTGAAACTGACGCTTGACAACTGAAGATAGAAATAATATAAACGCAAACTACAAAAAAGTACTGACAACTGCGATAACATTAAGAAGATCACCAACCTATTACAAGAAATTTTAAAGAATATACGATAATTCACAGTTACATTACTATTTAGCAGAAAAGGCATTCTGTTCAAGCTGAATCTTTAACAACTCACAGGTATTTCAGCTTGGGCAAGTTTCGGGGAGGACTAAGAAGCTGGCCTGTGAGCCCACATTTCCTTAGAGATCTGCATAATAAAAAGAAAGCATGAAGTAGTTGCATTAATCACTAAACTAGACTATTCATTAAGAGTATGGAGAAACTTGACATACAATGTTGAAAGGTTTGCCCAGTTTTCTACGAACACAAAAGAAGTATAGTTGCCCTCAAGGTCACCAAGCATCCTGTAAGGAAAAGCAAATGCTGCATATTAATATCAAATCGTATCAGTGCCTTCTAAGTTCTAACAAATGATAACAATGTTATCTGAAACAACGATTGATAAGAAATTTCTTCAGACTAGAACCTTAGGTGGCTAAGGTTTAATAATTTTTTACTTCAATATTTATCGCATAACAGATATTCAAAATAAATGAGGAGGATATTTCTTTAATAGAAGTGACCATTAGAGTGACTTACAGGTTTTCTAGATTGATCAATTTGGAGAAATTTTGTGGAATAGGTCCTTGAAGTTTCATCCCATATAATCGCCTAGCAAGATCACACCATTAGCTCATGAAGATTGGGAAGGAAGGAGGAGCTGTACCTAACAGCAAGCCAGGTGGTTATGCATACAAGTCTGTCAGGTTGGTTAAGTTCTGAATAAATTCTGGAATAGGCCCTTCGATGTAATTATCAAACATCCACCTGCATAATCAACCACAATATTAGTTATGGTTCTTCAAATTGACTCTGCCTGATGTAGATGGTTACTTAGTATGTAAAAACAAAGAGAGATATGACACACTTACAGGGACTTGAGATTCCTTAAAAGTGATGACTCATGAGGAAAATATCCACTGAGATTGTTATTATTGAAGTGCCTAGCTATATGGAGAGCATTCAATCAGCTATGAGAAGATCAAATGTTTTGGCTCACAAATAATTTCACAACTAAGACAATCAGAGTACCAACAAAAATCTGGAGAAGGATTAATTCTTGTCATAAGATGTACTATTTATAAGCATGCACTGGATACATCACAGACTAGTTACTTGAATAACATCAGCCAAACTACTACAGCTAGAAACTGATCATGGGATGGCAGAAACAAAAGTCAACGATGTAGAACATTATGTTATCTGAAATTGCTAAACTAATATCCAAAATTTGGAATAGTTAGGAGTTTCAGTCCAGACTTGAGATAGAAAATACAGAAATAAGCAAGTATTTCTTAGATAAGGAATCGCTCGTCGTATTCAGCTATATCATGTCTGTAGTTGCTATGGATGCATGTCAGGGTCACAGTACCGCTCTCCAACTAAGTTGGAAAATTAAAGATTCTGTTACCAGTAGATTAATTAGAGTTCAATGGAGTTCAACAAGATGGACCATCAATATACATGTTCTTAGGTGACAGTTACAAGAACAATGGCTCAATGAAGAACAAATCAAATTTACAAACACTTCAGGGGAACAAGTTCGGTTATCACCATGTTTCCAGCTTGGAAAGATTGCCAACCTCTCGGGGAACTGAACCACTCAAGTTGTTATTACTCAAATCCCTACAGAAACAAATAGGAGGTGACTTACAATCGTATTGAAATTTCTATTCTCACAAGAGAATGTATATATCATATTGATAATCAGAGGCATTTTTCAAAAAAAAAAGGAAGACCAGAGCTATGCTAACGCAGGTAGAGCAAACTTAAAAATTGTAACCATCAGTCCAAGTATATACCATTCTAGGAAGGAAACATGGTCAATTTCCAATACACGCCACTATTAATTGCTTCTCAATAGAATGATAGTGGTGATAGACTGTTAAAGGGTATATGGTACAAAACATAGATAATTTCATGTTTCATGTAAATAGAGCTAAATGACAACAAAATAGGGTAGGAGGAAGTAACGATAGATAATTTTTCTGTCATGCGAACTTACAGAAGTAATGGTTCAATTTAAATGCTATGTGCATGGATAACTAAGATATCAAAATTTGTGCAAACTGTCAATGAAGCATAAGTACATTGAGTAAGAACGAAGAAGAATAAGTAATGTTGTCCATTAGATTCATCTAGGAACAGTAGGACACCATATTTTAGCAGAAGTTATACAAGTCCATATTTATGGTGAAAAATGGCATAATACTTTCAGTAAACAATGCTACATTATGACACAGTTCATCATGGCTCAATGACAAGTTGCGGACAAACTAGATCCATCAACTAACTACTTACAGAAGTCATCCTGGCCAAATATCACATCTCCTACTAGTATGAAAACAGGGCGATTATTTTCCATACAAGAGTAACCAATTCTGCAACATTAACCGTCAATTCCAGAATGGAAAACTCACAGAGAGACAAGCTCCGTCAGATTAAAGAGCGCCGGCGGGATCTCCGTGATGTTCCTGTAACCAGTCACATTCCTGCATTACCCAGACATTCGAGATCCACACGTCAGTCACATGCTCTCAGAAGCGTCAGCAGCAAACGGGAGGAAGAACAAAAACGGCGTACAGCTGCGTGATGCGGCACTCGACGCCGCTGGAGCAGTCGCAGTCGACAGACGCGTTTACCGCGAACGACCAGGACCAGGCGCCCTTCTCGCACGGGTCCTCTGCCGCAGCGTCGCCCTCCAGGCGCCACTGCCGGAACACGGCGTGCAGGGCGGCCGCTGCAGGAAAACACGAGATCCACGAGTCACGAGCCGCCAACCTTCCCACAGCGGTTGTACAACACAGGGCCCCAGAATGAGCGAGAAATCAGAAATCGATACCGTCGGAGGGGTTGGTGGGTAGCAGCGGCGGGCCCTGTGCGGCGGCGATGGCGAGGAGGAGCGCCAGGACCAGGAGGAAGACGGCGACGAGACTAGCGGGCGCGGAGCGAGCCATGGGGGCCGGCGTGGGGCGCGGCGGCCGCGGGTGGGAGTTGACTTGCGCGCGCAGGAGGTGGTAGAGGGGTGGTGGGAGGAGCACAGCATTGGGTTGCTGCTGCCTGCAGCTGTTATTTCCTAGCGGAGCGGGCGGGCTGGGTCTCTGCCTCTGGGGTTTGACCGCGTGATCATGTGCGCTCGCAGGGACGAGGTCGCGGGGGCGCAGGTGGAGTTGACGCGGCCGTGTCGGGGAGCGTGCGGCGGGGGGATCCGGTCGGCGGCCGCGGATGCGGCGGGTTGCGGCGCCGGTTTCGAGTTTTGGCCGATGCGAGGAGCAGCAGGCGGAGCAGGGGAGGGAAGGAGGAAGATACTGGTCGCTTTCGCGTGGACGAAACAAATTCGTAGGGGCCTTGAATTCGAATCTCCGTGCAAAGCAACGGTGATAAAAACGGACGAAATTTGTCAACACGTTTAAATATGAAATTTTCGTGCAAAGGAACGGTGTCAACTCTCAGGGACTCGGACTTCTGCCGTGCTAGGTTGACAATTACTAGGTACCAATGGTTCTTCAGAATTGCTATACTTCAGGATGTGGCATGACCTTCACAGACCATGCTCCGTGCCAACAGGGGAGCCTACAGCTGCACATGCCGTTCCAGTACTGTTGATCATGGGTGCGAAACAAAAGAAATGCGATTGTGTACTCACTGTCCTCACGCACATGGCAATTCACCCTACCATCAAAAACACTCGTTTCAGAGAGACAAGGCACTTTGCTTAGTAAAATTTGGTATTCATACAGTATAAATCCAGGAATCACAATATGTGTACAAGCTCAAATCAGTCACACAATTAGTAGAATGGCAGATACATTGTGACCTGAAACATGTCCATAAGCTGGGTTCGTTTTGGCATATAAGCTAGATGTGCTATAGCTATAATCACCCTAGTATGATGTATCCCCCTGCAAACAACACCAGATCAGAGTTGCTTCTTTGCCACATTTCTGTTCTGCTCCAGATAAGGGTAGGCTCTCTGGTACTTTAATATAGCCCAAACAAGATGCTTGAACGAGAATTCAGGCCAGAGGGGGCCTGGGTTCTGCAGATGACTGAACGTCGTCTGCCACAGGAGGAAATTGCTCAGCCGAGTCTCACCTGAAGTCCGGATCACAATATCAGGATCCGGGCAACCAGCGCTATACATGTGGCGATCCAAATCGGCCACTGAAATCTCCGAATGCACACTGTTATTTGCAGCCTGACCATTAGAGTAGCTGGCATGTTCTCTCTGCAGCATCTCCCTCCTTTCTGCGCAGACCTCGTTAACAGCATTGACAATCTCAGAAGTCGAGTTATATGGCATGCAGACAGAGAGAACTAACCCTGTGCTTCCAGCCGTGCTTGCCATCAGCTTCTGAGCTGCTAACCTCACTGGCTCAGCTAACAGGTCCAAGTTTCCCCAGAAGTTGATCTTACAGTTAATCCTGTTGATCACGCTTCGGCTGTCTAATAACTCATTGATCTTTTCCTCCATTAACTGCATCAAGGACTGCACCTCACTTGGGTCCCTTTTAAAATTGTCAATGCTAAATGCATAAACCGTGATGTACTTCACACCCATTTCATAGCAGTACAGCAGATTTGCAATAAGAGCAGAGAAACCCACCCTGTGACCAGCTCCTTGTTGGATGCTTCTAAATTTAGCATATCTGCGGTTACCGTCCATAATAAACGCTATGTGCTTGGGCATTGGGCCATATGAGATGACAGCTATGAGGCACTTGCGTAGGAAATTCTGGAGACTTGCAAGAACACCAGCTGTAACCATCTCATCAGGTTTCTCTATCTTCGGATCCTAGACCAAGCAAATAAAAATGAACAGAACCTTCCATATTGTAAGAATATTTGTGGACGTCAACACAATAAAAAGGTTATAGCTCTTTGAGGATCTTTACAAGCCTGATAAATGATATCTGATTGCTTGCTTTATTAAGAAACTAATTTCATGTGTTGCTGCAAATATAAAACTCACCACTTTAGGAGAGCAAGCAATAAGTGACTCTGCCATTGTGATGACGAGGGGTGTGGCCAATTACCGAAGCTGCAAACAGGAAGAGACACGTGAGGATTAGAACTTGTGTAAAGGGGGAAAACGCCATCAGAATAGAGTATTAAAAAAAGAAGTAAAGAACTACACCAAGCAACATTTGGCATTAAAAAAAACATGCTGCAAGGTTTTTACAAGCAGGCTGCACAGTTGTACTACCCAGCTATGAATTACACCTTTTTCCTTTTTGAAAAGAAAAGAGTCATCTTGGGCTATGAATGATGAGAGAGACCCACTGATTAACTAGTTGATGGAGTGCAGAGTTTCCCATAGTGCAAATGATGAGACCCACTGGAGATCAAAATCAACCAGCAGCTGGACTATCTATCAAAAACTTCAATTTGAGCATTTGCACGTAAGTGTCAATTTCCACTTGCTGATGCGCACGATGTCGAAAGATGTGAAAAAAGGTTGGAATTTTTACTAAAGCCCAGTGTTTCCACTTGATGGTGCAAAACACCTCAGGAACACCAACTTTCCATTTTAGTTTCTCGAAACAAGCTTACTATACGTAGGTGTGCCAGCCACACAGATACTTCCCTCTTGTGCCCAATTGACCAAACTCCTAGTGCTTTTCTAGGATAAGCTCGCATAAATGGTACCGAGAAGGCCAGAAAGCGGCAGCTCAAATTCTTAGCTACGAGCTTGACAGCTTCTAAACAGAAACCATCATACCGGTAACCAGCTGCTGGATTAGGACCACCTCGCCGCTACACTCCAATGGACCAATCGGCTCAAACAAGACCCAACAGAGGTATACCCGCCATACAGCTAATTCATCGAGCACATGGCGAGCAGGAGCAGAGAACGACTGCAAGAGGGACTCACCTGACCTGCGAGTTGGGGGCTCGGCACGGGAGCGGGAGGCCGTCGGCGGGGCGGCCAGAGAGAGATGAGGCGGACTGGCGGAGGGGATGCGAGACTGCGAGTGGTGGGGGAAGCGAGATTCTGGAACGAAATTTGTACCCGTCCCCGTCGCCTCTCCCTCCGCCTCTGGAACGCGCGGAGCGGAGGCGGGGGCGCGGGGGCTGGTGGAAGGTGGCGTGGCACGACGAGCCAGCGGGGGAATATTTCCTCGCGGGTTCACGACCGCCACGACGCCCCCGTGACGCGAGGCCGAAATGGCCGGAAACGCCTACTGGATCGCGGACGCCGAGGTGGACAAGGGAGCAGGTACGCCGCGTACCTTTTCGACGCCCAAAAATACTAAACTTAGCATTAGCACGTCCAAATAGAAATATTAATGGAATGAGAGAAACTTTATAGCTAAAACTAAAAAATATAAACACTAATATATACTCAAGTTTAGCATTTAACTTTAGCTCATCTAAATACATCTTAAAAAATCAAGCAACAAGTGAACAATCTGAATAACAAGAGCCTGGATGAGTGGATCGGAAGAAGAAGCAAGAAATCAATCCAGAAGAAGACAAGGTCGAGAAAAGGGTTGGGAGGAAATCCATCCTCTGAGACGTTGGGTCACGGCCAGCTCGCGGGAGGAGTTCAGGACCGAGTGACTCTCCCCATGCCGATATTTAACCATTTTCTACATTTATTTGGTAAGAAAAACAGAGCCGCTCCAAGAAAAACGGAGCCGCTCCATTTTCTATTTGGTTGCGCTAGAATAGAACCACGTATCAGTTAAAATGCATCCGGGGGCCACTGCAAACATATTTTCTGATGGCGCAGCAGTGATCGAGAGAGAGCTCTCGCCCGAGTTGCAGCCACCCCGGGCAACAAGAGGAGTGGGTTGAGAACGGAACGAAGTGGAAATCGCAGGGGCGATTCGCCAAGACGCCAAGCCCAAGGGATGGACGGAGCGCAATGCGCACAGCGGCACAGGTGCAGACGTGCAGTGCAGGTGCTGAGGTGCATGCCCACCGGCCACCGCTCCGGCGGGCTGGTGGCGCGCTCGCTGGCAAGCGCCCGGGGGTGGGGGGGGGGGGGGCTCGCGCGCGCGCTCGCCGGCGGGGGGAGGGGGGGCTGGCGCGCTCGCCGGCCAGCGCGGGGGGGGTGGGGGCGCGGCAGAGGGGAGAGGGGCGGTGGCTCACCTGCAGGCGGGCTTTGAAGGGGGTGACGGGCACCAGTGCTAGCGCGCGGTTAGGAGTCGAGCGCTCGCGTCCGCTCCGAGCCGCATGATTCCGCGTCTCGAAGCTATATTCCCGTTCGTTCTGGAGCCGCTTCTTTCTACCTTTTTTAATTAAATAATAGTAAAAATGGAACCGTTTGGTTCCATCTCCGCTGGTTCCACTAACCAAACAGATCATTACATATAGAACTATAGTTATTTTCACCACCTCTCTACATGCGAAGCTAATAATTTACCAATTTTAACGATGTGGCGTGCCAAACGACCAGACCAGCATGGAAGGGCACACGAAAAGATCTCTTTACCCCCCGCCTTATCAAGATATATGTTGCTCCTTCTCCTCCTATTTCTATAACTGGTGGGACCTAATTATTTCTTCTACCTCCGTCTTCTCCTCTCACCTGCCCAACCCCCGCTCCTGCCGCTCCCCCGTCTCCTTTCTCTCACCCGCCGCTCCGGCACCAGCTCCACCGCATGGTACGCCTAGCTGCCAACGGCACATGCGAGCTCGAGCTCTCCCGCTTCGATCTCCTCACCGCGCGGATGGACTACGCGCTGCCGCGACCAAGCCCCGGCAGCTACCTCGAGGTCCGCCTCTTCTACGTGCGCGTCTTTGCCGCAACGACTGCGCGACCCCTCCCCCGCGCCTCGGCTCGAGCTCCACGGACTTAGCAGCACGGCTGGGGAGCGGCCCCTCCCCACGCCTCGCGCTCGAGCTCCGCCCGGCCGCTGGCGGCGAGGCCATCCCCTCGCGCCTCCCCCTATCCAGCCTGATGGCGGCGGCCGCCTGGACAGCGGAGGCCACGAGCGCGAGCCCGTGGCGGAAGCTCCTCCCACGGCGCACGAGGAGCTCCGGCGCGGCACGAACGTCGCGTGGAGGGCGAGTGTGCGCGGCGAGGAGGAAGAGAAGGTCGAGGGCGGCGAGAAGCGCACGCTGCGGGCACGGGGAGAGGAAGAGGAAGGCGAGGAGGAAGAGGAGGCGCAGGGTGCCGGCATCGAAGACGAGCCACCAAGGGAGGCTGGAGGTGGAAGAAGATAGGTGGGCTCCACCTATCATAGAGGTAGGAGGAGGGAGAGAGCAGGGTACCATCGTTGTGAGTAAAATTGCAGAAGCACTTTGATCATTTTATATAGTTGATCCATGCTGGCACGAGAAGGGGGCTTCCACGTCAGCAGAATTGGCAAATTATTAGCTTCGCGTGCAGAGGGATTGTAAAAATATAGAAACCAAAATAAAGATGACAAATGAGCAGGTGCCATCCTTATAGATGGCAAATAGTTAAATATTACCCTATCTGCCAGCTATCGCACCGCTGTGCCTTGGTGCGTGGAACAGCGGAGGCCGGGATCGTTGCCCCTAGCCCCGCCTCGTATGGCCTCAGCAGGAGGCGCGCCCCGAGCGCATATACCTGACCACCGTTGGGTGCGCTGTAGGCCCGCAGCGGCACGGGTGCGCGCAGCGACCGGCCATCGCCCGTCGGTGGTATCGCGAGCATTCGAGCGGGAGGGGGAGGGAGTCGCAAGGAGGCGAAGACGGAGTGACTAGCTGACCGCTTTATCGTGATAGATAAGAGTTATTTTGACGAACCGAGTGGGTTTGTATATTAAACTGTAGGTTACACGAAGTTGGCTGTAGCATTTATATTTTCAGATATTTGATGGGTACCTGTGGATAATTTATATGTCCATGTTATACCTACAGGTGGAATTTTATATCCGTACCCAGTATCCAATGATACAGTTTCATACCATACTCGCACACCCATCGGATACGAAACCCGCGAGCACCCATCCCCGGATACAATTGCCATCCCTACATCCGCAGGTGGGCCGTTCGTCTCGCTCTCCCTCGTGACGTGAGCCCACACAACTGTACGTAACGCGCCCGCCCAGCCGGCCAGCCGAGTAAATCTAGGCCCCCCTCCCCCTCCCTCGTTCACCCCAGCTGGCTGCAACGGCCCATGGACGTGGTACATCGATTTCGGCCCCACGGATGGCCCAAAATATTTTCTTTTCGGAGACCGAGCAGAAGCTTTTCTTTTTAATGAACGATTTTTTAAATATTTTTCGAGGCCGAGCAGAAGTTAGATTGTTAGAATTAGTGTGTGTTTATCATTTAATCCTCCGAAGACCGAAGAAAACGGATAGCGTGTAAGCTAGCGGGCGGTGGGTGCAAGCAAGACGCAGCTCCGTTCCAGACGCCGAGAACCGGGACCCCCCGACTTCCGAGACGAGGAGGATCCACGCGAGGCGCGCGTACGCGGCGTACCAAACCACCAACCCATAAATGCAGCGACGATGACGACGACGACGATCGTCTCTAAAGGGGCTTAAGTAAGCACAGGACACGTCGCCTTCTCGCCGTGAAGTTGTGCGAGCGCTAGGGTCGTACCGTACCACGGCCGCCCACCCGCCAGGACGATGACCGGACGGGGGTACTGTACCGGTACCACCGTACCGGCGCTGAATCTTCTCCGACGCCGGCGTGCCATTGGACTCCGAGCACCGGGGGCAGGCAGTACCACGGCACCCGCTGCCCAAAATAGCGGAGTACTGGCGCTAATCTTCTCCACAGCACCAGCGATTTTCATCAGACCCTGTGCTTCCGGACGGGCGACCTAACCCCCAAACAGGCGGTCAGGCACCGAGGCACAGGCACCTCACAATATGAGCTGTCCTGACGTACTGTCCTTGCCGCCGGGCTTGCCCAGGGACGGCGACACCCCGCCCGCGGAGCACGCCGCCTACTGCGCACTGTGCAGTGCTCGGCTGCTCTCTCACACGCCCGTCCGGCTGCTTCATGGCCCGGTTAGTGATCACAATCACCAGCTGCTAGTAGTAGTAACTACGTGCGGCCACCAGAGTCTGGATTGCGACGTTCAGTGTGATTGTGTGAAGCTTCAATAACTTGAGGTCTTGAGCTCGTCGCCATTGTTCCACCACACCACCTAGTGTCCGTATCTTTCTGGAGTACTAGTAGCAGTTCTCTCACTTTCAATCGCGCGGCGTGCGGCGTTGGGTGCAGGCTAGCTGCGACCTGCATGCGAGTGCGTGAACGAAACGAGGCCGTGACAGGCCGACAGCCGGCCGGCCGTCGGGGGAACCCTCGCCTCCGGCCTCCTTCCCCCCGCGCCGGGTGCCGCCGCGCGCCTCGCTTTCAGTGGCACACCCGCACGGGCGCCGGGCACGGACAAAGGCATTGAGGCGACAGCCCGGCAGGGAACGAACTGGTAGCGGGTACTGGGGCCTTGGACGCATGGACGGGACGGCACGCCGACACGGGGGTGCGGGAGGGCCCAACCCAACCGAGCGGATCGCTGTGGGGTAATGCCGCCACAGTCGTCAACAATGTGGGGGCGGCGCGACGCCACGGGACCGGTCCCCTGGTGGCCACGGCGCCGCAGCATCTTGCGCTGGTTGCCGTCGAACTCTTGGGTTTTCAGATGGGCGCTGAGCTGCTGTAGGCGTGCTGAGGTAGGAATCTGTGTATTGGTGCCTTTGTAAGAGTTGTTGGGCGCTCCTACTTGTCTCTTCGACCGTGAGCTTCAATTGTACCTGACGGTGACTGCATAAATTGTGCAAATACGGCTTCAAGGTGCTGGATCATACTGTATGATGTACACAATGTGCACGATCTTCTCATGAGTGTTAATAACATCTAATCCATGTCACTGCAGGTTTTACATTCGTGTGATACTACAAGAGAGGGAAAAGTTCAGAGGTCTTCAGGTGGCAGCTGGCAGGGTCTGTCCAGTCGGAGCCTTTCCTGTTTGGTCCCAAATTCAGACGCTGATCGCCAAACAAGAACCGCAGCCGAGGGGATCTGAATTGATCTGGACCTCAGCCACACGCCCCCACACGTGCGGCATGGCGACGCACATCCCAGTAGGAGACAGGCGAGAGGTCGGGCCTCCACGCACGCAACGCAACCACTTCCCCGTCGCCCAAAACGTCTGAAATTTTCATCCGACGCCGGGAGGAAAATCTCCCCCAATTTCCAGTGACAACGAGCGCCGCAGCCGCTGCCATCCAACCCTCTCCACCGGAGATCGCCACCATTTTTCCACTTTTCGCTTGTTCCCTCTCCGCCCCCGGGCATGTCTTGCTTTCCTGGCTTTTTCTGTGCATCACACGCGCCCGAGGAAAGGACAAGACCGCAAGCCATCCCGATCGGCCGGCCCGGGTTCCTTGCGCCTTTTGCTCGAGAAAATGGCCTTCTAACCGCAGCCTCATGGCCCGGGCAGCCCCCGTGTAATATTCCAAAGCTGGAAACCCAAAGATGTGAAGAAAAGAACACAGTACCAACCTTGCAGAAAGGTTCAGAGATCAAATCTTTGTTCCTTCTTCTTTCAAAAAAAAAATCTTTGTTCCTTCGTTCTTTACCGCTTTATGTTGGATAACCAACTAACCAAGAACCTAAAGATTTTTTTTTAAAATGGCTACCACCTGCTATGTTTCAATATTTGTCATTAAATCATTATTTGACCAGGATATAAGTTTATTTGGTAGGTATAAATATGGCCTGTTGGTTAAGGTGGTGGTTGAAACAAGTTGGTTTCATCGCTTGAAAAATAGTAAAAAAAATAGTGCAAAAAGTGGTCCTCAAAGTTGTGGTTTGGTGTAATGCAAAAAAAAAATGTCAATAGAAAAGAACCGGATTAGTGGACTTGTAGCTCAGTCCTTTACCTTTGCAGCTCGCAGAAGAAAGACACGTACGCTCTGCCACTTTTGTTGGGTTGGTTTGGTTGCTTGCGTGACCGTGTGTTCGTGTTCCCCCCATTTGCATATAAGCATGGGCTCGTCACACTTCACAAGCCTTGGCCTTGGCCTTTCCCTCATCAGCTAATTGCTTGGACCCTTGCACCAGCTACAAGTTGAGCCAGCATCCGAGAAGCTACCACTACTAGCTGCTCCGGCTCAGCTCAGCTCAGCTCAAAAGGCGTCGGGGTTTAGTGCACGAGATGAGCAGCGCGTTGCCCGGGGCAGACTGGGCAACGAGCAGCAGGAGCAGGAGATGCTGCTGTTAGGATTGGCCGCGGGCCTCGCCGTCGCCGGGGAGGTCAAGAAGCAGGACGACGGCGGGGCGTCCTCCGGCGGCCATGGCTCGAGGATTGGCCCCGCGGTGGTGTTCGTCTTGGTGATAGTGGCCGTCGTGCTGCTCGTGTCCGGGCTGCTGCATCTGTTGGTCAGGTGCTTGCGCCGGCGCGGCCGCGCGCGCGAGGGGGCGGAGGGTGGCGCTGACGGGGTGGGCGGCGGCGGGGAGGAGTCGGCGCTGCAGAGGCAGCTGCAGCAGCTGTTCCACCTGCACGACGCCGGGCTGGACCAGGACGTCATCGACGCGCTCCCGGTGTTCCTGTACCGGGAGGTGGTGGGCGCCGGCGCCAAAGAGCCGTTCGACTGCGCGGTCTGCCTGTGCGAGTTCGCCGGCGAGGACCGGCTCCGGCTGCTGCCGCTGTGCGGGCACGCGTTCCACATCGACTGCATCGACACCTGGCTGCTCTCCAACTCCACGTGCCCGCTCTGCCGGTGCGCGCTCGGCGCCGACGCCGCCGCGCTGCTCAGCGCGTTCGGCGACGGCGGCGGGTGGAAGCAGGAGGACGCCGTGCTCCCGGTGCGACTCGGCAAGTTCAAGAACCTGTCCAGGGCGGCGCCCGTCCCCGTCCACGACGGCGCCGGCATTGTGACCAGGGAGGCCGGCGAGACGAGCAGCAGCAGCCTCGACGCCAGGCGGTGCTACTCCATGGGCTCCTACCAGTACGTCCTCGCCGAGGCGAGCCTGCAGGTGTCCGTCCACAGGAGGCACGGCGACGGCCATGCCAGGGCGGGGGCCAGGCTCAGAGGCGCCGGCGCCAACCCCGCCGCCGCGGGCACCGAGGGGAAGAGGATCGGCGCCGGCAGCAAGGGCGACAGCTTCTCGGTGTCCAAGATTTGGCAGTGGCCGCGGAACGGCAAGGGGAAGCTGCCCGTGCTCGCGTCCGACGACTCGCCGGCGATGAACGGCCGGTTGCCGTGGCAGAGGCGGAGCCCCGGGGATTCGTGACACAGAGAAAACGTGTGTGGTGGTGCGTGCTCCGGACTTGCTTGAGCCGATTTGGCTCGCCCTTTTAACCGGTGAATCTGTTCATAGCCATTCGTTCCTCTTACAAAATCGCATTTGCGTGTGGTGCCGGTGATCTTAGCTTTCTAGGTGCACGATGATCTTTGTGTGTGTCTATGCGCGGATTATACTTTGTTCATTTGCCATTCGCCCAGCTACTCTGCTCACGTTTCAGTGACACTTGACACTTATTTATTTATTTATGGCGAGGACACTGCTGGGGAAGCAGTCAGTATTAGTTTTAATGGCAGATTCTTGTCTTAGCAAGCAAGTGCTTGTACAGTATAGTACCCTTGCTCAATCTTGAAGCCATCACCAGGACCTGTAAAGCACAAGTGACCGTACACTTGCACGCATAGAGAATCAACACTGTTCAGGACCCTTCTTTGAAAATAGCGTGTGGAAGAAAAAAGGGAGAGGAAATCACAGTACACGACTCATTCCACTGCAGCGCAACAACCACTCCAATTTTTCAGAGCCGTGAAAGCTAATAGGGACTTGTTTAGATCCTTTCCAACTTCCAACCTTTTACATTCTCTCTCCATCATATTAATTTTGGAACACATGCATGGAGCAGTAAATATAGTAAATATATGTAAAAAATAACTAATTGCACAGTTTAATTGTACATCACGAGACGAATCTTTTAAACCTAGTTAGCCCATAATTAGATAAAATTTATCAAATACAAACGAAAACGCTACAGTAGCAAAAAGTGCCAAAAGTTATAAACATTTGCGATCTAAACGGGGCCTAGGCCGGATCAAAGCAGCTCTGTTAGGACTGAAACCTCACGGAATCATGTCGACCATTTCTTAACTGGCGCTGCGACCCTGCGAGTAATGTGATGTTACAGCAGAGGTTTCGTGGCCGGCTTTTGGCTTCCGGGACAGGTGCGGCGGATGCGGATGCATCTGCCAAACTGCGACCAGATTCTGCAGGCGATCTACACCAGCAGCACACAACACAAACACTACAGTACACTGCAAGCCCAATAAAGCTGCAACAGCTCGATTAGAAAGAAAAAACCCGGCTGCAAGAACCCTTTTTTTTCTTAAAAAGATAATCATACTTAACCAGACACGTCCATGCTGGTTAGTGCTGGCCTGCTTGGACTGGAGCGTTCTGAAATCTGAATCGCCGTGAAAGAGAGAGACGGGGTCGGTCTGTACTGGTCGTGTTTATCGTCTACTAGCCCCCTCTCCCTCTTGACTGCAGCTGCATGTGAGGCGCTGGTCCTAAGCGTGAGCGGTTAAGTGTCCGTATCTGCTATTAAACGGGCAGCAAGTACTGCTAACCCTTCAATGGTGATGGCGAAGATGCCTCGCCATCGCAGGGCGCATTCAATGTGCTCGCTGCACGGCTGTGTGATTAGCATTTAGCACTGCTCGACTAGGCTGATGCAGCTCGACTAATCGCGTGCGTGTGATCGTGTCGTGAGATGAGAGGAGTTGGGGGGCTTCGGGTTTGACATGTTGGGCATGTGAGCTGTGGCTAGGTTTGTCATGCTGATTGCCAGTAGCAGACGACATTTGATAGATGTAGAAGAGTGGAGAGAGGAAAGATTAGTCAGTAACTTAACAAAAATCTTAGGTGGTTAAAGAGGGTGTATATGGTGGTGGTGTAACTGTAAATGGACCAACCTAGCTCTGGCGTGCGAACATGCTTGAAAAAAACATAGACAAGGTGACAAAATGACAGTAAGGCCCTCTCCAACAGTTAAGTCAGCTGGTAGCTATAAGCCAGTCCACGTCACCGAGAAGATTTTTTAGCCTTCATGGGTGGGATCCACAGTAACAATTATTTTATCTACCGCTCTCGGCTCCCGAAGCAGACCTCTCTCTCTCAACTATCTTTATCTGCTCGTAACCGTTCAAGCTTTGCGCCGGCGCCTGCGGTGGGGCACCGCTCCCACATCTGTGGGCTGGCGACCTGCGTCCGCCTGCGCGACGCCGGCGACGAGCTGCATCTGCTGGCCACCGCGGCGCTGCAGCCCCGCGGCCATCGAGCAGGTGAGCTGCGATGGGCTAGGGACGGGGGAGCTGCGAACGTCGTGCCGCCGCCGCCGACCAGCCGTGAGCCGATGAACCACGGCCGCCTGCGCGCCGCCGGGGTCAAGCTGCGACCGTCGGTCTCCCGCAGCGCCGCGGGCCCACCACCACAGAGAAGCCGTGGGCGAGCCGCTCCCGCCAGCCGTGCCGCCGGCCGCTTGGCGCCCTGTACTACACGGCCTCGCCTCCTCTGCTTGCTGGTCATTTGTTGTAGTTGAGAGAGAGGAGGTAATGGCCCACAAGCATGAAAAGGCGTGTCCTACGCTAGCGTCGGAACAGTTGCTGGCTCTCTTCTCTCTCTTCCTTCTCTCACTTCCACGTCAGCGATAATCCGACGTCGGAGTCGCCAGCCGTTGGAGGAGGCCAAAGGTTTCTGAGTGCAGTTACTACCAGAGGTCTAGGGCAGGCCACCAGGGGAAACAAGTTCTGCTACGGAACTGTGCTGATGATGTCACACAGCACTTGTGCAATCACTCTGATGTTGACTATGAAGGGATTGTCTGACAATGCACCGAGAAAAACTCGAGCGCGCAGATCATGCTCTCCGTACAGCCAGATAAAGTTGAGGACCATCGAATCAGACCAAACATATCTGCATTTCCAATGTGAAAATTTCGAGTGTTCAGATTCTGAGAGTCAGATTTGTGTCACGGTGAAAAATTACGTGAATCGCCCTTCAATAGCTCGGAAAGAGGTGCTAAGTTTTGAGCTTGTAAAATAAAACAATTACTCTGAATTATAATCCTGTATGAGCTCGATTAGACAAATAAATAATTACATTGTGGGGAACCATGCATGATACAACATATTCCTTTGCTGCTTGATATGAGGGATAGGGTGAAGCTTTTGGTTACCCTCTGTATGATATACATCAACATATGAATACATTTCGGCAAAACTGAGGATACATCATTAATCGCTGCCATCTACTGTACACTATATAAAGCAAGAATGAATGGACAAAACCAACTAGCAGTGTACACAACTCACTAACAGGCAAGCAAAAGTGAGAGAAATGGTTAAGAACAAGAAAGGAAACACCTTGCCTGGAGCACGCTGAAAGAGCAACCGCAACATTATAGACAGGTGGCGCACTACAACCCAGCAGGAAAGTTGCTGATTTGCCCTTGTTCTAGCCTGTCCTCGCCATTCACTTTGTAAGACACCCGGATACGCATCGCAAGTGGTTTCTATGAAGCAAATAATCCAGAATCAGATTACCAGAGTGGAAAGACAAACATTCTTGTTCTACTTTGAAGGCAGGAATTCAACTTGCTTATTATTATCAAATAAAAAAGAAGCGCATCAGCTAAACTTGATTTCCTAATTTATAATTTTCACACGGGCATGTGAACACTGAGTTACCAGTTACATAGGCTCTTTTAAGTATCAAATTAGTTCAGAAGTCAAAGAAAAACAGGAAAAAAGGGTCAGAGTCATTAAGGGGGGATCTTTTGACATACCTGTCCATGCTGGTTGTTAGTGACACTGAGGCTTTGCGTAACTGACCCGTTTCCACTGGCAGGAAGAGTGCTGCTGCTAGCTGGGTCCAAACGCAACTGGATGAACTGGAACACAGATTTGTACAAGAAAAGTGAGCTGCATACCTAAAGTTAGGAAACTACAACCTTTTTAATGTTAGTCATGAACAAGATTTATCTGTCAACAATTTCTAACTGAATCCAAATTAACCATGATAGCAGTGCTTGCCTTCAAAAAGGTCTATAGCTTACCAGGATGGTTTTCGCTCCAACAACAATCAATTGAATGTTTACAAGATTTATAGCATAAACTAAGCAAGTTGATTTTATTTATTAAAATATCTGTTGTCTGGAGTGTGAGCAAGTGTCAGAGATGAATACTACCTTTGGCACAGCTGCCTGGAAGACGAAATCTGTGAATGTGGTAGTTGCCAAATTTGTGAAGGTAGCATTAATTGTGGTCTCCTGAGGTTTCCCAGCCTGCTTTTTGAAGCTGAATGTGATCCTCAAGGTTGCACTCTGGAATGCTGTGACTGTTGGGTAAGCTGCAGTCTCATCTGGCAGGCAGGCAGGCAAATTGAGTAAAAGGAATTTTTGTCATTATCAAGAATGTTACATAATCAGTAGAAAAATGCAAAAGCCACCCTTTGAATCACCTTGAATTTCATATGTAAGGGAAATCAAACTCAGTGACTTTTAGGGGGTACTAGCAACTTTCTATTGTATTGGATAAAGTAACAGGAGCTAACCAGGAAGAGATGTGCTCGAGGACAAACCATCGAGAAGATCCACAACTTGAGGTGTAACAGCAACAGGTTTGGTTTCTGCTGCATGGTGATAGATAAATAACCACGAATGACAAAAACTCAAAACCAAATTTTCAATGTTATCATCACATTGTTTTACCTATGCTAGGAGGGACGAAGTTTGATGTTGGCGGGCCATTTTGTACAGGAGTTGAACCAATAGATAGAAGATCCATTAGAATGTCTGTGCTTGTAGATGGAGCTCCACCTAGACATACACCAGAAAGCAACACTTCAACTAACAATGCCACAAACAGCACAATGGACCAATATATAAGAGCCCCTTCAGGAGAGCTTAAGCTGCTTGGAGTTGCCATGATCTTAAACAGTCCGAAACAAGATGCACTCGACAAGGTTTAAACCCATTTATAAGACAGCAAAACATGCACTACTAACCAAGTGTGGACTGTGTGTCCAAAGATAATAAATATGCAATAAATCATAACTTGGTTTGCTTGGCGCTAACCAGATGAAACAGAAGCAGATCCTTATGAAAGGTAAATAGCCAAGAGTAAGACCTGCAGGGGATGAATCAGTCAAGCCAATGCCCAAAAGGTCCTGTAGAAAATCATTAGGCGCTGTAGTAGGGGCCGAAGCAGTCACTGGGGTATCATCAGAACTCAAATCAAGCAAATCAGCTAAAGGAGCTGGTGGTGGCTTTGCTACACCATTTGGAAGCTTAGGTTGGCCTCCAGGAGTGACTGCTGGAGCGGATTTTACTGATGAAACTGTGGCCTGTGTAGAAGCAGCTCTTTTCACCAAATAATTAGCTTCATCCAATACAGGCATGCGTTCAAGCAAAGATGATCTGCACATACACCAGCATTGTCCATATTACCATCTTTTTAATAAAAAAATATGCAAACACAAAAGTATCCTCAATAATGGCTGAATCTGCCACTCACTTTATAGACTGATGTCTTTGTATAATGGAACTGAATTCAATAGATCTTTGCTGCAATTCAAGCACAGTATTCCCTTTATTCTGAGCAACTATTTCTTTTATCCTCCTGGCAACATAACCACCAAAAAAATGATGAAATCATACAATCACTTTACAATGTATTACTGAGCAAAAATGAACTTGATTCAAGGCATGCAAAACAAGGGAACAAACATAAGACTTGAAATGAAACTGATATTGCATGTAACCAAAGCTAAATATGCAAAGAAAAATAAAGATTGTTGCAATATCAACTTTTCAATATAGTTCTTACTGACAAAATAATGAAACCAGTTCACAAGAAATTATGTGATCTACAGACCCCAATTACTAAACAAAGTTGTGGACTATTTATTGATCTGACATAGTGAAATTTGAGAACTTACTGCTTTCTTGTTTAATGATTTACGCTCATGTGTTCATTCACAAATACAGGGAAAAAATTAGAAATATGAAAATCTTAAATCATAGCAGATTTTATAACAAACTCCATGTGAATCAAGACAGGCAAGCTCTGCTACTTCATACAAAAAGGAACTGTGTAGTTGAGTCAATCGGTAGGTTGTCCCACTATGGTAGAGAGTATTTTACGATGACTATGACACAAGGACCAGCTCAACAATAACTTACTCTGAGGTTGGTGGAAACCGGGAGGAAAGCTTCAAAAGAGAGACAAGACACATAGCCCTAGTAGTAACATCTGCAGAGTAGCGTTTAAGAGCAACCTCTACAGCATCAACAGCATCTGATTCTGTTACCTGAACAAGATCAGAAATTGGCCACACAGTTTGACACCAGATTTGTGGAGCAATGCTCCTAAATGAAATACATAAAGAGAAAGGGCAACAAATGGAAGAGGCTAAAGCTATATACTCTATAAAGGCAAAATTCTGCAATCAACCATATATGCAGCCACGCGAGAAAACAAATGATCATGTGTAACTTCTCCTGATAACAGCCATTACAGTTAACACAAGTAATTGCAAGATCACAAGGGAGGATACTGTGAGAAGATTTTCGTTCATCCTGGAGTTATCAACTTCATATATACACTGAATTTGGAACATTTTGAACATAACTAAAAAATCATTTTGCATACAGAAAGTAGCTAGAATATGTAATGATGATACAAAATGGAATTATCATTGCAGTGCCTGTCTTCTCAATAGAAAGTGTATCACTAAAAAGAGATGATTACCAAGAACTTTCAACTCACCGTGATCGGTTCCTCCATGCCCAACATACTAATGTTGTTCACCAGCATTTCTCCATATTCACCGATGCACCAAACAGCCACCCTAACTAAACTTTCCTAAACATACCAACATAGAAGAGGTCTATGCGCATTAGATACATAATCCAATAGGATACATTACAAAGAACACTAATTATTTCTCCATACCTGCTCACCACATGCTAGCAATGCTTTATATAATAACCTGACTGAATATCCTTGAAGTTCAGATGCATTACTCATTAGAACTATAAGAGCATGCCATACATCATCCTTCACGTAATTTCCAGCCTGTGGATAAAAGAGTTAAACATCAATATGGATTTCTAATTTACCAGTGCAACAGAAATTCATGCTCATAAATTTACAGACTTGAGATTTGATTGGGTGAAGGGAAATCATATAGTAATGATGGTGCATAAATATGATAAATTATTCGGCTACCGGCATTCTGGTTTGGTTGATCTTGAATCTTTTCACAGGTGGAGTTATCGCATCTGAAAGCTGTGGGAAACGTGGGGATTTGGTAACTACTACCTAACACTGTGGATCGAGAACTTCCACAGAAAACATCAAGAGTATTTTACTGAACACACCAGTAATCACGAAAAGGAAATTGTATAGATGTTGAAATAGTATCTAGCAAATAAAATAAGGAGAGATCCAGAAAGCGTTAATAACTGTACTGCTCCACGCACCAGCGATAAAACTCTGAACATCTGGTCTAAGTACCATAGCTTATCCTGGGGAAACCTAACAAAAAAGTAACACTATTAATTTCCCATAAATCAACAGGAAGTAAACAAGATATTCCATAAAAACTTATCCAATATGAGCACAAAACTTTAAACAACTCATCAAGGACAGGCATGGATCAAAAAGAACTAGATAACCAAAATGAGCTGTAGTTAACCAGAACAAGAAGAAGGGGGGTAGCAAAGGAATAGCAGCTCCATGTAAATAAAAGGAATAAGAGTGTGCAGCAAAAGACAACGAAGTGCTGCAAGTTATGTGGCAAGGATCTAAAACATTGATACTATAGCCTTCCATCTAGCATACTGTGAGAGAAAGTGTACTGAAAATAATGTATGCTCCGTATATTTCGACAGGTGACAACATCCAGAAAAATAGAATGATATAACGATATTATGCTGAAAGAGGCACATGGGAAGAAAGACTACTATTCAAATGAGAACAGATCAATTCCTCATGCATTAATGAATGATATTCCCTTATTCCATTCACTTCCCTCCGTCTATGAGACAACAAAGACACTGTACCGGAGCAAAATGCAACATGCATTGCACAACCAAATATCCTTATTGTCTGTCAATTATCAATTGTATTTGAATATACATCTAACATAATAACATCAGTGGATACATGGTAACATTGGACCAATAAGGAACATGCACAGCAGTTTTTTTTCCTCTTCCAATTGCATCTAGGGAAAACAACTGCACAAACCATAAACATTTTACAACAAGGAGAAATGATGGATCCAGAATTAACAACTTACTTTTCAACTATTGAGCATATCTTGGCAGTGAGGTCTTCCTTGAAATCTTGATCACTAACTTCAAGGTAATCAACAAGCTCCTTAGTCAAAGGCTTTACATTTGTATCATTGACAAGTAGGTAAACAAGTTCCAGGGCCCTTTTGCGAATGGAGACATCTGCATCCTGACAGTGTGTATACGATTGAAAATATTTAAGTACAAAAGCAGACTAGGAGTCCGGTAGGAAGTAACAGGTCAATAGCACAAATCCAAAACAAGACAGATAAATCGTAAGTGTGTTGAGGATGGCTTTTATGGATGAAAATATAATAATGACCTATACATGGATCAAATAGCTAGTGTTTTTCCTCTCATTATGCATATAACTTGAGGACAGACATAAAAAGCAGGACAGAACTTCCTTCTAAATATATGAAGAAATGAACAAAACCATCATAAGTGAATATTGTTCCAAGATTGTGCATGATGATAGTCTTTTACTTTGTATATGTAGAAGAAAGGGCCAAAAGGTACAGACACATCATAGTCTGCCAAATTGTACATGGTTTACCTTGACACACTCTAAAATGGTTGCCCTGTGCCTCTGCACTGCTTGTGTGTCTACGGCAATGGCCTTCATAAGCATGTTCAGGGCAACATATCTGAAAAGGCAGTATATATAGTAAGAATTTTTAGTGATGAGAGATGAGAAAACACTTTACTATTAAAACACCGTTATGTGTTCCGTCCATTCTTGTTGTCTAAAGAATAGCACTGTAATAGCCAAGCCTTACAATAATGCTCATATTATACAAGACCAAATAACTTACCCAGTAAACCACAGTAAGTAAATAAATAACCACTTTCACGCTTTTGGCATATGTTTTTTTTTAAAAAATAGTTCACCATATTAGATGGCTGAAAGCAAGAGTAAATTTACCTTATGTTATTATCACGGTTGGACAAAAATCTACCCAAAATATTGATTGCCAACACACGTAAACCACTAGTAGCTTCGATGCCCATTATGGTCTCAACACATTCATATAAAATAGCATTTCCAGCATTCTTATTTGACTCAGTTTTCGTTGAAACCTGGAAAAGAAATCCAAGTATTTAGAATGCCAAGTGAAAATATAACCAAGAAAGTGTACAAAAATATAGTAAGAACTCAACATTCGCATGACACAGTTTTTAGAATCTAACACGCAGCAGCAGCAACTCACTGAGCAAGCTCTAGATGAAACAGCACCACTTCGAAATTAACAAATTACTCAGGATAGTGCTACTAGGAGTTCATATTGTTATAGTTGTATAATATTGTAATACATTAGTTGTAGTGATTATTCAAAGAAAATGGCTCTGCTACTTGTGTAAATATAAAATGGAAGATGGACAAATCACCTGAGCAAGTATATCATTAATATACTCACTGCAATCTGCATCTCCTTGACCCAGTGTTCGCATGAGTTTAAGCACTCGGATATGTAAGAACGGATCTGTAATGCCTGCAACATCGTATTCAGGAGCATATGAACTGTTGGAGACGTCTCTCAATATCCGCACCAAACCTTCAAGGCAGTTCTGCAACAAGAAGGCTCTGTCAGTACATTTATAGCCACAAATGAACATGCAAGTTCACAATGATCTTCATGGTATCATCCAACAACAATGTCAAAAATCATCTATGAGGCAAAAAAAGAAGGAAAAAATCACTTTTGGTGCAGATCCAGCATAGGGAATGGTTGCATAAAAAAAATTGGTCACATTATTATAGCAATGTTCATGGTGGAATCTGTGTTAAGGTATCAGGACATGAATGATCCAAATCAGCAAGGACCAGGTCTGAGATCTATGCATCCCGATGTGGAACATACATATGTGAGAACGATAGGTTATTAGTGTTGACTATCAAGTCATCCGATTAAAAGAGTGACCAACCTAGGAGGAACTAGATCCCATTGTAAATAAGAAGAAATAAGCACCTAGATTCCGAGTCGAAGAGGAATCACACCTGGGTGATGCATGTCTATACCCACAGCACCCAATCTATCAAGAATCAAGTCATCTGATGAATTTGGAAATTCTATGCTACATTACTACTCTCTACAGCGACAATGTTTCTTTGCGAACAGTTACCAACTAGAAGGCCGGTCTATTACATCTGTACACACGCTATCAACACAAACATACACAAGTCACCTTACTGGGCAAAGCCCACATCAAACATAGCTCAGGCGTGCCATTGCATAACAAAGAACTACTACGATTGCACTGCATCTTTCTCTAACTAATATTACTAATGATGTTATTGCTCACAGGCCTTTTGAGATAGATAACGGGAAACTAACAGACAACATTGATCAAAATGCTACAGTGTTTGCCTAGAAATCAGTGTCAGGGATCAGAATATGTAATCTATTGAGGCAAGTAAATAGGAGGAATGGCTAATCAACAACATCTTACATTTCATAGATGGTAAAAGGAGAAATACATAAAACGTCGAGCTTATTTACAGTTTAAGTGTGTGTAAAGGTAGCGTACATGTGACACGTCTCATAGCATAAAAGATCATGCCAGGTTTCTAAAAGTAAAATGATGGGTCAATTTAGATTTTAGACTAAGGATACAACTTGAAATTCTTTGAACACTGTCCCTTTCACTGGTGTGAGTGAAAACAAGAATGGTTGAGTTTCTCAGGCCTCTTAATATGGAAAACATGCAATGATAAACAGTATATGCGAATGAGTAACAGAAAATGAATAGCTCTTGCTATCTAACTTCAAGACTACAAGCATTATGTGTGTAGATAACTCTCCAGGGGAATGCATTGTACCTTCCTCAAGTACTCCAATGCTTCAGTGCTGGCTTTACAGAGTTCAGTGCAAAGCTGAACAGCAGATATCAGAACTCCGTGATGTTTTTCCTTTAGTAATGATGCAGCAGCACTCATAAAATTTTCTGCCAAGTCTGGAACTTTTCGTACAATCCTTATAGAGCATAAGGCGGCCTACAAAATAGCAAGAGCTAGACAATCAACAAGATTTCTCTACAGTATACATTTCACAAGCTAACCAAAAAGGATAAATAGTGGTGAAGGATGAAATGCCAAGTTGGGAAAATGCTCAGGAGTAAGCTATGAGATGACAGCACAAGAATACCCTAAAAGAAAATAAGGGCTGTTCAATGACAAATTTATTGGTGCCAATATCTATTATCTAAATGAGTATGATTTGCACACTATCACTTCATCGCTTACCTCTAAAGCACAGTTTCAGTAGTGTTATCAGCTAAATAGTGAAATGGCAAACAATTATTCTGGTCCTTGAAGTATCTTAATAGCTAACTCTTTCATGTGTAGAATTATAAGAAGAAATACACTTGGATTGGGAATATTGTTAAAGTGCTCAAACAGACTGCACTAGGGGTTAAACTATCATGTAAAAATTGAGTACCTTCTTCTTCGTATTAGGGTCCCTATTTTGCAACAGCCTCTCCACTTCGGGTGCCAGATCACGCGCCATTTCAGCAGAACATATGTTGCCAAGGGCGCAGAGTGCAAGCCCCACGATGAACTGGTTCGAGTGGTTAAGATCTCTGCCCACGTTAAGTAGTACCAAATACTCTAGTATCAGCATATAAATCAGAAATGACGCAAAACAGCATCAGCAAACACAAAAATGGTAGGCGCAGGCTTGGCGGATACTGCTTGAGGGAGTTGGTGACGAGCATAAGGACCTCCTGCCGCTCGTCGAGCAGCAGCATGAGGCCGAGGTAGCCGATGCGCTTCTCGGGGAAGCCCGCGGCGGCGATGAGCTTGAGGCACTCCATCTGGCCGAAGTGGGTGGGGTAGCCGAGCATGTGGATGAACATGAGCTTGGCCATGTTCCGGTGCCGGTAGTCCTGGTCGCCCTCGCTGATGGCGGCCCGTATCGCGGCGCACTCCCGCCGCACCACCGCGCGCTCCTCCGCGGCCGTCTTGCACGCGCGTATCGCGCGTATCATGTCCCTGCGGAAGCGACGCCCACGCCGGCCCGGTCACGCCACGAGCAGATCCGACGGAGGAGGGAGGGCGAGGTGTGGGAAAGGACGATGACTCACCGGAGGCGGGTGCCGGAGGAGAAGGGGTTGATGGCGAGGTCCATGGCGAAGTCCTCGACGATCTTATCGACGGAATCCAGGGGGGGGCGGCGGGGGGATCTCACCGCCGCGGGGGCGGCGGAGGGGGGCGGCGACGGCCGGGCGGATCTGGGGGCGGGCGCTGGTGGTGGTGGTGGGAATTGCGAAGAGGCCCCTGCTTTGCGTTTCGGTTTTGTTTAGTTGAGTCCATGGGGATCAGTGGGGTCATTTGGGATCTGATCTGGCCGTGCTGAATGCTGACCTTACTGGTGCCGGTTCGGCGAATGCACAAGATGGGGCAAGGGCTTTCTCTCTCTTTTTTTTTATTCAGTTTGGGCTCTGGAATGTGGATTTGGGAGCATAAAATTTCACATGATATTATTACACTATAAATGTTAAATGCATTCATCATATGAGTATATTTATCATTAAAATTGAGCATGCCGGCTCCACGAAGTTTTAAAAAAGGTAACCGGGAACTTTTACAGTAAGCTTTTTACGATCTCACCTTGAGTGAAACAGCCAGCCTTCATCTTGAGCCCAGCATGTTGGTATTCCTGAATATCTGAAGTCTAAACCAACTTGAAAGCACAAAACTCACAGGTAATCAAAGAAACAAGTCGCTAACAAATCACGCATAATGTAACCAGAATTAAGCTTGCTTGGTCTTTAGATCTGTAACTGCCATGGTTTGAATTTCAGGAACCAGATGGAAGAGGAGCTTCAAGAATCATTGACAAGTATTTGCTTGCAACGAAACAATTTAATTGCTGCAGAACAACAGTTGTGGTTACATGATTATAATTATAATTATTAGAGTAATTCCAGAAGATCCTTTAAATAGACCCCTATAACTTAAAGGGTGAAATAAAAAAATACACTCTAGCAGACCCTCTGGTAGGCCCTCTATTTTGAGGAGACCTTCAAATCCTCTCGTCCACTCTCTATTCTTAGGGGTTTCTAAGGAGAGCTCTCTTTTATAAGTTAGAATTGAGGGTTTTTATTGGAGTTGAAACAAATTTAGAAATACCTACAAAATAGAGCCAGACCCCATTTAGTATTTGAAGGGCCTGATTTAGGAAATATTGTTGGAGTTGCTGTTAGGGCTCTTCTTCGTAAAACTGGCTATGTAATAGATAGACAAAATATTGTGCTCCAAAATTGATGATCAAGGTGAAGCACAAGTCAAAGCTTATGCGATTTTTAGTTTTCTAGGGACTACGGGTAGGTCGGCAGCATCCACAAGGCTTGCTTGGATACCGGAGCTTCATCGAGGTCCTGCATCGTCATTGTCCTGTCCTTCACGTTGAACACCATCAGGCGCTGTTGAACACCATCAGGCGCTTCGTCCCCGCGTACGGCACGTAGACGCAGTCCGCCTCCAGCCCGCACTTCGTCGCCGGGCGCGAGGCGCCGAAGTACCACGGTGACAGCAGGAACGCCCTACCGCCGATGTCCTCAACCTCGCGCCACTCCTGCCTCGCGAAGTTCATCCGGTGTACGTGGACCCGGAGGACCACGCTGGGTCGCTAGGCGATAGCAGGGAGACCATGAAGAGCTCCCGCCCGGACTCGACCAGGAACTCCTTCTGGCACCCGAAAGGCTGCTCGATGGCGTCCAGGGGCGGATATTAAGGGGGCCTAAGGGGATCGAGCCCCCCAACCTCCCAAAATTAATGGATATCTTTTTAAGTTTTTTTTTATTTTTGGAACAAAGAATGAAAAAGAAGAGGTGAAGAAGAAGAAAAAAAGAAGGGACATGAGCCCCTCTTTACCGCTGGATTCGCCACTGATGGCGTCATGGATGGCGACGAAGCTTAACAACGTTATGGGGCTGAGCTCGTCGAAGCTGCCGTTGAAGTAAAACCTGCCATCGCACACTGTGATTGAGCAGATGACTAGTTTCTCCTTGCAACCTTCGCCCAAGTCAGGTAAATCTAGAGTCTCGATGTCGTACTCGTGTTTCACCCACTCGCCGCCGCCAGCGCCGCTGCCGATGTGGCAGTAATGGATGACTGGGTTGTCAGGCTTGATCAGGAGGACACGGTAATTTCCTTTCCTTGGATCGGCGGAGATCGGGGTGGTCGGAGAGCAGGCAGGTGCAGACGGGAGGGAGGTCATCCTCCGATAGGTGCGGCAGGTGGATCCTCCTGCGATGGTCGTGAAGGTCGAGCAGGTAGGTGGACGGGGCGGCGGTGTCGCGGACCAGAACCCAGCCCTGCGGGGTTGCACAGTAGTTGCTGTTCTCCGGCTCGCCGGTGATGTCGGTGATGATGGCCTTCTTTGCCGAGACGTTGAAGAAGACGGGGTCATCTGAACCCGCCGCGTGCTTCAAGGCGAGGTAGGGCGCGCGGACGCCGCCGTGGCTCGACGGAGTCGTGTCCATGTCCGGTGTCCTGGAACTGCAGATGGAGCACGCCGTGGCCTGGCTGGGCTCGATCGACTGATGGCTTCGATTGAGGCGGTGAGGAAAAAAAAACTGGCATGGCCAAGGCTCTTACATAGGTTACGCCGGGAACCGACGTGCCGAGCTTCGGTACACGAATCGGAATCGAAGTTCAGAGTTTGAGTCAGGTGTCGGTCTAGCTGATCGAGTCCAGAACGCTGTAAACTCTGTAGGATTTTACGTGGACAATGCTCAAAATTCATCCGCGTGTTAGTGCCAAACGATACTCAAAGTTCATTCACGTGTTAGGACATGGGAGCCACCTGGGGAATGAGCGCGGGTGCAGAGCAAAGCAGGGGCACGAGCACGACAGGTCGAAAAGCGTGAGTCGTCGAGGGATCATGCTCCGAGTCTAAACACACACTGTTGATAGCATGTCTTTTCTATTAGGTGGATGATGAAGCGAAGATGTGAGCCTAATCAAACTGCTCTGAATTTACTATTTTAAAACTTTTCAATGGATTTTGGGCAGATTCTGTTGGAGTAATGAATAGCGCGGATAACGAGCCATGTCGGCTCGGTCCAGCTCGCGAGCTCGCTGGCGTACTCTCTCATGTGATATATATCTATATAGATAAAAAAATATTAGAATAGAATATGAATCTATTTCCATACTTTCAAGATCATATATAATTCCATTGGCGATACGTATATGATTCATCAACGATACATGTTCATCAATAATATATGCCCATAAGCTAGCCTATCATAATCAAAGAGGTTACAAAACACTAAGTCTTGGTCTCTCAGATACATATATTGATGGTTCATTCAATGGATATTGGATAAGCACAAAAGTACAAAGAAAATACTGAGTCTTGCCTTCTAGATGGCCTATAACGTAGGTGAAAAATCATATTGTATGCGTACTCACTCGTTATATTAACGAGCGCAAAGTTGTGCTCGGCTCGTTAGGAATTAGACCGAGCCGAGCCAAGCCTGCTACAAGTCGAGTGAGCTAACGAGCCACGAGCAATTTTTCCAGCCCTAGTAATGAAGTTGGTTTTTATTTTGATGAAGGGATCCCTTTGATGAATTATTATACTCGTGGAAGGGAAACTTAATCTTACTACCATACTTATGTGCTCACTGATTCACTAATTACATCCGAATCATTCAGAATTCTGATTTCCAAATCCACGAGTTGCACAAAGCAAGAGTGAAAAGTAAGCTCAACTTCTCAACGTCATTATTACAATTCAAATTGTGCATGCTACAGCTATAAAAATACTGAAGCTTATTTTAAAATTAATATTTTTCTAACAAAATTTATAAAAGTTTTGTTAACCATTTGATGCTGCGTATCCAGTTTGCCCAATCTTATTGCACCACGTGTCCACGTCACTCAAAAAAACTGGAAAATTGGAGAAGTTGCAAGAGCCATCGCCGCTATCCCACAAAACCGACTCAGAAACCAAGGCCCATCAAGCCGCTCACAGCACGGCCCAAACCACCGGAAGTCGGCTCGACTGCACTGCACCGCCATGGCCGCAAGGCCCCCCTGATACAAATATCCCCAAGCCGGGCCCGATCCCATCGGTTTCTCTCCCCCTTCATTTTTTCCCCTCTTCTCCTTTCCCTCGACCCCTCTCGAACACACACCCCACCCGGCTCGACGACGCTAAAACCCTAGGCAGCTGCGGGAGGCCGCCGCGCCCTACCCGTCGCCGATGTGGAGCGGCGCGCCGCCTCCGCCGCCGCCGCACATGGCGGCGGCCCCGCCTCCCCCGGGCACGACGGGGGCCGGGGCGGGCCAGCCCCCGCCCCCGCCGCCGCCGGCCGGGGCGCCGCAGGGCGCCAAGCCGCTGACGCCGGCGGAGCTGGAGGCGCAGCTGGTGGAGAAGGCCCGCAAGTGGCACCAGCTCAACTCCAAGCGCTATGGAGACAAGCGCAAGTTTGGGTTCGTCGAGGCGCAGAAGGAGGACATGCCTCCTGAGCACGTCCGCAAAATCATCAGGTAAACATCCAGATCCGCCTCTCTTTAGGGATTTTAAGGCTTTACTTTGTGCTAAATGGCTGGGTTTTAGTGCTTTTTGGTTCGTGGTTGGGTTATTTCAGTTGTGTGTAGCTCTGAACTGATTGGGTTGTGGTGGGCCTCTCATTTAGTGCTACATGTTGTGCGAGTAGAGAATCTGGTGTGCCTTTTAGTCAACACAAGTCAAGTCATACGAGGATCATTGTTTCCCTTTAGTCAACATTGTAGATGCACAATTGCTTCTAGTTGTGCTAGCCAATTTACTGCTTCTTTTGTTGTATCAGTTTCTGTTTCTTGTTTATTTGTATCTTCTATCATGAAAATTCTAAAGTATTCTTTTTAGCCATTTATATTCTGTTACATGTTGTGGTCAATCTTCTGGGAGCTAAATGATCTCTAGTAATTTTGATTTTTCAATTTTGACCCAATTGATCCGAGGACAAACTCTTAAGTGCGAGTTCTATGGATTTAAGAATGAAGATTCTATGTAGGCAGTTGAAAAGTTAAGCTCTTGTCTTGTGTGGGATTCTTTGGGTCTCCTTGCTTATTGTCTGCGTGCTTAGGGTGCTCATGGCTGTTTTCACACTGTTCTTGGATTTGAGTTTCTGGTTCCTACTGTAAAGGTGGCATCCCTAGCTTGTCTTGCTTGGGAACTTTTAGCTTTCAGGTGCAAGCTGGTCATACCTTCCATCTGTAAATACATTTGTTATCCATCCAGTGGACTTCAAGGTTCTGATGATAACCTTTCTTTGTAGCGTGTATATCCTGTTTAAGATGCACTCTATTTATGCTTCCTTATTTCGTTTAACAGAGACCACGGAGACATGTCCTCCAAGAAGTACAGGCATGACAAACGTGTTTATCTTGGAGCACTCAAATTTGTGCCCCATGCTGTCTACAAACTACTGGAGAACATGCCGATGCCTTGGGAGCAGGTATTTTGTCATGTCCTTTTAGATGTATAGTTAAATACTAATTGTATTTCTGTGTGATTACCTGTGGTCTCGTGGCATGTCATTTGATTAATATATACTTATTTTCAGGTTCGGCATGTGAAAGTCTTGTATCACATTACTGGGGCTATCACTTTTGTAAATGAAATCCCATGGGTTGTGGAACCCATATACCTTGCACAGGTAACAATCCATAGACTTCTCGCACCCTTTTATTGCTACATAGTGAGCTGTAACCAAGTCGTTACATGTACTTTCTTCTTGTATGCTTAAACCTCTCCTTTTAATGTGCTTTCTCAGTGGGGTACAATGTGGATCATGATGCGGAGAGAGAAGAGGGATAGGCGACATTTTAAACGAATGCGCTTTCCTCCATTTGATGATGAGGAACCTCCACTGGACTATGCTGATAATCTGTTGGATGTTGAACCCCTCGAGGCCATACAATTGGAGTTGGACAGAGAAGAAGATGCAGCTGTCTATGAATGGTTCTATGATCACAAGCCTCTTATGAAGACCAAGCTTATAAATGGCCCCAGCTACAGGAAATGGCATCTATCTCTTCCCATAATGGCAACATTATATCGCCTTGCTGGCCAGCTGTTGTCAGACCTGATTGATAGGAATTATTTCTACTTGTTTGACATGGAGTCTTTCTTTACTGCCAAGGCACTTAATATGTGCATTCCAGGTATGTATGACTGCTTTAAGTTTCGTAAGTTATGGTCAGTGTCATGATTTTCTGCCACCTTTCCTTTAGTAGGCATAGCACAGGGTAGGCTTTTGTGG
The DNA here is from genome assembly GCF_002211085.1 of Panicum hallii. Lineage (NCBI taxonomy): Eukaryota > Viridiplantae > Streptophyta > Magnoliopsida > Poales > Poaceae > Panicum > Panicum hallii. Next base: position 49,732,532 of record NC_038045.1, read on the forward strand.
GCTTGCAGCTTTCGTGTTAATGGGTACACCAAAATTCAGCCCACCAAGTGTAGTGTTGCGTATCTGTGTTCCTATTGGCAAGGTGGTCTTTGGATAATACGTGTAATAGCATCTCGTTCTCTTTCATATATTGTCATATACTTCGCTAAAAGAGGGACACTCTGCCTACTGTTATTTTTGTTCCTTCTGTGCTATTTTTTTCCTATCAAGCACTAACAGATCTATATTCTGTCAGGGGGTCCGAAGTTCGAGCCGCTGTATCGTGATATGGAGAAGGGTGATGAGGACTGGAATGAGTTTAATGACATAAATAAACTCATCATACGTCAGCCACTTCGGACTGAGTACAGGATTGCTTTCCCTCATCTGTACAATAACAGGCCAAGGAAAGTGAAACTTGGGGTCTATCATACCCCCATGATAATGTATATCAAGACAGAGGATCCAGATTTGCCAGCGTTCTACTACGATCCTCTCATAAATCCCATCACTTCAACTAACAAGGTTGATCGTCGGGAGAGGAAAGCAACTGAAGAGGACGATGATGAAGATTTTTGTCTCCCAGAAGATGTGGAGCCTCTCTTGAAAAGCACTGAACTCTACACTGATACAACAGCCGCTGGTATATCATTACTTTTTGCTCCAAAGCCTTTTAACATGAGATCTGGCAGAACACGTCGTGCCGAGGACATTCCTCTTGTATCGGAGTGGTACAAGGAGCATTGGTGAGTGCTAGCTTGATACCTTGCTAGTACATTCCTTGTTTTGTTTTTATTATGTATTTATACTCAATTACTGCTCAACTGACTGCATTTTTCTCAATACTTGTTTTCAGCCCACCAGCTTATCCTGTGAAAGTTCGTGTGAGTTACCAGAAGCTGTTGAAGTGCTATGTACTCAATGAGCTACATCATAGGCCTCCCAAGGCTCAGAAAAAGAAGCACCTGTTCCGTTCACTCCAAGCCACAAAGTTTTTCCAAACTACTGAGCTTGACTGGGCAGAGGCAGGCTTGCAAGTTTGCAAGCAGGGGTACAACATGCTGAACTTGTTGATTCACAGGAAGAATCTTAACTATCTTCATTTAGACTACAATTTCAATTTGAAACCCGTCAAGACTCTTACAACAAAGGAAAGGAAGAAATCTCGTTTTGGAAATGCATTCCATCTGTGTCGTGAGATTTTACGACTTACTAAGTTGGTTGTTGATGCTAACATCCAGTTCCGTCTGGGAAATGTTGATGCTTTCCAGTTGGCAGATGGTCTGCAATACATATTCTCTCATGTTGGCCAGTTAACTGGTATGTATAGGTACAAGTATCGATTGATGAGGCAGATTAGGATGTGCAAAGATCTGAAGCACTTGATATATTACCGTTTCAACACTGGCCCTGTTGGAAAAGGACCTGGCTGTGGGTTTTGGGCTCCAATGTGGAGAGTGTGGCTCTTCTTCCTTCGGGGTATTGTCCCATTATTGGAGCGCTGGTTAGGTAATCTGTTGGCAAGGCAGTTTGAGGGTAGACATTCGAAGGGAGTAGCCAAAACAGTAACAAAGCAACGTGTTGAGTCTCATTTTGATTTAGAGCTTCGTGCTGCAGTTATGCACGATGTTCTAGATGCTATGCCAGAGGGCATCAAGCAAAACAAGGCCCGAACTATACTACAGCATCTTAGTGAGGCATGGCGATGTTGGAAGGCAAATATTCCATGGAAAGTCCCTGGCCTGCCTGTGCCTATTGAGAACATGATTCTTCGCTACGTGAAGTCAAAGGCAGATTGGTGGACAAATGTTGCTCACTACAACCGTGAGCGTATCAGGCGTGGTGCTACAGTTGACAAGACTGTTTGCCGGAAAAATCTTGGAAGGTTAACTCGTCTGTGGCTGAAGGCAGAACAAGAGAGACAACACAATTACTTGAAAGATGGGCCATATGTAACTCCTGAGGAAGCTGTTGCTATTTATACAACAACAGTTCACTGGCTGGAATCGAGAAAGTTCTCGCCAATTCCTTTTCCGCCACTATCATACAAGCATGACACCAAACTTCTTATACTTGCACTGGAAAGGCTGAAGGAGTCATACAGTGTAGCAGTTAGGTTGAACCAACTGCAACGAGAGGAGCTTGGGTTGATTGAACAAGCGTATGATAATCCACATGAAGCACTGTCAAGGATAAAAAGGCATCTTCTTACTCAGCGTGCTTTCAAAGAAGTTGGCATAGAATTCATGGACCTGTACAGCTACTTGATTCCAGTATATGAAATCGAACCTCTGGAAAAAATCACTGATGCATACCTTGACCAGTACTTGTGGTACGAGGGGGACAAACGCCATCTCTTCCCAAATTGGGTCAAGCCTGCTGATTCAGAACCACCACCTCTGCTTGTTTATAAATGGTGCCAGGGCATAAATAATTTACAGGATATATGGGACACAAGTGATGGACAGTGTGTTGTGATGCTCCAGACAAAATTTGAGAAGTTCTTTGAAAAAATTGATCTGACTCTGTTGAACAGGCTTCTTCGGTTGGTCTTAGATCATAATATAGCTGACTATGTTACTGCAAAGAACAATGTTGTGTTGTCTTACAAGGACATGAGCCACACAAATTCTTATGGTCTCATTCGAGGGCTTCAGTTTGCATCTTTTGTTGTTCAGTATTATGGCCTTGTGCTGGATCTCTTGATTCTCGGTCTGACACGTGCAAGTGAGATTGCTGGGCCACCTCAAATGCCAAATGAGTTCCTTACATATGCCGACACAAAAATTGAGACAAGGCACCCCATCAGATTGTATTCTCGATATATTGACAAGGTGCACATATTGTTCCGCTTCACCCACGAGGAAGCACGGGATTTAATTCAGCGTTACTTGACAGAACATCCTGATCCTAACAATGAGAACATGGTTGGTTACAATAACAAGAAATGTTGGCCTAGAGATGCAAGGATGAGGCTGATGAAACATGATGTAAATCTTGGAAGAAGTGTGTTCTGGGACATGAAGAACCGCCTTCCAAGGAGCATTACAACCTTAGAATGGGAGAATAGCTTTGTCTCTGTTTACAGCAAGGACAATCCAAACCTACTTTTTAGTATGTGTGGGTTTGAAGTCCGTATACTGCCAAAGATACGGATGACTCAGGAGGCATTCAGCAACACAAAGGATGGAGTGTGGAATTTGCAGAATGAACAGACAAAAGAAAGGACAGCAATTGCCTTCCTGAGAGTCGATGATGAGCATATGAAAGTGTTCGAGAACCGTGTCCGGCAGATTCTAATGTCATCAGGGTCAACAACATTCACCAAGATAGTCAACAAGTGGAATACTGCTCTCATTGGCCTTATGACATATTTTCGTGAAGCAACAGTCCATACGCAAGAGCTTTTAGATTTACTTGTCAAATGTGAAAACAAGATCCAGACTCGTATCAAGATTGGTCTGAATTCAAAGATGCCTAGTAGGTTTCCTCCTGTTATCTTCTATACACCTAAAGAAATTGGAGGTCTTGGTATGTTGTCGATGGGTCATATTCTTATACCACAAAGCGATCTTAGGTACAGTAAGCAGACAGATGTTGGTGTAACACATTTCCGAAGTGGTATGAGCCATGAAGAAGACCAGCTTATTCCTAACTTGTATCGCTACATCCAGCCATGGGAGAGTGAGTTTATTGATTCACAGCGTGTTTGGGCTGAATATGCTTTGAAGAGGCAGGAAGCACAGTCACAGAATAGACGGTTAACTCTCGAGGATCTTGAAGACTCGTGGGATAGAGGTATACCTCGTATCAACACTCTTTTCCAAAAGGACCGCCATACACTAGCGTATGACAAAGGATGGAGAGTGAGAACAGATTTTAAGCAATATCAAGTGCTAAAACAGAATCCATTCTGGTGGACACATCAGCGGCATGATGGGAAGCTTTGGAACCTAAATAACTACAGAACTGATGTCATTCAAGCACTTGGTGGTGTAGAAGGTATTCTGGAACATACATTATTTAAAGGAACTTATTTCCCTACTTGGGAGGGTCTCTTTTGGGAGAAGGCATCAGGTTTCGAAGAGTCTATGAAATACAAGAAACTTACAAATGCACAGCGTTCTGGGCTCAACCAAATCCCCAATAGAAGATTTACCCTGTGGTGGTCACCAACCATCAATCGTGCAAACGTGTATGTTGGTTTCCAGGTGCAGCTAGATCTTACAGGGATATTCATGCATGGGAAAATCCCAACATTAAAGATTTCTCTGATCCAGATCTTCCGTGCACATCTGTGGCAGAAGATCCATGAAAGTGTTGTTATGGATCTTTGCCAAGTTTTGGATCAAGAGTTGGATGCCCTGGAGATAGAGACTGTACAGAAAGAGACGATACATCCCAGGAAGAGTTACAAGATGAACAGTTCCTGTGCAGATATCCTCCTTTTTGCTGCACACAGATGGCAAATGTCAAAACCTAGCTTAGTTTCTGAGTCGAAGGATCTCTTTGATCAGAAAGCAAGTAACAAGTATTGGATTGATGTGCAACTGCGTTGGGGAGATTATGATTCGCATGACATAGAACGTTATACAAGAGCCAAGTTCATGGATTACACAACAGACAATATGTCCATCTACCCGTCACCAACTGGTATGCTTCTGAGTATATGCAAATTTCCTATCTTCTCCACTTGCTTGAATTGAATATAGCTAATGTTCATTGACATCTGTTGCAGGGGTGATGATTGGAATTGATCTAGCGTATAATCTGCACTCTGCTTTTGGCAACTGGTTCCCTGGGTCAAAGCCCCTACTTCAGCAAGCAATGAACAAGATCATGAAGGTATAACCATATTAACATTTAGGTCCATTTGATTTGATTGATGATCACCCAACTGTAATAAATGTCCAATTTGAGTAACCTTCTTGACTTTTCTTTTCAGTCAAATCCTGCTCTGTATGTGCTGAGGGAGAGAATAAGGAAGGGTCTGCAGTTGTACTCATCTGAACCCACTGAACCGTATCTGTCTTCACAGAACTACGGAGAGATCTTCAGCAATCAAATCATATGGTTTGTGGATGATACAAATGTGTATCGAGTCACCATTCACAAAACATTTGAGGGTAACCTGACCACAAAACCAATCAACGGTGCTATTTTCATTTTCAATCCAAGAACTGGTCAACTCTTTCTTAAGGTTTGTTATTTTCCAATTTCTATTCTAGTTTTCATGTAGTTTTGGTATTGGTGTACTGCCTTAAAAGGCTTAAACATGGATGATTTGAACTGAGTATGGATCATAACGTGCAGGTTATCCACACAAGTGTATGGGCGGGGCAAAAGCGTCTTGGACAGCTGGCCAAGTGGAAAACAGCTGAGGAAGTTGCTGCATTAGTTCGATCTCTTCCTGTAGAAGAGCAGCCAAAGCAAATTATTGTGACAAGGAAGGGTATGTTGGATCCCTTGGAGGTCCATTTACTTGACTTCCCTAACATTGTTATCAAGGGCAGCGAACTGCAGCTTCCTTTCCAGGCTTGCTTAAAGATTGAGAAGTTTGGTGACCTTATTCTGAAGGCAACTGAACCACAGATGGTCCTTTATAATATATATGATGATTGGTTGAAAAGTATCTCTTCATACACAGCATTCTCTCGTATCGTACTTATTTTACGGGCTCTACATGTGAATAACGAGAAGGCAAAGATGTTGCTCAAACCTGACAAAACAATTGTTACCGAACCACATCATATATGGCCAACTTTGAATGATGAACAGTGGTTGAAGGTTGAATGTGCACTAAGGGACCTCATTCTTTCTGATTATGCCAAGAAAAACAATGTTAACACTTCTGCACTGACACAATCTGAAATCCGAGATATCATACTTGGTGCGGAAATTGCTCCACCATCACAGCAGAGGCAACAGATTGCTGAGATTGAGAAACAGGTAAAACATAAATAGTTGCACTTGTCTTCTTTTTTTTCCGGAGATAATCTTGTCAGTTTGCTTACTCTTGGTTTTACCTGGTTTTTGCAGTCTAGAGAGACGACTCAGTTAACCGCTGTTACCACAAGGACGACGAATGTACATGGAGATGAGCTCATTATCACGACAACAAGTCCATACGAGCAACAAGCATTTGCATCAAAGACTGATTGGCGTGTCAGAGCAATCTCTGCCACAAACTTGTATCTTCGTGTCAATCACATTTATGTCAATTCTGATGATATAAAGGTGAGTACAGTAATTGCATCTCGTTACAAAAAGAATTGTTGAATGGTTACTGAATGCATTCATTCTGATTGCAGGAGACTGGCTACACTTACATTATGCCGAAGAACATATTGAAGAAGTTCATATGCATAGCAGATCTGCGGACACAGATCGCTGGATTCTTGTATGGGCTGAGTCCACAGGACAATCCTCAAGTTAAAGAGATCAGGTGTATAGCCATTCCTCCACAGCATGGAACTCACCAGATGGTGACTCTGCCAGCAAATCTTCCTGAGCATGAGTTCCTTAATGACTTGGAACCCTTGGGATGGATGCATACACAGCCAAATGAAGCTCCACAGCTATCACCACAGGTTTGACTCTATCTAGCATTTTTTAGCTGTTGTCAGAAGCTTATGATACTTAACCTTTTTACATTTTCTGACCTAATTCATGGGACTAACTGCATTGTACTTGCAGGATCTGACATCACACGCAAAGATTCTGGAGGGCAACAAACAGTGGGATGGTGAGAAGTGCATCATTCTGACATGCAGCTTCACGCCAGGATCTTGCTCGTTGACTGCATACAAGCTGACACCAAGCGGTTACGAGTGGGGACGCAGCAACAAGGACAATGGGAGCAACCCACATGGATACCTCCCAACCCATTACGAGAAGGTCCAGATGCTTCTGAGTGACCGCTTCCTTGGCTTCTATATGGTATGTATTGGTTTTAACACTCTCCAAAACCTCTATTTTGCGTCTTTAGTGACATTGCTCCGACACTTACTCTGATGTTTTTGTTCCAATCAGGTTCCAGATAATGCCCCTTGGAACTTCAACTTCATGGGTGTGAAGCATGACCCGCAGATGAAGTACAATATGAAGCTGGGAATGCCCCGGGACTTCTACCATGAGGATCACCGGCCAACACACTTCCTGGAGTTCAGCAACATCGAGGAGGGTGAGGTCGCGGAAGGGGATAGGGAGGACACCTTCTCCTAGTCGCCAGGCCGATCCCCCCCACCCCCCAATGTTTAGCTCTGTATCTGAAACGCACTTAGCTTTGTTTTGAAGAGCGATGTGTGAACCTGTAAGGCTGTAACTTGACGCGACGGGTATTATCTGTTATTTACCTGTTGCTATAGCCTGTATTATACCTTTTTGTTGTAAGACAGCCCTTGAGAGATGGGGTAGAATTGTACAAGTGCTAGTGCACGCCATGGTAACAGTAAAGATTTTGGTTCGTAGCTATGCTGATAGTTCAGAACTTAACACGCATACTGATAATTTCTTCCGTTTGTGTTGAATTTATCTCGGGCGCGAACTGAGAATCATGGTTCGTTCGAACGAATGTTCATTCCAAAAGAAAATCATGGTTACGCATTTGCGTGCTGAAGCTATGCACAGAACTTCCTTTGTTTCTTGATATTTTCAGCAAAGTGAGTCGAACTTCGTGTTGAAAAGGTTGCTCCATTTCAGACCAGAACGATCCTTGCTGCTCTGCTGCCATGCTGCGTTTGCTGTGCGTCACACAATGTGCTTTTCATCCCATTCAGTGTTTGCCAGACCTCTGTTCAGCTGGGTCATCAGGTGATCAGGTACCCAACATGATCAAGATTTTAAGAGGTGTGACACCATGGTACAGACAAAGCGCTCTACTCCTAAACACGTGTTCTGTTCTCGGATTTTTCTATCAGAGTTACAACCTCCTGCCTTCACTTTTTTTTATAACTTCGTTCTCTTTACCAAAAAGAGGACATCTGCGTTAGCTTTTTTTTAGGGCTACCTGAATTAGTTGTTGGCTTCGTCTTCACTGATGGACGGATTATTTATTATCAATGAGTGAGTGAAGTAAATTCTGAAAGACGTCAACTCTCCTGAGATCATGGGACAAGAAGTACGATCCATATCATCTCCACACAACTTCACATGTTATGACAGAAAGCATTACATGCCCCTTCCTACTGCTCCAATGTCTAACGATGCATGAAACCATCTGAAACCAACTAGAGCACGATCACACGTCGCCTTCGTGGACTCCGGCGTCGCGCAGGCGCGGCCGGCAGCGGCGGCCGGCGACGCCCTCGTTGGCGTCCACGCAGGCGTCGATCCACTCGCTGTAGACGTCGACGGGCTCCGTCAGGGCGTTGGCGCTGGTGCCGTAGCTGTCCTGGCAGATGCGGCAGCACGCGCGCCTCGGCGAACCTGTCCTTGCGGTGGATGCGGCACTCGACGGCGTCGGGGTGGCCGCAGAACGGGCAGGTGAACTCCGTGCCCAGCTTTGGCGCCGCCATCGACTTGGAGGTCCTCGACTTCCTCTTCCCCATGGCCGGTGGTAGCGCTGAAGCTGACGACGGGTCTTGCGCCGACGACGAAGCGAGTTTGCAGCCGCGAGAGAGAGACTCGCCGGAACTCGGCAGGCGGGGGATGGGAGGGGAGGAGCGGATGCGGCGGGCGAGCAACGTTGGTTTGTGCTGGCAGAGAAGCCTGGGCGCGGTGGTGGCTATATGGAGCGGCGCGGCAGGTGCTAATTAATGCCCGCCCTTTGCAACCGGACTCGACGTGCGTGCGTTCCACGCTGCCAGAATGTGAGTGCCGCCGATTCCGTTTCCACCCCGGCGGCGTTCCGGGAGAACAACCTGAACGTCTGCCACTTCACGCTGTGCGCGCGCGCCGGCTTGTATGTACTTGATCTCTAAAGCTAGAGCATGAGAATTGTACGTCAAGACATCGGTCATGGGTTTACTATGTGCTGTCGAATTGAAGAAACTTTAATGATATGCCGCCGGTGTGTGATGAGGAGCCGCCGGCCGGGCATGCCCGTACAACACAGGAGCACGAGGACGCGCATTCCGCCTCACCGGACACCGGCGTTGGTGCGCAACGACCGGCAAGCTGCGCTTTACGGGCCCTCGGACCCCTGTCTCCTGCGTGGAAGCCGTGAACGCCCGCGGCGGAGGTGAGCACGGCGTGGTCGCCATCGGTGGCGCGGGGCATGGGGTGGACGGTAAATGAAATACCGTCCACCCTGAGCCTGTCGAAACCGTCGGGTCAGTCTTGTACGGTCACGAGATCGACTTCAAGGTAGCGAGGCCCTCCCGCTGGCTCACGCGCTCGGCTCCTCGGGCACTCCGGCGCCGACCAACCTTTAGTGGCGGAGCCAGAATTAAAATCTACCTATGGCCAACCTACCACTAGTTATTTGTATAAAAAAAATAACCATTAAATATGCATAAATTTACTATATATCAGCTCATCAGTGTTAATTGTATAAAAATAGTAGGCATTGATAAGTAGACGATTAGATAAACATACTGTACAAGCACTAAGTGTGGCGAGCTGGCCGAGGAAGATTCATCCTCCAATATTTCAAGGCTTGAAAGCGCTTCATGATTGCTTCATTATCAATTCCTTTAAATATCTCCTTCTTATTGTAGCATATCATTAAATCATTAAGCCAGTCATCGTCCATCTTATTACGTCGGTCAGTTTTTATAATTTTCATAACCGAAAAGACTCTAGCGACAGGAAGGAGCAGTGCTAGCTCAATTAGACGATAAACTAATAGAAACATCAGGACCTTGAGGAGGATTAGCCGGCTCCGTTTCCACGCCATCGAGGCCAAGGCTGCGCTAGCCCTGCTCCCCGTCCGCTGCCATCGCACGTCTGGTGACAAGCCGACGAGGCGACGAACGGACACGACGAAACCGCGGAGGCAGAAGGTAGTTGGTTTTGACGATTCGTGATGGGCTTGTGCGGTCTGTGATGGGCTGATACCTGACTACCTGAGTACCTGACGGCCCAATTCTCCAGAAGCCCAAAAGTCTAAACCTGATGTTCTTCTTCCTCTAGACCAGACGAACAGGTTATCGGCGGCAGGTATGGCGGCCGCCATGGCTCGCCATACTGGTGGCTCCGCCACTGCCAACCTTCCCGGCGCCGCACACCAGGCACACGGGCGGTTCTCCGGCTGTGGACGCTCGCCGGACCAACGGACGCCGCCGAGGCGCTGAACCGCACCATGCATGAGCACGACGCGGACGGTGAGCCGCGCCGCTCCACGCCCAGTGCTATGTGTCCCGCCCCATGGACCTCCATCTTGAGCTCGCTCGCTGTACGCTGAGGTTCTGACGGCGTGGTTGCCATCGATGCCGCGGGGCAGCCGGAGCTCAGGGGATCGTCGACCTTCAGTCCTTCACGGCCATGATCAAGCGCGGTTGCAACGCAGCGAGTCCCTTTCCACACTCCTCTGGACGCTCTACGGCGCCGCGGAGCTCAGGCGACTGCCGGGCGCCGGGCGTGAGGCGTTTGTGCGGATGAACACCGTCTGGGTATGATAAGCGACGGGACACAGAGACTGGAGAACATGGTCTTCCACGCTAGTGGCCGGCACCGGGCAGGCCTCACTAGCTGAAGTTGTTGGAAATCCATCCTCCGCCGAGTTATTTCTCAGGCACAATCTCTGAATTGGGAGGGGATGAACCTACGTACACCTTTGAGTTTATTTTCACTAGGGCTCTAACTGGATGTCTGTTGTTGCTGTAAGTTTTGATTTAAATAGATGTGCTAAGATGATAGGGTATAATGAAGTGGCGCCGGGCACAAGACCAGACGCAAGTTACAAGGAGAGTGGATCTTGATCCACGGGCTGCGCGCAGGCAAAAATAATAATGTGGTCAAAATCTACAACAGGTGTGACTCAGCCTAGATGCTGCCTACATATAAGAGTTAATGCCCCAACAATTCTTCTCGTAAGCCTTATGTGCCTTGCTTGAAGGAACTTGGATCATCCCGATCCTAGATCGCAGCTCCTGAAACTTCACTCGCCCGAGTGACTTCGTCAGAATGTCAGCGAGCTGATTCTTGGTTTGATGTAGTCGGCGTCAATGAATCCCTTCTCAATGCAGACTCGAATGAATTCTCAATGCAGACTCGAATGAAGTGGTATCTCAACTCGATATGCTTGCTTCACTCGTGAAAGATGGGATTCTTGCTGAGCGCAGTGCCAACTTGCTGTCCATCATGAGCTCCACGCATTCAGCATTCTTCCCCATGAGCTCACCGAGTAGTCTCGCGAGCCAAACCGCTTGAGTTGCTGCCGTGGTAGCTGCAACCTACTCTGCTTCATATGATGGCAGAGCCACCACACGTTGCTTAAGCGATTGCCAACTCATCGGGCACTTCTCAAGGTAGAAGAGGTTGCCGCTGGTGCTTTTGTGGTTGTCGATGTCGCCGCTGTGGTTGCTGTCGCTATAGCCAGCCAACCGAGTTATTTCGGTCGACTTCTCATAGCGTAGACCGTAGTCGAAGGATGCGCTTCACCGTCTTCATGTGCTTTTTAGTCGGTGACTCCATGAACCGACTCACAAACCCAATCGTAAAGGTTAGATCTGGTCGCATATGTAGGAGATACCGGAGATTTCCGACTAGTCGCCGGTACTCGATGGAATCGACTTCTGGAGCGGTGCTGTCACGGCTCAGGTGCAGCCTTTCCTCCACGAACGTTTGGAAAGGGTGGCAACCCTCCACCCTACCAATCTTCACAACTTGGGCGGCGTACTGTGCTTGGCTCACGGTGATGTGCCCGCCCTCCTGATGCACCTCAATGTCAAAGTAGAAGGAGAGAAGCCCAAGATCACTCATCTGGAATTCGCCCTTCATCTTCTCCTTAAACATATCGATGGCCTATTTAGATGACTCGGTGATCAACAGATCATCGACGTAGACACCGACCAGCAGTGACTCCCCGTGCTTGCCACCGCCCCGCCTGTAGATAGCGTGCTCATGCGCGCTCTGCTTGAAGTTGAGTGTTTTGAGCGTCGAGTCAAGCTTCGTGTTCCAGACCCGCGGCGCCTGCCATAAGCCATAGAGGGCCTTACGCAGCCGCAACATCTTTCCTTCCTCCCCTAGAACGACGAACCCGGGGGCAGCTTGATGTAGACCTCCTTCTTTAGATCTCCATTCAGGAAGGCCGACTTGACATCCATGTGGTGGACAGTCCGGCCCTCCTGAGCTGCAAGGGTCAGAAGCACTCGCACCGACTCCATACGAGCCACAAGCGCATAGACCTCATCAAAATCGACGCTGGCCTGCTGAACAAAGCCGCGTGCCACCAGTCGCGCCTTGTGCTTGATTATCTTATGAAGCGTCCCCTCATCAAGGGTGACTAAATATGATACAAATATCAGTCCTAAGAGCCTAATAACATATTTATTACATCAGATGGTTCATTACCGTACAAACCATCGAGGTAGCGGGCACTGAAGCGCCACTATCAAGAGGGACAACATAAGGACTAAAAGTTAAACTAAAGTACCAACAAAATCTAAGATAATATCAGAGTCTTGGGCCATGGTAAGCTTCCTGTGGAGATCCTGAACCACATGCAAGGTTGGGTGCAGTACGGCGACCTACTCGACATCTTCAGGAACGAAGTTCAGATCCTCCTCTGTAAAAACTAAGCAAGAGTGAGTACATACGTACTCAACAAGTCCAACCACACCCACGGAGGGGGATAATAAAGATCATGCACAGGATATATCAAGGATAAGGCTAGGGTTTGTTTGAGATAAAATAAGGTTTTACACATGCAAGGATTCATTTAATAAAAGAGTTTTCTCAAAATATTTCTGTAGTAATTGAACAATAAGTGGGGTCGATCCTACACAAAGGATCCAAATTTTAATGCTACCGGACTCCACATCCACAGTAGCTCACGACACAACTGCCGGACACTTTGAAAACAACTCACGCCACAAAATCAACCATCCTAAAATATCTATTGAAGTGACCATGCCGTAACTCGTCTAATACCGTGGACACGGCTATTCGAATAGATTTTACACTCTGCAGAGGTTGTACACTTTACCCACAAGTAGGGTACCGCACTACGAACACCTTAGTATAGCTGCGGATGCTAACAAAGCTATTACCCACCTTAGCTGAATCTAACTACCCAACACGGAAGCAACCATGGGTTAATGACCTATCAACAAAGTCATAACCGGGACATAACTCACACAGATCGTATTCCTTCTCCATGATCTCCCGTCGCTCACCAGCTCTCCTTTTGGCTAGCAGAACAATTAGTGAGGTTTATGCTAAGCCGTTGCCCACACAACGGTCGAGTGGTTGTACGATAAGTGGGTTAGGCAAGATGACACCTTAATTCATCCTTACATTGACAAGACGGACATCTCCCAACCATGCTCAACCACAAAGGTACAAGCTCACCAGTGGCATTTCCACAGAAAACACCGCCCATCTCATCAGGTTATATCTTTCTTTTATTTTCCCGAAATCTCATTATATCTTTTAAAACACTCACACCTTTATTTTCGATAAAGCGCGTTGTGGTCATGACTAAAATATAATAAAGGGAATAAAAGGTTCTAAGCATTTCTAGCAGTAGTTAACGTCCAACAGAACAAATCCTATATAGACATTAACCTAGGTCATCAAGGAATAGTCATAGCAATCAAGGGGTGGTTATCCAACCATATCTTGCAATAAAATAATGCATTTTATAAAACAGGCCAATAGTTTGTGTTTATAAAACTGGGATAAATATGCATCGAAGGATGGGATTGGACTTGCCGTCCTCAAAGCCTTCCGGAAGCTCCTCCTCGAGGTACGGGTCTTCGGGCTCCGGCTCGCGGTACTACTACTCCTCGGTCACACCATCGGCTACGACACACAAACAATCATATAATAAAAATAAAAACAATCACACAATAAAAACAAAGTACGCCGACGAGCTTAAAAAAAGAGAGGGAAATAGGGAGCTTCGATTAAAAAAAATAGAGAAGACTATTATATTTGTCGGATGTGGATCCTGAGACTTGAAGAAAATATTTAGAGATGATGCATGGTGGAGTTTGGAATCGATTCAGAACAAAATATCGCATGAACTGATGAGTTAAAGGTCATTCAGAGAGTAGTTTAAAAGGACGAGGACCTATTTGTAATGAAATAAAGAGATAGAAGGAGCTCTGATTCAAAATTTGAGAGAGGGAGGTGGAGAGCTGCGGACTGCATAAGAAGAAAAAGTGGAGGGAGTTATGCACAAGTCTGCCTTTCTGCTTCCTCGAGACAGAACAGGAGGGGGAGGGGAACTGTAGGATGGAGTGGGCGGCCAGGCCATGGGCGCCGGCCCCCTGGTGCATGGCGAGGCCCACCTCGTCGCGCTTCAGCTTGAACACCCACTTCAGCCGAATGGCCTGGTGCCCAGCTGGGAGATTGACCAGCTCCCAAGTCTTGTTGCGCTCAACCGAGTTGATTTCATCGCTCATTGCCGCCTGCCAAGCTTCCTCTCGCTCTGCCTCAGCAAAGGAGCATGGCTCCCCCGTGCTGGTGAGTATCAACTCCGCCTCCTCGAACTCTCCTTGCTCAAGGCCTGGGTACGACTCACTGAGCAAGTCATCCACAGTGCGATATCGCAATGGGGCATCTGAAAGATATCTAGGCCCTTTAGTGGGTTTTGGCTTTAGACGACAAAACACATGTACGTTTAATCGTATTTTTCTAGCATGTGTGCAGGTGCTAAAGTTGAGAAAGCAAAACTATGATGAAGTACGACCCCTCAAAAGAAAAAGAAAAGCGGTGTTTCAAATTTATTTGAAGATTAGATTTTATTTTGAAATTGAGTATAGGAACGCCGTACTATCAAGAGGGACTTTGAGCTACAGGTATTGACGTGGTAGTTATGCTCAAGAGAACCTACAAAAATTATAAGAATCAAACCTACCACTATAAACAGCCTTCTTGTAAAATCTCCTACTCAACCTGGAGTGTCCGGATCCTAGTCCGGAATATCCGAATAAAGATATCCGGAGTATCCGGATATATACCCGGAGTCTCCGGGTAACTGTTCCTCGTCCATAATTGCTCTATGTCTGGAATGTCCGAACAAAAATGTCTGGAGTATCCAGATATATACCCAGAGTATCCGGGTACCCTTTCACCAACGGCTAGTTTTCTGTGAGAGGGGGAATAAATACCCCCCATACCCCTTCACTCATACTCTCTCTTTCTCAGCTCGACCAGAAACGCCCACAAGCTAAAGAAGAACTCTCTCGCTTCCTCTTTTTTCATTCTTGAGTGATTTTCTTTAGGAATTCAAGTAAGATTATTGCAAAAGCAAATATTTATGCTAGTGAGTTTCCATTCCATCTTTTAAGCACATCATCCTTTTCTTGGCGGTGAATTCAAGTTTGTTACTCTTGGAGCTTCAACCTTCTAGACGGCTAGGCGTCGCTCGTGAGTGCTTAAGCAAGTTGTGAGCACCACGAAAAATTTGTAATCGTCATTTCTCTCGGAGGAACACATAGTAAGTGATGTTGGGTTTAAGCGTGGTCTGACCCTTAGGAGAGGAGCATAGGGGTTCTTGAGCACCGTCTCTTAAATCCTTCCTCAACAGAGACGTAGCTTCTTTGGTAGTGAATTTCAGGAAATAAATTCTATCTCTTTGTTGTGCTCCTTACTTGTTTTATTGGTTATTTGCTTGTGAGACTAACTTTCATAATTATAGGTTTGAGGTCGATCTACTATTATACAAGTCTTTAGAGCAAGACAACTGGTAAGAAATACTCTAAAGGTACCACTAGCTCTTCTAAATTTACTCGATCAAAATTACAGCATCAGTATCTTGATTTCTTTTACATTGTTTTATACCGGATAGTCCGGACATTATCTCCGGAAACTCCGGACTTTGTGTCTGGAGTATCCAGACATATATCCGTAGTATCCGGATTTCTGTGTTACTGACAGTGTTCAAAATATTTTAAGTTTCAGATTAGCCTATTCACCCCCCCTCTAGGCATCTTGAGGTTCTTTCAGCATCATCATGGTCGTTGTCGAGGTGGGGGTCGTCACTGCCGTAGGTCGGGGAAGAACTCGGAGCAGCGCTTGGAGGCGAATCAGCACTCGGAGCAGCCTCAAAAATATTCGAAACGCCCTACAAAGTACTCGGAATCGCACCAGCCGGAGTAGAGGGAGTCGGGAAAGCAGTCGAGGGATCACCTTACCCCTAGAAATACTCGAAATAGAGCTCGAAATACTCGGAGACATACCAAGAGGGGTCGTGGGGGTCGGAGAAGTACTCGAGGGGGTCGGATCTCCCCCCAAACTTGTCGCAGACTCCTCCGCAGCCACCGCAGCTTCCACCAGGTACTCGATGGTGAAGTCGGAGTTCCACCCGATGTTGCCATCTTCCTCCTACAATCAGCTCCAGCCAAGATCTTCATCAAACATAACGTTGCGTGCTGTGCGCACACGTTGTGTCGCCGGATCCAACACCCGGTCGGCCTTGACTCCTTCCTCGTAGCAGATGAAAACGCCTGGAGTCAACCGATCTTTAAGCTTGCCACGGTGCCCGAGTTTCTTCACGTACGCCAGGTACCCAAAGGTGCACAGTAACTGGACTGCTGGCTTGCTTCCATGCCACGCCTCATATGGTGTCTAGTCGGAGAGAGCCTGAGTGGATGAGCGGTTGAGGAGGAACACCGTCGTGCTCACCGCCTCCATCCAGTAGATGGCCGGCATGCCCCTCTGCTTCAGCAGGGCACGCGCCATAGCCACCACCGTCTGGTTGCACCGTTCCACCACGCCGTTCTACTGGGGCGTGTGGGGCGCAGAGTGGTGCCACTCCACACGTTGGTCAACAAAGTACTCGATGAAGGACGTCGAAGTAAATTTGCCGCCGTTGTCAGTGCGGAACACCCTCAGCTTCCTCCCACACTTGTTCTCCGCAGCCGCCTGGATCATCTTCATGGACTCCGACGCACCGCTCTTCTCTGCGAGGAAAGCCGCCCACATGTACCTTGTGGTGTCATCTACCAGCAGCAGGATGTAGAGCCGACCTCCTGGAGTCGCCGGTGTGATGGGGCCGCACAAGTCGCCGTGTACAAGCTCGAGCGGCTTGTCCACCCTGTAATTGGCCCGCTTGGGGAATGGGGCGTGGCGGTGCTTGGTGATGACGCAGACGTCGCACAACTGCTCAACGTGAGCCATCTGGGGCAGCCCGCGCACCATGCTCTTCCGCCCCATCCGTTGCAGAGTGCTGAAGTTGACGTGCCCGAACCGATCATGCTACTGCAGGCATCGTCGCCACGACGTGCGGTGAGGCAAACCGACCTCGCGACCTCCAGCCGCATCACATACAGCATGTTCCCGCTGCGGGGAACCCTTGCCAGCAGCCGGCTCTCATGATCAAAGATCCGCAAGACACCATCCTGGATATGAATCTTGGATCCGATCTTGTCAAGTTGCCCGACTGAGATTATGGAGTTGCACAGCTTCGAGATGTAGTAGACCCCATCTAGGGTCTTATGTTTCCGTTCCTGTCGGAGAAGATGACGGTGCTACAGCCCTGGATGGCCACGACCGACCGCGCCATGGCATGGGGTGTAATGTGTTTCATCTACCGTCCGGGGGTGAATGAAATACCGTCCGCCCCATGGGCCTGTGTTGTCCGTTGGATCGGTACTGTATGGACAGGATGGGCTTCAAGGTAACGAGGCCCTGCCGCCTTCCTCCCTTCCTCGCGGCCACGATCAAGCGCGGTTGCAACGCAGCGAGTCCTCCCTTTCCACGCTCCCCTAGTCCTCCGGACGCTCTACCGCGCCACCACTAGCTGCGCGGAGCTCCGGCGGCGAGCCGCCGGGCGCCGGCCGTGAGGCTTTGGTGCGGAAGAACGCGCGACGGACATGGAGACTTGAGAACAGGGTCTTGCATGCCAGTGCCCGGCAGGGGCCTCGCTGGCAGCAGCACGTCGACAAGTTGCAGGGAACACAGCCCTTCAAGAAACTAATCACAGGTCCTGGGTACCACAAATTGGTAGTGATTCAGGGGACGCTAGATGGCCAACTGATAAGGAAGCAAGCAGAGCTCCTGCAGTAACAAATGTGAAGATACTTCAGGTGTGCCAAGCTAACACTCAATGAACCAGCACCAAGAATGCAGTTTGCTTTCAGCAATTTAGTTTCAGAACCATCTGCATCTGCATCTCTGTTGGTTATCCATTGTTTGTGTGCTGAAGCTCTGCTGGTAACTTCAACAGTTTGCCATGTCTCAATAATTTTCAGCAACTGTACAGTAGATTTTTGGAGAACTTTTCAGCAATCGTAGTTGCTGCCGCCTTCGTGCTGCATTAGAGTTGTCATGTTGCTTCGTTCAGTTTCAGGTTTCGTTTCCAAGTTTTTGCCTGCACACATACCAACCGAGTATGTGTTTTGACCTCATCGCTAGGCTACCGTATTTGCTCTGCGCATACCAACCGAGTTTTGACCTCATCGCTAGGCTACCGTATTTGCTCTGCGCATACCAACCGAGTTTGGATGAGGAAGAAAAGAGACATGAAACAAGGAGTAGCTTTTCACGAGTTCATGACACACTCGTGTGCTCTTGCTCTGCAATCTAAGCAGGTTAACCATCTAATCATGCCCACAACTTGATATGACCTGTCAAAACAGTTACATCTCTGTTCCTTCCTGCCCTGCAACTGCAATTCCGGGCTCCAAAATTAAAGAACGGCAGAAACTACCACCAAGCTATGCCTGAAACCACTTGAAACTAGTAACTACAGCACGATCACACATCGTCTTCGTGGACTCCGGCGTCGCCCAGGCGCGGCCGGCAGCGGCGGCCGGCGACGCCCTCGTTGGCGTCCACGCAGGCGTCGATCCACTCGCTGTAGACGTCGACGGGCTCCGTCAGGGCGTTGGCGCCGGTGCCGTAGCTCACCTGGCAGATGCGGCATGACGCCTCGGCGACCCTGTCTTCAGGTCGATGCGAACGGGCAGGTGAACTCTTCGTCCAGCTTCGGCGGCTTCTTGGGCGCCGCTATCGACTTGGAGCTCCTCGACTTCCTCTTCCCCATGGCCGGTGGTAGCGCCGAAGCTCTGACCATGGATCTTGCGCCGGCCGGCGACGAAGCGAGTTTGCAGCAGGCGAGGGGGAGGAGTGGATGCAACGGGCAACGTTGGTTTGCGACGCAGAGGCGCCATATATATATGGACTGGAGAGGCACGGTAGCATCGGACTCGACGTGCGTGCGTTCCACGCTGCCAGAATCCAAGTCCGATGCTGCCATGCTAGTATTTTTTAAAATGCCGATACCACGAAGACATTAAGAAAACACCTCTTATTATTCTGGTTCCAAAAAGGCATCACATGTTCTTCAGTATTTTCAGATAATCAACAGAGTTTTTTCTTTTGTCAAAACTGAGTCATGCAAGTACCAACGCCAAAAAAAAAAAGTGGTCACTCACAAGGGTTACATGAATTTTTCAGGCTTCACTTAAGGGCCTGTTTGGACAAGCTAAAGTTGAGTGCTAAACTTTAGCATATATTAGCACTCATATACATGCTAAAGTTTTTAAGTCTTAGCCAAAGTGTATAGCACTTCCGTTTGAATTAGCTAGTGCTAAAGTTTAGCACTCTCACCTATTAACACTTGGATCCAAAGAGATCCTAAATCATCCTGTCTAGTTGAACAACTAGAGTTGCGCAACGCGCATCACACCTAACTTGAACAATTAGAGTTATGAGAGTAGATCATCCTGTTCAGTTTATTGATGTGATTTTTCCACAAAGAGAGGCTCGTATTTTTCACATTTTTTAGCAACGTGCGAATGGATGAAGAACACGGCAAAAACGGATGAAAGCTGAACGTCTGGTTACAGATCGACCAGGAGGCAGGACTCCACGCCTGCACCAGGCATGACTACCCTGGGAGGCTGGGAGGCGGCCACCAGGCGCTCTTCGTTGGCAAGCACTCAAAGTCCGTCACGGCTTCGGAGTGTGAGCCCGGGAGGATATTGCATCTCCTTCGTGCGTGAGTACTGCGGGGAGGATTCAGATTCTGTTTGGGACCCACTGGGAGACAGCGGCGTGTTCGACATGAGAGATGGGAGGATCACGTACGCTATTGTTGCCGGAGACGGTGGCGGCGGTGAGAGTCTGGGCGTACGTCCGGCATGGTTCTTCCAAACTGAAGCTATGTGAAGCAATGCGCATTCCAATATATATAGACTGAAGCCTTGTACTCGAGAAGATGATGATCTCCACCTCAAACGAGAGCGTCCGCGCATGCGCCATCTCGTATCGCCCGGCGGCGCGGCGAGCAGGTACCCGATCAGTCGCCGGACATGCAGCAGCCTGCCGCCGGATCGGACTCGACGAGGTAGCTCCAGTGCCCACACGAGTACGTCTCGTCCCCAACCGTGGCGTGGCACGGTGTCCATCGAGTGTCCAACTGTCCACGAAGTTGCGACGCCCTTCATGGGCGGGGCCCTGGGCTTGCGCCCCCCCCCCCCCCCCCCCCCAACACCCCCCAGCTGGCGATCGCGTCGACGTCGAAGGTGTAGAGCTGCCTGTACGAGATCGTTGTAGACGCGGTCGCCGGCGTCGTCGTCAGCACCGCGAAGAAGGAGCCCGCGGGCGGCGCGTCGAGGGGCGACGGCGCGAGCTGCACCAGCTTGAAGGCGCACGGGGGCGGCCTCCCGGCAGATGGTGGCCACGTCGGGGAGCCGCACGACGGCCCCGGTGAAAGGGTGCGCCAGCGACAGCGAGCACCCGCCCTTGCTAAGCTCGTAGCGGCTGAGGAAGAACCAGCTGCCCACGGAGCCGTGGCAGGTCTTACGGCCGCCGCCTCCGTCCGTCAGGAGAGCAGGGAAGCGGTGGATCTCGCCGTTCGGGATGCTGAGGAATGTCCCGTCGAGGAGCGCCAGCCACGGGAACGGGGAGGGAAGCGGCTCGCGGCGCCACGCCCGGCACACCGCGCGCAGGCGACGCGGTCGGCTAGGGAGGAGAGCAGCCGGTGGACGAGGCCCAGGAGCTCCGGCTGGAGGTCTGCCCACGTCGGCGGCGATCGTACGTCCTGGTGGGTGTCGACGTCGACATGGCGAAAGCGTTTTCTTTTCTTTTATTTTTTGCGAAAATGGCAAAAGCGTTTTCGTTTGTGAACTGTTCTGGTCTTGCGCCTTATCGATATAGAAAACTGTCAGAAGCTTGGGCGCTACTGTGTGATTGAGTAGTTCGCACGCACTACCAACTACCAGCCGTGCCTCACGTCTCAACTAAAATTAAGATCGCCTTTGGTTTGTTGATGTGCTTTGCCTGAGCCGGTTACTGTTCTGCTAGCACATTTTTCACATTGTAAGCCGCATGCCATGCCTCGTCAGTGAATTTTCAGGCCAGGTAACCAGTCACACCCATAGTTTCTTGTGAACTGGCCATGGTGTGCCAGACAAGGTCTGTACGCGTCCATGGGTGGGATGGCATGGATTAGGGAAACTGCCACCGTGGGAGAAGAAAAGAAGGCCAAACCAAAGGGGAATGTCAGTCTCAAAATACTGTACCTACCAAGATGATTCAATCGTCCCACTGTATATTGATGTGTATGCAGATTAAAGGAGAGTTAATATGCGGACAACATGATCAGAGAAATATACAAACATTTGGGGAACATATGCATCTTTCTATGCGGTGCATGCAAAAAGCACTTCGCATAACAACCTATCTCCATTCTCCAAACCCCTCACTCTTTCTTTTACACTCTCTCAGCAGGAAAAGGGGGAAAAAAAGAGGAAAAAACAACTCCTCACAAGTAACAATGCCTGTACAATTTCCATCCATGTCAAACCACACAAACCAACCATCAATACCACAAATATGCACTCTAACACCGCCTACGGCAGCAATCTATCACAATTCACGCCCCACCCAGTTCTTGATCCTTCCTTGGCGCAGAGTCTGTGCTCCCTTCCGGAGTCGATGTTCCCTGGGAACTCATGGTCGAGTCTGGCCTGAACAGCTCATCTCTTTCCAGCTTCAGAAGCGTCTCTTTCGATACGCCTTTCAGCAACGGCACAACTTCAAGGATTGTTGGCCTCTTTTCGGGTTCTGAATGTGTGCATGCAAGCCCGACCAACACCATTCTTTTCAGCTCAGATTCTGAAAACTTGTCACTGAGCTTTGAGTCCGCGATTTCATCGTATCTACCCTCCTTCGCCAACGGGAGCACCCAGTTGCGAATTCCATACGTCTTAACAGAGCCCGACTTTTCTATTGGCCTTTTGCCGCTCGCGAGCTCCAATAATATTATTCCAAAGCTGTATACATCACAACCTGCTGTTGGTTTGCCAAACATAATGTACTCAGGAGCAAGATAGCCTCGTTGATTTTCACTGGTTATCTTTTCATGGTCCATTCCATCAGGAATAAGCTTTATCAGACCAAAATCACCAACATGAGCCTGAAAATCCGAATCCAGTAACACGTTGGTGGCCTTGATGCTCCCATGGATTATCTGAGGTGTTGCATGATGATGAAGATACCTGTGAGAAAGCACTTGTGAGTTATGTCTGACACAGCGTGTATCAAAAGCGGCAAAGTATGAATTATCAGCGCTATTCTGTTATGAGCAAAGAGGAAGTTTACTGACAAGAGAGCCCGAGCAGCACCAATGGCAATAGATGCTCTCCTTCGCCAGTCAAGGAGACACTCCGCAGAAAGTGGTCCATGAAGATGTGCATAGAGACTTGAGTTTGCCATATAGTCATACACCAGAATACGTTCAGGTCCATCCGCACAGTATCCACGGAAACTCAGGAGGTTTTTATGTCTTATTCTTCCCAAGATCTCAACTTCTGAAGCAAATTCCACTTCTGTGCCATTCTTTGAATTCTTTAACCTCTTGACAGCAATCTGCATAATAAAAGATTGGCAAAGTCAATCAGTAGGTTGCATTGAATTCATCGTAGTTTTATATATTATAACTGGATATCAACATTAATGTATGGAGCGGCACACCATCGCAATTTTCCCCAGCCACTCAATTTGCATCAATGGACGCAAGTACACATAAAAAGGACAAAGGTAGAAACAGAACATACTATACTAATTGTCTCCATAATGCTTAAAAATAAGGTTATTCTGCAAAAACATGAGGACTCAATCATAATTTTTTTTAAAAAGACATGTCACATAGTTGCAACCACGACAGGCAAATTCAGCCTTTTTTTCTCCTTTGTTTACAAGATAGAGATTTGCAAACCTGTAGCCAGTTCATCTGACATGTTTTTTATTTGTTTACTTCCCTATGACAACATATCCCACCTACCTAATAATAACACAATCAAAGATCAATGTTCCAAAACTAATCAAGAAAAGTTTACCGATAGTGGTTGCTCGGCAATTCAGTGAGAGAGGTACGAATAAAAATTGCCCAACCGTGCAGAATAATTGTGACGGGGCCAACAGAAAAAGCGAGAATTTAAAAACAGTAAAGAAAAAAAATTAATTCACAGCAAGGAACAAGATGTACAGAGCAGAGACCTGAGAGCCATCCCAAACTTGTCCCCAATACACACTCCCAAATGGCCCTTCTCCAATCTTGTTATCGTAATTGAAGCTGTTTGTTGCTGATCGAAGCTCCCTCAACGAGAACACCCACCTCAAGGATCCACTCCCTTCGTCAGACCTGGCAAACCAAAGCCATGAAACACAGGATAAGCTACTACCAATCAATTAATCTTCCAATTATAACATAGGTGATCAACTCATCCAATTCCACTGATAGAAATCCCTTATGCCCCATGAACAAATTTGCCTAATCAGAGCATAGAAAATCTATCAGGCATCATTTGTGCTATCGTGAGCAGACAAATATGTCAATTCTCCACATAATTTCCTAAAGCTGGAAAAAAAGTGATATGAAAAGGAGGAACAGAATAAAGCTGACATCCTCTACCAACAGATAACAAAAACAGGAGCACCCAAATCCCCACTAGTTCCACCTCCAACAAAATCGCTTCTAAGAACCGGTTCTGAAACCAATCCAAGACGGTCTCCTTTCCCACCAAATTGAGCGCCAACAAGTCAGCTCTTGCACCACCCTGAGTATTCGGAAAAATTCGCTTACACCTGAACCAGAAACGATTTAGCATCGCTGAAACCCGCACCAAGCAAAAAACCCACCGCGAACCGAGCAAAAGAGGCGCGCCGAATTCACCGCCGCCAGAAACCCAAACACCTATCTATTGCGCGCGCGCGCATACCACACCAATCGCCGCGCTGCTCACACGGCGGGCCGGATTCCGGAATTCCGCGAACCCACGCACGCTCAATAGCGCAGAGAAGGGACGGAAGAGCAACGCTCGGGAACCAAGAAAGAAGCTTTGTGACTTACAGGTCCTCCCCGGAGGCAGGCCCACCGCAGCAGAGGAGCCTGCGGGCGGCCCGCGACAGCTTCGGGTGCATCGGCCTTCCCCTCCCCGCTCTCGACGACTCGGAAGCGGAAGAACGGAAGGAGTGGTGGTGGCCGGTGGGGTGGGGTGGGGGGCTTGGACTAAAGGAGAGGGAGAGCCGAGCCGAGACGTAACAGCGGAGACCAGCCTCGCAGCTGCGCTTTCGGTGTGGCCTGTCCGTTGCCTTTTCTCCTCCCGATTCCCACCCCACCCACGCGCCGACGACGACGCCGTTGTTGGGGCTCGGCACGTCCCACGCCGGCGGCCAGCCACACGCCGCTGCGTGCCGTGCGGTGCAAACCGTTGGGGTGGGGTGGCGGTTGTTGGTGCCCCGTTAGTTACACGGCCGGCGTTCAAGGGCCGTCTGGTACGCGGCGACTCCAAAAAGGCTCCGCGTGAATTGCATACGGGACGTCGAGGGACGGAGGAGCACGAGCCGAGGAGCGACAGGTGGTGTGGTCCGGCTGCCTTTGGTCCTATTCGGTAGGGCTTCCACCCCGGCTTCTGCTCTGGTTTCTTCGGAGGTGCTCGATCAAATATTTTGTACGTGAAGCCATCTTTAATAGAAAAATAGAGAAGCCGGAGCTATTTTTGCTCCAGCTCCTCCGGTATAGAGTCCTCCTGAGAAGTCCTGGCAAATACCCTTAAAAGGCGCAAGTGCTGCAGCATTTTTTTTGAGGAGCTTTTATTGCTTCCTTTTGATTCGATCGCCTGCCATTTCCTCGTTTGGTGCTTGCGGGTACTGACCTTGGGCCGAGATTATTTGCCATTTGTGTTGTGATGAGTACTACAATTTTTGAGCTAATGGGTCGGTGCTGCGTTTTGGGTACTCCGTCTTCAGCCAGCAGTGTGGGCTCCAACGGGCCCAGTTTTGGGGCTGAAAGGTTAAGCTCCAGACTGCGCAAAGTGGCCCGCTGCGGCGGGACGGGAGACGACGCACGGAGGACTCTGCCTGCATGGGCCGTGCGAACTCGGGCCATGACCGACAAAGGTGCCAAGCTGAGAGCTCAGCCCAGCCCACCCAACGCTTTGTCGTGCGTCGAAGCGCCCTTAATAAATTCAAGAAAGATCATCGAACCTTAGCTTCCATTACGGGGATGTAGCTCAGATGGTAGAGCGCTCGCTTAGCATGCGAGAGGTACGGGGATCGATACCCCGCATCTCCAAAGGTTTATATGTGCTTTTTTTGTTTTGTTTTTTATTCAGTTCAGCCCGAGTGGCCGACGGATTCGTTCGCTTCGCACGCCCCCATCACCGTCACTACTCACTCGCACAGTGCGAGTTCGTTAGCCATGCCGGAACGCCGGCCCCACGACAAGGCTGGCATGGCTGCACAGTGCGGCACTGCTGGTACCGCCTACCCGCATGCCTTTTGGGGTGCGGAATGTTTGCCGGCGGCCGATCAACGCCGCCGGGTCCGCGCACGTCGACGACCGATGCGCCCCACGCCGTCGTGCCCACCTGTCTACTGCGAAACAGGGGTGCTGCACTACTGCGCCACGCGGCCCGATCGCTCGGCTTTACGCCTTTACCTGAACAAGATCGCATAGAAAATCAGAAATGCACGTGCTACTGTGGTGTGTGGGGGATGGATCGGTAGTGGGTGGCCATTGTGCCAGTTGCAGCTAAAAAGGCAAGAAATGTCTGCCTTACGTTTATAAAAGGCGCACACGCATATCAAGATTTAAACTTTGCAAATTTTATCAATAATTTGACTATTAAATTTTCATTTTTATCATGTAAACTATATATGATTGGATTTGTAATCAAATATAGTTTACCATGCATATAAGTTTATAACTATAAATGATATAATATATGATAAACGAATATTTAAAGTGTTATTTAGAAGATCGTGCCATGTAAGATCTAAAATGGAAGAGAAAAGAGAAGATTGAGATTTGAATGGAATGAGTTGCGTTGTCTGCATTATTAGTATAAATTAAAACAAAGCTTGATTGCACAAGTCCAGAATTTGGACATCTTGGGCCCCCGATATACCCATGCGCTGGGCTGCTAGATGGACCGTATGGGCATCCGTTGATGGCTTGGCGGCATTTTGGCGAATAATTCATTTCCCAGAGTTTGGCCAAGGAATGGTCACTACTCACTAGTCCGTACTATAAGCTATCAGCCAGTGATAATAATGAACCAAAGAGGCGCCAGAATACTTTGGCCCATGGGCGAACCAAATTTCAACATTGTTGTTTGGCACGAACCAACTGCCAGCATCTCTGATCCAAGCAACACACGAACGTACAATGAGTGCCACGCACTCGTGGCGTCGTCGGGACCACGGACCGCCACATCGCCGGCGGCGGTGCCGGTGGCAACGCGACGACACCGAGCAGGAGCCGGCCGCCAGCGCCGGAGATCCGGCCCTGCCCGGTGGACACCTTACCTCTTTTCGTCCCCATCCTGAGCCCGGCTCCGAGGCCATGTCCGCACGCATCCATGGCTCCCGAGGTGCTCTCGTCCAGCACGGAACAAACAACTAGCGGTGCGCAAAGTGTCACGTAGGAGCATGGAGCCTGGACCGCAGCCGCAAACAAAGCTAGCGGCCGGCCAGAGCACCGGCGGCTCGACACCTGTCGCACGCCGCGATCTTCCGAGCCTGCCGCGCTCCCAAGGTTCAGCGCATCGCGCTGCGCCGCGCAGGGGAAAGGATACTAGCTGGGACAACGACGACTCGCTCAGGAGTCAGGATGCCGGCGCCACCGAGGCGCGTGTTTCCGGACTTCGAAGAGACGCATTGGGCTTCCGGGAGGCGGGGCGCCCGCCGCGCCGCTCTTTGCCTCTTTCTCCCGCCCGGCGGCCGGACAAGAGGTTTCGGCGCGCCGGGTTCGTTGTACTCGCGTGATCGCGTGTCATCGTGTTCGGTGGTCAGGAAGACTCAAGCCGCCCCTGCTAGCACCGAACCCTCCCTTTTTTTGCCCCCACAGACCGGATGCAGCGCACGGATGAACCGTCCAGGTCAAAGCAGAGTTCCCGGACACTGCACAAGTAAATAAACTTTGCTGCTGATAACTCGCAGATTTCCTGCATCTGAACGGACGCAACGTCGCAACGCACTCGCCGCGTGTTCGGCTGCTACGAGGAAATCCACACCGGCAGGGGGGCCTTTTTAGTTTTTGCTTTGGTTTTAAAAAACAAAGCGAGTTCTGACCTGCGCCGATGAAACTTCATCAAGGCTTCCGAGAACACGAGTCGCGCGTCGCGCGTCAGCCCGTCCACGCCGTGTTTCCCCGTCGCCGTCCGGCAGCGGCGAGAGATCTCGTCGCGCCGTGCCGGCACGCCGGTACACGCAAGCTGTTCTCCTTCCGTCCACCCAAGAAAACGTATGCTAGTACGGCTCCCGCGGCACGCGGGCAGCAGCATCAGACACCACTCGCATTTTCTCTTCTAGCGCAGCCTGCCGTGACGCCCAAACCTTTTGACATCCGGGTAATCCTGTCCCCCTACGAGCCCATGATTACTGGAGGAGTGTCCGTCCAGTGTGCACACAAAGACACAACTGGAGGAGTAAAAAAAGATCAGGGGCAGGCGGTAGTTGGGCACTGAAAGCCTGCAGAGAAAACTTACCGCGGCTTTGCTAGAACCTAGAAGGGAGCCGGCGGCAGCGGGGGGCGGCAAGGCATGGGGAAGCGTGGCGCCCATGCGCGCAGATCGCGATGAGATGCAGTGTAGATGGGCAAGTGACACTGCCACAATGGAGCGGGCGAGAGGCAGTGGCAGCTGTTGGCCCTGCGCCTGACTTGGTGGCGTGCAGGGGGGCCGCCTGGAGGGCGAGGTGGCCATCGGAATCCCGGCGCAAACCGCTCGCAAGAAACAGCCGCGCCCCACATGCCCCTGCGATGCCCGGCTGCGGGGCAGTCGTGTCCGGCGAAAAACTTAAATTTGTTCTCGGTATGTCACGGTCTCGGTCCACAAGTGTCGGATGGATACAGCGTGATAGTAATGCGTTGTACACTTGTACTGTTTTCTTATCAGTTTTACACAAAAGAGATCTGTGATAAAATCTGTTGCACAAAAAATCGGATGTTGAAAGCTTACAACAAACAAACAGCTTTTCAAAAAAAAGAAGAAGAAGAAGAAGCTTACGAACCATCCATTTTTATGGATGTGCCTGATCATAGATGTTATCAAAGAGTGAACTATCATATACCACCGATAAGATAGAACCATCACTCTCGAATCTTATCAGCTACTCCACCAAGCAGGCTCGCCGGACCCGCCGCGCGCGTGCACGAGGGCCACTACGCCGCGCCCGCTCGGCACTGGCGCCAAGCCACCAGCCCGGCGCCCACTCCCCGCGGCACACCCCGCGGCAGCCGCGCACGGCGCACTAGCCATGCCGTGTCGTGTCGCGCCACGGCAGAACCACCCCCACCACACGAGACCGTCCAGGCCGGGGTGGTGGGCGCGCGGGCGCGACAGGCGGACAGCGCGCCCACGGCCGGGTCCCCCGGGCGCCCGACACCCTGTCGGCCCCTTGTCTATTCCCTCGCCGGATCTGCCCCCTGCGCCGCCCAGATCCACCGATCCGCCCCGCCGGCGCCGGTGGGGTCGACCTCCCACACGCGAGACGCCCGCATGTGCGCCGCTGCACGTATATAAATACGAGCCCGCACCGCCGCGGATCCATCTATCCCTGCTCGTGGTCGATCGATCGCTCGAGTCTAGCAAGGGTTTTGATTGGCGACTTGGTGTGTGTGTGCCTGTGTGTTCCAGTCTGTCTGACACTAGCTAGCTGCTGCTGCTGCTGCGTCGGATCGGAGTGGCTGTCAGCTGTGGGCGTGACCACGACGCGTATGCGCGCGGCGAGCGTGGAGGCGAGGGAGAGGTGATTCGATGGAGCTGGAGCTCGGGCTCGCGCCGCCGAACCCGCATGCGCCGGGCGGCGGCGGCGGAGGGGAGTTCGTCGGACTCCTCGACGGCGCCCCGGCGGGTGCCGCCTGCGGGAAGAGGGCGTTCGGCCGGGCCGAGAAGGCCACGCTCCCGCTCTTCGTGCGCGACGGCGATGGCGGCGGCGACGCCAACCGCCACAGCGTCGACCGTGAAACGAGCAACAAGTGAGTAGTGGCAGCTGGTTTAAAGCTGCGCACCTCATGCCGCCGCCGGGTTTCTTTGCGCCGATGACTGAAATGCATCCGCGCCGTACCTGCAGGAGAAAGAGGCTGGTGGGGTGGCCGCCGGTGAAGTGCGCGCACAGGTGGAGCTGCGGCGGCGGCGGGTACGTGAAGGTGAGGATGGAAGGGGTGGCCATCGGGCGGAAGGTGGAAATCTCCCTCCACGGCTCGTACGGGGAGCTGCTCCGCACGCTCGGCCGCATGTTCCCGTCGGCGAACAAAGGCGCAGGTGCAGATGCGGAGGGGGAGGCGGCGACCCAGGACGGCGAGCGCCGCCGTGGCCACCATCCCTACGTGGTGACCTACGAGGACGGCGAGGGGGACTGGCTGCTCGTCGGAGAGGTGCCGTGGGAGTAAGTCGCCGTCGTTGCCACACAATCTCTGATACATACAGTATGATATAGCACGTCGTCGTCTCCGTACATATCATAAGACCAGTTGATCAGCTATGTGTTAAGCTAACAGCAGTGCTAATTAATTTTAATTTTCAATTCGTTATATATGCAGGGACTTTGCCAAGTCGGTGAAGCGGCTCAAGATCCTCGCGTAGCTGACGACGTGCGTGCGTCAGCAGCAACGTGTTGCGTTTGCGTCGTCTAATCTGCGTATGCCTAGCAGCTCACCACTCAATAATCGTCCTCCGCGCGTAGATCAGTGCATGTATTCAGGTCGTCGGTGGCTTCAAGTCTTTTCAGAGCATGACGAGAGCACTACAACTCACTATAGCTACCTGTAGTAGTCTGCTAGCTATACTACGAGCTGTTCAACGTCACGCTGCCCCTAGTTGTTCACTTGTTCGTGCCAAAGGTTTCGTCTACCCTAGCCGCTCGGTCCCCTTTGCGACCGGACGCGTGTACGGTGGCCGTCTGTGGCCGGCTTTAGGTCGTCTACTAGTACGGAGTAGTGTTGAAGGTCTCTACTTGCTGGTTTTCCCTTTCCCAATGCATGTGTTAAACGTGTGGCAGCAGCTAACACAGTGTACATTACTTCTTCTCTGTCTAATTGCTAGTGTGTTCCTGAACCTATACGTAAATGACATACACGCGGTACTCAAGATACTATTACCATGGTCCATGGAAGGATACTATCTTTTGATAGGATGATATATGGAGGTGCTGGGTGTGCAAGTTTTGTTTTCCTGGGTAAGATCGACACAGGAAACTCGATTAATTAAATTGATTCGCATTATTTTCTTTGAAAAGAAATAAAGTAGATATATAATACTGAGCTAGTAACTGACTCGCAGTATCCGTTTCGGTGTTGCTACTGGCATCCTAAGGCTATCTTTAATCCACTGTAATCTAAAGATAACGGTGGGGAGAACCGCGGGCGGGGATTCGTGAAACCCCGTTTAGAGATTCAGTTAAGGGCTGGTCCTCTTGAGCAGCACGTATGGTGAGCACAGAGAGATTTTTACCTAGATTCGGACCTCCTGGAAGATAATAGCTCTACGTCCTGCTTCTCTATATATATTATGGGTGTGCATGAACTAGAGAGTACATAGGATCCGAGCTCGTTCTCTAACTCTGGAATCTTTTATGGAGCCAGAAGCCGGCTGTACATAGAGAACCAATAAGGTGTTGCTTCTGCACCTCGCATGCCCTTCATGCATGGCCTCCTTTTATAATGCGTACAGGGGCATGTACCTAGACACACGTTTTCATACGACTCATGCGTGCATGTATTCCTGTGGAGAAGTTTTTTTTGTCTTGTCTTGTCCTATCTTGGTGCATGTATGTATGCAGGTCATCCACCTGCAAGCATGCAGGGGGCTATTTAGTGCCTCCTGCCCTGCCGGCTGTCAGAGCGCTTCCTTCGGAGTGAATGCAGCTTCCTGTTCCCCATGATCATTTCATAGTAGTATCCCGGGGTCCTTCGGGCTCCCGGGATCTGAGAGTTAGGCGGGTCTATCCTGTGGCCTAGCATTCCTAGGTCCTTTCGTAGTAGTATCCCGATCCTCGTGTGGCGGGCGAACATCTCCACTAATCACTTGCGCGGCGACCCTCGTTCCTTTAGCGCCGACAGTATCATTTCTCTTTCATCAAAACCATCATATTCATAATATTAGTACGATACAACTACCTCAATACGTAGTACTGACCGTAGTACGATGTTGTGTCTATGACAGTGGCCCAAAAAGTATCATATGAAATGGGTCCTTCGTGATGTTCTTTCGCGGTTTTCAACGATTAGATTTCATGCCTAGTAGTAAGCAGTACCTCGAATATAGATTTTTTCACTCCTCATTAATTCACTGTTAGTCAGCAAAACAACTACTTAGGTCCTGTCTTGTTCCTTTGAGAACTAAACTTAAATCCCACACTGTTTGTTGTAGGGATTAAAGTCATTTAATATAGTTGTGCAAGGACCCTTATACTCCTGATCATTTAATGTGGGTGCGGGAGGGAGGAGGCTGGGGCAGCAATAAATGAAGGGTCCCTGTCAAAAGCATCTTTTAGCTCCCATAAGCTATAATTTTCGGACTTATGGACCTTTAGTCCTAATAAGTCAATCATATTTGGCACTTTAAGAGCTTATTTGAACTAAACTTAAGTCCCAAAACATAAGCGAGTACAAACCAAACAAGCCCTTAGTCTCAAAACATAAGCAAATGCAAACCAAACAAGCCCTTAGGTACATAGACTCATGGTACTACCTATTGGTAGTAAACCTAAGAGAAAAAACCTAAGAGAAAATTCCCTGTATGAACCAGAAGATAGCTCAATTTTCTCCTTGGTCCTAAAAAAATTTCGCTACCTCATATGACCCTGAATTTTAGTTTTGTTCCTTCAATGACCTTGCCGTCTATTTCATCTCATGTTTCCATTAGTCCCCCAAAAATCATGTCAGAAAATGGACGAACTGATGAAATTACCCTTACCCTCCTTCTTCGTTTCTGTTCTGCTCCCATCTCTCTCATTCCCATTCTCTCTCTCTCTCTGGCTGGTCCCTCCAGAAATCGGGCACAAGCCGGCGGGACGCGACATGGCCGGCGGCACGGAGGCCGCAGGAGCTGGGGACGTCGGCGCCCAAGGGGTGAGCGCCTAGGCCAGCAGCGTGGGCGGGTGGCGCAGAGGCCTCAGGGCCAACGGCGCAGAGGCCGGCAGCGTGGAGGCTACTTGGGTGGCTGCTGGCGCCCACGCCAGCGGGGCTGAAGCTGCTCGGTCAGTGGCGTGGAGGCTGCTTGGATAGCCACGAGCGCCCACGATGGCGGGGCAAAGGCCACTCGGCCGGCGGTAGGGAGGTTGCTCGGGTGGCCGCGGGCGCCCACGCCGGCGGGGCGGAAGGCCGCTCGGCTGGTGGCACAGAGTCCACGGGCGCGGGGCTCCTAGGCGGACGGCGCGTAGGCCTCAACGGGCCAACTCTGCGGAAGGCGCTCGGGCTGGATTGGTTGGGGAGGCATGGCCGGTAGCGGCAGGGCAGGCGGCCCTTTCGGCGCCATGGACTGAAGCCCTTCGAGCGACGCAGGGGCGCGCACTGGCCTCGGGCGCGGCGGCCGGCGGACCCTCAGGCGCCGCGGCCGGGAGCGCGGCAGCCAAGGGCCTTGGGGGCGCGGCGGCCAGGGGCGTTCGGCCTGCAGGCGCCGAGGGTAGGGGCGTCGGGGCCTGCTGCCCGTCGGGTGACGCGACAGGAGGCGTCGTGTCCGTCGAGGCCGCGGCCGGCAGTGGCGCAGCGGCCAGGGACGCTCGGCCGGCGGGCGCCGACGCCGGGGGTGCCGAGGCCGGCTGCCCTGCGGGCGCCGAGGGCAAGGACACCGTGGCCACGAGGTCGTGGTGAATAGTGGGCTTCATGCTGATCAGTTGGCTTCAGTCTGATTCTAGAGGCAAATTGATCTTTTCACAGTCCACTTCACGCGTTTAGGCTACAAACTGATGGCGGGGTTACTGGAGGAACAAAACAAAAATTTATGGTCATATGAGGCTGCGAAATTTTTTCAGAGCTAAGGAGGGAATTAAGCTATCTTCTGGTGTCATACAGGGAGTTTTCTCTAAACCTAACTACAAACATGCTTCACTAAGAAAAATTTAAACTGTATATGCACTATCTATTGGAGGGATTTGAACTCAGTACAAGTTTTTTTGGGCAGTGTATCTGCGGCAAGAAATTGTAAGAAGATTATGCGCCGCTTCTATCTCTACTGCCACAACCACACGGTTTGCCTACGAAGTCAAATGCAGTTGGAAATGGCAGACACGCATGGCGCACCGTCAGGCCGGACAGGTGCATTCCGTGCCTGGCCAGTTCAGGTTGAAGTTGAGCCTCCCTGGCCGTCGTCACACGGGAACGGGATCGATCTGTCCGTTGTTGCCGTGATCGAGATCATAGATCAATAATGCACAGCGCACGCGCGTGCTGTACCCATGCTAACCAGTATGTCAGTGCTACCATGGTTCATCGCTCACCTGCTCTTGATTTTCGGAGTAAAATCA
This sequence comes from Panicum hallii, assembly GCF_002211085.1. Lineage (NCBI taxonomy): Eukaryota > Viridiplantae > Streptophyta > Magnoliopsida > Poales > Poaceae > Panicum > Panicum hallii. The sequence goes on from NC_038045.1 coordinate 49,766,540, forward strand.
TCACAGCGCGGTTGATTTATTTTACTAAATAATACAAAGTACCGTAGTTCAACTAATCCACGGCAAATAAGCTGCGTTTCTCATAAATTTTTGGCAAATGAAACAGTAGTATGCCTTCTGAACACTTCGCAAGTGTGATAACAACACGGGGAAATAAAGACCAAATAATGGACAGTGGAAATATCATCACCACACTCCTATCTGATTGCTTGTCGAAATTTGCCGTGTGCGTCATAGCTAGTTTCTTAGGCATGCATGTATTTGGTTCAAGGCTTGCCGAACGTTCTTGTTCTACGTTTCACATGTCAAACTAGCGGTTAGTTTGCATCGGCTTTTATGGCCGTCTGTTAGGTTTTATCCAAGTTTAGTTGTCGTAGGAACACCCATGCCATGCCGGCCATGCACTAGAGCATCGCATTCATGGCGCAATCGGAAGAAGAAAAAAAAAGAAGGCATCGAACAACCAAATCGACCGCTCATCACGGCGTGACAGAACACACCCAGTCCAGAGCTGGTCCAGGTCTGCGAGGAGCTGCCTCGCCAAAGCTGCAGAGCCCGACACCAGGACCCAGCCCACCTGCAGGCCCATCCAATCCGCGAAGACGATCGACGCCGTAGTAGCCGCGCGCGCGGCAACAGCAAACGCCGGCGTGCACCGCGCACGACCAGGCGACCGCTGGCTCCCCTCCTCCCGCCCGGGTACAGCCGCTTCCACTTGCGGGGTCGCCGTCGGCTCCGCTGCCTCGGACAGCGACCCGTTCCCACCTGTTTCGGGTTGAACCAAAACCAAACGAGCCACGCCGGCGCGGCGGCGGCGTCGCAATCCTCGTTCAGAACCAGCCAGCGAGCCAGCGGCACCACCTCCTTGCACTCTGCCGTGACGGAACGGAACGCAAGGGCGAGGCTCGTAGAAACAGCTGGCCGGCCGCCGGCGTGCACGATTTTAGTATGCGATCGGTGGCCGGCGGCCGGACACGGGACACCTCAGAGAGCCAGGCCCAACCTCGACGGGGACCAACCGGCTGACCCACAGCTTCCCACCACAGCTCCCCAATCAAGCTCCTCGATCCGACCCCACCACTTGACCGGGTCCGGCCGCCCCGGGCCACCCATGCCGCCGTCGGTGAGGTTCAGACGACGATCCGGAACCGACACGGACTAGAATATTGCCCGTGATACGATTGCGATCATCCTGCGATCCATGCAGGTAAGAACAGGGATTTTTTTTAAAAAAACAACAAGTTTATGCGCTGCCAAGATGCCAGAAAAGTCTGACGCCGTTGGACCTTCAGAAATGTCAACTGACAGAGGTCTGCAGTGCGCGGCAGACTGCACGGTCCGAACCGGTCAAACCGCTGTGTCCTGGCCGGCGGCCGGGCTCCTCGCCGGGGTGGTCCATGTCGGCGAGGGAACCCCATGCCGGCGGGCCGGCGGGCGGCACCCACCACCTCGTGCCGTTCCAAAGCTCCCGGGGTTTCGCACTGGGAGCTGACGCCGACCCAGATGGATTCTCGAGATCGCAGGCGCTGGATCGCGGTCGTTTTCGCCGACGATACTATATGCGGGGGTCGCTGCCGTCCATGCTTGCCTGATCGCTGCCGCCACAGCCGTGAGCTGTCCAATCGGAATGTTCTGCGACACTGCACTGGAAAGCTACTAGAACTTTCAGGCTGCAGATATTTCTTTCACGGCCTTTTGTTTGGGTTTCGAGTTCAACGTGCCTCGACCTCGACACGACACTTTCACTGTTCGCTGGTGGTGTAACAGAAACATTTCTCGATGAGCCAAGATAAGAGCAGGTACAATAACCTACAGTCAGCAGGCTATAAGGGAATCCACGTCACTTAGATCTGATGTGGAGGCTTAACTCAAGAAGAAAGAGAAGCGAGCGACCGCTCCGTCTGTCGTCAGCCTGAAGCGTTTTTCTCGAGAATGAAGCGCCCGCCACAAGCCTGCAGCGAGCGAATGAGCCGACGCTTCGTCCTCCTCCAAGATCCAATGCACCATCCAGTTTCACCGCGCAAATTTCCCCTCCGCCTCCCGCCAAATCGGTTCTAGACGCGCCAAATCAGCTCCCTTGCGCGCCAAATCGAAGCCTGGATCCCAAATAGATGCCCAATCGTCCCCAATCAGCCCCCCCGAAACCCTAGGTCACCACCACAGCACGCACAAGCTTCTTGTTCCTCCGGTGCAATCGACGACGGGTGCCTGTGCGAGATGAGTCGGTAGTCAAAGAGAACCTCAGCGCCGGCGCCCCAGGCTGGTCCTCCCCTTGGAGGACCGGGAGGACAAGCAGTTGTGCCCCCTCCCATCCCGTCCATGTTTGGATTTGGATCTTGGTGTCCGCCAAATATTTTGCCGCAGCCTATTACATCGTCACCAGCATACTGCCGCACAGGACTGCAACAGATGGGCTCGTCTTCAACGCAAGTGCCTTGGTGGACACCTCCCGGCGTTGGTGCCCCATCTGCTCAAGACCAAGATGTACAAGTGAAAGGACCTCAAGATGCCTAGAGGGGGGGTGAATAGGCTAATCTGCAACTTAAAACACTTTCAACACGGTTAGCAACACAGGAATCCGGATACTCCGGATATATGTCCGGATACTCCGGATATAGAGTCCGGAGTTTCCGGATATAGTGTCCGGACTATCCGGGTATGAAAAACGTGCTACTAATCACTGTTGAAGAAGCTATAAATTGGATCAGGTAAATTTAGATGAACTAGGGGTACCTCTGAAGTGTTTCTCACCAGTTTTCTTTCTCGTGAGACTTGTACAAAAATAGATCGGCCTCAAACCCTAAAAGGTTAGTCTCACAAGCAAATAATCAAGAGTATGAGGTAGAAATATGAGATTGACACAGAATTTGTTTCCCGAAGTTCACTCCCAAAGGAGCTACGTCTCCGTTGAGGAAGAATTCAAGAGACGGTGCTCAAGAACTCCTATGCTCCTCTCCCAAGGGTGAGACCAACGCTCAAACCCTAGGGTCACTTACTATGAATTCCTCGGAGAGGAATGAGGATTACAAACCAGCTGTGATGCTCACAAATCAATCACGCAATCACAAGCGACGCCTAGCCGTCTAGGAGCTTGGAGCTCCAAGAGTAATAACTTAGAATCCACGGGCTAGACTTGGATTGATGTGCTCAAGAGATGAAATCAAAGCTTACTTGCACAATCTTAGCTCTTGCAACAATCTCACTTCAAACCCCAACGAAAATCACTCAAGAATGAGGCAAATGGGGAGTGAGAGGGCTCTCTTTAGGCTTTCTGCAGGTCTGGTCGAAAATGAGCAAGAGAGAGAGAGTGAGAGGGGGTATGGAGGTATTTATACCCCCTCTGCCAGAAACTAGCCGTTGGGAGAGCGGTACCCGGAAACTCCGGGTATATGTCCGGATACTCCGGAAATAGGGGTCCGGAGACTCCGGACCAAACTTGTTTTGCAGACCGGTAACAGTAACCCGGACACTCCGGGTATACGTCCGGATACTCCGGACCTTCTGTCCGGACATTCCGGACTAGTACCCGGACACTCCGGGTTTGTCACAGAATTTCACATTTAAGTCCCTTTTTGAGTGTTGAGATGGTTTCTTATGATTTTTGTGGGTTCTCTTGAGCACAACTACCATGTCTACACTAGTGGATCACAGTTCCCCTTGATAGTACGGCGTTCCTATACTCAATTTCAAAAATAAAATCTAGTCTTTAAGAACACTTGAGGACGCCGCTTTTCATATCCTTTTTGAGGGTTCACGCTTCTCTAAAAGCTATGCTTAGTCACCATTAGCACCTGCACACATGCTTAATAACACGATTAAATATACATGTGCTTTGTCATATATCACCAAAACCCACTTAGGGGCCTAGATATCTTTCAATCTCCCCCTTTTTGGTGATTGATGACAACCCACATGTAACTCATTTGATAACCATAAAAATGTAATCTTAAGCATGCAAAGAGCTCCCCCTAAATGTATGCCATGAATTTGAATTTCAAATTGACTTCTCTAAAGTCAAGATTGGCATTTTTAGAAAAAGATATGAAAACTCTTTATACATTCTACAGTGGGGTGAGCATGTGTGTGTGTGCTGAAAAATGTGTGATGCAAATGTCATGTCATATAATCAGGAAACACTAGTGTTTGATCAAGATAACCCGGAGACTCCGGGTTCCGATCCGGAGACTCCGGACCAGTCCGGAGTATCCGGAGGAATATCCGGAGTATCCGGACCATCAGGACAGAACACAGAAAAATAACATTGCATCATAATCAAATTAAGATCACACTATCAGCTCATCCTTAAAAATAAGCTGCAAACTAGTAGACCACAGAGTAGCACACATTACAAAGTTCCCCACACCACATAGTCCTTACATGAGAATTGTTCAAAAGAAACGCATAAAGTTGATACAAAGCCCAAATGAGTACATGAGTACAACATAAATGGTATTTTCACTCCCCCTTTGTCATCAAGGGCCAAAAAGGAGATGAAAACAGGCAAGAAAAGCTTCTACTCATCATCATCTCGGGCATCCTCATCGGAGGTATCCTCATCTTCATCCGAATCGGGGATCTCGCGGTAGTTTGGAGGTGCTTCTTCCTCGGTCTCTTCCTCTTCATCAAAAATCTCTTGGCCACGAGGAGGAGAGCGACGGGATCGTGTAGGGGCACGAGTGCGCTGACGTGGGCGAGGAAGAGGAGCATGAGCAGCAGCAGTGGCGGCCTCATCCGCAGCATCCCATTCGGCAAATGGGTCATCAAACTCGGGCAACTCATGATATGGATCCGCCGGAAGCCCCAAGTGACTCTTAATCTCAATAATGTCACGGCGGTTTTCATTAATCTCGTGAGTTGCAGTCTTGCACATGCAGAAAATGCTCTTAAGAGCTCTCTTGATGAATGAATCATGATGACCACGACGAGAGGAAGATGGACCCGCATAAGATGGAGCTGGATCAAACCTTGGGTTCCTTGTTGCACCGGCATGAAGAGGAGGGGCATGTGGTGCATCACCGGATCGAGGACGAAGATGTAGGGCAGCGTGTTTGCAATCCTTGGGAAAGGTGACCTTGGTGACCCTCTCAATCATATATATAATGTAAGGAGCAGATGGTAGAAACTTTTGGGGATCATTCATCGTCCTCCTTAACTCATTCCAAATGAAATCCATAATGGAGAAAGGTCGCCCACCTGGCATGACACGGGCAAGAAGATTGCAAGCAAAGTACCTAAGAGCAGTGGCATCACCATCCTTAGCATCAATGGTGGCACGAAAGAATTGGTTCATGGTGTAGTAGAATGGTTGAAGAGTGCTTGCATTGCCGGCTTCCGCTAGAATAAGGTTGTAGAAAATAGCCGGTAATTGACTTGGCTTTAACTGATGTTCCACATGAATGGGATCCCTCTTCTCATCCTCTGAGCCAAGTCCAAGGAGTCTAGAGAATGTCATGTAGTCAACTCCATATTTCACTCCCTCGGTAGTCCAAAAGAAGGCAATTTGCCTTGCGTCATAATATAGAGAGGAGTGAAACTGAGCAAGAATCTCCTCATTCCAATCATACCGAAAACCCATGATGTCATAAAGACCGAATTCCTTGCACTTGGCAATAGCTTGATTAAAGAATGGATCATTCATCCTCTCAAAATAATCCCAATCAACATACTTGCAAGGAACAATGGGAGCTTTGCCCTTGCGCATGACAACGGAGGAGTAGAAATCTTGATGCAGCTGACACCAAAATCTCCTTTCCAAATTTTCAGCCTTCTCATACTTGTAAACATCCTCCTTGCGTGCATCCGTAAGAGCCACAGTCTGCTTGAAATAGTTCCGTCCCATTGAAACAGTGAACTCGGTGAGAATTTGAGGACGGTGAAGCTTTGGGCACCTTGGATATGTACGTTGATCTTGTGGATATTCAACTTGAAGACGAGGAGGAGTGCGAGGGCAGATTTCCCAAGCAATTCCCCGTCTCGATGGATTAGCCCGAGAAGGAGGAGGCGCTGCCATACTCGGCATCATGTAAGGAGCTTGACGAGGTGGACGGGCTTGTGAGCTGCTTCCTGCAGGCTCTTTGCCCGGACGGTGGCGAGGACGAAGTTCTCTTGGAGGAGGACTAGGAGGTGAAACTTCCTCCTCTTGGATTCGGGGATCGTGACGGCGTTTTTGCCGTCTCTGGCCGGAAGAAGCAGGTGCACGCTCACGTCCCATAGCCTGGATATAGGATATATCGATTAGGAACAGCTAGACGAAATAGGAATGAGACAGATAGGCTGAAACTCTAGAATCCGGAGAGTCCGGATATATGTCCGGATACTCCGGACAGTCCGGAGTATCCGGACAGCAAATCCGGAGTCTCCGGGCATCGACATGGAAACCCTACTTTCATGCAATCTAGAGATTTGCCCATGGGATTTGAATGAAATTTGGGGCACAAGCTGCTGCACATGAGGGAAGATAATGCCCCAAAGGATATCTAGTTTTGACCACTACATTGAGAGATCGGGCGATTTGAAGTTTGAATACCTTAATGAAGAGGAAAGCGCGGGAAACTTCAAATCCAAAGCGTTCCCCGGAGATTCCGGACGAGATGAAGCACCCCCTTCAACGATTCGCAAATCTTACGGGAAAATATGGTGGAAATCACCCCTTGGGCGAGTGGGAGGCAGGAAGAGGAGGTGAGGCGCGGTGAAGGTGAGAAATAAGAGATAGAACCGTTTTGACCGACCCCCCCCCCCCCCCGCGGTATATATGAGAAGGTTTTACCATCCGGAGTATCCGGACGAATGTCCGGAGTATCCGGATATCCGGAGTATCCGGACTTATGTCCGGAGTATCCGGCTCCCCCTAAAACTGTGAAGGATTCAAAAGAGAATAAGATTGAGTTTTGATAGAGGAGATCTAGTGATGTGAGAGGCTTACTTAACTTGAGACTAGCCAGCAATCAACAATGGAAACAATAGTCTCAAGCAAGTAAGAAGAGATTCAAATTACTTTTAAAATCACACTCCTACTAATTCTAGTAGATTTTTCAAAATAGTTTCTTCTACAGCACTCAAACATGTGCATGATCTCAAACTAAGTTACGAGAATCCAAAATATTTAGCTCACTCCTCAAGGTACAAAACCTTTGCTCATCAAGTGGTTTAGTGAAGATATCGGCTAATTGTTTATCGGTGTTCACATGACTTAAAACGATATCTCCTTTGGCTTCATGGTCTCTCAAGAAATGGTGCCTTATGTCAATATGTTTGGTTCTTGAGTGGTTAACGGGGTTGTTAGCTAGCTTGATTGCACTCTCGTTGTCACACAAGAGTGGAATCTTGCTAAACTTACAACCAAAGTCTCTCAAGGTGGATTTCATCCAAAGTAATTGTGCACAACAAGCACCTGCAGCAACATATTCGGCTTCGGCAGTGGATAAGGCGACGGAATTTTATTTCTTGGAACTCCAAGACACAAGGGACCGGCCAAGAAACTGACACATCCCCGATGTACTCTTCCTATCTACCTTGCAACCGGCATAATCCGAATCGGAGTAGCCAAGTAGATTGAAAGTGGAGCCCTTGGGATACCACAAGCCAAGGTACGGAGTGAAAACTAAATATCTTAGAATTCTCTTAACAGCCATAAGATGGCATTCCTTAGGATTAGCTTGAAATCTTGCACACATGCACACACTAAGCATGATATCGGGCCTAGATGCACAAAGGTAAAGAAGGGATCCAATCATGGAGCGATATACCTTTTGATCTACGGCTTTGCCATCCTCATTTAGATCGAGATGTCCATTAGTCGGCATGGGTGTCTTGATGGGCTTGGCATTCTCCATGTCAAACTTCTTCAACATATCTTTGGTATACTTGGTTTGACAAATAAAGGTTCCTTCGTTGAGTTGCTTGATTTGAAAGCCAAGAAAGAATGTCAACTCTCCCATCATGGACATCTCGAATCTCTTCGTCATGATCCTACTAAAATCCTCGCACCAAGATTGATTAGTAGAACCAAATATAATGTCATCGACATATATTTGGCACACAAAAATTTCTTTGTCAACTTTGCGAGTGAAAAGAGTAGGATCGGCTTTGCCTATCTCAAAGCCTTTCCTTAAGAGAAAGAACTTAAGGCATTCATACCATGCTCTAGGAGCTTGCTTAAGCCCGTAGAGCGCCTTATGGAGCTTGTAGACGTGATTGGGCAGCTTGGGATCTTCAAAGCCCGGTGGTTGCTCAACATATACCAATTCGGAGATTGGTCCATTAAGAAAAGCACTCTTCACATCCATTTGGTATAGCTTGAAATCATGGTGAGTTGCAAAGGCAAGCAAGATACGAATTGACTCAAGCCTAGCTACGGGTGCATAAGTCTCACCAAAATCCAAACCTTCGATTTGAGTGAAGCCTTGAGCAACCAACCTTGCCTTGTTTCTTGTTACCACACCGTGTTCATCTTGTTTGTTTCGAAAGACCCACTTTGTTCCAATGACATTTTGCTTGGGTCTTTCTACCAAGGACCAGACTTCATTCCGTGTGAAGTTGTTCAACTCTTCTTGCATGGATATCACCCAATCCGGATCATCCAGAGCTTCTTCAACCTTAAGTGGTTCCAAAGAAGAAACAAACGAGTAATGTTCACAAAAGGTTGCTAAACGAGAACGAGTAGTTACCCCTTTGTTTATGCTTCCAAGAATGTTATCCACGGGATGATCCTTTTGAATAATTTGATGAATCCTTGGATGAGGAACTTGAGCTTCATGTTGTATAGGCTCGACTTCTTGTTCAGCCTGAGGTTGATCTTGATGTGGAGATGATGGTCGATCTTCTGTAACCCGGATACTCCGGACCTGTGTCCGGATACTCCGGACCGGTGATCCGGAGTCTCCGGATTTGTACCCGGAGTTTCCGGGTTGCGCTGCGGAAGTTGATGTAGATGACCCTTTGAACATCAACACATCATCATCGTCTTGATCCTCTTGTTCTTGTGGCTTTATTTCTCCAGTGGCTAGCTTCTTGATCGCCTTGTTTGGTGATTCTTCCATGCCTACAACATCATCAACTTGCTCTTCTTGAGAGCCATTAGATTCATCAAATGTCACGTCACACGCAACTTCAACACAACCGGAGGTTTTGTTGAAGACACGATATCCATGAGCATTTGAGGCATAACCAAGAAGAAAACCTTCATCAACTTTAGATGCAAATTTAGAGTTCTTGGGCTTCTTGTTGAGAATGAAGCACTTACTTCCAAAAACTCTAAAGTATGACACATTAGGCTTTTTACCAAGTAGAAGTTCGTAGGCCGTCTTGTTTCAGATCTTGTGAAGATAAAGACGGTTGATAGCGTGACATGCCGTGTTGATTGCTTCCGCCCAAAATTGATCCGAGACCTTGTATTCGTCAAGCATTGTTCTTGCGGCTTCAATGAGTGTTCTATTTTTCCTTTCAACAATTCCATTTTGTTGTGGAGTGTATGGAACGGAGAACTCATGCCCAATGCCCTCTTCTTCTAAAAATTCTTCAATGTTGGTGTTCTTGAATTCGGTGCCATTGTCACTTCTCACTTTCTTGATCTTGGTCTCGAATTCATTTTGAGCTCTTTTTGCAAATTTCTTGAATGTCTCTTGCACTACACTTTTGTCATGCAAAAAGAATACCCAAGTGAAACGAGAATAATCATCAACAATGACAAGTCCATATTTGTTACCACCAATGCTTATATAAGCCACCGGACCAAAGAGATCCATGTGTAGTAGTTCAAATGGCTTGACGGTGGTGATGATGCTCTTTGACGGATGAGGAACACCAACTTGCTTTCCGGCTTGACAAGCACTACAAATACGATCTTTTTCAAAAGAAACATTTGTTAGTCCTAGAATGTGATCCCCCTTTAGGAGCTTGTTGAGATTTCTCATCCCAACATGAGCTAGTCGGCGATGCCATAACCAACCCAAGCTAGACTTTGCCACCAAGCTTGTGTCAAGTTGAGCCTTTTCTTGTGAAAAATTCACTAGATAAAGCTTTCCCTTGAGTACACCCTTGAAGGCAACGGAGCCATCGCTTCTCCTAATGACGGTCACACCTTCGTTAGTGAATAAACAATTGAAACCCGATGCACAAAGTTGTGATATGGATAACAAATTATACCCAAGAGATTCGACTAATAGAACTTTTGAAAGAGAGAATTTTGAGTTTAGATCAATGTTACCGGTACCAAGCACCTTTCCCTTTTGATTACCGGCAAAAGTAATGTAATGATCATCATTTGATTCTTTCAAACTCTCAAATATGCTTCCTTCTCCGGTCATATGATTTGTGCATCCGCTATCAATCACCCATGTTGATCCACCGGAGAAGTATTCCTACAAAACAAGATTATTCCTTTCTTTTAGGTACCCAACAATACTTGGGTCCTTGAGTGTTAGTCAAAAGCACTTTGGGTACCCACACATGGCTTTTCACCTTAGTGTTCCATGAGCGGTGACCCACAAATCTAGCAACCACTTTACCATGGTGGTTCCTAGTTAAAACATAATCCGCATAAAATGACATTTGAGATAAGGTTTTTGGTGTCTTGGGCATTTGAAATTTGTCTTGCTTCAAAGATGATGCAACAATTTTGGCACCTTCATCACATGTTGTGCCTCTCTTGACAAACTTAATTTGACTTAACCCTTGCTTCTCACTACTTCTCCTATGGATGGGAGTTGTCATGTTCACTAGGCCTCCTCTTGCCCCCAAGGCGGCCTTCTTGTTATTCTTGACATAAGGAATGGTTTGAGAAGTGCCATCTTCATTCTTTCCTAATCCCTTACCTTTCTCAAAACCATATTTACTTAAGTATCTTGAACCAAATCCCTTGGTATGCTTCTCAAACTCACCTACCCTCGGTGAGGGATTTGTCTTGAGTACTCTCTTGTGAGATATTTTCTCTTCTTGCACCAATTGAGTGAGTCTACTAATCTCTTTCCTCATGGCTTGCACTTCGGCATGGTTAGTCACACACGTTTGAATATCAACATTAAAGCATCGTGCACAACCATTACTAGTTGAAGGACTAGATGACTTTGATGTCTTACAAGTGTTAGAGGAACTTACTAGGAGAGTGCTAACTTTAACTTCAAGTGCCGTGTTCATGGCTTGCAAGCTTGTTAAGCTTTCTTGAAGTTTATCATTGTCTCTCTTTAATCTAGCATGAGTGTCTTCAACTAAAAGAAGTTCTTTAGTTAAGTCATCCACTTTCCTCTTTTTACTAGTAAATGACTCTTCTACCTCAAGAAGCATGTTATCCTTAGCTTTTAGAGATTCTCCAAGCCTCTTGTTTTCCTTCCTTTCATAGGTAAGGTTCTTTTCAAGAGTCTCGGATTTTTCTCTTTCAAGCCTAAACAATTCCTCTTGCGATTCAAGAGTCTCATCTAGATCATCTAGTTTCATTATTAATTTCATTATTCTAGTTGCCGCACTCTTGCCATATTGTTTAATAAGACTAGCAACTTCATCATCATCATCTATTTCATCATCCGATGAGCTTGGAGATATTACCTTTGAGTTCTTTGCCATCAAGCACATAATTTGGTCTTGATCTTCATCATCGGTGAGATCTTCAAACAAGCTTGGTTGATGTGAAGATAAAGTCTTGAATGCCATGGTTGCAATGTCTTCATTGTCGGAGTTGCTTTCTTCATTTGAATCCCATTCTTGACCAAGATGAGCTTCACCAACATGCCTTTTATATCTTGGCTTATCCCTCTTGGATGAACTCTCCTTGGCATTCTTGTTCTTTTTCTTTTCTTCCGGACAATCCGCAATGAAATGCCCAATTTTCTTGCAACCGAAGCATGGCTTGCTTGATCTTCTTCTTGATTCATTCTTGTTCTTGCCAAAGTTTCGAAAGTTGCCCTTCCTTAGAACTCTTCTAAAGTTCTTGATGAAAAAGGCCATTTGCTCATCATCAAGCTCATCATCTTCACTATCACTAGAGTCATCAATCTTTGATGGTTGGGATGCTTTCTCCTTGCCTTTCAACTTAGCTTGAAGAGCCAACCCATTATTCTTTGCAGCTTGCTCTTGTAGATCGGCTAAATCTTGATTTATTTTGACTCTCTTTAATTGATCATGATGAGCCTCAATTCTCCCAAGAACATTCTCGGCGGTGAAGTGCTTGAAACCTCTTTCCGCTCTTATCAAACTAGGTAATGTGACATCCCTAGCCATGTAGACGGTTAAGAGCTTATCCACTATCTCACGATCACCCCATTTGTCTCCACCAAGAGATTTGATTTGATTGGTGATCCTTTTCATACGGTTATACATCTCCTTAACGGTTCATCTTTCTTCATGGAGAATAGACTTAGTTTCATCTTCCAAAGTCTTGATTCTTGATTCTCGGACTTTTCTTGATCCTTGATGATTTACTTGGAGAGTGTCCCAAGCATCCTTGGCGGTGGAGCAATCTTCCATTTTGTCAAACTCTTCCGGACTCACGGAAGTGTGAAGAATGTTCAAAGCTTGATAATTTCTTTGTAAGACATATGCTTGAACGGGTGTTGTGGCTTCTCCATCTTCCGGGATCTCACACCCTACTTCAATAATTTTCCATAGATCCTTATGAATTGCACTCAAATAACCAAACATCTTGGTCTTCCATTGATTATACCCCGTTCCATCAAATAAGGGGGCTTTCCCATGTGAATTGAAGCACTATGATCACTCGGAATTTGAAATGTATAGTCATGACCAACTTGGTGATAGTTGGCTCTTTTCTTCACCTTTGAAGAGCTTGAAGATCTTCTCTTATAGTCGTTGTCCGAGTCATCACTTGACTCTATCATAATCTTGATGCTTGATTTCTCTTTCTTTCTTTGCGATTTCTTCTTCTTTCTCCAAGCCTTCCATTCTTGAAATGACATCTCATCGTCGGTTGTTTCCAAATTTTCTTCCTCTTCTTGTAACCTGTTCTTTTTCTTATCCTCTGATCTTTCAGATGACTTCTCCCTCTGAACTTCAACCATTGGATCGGCTTGACCCTTGGATGAAGCGTCACTCGACATCTTGACTCTCCAAGCGGTTAAGCTTCAAATATGGAGAACCTCGCTCTGATACCAATTGAAAGGACCTCAAGATGCCTAGAGGGGGGTGAATAGGCTAATCTGCAACTTAAAACACTTTCAACACGGTTAGCAATACAGGAATCCGGATACTCCGGATATATGTCCGGATACTCCGATATAGAGTCCGGAGTTTCCGGATATAGTGTCCGGACTATCCGGGTATGAAAAACGTGCTACTAATCACTGTTGAAGAAGCTATAAATTGGATCAGGTAAATTTAGATGAACTAGGGGTACCTCTGAAGTGTTTCTCACCAGTTTTCTTTCTCGTGAGACTTGTACAAAATAGATCGCCTCAAACCCTAAAAGGTTAGTCTCACAAGCAAATAATCAAGAGTATGAGGTAGAAATATGAGATTGACACAGAATTTGTTTCCCGAAGTTCACTCCCAAAGGAGCTACGTCTCCGTTGAGGAAGAATTCAAGAGACGGTGCTCAAGAACTCCTATGCTCCTCTCCCAAGGGTGAGACCAACGCTCAAACCTAGGGTCACTTACTATGAATTCCTCGGAGAGGAATGAGGATTACAAACCAGCTGTGATGCTCACAAACAATCACGCAATCACAAGCGACGCCTAGCCGTCTAGGAGCTTGAAGCTCCAAGAGTAATAAACTTAGAATCCACGGGCTAGACTTGGATTGATGTGCTCAAGAGATGAAATCAAAGCTTACTTGCACAATCTTAGCTCTTGCAACAATCTCACTTCAAACCCCAACGAAAATCACTCAAGAATGAGGCAAATGGGGAGTGAGAGGGCTCTCTTTAGGCTTTCTGCAGGTCTGGTCGAAAATGAGCAAGAGAGAGAGAGTGAGAGGGGGTATGGAGGTATTTATACCCCCTCTGCCAGAAACTAGCCGTTGGGAGAGCGGTACCCGGAAACTCCGGGTATATGTCCGGATACTCCGGAAATAGAGGTCCGGAGACTCCGGACCAAACTTGTTTTGCAGACCGGTAACAGTAACCCGGATACTCCGGACCTTCTGTCCGGACATTCCGGACTAGTACCCGGACACTCCGGGTTTGTCACAGAATTTCACATTTAAGTCCCTTTTTGAGTGTTGAGATGGTTTCTTATGATTTTTGTGGGTTCTCTTGAGCACAACTACCATGTCTACACTAGTGGATCACAGTTCCCCTTGATAGTACGGCGTTCCTATACTCAATTTCAAAAATAAAATCTAGTCTTTAAGAACACTTGAGGACGCCGCTTTTCATATCCTTTTTGAGGGTTCACGCTTCTCTAAAAGCTATGCTTAGTCACCATTAGCACCTGCACACATGCTTAATAACACGATTAAATATACATGTGCTTTGTCATATATCACCAAAACCCACTTAGGGGCCTAGATATCTTTCAACAAGCATGGTAGTGCTAATTATTTAATAATCTTTTATACTATTCAGTATCGGAGTACTGCTATTAGTTTATTAGCCTTCCAGTTCGTACTAGTCTGTCAAGGATTAGAAGATTAGATGTATATCTTTCTACTAGCTTAATGTTCTTTTTATTTTACAAAAAACAGTAGCATGATAGTTGCATGTTTATAGCAGGAACTAAATCAAATAATGCCGTGTAACCTTATTGATTCTATTTTTTGTGTGATATACGTCTTGAGCAGGGGAGTGGATTTGCACCCACCTAGTGGTTTCGTAAATCTTCTGAACAAGAATGCATCAAACCCCACTCAAGATGTGAACAATGGGAGTTCATCACAGCCAATCAACATATGTGATGACACAGATTACAGTAGTAGGACTGATGCCATGATGTGATGAATTGATGATTATGCTGGTGCTGTTTGAAGGTATATTTAGTGAAGCCAATATATTGTTATCTATATCATTTTGCTTATTTTTGATCAGTGAGATCTTTTGATTTGCAGTGATGCTCTTCGAAATTGGATGAATAATAGGTCTTTGTTCCTTGCTGTTGAAGATTGTACTATGGCAGGCACTACTATTGTCGTCTCTTAATTAATCGTTTGTTAATCGTTTGTTAGCTTGAGAACTTTTTTAGTAATATTGTCGCTAAATTTTATTTTGTAAGACTTTTCTGGTATTTATTATTGGTGTCATGGTAAAGATGCCAATAGGTTATGTTTGGACCGTTTGTTTCCATGAGACTGAAACGGAAATGAATTTGCTTCTTAATATTTATGTGTTTGGCATAATCGATGGTTACTAGATGGACCATGTGTTGTTTTTGTTCATATATATGCTGTTTGAAAAATGGCCACAAAAACTACGATCATACAGGATCATGTATGCTTGTAAGCATTAATTGTATGATCTTTTAATACTGTTGCTACATTTAGTCAGCTAATAGGTAGCTTGCTGTATGAGCTAGCTGTAGTGCAAGCTGATAATGACATGGCCATTTGTTATATCCAGCAGCTGGCTCTACTATTGTTCTTGCTCTAAAGCAGCACGCCGGCCGTGAGTGAAAGGTGACTGGGCAATTTTGGGCAGCGGACTGCAGACCATGCCGCCCGGCGCCCGTGGCCCAGGCGCCGTACCCCAACTCCCTGGTCAGAGCCCACACGAATCTTCCCGTCCCGGCTCCAGGGCGGCGCTGCTCTCTCTCGAGCGCCGTAATCAGTTGCCGACACGCGGGTTATTGGCCAGCCAGCCGGCGAGGAGACCCCACGCACGGCGGCGGCCACGGTCCACGCCGTCCCCACGGCCGAACCAACCGGGCGAGCCGGCCCACCCGACCCCGTCGCTGCCACCGCCACCGCCTATCCATCGCTTTCCGCGGGCGGGCGCGCCTCGCACGGCAGGTCCCTCCCCCCGTGTCCGCCCGTCGCCCGTCGCGTCCGCCGCGCCGGCCACGTCGCCAATCCCCGCGCGGCACCGCAACGTTGCGCCCCGGTCGACGTCAGGCGGCCAGCGCCGCCGTCCTGGGTGCCCGCTGCCTCCTCATCCTTTGCCGCCACCGCCGGCAGGTGACACGAGGGCCACTCCCGAGGGGGCCGGGGCGTGCGAGGAGGTGCTATAGCCGGCTCGCGCAAATCATTGCTGCTTCTTTCAGCCAAACATATATGACCCAGTATGCAATTGAGACCATGCAAGGTTCACTCCAGAGCATCGCGCAAAGCCTACTTTGGAACACGACCCTTTTTCCTATTTCATTCAAGAGAAAGTTATTCATAATTTGAAAAATTCCGCGAAATTCCAACATTCCAAATAGACCTCCGATCACAACACGTGTCGATTTCCAAATTCAAACAGCACTTACATTTCAAGAGCAAATTAATTCATAATTTCGTGCAAAATTCCGACATTCCAAACAGGCCCGAGATTCGATAGCACCACACCACGCCTTGGTTTCCAAACTCACGGCACTTCCGTTTCAAGAGCAAGCTACTCATAGATTGAAACTTTCCCGCGAAATTCCAACGTTCCAAACAGGCGAATTCGGATCACGATGCGTGGTGGTTCCAAATTCAAATGATACTTCCACTTCAAGATCAAACTATTCGTAACTAAGAGTTTCAAGCGAAATTCCAACGTTCCAAACAAGCCTGAGATTCGTTGCGGTCACAACACTTGTCGGTTTCCAAATTCAAATGGTACTTTCACTTCAAGAGCAACTTATTCCAAGTTTGAATTTTTCCCACGATATTCCAACGTTCCAAATAGGCCCGGGATTCGGATCACAACACCTGTTGGTTTCCAAATTCAAATGGCACCATGAAATCAGAAAACACGAAGCATGCAAAAGATTCATGAAGCTCTTGTCGATCTTGCCTGCCGGGTATCTTTTTTTCTTCTTTGCACACATCTTTATGTGAAGAGGAGAGGTACATAGCCGTCCTTGCTTAGCTACATGCCCGCACACACTGACACGCACCCACGCACCCGTCTGCGTCTCCTGCCCCTGCTCGAGCCGTCGACGTCGACGTCGCCGCCGGTCCAAACGGCACAGCTCGCACACGACCCTAGGCTTCCTCCTACTACGGCTTCCCGCCCTGACGGCGACGTCGCGGCTCCATTATTGGCTACCTCCGAGCTCATCCCCATTCCACCGAACACCTTGCGTTGCGTCCGCCACGCCCATCCGTTTGGCCTGGCGCCACGCTATCTGGTTGCTTGCTTACTGCTACTACTGGCTGGCTAGCTAGCTAGCTACTCATCGGTGAGTAGTTGTTGCCTAAAGGACTAGAGACTAGTAGATGATGGAGGAGGAGGAAGGGAAGACAAAATCAGCGCGCTTCACTCGTCGTCGGAGGTGTCCGGGGTCGGCTCCCGGTTGAGGTCGGGGTTCTTGGCGCGGCGGCGGTGAGACGACAGCGGCGGGGGCGGGGGAGCGCCGCCACCGACGCCGCAGTGGAGCGCGTCGACGCGTGCGCCGACCTCGGCCGCCTTCTTGCGGATGGCGGCGGCGGTGAGCCCCGCGCCGCCGTTCTTCTGGCCCTCGGGGCGCTCGGCCACCGCGGCTCCGTCGAGCTGGTCGGGGAAGTTGAGCCGCGCGGAGCGGCCGCGGAGGTAGAACACCGCGGTGTCGTAGGCCCGCGCCGCCGCGACGGCGGTGGAGTAGGACCCGAGCCAGATCCGCGACCGCTTGTTGGGCTCCCGGATCTCCGCTACCCACTTGCCCCACTTCCGCATCCGCACGCCGCGGTACTGCCTCCCTCCTCCTCCGACCCCGCCGCGCGCGTTCGCTCCCACCGCGGCGGCCCCCACGCCGCCAGCGCCCGCCAGCGCCGCGGGCGGCGCCGCAGCGGGCGCGGCCGGCGGGTAGAACGCGGTGGCGTCCCTCTCCATCCCCCGATACGGCGGCAGCAGCTCGCAGTGGCTGCGGCGGCGGCGGCGGGGTAGCGTGGCGTGGCGTGGGGCGCGCTTGCTGCTGCTGCTGCTGCTACTGGTCTCCCTCCCTCTCTCCCCTCTGACTTGCCCCCCTCCCTCCCTCTCTCTTCTCCTGCGCCTATGAGCGGTGGGGTCTATAAATAGGAGGGAATTAGGCCTGCGGCCAGGTGGGGATTAGCGTGGGGCGCGCGAGTTGGTGGGCGGGCTATTAGGGCGTGCCTGCCTGGGATCTTTCGCGTGGGGCGCGAGTCGGTGCGCGCGCCTGTGCGCGTGTGGCGCGGTGTGTGGCGACCCGGCGACAGGGACGGCCGGCGCTTGTGGTGACCGCGACCATGAGCTTATCGCCAGGGAGATTACCGGAGTAAACTAGTCGCTCGTTAGGTTTCGGTGTGACGGGTGCGGCCATTAGTGCGCCCGAAATAATTGGTGGTCGGCGCGCACTGATGCGCGCTCTCTCTCTGAGTGAACCAGTTCTCACCGTCGCGTATGATTTCTCCGTGTACTTGTGTGTCCGCTGATGTAACGTAGATGCCCGTGCGTTGATGTGAACCGGCCTGGTGCCCCCGGCTGGCGAGACGCACGCCCAGTTCTGAACGCCGCAAAAAGGCTACGACGGCGGCGGCTGCAGCCCCTCCGGCGACGGCGGCAGCGCGAGTAACGCGGCGCAGCCAGCTTACGTTACGTGCACCGAATCTGGCATGCCGCCAGCCCGCAGCAGGTCCCGGACTGGGGGGCTCCTCGCCTAGAGCAAGCGACGCGGTCGATCGCCCACCCCACCCGCGACCGCGACCGTCTCGGCGCCGCCGACGGGCCGGTGCGCGCGCCGTGAACCGCCCTCGTGTCAGCACCACGTGTCGCGCCGCCAGGGGTGACATGCAGCGAACGGACGGACGGGCGGTATGGACCGGGATCAGGTGCGGCGAGCCGGAACGGTGCAGGCGTGCAGCGGCGACCGACGGGGACGGGACAGGTAGCGCGCGCCGGCATGCGCGGGCGGCCAGGCGGCCACGTGGCGGCCGGCGACGCGGACAGCCGAGAAGTCCCCCTCCCCGGCCGCGCGGCCGGCCGGCTGGATACGGGAGCGCGCGGCCGCGAGAGCGCAGGTGGGGGTTGGGGGGGGGGGGGGTTGGGCCGGGCCGCGTGTGCCCGTGTCGCGTACGCGGGGCCCGCACCCCCGGCCCGACAAGGCGGGTGGGGGCCGACCGCGACGCCGTTGTTATCCGCTTCGGCTCGGGTTCGGTGGGGGATGCCGATGCCGCCCCGCGCGGGTGGGCCCTGCCGCCTGCCGCCGTGGCGCCGGCCCTTGGATGTCCTCCTCCTCGTCAACGCGGGCGGGGCGGCGGGCGGTTTGGGATTGTCTGGCTCTCGCGCGCGCAGTATCCTTGAGCGGCCGGAGCTGGCCGGTGGCCGGCGGGCGGCGGCGGCTGGGGTAATTGCTCTGCCGCAGCCTGCACCGCTTGGCTAGTGCAGGTGCAGTGTCCAGTGTCCTGCTCGGGACATGCTGCGACTGCGAGCGTAACAACGAAGAGGCAGGAGAGGATGCGTCGCGTGACTGGGGGTTGTCAGTGTGACGTGTCGGGCCACCGAAGGCGATGCACCGGTTTGGGTTGGCCGCTTGCTACTGGGGTCTCGTGTCGGCGAACGGCGCTGCTTCCTGACGGTTCCCTTCGCCCAGGTCGCATCAGGAGTTCGGTGGCAGCGTGGACAGCGGACGGAGGAACCACGTTCGTGGCTGGTGTGTCTAGCACGGTAGTACTACTACTGTAGTAGCAGGTGATCTTTTACTTTCTCGCGTTTACCCAGGGTCAGGGAGTCTGACGGGTGGGCCAGCCGGACAGGGAAGGGCGACGGGCGTTGCCTTCCCGTACAGAGTTGCTGCTGCAGAGGGTCGACTCTCCTCAGCTAATCCTAACGATACGCGCGTAAGCACAGCCAGGCACTTCTTATGTTTTCGTCTGGTTTTTCACTGAACTTTGTTCCCCAGGAGTGAGAATCCTCAAGCTGAACTTCATGGGCTCGATTGTTCTTCACGGTAGGACCATCCCCAATCAGCAGCCACTCAAAACCGTTGTTCACTCCTCGAAGTCAACTGCAGGACAATCCTGTGGCTGGAAAGTTCGAGCCCTGAGTGATTTAGATCATGTTTGTTTCCCACCTAAACTAGATAATCTAGCTTATAATCTATAATATGAAACAAACATACTTTAAATTAGAGATTATAGTTAGATTATTCCAATTTATAAGTTAGATTATCTAGCTTATAATCTATAATATAAAAGAAACATACTTTAGATTAGAGATTATAGTTAGATTATTCCAACTTATAAGTTAGATTATCATAATCCAATAAGCTACTCTTCTCTAGCTTATAGATTATAATCCAGTATATAATTTTGGGTGGTTGTTTCCACTTAAGATTATATAGTCTAGCTTAAAATCTAAAATAATAATCTCACAAGAAAACAAACACTCCAACTTAACTTAGGGCCTGTTTGTTTGGGCTTATAGATTATACTATCCAGCTTATTTGGTAGCTTATATAATCTAGCTTATTTTTTCTGGATTAAATAAGCTGAGTCTTGCTGTTTGTTTGCCTAGCTTATTTGGGCCCAGCTTATTTGTCCTAGACGTGTAAAGACAACAATGCCCTTTGATACTAGACTTATTCATTTGCTTACTATTTTCACAACATTAGTAGTTTTGAAGGTCAGGGAGAGAGGGGCGCGTGGGGAGGGGAGGAGGGAGCAAGCCAGAGAGAGGGGCGCGTGGGGAGCCAGCCAGGGAGAGGGGCACGTGGGGAGGGGAGGAGGGAGTGGGCTGGTGGGACCCAATGGCAATTGCGGGTAATTTGCTCCTCTTTGCCATGGGTAGTGGGTCTTTTGGGTAGAAATAAGTTAAAATAAGCTCCACTTGACTAGCTTATGAGATTGTGGTGTTTTTGACTCTAGATTATATAATCTGAGCAAATAAGCTGTCTGTTTGTTTCCTTTACAGATTATTTAAGTTGGTTTGTATAATCTTCAGTTTATTTAAGCTCAAACAAACATGCCCTTATTTATTAGATTGTATAATCTACACCTCCTAAATTATAATAATCCATAAGCGGCTAAAATCATACTTATTTCAGATTATATAATCCATCACATATAAACTAGATTATATAATCTTGCTGGTAAACAAACAGGACCTCATTCAGATTCGATCTCCAATTCAGGCACCCCTGTATCACGGTGCTATCCCAAAGTTGCAGCCTGAATACCAGGAATGGCTAATCTTATTCCGATCTGGATGTTTGCAACCTTTGCGAAAGTCCCTTACTTCATAAACGCAAAGAATGCAGTAGGAACAAATCCCGTTAGCGGGACTTCGTAGCCTGACGAAATGCGTCTCGTGTACAACTTTTAACATCACGAGACAGTACAGGGTATAATGTCAATACACTAGAATATTTTGTAGCTGGAGTACCTTTTGGAAAACAGGGCTCCTGCCACTGCTTGTGCTTGCATTGAAAGTCAAAGTCTTACAGAAAGAAGTGGATATAACAACAAGGCGCAGCCAACTGGTTTGCTGCCAATTGCTCTTCAGTACTCGGCAGGCGAAAAAATTGATTGGGGGAAGAAAGGCTTGCGAAGAGATGAGCAGATAGCATGGACTGCAGTTTGGGTTTTCAGATTCCTGCCCTATTCTTCTGCAAGTGAGGAAATATTTCTCGAGCTGACGATCTACATGTTTGGATCCGCCGCCGGACTAAAGTTTAGCCCCGTCATATTTGGATACCCATTAGGAATATTAAATATAGCCTAATTACAAAACCAATTGTGGAAATGGAGGCTAATTCACGAGACCAATCTATTAAATCTAATTAATCCATCATTAGCATATATCTACTGTAGGACAACATGGTCAAATCATGGACTAATTAGGCTTAATGGTTTCGTCTTATGAATTAGCTTCTATTTATACAATCGGTTTTATAATTAGACTATATTTAATACTTCTAATTGGTGTCCAAACATACAACGTGGCGGAGACTAAAGTTCATTCCCCCTCGTCCAAACAGGCCTATACGTTAAGAATTACTGCAGCCTCTAAACATTACAGAAGCTCCATGATACAGTTTTTTTTTTGAAAAAAAAACATGGGACCTCAAGTTAGCAGTTACATGCTCCCATATAACAGGAGCATCAGACCTTTTGTTCATTACTCCCATATAACATAGAAGGGAAGCGACTCTTGTCTCATCTCCACTGTTTACATTCTGACACAGCTGCACCTGTTCTCACAATCACATGATCAGTTTCTACAATAAAACAGAGAAAAGGTGTTCATCTTTCAAAAGGTTTGGTGGAGAGAAATGAACTTATATACGCCCTCCAACTTCCATACCCTTTTGGCCAGAAGAAAATAATTGAGCACACTTCCAGGCAATCTCCATGAATGAAGCATGGGCTTCAACTGCCAAAATTGACAAAAACCAGGAAGATAATGTTTTTTTCTAGAATAACTGACTGGAGAAATGCAGAGCACGAATGATGCTGGCATGATAATCATGACGATAAGCACCTATGAATTAGGAGCATGTGCAACTATGCTTATAGAGGCGAGAAGTAATGAGAAGAAAGTCCGGTGAAAGCCCCAGGCTCTTGAAAGCACTGAAGTGCCATCAGAACGGAAACCACCTGAACAGGGTTTGCAAACAACTGCGATAGCCCTCTCTTTACTGGTAAAAATTTCAAGGCTAAATTATTTGATGAAATAGTAGATCCTAGAAAAGAATAACTCTACTTTTAAATAGAATAGTAGTGAGTGAAGCAATTGCACATGGGTATGACATATGAGAAGCTAGTTCCGGAGAGTGTGCAGGAAGGCAAAACACAAGCCTGTGGTGCTGATCAGTTGGGTTGTTGTAATTCATTCTGAAACATGACTACCTGAGTGAAATGCACTGAAAAACAATAGGAACTTCCAGCTGCGTATAAGGTGGAGAAATGTCTGTTCCAATAACGTCTTGAAATTTTGATACAAGCTTTCTTCAATTCTATGGACAATGTTGCAATGGTGGATAATCACCAAAGTGAACAAATATAGTCTGCTACCATGCTCAAAAATAGAAGTTAAAAACGAAAGAGGCGAACTAATTCAATCTAGTTGCCAAATACAGGTGCCACAGAGAGCACATGGTGTGACTGAAGCAAACTGGTCCAATATTTCACGATTCGGTTAATTTTCCAGGGAATACAATCTAGTTGCTGCTAATTCTACAATAGTTTTCTAATTGCTACATGATCAATTGATCATCAGATGTACAGAAAACAAGAAATGTATCCATACACACGTGTTTACTGTTTACCTGTAAATCCCCATGTGAACCTCACAAGTAACCATCCTCTTCCTCATCGTCACTACTCCAAAACATGCTATCACCGTTCAATTCAACTCCAAATATACCATCTGTAACATCCTCATCGGCAAATGCAGATATTGTCCTAGCCCCAAGCAAAGTGGTTCTCATTCCAACAATCTCATCAACAACATCATCCAACTCACTGGTATCCCAATCCAATCTGAACTCCTCACCCCGCTGATCCTCCTGATCTTCTCCGAATTCCGGAAGTGTACAGCTCTTCAGCATCTCCTCATCAACCTCACCATTCTCGACTCGGTCCCATGGCAACCAAATGTCAGCAACCTTGCCAAGCGCGCGGCACACGTCCCCTACCACCACAGTCTTCAAGTCGGCGGCGCGTGCGTTGCGCACCGTATCGGTGAAGTCAGAGTCGTCGGAGACGAGCACCATCCAGTCGACGCCACAGGCCACAGAGTGCTTCACCTGGCGCTTGAGCGCGTGGTCCGCGGCCTGCGGCTTGTCGGAGACGGTACGGACATGGACGCCCGCGCGCCGGAGCTCGGTGGCGAGCCCGTATCCGACCTTGGGGGTGAGGAGCTCCCGTGCGGCGTCCTCGTACTTGGTGTTGCCGGTGATGAACCGCTCGCGGAACTTCTGCCGCTTCTTGCCCTTGAGAGAGCGGAGGCGGGAGAGCTTCTTGTTGCGCTCCCGCTCGTGGAGCTGTCGGAAGTGGCGGGTGAGGTCGGGGCGGGTGGGGAAACGGCGGCCGCACACGGCGCACGAGTAGGGCACGGAAGGTGCGGCAAGCCCCGCGCGCTCGGCGCGGTCCAGGGCGCGGCGGTCCCGGCGCTCGGCAGCGACCCAGGCGGGAAGGTGGGTGAAGGCGTGGCGGTTGGCGAAGGCGGAGATGGAGACGACGCGGCCGAGGAGGGAGGCGGCGGCGATGAGGGACGTGGCCGCCGGGAACGGCGGCCCGCGCGGGGGCTTGTTGTCGAGGTCCCACAGGACTACCACCGTCGGGGAACGCGCCATCCACACTCCGTCCCGCCCGCGAACCATATCGACGTCCACCGATGCTGACGGGTTCTCTGCTTCGGCCGCAGCCGACGCCACCGAGGGGCGTCGGGTGCGGAGGGAGATGTGAGGGTGGGGCTGTTGCGTGCGGTGGATCCGGAAGGGATGGAAAGGGGCGGAGTTGGGCGGGAGGTGGAGGAAGGGGAGGGCAAGCGGCATGTCGTCTCCGGCGCCGGCGCTGGCGGGGAGAGGCGCACGCGGGGAGGCGGTGCTCGGATTTCGCTGGCGAGTGAGCTGATGGATGGATAGAGAGTGAAGAGGGAAGACGCCGGATGCTTGAATTGCAAAATGTACGGGATAATCTTTTAATTTCCCTTTTGCTTTTCCGTCAGAAACTTTCTTGAAGTTTTTTTCCGCGCAGGTTCCAAATCTCATGGAAATTACGCTCGAATTTGTGAGATTCCGGTACCATGTTATATCGTGGCTACTAAAATCTATCTATTGATATTCTACTAGTAATTGGTTTTAAAAACCTTCCATTCTCTTTAAAGGTCTACTATAAAATAAAAAACACCCAAAATACCTCCATATTTATAAATAAGGATGTGTTAATCTAAAGTCCCAAATACCCTATATCTATTTGTAAACTATGCACCATCGTCAATAAGAAAAGAAACAGCTAAAATACTCTATATCTATTTAGAAATCACCATAAAATGCTTTTATACGTTCACCCCCATAAAACTAAAAAAATTGAAGATAGCACAATTTAATTGATGCACATGTCCATTGCACTTTGTATATGGACCTAATAGTTCACTTTTAATGGCTACGTACGCCATCAAGAATAACTAAATTGAAACCCTTACCTTAGGTGCTAGATATATACTCACCATATATTTAATGCTGGCTACTATACATTTTCTTTTCTCTCGTTTTCTTTTTGAAACATGGTAGGGACCCATATGCTCAAATATGTTAAACACATCATGTTCTTTTCCCACTAATCTAGAACTTGGCCGCAGCCTCAAAAAAAATCTATCAAAGGAACACCGGTAGTTTCAGCACAGCAAAACAGGCGACACATATTAGCGACCTCCCTTCACATGGCGAAGACATGGACCCGAGGGGAACTCAGCATTTAACTGGTCAGTATCTTGCTTCATATGACCTTCTTTTTGTTGTCAGTATGGAAGAAGCTTAATCTGTGAAATTTTTTCACTCAAAAAATGCTTTCCTTCTAATTTTATACGATGTATAATAATATAGAAATAGACATTGTGGATTTGATTCCCTATATTTTATTTTTCCTTTTTGTATGCTTGCCCCCATGTTAGAATTATGTTGCGGATATCCTCGGATTGTCAGTCTATCATGACTATTCTTTTGACTAAATTGTTCATATTGGATGTATTGGATTGCTGCTGTTTCAAGGTTCATTAGTTTTGCAGCACAGTTGCCGATGGAGTGAGCCACTAACAAATAGTAACTGCGGATCTTTGTTCGCTGGGCAGATATCGCTAGGGCACCAAGGAAAAGAACACTCCAACTTATTATTGTTCTGGTCCAT
The DNA here is from genome assembly GCF_002211085.1 of Panicum hallii. NCBI lineage: Eukaryota > Viridiplantae > Streptophyta > Magnoliopsida > Poales > Poaceae > Panicum > Panicum hallii. Next base: position 49,792,386 of record NC_038045.1, read on the forward strand.
CAAAATGTTCAATGGCGCGCTTTAAAAAAAATGGAAAACATATCATGCACTGCTTGTATTACTCCAGAAAGGATTCATGCATTCTTTGGTCGCATATTAGCCATTTGATTCTGCCGGTTATCCATTCTTAATCTATTCTGTTTGTGTCATGTTTGTCAGTTTGTGTGAGGAACATGTCATTTATTTCATGCATAATTGATCTCCATTTGCTTAGGTTTGATGTGTGAAATCATCTTTATTACTCATGCTACCTGCCAGGAAAAGAGCGGAGCTGAAGCCTAAGACAAAGCTTACACGGAAATTTCTAATGCACATTGATGTCACAGGACCTACTGGTGTATGGGATGAACGCATAACATCATTTAAATGCCAAAATACAAGCTGAACTTTACTAGCTAGTTTACTGACTAGTATGGCTATTGTTCAATTATTAAAAAAGGCGTAACTCTAAGCTTACGTTTTTGTGTCTGGCTATTGTTCAATTATTAAAAAAGGCGTAACGCTAAGCTTACGTTTTTGTGTCTGAAGGTTTTTCTGTGTACTGTGTTTTTTTAACTGACAAGCTAAGTATAGTTTTTGCAAAGGAAAACATATTGCATATGAGATTAAATGTTCTATATTTGGTGTTGTTGGTTATCTGTGAATCTTTTTGGGTTGCTAGCTCCTGATAGCTGCTTGCTGTTTTGACTTCCTCGTTGATTATTTGTGATGTTTCCAAGATGCTTTTTATTAGCTCATGTATAATACAGTGGTACCAAAAAATATTGTCTTCACTTGGAATATCCAAAGTTATCTGAACTATATAGCATATTCTACTTACATGAGCGGAACTACGCACCACATGCCGCACATACTGTAGCGCCTCTTCCTAAGTTTATTTTTACTGTGCCACTAGTGTATTTAACTTGAATTTCGCCAACTACTCAAATGTTCTAAAGCACAGCATGGCGTAGCGTCGTAATAGTCCGAAATGTTTCAAGCTTACCATGGGTACGTAGTCAACTAAACACATGGCAGCATTTAGTTTCAGCCACGTCACTTGGTTCCACATCTTTGAACTTCAATTCTCCTCATTAGCACTACATTATTCACCTAGGAAGTAAGTTGATTACAATTATAAAATAAAAATTTCCTAAGCTACCATTTCATGAGGAACGGGTAAACAAGTACCGCGATATACGAAGTCAGTCCGACTTGTGTTTATAAGGTCGAAATTGGTAGTACAATAGGTAAATTGTGCTGAACGAACATATTACACCAACATTAAACCCTAGATCAGTTTTGCTCGGTAGGAAGGATTCCCATAGCTTAACTAGATAGGCACGTTCAATGCGCAATTATACAGGTTACAATCCTTAAACTTTAATTGGGAGTGAAAATGTTTCTTTTTACAAAAAATGATATAAATCTTGCCAAATTTCTTTTTGTTACGATATGAAGGTAAAGTATATTATCAGTCCACACCTTGGCATCCAGTAGAAATGACAATACATTAAAAAAGGGGTCCGAATCTCCAGACTCTTGTGGAGATTGTATCCTCGTATTTTCTAAAATAGAAATAAGATCTCATTATTTAATTGAGTAGAACTGTAGATCTTCTTTTTATATAAAAATAGATGCAAAACATGCCGCTAGACGACAATTTGACAAACACACGGGATAGTCTTGTCACAGCGACGGCATGTGCTAGAAAAACTCCTCAAGATTTCTTTTAGAAATCTATTAGATTCTCGTAAATCTCATTCTGCATTTCTATGGCCAAATATATGAAGTAAAGTACTCTAGGATACATTTTCTCTTAACATATAATTGATATTTTATGCTCACGGAGAAAAATAAGCACCCCTGTACAGTGATTTTTTGATGAGAGGAGAAAAAGACGGGCGTATGGTTTTTTTCCTTCCATAAAAGCCATAAAAGCTCACGCTTTACCAACTCCTACCCGCCATGGGCCGCGGCGCACCGTTGTTATCTGACGCAACCACGCGCCCTCCCTTACACCAAGTTCCCCAGGTCAAGCTACCCGCTTCGGCTGCAACCTGACCCCACCGTAAGTGGACCCACAACTCAGTGACTGCAGTTGTGCTCGAACCCGGTATCACACCCCACCATGGCAGCTGGCGCCACCATGTTGACCACCGGTAGCCGGTAGGCTGCCAGCCCCACAGGCCACACAGCCCACAAGGTCACGAGCCGCTCATTTCAAAACAAAACGCCTCCCCTTCTCTTACCCTCCTCCGCTTCACCTCTGCGCTGCCCCCCTCCTCTCCAGTCTCCCCCACCAATCCTTGTTCATTTTTTTTAATCGAAGCGACTCCGCGCCCAGCTCGTCGTGGGAGGGCGGGAGCGCGCGCGGGGGGCCTAGGGTTTCCGCGGGCGATGGAGGCGGCGGCGGCGGTCTCTTCCGCGTCGGCCTCGGCGTCCGCGGGCCGGTCGCGCCCATCCACCAGCGCCGCGCAGGTCTGCCCCCTCCCCCCTGAGGTGCTGAGGTTCCGTGTGCGCGGGCCGGCGGGCGGTTCGCGTCTCGGGTCGACGGGGCAATGTGGGTAGGATTTTGTTGCCGATGCGGCGGCGATCGATCGGTTTGGGAGAATTTGGGTAGAGATCTGGCGCGTTTGTGGGGGAGTGGAGGTGCGGGCGCCGGATTTCGAGGCGGGGCTTTTGGCTTCCTGCTTTGATTGTGCCGCTGCGCGTGCGGGCTTCGGTGGGACGTTTTGGTATTTGCGGCGGCGGTAGGTGGGGTTGTCACGTGGTTTTATTCCTGGAGACGACTTGTGTTTTGTTGGGGTTATTTTCAGAGACCGGATAAGTGTAATTGTCAACATTTGGGCCATTGTACTGCATTTGATCAAAAAGTAGGAACAAGAGTAGCTCCATTACCTTCAGCCCGATGCTGCAGTCCGCATGCATTTTTTTTCCTATTAATGTATATGAAATCTGAACTCTGCAGGTCTGATCTCTATTTTATGAACTTCTGGCATTTTGTGCATCGAAGGGAATTCTGGGGTGCAACCATTGTATTGGAGATACCACAACCAGCACAATAAGGAGCACTAGAATATAAAAGAATTTTTTTTCGCATGTTCTTAAACAGTACTCGGTTCTCAATGGTACCTTACATCACATGCTAATCAGCCACTGCAACGCCATTATTTTTTATGTTTTTTTTTATCAAATACTCCCTCTGTTCCAAAATGTAATAGGTTTCAGTTTTGTCTGAAGTTAAACTTCTCTAACTTTGACCAAGTTTATACAAGAATATAGTAACATCTACAATACCAAATAAATGCACTATCAAGACATATTTCATGTTGAATTTAGTGAAACTACTCTAGTATTGTGGGTGCTGGTACATATTCTATAAACTTGGTTAGAGCTAGAGAAGTTTGACTTAGGACAAACTGAAACCTCTAACATTTTGGAACGAAGGGAGCCAAAGCACAATATTCCTTTTTTTTGTTGCAGTAATGCTCATTTATTGCAAAATTTTGGTGCCAATCGTTTGTGCAATCTTGTATTTCCAATTCATCTATGCTCTTTTCATTTAAGAAATAAGAAATAAAATGATCATGGTACACATCTTAATATCTCAACCATATCAGAATGAAGAACTAAATAAGTACTTTTTGCATAATTTTATGTAAACAATGTTGTCACACAAGATGACGTGAAATATGGATGATAGCTGGCCTTATCCAATAATGAAGTTACGCTTTAATACTATTATATATAAAATTTGGATCTGAAATCAATTTTTTTTACTCAAGGTGGAGTATATATCTAAATTTTGCTCATCTGTTAGATGCATCGTCACTAATTTAGAACTTTGGGATTTGATGTGTATTGTGTTTCTTTGGATTATTTGTTTCTGTGTAGTGCATCCCCATCCGCCCTGCACCCCCCCCCCCCCCCCCCCACGGCTAACTTGCATCTTGGTTGCGCAAAACGGTTAATAATTAATTTTAAAGTGATCATCCACTTTTCTGTTGTGTGCTATTCTTATTAAGAATGTTGGAGCTGTGCGGATGGAAAACTAATTGTTGGGTTCTGATAATGATCATGTTTTTGGCCTTGAGCTGTGTGCCATTCAAGCGCATTAGCTGCTGTTTGAATTTTGTACTACATATGTTGTGATAAAGTTACTTGTTTTTGCTTTTCATAGGTTACCAGTATTACGGGTGTGCGAGCTGAAGAAGAAAATGCTGCCTCCCCCTATGTTTTATCTGTAATTGATTCATTGAAGAAGAGGATTACTGCAGATCGTTTAACGTACATCAAGGTACCTTCAAGCTACATATGTCTTTTTTCTGAATATTTGCATCTGATATTTATGTTGCTGATTTTCCTTATGTTATGATTTTTTTTCCAGAACAGAATAGGGGAGAACAAGGCTAACCTCGGCACCTTTACACAGAGGACTTACAATTTGTCAAAAAACAGGCAAAATAATACATCAAAGGGTACTGATTTAGCACCAAATTTGCTCACGAAAAGGCAAGATGATGCGCTATGCACCCTGCATAGTGTTGATATTTGTCCTGCTGACAAAGACGGTAGCAATTTTCAAGATGAAGGTCCTTTCTCCTCATCGAATGTTATTTTGGGTGGAAATATCAGTGCAAAGAATGCTATCCGACCAATTAAACTACCAGAAGTGTCAAAGCTTCCACCCTATACAACGTGGATATTTTTGGACAGGTTAGTTCATATTCATAGGCTTTTCTCAACATCCCCAATACCCTGCATGCCCCAACTAGGTGCTGACAATTGAATGTTGCGTAAACACTGTATAACACATTTACCAAGAGATTTGTGTTCAACCTTTGAGCTTGAATTTTTCTAGTGCTTTTTTCGTATCAGTAATACCTTTGTAATCGTTAGATCCGTGTACCTTTTCTGCTAAGTGCAAGGATAGTTGTGTTCCCTTGGCTGAAAAAAAAAATGCAAACTTGTATGCACGATGTCACAATTCATTCTTTCTGGTATGTGCAAGATTAAGCTCTCATGGTTCCTCGAGATGTAAGATTTTTCTGGGATTTCATGCAGGAACCAGAGAATGTCAGAAGATCAATCAGTACTTGGTCGGCGGAGGATTTACTATGATACCAGTTGTGGCGAAGCACTAATTTGCAGTGATAGCGAAGATGAAGCCATTGAGGATGAGGAGGAGAAAAAAGAATTTAAGCATTCAGAAGATTGCATTATTCGGTAAGGAAGCTTGATTTATTCGTTTTCCTTTAGCATTGGTGCACATTGCCTTATGTTTAAGTTATGCACTAATGTTCAATGATGCATGTGACAATTTTACAAAAATTGTTTAGTAAAGGAATGCTGTTGCACTTATATTTCTGTAAGGTAAATGTTACATTTGTCCTGTTTGAGAAGTAATATGTTAAAATACATGGTTATATCATACAAGTATGATAATTATGCAAGTCATCTGCCATAAGACATTATGTGCCTGTTAGAACGTATAGTACCCCCAAGCGATTATATGGAGTTTATAGCATGATTAGACGTTTGCAATAATGTATTTATACATATCACTCCATACATGTAGCAAAACATAGAAGAGCTAGTTTGGTGGCAATTGAAAAACACACAATATAAAAAATTCATTTAGGTATTATGTGGATACCTTTGCACACAAGTGCAGGATGTAGAAAGGCTGATACAAAGTTATTACTAGCAGACTATGTCTTTCTGTGCATGGTCTTTGAATGCTTTTTCATGTACATAAAAAATCATGCAACACATAATGATAGTCAAAATATTGTATAAATTTTTACTATGTAATAGTATGTACTGTATACTCCATTCCAATGAGACTAAGAATCTTGTCGATTTGTACATTATTTTTATGACCATTCAAGGATCATCCATGAGAAAATGGTTGGCTTATACGGTTTATCAGCCAACTTCTTTTTTAAGACCGCTAAATATACCTTTGATAATTGTCTTTTGATCTGATCGGATGAATATGTACTGCCAGGCAACTAATCATTCGTCTGGTCCATTGGAATATAGAGATGATTATATGTCTGCAACAATATATGCACTTATGTTTCATATTAACAGAATTAAGTTTATTAGCGTTATTTTAAGAACTATCAGTTGAACTTAATCTGTAAGATACGTTGTTTACAGCATTGCTGATATTATATGAAATAAATACAAGTAGATGTTTTGCCAAAGGTCGATCATTTCTGGAAGCTGCTGACCAGTATAAAAAAAGGACAGCATAATATGCCAATGTGATGGAAGCATCTAAGGCTCCTAGCTATTAATATGTCATCTCTTGCCATGTTTAGGGTTCAGATATGTCTATATGACTACCAGTTGATCAGTGTCCTAATATTTGACAGTTACATCCGCATTAGAGTTGGATAATCTGTTACCATGTATTAGTTGCTAGTTGATGCCTAAACTATAAAGGCTGCCTGGGATCTTGTCTGGTATTAATTAAAAATCTATCTAGTAAAGGGTTTCATCTATGAAAGTTGGCTATGATGAGAACCTCTTATTGACGGGATTAACCTGAATTTTTTTGCACAATCAGCCCTTATCATGCCGGATTCATCTGGTTCCGTAATAACTAAATACTCTCTGACATACGATGTGTAACGTTACCCAATGCAAATTATGAATTGTCTGAGAGGCTCGTTTTCTACAGCACTCTTTTAGTTAATCAGTGGGCTACATTAATGCCAAGCTTCATGCGATGGACCGGTTAGAGCATTGAACTCCGGGAGTCGTTGGAACTCCTGGATTCGAATACCTTCTTAGAACAAAGCCAGGCGGAAGTCTCAGCAGACTTCAAAGCGTGCGTATACCAAACAAGAATCAATTCATCAAGTTTGATTTTGTCATCAGACTTTGTTCTAGCATATTGTTCTGTTATACAAAATATGCTTTTTTATCTTCTTCAGAAGGATTGATCAACAATAGATTACAGATTCTGCTATAGGCTTCTTTTCCACATGCTTAATGATATCTAATAAACTGCTCTTTTGCTCTTTGTTAGGATGACTGTTCAAGAGTGTGGTATGTCAGATTCTGTTTGGCAAACGCTGGCACAATATCTTGAGAGGGCTACTGATGACATAAAGGCTAGTTTTATCTTCATATGACTATGAATCTCGTGTCTGCTTAAGGTTTATTTGGCCCTTCCTTTTCCATTTTCTCTATCATATCTGACATATAAAGCACATGCTCTATTTTACAGGCCAGGTATGAGATCCTGCATGGTGAGAAAACTCAGGATTCTTATAAGAAAGTGACTGAGCAAAATGCCAAAGTGGAAGATTTGTACGGTGACAAAGATTTGGACGCAGCATTGGATTCCTTTGACAATCTCTTCTGTCGACGATGTCTAGTATGCTCAACTATTATCTTTCACATCTTGTTTTCTTGAACCTGTACTGATGAACACTGCTGCTCTTTGGTGATGCTGACAGGTTTTTGATTGTAAGCTACACGGGTGTTCTCAAGATTTAGTATTTCCTGTAAGTTTCCTCAAATTGAAAGAGTTAATTTCCAAAATTTTATCTTTACCTGACCTCTATCTTCTTTATACAGACAGAAAAACAGCCAGCTTGGAATGGCATTGCTGATGGTGTACCCTGTGGTCGTCATTGCCATAAACAGGTTCGTATTGTATTGCGAGTGATTTTCAAAAAGTGGCTTGTGTCGTGTAACAATTCAGCCTTCTGAATCCTGAAGCATAAGTGAACGATTTTGCTTTGATATTTATTTTGCTAACCATAGTTTTTGCAGGCCTCTGAACCGGATTCTGTAACTGCAATTGATCACATGCTTATTGATGGTGAGGAACCAACTCACTCATCAGGCAATGCAACGAATCAGCCAGGCACAAATAGGAAAAAGAATGGCTCCAGCGGAAGGAAGACTAAATCTCAGCAAAGTGAAACCTCTTCAACTGCAAGGGCTGTCTCAGAAAGCAGTGACTCAGAAGTACATCCAATAAGCAATAAATCTCCACAGCCCTCCCCTAGTCCCTCAAAAGTTAAAATTGGCCCAAAAGGTGGAATCAGAAAGATTACCAATAGAAGAATCGCTGAGAGAATTCTTATGAGTGTGAAAAAAGGTCAAAGAGAAATGGCATCGTCGGATTCTAATTCTGTTAGTGAATCCCCTTTGGCAGCAAGGGACACAAGGGTTCTGCTTAGATCTGATGCACGAAATGGAAATAAAGAATCAATTGTATCCTCTCAATACACTCCAAGCACAAGAAGTACTAGAAAGAAGAGTACACCTCAAGTTGGGAATAGCTCAGCTTCAGCTGAAGCTCAGAATGATTCAATGGAAGAAGATGGTTACGATAGTTCAAGGAAAGAAGAATTCGTTGATGAGAATATATGCAAACAAGAGGATAACTTTAGATCCTGGAAGCCAATTGAGCAGGGACTTTTGGTCAAAGGATTAGAGATTTTTGGAAGGAACAGGTTTGCTCTTTCTCCTAACATCCAGCTCCAGATAGCTTATTGTTGTATCAGAGTTGTGTTCCATCTGCAAGGAACTAAGGAAATTTGATGCTCCCTTAATCTCCAAATTTTCATGAAACTCATCTTTTCCTTCACCTTGGGACACGAGTCACCATATAAACATCTCAGATATATTTCTTATGTAATTGTAAAAGACAAATTTAATCTTGGTTAACCTAATCTCAAGTACCCATGGTTTGTCTTTCACACAGTTGTTTAATTGCTCGGAACCTTCTTGGGGGAATGAAGACATGCAGAGATGTTTTTCAGTATATGAATTATGTTGAAAACAGCAGTGCATCTGGAACTCTTAGTGGTGTTGATTCTCTTGTTAAAGGATATATAAAGGTTTGATTCATTGTGTCCCTCATCTATTACATGCACTCCAGTTACTAACTTAATTTGGCGTTGCCCATGTTGATATCCCAGGGTAATGAGTTGCGCTCGAGATCGAGGTTTTTCAGAAGGAGAGGTAAAGTGCGTCGTTTGAAGTACACCTGGAAATCTGCAGGTTACCATTCTATAAGGAAAAGGATTACAGAAAGGAAAGATCAGCCCTGTCGACAATATAATCCTTGTGGTTGTCAATCTGCATGTGGGAAGCAGTGTCCATGTCTCACAAATGCGACATGCTGTGAGAAATACTGCGGGTAATTACCAATTTTTCTTTGCATCAACTTATATATTAACAAGCATTCTTAATATGTTTTGTATGGATTTTGCTTAGTTATACTGACGATGCAGCATTAACTACTAGTATGGTTTTACCCACCTTTTGCTGGTACTGGAAATATTTTATCCGTTCTGCCAGATACTTGCCCTTTGTTTAGAATTCAAACATTTCTATGCTAGTCTTATAGCAGGCAGACTCTAAATCAAGAATGGTTGCCCTTCTGGTTATTGATGGTGTTCTTACAAAAAAAGAATCTGCAGTATGTCACTAGAGTAAATGAATAAATAATTCTTTTCTGATGCTGCCCTTTGAGTTTATCTTGTTACCCTTTTACTCTAGGAACATTTGAGTTCAAAGGTATTGCCAGGGACATTTGGATTGTTGCCTGGAGCCACGTTGCTAAGTTTTTTATGTTGATCATGCGTCCATGCCCAAGTTTGTCTGTTTGGATTGACGCCAATGCTTGGCTCACCCGTGCTCTTGTTGGCTCCCACAGTCGATTCATACCAATGTGCAGGAGATGCGTGTGGTGCTGTTTGCAGGGCAGGCACAGGCACAGGCACATTCCAAACGAACCCTACTGTTTCTACTGCGCTGACTGTATTTTTGTTTAGGTTTTTCTTTATAGTTTTGATTGGAAAGGAAATTAGCATGCGGTTTAACATGTCACCACCATCCTGTGTCTTTTGTACTTTATTGATCCACCTTGCCCCTTTTGTGAAACTTATTGCCTCCCTTATGCATTCCAGGTGTTCCAAAATTTGCAAGAACCGTTTTCGAGGCTGTCATTGCGCAAAGAGTCAGTGTCGCAGCCGCCAATGCCCGTGCTTTGCTGCTGATAGGGAATGTGATCCTGATGTTTGCAGAAATTGCTGGGTTGGGTATGTATTTGAAAATCTGAGAAATCCTTGGGGGATCTTGTTTGCTAGTCATGATTATCATCTGTTGTGATACCTCCAAATTATTTGTTCTCCAATCACACTTTGGTCGTTTACCACCTGTACCATAATGAATTTATACATTCCTTGTATTTCACAATCTGAGGTCTTGGGACTAGTGGTGTCGTGCATCTCAATCATCTACAAAGAAGTGAAGCTGTAATTGTAGTGCAAAATTTCCTTGTGTGGGTTTCTATACCTTGGATTAGGGGTTGGGCATATGCAATTTCATCTTTTCTTAGGAATATTGATCACCAAGAATTGCACTAAGATTCTTGATTGTTTAGATTGTAGTATCTCAATATACTAAATTCTGCATTTTTGAGTGCCTTTGCAATTTTAATGGGGCTGAAATAAACCTTGTTTCCCATTTTAAAATATTGAACTCGGAGTCAAACGCTACACATGCTTGGTTGTAATGTAAATATTACACATGCTAGACCCAAATCATACAGATTTGCAAAGTGGTAAGTATCAGCCTTCTGTTGGCTTGTATAGTAGATCATCTTGTTTAATTTGAATTTGCTGTGTCGACCAGAAATTGAAGTTTTTTAGATTTTGACATGCAGTTGAGAAGAATGCAAAGAAAGACCATACTAACTTATTAACTTCAAAAGCCACATGCAGTCACTTCTTGTTTTGCTCAATCGTTTTGTCAGTAGAGCCTTGCCTAATTGACTTGCTAGTTTGATGAAACTAGAATATCATCTAACCTCGTTCAAATCCATAATTCTTTTCTAAAATAAATTGTCAGTACACTGAAACTGAACTACTCCATTGCACTTATATTTTTTAACTTACAGGTGTGGTGACGGTACGTTGGGAGTTCCAAACCAGAGGGGAGATAATTATGAATGCCGGAACATGAAACTGCTTCTCAAACAACAACAAAGGGTAAAGAGTTTTGCTTTGATAATATACCCATGCTATTGGCATTTTGTTTGTAATTCCATTGAGACGATAATTGATTTGTATTTTTCTTTTATGGCCATTTTTTGAGAAAAAAGAACCACAATCCTTCTACAGGAGACTCTTTAACGTAGCTATGTTCGAACTTTATGTGGTACATTGTAAATGTGATGTACATGGGACTTGAGGGCAAAGGCCTAAATCTATCTGAGTTTCTGAATGGACATATATTGTGAGACAACACGTCTCAGTAAAATATTGTTATATTGTGACATGTCTTGTTACATTTTACATTATAATGTGATCTTTTCATTTCGATAGATATTTCATCAAAGGCATACATGTGTTATCTTCTCAGGTCTTACTTGGAAGATCCGACGTTTCTGGCTGGGGAGCGTTCCTGAAGGTAAAACAATTCATCTGGTCTTTTCCATTCCTTCTCCCTTCATCCTATCTAATTTGACTTTTCTTAAATCTTCAGAATAGTGTCAGCAAACATGAATATCTTGGTGAGTATACCGGAGAACTAATCTCCCACAAGGAGGCAGATAAGCGTGGAAAGATATATGATCGTGAGAATTCATCGTTTCTTTTCAACCTGAACAATGAGGTAGGTCTGCAAAATTATCCTCTGCAAGCATTCAGTTATTAAATACTTTGCTGATCACCTTTATGGACCAGCTCGGTATTGTGGCTTTGCGTTTCCGAGTTTTTCAACTTCATACATCTGATTTGTCTAGCATCCTGCCTGTCTGCCACATGCTGACTTGTACCATTTGAATGCAGTTTGTTCTTGATGCATACAGAATGGGTGACAAGCTGAAATTTGCCAACCATTCCCCTGATCCGAATTGCTATGCCAAGGTTATCATGGTAGCTGGTGATCATAGAGTGGGCATATTTGCCAAAGAAAGAATCCTCGCAGGCGAAGAGTTGTTTTATGATTACCGCTACGAGCCTGACCGAGCCCCTGCTTGGGCCCGAAAGCCGGAGGATTCCCGAGGAAAGGATGACGGGCAACCATCCAATGGGCGCGCAAAGAAGCTCGCCCAAAATACCAGAGGCTGATTCTGATTCTTCATTGGAGGGCCTAAATTTGGCAGCCCTTCAAACCTGGCGGGAACCTGTCATTCATAGGCCCCTGATTTATTTGAACCCATTGTCATTGTAACTCGAATGTTTCATGGTTTAGTCTGAATTCTCCATTCTCCACGGCAGCTGGTCCTGCCATCCGTAGAATTAGGTGGTCGGCGACTCATCAGCTGATTCTTGTGGAGTATGATTTAGAGTGCTTTTGAAGCAACAGAGTTCTACCGCAGTTCCTGTTTACTGTATCCACCAAAGTAAAGGTAGAGACCGACTAATTCATATTACCATGACTAGGTTTAGCACAATTTTTTTGGTTCGTTGGAAGTGCATGACTTGTCAGCTAATTGTTGATCAAGTTGCATTGATCGGCCCTACATGGAATACAAAATATCAAATTTTATACCCCACATATTAGCAATACATAATCTATACTCAAACCCAACAGAGAGATGTGAGTTCATGTTTGACTTTATAAAAAAAAATCGATTATATTAGACTTGTTATGGTTGGTGGATGCCTACAAGACCTTATCTAACAGGCTTACATGCAATTTTCTGGACTAAATATCTAGCATGCAGCATCTTGTCTGCTAAAGTTTTAAGTGAGCAATGGATTGATAAGCTCGAACATGCCATTGTGATCACATCCTCATACGGGCAGAGCAGGTTCTGTTCCCAATTCAGTCATGATGACCATACAAAAGCGTGGCCACGACGACTTGGGCCTCGTAAACAAAACGTATTCCGAAATGCCACTAGCACGCTACATATCCTTGTCGTATTTACGAAGAATCATTTATTTAGTTTAACTGTGCAAAGCAACAGTTCACTTTTCCTTATGTAGACATGCGTATCTGCCTTGCACCACAATTTCAGTAGCAACTGCATCTCCTTATTCACGAACAACCATCATTTTTCGGATTGCGCAAACAACAAGATGAGATTAATAAGACTCTCACCTCATTTTTTTTCTAAATCTATGTAATTGTATGCAAGCTAAAATAACAGCGGTCGGATTCATCTTAACTATAATCAAATCATTTTCCAAAGAGCTGCTTATGTAAATAGACTATGGTACTTTGTAACATCATGTGCTTATTGTTATTGCACACAATTTGCAACTTTTTTCTATACTAGTACTCCCTCCGTTCCATAAAAAATACAATTCTAGTTTTTTCAAATAGATTAGTTGCAGCATAAAAAGATTCTGATACCCTCATTTCTTTGCCACATGCGCTTAGTTTTGACATGCAAATCAAATCTGATCACTTAATTAGATATGTAGTTGAGATCTAATTTTTAAAAGTGCATTTTTATGAGATATTTTTTAAATGTAGGATTGCATTTTTTTTATGGAACGGAGGCCGGAGGGAGTAATGTCAGCTGCAGTTGAGTTATTTACACCTTACGATCGTTTTTTTATCTTCCCCGTTAGCACATCTCAACCGCAGGTTTGATCCAGGCAGGGCGCTTTTCGTAACAGTTAGACGTAGCATCTCGAGGCGTCCGGTCGAAGCCATTTAAAACGTCGCGGGATGGCGCGAGGGTGTCCACATGATCGGCTCATCCCCTCCCCCCGCGCGCCCGGACGCGGCCGAGCCGAGAATTCCACGCCGCGCCCGCGTCCACTCGTGTCGCGTCGCGTCGCGCTGCACGCATCAGCGTCACGTGACGGTGGCGGCGACGTCTGGCGCTACAAGAAGCCCCGCCCGGCTTTCCCAGCGTCGAGCGAGAGAGATGGAGCAGCAGCAGCGCGACGGCGATGGCGGCGCGGCGGAGGCGGACATCGAGCGGCTCCCCGCCGACCTCCTCGCGCACGTCCTCTCCCTCCTTCCCACCTTCCGCGACCTGTCCATGTACGGGAAAGCCCACTCGCTGCCTCTGAGCCACGGATTCCGCTCGGCTTCTTGGCTGATGCGCCATGTCGATCGCGACGCGATTTGCTCATGCTCTGCTTTCACCTGTGGCCGTTAGGGCGGGGGGAGTGAGCCGGAGGTGGCGCCGGGCGGTGGAGCGGTCGCTGGCGTCGCGGCGGCGGCTGAGCTTCGCGGGGCAGCGCACCGGCGACGACACCGCCGCGCGCCTCGTCCGCGCCGCCGTCAACCTCCGCGACCTCGACATGTGAGTTCTACGGCTCTCGCCGACGCTTCAACCTCTCTCGATCGACCGACCGGCCGAGCAATCCTTTCCTAACGCTGCCTTCCCGTTCTTGGAGTTCACGAAGCTGCTGGGGCTGCCAAATCACCGACGAAGGCTTGATCAAGATTTCTTCCGCGGATTGCGTCGGGAACCTCACGTCCATATCGTTGTGGGGATTGGCTGGAATTACAGACAAGGGCGTTGTTCAGCTGGTGAGAACGAGAAGCTTCTGATTAGCTTGTAGATGCTGTCTTGTCAGTATTCAGATTGAAATCAATAGCATTTTTTTTTCCAACAAAAACCTTGAACGAGATCGTCTCTGAAATTTTAATTAGCCTGATTTTTTCTCAAGTGTACGTAAATCAATTTTGTTGGCCATTGAAATTATCTAGAGATTGATATGTTATTTGATAGGATGTTGACCTCATGAAAAAGTTGAGTCGCTTTACAATTGCTAACTTGTCTGGCTTTGCTTTCTCATCATCTGTGCATAATTTTATATTCATTGTTTTCTGGGTCATGTACCCATGTTTAGTATAGACTATTAGGTTGTTACTTTCAGAGTGATCCATGTTTGGGTTGAATTCACCTCTCTCTATCTGCAAAAAAAAAAAGACATTGTTGACAATTTGCTTAACTCGGGTAAGCATGTCTTTGAGGTTTTAATGTCCACTATAACAAATGCGCATTTATCAAACTTCCCTGCAGATTTCTTGAGGTTCGTCCATCATTGCTTTCATTTTTTTCATAGGCCATGTACCTGTGTATTAGACTTTGCGACATGTTGAAGAAATCAGAGTGATCCATGTTTTTAATAATATTTAAGTAAATACAACTCTTATCTGCAACGCAAAGGTTTTCTGGCAGTTTGGTGATCCAGATCACTAAGAACTTCCTTAAGGTGCTATTTGCCTTCATAACAACTGCGCTTTTCTCAAACTCTCCTGTAGGTTTCAAGGGCTTATTCTCTTCAGCACCTGAATATTGGTGGGACATTTATCACAGACGAATCACTGAATGCAGTCGCAAATAGCTGCACAAATCTGAAGGTGCGCTCTCTTTTCTGAACTTCAGTCTTGCAAACTATGAACCTCACGAAGTACCTCATGAAAAATGGGTCTATGAACATTCCAATCTGTAGTTTGAACATACTTCTAGTAGAAGATATTTGAATTATGGCATTATTTTGGTACTTTGGAATCAACTAGTAAATGTGGAAAAGAAAAACGTGGAACAAATCGATGAATGGTTGGAACAAATTAACGAACTTGGTTTGTTGGGCCTATCACAGAACAGTGGTTCATTCAATTTTGGTCCATGGTACATCTGCTAGGAGCAGATTAAGCATAGCTGTGACTTATTATGTGTAATTAGGTGATAAATTATGCTAGGTAACAACTGAGCATTCCTTGTCTCATTGTTTATGTGATCAGAATACGCATACAGGAATTGCAATATCAGATGTGACTCTGCTGTTCTTTTTTTATGTTTCTTTTAACATTGTTTTTTCTCTATGGTAGCTTTCATAATCATAATTCAGATCACACTGCTTTATTACAAACAGGGGGATTCAGTATCAGAGTACTTAGGCCTCGTCAGTATACATGAATATATCATTGCTAAACTAGTGTTACCTTTTTTAAATTAAGGTCAATCTCTTTCATGAAGATAGATTCACATGCATACATGGTAAATTCATTCATAGAGGCTTGGACTATTTCGTTCTTGCTTGTCCAAGTTTGCAGTATAGTAGAGAAAGTGAGTTTAAGTAGACTCTATTTAGTGGTGTTTCATTAGCTTTCAGTTTGGCAGTTAATTAGAAGTGACTTCTTTAATGCAATGAAACACAATTCTCCTCTGTCTTCAAGAGGAAAAGGTTGATCCTAACATCTACGAGTTCCACTATGACATTCTTGTACTGTGAAATGGGCCAGTTAGTGAGTACTGAGGAAGGAAAATCGTGGAACAAATCAATGGACTTGGTTCCGTGGTCCTGTCCATAGAACAGCAATTCTTTAAACTTGGGTCTGGGGGGCATCAGTGGGCAGATACCTGTCGTGCAGCTTCAGGCGACCAATGGAGCTAGATATTGAGATTTTTCTCAGGGTTCAGGTCAGGATCTGGACTACAATAGTTGACAACGATGTTGCTGTTCATTCTGATTGGGCCTTCCAGACCATCCCTGGCTGCTTGGCTGCTGTAGCACATAAATGTAGGCTGCTAACAGTTTTTTTCTCTGGCTCCGTGGGGGTTCAGTTAGCTTTCAGTCGAACAGGGTGTTGAGTGGAGTTGCTGTAGCAGCTATAAGCCTAATCGGATTGCTATATCCTTAATAGAGCACTCCATGGAAAGAAATGGGTTTGATGGTTTCAGAACGTTCCACCCTCTAGTGATTACAGACGGCCTGTGCAGTTTGAGCTCTGCAGCAAAAGAAGGCACCCAAAGGAGTTCGAAAGTACCCCTGGCATCAATCAGTTTTACTGTTCTGATTGCTCGGAAATTTTTTTACTGTTCTGCACAGCATAAAACTGGTTTTGTCAACATAAAATTGCATTGCTGCCATGAATATGATGTAAACTTGGTCAGAACATATAAATTGCCACGTGTTAACCATCTGCAAGTTCAGATCGCTTGGAATGGAAGTGCAAGTGCTTGAAAGATGCAGTTGACTTTTATGCTGACAGTGGGGTGGCTTCCATTCCATGTGCAGAGCATCATCCTGTGGAGCTGCCGCCACGTGACGGAGGCCGGGCTGGTGGCGCTGGTGAACAAGTGCCGGCGGCTGGAGTGCATCAACGTGGGCGGCATGCGGGTGCCGCCGGAGAGCTTCGTGGGCCTGCTCTCCATCAGCCCCGCCCTGCGGATCAGGTCCATCCCCCAGATCCTCAACGCCGGGCTGCAGGTCTCTTGATGCCTGTCTGTCCACGGACAAGCTAGGATCACCAAGCCAGCCATGAGCCCATCACTGGATCATGGCAAGAATTGTCAGAAGGGATACATGAAAGGATCAATTGTTTGTTCACTTGTTTGTGTTGTCTTGATTGTTACTCCAAAAAAAATTGATTGTATCTTAAAATTGTACCATCATGACAGGCACAAAGTAAATGGTACCATCAGAACCACAGATTGTGCTAGTAAGGGCATACATGTGCTATGAACCATATATCATACATATAAAGTTTAGTAAGTTACAGTGCATTTATATCTCAAAGTGCTGGTTGCTGAACCGTCATGCATGGACGATCTGATGCAGTATCATATAGTTAATGCTCAGTTTGATTGGCGATCTGATAAAAAAATGGTTAAATAAGACCTATATTCCACCAAGATCTTGTCTAGCTTGTGGATAGAAACCTTTAGTGCACTCTTTTAGGATCTTGTCTAATTTTTTTTACAAAAAGGAAAATTGTTGCAAATAGATCGTCTGGAGTCTATGCTTGGAGACCTATATTCCACCAAGATGAGGTTCAACTGTTCAAGACGGCAGCGTCTCACCAACCATGCGCTGATTCAACCACCCTTGAGACAGGGACGCGAACCCAACTGCGGCAACCTGCTTAACTGTCCTGGAACCCACTCTCTGATGGGTTGATTTCATCGCACGCCACTTCCGGCATGTGATGATCAAGCTGCCACAACTGCTACCCCTGACATGAATGTCTGACTCACAAACTGGTTAGTTTCTGTTTCTGCCGGTTTCTTTGCCAATCTACAGGAGTAGGTTTGCTCTAGGATTTTTTTCAATTCATGACATTGGATCTTTGTGACTGAGTTTTTTTATTTGAAAAAAAATCGTTTTCCGCTCCTACTATATAACGTTAGAATCGGCATGCCAACTGCATTCTGATAATCGTTCAAAAAAAAACTGCATTCTGATTGATTTTTCTTTTGTTCTGATACATCAGCACATGGCCACAGGCCACATGGGCACTCAACTTCAACTAGTAGTCCTCTGACAGAGAAGGTTCTGTTCACAGGTCATTCGGCAAGCTACAGCCTAATATCTGCACGCAGCTGTCGCTGTCGATGAACTCCTCTAGCAAACTGGGTGCCATCTGCCATCTCCGTCAAAAGACGGAAGCATCGAACAGATGGAGTAAAATTTCAAAGCAAAGCATACACCAAACAGGAATCGAAGTCTACACTTCTAGATGAATGCAAAATGCGCCGGATTTGGCAGCTTCGATCCGACCAAGTTACCGACTTTACCCATTGTCTGAATAGCTGAATTTTTACTGAATTTCGGTTGGAGAGTATCAACATCGACTAATTCATCAGCAATTCAATTGTTGCCAAGCTAGTGCGAAGCATAAACAAGGGATCTTCATGGTACTGTGAAATTTATATTACGGTCTCGACATTTACGCATGAAAATGGTGACAATTTCCAAGATTACAGGGCCAAGGAAGAGCCAAAAAAAAGACGGTGAATAATTAATGCTGCGCGTCGTCTATGATTGGGGTCGGGCGGCGGCGGCGGCCGTCGGTGCGGTGGGGGTGGAAGCCGGGCCGGGCCACGCTCACTTGACGCGGCGGCAGAGGGTGACGCCGTCGCCGACGGGGAGCTGGCAGATCTCTACGCGCTCGTCGGCGGCGAGCGCCTTGTTGAGCACGAGCACGAAGTCGCGGTAGTAGCGAATGTACTTGCGCATGGGCGCGTCGTCGGGGAGCACGACGGAGCCGTTCCACAGCGTGTTGTCGTAGCCGATGAGGCCGCCCAGCTTCACCAGCTTGAGCAGCCGCTCGTGGTAGTTGAGGTAGTTGTCCTTATCGGCGTCCACGAAGACGAAGTCGAAGGTGCCGTGGTTCTTCTCCTGCACGCGCGGAGGGAGGATTCAGAGATCACTCGAGGCTCGATTCCAGGAAACCGGCCGCCATTTCTGGACGGGCAAGGTCAGGGAGAAGGGAGTCGGGCAGCATTCCGTACGTCTGCGATGAGGTCGTCGAGGACGGGGAGCGCGGGGCCCTCGCGGAAGTCGATCTTGTGGGCGACGCCGGCCTTCTCGATGCAGGGCAGGCCGAGCTCGTAGTTCTCGCGGTTGATGTCCATGGCCAAGATCTGCGGACGGAGCCAACCAAAAAAAAAGTCAGTTGACTGCTGCTGATGCTCAGGAACAGGGAACGCAGATCTGGGAGGTAAGGAAGGGAGGGAGGAACTGACCGTGCCGTCCTCGGGGAGGGCGAGTGCGGTGGCGAGTAGGGAGTAGCCGGTGTAGACGCCGATCTCCATGGTCTTCTTGGCGCCGATGAGCTTGATGAGCATGTTGAGGAACTGCCCCTCGTCCGCCGACGTCGTCATCAGGTTCCTGCAAGCGCACCACCAAAGGCACCATCTTTCAGATCTGATCGATCATCGAAGTTCGATTCGCAACGAACAGAGGCCCAGGAAGATCGGCCGGCGCATACCATGGGTGCTTGGCGGTGACCTCGCGGAGCTC
Organism: Panicum hallii; assembly: GCF_002211085.1. Classification (NCBI taxonomy): domain Eukaryota; kingdom Viridiplantae; phylum Streptophyta; class Magnoliopsida; order Poales; family Poaceae; genus Panicum; species Panicum hallii. The sequence goes on from NC_038045.1 coordinate 49,812,074, forward strand.
CTTCATGCTCTCGGGCTCCCGCGGGTACACGCTCGTGTCCAGGATGTACTGCGGAATTTCCCAATCCCGAATCAGTCAGTCTCAGACCCAGCAAACGAGAAGGAAGAAGACGATCCAGAGCGCGAGCTCGGGAGTGGGTGAGTATTCAGGCACCTGGTAGAGGTCGTCGCTCTTGAGCAGGCTCTTGTGTCCCACCTCGGAGTGGCGCGTCTTCTGCTCGCCGTTGCCGTTTGCCTGCTGCTCCTGCGCCGCCGCCGGCTGCTCCGCCGCCTTCGCCGCCTCGGCCGCCGTGCTGGCCATTGCCGACGCTACAGTAGGTGCTGAACGGGTCCGGGAGATCTGGGTACGAGCGGGGCTGTGGCTGGGTTGAGGGATTGACCGACCTCGGGTTGGCTGCCGGGACAAGGCCGGCGGGTGGCGGCTTTATATAACCCGCGGCCGCGTGAGCGGGGCGGTTGGGCGAGGGCGGGGCATGTGAGCGAGCCCGCGCGCTGCCAGGTAGGCGACGCGATGACCAGTACGGCTAGCAGCTAGCCACAGGTCGGTAGAGGGGAGGAGAACGTGAAGCGGTCGTGGCCGCTATGCGACCGACGGGGTGGTGGGCCCGGCGCGTCAGCGGGCGGACGCGGTCGGTGTGGGTTGGCGGACGGGGAGGGGTGGCCGCGACCGCGACATGGGGGCGGCTCCGGCGGGGACGGCTCGGCGCGCCGTGCGCGGGGGTGGGGGGGTGGTTGGCGGGCGCTGGAACCGCGCGTTTGGTCAGAGCGTGGGGTGGGTCTCGCGCTCGCTCCCCCCGCCCCCGTTCTCCCCGGGTGGCCGTGGCGGTCGGCGCGCTGGTGCCCGGTGGTGCGGCGTGGGCCGTGTCCATCACCATCGCTGGTGGAGAGGGTTGGTGGGAAAAGGACGCGGCTGACTCTGCCGTGCCGGCCTCTGGGTTGGGTTGGGACACTCGCGAATTGCTTCACTTGCTTGCTCTCTTCTCCTCCGGACCGGGACCGCCTGGTTGCTCCACCGTTGGTCGTCGCGGTGGGGAGAGGGAGGACCGGGAAGCCCCCGATTGGTGGCTGCCGCCGGGGACGATGGGCCCCACCCACCAACCCGCACCCTCCTCCTCCGTGCGTCCATCATGCGTCGGATGGCTGGAGCCGGGAGGAACTCCACTTTCTGGCTGGAAGGATGAGAGAAGGGATCAGCGTGGAGCATCGCGTTCGCGTCCTCCCGGCACAGCTTACACCGGCCAACAGATTGGGCTGCGGCTGCGTCCCCGCCGATTTTATTTTATTTTATTTTAAAATATTATTACCTCAGTTAGTCGCAGGTGCTGCACATAATATTTCCGCGGTAAACGTCCGCCGGGCTGGTTTGGGATGGATGCCTTGCCAAAGATGTTAGTACTCGTGTCCAACTGTTGCTTGATGTGCGTGTGTGCACGTGCGCGCCTTGTCACGCTAGTTGTATGTTTGTGCCTGGGGAGGAAATGGACAAACCAGCCAGTGGCCGGTTGCGCACGACAAAGGGCGCCGGGGCGTCGTAGGCTGACGTGCTGGAGGCCAGAGGGTGGAGGCCTTCTAGATAGACGACGCCACGTAGGGAAAGTTATATTTATTTTAAATTATTGAATCGATTCTAAAATTTGATAAAATAAATTAGTAAGACATCATGTATAATTAATTTAGAAGAATAAATAAATTAAGATGGCATGCCATTAAAATTATTTAGGTAATCTATAAAATATTATTGGATACCACTTACATTCTTAACGCCATAACATGACGGCGGACGGCGAATCTTTTTTATTCTTTATATATTCTTTTACGAACTTGCAGAAATGTCTTCAGGCGGCCCGCCACACGCGCGTGCCTGGGGCACGGTTGCGTGCGAGACAGCCCACGAGCGGTGCAAACATGGGCCGCGCAGGACATCTAAAATAAATCTGAGTTGCACAAGTATCTTTCTTATGACAAGATCATCAAAACAAAACTATACTTGTCTATGTTTGCACGATATTTTTTGAAAAAATTAATATTAAATAATTAATTTGTGATTCAAGGAACAAATAATTTAACAATAAAAATAATTAATTTTATAAAAAATTAAACATAACGAACAAAACATTAAACATCGCAAACTTTGATAGTTCAAAATAAATAATGAAAAATGAATACTGCGAACAAAAGAGTCAGCATCACCGAACAATTCAATCTATAAAACGAATAAATAATTTAATATTACGAACAAATTAGTAACCTGCAGACGAATAATTGTACATGAAGAATAATACATCTACATCAAAAAAAGTAATCTTATAAGTATGTATACACGTGCTAAACAAGTTAGTAGATAGAAAAAAATTATAAAAGAAGTCTACACGAAACGTCCACACCTTACATAAATTCTAGTTAACAAGTTAGTTAAAAAAAGGTAAAACTAAAGAAAAGAAATACTTAGCATCCGACTATATAAGAAATAGAGATAGAGATGAAAATTAATTAAGAAAGATAAACTTTAATTCATTAAAAGAATGTCTACATGAGATTTAGAAATAAAAATACGAACAAGGAGATGAATAATTGAATATAGAGAAAGAATTAGAAGGGAAAAGAAAAATAAAAAATAGAAGAAAGAAAGAAACAAGAAGAACACAAATCATAATAGCGAAACTAGCTTGGAGCCTGCCTCGGCCAAGAAAAAATGAGAACGAATCAAAACGAGAAAATAATAAAGATACGGAAAACCTCCAGTAGATCTCGTCTGCACAGTTGCAAAACTTGATTGCTGGTTGCTGCTTTCTTCATTGTTTGGATCTCACAAGAGGTCAAGATAACGGGCTCGTGCAGTTTTATGATTGGCTGCTACAAAGCTTGGCCTGATCCACTCAATATACATGGCCATTGGCCTATGGGCTGTTCTTGGCCCATCTAGCTATTGCGCTACACATATCTGGGATTATATTGGGCCGATCGACAAAATTGGCCTGCCGGTGCGTCTTCAGGCGATGGATCATGGAATTGTAGCACGAGTGATGTACAGCTGCTCTGAGTCCGGTGGCCCGGCCAGCTTCGTGATGGCCTGCCTGCTGACCGGCCGGCCGCGCGCGGAGAAACGCGGCGCCGTGTGCCACTCCCGCGAGAGCTGCAAGCCCTCCCGTACTGTGTGATCGGATAACAGATATGCTCATAACTGTGTGATCGCAGCTGCCGTCACGGTTGTAAAAAATGAGGGCGTTTCGTGACAGCCACAGGCGACGGGTCAAGATGAGTGCCACATCGATCCAGGCTGAGGAAGGCAGGCCGGCGGTGACTGCCAGGCTGTTGGTGTCCCCGCGGGGGGGGGGGGGGGGGGGGGGGGGGGTGTGGCAGAGGCCAATGCTATCTGAAGACCTTGCTTTTCAGTGGCAAAGAATTCCCAGAACCCAACAATAACATCTTTCTAAAAGTTCCCAAGGTGGCATTTGTCATTCCCAAATTTGCCTTCTAGGCAAAGCCTCGTTTGCAATTTTACTGAAAAAATGGCACCTCCTTTAGAAATTTCTCAGAAAAAGTTCAACTTCCTTACTTCGGCATTGACACTGCTTGCCGTTGAAGTCACATTAATCCTATTGGGTTGTGGGTTCTTCACAAATGGAAAAGAAGACCAGAGACTACAGATGTAGGGAGTATGATAATTTACGGCCAGTTCTGCAGGTTCAGCTGCAGGGAGTTACAGAAAGTGACCAATTATTTCCATCAAGAGTTGGATAGAGGCGGATCAGGAGTGGTTTGCAAGGGACTCCTTGGTGATGAAAGGAAGGTTGCAGCGAAGAAGCTAAGTGATATGATCCAAGGAGAGCAAGAGTTCAGATCTGAACTTAGCGTCATTGGAAGAATATATCATACGGATGTGGTGTGAGAATTTGGGGGTTTTGTGCTGAGAAGACTCATCTACTTCTGATTTCCGAGTTTGTCGAGAAAGGTTCTTTAGACAGAGTTCTGTTTGATAATCTGAACTTATCTCCTGTGCTGCAATGGAGCCAAAGGTACCACATTGCATTTGGGGTAGCAAAAGGACTGGCCTATCTCCACCATGACTGTCTTGAATGGATTGTGCATTGTGATATCAAACCAGAGAACATACTGTTAGATGAAGAATTCGAGCCCAAGATTGCAGATTTTGGGTTAGTGAAACTATTAGGTCGGGGAGTCGGAGCACAAATGCTGTCAAGAGTGCATGGGACTAGAGGGTACATCGCACCAGAGTGGGCTCTAAATCTTCCAATCACTGGCAAGGCAGATGTTTACAGGTACAGCTACGGAGTAGTGCTTCTTGAGTTGGTGATGGGTACTCGGGTTTCCAGTCAGGTGGTTCAGGGGGAGGGCGAGGTGGAGGTGGAAATGGCTGTTGGACACTACGCTAAAATTCTTAAAGAGAAATTGGCAAGCAAAGATCAGCCATGGCTCCTGGAGTTTGGCGATTGCAGATTGAGTGGAGAATTTGACTATTTACAAGCGGCAATGATGCTCCTGACTCAGCATTTCTCCAGATCACTCTCCAGTGTCCATGCAGATCAATCCTACCTAGTCGCCACTCGCCAGTACATGATGAAGCATCACGCACGTCCCAATGCACGCCACGGCGGCAAGGGGAGTAGGCGGCTTTGCTTTGCGCAGAGCCGCGTGACGGTTCCTCGACCATCACCCATCAAACTTCGAAGTCCGCCGCCGCCGCCCTCCGGCGAGACGGGCATCGTCGAGCCTGGGAACGGCACCTACTACTGCCTGGAATCAAACGGAAGCCTCAGCACCGCGCGGTCTGTGCGGCCGTCGAGAAAGCCGAGACGGGGGCTACGAGCAGGATGCTGGAGCGGGTATCCGCAGCGAGCCGCGCGGCTGCCGGCGGGAGGGCAGCGGAGAAGAGGGGGAGGTGCTGCTCGGCTAGGAGAGGAAGGCGAGCCAGAACCGGAAGTCGATGAGGCAGCCACGGCGAGGAAGATCCGGCAGGCAGCGGACGAGAAGGGGAGGTGGGTAAGAATAGCGCAAGTTCGTCGCCGTCGCCGGGCGAGGAGAGGAAGAGATTAAAAGAGCGAAGAGGGACAATTTTGAAAAACTAGATCCCGTATAAGGGGTTTATTGTAAAGTATCGGACCGCGATTAATAGCCACGATACGATTTAGGGGGCTTTATGTAAAATATTGGATCCAATCACGATCCATTTCAGGGAGCAATGTGATAAACGTTGAGGGTCTTTATGCAAAAACAAATTGGAGCTCAAGTCCGCCGCGGAAACGACCACTTCATCTTCGTGGCCATGGCGGCTCCGTACACCCAGAGCCCGCCTCGGTGCTCATATCTCGACATGCCCCATAGGCAAGAGCACACCCAGACGCTCTGGTGTCTGCTCCCACGCTCGAACGAGAAGAAGGGAGGAGACGAGGGAGACGGATCGACGATGGTCGGCAACCATGGGCTTCCACCATTCCTCCATTGCTGACTGCAGAGAAAATGAGGAGTGCTTGGCCGAGCTGGCGGGCGAGGCTCAGACGCTCAGAGTTAAATACCATGCCACGCCGGCCTGTCGCGCGGCCGATCGGCCCCTCCGCGCGCGCGAGCACCGGTAAGAAGCGACGGCGGCGGAGGGCTGCAAGCGCGACGGGCAGACAGTTGCTGAGGCCGTCGTGGGGCGAATCAGACAGCGAATCCCGCAGAATTCGTCCGAACCTGCCTGGCTGCCTCGCCGGCCATGACGCCACGCTAGCTGATTCGTCAAGCAGCCAGGTCGCCCACGCGGTGTCCGCCGGCCATCATGGAGATATCGGCATTGATCGAAGAGGATGCCGGCGGATTTGGAGAGGGACCACGCTGCCAAGCCACAGCGCAGAAGCTCATGACGACCACGACCAGGCCCGAATCGGATCTTCTCCGGTTCCGGCGCCGACCACGGCGCACAAGACAGGCAGGGCAGTGGAGGGCGCAACCGCAGGCCTTAGCTCCATTCCATTGTTTCGCTCTTCCCTCTGCTGGGTGCCCGATTCACGAGGTACAGGATAGGCATGGGACGCCGAAGCGGGTAAATCAAGCCTGCATATCCTCATCTCTTTGTGTTGCTCGCAGTCTGCAAGGGACTATGCTGCATTGGCCGGTAAATCAAGCCTGCATCTCCTTACCTCCGTGTTGCTCTTCCAAAAATGATACCTCTACCTGAATGTGCTTTTGTGGTTGCTAGTGTAAATTGCACCCATTGAACTGCACTGTTGGAGACTCGGATTGCTTGTGTTCTCTTCAGTAAAGTACATACTGATCTCCCAAATGGCCTATTGATTTTTTAATCTCATCGACTCTGGTAGGTTTTCAGGCGATCCGAATTTTGCGTATCTGTGTTGGAAGGTGGAAGGTTTGCTTACAATCATGGTCACATGATCGTTTTCAAAGACTCCCAAATGGTAGAAGTATAACAAGTACCTGCACTGGTAACTGTTTCTTGAGCAAGGACCAAGCATCTTCATCGAGCAATGGTTTGACATGGTCAGTTATTCACCTGACGAACTTAATTGACATAATCTTGCTATGAATTGGAAAAAGTGATGAATTGTAAATGAGCTTACCAGGATGCAGTGCAGGATCTGAAGCTTATTGAGGGCGTACAATAGGGGAGAAACTGGGCTTTCCACCGGCAGCTGCGAACAACCGAGGACGAGGCAGCGGTGAGCTGGTGACCGTAGGCGGTGAAGGTTGAGATGAGGATATGCAGGCTTGATTTACCCGCTTCGGCATCAAGGACCTTCATGTGCAAAATCGCTGTCTTCTTCAAAGATTCCTTTCTAGCTCTTCTCCCTGGCAGTCTTGGTTTCACGACAAATATGGGTGGAACGGCAGCAGGGATCTCGGGGACTCCCATAGAACTGAAACACCGGTTTGGTGTGCCATCCTTCAAGGTTTACAGAATTTCCGCGATATTACTGCTGTCCAAGTTGGTAATGGTCACCTCACGGCTTTCTGGCTAGATCTCTGGTGCGGTGACTACACCTTGGCCGAACGCTTTCCTGCTCTCTTCTCTCACTCCCAGCGCATTAACATCTGCTGAGCTTACCCTCTTCTGCTCGAAGTAGTGAACTCTGTAAATCTCACTCCTGCTGATACTGATTCGCGACATCTTCGCGGCTCTACCAGCACACGGTTTTCTACGGCCGCTAGCTACTCTTTTGCCTTCTCCCATCTCGAAGACGACGCTTTTGCACCCTGCATCTGGAACCCCCTTCTCGCTGCAGATCTTTCCTCTGGCAAGTTCATCACCATAAACTCAACACTAACTTCCGTCTGCACTCTCGGCGTGCTAACAACTCGGGCCGTTGTCACTTCTGTGGGGCTTTGGAGGATGTTCCTCACCTCCTTTTGCACTGTCCTAGAGCCCAAAGCTTCTGGTCCCTCTTAAACGTTTCTTCTCTCACCTTGTCCCAGATTGAAATCCTTTGGAATTTTCCTCTCCCGGGTCCTACCCTACCTAACCAAAAAGCGCGCTCGACCATTATCACCTGTCTCTTGTGGAATTTGTGGAAATGCAGGAACTCCAAGGTGTTCAACCAGGTGGGTGACTCGAATCGGGACATTGCAAGACGATGCTCTGCAGACCTCACCCTTTGGGCCAATAGAACTTCTTCCGCTGTAACGAAATTGTGTATTATTAACTGGAGCTCCTTCCTCCTTCTTATGTAATTTCCATGCCCTGTGTTGTTGCTGTTTCAGGTTTCTTTCCTCCCCTCTACCCCCTGCTGTTGTTGTATCCGTTCTGTAAACGCTTTCCCTTTGCTTACGAGAAATTTGGATATTTGACACTCTCTTCGTGTGGCTTCGTGAGTTCGACACTTTCAACATTGACTTCGCAAAATTGACACTCTCCTTATGAACATCTTGATTTCCTTGACATTTTCATTGTTTTATTGATTTTTACTTCCTTTTTCCATTAAAAGGCTAAGGAAGTGACTAATTTACCCCTAGAATATATTGTTGGAATTGAGCTCTCAGATCACTCTCTCACCACACCAGACGGAGGAGGAAGATGAACAATGCACGAGCACAGACTTGGCGACGAACGCCCCGGCCGCCACACGGCCTGTATGTTGGCTTGCTATCAGATCAAAGGACTCGACTCAACCTTGCACACAAGGATTACACGGCCCTTTATAACCCCTCTGACGACGCAGCGCCCACACAACCCACTGCAGCAAACTTGGCGCGCCGCACGCGCACTCCCCTGGCGACCCGGCCTTCGCCACGTCTGAGCCACGAACTCTTCTGTGAGAGCCGGTCTTCCGTTCTGCCCGCGAGCCATGTCGCGCTCTCCTCCGCTACTTACGCCATGGCCAACGGCTTCACCATCCTTGCGACTGCAACTCCTACTGAACCACCAGCACGCGCCGCACGTCATGCTGGACTCAACTCCGGACACGAACGCGAGCATACACACACGCACCATCCGGCTGAGCCTTCTACCATACCCAGAACGTGGACACACCAGCGTTCTAGCCTGACACAGACTCCCCCTAAACAAGCTAATTGACTCAAACGCGACACACACAGCACACCAAGTACCGACCATGGCGTGGTTTATTCCTAACATATATTGCCTTACCTGGTTGGCTTGATTAGGCAAATGAACCGTAGATTGAATCGGTGCCATCGTCACCAGCAGTTCCCCGCGCCGCCGGCAGTCCGGCAGCTCGTCGTCTGCGCCGTCGATCCCGTCCGGCAGCCCGCCGTCTGCATCGTTGATCTCGTCCGGCAGCCCGTCGTCTGCAACGCTGCCGTCCACCGCTGCCGCCGTCCGGCAACGACGTCTCCCTCATCAGCTGGCCGCGGCTCTCGCGCGCTGCCTGTGAGGCCGTTAGTGTTCTGCATAGGAGGCTGCCACCGCCGCCGCGCGCCGCTCACAGCTCGTCCTCTCGTGGAGTTCATGTGCAAGCTCAAGTTGGAGTTCATGTGCAAGCTAAATTTGGAGAGAGCGTGGAGGAGAGTAAGACATGCCTGCAGCTCGGGAACATCTGATGATGTTCAGTAGAATTCGATGGAATGATGAGTTCAAAGCTAAAAATACTAATGACGAGTTCACATTATGAGTCCATAGGCTCACTGAAATGAGTTTACAAAGCACAAAACAAATGAGTTCACAGCCTTATTGAAAAAGATTCAAAACTCACAGAAATTGAGTTCACACTGAGCAAAACTACTTGTGACCTCACATCTCACATAACTGTCACATTAATGTTTAATAGTCCAGATACTTCAGCTTCGATACATCACATAGATCTTCTTTGCTGGAGCTGCAGTCATCTTCTTTGCTGGAACTGTAGTGACCATCATGTCGGGAGTAGTTGTAGTGGTCTGAGAAGAAGTGCCGCCCTCTCCCAACAAGAAAGCAAGACGGCTGCACATCTCTGTTACTCATTTGTACACTGCTGAATATAGAGCTATTGTCATTGCTGCTTACCTTCTAGTGCCATACCCGGACTATGCAGTATTATTTGTTCTCTATTTAGGGTGCGTTCGTTTTCTAGGGTCTAAAGTTTAGACCCGTCAAGAGAATCTTGTCATTTAGAAGTATTAAATAAAGTCTAATTACAAAACTAATTGCAGAACCCCAGGGGTAATTCGTGAGACGAATCTAATGAGGTATATTAGTCCATAATTAGCGGATGATTGCTGTAGCATCACTGTGGCAAATTATGGATTAATTAGGCTTATTAAATTTATCTCGCGAATTAGCACCCATCTGTGCAAAAAGTTTTATAATTAGACTTTATTTAATACTTCTAAATGACAAGATTCTCTTTGAGGTGACGGGTCTAAAGTTTAGAGGGTAGAAAACGAACACACCCTTGGCGTGTTCGTTTCCTGGGGTCTAAAATTTAGAGGGGTTACATCAAAGAGAATCTTGTCATTTAGAAGTATTAAATAAAGTCTAATTACAAAACTAATTGCAGAACCCCAGGGCTAATTCGCGAGACGAATCTAATGAGGTATATTAGTCCATGATTAGCGGATGATTACTGTAGCATCACTGTGGCAAATTATGGATTAACTAGGCTCGTTAAATTTGTCTCGCGAATTAGCATCCATCTAAATTTTAGGCCCATCATATCAAAGAGAATCTTATTATTTAGAAGTATTAAATAAAGTCTAAATACAAAACTTTTTGCACAGATGGATGCTAATTCGCGAGACAAATTTAACGAGCCTAGTTAATCCATAATTTGCCACAGTGATGCTACAGTAATCATCCGCTAATCATGGACTAATATACCTCATTAGATTCGTCTCGCGAATTAGCTCTGGGGTTCTGCAATTAGTTTTGTAATTAGACTTTATTTAATACTTCTAAATGACAAGATTATCTTTGATGTGACCCCTCTAAACTTTAAATCCCAGAAAACGAACACACCCTTAGTCTTTGTGGGGTGCTAGGTTCACCTGGTCTACCTTTAGTATTGTTCTTCCTACGCTTTCTTTTCCTGCAGTTAATCAAAAAAGTTATTTTTTGTTGCTATGTGATAATTTAAGCTGATTTGCCTTTCTTTTAAAGGTTGGGGCACCAGTGGCAGTCTGGCAAAGGGGCCAGCGGCGGCGAGTCCATGGCCGCTGCCGCCATTTCCTTGTACCGATGGCTTCCGTGCTCTGCTTTGTTTGCGCTGTTTCAGATCTCGGATCTCGAGTGCAGGCCTGAGCAGACCTTCTCCTCTGGTTCCGGCGGTGACCTCGGCGCACACGACAGGCAGGTGGCAGGATCCGCAGGGTGGCGGAGGGCACAGCCGCGGGCCTTGGCGGTGGCACCATGGTCGTGGAGAAGATCGCTACAATGCCTCTGCAGAGCTCCACTATTCTCTCCTCGGCCGCCGGGCGCCAGTTTCGTGGGATGGGGAATGGCGGCGCTCCATCAGCGAGAGCATTCCCAGTCATAGCGGCGAAGGCATTGTGGAAAGGGAAGCAGGAGAGGAACACGGAGAGCGTACGGTGAGTCCGTCCGCGACCTAGAGGTGGTGGAGTTAGGCCGCCGCCGGCGGCTGGGCTGGCCGGGCGGGCGCAGGGGCCGCCGGGGTAACGGAGGACTAACCTGTAAAAGCGATATGAAATAGGGTCTTAAATGTAAAATATTGGATCCGATCCAGACCAGGGTTGTATTTGCAAATATCGGATTGCAAATTTACATATACACCCCCTTATTGGATCGCGATTAATAGTTACGATCCAAATTAGGGAGTAAACTGTAAATTTTGAATTGCGATTTTTAGAATTAGGCCCCTCCTCACTTTCCGCCACCAACGCGGCGGCGCTCCGGCGAGCCCCGCCCGCGACGGCCACGGGATTGGAGCGGGACACGCGCTTCCGCGTCGGGACAGCTTCATGACCCACTTCCAGTAGGCGGCGGCGCCCGTCGGGGAAACCATCCGCTGGAGCCTGGAGGCGCTCTTTCGGTCTCAGGGTTTGTTGGACGGTGGTGGTCCAACTCAAGCACAAGCACCCAACCCTCCGCTCCGCAGACGCCGGGATCCGAGGCCATGGTCGTGGCGTGCTCGCATGGCCGGCAGTTGCGGCGGACGAGCACGCCGCTCCGCGGCCGATACGGACGGCGAGCCGCGGACGCGGACGCCCCGCGCCGTCGTTTTTCAGCTCCATGTCCACTCCCTCCAACTTCAAGCTTTCATCAGATCATCCATTCCATCCATTTATCTGACGAAAATCTCAACATTGCATTCTGGCAATCCTGCGCAACGGAGGTCCACGCTTTCTGGCACGAGACTGTGTTCCTAAGCTAGGACTCCGTTGATGGCATGTCAGGCTGCACGCTGATTCGATTCGAAATCTCGGACGAAATTCATCGCTGATTCATGGTCATCTCTTGTTTTATTAGCTGATGTGGATTGTCGCCTGGCATTACCTGTTGTCTGAATTGCAGTTATGCTTCGTCACACGGTTGGAGCTTGGAGGAAGTTTTTCTGAAGATGATGCCGCGGAGCTGCGCTACCCGGTTCAGAGAGACCCGCGAGGAGATTGAAATGTATCAAGGGACAGTCAATTGCAGAAGCAGCCTGTTAATGAACTCTGGGCATGTTCGTCTCGTCAGCGTCCGAAAAGATCACCTTCCTCTTCGTTTGGTTCAAACAAGAAAAAAAACACCTTCCTGTTCGGCCAGAGTTTCTGAATTTTGATCAACTTTGGTTGTAGAGCGACCGATGTACTAATGTTTTTCGCCGCTTGAAGTTTCGTTTGCAGTGATCCCTGCTCCGTATATGGGACGCAAGCGGAAGCAACCAGATAACCAGATAAGCGTGATCCCTGCTCCGCAGATGGATGCTTTTTCTTTCAAGATGTCCTTGCGCTGCGCTCGCGTGCTGTGCGGCCGGGCTGCGCGCGCCGGTCGAGCCGAGCCACCGGTGCGTTGCGTTACGTGCGCACGTGCACCGGCCAACACGGCAACACCCGGCGGCGCGCGCACCCGTCCTCCGCCGCTCGCCGCCGGGAGGCGGCGGCGAGCACCGGCAAGGTCGATAATACCTGCAGCAACACAACGACCTGGCCGTGAACCAAAAGTTGGTTCAGGCGCGGCAGTCGGTAGACATCCACAGCCCACACAAGGCTTTTTTTTTTAAAAAAAAGAATAGCCTTGTGTCTGCAGCTCGAATTGACAGCAATGGATCCCTGGCATGTATTTTTACACTCTCAAGTTCTCATTTCTGAACCATGAAAACACAACTCGGTTGCCGTGAACCTGGCATATAATTTTTACAGTTACTAGCAGATTTCGTTTATGTGGATTCTTTCGAGTGACGTTTGGTGAGCCAGAATAAATGAGCTGCTCTCATGCTTGTAAATAATATTCTCCCAGTCCACAAATACAACGGATCTTGGGGTTCTACTTTTTTTTTTATCAACAATCTATGTAGGAGTACTATACAAGGATGACACACATTAACTCTTTTTTTTAGACGATGACACGCATTAACTCACCAGGGTGATTTCCTGCCAAATCTTATTTACTGTATGGGTAAGAGCATCTCCAACCATCTTTCTAAAATCTACTTTCTAAATTATTAGTTAGAGAGTTATTTGAGTAAATATCGTTTTCTATATCTTTACACTCCCCAACAGCTTTTCTATGAGTAACCATCGCTCTCTATCTTTGACTAGCAAGAAATCTGAAATAGAGGATGTCTATATTTAGATATCCAATTGAAGATACTGTTGAAGGATAACTTTTAACCAAAATCTCTATTCCTATGAAGATAAAAAGATAAAGATATAAAGAGTCTTTTGGAGATGCTCTAACCTGCCATCCATTCTCCTGATATGTGCATCAATAAAATATTATTTACATGTGCTTTAATATGGGATGCATGTTTCTTCCAATGTGAAACAAAACTGTCCTAAAAATCTTAAAATTGCTTATATTTTTGGAGGGAAAACCTAAACTGTCCTAAAAATCTTAAAATTGCTTATATTTTTTTGGAGGGAGGGAGGGAGTAGTTGCCAGCTTCCCAGCCGAGGAAGGGCCCCGCGGTCCCGCCCGGGTCGCTGACGTGTGGGCCCGACCCCATGCGTCAGTGAGGGGGAGGGGCAGCCAATACCGCAGGCGCGTGCCTTCCCCCGCCCCGGCCTCCCCCCAGCCGGGTCTCGTCTCTGCGTGGAGGAAACGCAGGCGTCAAGGCGAAGGACGGGGGAAACCCACGCGTCCACGCACTTCTCTGCCCGCTCGCTCTGTCTCATTAGCAACTGCCCCACGATGCGGACAAAACCGAGCCTGCCACTGCTGCAGGCCAGCCAGGCCCTCTCTGTCGCCAAAGCAGCCTGCGCCGCCTGATCCCTGCAAGACTTGCTTCTTTCAGCAGCTTTTCCCATCACCGTCCTCCTCTATCCGTCCCCATCCAGAAGACCAGAACTCTTTCCATCTCGCATGGGGATTGAAATCTCCCCCAATCTCTTGATCCTCTCTCTCACAACAACTTTCACCTCACATGGGGGATTTTTTTTAATTTCCGAACGAGCAATCTCATCACACGACACGGGCTGATTCAGTGAAGCAGAGAACGTCGTTGATCGCAGCACGATTCCACAACCACATCTTTCACAAAAAAAATTATTACACAAGTACATCACTCAGCAAATGCAACAATTAACGATGTTTGGATGCGATGATCAAACGAAGGATCCGACCAACCGAGCGCCACAAAACAAAGAACAAGGAAATCAACAACAAAGGGAAACAGGCATATAATCTGAGTTCCATAGATTACTACTCCATTCGATTCCATTGATAGATAGATAGATAGATCGGGCAGTGCCATCCATGATCATGGCTGCCTTACAGCTGACAAAAAACAGAAAAATTAACTGCTACTCCGAGACAGACGGATCCACATCATCACCACTTCTCCACACGCCTTGTTCTTCCTACTAGCGAACGACGACTCGACGGGAACGAAAGACTACTACTACTGATAGATAGATAAATGGCTATGACTTGATGCAAGAGCCAGGAGGTTGGAGCCGGACCGCTCCAACGTGGAGGCGCCGCGCCTAGCGCCTCTTGTTGGGGCACTCGCGGGAGATGTGGCCCTCCTCGCCGCAGTTGTAGCACCCGCCGCCGCGGCCTCCGCCGTAGCCGCCGCCACCGCCTCCACCGTAGCCGCCGCCGCCGCCATTGGAGCAGTCCCGTGCCATGTGGCCCTCCTCGCCGCACTTGTAGCAGCCGCGGCCGCCTCCCCCACCGCCGCCGTAGCCGCGGTCGCCCCCGCCGCCGTAGCCGCCGCCGTAGCCGCCGCCTCCCCCGTAGCCGCGGTCGCCGCCGCCTCCTCCGTAGCCGCGGTCACCTCCACCGCCGTAGCCGCGGTCGCCGCCTCCGCCGTAGCCGCCGCCGCCACGCCCGCCGTAGCCGCTGTCCGGGCGCTCCCCGCCGGCGAGCGCGCCGCCGCCGGGCGCGGAGACGTCGATGGCCTTGGCGCGGCCGTCGCTGTCGGCGCCGACGGTGAACTCGACGGCGTCGCCGTCCTTGAGGTTGGGGTAGCCGTCGGCCTTGACGGAGGAGTGGTGGACGAAGAGGTCCTGGCCGCCGTCGTTGGGGCTGATGAAGCCGAACCCCTTGGTCCCGTTGAACCACTTCACCGTCCCCTTCGCCCGCTCCGCCGCCATCTCCGCCCTCTCGCCGGACCGGAGCGCCCCCTCGCAAACCCCGGAAAACCCTAGCTAGCCTGCTGTGGAGGAGGAGGTGTGGGGAGAGCGATGCGAGGATGAGGGCGACCGGGCGGCCCTTTTAGAGGCGAATCCGGGGGGGCCGGGCCGGTGGCCTGGGTGCGGAGTGGAACCGGGAGGGTTGGTTCGCGAAGCTCTCTGACATGTGGGCCGTGTTTGCGGTGGGTCTACATGTCAGACACGGAAGATGATTACCCATGCATGCCACTCCCACCTACCACAACATCTCCAGCAATCAATGCGCCAGCTCGCTCCGTTTCGAACGCCACTTGAGCCGTCGCCGGGCTGTAAAACGAGAGCCGGGGAAAATATCTCGCGGCCTCGGCGCCCGCGGTGAAAGAATCGGAATGCAACTTTGGAACGCGACACCCCCCCCCCCCCCCCGCTATTTTTCTTTTTGTTTTTTTTCTGTTCGAGTACTAATGTTCTTGACGTAATTTGTTTTTGGAGGAATGTTCTTGACGTAATGACACGCTGATTTCTTTTGTGTGTTGTGCAACAAAAAAAATGAAAGAAAGAAATTCAGACCACGGAACAAAAAAAAAATGAGAGATGCTGTTACGCTCCAAATCAGACGTGGTGCTACCCCTGCCAACGTGACCGTCTCGTGCGTGACGAGCTCATGTGTGGCACGTGCCACGACATCAGGGCGATCAGAGAAGCGAATCAGTGATTGCATGCCGTTGGGAATGACAGTTTTGTTCGCGTTAAAACATTCGAGCAGGGTCCGAAACGAAAGGAGAACTTTTCTGCAACTGCCTCGTGACGGTGGTCTTGGCAGGTACCGCTGCCTGCATCGATTTAGATCCTGAAAGTAGATCTGAAAACCAAGGGTTTCCCGCGGAAATATGCGAATGGCAAAGACAAACCGCCCGTTAGTTTTAGCCCTGAGGCAAGGAGTATGGATTTTTTTTCGCAACTGTGCTTGAGCACATTTTCATTGAAAAAGGAGAGGAAAAAGCGTCTGTTCCATCATGAGCACCGGAGGAAAGGTCCAACCCTCAAGACACATAACAAAGCATCAAGGCTACGTTACACTAGTAACGGTTGGCTCCAGCTGCTTGAAGCCCGCAAGCACCCACTGACTCCACTTCCAGAGGAATTTGTCATGAACAGCAGGTTGGAGAGCAATGTTCCTCGTGGCGTCCCATATGAGCAGAGGAGTCTAAGATAACCTGAACAGTAAGCGCCCCCGTGATGTCTCTCACCCAACTATCATTTACCAGTCCTTGCGCCACCGGTCTCTTTGAAACAATTGGAGGCAGCTATCTCTCGCATTGCTACTCTCCTCCTCCTGAACCGACAGCGTGGCCGGGGCAGCAAGCTCACTCCAGCCCTGATGACAGGGTAGACAGAATCAAAGACCTCCGCTGGCAGAAACAGGACCGTCGCCTGGACAGCCAACCGTGGCGCCCCCGTTAAACGGCAAGGGCTCCCGGCTCAATTTCCAGAGGGACGGAGGCTTGGCCCATTTTGACTCCAACGGCACGGCTGTTTGGAGCACCAACGCTAGTTCCGCTCGCGCTTCTTGACACTGGCAATCCTGAATCCTGGCGCTTCTGGAAGAGCTTCGACTCGCCAAACGGCGCGCTCCTTCTGCATCTGCATCTGCATCTGCATCTGCATCTGCTAGGGGCTTGCTCTATTCAGGTTCGTACATCTTCTTCTTCAGCACTAAATATGCTAAAACTCATAGACAAGTTTGAAAAGCCATGCCGATCCATAACCATCAAACTGAGTTCAGATCACATAGGGGATTGGGGAGGGAGTCTCCAATCCAACAGAGTTCAGACACGAGGGGGTCGCAGGTCAGGCGAGCTTCGCGCGGTGGGCGAGCTTGGCAGCGCGGAGCTTCTGAGTAAGCTTCACGGGGGTGCTCCGCCGTCCGTGTGCGCTCGCCGGAGGCGGAGACGAAGCGGATGCTACGGCGAAGGTGAGACGAAGAGCGGTCGGAGATTGACGGGAGAGGTCACAGACCGGGCCTGGCTTTGCTACTACGGCCGAATTTCACGTGCTAGCTAAGCCAGGCCAGCGGGCCTTTTTTTGCATTACCAGAGACTGGCTAAGTGGTTGTACAGGTATCCAAACGGACCGAGGTTGTATCACTGGAGCCTGGCTAGGGCCTTATGCACCCAACCAAACAGGCCCATATTCATCTGGCCTCATCGTCCTCGGCAGCTTATTCACCAAGTCCCATCTTCCAAAGCCGCCAGGGATCCTACGGCTCTGATCTACACTTACGCTATGATTCTATAAAGTACTCCCACATATTGGCTTCCTTTGTGCATCCTTGCCAAGCAGCCATGGCATTTTCACCATACTCATCCCGTTTCTTCTCGTGTCATCCTCCATTGCTCTTGCAAACCACCGCGTCTCGCGGCAACCTTGCAGTGCTTCTCAGCAGCGGCAACCTAGTCATCACGGGTTCAGATGGGCACCTCTGGAGGAGCTTCGACTCACCGACTGATACACTTCTACCATGGCGACCAATGACTCGAAATAGTAAGCTGGTTTCTGCTTTCACTTTCAGCCTGATATTATGATCTTATTATCATGGAGTACCACTGTTTCCTTTCGTCTATCTGAAATTCGTCAAATGCCGTTTGCATTTTCGTTCTGATGAAAGAATGCCTGTTAGCGAAAGTCGTCAGTAATCATCACTCATTACTAATAAGTAGCATCAGCTGACAGTTTAACATTTTTTTTCCATGATTTATGGAGCAAGGGTACTAAACTAAAGAAATCAAATGAACAAACTATACATGACCCAAAAGAATCGACGATTGCAGGAATTGTAAGAAAAAGATCACCGTTGCTACTTGCGAGGCACTAATTGGTGCTTGCCTGTCCATCGATGCTGCTACCAAAGCACTCCACGGTGACGAACTGATGGTGCTCACCCATCCACCTCAAACCCTTCTTCTCTGCAGCTCTAGCACCATACCATCACCCCGGCTCTGCATCATCACCCAATCATGCTCTGCCTCCACACCAGGTGCTAATGCAGAGTAATCCCCAATGACTGCAACAGAGTACAAAACATTGCGCATGTCCAAGTGCCAGGGCACTGCCTCCACTGCGGGTGAGGAGGCTCTCCTCGCGGATCCGTGTGACGGCTCGCGAACCAATCAGACCGAGGCCGGGAGGCGGCAGCGGCAACCATCGATTTCCGCGGCGCTGAGAACTGAGAAGACGAAGCTTTAACCTGGCCACGCTGGACGGCGGCGGCGTGGAGTCACACGAGATGCCTCCGTCGCCTGCGGCCCGCAAGCCGCGCGGGCCAGTGCGGCGAGCAGCTGGCACCGCACCGACGAGAGCCGTGTCCGTGTCCGTGGCGAAACGCTTCGTTTCTTGCCCTGTTTGGACAAAGTATTTTTGTTTGTTTTGGAGAAATACTACCACGGTTACTTTTTTCTACGTACACTTGCACTGTACATTTGGAAATGCAGGGATCCTAGCAACTACCAGAAGATTGCATCCATGTAAATGCTGAAAAATACAGTAAAAGTATCCGCCATCCACACCAGTATCGTCCAGTGATAGTCTAGTTTCTTTCTACTTGATTCACTGTAGAGGCAACAGACTTTCGAACCCATCACATCAGAAATATCCAGCACCATATACAGACTCGCCATTCTTTACAGGTAGTTCGCTTCGAAAGAATCCTAAAGCTATCTCCAACGGGAGGCTCTGAACCATTCTCTACCCTATATATAGAGAAGATTTCGTTCTCTATATACTGTAACAGATCGGTGGCATTGGTCGAGTCCCAAATCCCGATCCTGGCCACAATAAGGTCACAGCTATAGACCTTGTCATTGTTTGTCCAACTCAACGTACATCGTTATTCCTAGGCGGTTAGCAATGGAAACAAAACTGCGGACTCTGTTGGCTACTTGATCGATGCAGAGAAGGTTATGCAACGAAGCAACGGTCTACGACACTGTATGCAGTGGCTTAGTTCAGTGCACTGTAACTCTTAGGTTGTGTGCACTATACAGCACCAGGAACTCTTTTGTTAGGAAAGGGGGTCTATAAGACGAGGTAGACTGAAGAACAAGATACACCAAAACTTTAAGAAAAGAAAACAGCCAGTACGCTATGGCGATGGTCACTGTACGAGAAGAATCGCAAAAGCAAATACTGCGTGGCGGCTACAGAATTATAGAAGGGACACAGAAGAAATTAAAGCTGTATACGAAAACAAGTCTGAAAGGCATGCCGATCCATCGCCATCGAACAGAGTTCAGATTACATTGTCATCTGGCGTCACCGTCCTCGGCAGCTTATTCACCAATCAGTCCCGTTCCCAGCTTGCAGTACTCACGTACATGCAGCAGAAAGTCACAGATAGAGGCCGTCTGAAGCCGCCAGGGAACCTTCGACTCTTGATCTACACAGATGCTATAAAGTACTCGCACTCCCACATTGGCTTCCTTTGTGCATCTTTGCCCAGTAGCCATGGCCATGAGAGAAACCTGCATTTTCACCATACTCGTCCAGTTTATTCTCGTGTCATCCTCCATTGCTCTTGCAAACGACCAGAGCTACCTTGCTAGAGGTTCCTCCATCTCCACCGGCGATGACACCACCACCATCCTAGTGTCACCCAACGGCGCCTTCACCTGTGGCTTCTACAAGGTGGCTACTAATGCATTCACCGTCTCCATCATGAGGCGCAAGACTAATACTATGCCCAATCAGGACTTCTCATTTAAGAAGCTTCCTGCCATGGATTTGTGGGGCTATGACCTCAACTACTCAGAAATGGTGCCATGGAGGATGTGCAGGGATATGTGCTTGAACAGTACTGATTGCCAAGCTTTTGGTTACCGAAGGGGAACAGGTGAATGTTACCCAAAGGTATTGCTTTTCAATGGCAAGAACTTCCCAGATCCTTACAATGATATTTATCTGAAAGTTCCAAAGGCAGCATTGTCTTCGCCAGAATTTGCTGCTGGACTAAGCCATGCTTGCCACATTACTGAAAAAGAAGCATACCCCTCAATCCCTCATTGCAAATGTTTGTAGAAGCAATTCCAGGTTCAATTTTGGGTACTTCATATCTTCTGCATTGACACTGCTCGTCATTGAAGTGACTTTAATTATAGTTGGGTGTTGGATTTTTTACAAATGGGAGAGAAGGCCAGAGATTAGGGACGAAGGATACATGATAATTTCTAGCCAGTTCCGAAAGTTCAGCTACGATGAGTTACAGAAGGCGACCAAGTGTTTCACGGAAGAGCTCGGAAGTCGTGCCTCGGGAAAGGTTTACAAGGGAGTCCTCGAGGATGAAAGGCAGGTCGCAGTGAAGAAGCTGCGGGATGTGATGCAAGGACAGCAAGAGTTCAGATCTAAGCTCCGCATCATTGGAAGAATTTATCACATGAATCTGGTGAGAATTTGGGGGTTTTGCGCCGAGCAGACTCACAAGCTCTTGGTTTCAGAGTTTGTTGAGAATGGTTCATCACTGGACAGATTTCTGTTTGATTCTCAGAACTTAATTTCTGTGCTGCAGTGGAGACAAAGGTACAATATTGCTCTTGGGGTAGCAAAAAGACTGGCCTACCTCCACCATGAATGGATTGAGTCATTGTGATGTCGAACCAGAGAACATATTGTTAGATGAAGAATTCGAGCCAAAAATGCAGATTTTGGATTGGTAAAATGACTAAATCGAGGAGTAGGAGCTCAGATGTTGTCAAGAGTGCAAGGGACTAGAGGGTATATTGCTCCAGAGTGGGCTCTAAATCTTCCAATCATCGGAAAGGCTGATGTTTACAGCTATGGCGTACTGCTCCTCGAGTTAGTGAAAGGGTTCAGGTTTCCAGTTGGGTGGTTGAAAGCAAGGAGGAGCTGGAAATTTCTATCCGATGCTTTGCTGATGTCCTTGAAACTCTGCTTTCATTAGTGGAATAATGACGAGTAATTGGCAGCTTTCTCATTCTAGTAACTGATGTTCCTACTGTGAGAGCGGATAAGTAAATAGTGGTGTTCTGTTGCATAGAATGGTCACTAGAAGACATGTCTTGCATAACTCTAAGAACAGTAATGAAGATCCAATTCAATATACATATTTGGATAATTTGTTCCACACAAAATTCAACCACCTGCACTGGTAAATGGTGAAGAAATTCTTGGAGTTGGATTCAACAACAAGATGAGCGCATACAGTCATAATGAAAGTGTAACATCTACTGCAAACATGTCAATGCTAATAAGAGATGCCAAGTGATAGTCTAATTTCTTTTATTGAGGAAGCAGCAAACTGAAGAGTGACGAACCCAATGGAATAAAATATTCACCACTATACAAACTATATGATTGAAAAGAATCGGCAATGACAGAAAATTGTAAAACAATCACCATTGCTAGTCAGGCGCTCGCAGGTCTCTCATCGTTGCTGCCAGTGCACTCCGCATCACCAATGCACGCCCATCAACCTGGAATCCTTCTGATCCAGCACCGGCGTCATCTCCCTGGCACAGCACTTCCCCCAAATCACTCTCCGCCTCCGCCTCATCCGGTGCCAATGCAGAGTAATCCTCCCTAGTCAGCAACACATTGTGAAGCATCGCGCACGTCCCGATGCACGCCACAGCTGCACGGGGGCTCTCCTCCTCGTGGAGCCGAGCAATAGCGCCCCACCCCATTAAGCTCCGGACAGCACGCCTCACCGGGCGCCGCATTGCCCTGTGCGCAGCGTTGAACGCCGCTTCTGGGGAGCCAGGCACCACCGGCCCCCGGAACGGCACCATGAGCCAAGGCAGCAGCGGGTACCCGCCCCCATCTCCAACCAGATACTGCGCGGGCTCAAGCACCCTCCCCTGCTCGACCTCCTGGAACAACGACGAGAGCCTGAGCACCTCGAGGTCCGTGCGGTCGCCACGGAAGCCGGCGGCGAGGGAGAGGACACGGGAGGAGGCGCCCGCCACGAGCTGCGCGGCGAGCGGGCCCGCCGGGCCGGCGAAGCGCGCGCAGCAGAGCGCGCCGCGGCAGGAAGGGAGCGGGGCGGAGTAGGCGCTGGTGGGGTCGGAGGGGAAGGCGAGCCAGAAGCGGAAGTTGGCGAGGAGCACGCGGCGGAGGCGGCGGGAGGCGGCGCGCGGGGCGGAGGGCGGGACGCGGAAGAGCGCCGCGAGCGCCGGGTAGGGCAGGCCCGACGCGAGGCGCGCGAGCGCGAGCGCGAGGAGCACCGGGGCCGGCGGGAGGGCGGGGTCGGAGAGGAGCGGGTCGAGCAGGCCCGAGAGGAAGTGGAAGGTGGGCGCCGAGACCCGGAACGCGAGCGGGTAGTGGTCCGGGCTCGTGGGCGGCAGCGGCAGGTGCAGGGGCGCCGGCGGTGGTGGAGGCTCCTGCTCCGGGGGCGCGGGTGCCGCCTGCTGCGGGGCAGGGGCGGGGTCGGGGTCGGCGTCCGGGTCGGGGCCGACCTCGCCGCGGCGCCTGCGCTTGCGCGCGCGGGCGTCGGGGCCGAGGAGGAGGAGGAGCGCGGCGGCGGAGTGGGCGGTGAGGAGGAGGGGCGGGGGCGTCATGGAGGGGAGAGGGGGCGCGGGCGCATGGTGGTGCTGCTGGTGCGGGTGGTGGTTGAGCCGTCGGTGTTTGCGAAATACGGGAGGGGAGGCGATCGCAGTGACGCGACGCGGACGCCGGTGAGGATGCCGCGGCCGTGCGCGGTCGCGCTCAGCCACCGTTTGCGCCGGCTCGACTCGATTTGACCAGAAACCGATCGATTCCTGTGCAAACATTTTGCGAATTTTCGTGCTCCAAAGATAGCCTCGAGTAGAATTTTCGAATATAGAGTTGAGATTCCCTGCCGCTTCATGAGAAGTTCGTGTAAAATTTGTAGCGAAAGTACTCTGAACAACTGAATTTATGGCTTGTTCTGACCCAGCTGAATGGGCAGCTCAAAGCAGAAACTTTTGTGCACAAAAGGCTGCATCCTGAATCCAAATCGTAAATATTTAACTCATGCCGTTCTTCCTAGAAAAAATATTGCGATATTCGACGGACGAAAGCATCCAGCCTTTCCAGCCTCGGGTTGCTTCCAATGGCCTTTAGATCTGAACAACGCTGACCCGACAGTGAGCTTGGCAGCTGGCCAAGAGGTGTTTGAATCTGCGAACTAATTTTTATAGTCCGGATCGCATTAGATATTTTAGTCCGGATCACATCGGATATTTAAATGCTAAATAGAGGGATTAAATATGCGCTAACTATAAAACTAATTGCATAAGCCGGTGCTAATTCACGAGATGATTCTATTAACCCTAATTAATCAATTATTAGCACATATTTACTATAGCACAATATGATCAAATTATGGATTAATTAGGTTTAATAGATTCATATTATGAATTACCCACCATTTATACAATTGGTTTGCAATTAGACTATATTTGATACTTCTAAATGATGACCAAACATTTGATACTATAGGAGTAAAGTTTAATCTGGAAACAAAACATGCCCAAAGTTGCCTTATGCCATAAAGCAAAGGGCACGGTTGCTTATGCGTTGCATTGCCTATTTGCTAGAGCCTTCAGCTTTGAGCTGCTAGTTATGATTGTGGAAGTGTTTGGTTCTTCGAAACTAAACTTTCATTATGTCGTATTGAATATTTGGATACTAATTAAAAATATTAAATATAGTCTAGTTGCAAAACCAATTACATAAATATAGGATAATTCGCGACACGAATCTATTAAGCCTAATTAGTTCATGATTTGATCATGTTGTGCAACAGTAAATATGTGCTAATGATGGATTAGTTGGGTTTAATAGTTTCATCTCGTAAATTAGCACCAGCTTATGCAATTAGTTTTACTATTTGCTCATATTTGATCTCTCTATTTGACATCCAAATATCTAATGTGATACGTACTAAAAGTTAGTCTCTGTCTCCGAAATTATCGTAGCTACGATACTACATGGCTCCAAATGGAGAAGCGGGTGACAGGTTCTCGACTATGGTTAGTGGCTATCATCTACCAAGTGATCCGGAGCATTTTTTAAAAAGAAAAGTTCACTTGGAGCATATGTTAAAGCTATTAAACCTAATTAATGAGATAAATATATTAAACCTAATTAATTTATCATTAATACATGTTTATTGTAGCACAACATGATTAAATTATGAAATAATTAGACTTAATGGATTCGTATCGTGAATTAGCCTCTATTCATACAATTAGTTTTGTAACGAGTCTATATCTAATACTCTGTCCAAACATCTTATATCCCCTCGTCCAAACAGGCGCTGGCTATGGCCTCGTTTGTTTCCCTGCGGCTAAACTTTAGCCCATCACATTAAAAAGAATCTTACTAATCTTACCTTTTAGGAGTATTAATTAAAATTTATCTAAATTTTTTCCTAGATGGGTGCTAATTCGCGAGATAAATTTAATGAGTCTAATTAATCCATTATTTGCAACAGTGATGCTATAGTAACTATCCGCTAATCATGAATTGATAACCTCATTATATTCGTTTCTCAAATTAGCCCAGAAGTTCTGCAAATAATTTTATAATTAAATTTTATTTAATAGTTTTAAATAATAAAATTTTCTGTACGTATTGATGTGATAGGATTAGAAATTTAGCCCCGTAAATCAAATACCGCCTATGGCATCCTTCCTGGCGACCTACCTGACTTCAGTTTCGTCAGTGTAGTCAGTCAGCTGTCAGTACTAGTATTTGTCAGGGTTTCTTTGGGAGCAGCAGAAAAAGAAAAAATAACGCACCAATTCAGGTCAGGATCGGGAAGCAAGTGGTTGCTTTGTCCTTTCTTATGCTTTTTTTTTTGCGGGTATCCTTTCTTATGTTTGACGGGAACAATAAAAATTTGGACAAATTTTCTATATATCATTAGCTAAAACTTTTATCCCTGAACTTGCCACCTAAAAAACTTATATCTCGTAAATCCCATTGTTCATAAATTTTAATCTCTTTCATGCCAATGTTGACCATATTCTAGTAGTTTTAGCTAACATACATGTTAAAATGATCCATTTGCCCTTGCCTTAGTTGGTCCCAACTCCCAATTTATTGGTTGGACACTTCTTCACCGGTTTCAGAGCAACTCCAAACACAACGCCACCATCATCCAATCTCGGAAGAGCAGCAGCGGGCTCCATTGGGTCGACGGCAGTGGGGTAGGGCAGCTGCCACAGCTTGACGCTCGTACTAGCTAGGACGCAGTATCTTGGCGGCGCAGACAACCAGGCTGCCATGCCATGGATGTTCTTCTTCACCACGCACGCTTATTCCTGTTATTAGGGGCTGTTTAGTTCATTTTGCATTTTTGCAAAATTTTACTGTAGCAATGGAATCTTACCAATTTGAAGTACTAAATGAAGTCTATTTGCAAAACTTTTTGCATGGATGGATTGTAAATCACGAGATGAATCTAATGATGCTAATTAATCCATGATTAAGCAATAATTAACGGATGGTTACTGTAGCATCACTGTTGCAAAACATGGATTAAGTAGGCTCATTAGATTCGTCTCGCGATTTACAACCCATCCATGCAAAAAGTTTTGCAAATAGACTTCATTTAGTACTTCAAATTGGTAAGATTCCTTTGCTACAGTAAAATTTTGCAAAAATACAAAATGAACTGCCCTTAGTATTTGGATGGAAGCAACGCCCGTGGCACCGGAAGGATTAGTTTAAAACCAATGGCAAATATAAGAACTATATTTTTTAGTGGCAAATCGAGGATTAGGTTTTATGCCAATGGCACATAAGGAATATTTCCTAAAATTTTTTGACGGGAAATAGCGATCGTGGCAGGCAGATCCATGGAAATAATATACTACTGTAGTTGGGAAGAATGCTTCAATACTCTACCTCGAGCACGTCGACGCCACCACCAGCGTCCAGCCGGTAGACGGGAGACGCCTAGTCCAGCCGCCCTTCTCAAAGTGTTTACAATTTGAACAAATGTAAGCGTGAAGCCTTTTCGGTCTCGGGCTGCTTTCAGCAGACTATGTTCAGAAACTCTGGTCTAGTAGCACAATTCTGAGGGTGCAGCTGGCCAACCAGCCTCACATCTCCGAGACTCTGATCTAGCTTACACGCAGCTTGGCTTGCGCTGCTGGTAGAGAAACACATTACAGTCTCAGTGGCCTGCTAGTTCCCCGTAGACCACGAAATGCGTAACGGTACATGGTTTTCTACTATCAAATACTGCCCTGCTAACTGCTAAGTGAAGCATTCGGGTTGCTTCAAAAAATAAAGTTACTGCTGAGGTAACGGAGGTAAATGACTTCGGAAGCCTGCGTGTCAGCTGGGTTACTGAACTATCTCACTCACTCATCCTGCCTTCGGCCCTCACCTCAGTTTCATCAGTCGCCATTTCCTAAGCTGTCCAAGATAGAAAACAAACGGAAATGTTAACAAATAGCAAATGAGAAGCAGAACCACTTAAAGAATGCAATTTTAGGTCAGGAAGCGAGTGAGCTACTGGTGTGCTTTGCTTTTCAATCTAACTTGCCATTGTGCCATTTAGATCCGAAGATACAATAGTACAGAATGCATGAAAACTTTAAGCTATGGAGCTACCATGGTTAGCTCACCTACCTGAAGGAATATTCCTTTTTATGATATGTTTGAAACCATAGAACAAATGAACTTCATAATTGCAGGGGCAAAGAACTCTTGTCAACCTACTTCATTCTAAACACTACATCAATTTTACTATTGAGCTGATTTTTCTATCCCGAGCTTGAAGTATCACCAATTTTTACATTTTTAACAAAAAAAACACCAATAGTCTAAACAAACATGAGACAATCTTTCAAAAACACAAACAAACATGAGACGACATGCAAAAGAATACGATAAGTCCAGATCAAACCAAAGTATGAACCAAACTCCAACTTCTTAAAGTTCAAAACGAGGTCAAGTTGTCAGATGATCATCTGTTTGCACCCACATGTCTCTTCAAGCATGAAATGAGAAGCTTACCTACACATGTCCTGCATTTTTTTTGGTACCATATCATGTAATCACTCTTTGTTACGTGAGCAACCATCGAATTGATCAGCGTTTACAATCGATGATTCTTGCCTAATGGGGTTCATATCATTTCCTATAAGGGGTCAAAGGAACATGTCAGCAAAAAGTCAAGGATGAGAAGAGAACCTGTGATGCGCAGCAAATGGAAATAAACGGTCACAAACCTGGCAGACTAACCCTTTCTTGAGCTGAAGATAACTGATGCTTTGCCATTATCTCCCCCCGGAGCATCATCTTGCAAAGAAAAATACAAGTTAGGAAAACACCAGGAAAATGAAAAGCAATATTTAAGAGAGTAAGGCTTTGGGTCAAGATTCTGATTTATTCCCAATAAAAAGAGTTACCTCAGAAGATTCAGGCATCCGAAATGTTCGAAGATGGGACTGTGATGATTCCAAGTGAAATCGACGTTCTGGAATGGTTTTGTCAGGAACACTTGGTAAGACAAAAGATATTGGTTGATTTTGTGGAGGATTTAATGGATCAAATGCCTGATGAGCTCCTGAACTTTGGTTTACAGGTGGCATCACTGCCCCAGAGCTTGATGCTGTGACGTTGGCCCCACCAAGTGCAGCAAACATTTGTGATGCTTGCGCAGGCTCAAGTGCACCAGATAGATATGGTGGGTTCAAGTAAACACCATTTCTCATAGACAGCATCTGTAACAAATTTATAGGGGAAAAAATTAAAATCTATAGTTGCAGTTCAGCAACTAACGCCGCATATTAAAGCCTAATTAGAATAGTATGTAAACTGACACATGTACTATAAAAGTGGACCCAGCTAACATAGTAAAATTTGGTTTAAAACTAGATGCTCACTGCCACAAACAGTCCAAGGTTTCTGTACACTACAGGAAATAGTCAGTATTCTTGGCTTAACACTAACTATGAACATTGCCACGCATTGTCAACCTATCACTGAAACTACGTGTCTTGATTATTTAGCAAACCATCTCTGGCACAATCTTTTCTCTACACGTATTGCAGCATATAAAGATTTGCACATGCCATGGCAGTTCTTCCAGTCCACTTGCCATATCATTTATCTTGGGTTCACACAACATAATGAGATAATGTGTTAAGAAAGTATATATCTTGAGAATAACCTAGCGCCCAAATTAACCATCCAACATAATAGTCTGGGAGGTGCTTTTATTAACAAAACAAGAAGCAAGTTTGGCATTGATCAATAATTTGACCGTGGTGGGGTAACAGGTCTAACACTTTAAAATTAAAGGAAACAAAGAAAAAGCAACACGTCAACCAAATCATGTGTGAACAAATGCAAGTGAAAGGTATCTGCAAATTGATAAGGCACCCATCACACATCATGCAAAGGCCACCTGCTGGGTATAATAAGGCGACTGGCATCAGAACCAGACTAGTCTATTGTCACATGTTGGAAGAAGGATCAATAAAGCCAGATACTCTGGTATACCCATTCTTTGTTAATCCTCCTAGTTTGAATCAGAGTGGACAGATGCGTTCGCATCATGGAGACATGTACAATTTGCTCACCTGCACTTGGAGCTGCAGCTGCTTCAGGTACTCAATGGCCTCGTCAAGCATGGACGCCTTGTCAGTCTGCACACCAAAAAAACACCACGGCACAAACACATTTAAGTTCATATCCAGCAGACCAGCACGAACACAACTCAACAACCTTCAATTCATGGCGAAAGAGAGAGGGAGGGAGGACTCTACTCGGTTTCCAGTTCTACTGACCTTGTTGGAGTTCGGTATCAGGCTCTGCAGCGCCTTCATCTTCTCGTTGATCTTGCTCCTCCTCCTCTGCGCCCAGAAGCAAACCAAACGAAAGCAACGTCTTTAGCACTCGCACTGAGAACTCAGCACACAGCAAGAGGAAAACTTGAGACTTTGAGAAACGGGCAGCGGCAGCACCTTCTCGGAGAGGTTGTGCACCTCGGCGGCGCGGCTCCGCTTGCTGCCGGACCCCCCGCGCTGCCGCGCCTGCGCCGGCTCCGGTTCCGACCCGCCCGCGTCGCTGTCCCCGAGCCCGCCCGCTTCCTCCCCGTAGTACGCCTGCTGGCCGTGGCCCAGCCCCAGCGCCGCCGCCGGGAACGCCGCCACCCCGGCGAACATCTGGCGCCGCGCCTCCTCCTCCTCCTCCTCCTCCTCCTCCTCCTCGACCTCCAGCTGCCGCCGCCGCTGGTGGTGGTGCTGATGCTGCAGGAGCGCCATCGCCTCCCGCCCCTGGTCCCGCACCGGCACCGCCCCGCGCCCCCCGCCGAAGCCGGCGAACCCCTGCTCGTCCATGCAGCCCGCACCACAGCCGCAGCGTCGCCGCGAGGAGGAGAGGGAGAGGGGGCGAGGAGAGAGAGGAGGAGGTGGTGGGTCTGGGGCTGGAGGCGCGGCCGCTTCCTTCTTTTTAGTGTTGCGCCCATGCCGTGCTGCTGCCGCTGAGCGGAGCCGAGCTCGGTGGGTGGCCGGTTGCTCGCTCGCCCGCCCGCGCGCGCGCCCCCGCCCGCTTTGGGCTTGTTTTTTCCCGGACTTTTTACGGGTGGTTTGGCCGCCTTTCCCCGGGCGCGGCCGTGCGGCAGCGAGCGGCGGTGCGGGAGGGGGGTTCCGTTCGGTGTCTGCTAGCCAGCCAGCGCGGGCCGGTCGCTGTCGTCCCTGCCTCTGGGTCCGTGCAGAGCGGGTGTGCATTTACGATGGCTTTCAGTTGTGTGTGGGTTTGGGTTTCCCAGTTCGGCGCCGGGGGTTTTCTGCGCCGGGGGGCTCCTGTGGTACATCGTGTTGTTGCTCTTCTTCGTTGGAGCCAGTATTTTCGTACCAGAGCTTCCTCACGACTAAATTTTAATTATATTTGAACACCAATTAAAAATATTAAATATAGTCTAATTATAAAGCAATTGTATAGACGGAGGCTAATTCGCGAGATGAATCCAGTAGGCCTAATTAGTTCATGATTTGATCACGTTGTGCTACAGTAAAAATATAATGAAATAGAAATAGATTCGTATCGTGAATTAGCATCAGTTTATGCAATTAGTTTTATAGTTAAATTATATTTAATTTCGATCCGAACTAAAAATTAGTCTCTGGATCTAAACATCCTCTGACAACCTTAGAGCAGCCCGGCGTGCTCACAACTTCATTTTTCTACTATTGGAGCACCGGTTTGCACGTTGCTGCAGCATACGATGTCAGAATGAAAAAAACAAGCACCGGCGACTCTACTTGCTTCCATGCTTAGTCGCTGGAATATAATTTCTGACGTTTGGCAAAGCTGCTGTTCACTTGCTTTGCATGTCAGCAGTGAGAAGAAAAGAAATCGTTTATGCCTCTTTAAAATTGTTAACGAACCCTACTTATCCATACGAACAATGCAGCAAGGAAAGGAAATCGCGCCAGTGATAATGTGATATTTTCGAATATCCATATTGTACGGCACGCTCTGGCTGCCCTTACAATGGTAGATTCGTTTGCGTCCCTTTCCCATTTTAACCATCAAATAAATATACTGATTGTTGCATTTATATTGATGTAACTGGATTTATCATAATTTTATCATAGTGTTATTGTAGTACTCAATCAAGATTTCACCTTGTAAAATCACGTCGATGTCTTGAGACTCTAATATCTGTCGGGGAAAATACTTTAAAGAACAATGCAAATTGCAAATTTAAAACCATCTTGAAGCTGAAACAAAAAAAAAACGCGAACATCCAACAACTTTAACTAGTCCTAGCAACCACCTGCCCCCCGCCTTCCCAAATTCAAATAGAGCAGGCTGGCGCCGGGGGCCCAACCCAACCCAACCCAACCGCGCCCTAGTCCACCAAGCCAGTCCAAATCACACGCCAGCTTCCTGCTGCGGGGGAGTCGGCGCGATAACCCCCTAGGCTGCCGACTCCGTAACTCATCCAGCAATCCCCTCCCCTCCACTCCTCGCTCCGTCCCACCCCACGCCCCCCTCCCTTTCCGTGTCGTCTTCCCGTCGATCGGCGAGCGCTAGGGTTTAGCGGTTGCCTTCCACTTTTGGCCGCGGGGGGTTTATCCGCGTGGCGGCGGCATCTCAGATAGGGTTTCCTTTTCCCGGCGAGGCGAGGCGATGGAGGCGGCGGCGGTCGACGACATGATCCGGCGGCTCCTCGAGGCCCGCGGCGGGCGCACGCCGCGCAACGCGCAGGTGACGGACGCGGAGATCCGGCGGCTCTGCGCCGCCGCCAAGGACGTGTTCCTCTCCCAGCCCAACCTCCTCGAGCTCGAGGCCCCCATCAAGATATGCGGTAAGGGCGCCCTCCCGACAACCCTGACAAAAGCGACCAAGCGTGCTAGCCTTATTAGGCTTCCGTCTTCCCTCGTCTTTCCCGGGGAAAGTTTCTTGCCAAGCGCTGCTCGTTTAGGTTCTGTTTCCATCGAGTAGTTGTTGCTACTGGGGTGGCCTCTCTGGATTAGCTATTCTTGAAATCCCGTAGCGTGTTGATTTTTTCGGGCAGCTCCGCTAGTAGTTAGAGGGATGCTTGGTGTGCGAAATTAAAATGGTCTTGGATGTATGACTGCCTGCAGAACCAAGCTGCTAATTTGAAACCCCCCAAACAATATATTTTGTGGCATTTACACCCCAGAAGAGGCTCCTACCCCCACTGTAGCTCATTTCTATCAAGTACATGATAGCATAAGTCAGTTGAGTAATAGTGGTTAACATGTGTAGCTTGTCTAACATGCCTATGCTACCATACCATGTTGGGTTGCTTGAGATTGCAGATGAGAGAAAGTGAGACTAACTTGCGTGCTAGTATGTCAACAACTATTTCTTTTCTTTTTGTGGTTTCCCAGTGAAAGTACAATAGCGGAGAAAATAAATATCAAGGAAACAAGGACTCAAGAGAAAAAATCATGGTTGTGTGAATGGTTCAATAAGTTCCAGAGATGTCTTCAAGTTGTAGGTTTTGCAGCTTGGCATCCTGGCAAGCCAGAATTGATATCTATTGCTTATCAAGTCAACGAGTATTCATAGATTCTCATATTTCCTGTTAATGATTGTTTTGAATGTTTGGTTCAAGGTGTGATTGTGTGAATTCTGTTATATTGACCCAGTACACTTTAGATTGATACAAACTTTACCAATGTGCTAGACAGAAATGTGTAAAAATGGCCAGACTGCAAATTCATATTTGGTTTCTTTGTTGGGAACAGATCTGCTGTCTAAAGAACATTTTCTCATCGAGATTTTAGTTTTGTCTAATATATGGTGGTATTGGTACTATCATACATAGCTTACTTTACACTGAAATTAGTAGAAAAAACAAAGATAATTTCCCGCATTGTGTGTCATGAGTGTGCTAAGTGCATTAACAGATATTTCCGTGTCTCATAATTAGCTGCACTGCCCTGTTCTTCTCTTGTGAATATGTTCATATTTTCGCCCTAAGGTCAATGTATTGTAAATTCATCCTTAATCAACTGATAACGGTTGATGCTAATCATTTATCTTCTTCTTTACTATTTGCCAGGGGATATCCATGGGCAGTATTCTGATCTTCTTCGATTATTCGAGTACGGTGGCTACCCACCAGAGGCGAACTATCTCTTTCTTGGGGACTATGTTGATCGGGGGAAACAGAGTATAGAAACGATATGCCTTCTCCTGGCGTACAAGATAAAGTACCCAGAGAACTTCTTTCTCCTCAGGGGAAACCATGAGTGTGCCTCCATCAACAGAATATATGGGTTCTTTGATGAGTGTAAGAGAAGATTCAATGTACGGATCTGGAAAATTTTCACCGAATGCTTTAACTGCCTCCCAGTGGCTGCACTTATCGATGACAAGATCTTATGCATGCACGGGGGTTTGTCTCCTGAATTGAAGAATATGGATCAGATACGCAACATTGCCCGTCCTGTGGATGTGCCCGACCATGGTCTCCTCTGTGATCTGCTATGGTCAGACCCTGATAAAGAGATTGAAGGTTGGGGAGAGAATGACAGGGGTGTGTCCTACACTTTCGGAGCTGACAAGGTAGCTGAGTTTCTTCAGAAACACGATCTTGACCTTGTCTGCAGGGCTCACCAGGTATTCATACTGATCTTGTGATACAGCTTTCTTGCAAGTAAGAACAGATGTGTATGTTTTATGTGATAATTCAGTTAATATTATTTCAAGAACTAACTATCATGCTGAATTTTTTTCAACCCTATATTTGATTTAGAGACCTTTATATTGGAATTTTGTGCAGTTTTGTGTCTTTTTTTTTCTGAATGAAAGTGCTATTACTTCTGGTCTATATTGGACGTGTATTTTTTTAAGAAAGGAAATTACTTCAATATATTATTCTGGGAGTAGCATGTTTGCACTGTTACTTCTTGTTTCTGTAAAACAATGCTTAACCCTCCTGTTGGGTAAAAGAAACTTCACATATTTTGCAGGTAGAGTGTGTTATTTGAATGTTGATATATTTGTGTCAGCACTCTTGCCATGTGACTGAATCTTTGCTCATTCCTACTTGAGGCCTACCTTAAACTTGGTCAAGACTTGCTGTTAGGTGAAATGCTTGAGTTCAGTCAAATTACATGGTTTTTGAAGGTCTCAGTTTGAATAATTAGGCTCAACCTTAAACTATTTACATATTTCTCCTTTTTATGGAATTTGAGGATTGGATTTCCTTAGTTTATTCACATTAGGGAAATAATTGAAACATCTGGAGTGCATTTCTCAGTTGATATCACTGTTGCGAATTCGTTTATTATTAGTATTATCATTATTGTGTGTACTTCCTTTGTTACGATGGACTTTGTTTTAACTGAAACTCTATGCACAGGTCGTGGAGGATGGGTATGAATTCTTCGCCAAGCGCCAGCTCGTTACTATATTCTCTGCACCCAACTACTGCGGCGAGTTTGACAATGCTGGTGCCATGATGAGCATAGATGATTCCCTAACATGTTCGTTCCAGATACTTAAACCTTCAGATAAGAAAGGAAAAGCTGGAACTGGAAACATGTCAAAACCTGGAACACCACCTAGGAAGATAAAAATAAGCGTCGCTCGTATCTAGCTGGATTCTCTTTATTAAACTGAATTTGAGAAGTTGTGATGAAGTGCCCCCTAGACTTGTTATGCTAAAGGGTTTTGGTGCGCCTAACACAATGTTGAAACATGGACCAGCTTGCCTCTTGTCTTGTGATGATCTGAAGTCTGATGCAAATGTATCCTAGCATTTTGCCAACCAAAAGGAAGATCACGCTAACATAAACTTATGTTTTTTATTGTTGACTTCTATCCTTGTTCCTTGAAAAATGCAACATGTTTATGGATAGGTAGCCTTGGTTGCTGTGGAGATTGTGTTCTACATATACGTGATGTTTTGTTCTTTACATGTAACTGTAAAGCTTGTCTTCGAAAACGACTGGATAGCAGCAAATGTCTTTTACTGATGTTGATGGCAGAAAACGACTGAACATGAGTTCCGTCAATGTCTGTTTTGCTTGTTGTAGGATGATGTCTTTGTCATGATGATTTTGAACGTACGGTTAAGTATTTGTTTCTTTTTGGTCACTATTTTGAACATGCATAGCCGAGACCATGTCGATGATCCTTTTCGAGCCATGTTCTTTTAATCATCTGGCCATACGGAGCTAGTTGTCTTAGTGGTATGGTTTCTGCTGTTCGGCAGATCTGGGACACTCGTGCTACATACGCTGTCCCTGTAGCAAATACTCCGTTCCATTCCAAAGCCATCACCCCTTTAAAAACCTTAATACTGGTTCGGGTGAATCGGGTTACGGGCGCGATCTTTCTACGTCTATACGCACACCAATTCTTCATCACCGGAATTGAAAGCAAATGTGAAAAAGATCGCTAATCAGTACGTCTGGACGTCTGGTGGTTATGCAATGACAAAAAAGTTACATGCGTGCTACCTATGTCCGTCCATGGTTTACATGCTACGAGCTCTGATTGTGTACGCTTCATATGCGTTGCTCCTTGATACCATCACTTGTTAATGGTATAGATCTATGCTTACAATAATGTTGAATCAGTGGTAAAGATCCGCGATTTACATGGTGCTTTTTATCGTTTGCGGACTGCTGATTCTTTTGCATTGAGCTTGTATACTCAATGCCGTATATATAATTGTTTAAAAATTTAAAATAATAATTAGTGTGAGATGGTAAAATACATGTGACTGTAGATAGAAACCCCGCATGCTATTTTTCGCACATAGGTGCGGATGAGTAGTTTGTATTTGAATTCAATAGGTAGAGTGCCGTGGGTAGAAACGTCATCTGCTTCCATATGCATACCTATTTTAATCCTGACATGTGGACCTCATCTATCGGTATATAAAGGATCCATGGGCGTTTTGGTTTCCCCTCTCGTTCCCCCCCTCCGCAGCCGCCACTTCAATCTTGAGGTACCAAGCGGCCAAGCATCGTCTTGCTAAATCCCCACCACGGCGGTAGCGCCATATCTCGTGGATCCACCGTTCTCACTACGCCGAATCCATCTGAGCTCGCGTGGGCACCCGTGCTTGACTACTCGACCTCACATCCTTGTCATGCCGAAGCCACACCACTTCTTCGCCGGAACCCTCACCGAATTGGAGACTGACCACTATACCGGAACCTCACCAAATCGGAGCCGTACCAAGTTGGTGCAAGCGCCTATCTCGCTGAAGGGCTCACCTTGTTGCAATCCTATGTCGCCAAATCATGGGTCAGAATTGAGGTATTGCTTCACCTATATCAATATTTACTCAACAGTTAGTGCTAGTTCCACATAGCTACATCTTATTTAGTTAAAGATTTGGCTTGTTCAACTATATTTATTTAGGTAATACCCTTGTTTAAAATGATGAAGATATATTATGTGAATAATATATCATATGAGTTTATTTCTTAAATCGATGGCATTATCATTACACATATAATTCTAATAGGCTGACACACAAGTGCATTTAACCAGTGCAGTACATCTATAAAGTTTAGGTGCATTCATCCATATATAATATGTTCAACCGGTTGTTGCCATCTTTATAGCTATTTTTAAGAAAAAAGAGAGGTTGAGCTGCGAAGCTCTATCTTTCCATCAAATGTCTCATTAATTAAAATTGAAAGGAAATTTTCTTAATAAAAGAAAAAAATTATTACAACAGACAAGATGGTTTTTGTTTTCCCTCCACTTCTTTAACGCGGTCTTTTCCCAGTTCTCACCGATCACCACACCTAATGTTAATCACTATCCGAGAAGTTCTTTAGCTTTTTTTCTCTATGGTAAAAGATTAAAGGTGTGTTCGTTTCTCCTTAGAGGCCTCTAAAAAAACTTTAGAGTGCTCGCTCCCTCTAAAATATCGCGGCCTCTAAACGAAGGACACTCGCACGATTAGAGGCCGGTTTGGTGCCGAGCCTCTGTAAACTTTATGTTTCGGGCTCTGACCCCGGAAACGAACGGACCTCAGTTTCTCCTTGTATCAGGCTGCCACTAGCGCTAGCGGAAAAACAACCTCCGGGCTCTCCGCCGCTTGCGCTCCGCGGCCGCGCAACTGCGCAACGATGGCGAGCGCCGCCTCTCCGGCGCCTCACCCGACGCCGCCGCTGCAGGCGCAACAGCCGCCGCCGCCGCAGCCACCCACTGACCCGCAGAGGGCGCTCACCATGAACGCGGTCCGCCTGAAGGCGATCAGCGACCGCTTCAGGGGCCACCTGAGCGGCACGGCCGTCCTCCCCATCGCCGAGTTCGCCCACCTCATCTACGCCTTTGCCAGGTGCGCCCCGCCTCCCCACCGCCTCTTGCGATTCCGAGCTCCGTAGGGTTTCCCGCCGTCCCCGCGCGCCCCGCCTGGCCGCCCCTTCGAGTCCCCTTGTGGGTTAGGGTTTATCCGGCCGCGCTGTTCGTCGGCGGCGTACTGACGCTTCGTGTTTCCGCTTGCAGAGGGATCGACTTCGCGGTCTCGGCTGGTGATATTCCTGTGATGGCCAGTGACATACCCGGCATTTTGAGAAAGGTAATTCTTTTTGCTCTCACCCTGTATCAGTCAATTGTTTCTTGTTCTTTTGGGAATTATACTTGATTGGTGATGTCTACTCAGTTAAAGTAGTGGGCTAACGCGGTAACGCCTAACGGATATGGTAATTATGCACCGAAGCTAATTGTATGACCCAATTTTTTTTTCTAGGATGAGTGTCTGTTTGAATTAATTATTAAAGCATTACAGAAGAGGAATGTTTCACTGCTCTTTGTAAGAGCTTCTAACTTTCAGTAGAAGCTAGCTATTCTTTTCTTTTCCTTTCTTCTAAAAGCCGATTGTATTAATATAACATTAGTGTCTTAATTAATTGCATGGTAGTTTTGTAGCATTTTATCAGAAGTACAATGAGACATACTGTGACATATCATTTGAAGTGCCACAGCACCTCAATGTGGTTTTAGTAGTTCGAATTAGGGAATGCAAAGCAGCATAACAATAGCATATTTTACCAACAAATCAATTTAATGAGTATAGAGAGTCTGTAACATGCAGAATCAACAAAGCCTTTAGTCCCAAGCTAATTGGGGTAGGCTAACATGGTAAGTGAAAATTACAACTTCTGAGCATACTCTTCACATTCTATCATTATGCTTTAACAATCTTTGATTGATCTACCTCATGCTTTACTCTGGCAGTCGCCAAACTATTCATTACCTTTTCCCTCTCAAGGTGCCATCTATCCCATCCTTGATGCTAGTGCCATCTTCCAACTTTGGTAGCATGTTGTTACGTGAGCTGTTGCACAAACGGCCAGTAGGATTACCAGACTGAACTCTGTTTCTGTCTCACATTATGGGGGATCATATAATTTGCTGACAAATTAATGTATGACCACAAATTGCTGTGTCATTGATCT
Organism: Panicum hallii; assembly: GCF_002211085.1. Lineage (NCBI taxonomy): Eukaryota > Viridiplantae > Streptophyta > Magnoliopsida > Poales > Poaceae > Panicum > Panicum hallii. Next base: position 49,850,151 of record NC_038045.1, read on the forward strand.
GAAATCTATCATTTTTGGCCAGATATATGAGCTGAGGAAAGAAACATTTATGCAATCTTCGCTTATGGTACTAGTGATATCATGCAAGGTAAATTTTTGTTCCTTTTCGGTTATATATAAAATTTCAGGTAGCTCCTTTTGTTTTCAATTGTAACCAAATAATTTATTGGAAAAGAAATACTGCTTCAGTTTTGCTTTGCCCAAAGTCGTTTTATTTCCTAATCTGAATTCCAAACATATATATACTTGTAGTGTTTAAAAGGAATAGTCTGTTGCATAACTGTAAATTTTCAGTTCTAATCAATGTTGAATATGCTAGGACCTTACGCTATAGGAAAGATCACCGAGTTCCCTGTCTATTTTCTGACTGCTTAAGTGCACATAGTTTTAGGCATATTTTGGTGATTTAATTTACTCTTAGCAACCAAGTTCCCATGTCGATGGGGTCGAGGAATGGGAACATAGGACGCGGGAGGTCACCTGAAAAATACATGGTATGAAGGTGTATACCCTCTGGGCTATTTGCTCGAGAGATGGAATGCGAACCATGGATTTTTGGGTTGATAAGCTGGAATGATGTTCCTGGGAAGAGTTTACGCGCAGTCATTTACTATCGTGTGCCACATTATGGGATGATACATAAGTGCTGATCCATACAGCTGCATTCATGCATCACAGGTTTAAAACAAGAAAAAAAGGGAAATATAAGAAGGAAAAACAGTAAAGGAGAGACATGCTATTGGCCTGTGCTTTCCGGGCCCACTCAGCCCAACTAGATAACTTGCTGCAACTCTCCAAGCCCTGACTCCACTGCAGAAAACAGCATGTGCAAACCAACTGCCGCTGCCTCTCTTGTCCCCTTGTCTCTCTCTCCTCCTATAATGCAAAGCTGCTGCCACCTGAAATCACTTGCCACTGGTCATCAGCTCCTGCATCAGGGACTTGCAAGGTCGCCCCCTGTCCTCATTATCTATCTGGTACTCACACTTTCTCTGGAGACCTCCCATGCTGATGTGGTTGCCCCTGCGGATGATGCCACGGTTGTGGTTGTCTTTGTCTCCGTCGTTGTCCTGGTGGCTGCCGAGTTCCTGGAACATTCCATTCCTGGTTTCAGGACGAACTTCCTGGAACAGGGAACAGGGAACAGGGAGTCGTTCCGCATTAGAGGCTGCTTAGCATATAATTATATTCAAGCTATATAATTTTCTTTTGAGACCAATAATATTAAGGTAGTAACTTACACAGGGTGTTTTGCAGAATGCTTGTTCCAAGAAATGGTTTCAACCTGCAGATTCTAGTGACATTACCAGAATTGCTAATGAGGTGCGCATGTCATATTTTTATATTCATGTTTATTGTTACATGAGCAGTTTTTCATCATTTGGATTCTTGTGGTGGGATAGCCTTCAAACATTACATTAACCAGTTATAATTTCCCCCCTTGGTATTCAGCTCTCTGGTAACTTCTGCACGTCCTCTGGCCAGGCAGCTAGTGACAGCACCGTGCTTGAAGTTATATCACAAATAATGCCAAGGTAGAGAGTCCCCCCCCCCTCCCTCCTCCTCATGTACGCATAAAAACATGTTTTTATTACTATGAAATGTCTAAATATTTAAAAAATTATATTCACGTTTTTCTGACAGGGGAAAGTATTTTAGTCTAAGTAGCATGTAAACATCCCAATATCTGATTTTAAAATTCGGAATGTGTGTGCTGAAAAATTAACTGAAAACTTTACAGCAGCATTGCATATTTTTCATAATACACAATTTAGAATACAGACAAGATATAAAGCCCAGCTAGAGACAAAAGACATTAATAGTGACAATAGTAAAGATGATTTACTAGGTCATGGTTTGAGCACCTGGATTTCTAATATCCTCATTTCAATCCAAAGATGTTCATGATTTATAACACGGTGTTTCAATTTAAATAAAATAGACTACTAATTCATATTACCTAGAGCTGGAGATTATTTTTTTTCTCAAACTGCTGAATTTGAATTTGCATTAATCTCAACGATTTTGAATGTGCGCCAAATTTGAATAACTCATGGCAACATATTCAAATCCTGATCATACTGTCATATGTTAAAGCTACAGTACAAGTTATCTGTTCAAACTTTTCTCATATATTATTTATGCTTGTATTTTATAGGTATTATCCTCGGTTGAAGTTTGAGCGTCTAATCACTTCTATTGAAGCAAAGGTAGTTACTCTGTTCAACTTAGACTCGAATTTTACAAGTATACCTGGTAAAAGTTGATCATATTCACTATGTCAGCTTTTATCTAATTTTGAAATCATCATAGGTCGAGACATTCTTGATGAATGGTAAAGGCTTGTTTTACCTCTGAATACATGATTTTGATGCTTTTGTCTACCCTATGTAGGTTGGCTATGATGTATTAATGTCTGACTTCTTTATTGAGAGGAGCCTACCTCGAGATGAAAAGATTGTAAGTATAGTGGGGAACTCGGGGAACAAATTTTATGGCATGCATATTCCGTAGGCAAAATAGTTTTTGTAGCCAATGGGTGTTCTCAACAAGCTGTTGCTATTATTTAAGTTATTTGTGTACTGATGTTAGTCTTTCAGCTGTTGAACTATTTACTTCATTGACTATTCTGTTTCTTGATCAAACATGTGAATTAAACAAACCACAACTCTCATAAGTCTTCTTTTTTGAATATTTAAGTTGCATATAGACGGTATTGATCCTGTAATTGATACTATTTTCACAGTGCACTCTGCACTGATCTCTTGTAATGCTCATTGCATATTGAAGATTGGAATCTTTGGTACATCTGATGTTTCCTTTTGCTATCCACTCTTTCCCTTGTATTATGAGTTTTAGAATTGAAATTCGTTTGGGTATCTATGATGATATCTCTTTGAAACTATAGAGGCCAGAAGACTGTTGACTACCTGTCACTAGTTTAAAATTACCGGTTGCATATAGTTTGCTTGCACGCTAAATAATGCAAGGACTTTCTATGAGCTCACACTTGTCTTGGCCATGCTCATATTTTTTTGAATCTGTACTGATTGCAGTTGACCAGTTAGGACATATTTGTGACTTGGGCTTCAGGACTATTTATTTTAGTTTCTTTTTTGCATGTAGATTTTTTATAAGTAACTTCACTGACTGTCCCTCCTTTTTCAGAGTCTAATTGTCGTACAAAAGGAAAATTTAGATGCCTCAACATGTGTCACAAGCCCACCACATGTGAGGTTTGTTTCTCTCTCAGCTTCGATGCTCTTGTCACATCATGCCAATGTTAAACCAAGAAACATGAGTGGTCCTTTTTTCTGTTCAGCTTTTTGGTCAATGGAAAGGGTGTGGACAAGAGGACTAATGTTTCAATGGTTAGTGTCCTTTTGCATTATTTTGGCTTCCATGCCTTCTGAACCTCTGGTTAAGCTTCGTTTTTTTAATTGGAAAACTGAGCTCGTGCATTTCAAACAGGACCTAGGACCCCAGTTCCCTTCTGATATCACCAAAATGCTCAAATATGGGGCAAACATTATCCAAGCTGTTGGATATTTTAATGGTATACTTGGTTACTGTGCTATGCTTTCTTAATTGTACTTTAGAAGTATACACCAGTCAGCCCCAATTCTTTATTTATGACTGTTGATTTTAACTTTACATTGCAGCTAATTATATCATAGCTGTAGCATTTGTAAACAATTTGGCATCCTTCAATGCTCCAAAACTGGATGACTATACGCAGCCTATCACTGTTTATCCTGCAGGTAGGTGAAATTCATTTTAGTTCTTTTATGCATCCAGTGTCTTGACTCAAACTGAAATAACAATATATTTCCTTGTAATGGCAGTTTATATTCTCTTGAGTGAAATATATATGTAGATGCATTTACACTTCTGTTTGATACCCCATACCAACTGACACATTTTTTTATTGATATATATTTTTATTGGAAATGGGCTTGGCATCTTTATTCCTATAATTGCAAATCTATTTGTATTCCATGATTGCCACTCCTTTGTTTTTTCACCATCCTCTATCAGCTCCTTTCTTTTTTGTTTGACCTCATGTGAAGAAAAGAACAACTGACTAGCCTAGCTTTGGGTGATGTTGTGCATGTTCATGGAGCATTTTAAAAGGAACCTGGTGCCTGGTACTGGATTCAATTTCCCCGTACAGTGACAGGGGGTGGGTCCTGGTTTATTGGTGGATGACAGTTACTTGTAGTTTGCCTGTTTAAACTGACTATAAGTTTGTTTTTTCGCTATAAATTGCTGAATTTCAGTCTATTTGTGATTCCTTCCAGCTTTTTAGAGATTTGGTATTTTCCCCTACTCGAGACAGTTCTTCTCTTCCCGTGGCACATGAAACCTGTCAAGTTTAGTTTTCTTGATCCATAAAGCTGAAAACACTCTAGCTTGTATTGAACAATTATTTTATCTTGGAAGAGACCATGCCTGTAAGCAGTTGAACCTACAAACAGCATAGAAAGATGCTACAAAAAGCTGGATCATCTGCCAGTAACCCATAAAATGAGGGGCTTATTTGCATAGTCGTTGAAACTGGATGGGTAACTGAGCAGTCTCAGTTGGTTCATGCAAAATCAGGTGGCTCAGTGATTTTTGCGGGTTCGATATGGCTCAAGTGCGAGATCTACCCGATGACATGAACCCTGCTGAAACAGGCTTCAGTTCTGCTACCAGTCTGTCTAGTTTAACTATTCATTTGTCGATAGCATTTTCATACCTTTTTTGTATCATGCCTTGCTTTCCGGTCCAAAGAAATATGTTTAGTCTGCATGAAGCTTATGTAGCGACAGTAAAAGTTAAACCGTGTAGTTCTTTCACTGTAGTTTCAATGTCCACATCGAGCGATAGTAAAGTTGAAGCTTTGAGTTTGAAACATTTTGCTGTTCGATTCCTCTACACACATCTGTTGTCTTTATGTAGCGTGGCCAAAATTTGAATTGTAAGGAAGATATTTGCCATGATCATGTGTATTCATTGACAGTAATTTAAGCCATGCATGCATTTTCACATTGACAGCTTAGTTTTGATATTTTTTTTCATTATAGTTATGATGTCTCCTGATCTCTATGTAGATTCTGATGTACTTGAGGGACCATCAAGAGTTTCCCTAAGTTGTCCTATAAGGTACTGTGTTGCACTTTTCATGGAATATGATTTGCTGAACATTGTATGTTGTGAAATCTTATGCATCTAAACGTTTATGTAGAGGAACTATATTTACGATCGACTAGGTTCCAATGGTTTTTTTGCTAGAAAGGACAGGGTATCTTGAGAACTAATCTTTTCCCTTTTGAGATGAGCAACTAATCTTTCTTAGGATCTACTTAGTTGGGAATAAAAAATTTCTGTGTATGGCTGGTGATGAAAAAAGTGCAGAAGAAATAATCATGTCTTGAATTCACATGAACGTGATGACTATGACTGCCCTCAGCCCTCAATTGGTGATTGGACTATACATTCACAATGTAACAACTTTCTGATTGTGTCTGTCACTCTGTAGGTTTTAGATAGTTGGGTTAACATTTTGCAACTTTAATATCTGCTCGACATATACTAATGGAGTTAACATATTTGATTATATTACTAGTGATCTGCCTTTGGACGATGAACTTAATTTTTGTTTGCCTTCTCTTGTTGCAGTTTAAGCCGCATAAAAACTCCCATTAAAGGGCGCCTTTGCAAACACTACCAGGTATTTACTTAATCTTGCCTTGTTTATATTTATTCAGTGTTTTTTTAGAAAAATGTTAACATAATGGTATTGTTTAGTGTTTTGATTATGATAATTACATGGAGATGAACTCAAGGAAACCAAACTGGCGCTGTCCATATTGTAATACCCCTTCAAACTTCACTGATCTACGCATTGACCAAAAGATGGCAAAGGCAAGTTGCATTTTGTGCATATTTGTCATCCCATTCTTTCTCCTTTTCTCTCTCTGACCTTCCTTTTCCTTTTAATGCAGATACTAGAAGAGACTGGAGATGATGTCCTTGATGTACTTGTATTTGCTGATGGATCTTGGAAAGCTGCACCAGCTCATGATGAGAAATCTGATAGACATAGAGGTGATGGCATTCATCAGACTGGAGATGCTGTAGAAACTGATTCGTCATCTTCTGATGTCATAGATCTGATAAATGGTGATGGTGATCTGCCAATGATGGATTGGGCATCGGCTTTAGAAGATACAAAACCTTTGCTGAATAGTCAAGATATATCTGTGTCAGACTATCTTCCAGATGTCCCTATGGCATCCCATACAGAAGATCTGTATGTAGGGGATGGAAATAATGGGGGTAGCAACATGGCTTTCACTTCTGGTCAGAATTTGTTACTGCCATCTACTAGTGGGCTGGGCTCAAGTTCTTTTGGGACCTTGGAATCTATTCTACCCCAAAATGTTCTGCGCCCTGTTATTACAGATGCTGTCTCTCCTTCTCTTGAAACCTCCACTGCAACATCTGGCATGCAACCCGTTTCACAGGAAACACATTGTGAAACTGTACAGTTGCAACCACAAATAGGTCCAGTACATAGATCAGAAGTGAGAAGTCTTCCTATACCTAGAAATCCCAGGAGAGAGCCAGTAAGAGTCCAGGCATTGCCAGTGCCACCGCAGAATCCTGGGTCATCAACGAGGTTGCAACCAAATATCCTCAATTGTCCACCTCCTATCCCACTATCTACTCCAGCTTCTTCAACTTACCAAGCACATCAAGTGATGAATCCGGACTGTGTCATTGCTCCAATGAGTAACAGTGGTGGGCCGTTACCAAGGACTCCCGGTCCTGCTACATCATTGCATCTACAGTCAACAACACGGGTAAACATCTTTTCTAGCCACTATATTATCATCTGTACTAGCATCTAACATACAAACTTTTAACTTCATCATCCAGTAGTCACCTTGACAGTAGGTCAATAGCAAAGTTGCAACCAGATATTCTGTGATGAGTTTAAAGTGATCCTGTGCATCAGAGCTAGGATGCTAAAGCTATTTAAAGGTCAAAGATGTGTCATTTCATCAACATTAGTCAATGTTAGCCTAAGGTTTAAACAGACTAAACGGTCACCTACTGTTTAGCTATTTATTCGGACTAAATGGTGATTAAACGGGATAAACGGCTGATTAAACGGACACGGTAAGCTACTGTGTAGCGTGTACACGGGCTAAACAACCGTGTACGTGAATAGAGACATTAGTTGTTACATAGTTGTATCACGTAAACTATATGCAACTCACCTTGAAGCTAGCTTGAACTGCTTGAATTGTCTTTTCTTTTCTCTTTTAGAAAATCTGCAGGGCACCTGAGATATTAACATAACAATTTACACACAGTATCTACTGAAGTTTTAGAGGAAGCAAATAACAACCCTAAAGTGCCTAATTCAATTGTAAAATAATGATACCTAACAAACACAAACTACTTAGTAATTGGTCAAAGGAACTGTTGCAGTAGTTGGTGGTGTGTTTTGTATCTCTACAAACCTACCAGCTAACAAGATCACATACTAGTTTGCTATGTATTTCTGTAGCATGTACTGGCGACTGTCTGTTTGCTGTACTAGCAAGGATGTTAGTGGCCCTAGGACCTGAAACTTGATATGTGAAGTACTTCTGTCTGTTGATTGAGCCCAGCACCAGCAGCCAGCTACAATCTATGACATGAGGAAAGAGTTTGCTTTATTTTATATATATCACGACAATCATGTATTGACATAATCATAATTGTTGGCAGGACATACGCCACACATCGAGCCATCTGCCCAGTCGGGTTGTTGGTCTGCCTGCGCCACACCTTATGGGTGCACGGCTGCCGCCAGGAATCTCAGGACAGGCTGGAGGAGCGAACACATACAGACCTATGCCTATGCAGCAGAATACAACTCACGATCAGATCAGGCTCACACGAATGACCATGAACCAAACGGCTCTGGCTGCCGTGGGCCAAACCACTGCAGCTGCACTTGTCCGACCAACCCAATCTGAGATCCGAAGCCATATCCTTCCCACCGTGCAAAGCCAGGCGCCAAGATCGCAATCAGTGCCTCGGGCAGCAACTCTTCCGTCTCTACAGCGAGCAGCACCACATCTGCAGCCTCCCAGTGTACCACCTGCTGCTCCTAGCACACCTCAGGCTGGATCCTCAGATAGGCTTCCACCAGACCTCCCAGTGGATGAGAACTGGTGCCCCACAGGTCAGATGAGAGGGAGTCTGACAGGCAATGCCTACAGTTCTGCTATCCTGCGCTATCAGCCAGTTCAGGCTCGTCCTTCCAGTGGTTCGGGTGTGCGAAGGCCTCACTAACCGCTGGGCATTGTGGTATTGTGATAGACTGATGGTCATCAAGCAGGGATTTTGGCAGCGAGCTAGATATTAGTTGATTCTTTTGGCTGGTGTTTGGGATGATCTGGAGTTGATGTAGGGAGAGGCTAGTGAATAGTGAGTGGAGACAGTGCTCTGCTGACCTGCCGCATTTGTCTCAGTTGTTTGTACTTTGTTGCAGTTTCCGTAGTTGGCTGTGTAGCTTAGGATCAGTGCTGTAAAAAGTGTTATGATGTTAAGCATTAGCAGTAGTACCTGGTAATCTATCGTGCTAGCTCTCGCACGTGTAAATCATGTAGTATGTATGATCATTTCTGTGCTGTGGTATGATGAAGTAGATGAAGTAATTACTCGAGCAGTATCTGATCATGCTTCTCTTACAAAAGTATCTGAAAGACAAATCCAGTAATGTGGTTTCCATATAGCCTTATTATCTTAGAAATTTGCCCTTTGCATCTTAAGATTTGCCGGACTTCCATTCAAATTTGTCGTACAGTTTCGCCCGCCTGAGTTGTCTTGAATTTGCATTCAGACTTCTCGTACAAAAAATTAAGATTTTGCATGAAAGCATTTTACAATCCAAAATCGAACAGATCTTGACACCGAAAATGCAAACAAAACCGATGCGGAATAAGGCAAACAGATTCGTAGTCGTAGGTTGCCGTTCTGTTCCCTGCCCGCGTGACGTCAGTCAAATCAGCTTCGGCATCCGCCCAATCCCACCCGCTATATATGTCCAATCGACGGCCGCCCGGCATGGCCGTAGCGAGACTCCGTTGCGCGGCCGCCATCGGCGTCGCCACAGCCGCCCCGGCCGCCGCAGCGCGCCCGCTTCGCCGCGAACCGGCCTTCCTCCCCGTCCACGTCCCCGGCGCCGCCCGCCTCCGCCTCTCGCCCTGCCGGATCCCGCCGCCGAGGGCAGCGGCCGCGGCCATGTCGTCGCCCGCGAGGGCGGAGCACGAGGCCGGCGCGTGGTACGCGGTGCCGGGCCTCAGCCTCCGCGACCACCGGTTCGCCGTCCCGCTCGACCACTCCAGCCCTGACAGCGGGGCCGCCATCACCGTCTTCGCGCGCGAGGTCGTCGCCGGTAGGTCGCGCTTGCTCGGGCCTGCAGTTTTTGCTGGGTTTGCGCGCGATTTTAGAAGTGGGAACATGACTCACTAGATTTGGACATGAATCATGGCAATGGCAATACGACTGATAGCTGCTAATCGGTGCTACGGCACCAGGCCAGGCCGGCCTGCTTAACTGAATCCAGTGTATATATCTCTGAGACCGACGAACTAGGAGCAACTTTTAGAGAACTGATTCTTATACTGACGAACTAGGAGCAATTTTTAGAGAACTGATTCTTAGTTATCTAGTGTCATCAGTGCAAGTAGAAGGGAGAAGAAACTTTGGTGAAGCCAATTCATGAAACAATTTAAATAGAGCTGACACGTTATATCTGCTGGTTTAGGCTTGTATCTATGTGAATTAATCTTATGTTGTGAGAACAGGAGTCACTACTTGATTAGTGCCTTAGTGCGTGGTTATTAACAATCCTGACCGAAATCTTGATGGCCCTCATGTTTGAACGGTTCCAGCTGGGAAAGAAGACGCAGCTCTGCCTTATTTGTTGTACCTACAAGGTGGGCCTGGATTTGAGAGTCCCCGTCCCATGGAAGCAGGCGGATGGTTAAAGAAAGCATGTGAAGACCACCGTGTTGTGCTGCTAGATCAGGTAAGAATGCACGGTCAAATTTCCTGGGTAGATCTTGAGTTCTCTTTGTCTTTGTTCTCCCCTTGGATTGCCTTGTTTTGACATCCTTCTTGTTCCAGCGGGGAACAGGGTTATCCACACCATTAACACCATCATCTCTTTCGCAAATTACATCTCCGGCAAAGCAGGTTGAGTACTTGAAGCATTTCAGGGCGGATAATATAGTTAAGGATGCAGAATTTATTCGTCTACGGCTTGTACCAGATGCCAAGCCTTGGACAGTCCTAGGACAGGTATGCTATCTGAAGAGCACTTAATAGATCAATGATATCAATATCATCATAGGCCTTTAGACAAATATATATCTCTAGTTCCATCAATTCTAAAATTCTAATAGTGAAAAAAAGTTTGTTGATTTCTGTTGGTTGTTAACATCACAGAAGCATGTGAAAAGACATGGGGGCATGAAAACTAACTCTGTAAATAACAGAAAGCTAATTGATTGATACTTAGCTCTCTGGAGACAAAGGCTTAAAAAGGATTTTGTTTCACGCAAACATCCCCTGCGACTTTTGATTATTGATATGGACATTGCATGACTTAGGGCAGAGTAATATATTCTTTTAGTGATGTAGCTCTATTCTTATGCTACCATTTACCCTTTTTTTTTAATTGCAGAGTTATGGTGGATTTTGTGCTGTTACATATCTGAGTTTTGCTCCAGAAGGCCTGAAATCTGTTCTTTTGACTGGAGGGCTTCCACCACTAGGAGAGCCTTGCACTGCACAAACTGTATACAGAGCCTGCTTTAAACAGGTTCAACTGCAAAACGAGAAGTACTATAAGAGGTATCCTCAAGATATACAAGTTGTTCATGATGTTATAAGATGCTTGAGTGAATCTGAAGGCGGAGGGGTAAGTCAATTTTTACAGTGAAAATTTCTCTTGACTTTGGTAATTTGTTCTTATGCATCATTTCTTTTACAGGTTGTTCTTCCATCTGGTGGCAGGTTAACCCCTAAGATGCTGCAGTGTCTTGGACTGTCAGGTTTGGGTTCTGGTGGTGGATTTGAAAGGCTTCATTATCTGTAAGAAATGCATCATCTTCTCATACACAATTTGAGGGAAGAACACAATCTATCTGATCCGCACTGTTCCTTGCTATTTTGTCCAGTACAGGCTCGAGAGGGTGTGGGATCCTGTACTAGTTCCTGGAGCTAAAAAGAGCATAAGCTATTACTTTTTGAAAGAGGTAAAATCTCCACTAGTATTCTTAATGTTCTTCTAAATCTACTGAAGCAATGTTCTAGTGTTTACATTCTAATAGTTAAAGTGCTGATAATCTAACATTATGTTCTCTAGTTTGAAATGTGGTTAGGTTTTGATCAAAATCCTCTTTATGCCCTATTGCACGAGTCTATCTACTGTCAGGTAACTTCCAAACCTTATACTAATAATTAGGCGGTGGCACAACAGCACTTTTAAGTATTCTTTTGTTTATGATCACAGGGCTCTTCATCAAAATGGTCTGCTGAAAAGGTTCGCAGTGAATATGGAAGTTTGTTTGATCCTATCAAGGCTACAGAAGAAGGCCGTCCTGTGTATTTTACTGGAGAGGTAACTCTCATATCCTTGAGGGAATTAAATTATCATTCTTTTGGGCATATATTCTGGGTCCCCATCGTCTTTTGTAGCAGGGATTTATTCAGGATTATAAGTTCCTCACCAGTCCTCTTTCTACTGGTTTGGAAATCTTGCTCAACTCTTGGGCAAAAAAAATGTTAAATGGAACTTGTGCAATGTGAATTACATGCTATGAGTTTATTCTTTCAATTTTGAGTCAAACTCTAAGCAGAAGCTGTCAACTAGCTCCTGCTGCCGTTTTACTTGACATGTCATCAAGTCCCTAAGATTTGCTACAATTCCTGACATGTAGTCATTCCTCATACACAGATGGTATTTCCATGTATGTTTGACGAGATTCATGCTCTACGAGACCTAAAGGAGGCTGCCCATTTATTAGCTGAGAAGGAAGACTGGCCTCAACTCTATGATGTTAGCAAGCTGAATAACAATAAGGTTCGTACTTCACAAAAATCATACCATAATTCATGTTATATGTTATACCACACTGTAAAAGGAAGTCATGTGTTTATAGGTACTCGATACATCGTATTGTTACTTAAAAGCTCGACTTAAGTTTGAATCTTGGCATTTCAAGTTGACTCCATTAGGTTTACTAGCTTCATAGTTCCATTCTTGGTGCCTATAGTGCAGTGCTACAATATTTAACTAGAATTCTTACCAAAGAGCGATGGACTTAATTAATTCCCATGAAGGTTTAGCGGACTACTAGGAATTTCATATTCATATGCTATTACATGTGACTTAATAAATTCCCATGAAGGTCTAGTGGACTACTAGGAATTCCATATTCATATGCTATTATATGTTACTTTAAGACAGCATCAAGGACGGGGATGGTAATGTGTGCATCTTTCATCATCTCCAGAAACTTAGCAAACTGCTTGTCTTGACTTCTCAAACCGTTCTGGAAATGGCAGCTTCGGCTTGGCGTTAGTGCAGGACCTAGATGTTCTAGAAAGTTTGCAGCATCAGGACTTGCTAAACATGCGTGTGGCCATGGCATCCTGCAGGTTCCTGTCGCTGCTGCGGTCTACTATGAGGACATGTACGTGAATTTCAACATCGCCAAGGAGACGGCCTCCCAGATCGCCGGGATCCGGCTCTGGGTGACCAACGAGTACATGCACTCTGGCATCCGAGACGGTGGCCCGCATGTCTTCGAGCATCTCATGGGTCTTCTGAACGGCAAGAAGCCGTTGTTTTAGCTGTTTTGAAAGCTTACCGTGTAGGCTTGAGTGACAGTTGAACTGAGCCTGCTATGAGTTAAAATAAGCAAATAATACGGCGTGTCATTAGCTTGTTATATCGTGTCTGCATCATATGGTTGTATGGAATGTGGAAGAATATGGAAAAGGGGAGAGACATACAAAATATTATACGTAAACTACATCATTTGTGTGTTGGGAATGAGAGACAGAACAAATAAATGGTACCTTATAATTTGTAGATGATACGTCCATATAAAAGTAGTATTCAGCTACTGACTGACCGCTAGGAATGACAAACGTGGACACAATGACTGACCGCCCATGTACTGTTATGAGTAAATTAGTCCAGTGCCAATGAATTTCAGCAAGAATATGCAGCCAGTTTCTCTAGAGGGTAATCTTAATTGCAAATAAATCTAGAAGGTAAGCGAGGAAGGAGAGAGGGACAAACTGAGCGCATATGTGTGTCTCATCGATTTCTTCACGAGACATGGACGTTGCAAAAGTTAACGCCCAACGCTGCGTAGAGGTTATGCAGGCACATACGTGGCAACGTCCCGATACGGAACAGTGCAACGACCAGCGAGCGGTGCCCACACGGTAAATATGCCACGCGCCGTAATTTTATTCGATAACAGTCACTCGATGCGTCCTCTGCCCGGCGGATCCTTCGGGCATAAGAGCTTACATATTTTGGGCAATATGGAACAAATATTTAGGCGAATTGTTGAGCATCCAAACAGATCCTCAAATATTTGCTATTGACATTGTGCCAAGAGAACGTTGTTTCAAACAGATTTGCTTCTTTTTAAGAACAATACAAAATTTTCTTTACAAACTTGCCAATAAGCCTATCTGCGAGCTCATGCTACGTTTGCCCCTGAGGGCTTATGGACCTACAGAGACGCTCAAATCCCCACATCCCAAGGTGATGGAAAAAATTAGCTCTAGCTTTTCACCTAAAGAATTAGCTCTCGGCATTTCTTGTGACTATAGCTGTGTCGCAAAGAACAAAATTGTGAATGACTACAGGGGACTACATGCCGATGCCACATGCCTGAATCCTGACAGGCAGCTTTCCATGTGGTGGCAGAAGCGACAAATCAGCTCTCTTAAGCTCAGAAGTTAGCTGAGCAGCTCTCTTAAGCTCAGAAGTTAGCTGAGCAGCTCGTCACCGGGTCAAAATGTGTCTTGATGGACTCCTTGTGCAAGGTGACGATGGAGCACTCCCTGTTTTCCCATCATTGCTCGAGGCCTGTAATATAGCTGCTAAAACCCCTATCCTTCCCCTCAAGAACGTCACCTTACACCATACTTGTTAGCCGGCTAGCCACCGACCCTTTTCTTCGTCGGCGACGTTTTTGTTGCACTCTATAACTAAGATACAACATAAGGCCTGCATGTTGGAGAGAGGAATGAGGAAAGGAATAGCACATCATGGTCGTATATTTAAAACTTAGTCAATAAGTGTTTGCTACTTACAAGCTGTGGCAGCTAAGCAAGGTATCATCCATTGGCTTGCCATTAACATTCCTATGTCAACCTGCAAAATAATATAAGAAACATTCCAGTAATCTTTGGCAGTGCATCCATTGTAAGAAAAGCTACTTTATCTAATTGTGTTCACTGGAAACATCATACTATGAACTAATACCTTCTAAATAAAAAAATAACCATTGAATGCATAAACTTCCACACAATCCTGTGACCAACACTCCAAAGAAACAACACTTGAACTTCTTTCTATATTCTATCATAAGCATCAAATTCATACATAAAGGAAAATATTATACATGTCAACATGGCAGGCTTTTCTATTTGCTACAACCTTTTGCTTTTCTACACCGCAAATACACCGCAAATCATTTACTTTTTTTAGGGTTCTTCCTAGTACAAAATATTTGAAACATCTTTTTGCCTTTGAATATTAAAACTTCATCCGCACAAATACCAAATTACCAATACGGATTTCAGGAAGAGAAACTGAAGACGCCATAAAAAAACACTATGGCAAATCATATTTAGTCGCTCTAGGTTATCATTTGGACCTAAATGCATGATTTGTAGAATTTGTACTCCGAATATATCTGTAGGAAGGCATAAGTCTAGTTCTATCAATAAAAACCAAGATTTGTGCATATAACAATGCAAACTCTGATTTACTCAGTGTTACATGAATTGTACAGCTCAAACTGGTCCCTGAAGCTACAATTATTCTTTCAGTAATATAGCTAGTTAATCATTTCCATGTATTGTCCTCCAGTTGAAGACTATAAAAGTCAAAAGTTCATTAAGGGAAAGGGAGATGTATACCTCTTCATGACCAATAAAGCCAAAATAATCTCTTTTATCATCAAATTTAGCAGCATCTGGTGTCGAAAGATTTATTTGAAGTCTTTCGACTTCATCTTGTATTGTTACATTGGGAGAACTCGAACTTTCATCCGTCTGGTATTCTGGGAGCTTTCTGGTTGTGCCTGTTGGTTGGACACCATAACCTTTTGTACCCCAAACCTCAAACCGGGAATCTTGGTGACAGATCAATTCCTTGCCAACGACTGTTGAGTACGTTGAAAAGTTTACATCTGATCTACGTGATGGCTGATGGATATTCTCAAAAACTGGAAACTTTAACTGCGCTGCCTCTGAGAAAAGGACAGGATCTTTCACTCTATTGCCAGTGAACTCCAATATTTTTCTCAAAAGCCAATAGCAGTTTGTTACCATGTGACTACTGTCAAGACAATTTGAATCACCATAGACTGCAATCCTCCCTTCTCCTACTTCCATCATTCCAAGAATTGAGGACAGCTGCGAGTGAGAAACCAATAAGCCTTAATTATAATACATACAAATATCTTTATAATATGATAAAACACTATCATCAGACATGATTATTTTGTAGCACAGTGTGATAAAAATGCTTTATTCACCAGAGCAACTGAACACTGAATGGCTAACTGTGCTCCTTAGCATTCATCTTGTTTAAAAGGGATATATATTTCATTGGGTAACTATGATCCTGAGCATTCGTTTTATCTAAAAGAGATATATATTTATTATCTGTTTTTCATCACTAAAAATTACCTTTTATGGGTACTCCATTTCTATCCTTATCAAATCAGATTGTACAGACTAACTGAAAGTACTTCCATTGGACAAAAGCTTATGTTACAATATTATTTTTGGAATTCTGGAATAATGAGTAAAATGATACATGGAGTAATATAAACAAACAGACTTTATTAATCAGCATAGTGCCGTATGAGAGTTTAAGATGCTATATTGCTATCAATGCCAGGTTAATGCAGGTCTTCATCAGTTAGCTTAGAACCTTGCACTCACAGGTATAGAGATGATATCAGAAGTACTGAACTAAAAATGGCCATATCCCCTAACCTTGCTTTTTTCCTGGGAGTTCTCTGTATCTATTGTTCCTATGTGATCCTGTGTGGACTTTGAGTTTTCCTGGAGCTGGAAGCTATGCAAGAAACCGCCCGCTGGAAATTGCACTATATCAGTTCCAGAAGCATAGTGGGTCTGCTCACCATTGATCGAGAAGTCACCAGTAAGTATTTTGTCCCCCAAAGCAATGCCAAAAGGTGCCAGAAGTTCATTAAGTGCAGGTATATTTGCACCCCCAGTAATTGGAGTCCACCAACTGCGGGTATTCTCATCAAAGAATGTCATCTTAATCATTGTATCAACATGGTACCACTCAGCAAAAACAGCAATGCCGAGTCCCTTGTGTATAACATCATCCCTAAGTTTCTGAATCTCTTCATCAAAGTATTCATCCTCAAGATCAACCATAAGCAATGTCCCATAATTGCTAGCATCAAAGCAAGTAAGTGGTGATCCAAGTGTCTCAATATAGTACCCTGCATCTCTTAGCATGTTGAACAGAATGTGAAAGTTCGTGTGCAAGTGATCACCATGCCAGTCAAGGATATCATTATGAACATTAAGGGAATCCCTTGGAATGTATCCTGACGGGTACTTGATATTATGATATTGGTCCCACAATATTCTTTTTGACCTAACAGGTGTTGGAACTACCTTGATCTTCAAGTAAAGAACACATGTACTAATCCGTGGGCTGCTTTCTCCATGAGCTGCCGGGGTATAAATAGTCAGAGTAACATTGCCACTAATTATGCCTGAAAACTGAGAACCCTCATCTTTAACTTGCAGATGTAGAGCAAGATACCCTGTCCAAGGCCAGATAACATCTGAGTAGGTGAAGTGAACACTAAGAAGATTGCCGATATCTTCAGAAGGTTGCCATAATGGTTGATCTTTTACATAACCAATCACCCCCATCCCATTCAGAATTGTAGCATTAAAGATTACTGGCATAGCTCCAGCATAAATGGGCTGGCGACAAAAAGGCCAGAAATATGGACAGTCGGTGAAGTCAAGCATTGTAGGAAATATGCTCGCACGTGGTTGGTAATTTTTCAAGATTTCATATGACTGCCAACTGGAACAAATAGTGCAATAAATGAGTATGATATTGAGCAATGCAAGAAATATGCTCGCACGTGGTTGGTAATTTTTCAAGATTTCATATGACTGCCAACTGGAACAAATAGTGCAATAAATGAGTATGATATTGAGCAATGCAAGGGAAAGCAAAGATCAATATGATCCTGTCCCTGGATTCTAAATGGATGCACCCTTGATGTCGTAAAACAATGGAGACATGGAATAAGATATAACTGAAATATGAAATTTATGAAAAGCTGTCCAAAAAGTGGACAAGAGACTTACAGATCAAGCTTGCCAGCACCTTGCTCATACATGTTTGGCCCTGGAAGCTTAGAAGCGCCCTCAACAAGGGCCTGTTTCATAGCAGCAGGGTTAAGGATTGATTTCCGCTTGTCTTCGGATATAACACTAAAAAGCAAGCATACTACACCAGCGACCACCGGGCTTGCTACACTGGTGCCTGAAAGGGTCTTACAGCCTGTACTGATCTTCGAACCAATTATATCTCGACTATATGCAACAACATCAGGTTTCACACGACCATAACTGCAAAATAGAATACATACTTCTGATAATGCTGTTTCTTGAACAAGTGACATGAAGCGGGTGCAAAAGACAATGGCTACATAAAGTTAATTACTCCAATTTTTCCAACAACAATTATAAGCTTGGTAAGGCTATGTGCCTATGTCTACGTTGGAAGCACAGAAACAGTTCCTCATCATACACCAGCAAAACTATCAAAATTAGACATTTAGTAAATGAACAAGCAAAATTATAATAAAAAATCATGCGCAGCAAAAAGTAACAGCTGAATCAGGCTTCATCACTTCCCGTGAAGTGTCATAAGTTTAAATGCAATGGAGCATACCCGCAAAAGACAGTATTAAGATGCCATAAGATACTTAAAGCAAGATAACTAGTACATGACCATCTTATGTGCAGATTGTGGATAACCAAGTTTGGTAAGATAGACCTGGAAAGTACCCAGCACCCTTTCATTTATGTGAGAAGATACCATCAAACATAAACCAGTGGTATACTGAGAAATTGTACCAGCAAGATAAAGAATGTACCCATGAGGAAGCTCCCAGGTAGTCATGCCTCGAGAGGAAAATGAAGCTATATGGTTATTGTAATCAATACCGCCAACGCCAATGACATCGCTTTGATCAGCAGGGTTATTTAATGTGCCATAAAGAGGCCCATCATTTCCAATAGCTGATACCATAATAATGTTGTTTGCTGTGAGCTCCCAAACCTACAGAACCAGTCCATAAAAATTTCAAGTTTCTGTAGAGAACTTGTTTAAAATGCTCTAATATAAGGGTTTATCCACTCATTACGTAGCAGAGGTAATAGCAGTTTTTATGTTGGTTTTACAGGGCCCACTGTTTTCAGTCGATAGCAGAAAATACAGAGAGGAAAATTCGGAAAAAAAAACCTACAAACACAAGAGCAAAAGAAACCTTCCTTCATATTTTATGAAGAGAGACTAAAAGAATGATCAGGTAGCTAGAAAACAATTGAGATGTGAAAATATGAGGGAAAAATATTGAAATCATCACCAAACTGTACCTTCTCAACAAAGGGGAGATCCAGGTAATCAGGTCCACCAATGCTCAAGTTCAAAACATCCATACCGGTCGCTATCGCGTAGTTAAATGCATCCAAGAACCATGATGTGTAGGATATCTGCACTGAGAACAAGACGAAATTCTCAAAATCTTACCAGCATGCACTCCAATTAGAATGGAACTATGTAGATTTGACCAAATAAATGGTATGTTAATGGTACTATAAGTTAACTATGATTCATAAAAACATGTTCGTTGGAAATTTTTTTCTTTTGTGTGGAAGTTGGAAAGTTCTGTTTTGGAGAAATTATAGGTATCCAAAAATGTCACTTTATGATTGGACAGACTAGTTTTTGATAATACTAAAACTTGCATATTCAGCCAAATCCAGTACCTGAGCATCTGTGAACACTCGAAAGGCATATATCTCAGTATCAGGTGCAAATCCAGGGCATTCTGCATCTTGGCCAGCAATAACTCCTGCTACAAATGTTCCATGCCCAAGGTTATCATTTAATGTGTCTTCATTTGTCCAATTTGTGCGCTCCTACAAAATTAGTCTCTTAAGTAATGTTTTCACCGTGTTGGAACAAAATAAAGAATCCTGGGAGATGTGGTATTCAAGATAACAATGTAAGTTTAAGTTTGTCTTGCAAAGCATCCAATGTGGCAGAAAGCGAACTATTTTGCCATGAGAGAACTATATATGGCAGGTAATTCCAATTAAATACTCCCACAGCTCCAACACCCAATACATGGCTATTTGACATGAACCAATGCAACAGATAAAGCACTACAATGGTAAGAAAAATAGTGGTATGGTATTGTGTATGTTATTCAAGACCAGCGGCATGCACTTATTTCAAGGTCTGTTTATTGCATTTCAAATTTCTTCTTTTTTGAACATCTGATGCATATTTGATATTATTATCACTGGTACAAAATTTGCTAAATATAGTAGTAATACCTTAATATTGCGAAAGTGAGGATGGTCAGCCCGAATACCGGTGTCAAAAATGGCCATTTTGACATTCTTGCCAGTGAAGCCTCTTCCCCATAATCTTTCAGCTCCAAAAAGAGAAGTAACTTGTGATCTCTGTCAAATGACACTTGTAATGTAAAAACATGACAACATGGGACCATAAGAACTGACAAATTATGGACAGTACTGTTGACGTGGAGATATATAAGATCTATCTGACACTGTAAATGAAAGAGTCCATAGGCATAAATCATATAATGAAAAATAGGGTTTGACAATTAAAATTACTATAACTAATGTATATACCTTGATAATATCCATAAAAAATTTACAAAGATAGGCCAAATGAATATTCTCAACTGCTGATTACTACAAACCACCATTAAATCACAACAGAAAACAGTAACTGAACTTCACCTCAGCAAGCTAGTATCAGAAAAGTTGCAACCTCAAAATAGACTGAGTAATAAAAGCTAGCACTCATTGTGTCTGCCAATGATGAATTGTCCTAGTTTTCAGTTTGCAATAGATGCTTGAAAGAACATTGCAGTGATTACAATGATATTTGACATGAAGATAATATATCTTCAACATGAACCTGACAATCTGATGAATACCTTTTTTTTTTACCTTCAAAGATAATGCCAAAACATAGGTGAAATAGTAATCCTCTATGTACAATGCATTCCACAATCTAAACTAAACTTTACATGATAGTAGCTAGTTATGTCAAGAATGTATAGAACTGTAACTTTATACCTAGACATATGGTTCTGGATCAGTTTGCTATGCATCGCAATCATGTACTTATAACATTGAACAGGGTTGCATCTCAGTGCCATAGAACTATGCTATTTCAGAAATGTCCTAATTTCTAGCCAAGTATACAGTACACTCATTTCTGATTCCAGATTATATCTGATAACTAACACTATGGCTTTAAAACCATAAACCCTAAACAGTAGCAAATGGCTACACATAGTAGCTTCATTCCAATACCAAAGTTCTTCAGTTGCCGACAAGTTGAGATCACAGCATGCAAAAATATAATCACCATTTGAACTAGCATGTCCTATCCCTCGCGGCAACAGATAAAGCGGAAACGACTTTTATGCATTTTGGTATCCAGAGCAATAATATAATGACATGCTCAACACAAAGAAACAATCTCTTACACGGATCGTTGATGTTTGTACTTCGTACAATGAGCACAAAAGTTGTGTACCTGCAGCAGAAGCCTCCGTCCCCAAGTAACAGAAGACGAATTTACCATCTCTCCTCCCTCCTCTCCCCCCTCGAACGACATGGCGGTGAACAGCTTCCCCCGCCGCGGCGGCGGCCGATCTGGCGCGGACAGGACGGACCGCGAGTAGGTGGCGTCCGCGTGCACGTCCCGCACGCGTCCGAGCGCCCGGACCGCTGCCACGACGGCCTCGCGGTACGCGTCGCGGATCTCCAGCACCGCGAAGTCGGTGGGGAATGCGGCCGCGGGGTTCCGCCGCTCCACCCACCGCCACGACGCCGCGAGCGCGGCGCCCCGGAGCCCTCCATCCAGGTACTCCCGGTGCTCCTCCGAGCGGCGATACTCCAGGAACCGCACCACGTACCTGGAAGCCGGCGGGGCCAGGGTTCCCCCCTCGCCGCCCACGCCGCCGCTGCCGTTGGGGGAGCCGGAGGGCAGGGGCAGGATGCGGAGCGCGAGGAGGAGCACGGGGAGCAAGGCTGCGTACGCTAGCCGCTTCTCCATCGCGGGCGGCGGCGGCGGCGGCGGCGAAGGGGCCGCCGGAGATCGGCGGCTGCTCGCCGTCAGCGCGTGGGTGGACGGAAGAGACGAGACACGAGGGGCGAGGTTAATTAACCGCGGAGGTCACTCATCACTAGCGGGCGTTTTGACCGCATCTTCTCACTGCATAGCCTTGCCAATTAATGCTGCGCTTACGGGAATTTACCGGTGGTAAAACGTCATTATTTACAAGTAATATCAGTGGGCTGCTGCATTCAACCTGATTTGATCACTGGGAAAGCCCGGCCAAAGCCCATGATGAACGAGACCCAGGGAAGAAGAAGAAGAGCGCGGAAGCCGACAGGGCCCATGAAGAGAGCGCGTAACAAGCCCAACACCAACTCGTGAGGCGGTGCGGGTTGTTTCGTTTAGTCCCACCTCGGAAGAGGAGAAACGCGGAGGCAGGCGAGGCGGGTATAAGAGTAGGGGGTGGGCGACCTTAGCAAACCATCTTTGCGCTTGGGGCAATGACGCAGCTAGTGAGGTTATACCGAGGCGCGTCAATTGCTGGTTGAAAACTATTTCCAAACCCCCTCTTTGGCCTTCGGGCCACTGAGAATTTCTGGAAGGGCTCCTTCTCTTCGGAGAGGGGAAAGCCCTACAAATCAATTCAAATTATTTGTTATAATTAAATTAATTATTATTTGTACGAAGGAGGATAAGCCAATCCCTGGAAGTTGCTTGTAGCGTTTCCGGTGTACCTGGCCGCTGTGCGCACAGCGGCAATTGCCCCGTGACCCGGCCTGTGATCCAGACCTTGCAACTTTGCAAGTAAATCTGGGATCTTCATTTATGGAAGCCGTTCAAATTGATTTACATCATTACATGTCCGTTTGACCTTTACCTATTCTATTTCACCTGAATAAGTTGCAACACGCGAACAAAGCAAGTTCTGTTATCACGTTGGCGGGACACGCAAAGATCCTGCAATTTTTCCTTCACTGGATCCTAGTCCCTTGCATGCTCAGAGGCTGTGGGAGCAAACGTACTAGCGGCTATAGCTCATCCTTGACATTTTCGGCGGGCGGGACATTCTCGGTAGCCGCTACTGTCTCCATGTCTGAGATTTGCAGCTTCTCCTTGATGAGTTTGGCCATGTCCTTGACACTTGATTTCTTTGAGACCTTGATCTGCATTGCAAAATATAGAGCAGCAGCAGATCAGTAACATGTGGTGGAAAGAATTAACTTAACAGCAATGTTTGCATTTGTTTCTGTAGACACACCGGGTTGCTTTTGTCTCCAGCAGGATAAATGAAGAGCGTTGGGTAATTGTTCACCTGCATGGAAGTTTTTAAGGGGAAGTTTAGAAGTTAAAATTGACATATATATGTTGATTCAGATCAATCCATTTGGAGACACAGCGATGCACCAAACTGCACTTCCAGTAACCAAGCAAAGTACCTCTAAATAAGAGCTAACATATATTCTCATGATATTTGCTAGCTTTGAAGGAACGTGGTCAATTCAGCTATCTCCTACCGTGTTTAAGCTGTTTCCAACAGTATTTAGAAAACTTCCAGAAAAAAAAAGCTAGCCAATATGGGAAGTGGATCATCCAGAATCTCATCTTCTATGCACGGGAACTCATGAAAATTGTATTTTCCAAGTTGTTTCACAAGTCCATGGATCAGAACATCTGTCGTGAACAATGGGTGAACACTTGTGTGTGTGGGTGGTGTGCCTGCGTGTTGAGTGTGGGCATGGACAGGGGTCAGTCTGCATGTGTGCATGCACACGTTCATGACCCTACAGGCTACAGATATCTAATTTTACACCTCAGAAAGTATTGCCAAACAAAATAAATGTCTTCAATAAGCAACTTCTAGCACAGAATATAACAGTAGATAGAAAATTGCAATGTAGGTCAGCAACAAGCAATGCATGAACATGATAGAAAAGTTACCATTATTATATTTCTATGTGTTTTCCCTATGATGGAAGAGCAAAGATACTCACCTTCAATTTAGGATGTTCATTCACAGAAGCATCTATGCGTGAAAATTTAAGATTGTACAAACCACTGAAATGTTTGGCTAGCTTCTCGACATTTTTACTTATCGCTTCACAGTCAACACACCAAGGTGTATAAACCTTTTGTTTAGAAGGCAAAGGAAAAAAAAGGAGTGTAAGATCATTTAGAAAGAAAAATTATTGTACATTTAAAGTGAAAAGAGATAACTTTGATGACAAAAGAGAGAAAGTAGGTCATATACCTCAAGGAAGACGTTTTGAGGACTTTCCAGCACAGAAGAATCAAATGTACGACCAACAACTTTTTCAACAAGTCCCTTCTGCACAATGTAGGGTCAAAAATACTTGTTAGAGGTTAAACAAATTTCACAAGGGATAAATACCCAAAAAAAATTCAAAACAAAGAGCTCATAACACAAGTTGGTATCCACACACACCACACTCGTGAACCCCTCATTGGATATCATCTTCCAATTATAAACATCCTTGAAGCTTTATTACGCTAATTTTCTCAAATGCCAAGAGTAGATTGTTACGGCGAAATGTTGAACTAAATATTTCAGAAATAATAAGTTACAATGCCGCACATTATAACTTGTGATTATTTCGAGGTTAGAATGCTTAGGGAATTCTTTCCAGGTACATGCGCTTAAAGAATTCAAAATCTAAGCAAATAAATAAAGCTTACCTCTTGCGGTACTGGTTCTGATTTGTGGTATGGAGGGAGTGTGCCATCCAGAAGACTTAAGCAGAACTCCTGTTGCCCAGTACATAATACAATTAAGTAAGTGCCTCAAGTGGTCAAGTAATGTAACACAATATCAAAAAAAAATCTCAATACCCTTAGGTTCTTTGCATTGATATCTGCCTCCATCAGATATTTGGCTCCATTGCTTGTATCAAATGCTGTAACCTGTTAAACTTTATAACTTTAGCAAAAAAAATTATATGTAATTATTAAACAATATAGAAAAGATTGACGGTTGTCAGATCAAGTGCCCAGACTAGTAACTGTAATGATTTCTGATTCCAGCATCATAAAGGATTACATGGTCTCAGCCAATAACTAAACTGACTCCTTCCTACTTGAGGCACACGTGCATTTACTGCAAAAGGGGCATACAGGATTAATTGTGAGTCCAATGTGAAACTTACAGTAGGCTTTTTTTCCGATTCAAGACCATAAAGAGTGAGGAATGGCTTTGCAAGGTTTTCTTCAGCTGTGTCCACATATATAAACATTATCTGCAACACCATGGAGTAAACATGTTTAACCAGAACAGCCATTCAGGTGATGTGATCATAGTCAGAAACAAAAATAAAAGCATCATATGTTGGCACCTTTGTCTTGAATGCTCTGGCGACTTCTTCAACCATAGATTCAAGATCCTCAAAGTCATAAGCCTCTGAGAAGGTGAACACCTAGAACAAATTTGCAAGAGAGTAAATCAAACTGTTCTTTCATAAGGATCACAAATCTATTATAATTTTCCGTTGGTCATTATAAGTCATTATTGCAGTTGAACGAAACGTATTTGCTGGCACCCTTTTAGTAAATTTACGCATGCCTGGGATCTAAAATGTGCAAAGTATGTGAGAAAAGGCAGTGTGTGCCAACCTGCAGCTTAATAGGGCTTGAATATACTTTCCCCGAATTAAGCTCAGTAAATACAGTAATTAGGGGGAACTTGTTTAGCTCCACAAACAGCAAAATTGACTTTTCTTCAAATTCCCCATCTGCAAAATTCCACTGTATGAGTTGCTGCATAGAACAAGACTGGAGCTTAACCCAACATAATTATTTCAGTATTCAGTGCTTCCAGTAAACTTTGTTTATTGAAAAAGATGAGAATATTTGGAAAATCCATAATTCTTTAGCAAGTGCTTCGGTGCCTTAGGCTAACAGTTAGCAAGAGAAAGTGTTACTATTGAGATGATGGAAGGCATACTGCATACATGGTTATAACATGTTGAAAATCTTAATCAAGAGTTCATGATTCACAGCATCAGGATGCTAAAAGAACATAAAATGCATCCAAATATAGGTAGAAGATACTTACCAAACTTTTCAAACTTCTCAGGTTCGCTTTTAACAAGGCCCACAAATTGCTCTTCAGATGTAATACCTGGAAATAGAATTTTGGCAACACTCCTGTCACTGGTTTCTACAAACTGTACTTCATCATCTGTGGTTGCTGCCTTCACAAATTCTTCATATTCTGGTCCCTGTCAAAAGATGGATATGGATAAGCGAAATTGAACAAATCTATAAACTTTATTCCAAAAGTTTTAAGATTTGGAGCAAAGCAAAACCTGAAAATGACACATGTATTTACATCCATCAGTTCACATACCTCAAAATTTTTGAATAGACCAATAACAAAAGTCTGATCCTTTTTAAGGAACTCCTCAGCTGAATCCTTAGACTGAAGCCTAATGACCGGTGCACCAGTCTTCTTTCTTACCCAAGTAACTATCGCGTCCCTATCAACAAGAGAGAGAAATAATTCCAGTCAATTCGTCGAGCTCATGAAAGGCAATTCCTATATTGGTAACGAAACAAGTGAGTAACCAGCGCCTCACTTGGTGTGGAGACCATGGTAGGCATGCTCTGTGCCGTTGACGAAGAGGAGCACGGTGGGGAACCCCTTGACCCCGACGGCGGCTGCCGCCTTGGGGTACCGCTCCCCGTCTAGCTTGGCGAACGCGACGGCGCTGCCCATGGCGCGCAGCGCCGCGGCGGCCTCGGCGAACCGCGGCATGAGCTGCGCGCTGCGCTCGCACCAGGGCGCGTACCCGAGGAGCAGCAGCTCCGCGTGGTCCTCCACAGCGCGGCGCGCGTTGTCGTTGTCGAGCGCCAGCACCATCGACTGCGCCCGCCGCACCGCCTCCGCCGCGCCCCCGCCGTCGCCGCCCCCCGCGTCCAGTCCGCCCCGCTCCGCCTCCTCGTCGATGGCCAGCAGCTCGTCCAGCACGTCCGAGTCGTCGTCGTCATCGAGGTCCAGCCGCGCCGCCGACACGGCGAGCGCGAGGACCACGACCAGCAGAACCGCCCAGACCCGCCGCGCCCTCATCGTGCTCGAGCTCGACGAAATGCGCGCGGAGCCTCCGGCCCCCTCTCCTCCGAGATCTAGCAGCAGGAGAGCTCGCCCTCACGACGCGCCACCGCCCACGAGGAGATCGAAGAAATCGGGAGTACGAGTGCGCGATGCGACGCCGTAAATGGCTCGCCGAGCTCGAGTGTTCAAACGGCAAGGCGGACGGAGGCGTGCGCCGCGACTCCGCCGAGCACGAGGTGGGGAGGATGACGTGTGGGACCCAACCTACGTGGGACCAGATGCCAGTGGGATCATGCCCTGGGCTTGGTGCGGACGACGTGACGGCCGCGTCGAGGGGGAGGGGGGGAGCACATGGGCTGGGCCGCTGGGGATTGCGACCGCGGAATCAGGGGGTTTAAGGGGAGTGACTAGGCTGCATCTGCATGTGATTAGAGCGCGCAGGTCAGCACTTCATCTTCAGACGCAAGTCAAATAGGATTCAGATCCAGATCGAGTTGTTTCTGTTCATCCCATTTTCTAGGGCTCCAATCGCAACCCAAGAATTCAGCAATGACTCTATCAAAATCTCAGAAATTCTTTGCAATGAAGAAAAATCACCGAATTCCTACTTCCAGAATGTGCATAACAACCATTTTCTTCCTTGAATCTTGACAGTAACATGGTCCGCTGGCCCACTGTCAGATCCCTCAATTCTTTTGGCATTTTCTTTGTGCAGTTTTTTCTCTTGCTCAAAAAGTGAAAATGATGTCACGCTTCTGCTTGATCTTCTCTCAAAAACCAGCCCGTGGTTCCTCCAAATCTGAAACTGCAGATATAGGACCATTTTACAGCCATCTCTCCCTAAGATCACACCCTAAAAAGATAGATAAGTAAAAAGAGAATACCGCCTTACAGCGCGATTTACCGACAAAACCAAAAGGCTCAAACAAACCATATGCGTGTGCTTATTGTTCTTCATCATTAACACAATAGCTAAATACAGGCATCTTTGCAAGAACACACACTTGTCCGTCGATCACGACTCGCGAAAAAGCTCAACCTCAGGCCTTGTACACGGCGCAGGCCTTCTTGGAGAACCTGATGGGCTTGGTCTTCTTGGCGTCGACGACGACGGGGCACGTCACGTGCACCTTGTGCGTGACCCGGACGAGCTTGCCGATCACGTAGCCCCGGGAGGTCAGGTCAAAGTCCAGCGTCAGGGGCACAGCCCCGCCTGTGCTCGACAGCATCAGGCTGCCGCCGGCGCCGTAGAGGGGTACCTTCTCGCCGTGGATGACCGCCGTCACCATACGGTGGCTCTTCCTCGGTTGGTAGTACCTGCGAAGCTGCGTGACCACAGGTAGAGATATCAGTATCAGCTTCAGTGGTTATTCTGTAAGTTGCAGCAATTCTGATTTTCACCAACCATTAACGTGGAGAAATTTGGATGCAGGCAAATGATGAGAAATGAAAAATAACCATGGATTCAAGTAAAAAATATGCATGCTGATTTGCTGGACCATTTACATTGTCTTATTCTGAGTACTCCAGCTCTGGTACTATTTATTGTCTTAACCTGAATTATCATCACCATAATCACTAATCCTCCCTTAATCATGCATTTTGTACGACTGACTCAACAAAGAATTCTGCATCGTTTCGTCAAACATTTTAGAGACCTTTGATACAATGGTTTGGGAAAAGATGGATAGAAGGGACACACATGGCAAAATGTTTCTCTAATGCAATCTTCTCTAAATCGAGAAGTGAAATAGGAATGAAAACATGAGATTTAGTTACTGATGCAGGAAACTTGTCAGTATGAGTGGCGTAGTATTGTCAGACAATACGTGGACAGCACTTAAAAGCCGTTATAAATAGGCAAGGACGGATGATGGATATACCTGGCCGACCGCGATTGAGATCTCTGAATAGATCAGATGAATGGGGCCAGAGGTGACATGAATTCCAAACATTGTAGCAGGGTTGTACACAGATATATGCAGAGAACAGTTCGTCGTGACTAATTTGGTTGGAACCCCACTGTGGTCTGTGCCTTCACCGGCGTAGAAGTCGTCCATCACCAAGCTCTGCCAAAATCAGAAGTGAAAGAAGTTTATGGTTTAGGACAGATTTGAGACAAGCAGCTGATTCGGATCTACGTAAAAGTAAGTTTTACTTTTACGGTGACAAAATAGTGCAGACCATAAATGCATATACTAATAATTACTGAAATGATTTTGTTTTCTCGATAAAGTACATGATGATTAGGAAATGTAGTCCAAAAAAGTCAGCATGCTAAATGCAGTGCCAGCCAGCAACATCCCCATCGGAACTCATTATCAATGTGCAACGAAACGAATATATTACTGCTGCTTTGACTTTTCTTAAGTCTTCACTGCAGTCCTTTGTTTAAGACCAGTATAAGGTTCTTAGATAAATAAAGCAAATATTGGTATCTTTTTCAGAAGAACTGGAAATGGTAAGCACAAATTTAACTTAGGTTTTCATTCAATCAAACAAGCATCAATTAAGCCTTCTGTAACTTGAAGTCTTCAGCCAATCTACTCCAACCAAAGCTTAATACTGGCTACCGTAAAATTAGGGCCCCAATTCACCCATTTACAGTTATAACCACATGCTCAAGTTACGGTGTTACGACATTTCAGCAATGAACCAACTTGCAACTGTTAAATCCCAATCTGCATTCCTCACTCATTCCTCATTAAGTTCCAACACATCACTGTCTAACTGAACCACCAACCAAATTGATGATGTAACCCTTCTCGCCTACCGCAGGAAATGTGAGACATGAGTCAATTTTAGTAATTGGCAGTCAATTACTCGATTTAGGGGTAAAACTACCTACCTTACCAATCGAAAAAATATGGATTGAATCAGAAACAAGCGAAGAGGAACAAGTATTCCATTCCAAATGCTCAAGAAGTGAACTAAGCTCAGGCTCGGATGCTTCAAGGATGGATGGTGGATGTGTATACCTTGACGATGACCTCGGGCTCGTACGGCCGCGCGGCGCCCCAGATGATGAGGCAGAAGACGGTGAAGAGCAGGACGAAGGTGAGGAAGCCCAGGATGATCTGGCAGCGGCGGGAGAGGCCGCTGTCGCCGGCGAGGTCCTCGTAGGGCCCCTCCTCCTCGATGACGTTGCACTCGGGCCACCCCTTGTCGTTGAGCGCCTTCCGCTCCCCGCCAGCGCCGGCGCCGCCCTTGCGGAGGTTCCCCGAGAAGCGGCTGACGGAGGAGGAGCGCGAGTGGCGGCCGTAGGAGGGGTGCGACGGCGACTCGTTGGGGCTGTTGTAGACCGGCGTGGCCTGCATCGACGAGGACTTGTACCCGCCGTCGTGCGACTCCCGCGACGGGCTCTGCACGTAGTAGTTGTTGCCCCCGCCACCGCCGCCGACCCCGCCGCCCCGCTTTGGCGACCGCGGCGGCGACGACGCCGCCAGGCTCGTCACGTCCGACTCCGACTTCGCGTGCATCATCTCCGCCCCCGATTCCTTCCTTCCTAACCAATCCAATTCAACAACGCGCGATCAGAGCCAGAACAGCAACGCCGCCGCGCGGTTTTTGCAGGGTTTTCGATCCAAGCGCGCGCGCGCGCACCAACCTGCTCGGAAATGGAAGCTCCGCGGCGATCTACCGGACCCGCCCGCACCTGCTCGAAGCGGCCGGACGAGCAGCGGGAGTGGTGGCAGTGGTGGCGCAGGAGCAGAGCACCCGCCTCCTCCTCTCCTCTGGCTGGGCACCGCACCGCAGCACTAAAAGGGGCGGAGGGGGAGGGCGAGAGCGAGCAGTAACGCACAGAAAGGCCAGGGGCAACCTCCCGCGCGATCCGCTGCGGCCGCTGCCCCAGTGGCCGGTACGTGCGGCCCCGTAGAAAGCCGACGCGTGGCGTAGCAGCGTGGTGCCTGGCGCCGGGGGAGGGAGCAGGGGATCCGACCAGTTGTTAGGGGAGCACGGCAGCGGGGGTGCGTGGGCTACTGGAGTGTCGGCAGCGACGGGGGAGGGAATGTGTTCGTGTGGTTGCGCAGGAATGCTTCCTGTATTCCACAATCCACACGACCATGCCCTCACTTCACCGATCACCGCAGCACACTCGCCTCACCTGGGCTCAGCTGAGCCTGCCTGAGATTCTGTTACTCTTTTGAGCTTTAAAACGGATAAATTTTGTGGAGAATTTGTACAGTACAAACCTCTAGATTTTTTCTTCTTTTCTTCATGTTCTTGGTGATGTGCTGTCACATTGGATGATTTTTGGGTACTTGCAGTCAGCTGCTGCCGGTGTACCGGGTAGGGTACCGGCGCCGAGCACGGCTGTCCTTGGTTTGCATCTCTGTAGGAGGTCTGGTACTCTAGTGCATGTGCATGCAAAGCCCACCCAAACATAAATGTCATCCCATTCAATTCAGAGACTATTTCAAATGCTGGTTACAAAATTTGGGAAATTTTCTACCGGATCAGGATCAGGACTGCTGCCACTAAAAGTATCTATAGCTGTTTTTACCCCTTTTTTCCAGCGGTAATAATCACCACAAGAGTTTGGTTCCGCGGTAGCACGTTTGTTCTTGTTTCCTTAAATGTGAAGTTGACGTGTTGCCATGTCGGACAATCTCCGATGAAAAGGAGGTTTGGGTGAGCGAGTATTACCGCTCACGTTACTTGCGTGGATTAGCAAAGGAACCAATGCAGATCGGAGGTTGTTTCCAAGAATAATCCACCTCTAATTTCTTGGCCACAAGTTCATCTCATTTTCCAGCTTGAAGTTCAATTACAAAACATTTCTTTTCTTCTTTAGAAGGAACAAGAAACTGTCATTAATAACTGATTAAAAAGTAGTAATAATCCATGAACAATTGTGTTCCAATCCTGGCGTTTCTGGCAAGTAACGAACTTTTTTTTTTACACGAGCCAAAGGGAAGCCTATTGGGAGGGGTAGCGAGGTCCAGTCAGCCGAGCAATCATGTAGGACTCTACTCCACCCGATGGGATTCCTTCCGGTAAAGCTAGCCCATCGGCGTGTGTCGGTCGTGTCAGCTTGTGCCTTTGCCGATGCCCTATCCTTGGTCCTCTTTTTTTTCCCCTCACATTTTCTATGTCTGCACCAGTCAAATGGCATGGAGCGCTGAGGAAAAGGAGAGCAGCAAAGACAAAGCCACAAAGGGTAAGATGAGAATTGAGAAGTGCAAAAGATGGAGATTATTTTGGCCATGTCTGTGATGCCATGTACTTGTGCAGTTGTGCCTACTAAAAGAAGCGCTTGGCACCTAGTATAGCGCAGTTCATTACTTCACTAACCAATTCAGTACAGAACGTAGTAAAGCTGATGTGCTCAAGATTGGTGTTGGAATTGGGGGGCAGCTGGATAAAGTGGGTGCTTGCTCGGTTGGTAGAGGGTTCCTTGAATGTTAGAAATGCTGGGGTTATTAAAAAAGAATAAGGGGCTAAGCGCAGCCAGCCATTCATCTGCAGGATCTGAAGGCAGGTTGCAACAATTGGCTGGCAGCAGCAGAGTTGCAGCTGCTGCCTAGCCGGTAGCTGATAGGTATTTGTGGCGGTGAGTCTGTGTTCTTCCAACTTACAAACCATACTACCGACTTGGGATGCCTACCTCATTCGTGAGTGGTTATTAGAGTCCTTGACTAATTTTTGAGGACGAAACGTCAACAGTTGATCATATAAATACTTACAATTCTATAAACATCTGTAACTCCTATCTTAGCAGCTTCAAAAAAAGGTTCAAAAAACTCCAAATGAATGCACAACTCCTGGATCAAGAATTGTACTTTGTGCGTTGAGGTTAGTTGAAGCGAGATGAGACAAGGCAGCACACTTTGGCCATAAATCATCGGCAGCACGGAGGATTTCAAAATCTTTCACGCCGGGATAGTTAAACGTAGCCCGAAAATGACCTAGCAACTAACCTTGCGTTTGAAACCGGCCGTTGCCCGGAGACGTTCAGGCTTCAAATTGACACGCCGCCTACTGCAGGGGAGAAGGAAGTCGGTGAAGCTGACGTCCCAACTCCTTCCTCAACCGTTTGGTTTTTTCTTTCCTTCTTGTGCTTCCTCAGATTCAGAACGTGTGGCGGGAAGCCGTTTGGAGTTCGGAGCACCATGGAGCTTGAAGAAGGTTGAGCTATCGCTATGATACTGTCGTAATGACAGTAATACTTGTAACGGACTGGCAAATTCTGCAAGTTGTAATCTGTAAATGGCTGCACGGCCAGTGCGGCAGGAGGTGGCCCTACTGGTCCACGTCACCAAATCAGTGGACCATCATCTAAAAAAAGTAATTAAAAAATAAAAATCTGAGGATCATCTGGTCATGCTTGGCGTGGTTGATATGTCCGAAAAAAAATATGGAAGAATTCCATAAGAGACACAAATTTGCATATGGAGTGAGCGAGAGTGGTAGAACATCTCTACCAGCAGGATTTCTGTAGCTGTTGCCCGTTGGTTTGCTCTAGTGGCAACTCAGCGGCTCAGCGCCATTGAGGCGTGACAGCTTTCCCGTCCACAATAGACATGGCGCGTCTTCCCTGAAAACCTTGACAGATTGGTACTACCTCTCATTCTCTGTCCAATGAGTTAATGATAATGTGTTGGCACCCTTTTTTCATATTTATCCGGCTGGCAATAACCAAGGTATACTAGTACAAACGGAGTGACATTATTGAACTTGTATTAATGCCAGTCACATTCAGCAAAATGTGATCGAGAAAGAAAAATTATTAAGGGGGTAGTGTTGTGATACTGTGTTGCCAAGTATTGTAGAGGATGAGGTGACAAATGACAATTGCTTGCAGCATTCATGCGGGACTCACTTGAGGAAGCGATCAAACCAATCACTCGCTTTCTTCACCATGTTTACTGTCATTTGATGGCCAATTCTAGGCTCTGCAATGAACTGAAAAGTAGAGAGAAAATGTTAGTATGTTTTAAGTAGGAAACTAGAGCTGAGTCTGTTCAAAATTCCAGGCAACAACATCGAATATGCATATCAGAGAAGAGGAAGCAAAATTTCTGAAATAACACAATGAAGGAAGAGTCGCAAGGGTAATATGCGCCAGCATGAGAGAAGGTGCCGCATTAATAATCATCATCAGGGACAATGATTGCTACACTCTTCAGGTACTCAACCTTGAACCTCCCATCCTCCTAGTACGCGGATGCCTAAACACCATAGTCCCCCACCACTCAGCATTCAAACAGATGCTGACTCTCCTTTAAGATGGAAATCATATACAGCCATACAAGAGTCAAGACCTCAAGCAGGGGTTCCTAAAACTGCTAGTGGACCAGGCATAGCTGGCGGTCAGTGCTACTTCTCTGTCAGTCACCACAAAAAATCAGTTCTGCATCAGGCCAAGGCATTATTTCAAAGAATATTCTGACTTGCACTCATAAAATACATGAAGATATAAAAAAGGCTTGATTTTTTTGGTGGAACAAGCACCAACATCCCTCCTTGTAATGCAGCCAATTAAATTTGCATGCATCAGACCTTTACTGGGAGAACTTTCCCAAAGTCTATTATCTTCTCTCAGATAGCTCTTAGCTGGGCCCAGATTAAGTATGTTACGAGTATTGCTTCCACCCCCTCCCCCGCCCCCCGCACCCACCTCCTCAAGTTAGCAGGACTGCCCGTCATTTGTTAAGATTATAATAGTGTTAAATGATTATTTGAAACCAAATAGTAAAATCTTTATGTGTCCAAATTAAAAAGAGTGATCTCAAAAGAAGGTAGGAAGAGACAGCATGCACACTACCATGAACTTCTCTGCAGAACCAGATTCTTCATAAGCCTTAGCAGCTCTTGAACTAGTTTCTTCTAAACCAGCAATGGGGCATCGAGGATCTTCAGCACCTGCAAGGCAAATGAAGTACATGCATCGGAAAATATACTATGTACTGAACTAAGTTATGCTACTTTTGGGGACCAGGTGCTAAAAGTAGTTATTTGGCCCAACCACAAAATCCAAACATAATGCAGATAAGACATTCCAACTTTCAACTCTCACACAAACAGGTGCTGATACATGAAAGAAAAGGTGATGACTGTCTTATTACTTATGGAACACGTATTGACCAATCGGAAAAATTGAGCAAATATGTTTGACTTACCGTTTAGAAGGAGTAATGGCCGTGGTGCAATTAAAGGAAGTGAATAGGGGGCATCAAATTGAGAGTCCAGACCCGGTGCTATCTTTTCCCAAACCTGGTAAAATATGTCAATACACAATTGTAAAAGGTCCATAGGATTCATCAGAAACAGGGAGTCAAATAAATCAAATGTCACCTTTTCAACAACTTCTGTATCTATTTCGCTCTTTCCTAGATCAATTCTTGCTTCTAGAAGAGAAAACGACAGTCAAACAAAACAAATATTCACATGCAAATGTTCTGAAGCAGTATAACATTTTTCTTATGATTCCAGTGACACAAGCATCGGCTCTCAAATAGGTGATACAAAGAGATGATGCATGGAGTCTCACCTTCAAATAAAGGTTTGATGCTATTCACTCTAGCTTGCCACATGTTATTATCAATGGCCCATCGGAATCCCTAGAGTCATAAAAAGGATACAACTTTACACAGCACATCATAAAATTATGTGCAGTATCCATATCTATAAATTTTATGCAGAACAACAGTACCTGAACACCAATTATAGGAACAGTGACACTATACCGTGTGTCCACAAAAGCAGCGAACCATGCATGCATTCCTGTTTGCTGTCAAAATTAGTTAAAGAAGTTCATAATCTAATTCGATATAATGTTGCATATATGATCTGCAATACCTCCAAGTGATTCACCAGTAATCCCAATCCTACAGGGATCAACATCCTCCCTCTCGCTAAGGTGGTCTCCAAGCTTTATCAAGTCCCACACCTACATATGTCCAAATCTGGCTAAGATCCCTCATTGACATAAAATATATATTAAAGCAAAACGACTATCACATTTCGAAGTATGATATATCAGTTCATCCATCATGAGGGATCTCAAGGATGAACATAACCTTTGGTGCCTGGCCGGCGCTAAAAATCTGCAAGGCCTGGGCTTAATTGATGTAATCTAGTCAGCTAGGTCAAGGTTTGGGTCATGCTCTTATTTGATTCATAGGCTAGTATTGATCTGTTGAACCTATCTCTCATATTTGGTCCCCGTATGTGAGATGGGAGTTGTATGGGGACTATTATTCTCTCTCTAATGCAATGAAGCGCAGCTCTCCTGCGTTTTAGAAAAATATATCAGTTCATAAGGCATGGTAAAGTCATGTTACGAGAAAAGAACAGAAGATTTCTTTTTCTTGAATACGTAGGAGAGCTGTGTATCATTGCATTAAGAATAGATGAAAGACTAAAATAGCCATACACCACACACCCCCTTATCACTTTAGATTACATACACGCCCGTTCTTAACAAGAAAAGAACAGAAGATCAAATCCAGAACCAA
Organism: Panicum hallii; assembly: GCF_002211085.1. NCBI lineage: Eukaryota > Viridiplantae > Streptophyta > Magnoliopsida > Poales > Poaceae > Panicum > Panicum hallii. Next base: position 49,886,389 of record NC_038045.1, read on the forward strand.
ACTTAAGGGTCAATCCAGCTAGGGTAGGGAGCTATACATCACATGACTTAACTTTATTAACTGGCAATAAAATATAGTACCGTGTCGAAAATAAAAGGCATTGTATCCCCATTCCGCCAAGCTGATTTCAGTGCCTGAGTTTAAAAGTGAAAGTAGCAAAAAGGATCAAGCCAAACGAAATAAATGGATACAACTATCAAATTTAATGGACACAAATATGATGTAAGATGGGCCCATGATTAAGTAGGTTACATCTATGTAAGTGGTCTCATTGCTGGCCCGTTCACCATGATAGCGAGAGTCAATAGCAACACAAATGTAGCCCCTGGAGGCATATGCCTGCAAAAGCAAAGTCACCAAATAAATAATAAATTAGTGCATTACATAGGGGTGTGCACTTCTTAACACAGAGTTCAAATAAGAGGTTATTTTACCTCAAGCAGTGGACGCAGCCATTCTTTGCATTTGTAAGAGCTGTGCAAGAATACAATAATTGGTTTTCTTTTAGGGACAGGGTCATTAAGTTTCAGCAGCAGCACAGGTACACGTCCTTGTTCACCTAGCTGTTTGGAAAAGGTAATAACAAGTTCTTCTGTTTAGGGAAAGAGAGGCAATTTTTTTATATAAAAAACATGTTTCATTAAAAATAAAAATTAAAACCAAGCAAGCGTGCATTGATTCCCGAGTAGTGTGGGGATGCATGTGAGTCTGGATCTCAGAACCCCACAAAAAGGTACCAACAATGATGAGTGGACCCCGCGCCCTGCCCCGCGACTAGAGTAAGTGACCCACATGTGCAGTAAGTAAACGAAGACTAATATTGCTCATATACTGCCTCTTGAGACTGCTTAGATGTGATTGGCTCCTATAGGCTACAGGCCACAAGTTACAGCTGAAGCTACCAAACTGAATTGTGATACTCACTTGCAGAGAAATTATGTCCGACGCACTAATCTAGCCACGTACCTCAGTAACTAAGTAGAAATTTTCTTCAACTAGCTTTTCCTTGAAGTTCTCTACCTCTTTCCTCGGGCACGATTCCATTGGCACCGCCTGAAATATTCCAAATACAACAAGCAATCAACAAAGATCATGTTGCCCATGAAAGATTTTCATTCAAATCAAGGATCCTGACCTCCATGGGCCCGGGAGGTTTTTGGTATATCGGGTTCCTCACTGGACTCCCTTTCTCCACAGAGAGAGGCACTGATGCAAACCCACAGAATGAAAATCCAGCCATTCATCAGAACAATTATAACGGCATTTTTTTCATGTATGACATATCCTTTGAAGAATTCAGTTTGTAGCATGCACTATAATTAGTGAGCTTATACTTTGCAGCATCTCAACAAATCAAAAACTGCTAATAAGATCCAACATAAACTGTAATTTGACCCGAATTGCCTACAGCATACTACGGAAGTAACAAGCTTGACTCTGAACATTCAAACTCCCTGAGATAATCCCAAGTACAACAGCAATCAACATCAATCACATCACACTCACGAAGACCGACCTTCCAATCTAGGATCCTGACGTCCCTGGACCCCAGAGATCCTTGGTACATCAGGTCCTTCATTGGACTCCCTGGCTCCACCGAAAGTCAGAGAGGAACTGATGCAATCATGCAAACCAATCCAATCCAAAGCCAGCCAGCCACGTATTAGCAAACTTGGACCCCCAGTAGTTTCAAATAAGACATACTACCTCTGAACAATTTAGTTTCTATCATGAACTGCGATTACTTGGCTTATACCTGCTACATCTGAAAAGGTCAAATCCATGCTAACAGCTAATAAAATCCTAGCTAAATTTGTATTTGACCCGAGTTGCCTAAAGCATACAGCAAGCTTGAGTCTGAACACTCAAATCCCATCCCGAATTCTCCGTGCAGCAGACGCGTGCACTCGCGTGAGAGGGAGAGGGGCTGACCTTGGAGGTCACGGCGGCGGCTGAGCAGGACCTGGAGGAACTCCGACCTGAGCCCCGCGCCGGCGTCGGCGTCGGCGGAGGCGGCCATTTCTCTCCCTGGAAGCGCAGCGCCCGGGGCTCCGATGGTGGCGTCGCGGCGGCTGGTACTGAGATTGTCTTTGGAGCGGAGCCGCTGCAGCCGCTGCTCTGTCATCAGGTACCCGCCCCGCACCCTCCTCGAGACGGGCACGTGCGCGAGGTCAGCGGCGGAGCACGCGAGGAGGGCGCCACGTGAGCGCCACATGGCCGCGAGAGCCAGCGCGGCCGCGAGCGTGTGCGCCATGATGACGGCCCTCCTCGGCAGCATCGGCGACGATCCCCCGCGCGCCCGCGCCGCGGGGTGGGAGATAGCGGATAAGGAGCGGGCGGCGCTCACGGCCCGCCGGGCCGGCGGCGATGCGCGCGCCGCGTCGCCATCAAAGCCGCACCGCGGCGCGTGCGGAGGGGGCGCCGTGCGAGTGCGGAGTACCTGAGTAATCAGTAATCTCAGGTCGCTTTCGACGGTGGCGTTGGAGGTTTGAATGAAATTTTGGTGCGAGGCGAGAGAAGAGAAGCCAAAGCCATTGGCCGTGACGCGGAAAGAAATTGCGGATCTCTCGTTCTGTGCCGTGCTGTCTGCTCCGGGAGGTTTCCACGAGGAATTGGGCCCGTTTCGCTGCCCACACCTCCACCATCGATCCGTGACCGTGAGATCACAAGGTCATCTTTTTGCCTTTTCCTAAAAATCCATGCCATTTGTTTTTTTAGAGGAAAAATTTGCAGCATACCTACAGACTGGCTAATTGGGCCTCATAAGGTTTTATTGGGCCACGTATTCAAAAGAATCCTTCGCCCTTTATATAGAAAAAAATCCTTGTTACCTCTTTTAACTTTAGGACCAATGTGTGTTTACTCGCTAGATAATAAAATTATCCGTCTCAACTTTTTAAACTTGCAATACCGGACACATGATCTCCCTGTCTGGTTTCTCTTGGTGGTTTACTCCTTTTCTATATTTATTTTGATTGAATCTTTAAAAATTATAGTAAATAAAAAAATTATAAAATAGAAAATCCAATTTTGTTGGACTCCACATGAGTAGAGAACATATATATGATATAATTTAGTAAAAAATTTATTGTACTTTTATATATATACTTTTCTGTAATTAATTCATAGCTACACTTTACATGGTCCAATTATGGTGAAATTTTTATGGTGGGCTAATAATTATATGCTTGAGCTATAGTAAAAAATTCATATTCATTGGATCATATATATGCTTGAGAAACCAAATAATCTCTGATATAGCTTGGAATTTAGTTGCTCAAGCATAAATGATCAAATGAGCATAAAATTTTTACTACAGCTCAAGCATATAATGATTAGACTACGAAAAAATTTCACCATAATTGAACCACAAAAACTATAGCTATGAATTAATTACATAAAAATATATATCTAAAAGTAGAATAATTTTTTTACTAAATTATATCATATCATATGTTCACTGCATATGTGTACTCATGTGGATTCCAAAAAAAATTGAATTTTCCATTTTATAATTTTCTATAATTTTTTAAAGATTCAGCCAAAATTAATATAAAATAAAAGGAGCAAAACCACTGAGAGAAACCAGTTAGGGAGGTTATGTGTTCCGTATCGCGAATCCAAGGAATTCAAGCGGACCGTTTTATTATCTAGGAAGGAAACGCGGACTCATCTCAAAGTTCAAAGAGGTAAAAAGAACTTTTTTCCTTTATATATAAAAAAATTCCCACCATTCTAGATCTAAGAAGCCTAATAATAGAGTAAAGTACTTGACCTTGTTTGGTTGCCGTCGCAATACGTGTAGCCATAGCTCTCGACCATACTTCCGCCATATTGCGGCGCAAAAATAAATTACTCCATCCGTCCTATAAGATAAGATATTCTAGCAATTCTAAGACATATTAAGTGAGAGAATAAAAGATGCATGTACCCTCTAAAAGCTCTTTGTTTAAAGTTGTTCCTAAAATTAAGCAGTGAGAAAGCAGTAGAAAAAGTAGAAAAGGTAAGTATGTAGCTAAGAGCTAAGAACAATTAAACGATTTCTTTTAATACTTATCTAAAAGTTTTAGAATACCTTATATTTGGGTATAATTTTTGAATTTTCTAATACCTTAATACCTTATACTTCAGGACGGAGGGAGTAAGTTGCTATTTGTTTTGTCTGACGTGCCTAAGCTTTGACATCAAGCAAACGGAAAAGATTTGACATCAAGCAAACGGATATGAGGCGTGACGCGGCTAGAGCGCGGTGGCCTGCGGCCAAGTGGCACCAAGAATTAGTTTGACATCTTGGCTGTAAATCCATCATTAGTCTATTTTAACGATTTATAGGTTTATTATTGTACTTGCGCGACCCTTTCTCCCCTCACCCTTCACACTGACCATAAAGAATAGCCGAACCTTTTCATCAAAAAAGCATAGCTGAACCTTGCCTTGCTAGCAGATCCAAACTCACCAAACCATCTCCATTACATAGTGCATGCATGATGCACACAGCACACCGGAGGAGGCCACTAAACTTCAGGATCTACTTTGAAAGTCAATGACCAATTGACCATTCGCTCGGGACTTCAACAAGTTCAACAAATGGTGCCTTCAAAGAGAAAACAAACAAGAACAGGTTCATCTGTATTGGTGAGAGCTAAGCAGAGAGGACCTTCAGAAAAAGCTTCCGAATGGGCTTCGTGGATATTTTTGTGAAAAAAAAGGGGGCAGATTCTTCACGAACTGCAGCAAACCCAAACGAGCTCGTGGGCGTGGCAGCGTACTAGACGGCGGGCCCACCACCTATCCGGGTGTCCTACTTGACAGTGACAGAGACCAAACCGCTGCACAGGGAGATGCTTCCCCAGACTCCGGCCGAGGTCTCGTCAAGTCGTCCCCTCGTAGTCGCCGCCGCACCACCACCACCAGCCGCCGGGGAGGCCCAAATGCGCCTGCAGTCGCCGTAGCGCCAGCCCGTCGCCCATCCGGAGGGAGGCACAGGCACGCGATGGAGACGGACGAGCGGGCGGAGGCGGCGCGGCGCGCCAAGGAGGCCGGCAACGACGCCTACCGCAAGTCGTTCCTCGAGACGGCCGTCGAGCACTACACCCGCGGCGCGCTCCTCGACCCCAGCGACATCTCCTTCCTCACCAACCGCGCCGCAGCCTACCTCAAATTGTGCAAGGTCTCTCTCTCTCCCCCCCCCCCTTCCGTTCCGATTCCCAGAGAATCCCCGGCGACACGGCCGCCCACGCTCTGGGTCCTTTTCAGTACAAGGAGTGCGTAAGGGACTGCGACGACGCGGTGAGGCGCGGCAGGGAGCTCGGCGCGGAGAACAAGCTGATCGCGAAGGCGCTGTCGCGGAAGGCGTCGGCGCTGCTCGAGCTCGCGGACTGCGCCGGGGACTACACGCCGGCGATCAGGGCCCTGGAGCAGTCGCTGGCCGAGCACTACTGCGACGAGACGCTCGACAAGCTTGGCGAGGCGGAGAGGAAGAGGAAGGAGGTGGAGGAGCAGGAGCGACTGGATCAGGAGGCCGCCGACCACGACCGCGAGAAAGGTTTGGATGGTGCTCGATCACGGCATTGTTGGGTATAAAAATGTGAAATTAGACAATGCTAGTGGATTGCATTCGTTTACCAATCACAAATGCAGCACACATTTTGGGGCGACAATAAAATAAAAAATACTCTCAGACAGTTTCAATTACTCTGTGTGGATTAGACTTAGAACTTTGCAAGGTATATTCTGCAGGTAGGTACATCTCCTAGTAATCTGTGTTTTTTAAGCATCGTATACCAAATTCCTACGTAGTACATAGTTATATGCAATTGGGGTATGAAAGTGCTGCTTTGGGTGTAAAATGCTGCAGGTAATGAATTCTTTAAGCAGAAGAAGTACCATGAAGCAGCAATGCATTACACTCGAGCTATGAAAATGAGCCCAAAGGATCCAAGGGTAAGCAAACTGGGTATTCGACTAACTTTTTTCTTCTCAAATAAAGCCAACTCCAGATCCTCTTCTGAAATTAGCGAATTTTTTATAAATTAAATTTGCAATGGTAAAACAACATCTATGAACAGTCATATCTGGCATGCTTTGTTCTCAGTAAAGACATGTCCTGGAGCTGCCCCCATTTTTCTTTGGCTCTCGTGGTCGAGCAATTCATTTTATGATTTGTAACTGATCTTTCAGGCGTTTAGCAACAGAGCTCAATGCCACATCTATCTGGGAGATTTCTCTCAAGGTCTTGAGGATGCAGAGAAATGTGTCGAACTGGATCCGACTTTTCTAAAAGGCTATCTGCGTAAAGCTAAAGTTCAGTTCCTGATGGAAAGATATGAAAATGCTCTGGCAACTTACCTAGAGGGTTTGAGGTGTGACCCAAATAATCTGGAGGTTGTTGATGGCTTAAGAAGGTAGCTTACCAGTTCCATTCTAGCCTTCTTGACTCATGATCTGATGATTTGAACTAGCATTGCATTTATTTGAACTAGATGTGCAGCATGCATTAAGAGGGCTAATGGGAGTGATTTTGAGCTTAAGGAATTGAAAGAGATGTCAGTAAGTCTGGTTCCTTTCTTAGAAAGAATTTCCATGATTGCTTTTTTTTCCTGACCCCTGCTTGTGTAGTTTACTGTGGCTGGTAATCCTTGGCGAGCCTTGATGAGCAAGGTGCGCATTAAGAGTAGCACTCCAAAACCGTAAACATGCTCTATTAGGATCATAAAACATACGTAAAAGCCTGCTAACTAATTATTAGATTGAACAATAAATAAATAAAACACCCGCTATAATGTCACTTGCCTTTTTCATGCTTAATGCCCCACCCCCATACTTTTCTGTTTTTTCTCTGTTTCTGATCTGCTCTAGCTCAAGTCTTGTGCAGTAGCTAGCTGCATATCTAATTGACGCACAAGTGGCGGTTGCATGTTAATGTTTATTTTGAGGCACAGTTTTTGGTTTCACTCCCTTGCCTTGACTCCGCCGTGCCTAAGCTCAACATAGAGTAACTACGGAGTTGTTAACAAATGGAAGCAAAAGGATGCATTTTCCAAATAAATTGCATTTCCTAAATGACCCTCTTTTAATGGCCCTTTCAGGGAAATTTCCAATCCGAAAATGATTTCCGTAAATTTGAAAAAGCGATGGAACAAGCTGCAATATTCAAGAAAGAAGCTTCTGATGAGCGTCTGATGCGCATAGAATCTGAACGAATGGTAATCTTTAGTACTATGATTCACTCGAAACTATTATCATCTTGATTGTTTTTGTGGCGAAAAGTTGAATTATCTGGATTGGAGATCAAATATCACCATCAATTCATTTTTTTTCCAATAGAATTATCATGTAGAGTAAAGAACAAAGATATTTACTGTTGAATAGCCATGTCAGTCTTATCTTATGAACACGTTTTTATTTTTCATGGTAGGTTTTTATAGTTTTACCCAAAAAAATCCAGGACATTAGCAAGTTATCCTTTAACAAAGTTTCCAGGATGCTGTTGTTACTGAACCATAAGATATCTATCTCAATATTGGATGAGAATGGCTTTTTCCCTGCAGGCTAGAACAATGGAGGAACATCTTTCAGGGGTACACCAAGAGTTGGAACGACTTAAAAAACAACACGCTGAGGTCATGGAGAAACTTGAGAAGGCCAATGAGCATATACAAGGTCAGCTCTCTGAATCCAGAGGACAATACGAACGGCTTCTATCAGAGCATGATCACTTGCTACACGAGAGGAATCATGCTGTCCGGGAGGTTCAAGAGTTACGTCAGAAAAGAGGCCAGATGCTTTCAGTATTGATTACATCAATGCACTGTGAATTTTCATCATCTGAACTGGAGTGTGCTACTGAAAATTTTAGTAGTTCGCTTAAAATTGGAGAAGGTGGGTTTGGATGCGTGTACAGAGGTACCCTCCGGAACATGGCAGTTGCAATAAAGGTGTTGAAACCTGATAATTTACAGGGACAATCACAGTTCGAGCAAGAGGTAGTCCAATTCGATCCATTCTGAAAATTGAATTGTCTTTATCAAAGTTAAAAAAGGGCTTGATCTCTAGCTCCTTTTAAGCTTACAAATGAAACTGAAATAGAAAATGTAATTTGAAAGCACACTTTACCCATGAAAAGAATGCTGAATGGCACGTTTTGGTTTTCCTGCTGCAGGTTGCTATCTTGAGTAGAGTGAGGCACCCTCACCTTGTAACTCTGTTAGGAGCCTGCTTGGAGTCATCTACACTTGTATATGAGTTCTTACCAAACGGAAGCCTAGAAGATTTTCTTGTTTGTGCAGAAAAGAGGCGCAGTCTACCCTGGCAGACTCGCATCCGAATTATTGCCGAGATATGTTCAGCATTGACCTTTCTGCACAAGAATAAACCACATCCAGTTGTTCATGGAGATCTGAAACCTGCCAACATCCTTCTTGATGTTAATTTAGTCAGTAAACTTAGTGACTTTGGTATCTCTCGCCACCTGTTGCAGTCAAGCACCAACAACACTATCATGTGTCTCACCATGCATCCTATGGGAACCCTTCAGTACATGGACCCAGAATATTTTGCCACTGGAGAGCTGACATGTCAATCTGATGTTTATTCTTTTGGGATAGTGGTCTTGCGCCTTTTGACAGGAAAGCCCCCTGATGGTATAAAGAAGATTGTGGAGGATGCCGTGTTGAAAGGCGACCTGAACTCAATAGTTGATACCTCAGCAGGAGAGTGGCCTGACGTGTACGCCCAGCAGTTAGCACACCTTGCTCTCAGTTGCACGGAGCCAAGTCGGAAGTGCCGTCCTGATCTTTCAGTCGTGGTGTGGGGAGTGGTTGAGGCGATGAGGGATGCTGCAACCATACCTTCAGCCTCATCTTCTAGATCAGTGTCTGATGAAAACTGCACGCCGTCATATTTCATCTGCCCTATATTTCAGGTGAGTATAACGTTGAATTTTTGCGCCTTCATCTGGCTTTCCCCAGCTCGTGAACAAATGTATGAATTGTTGCACTGAAGAACCGAATATTAAGCTGAATGTGTCTTCTGCCTTTGTTCTTTTGTGAAAATGCGCGCAACACATGAACATCCTCCTTTTCTTCTGATGACTAACCATTAGTGCTTTTCCGATCTTATTTCAGGATGTCATGAACGATCCACACATCGCAGCGGATGGGTTCACCTACGAAGCCGAGGCCATCAGGAGCTGGCTCGATGGAGGCCATGACACGTCACCGATGACTAATATGCGACTGGAACACGAAGAGCTCATTCCCAATCGCGCGCTCCGTTCCGCCATCCAGGAATGGCTCCAGCAGCAGAACATGGCCTTGTAGTTTGTTGGGTTGCTGCGTGCTTCTCTGCCACCAGATATCAGTTCGTTGCCTCTCTACCAATGTCTTGGTCCTGACGAGTTGAATTGCTGCTCCCGTAGATCTAACCTTTTTTTTTTTGAACTGAAGAGCTAACATTCAGCTAGCTGTAACAGTGTACCATGTAGCATTGTAGACAGTGTTGATTAACTTACAGTGATGCCAGTGTTGATTAACTTAGACAGTGATGCCTGCCAAAACCTGCATGCACTGTATATATTTGCCTTCAATTATCCTACTACCTCATTACCCCCTCGTTTGTCTGGCTGATTTTGAAATCTCGATTTGTTTGTTTCAGCTTCTGGCTGATTTTAAAAGCTCAGGCTGATTTTGAAAGCTTAATTCTGAGAAATCCAAAAATTAGATGACTTCTAGAATCGGAAATTCTGAATTTTTCAAAATCAAACCCTCAAAAACAAATATTTCATAGCTCGCGTCCTGTCAAGATCTAGATATTGACATGGGCCTCGCTTCGTGGTGTGCTTCCATTTGGACCTGCCAAAACGTACATGCCACGGGGACGGAGGACGGAGCTCCTTCCCAGAAGTCGAGCCCAAGCGGATAGTTGTACGCAAAAGATTCTTTCTGAACTGCAGTAAAGCCGCAGGACCTGCTACCTACAGTGGGCTCGTGGCTGCGCAAAGGAGGTGGCCCCACTCCCACTCCCCGGGTCCCACTTGGCAGTAGATGAAGACAAACCGCCGCGCAGAGCGGATGCTCGTTGCTCCCCAAACTCCGGCAAAACTCTCGTCCAGCCGGCGCCGCTCCCTCCCTAGTCGCCGCCGCACCACCAACCGCCGGCACCCGCCAAATGCACTGACGGTCGCCGTAGCGTCGACCCGTCGATCACCCGGAGGGAGGTGGGCGTGCCATGGAGGCAGCGGCGGAGGAGGCGCGTCGCGCGAAGGAGGCTGGCAATGAAGCCTACAGCAAGTCCTTCCTCGAGACGGCCGTCGAGCACTACACTCGCGGCGCGCTCCTCGACCCCAGGGACATTTCCTTCCTCACCAACCGCGCCGCCGCCTACTTCCACATGGGCAAAGGGCAAGGTATCTCTCTCGCCAGCTTCCCCGCCCCCCTCCATTCCGTACCCTCGCTGGCGGCGCCGCCGCTGACGACGCTTTGAGACATTTTTCAGTACCAGGAGTGCGTGAGGGACTGCGACGAGGCCGTGAAGCTCGGCAGGGAGCTCGGCGCCGACAACAAGCTGATCGCGAAGGCGCTGTCGCGGAAGGCGTCGGCGCTGCTCGAGCTCGCGGGCTGCGCCGGTGACTACGCGCCGGCAGTCAGGGCCCTGCAGCAGTCGCTGGCCGAACACTACAGCGAGGAGACGCTCGACAAGCTCGGCAAGGCGGAGAGGAAGAGGAAGGAGCTGGAGGAGAAGGAGCGACTGGGTCAGGCCGCCGACCACCACCGTGAGAGAGGTTTGGGTGCTGCTAGATCACGGCTCTGTTGAATATGGAAATGGGGAATGGAATATATGCTCTGAGGGTTCCCGTGTGACCGAACGACAGAGAGCACAAAAGAAAGGGACAAGTAGATACTAGATACGGTTCCTACTCCTAGTAATCTGTGTTTTTTAAGCATCATATATCTGATTGTTCAAGCAGAAGAAATACCATGAAGCAGCAGTGCACTACACTAAAGCTATGAAAATGAACCCAAAGGATCCTAAAGTAAGCATTTTGGCTACTCCTCTGTTTTCCCTTCTCAAATAAATATAGGACTATAGATCCTTGGTAAAATCTCACCTCTTTTTAAATTAGAGCGACTCTTTCTTCCAAACTAAATTTACATTGGTAAATTAAATATGCCCTCTATGATCAGGCAGATTTGGCATGCATTGTTCATTTTATTGCCATGTCCTCGGGCTTCCCCTTTTCTCCTTGACATCTCAGCTATAGTAATTTGTTTTGATGTCTTCAATATTTGATCTTTCAGATTTTTAGCAACAGAGCTCAATGCTACATCTATCTGGGAGCTTTACCTCAAGCTCTTGAGGATGCAGAAAAATGCATTGAACTGGATCCTACTTTTCTGAAGGGCTATGTGCGCAAAGCTAAAGTTCAGTTCCTGATGGAAGATTATGAAAATGCTATGGCAACTTACCAAGAGGGTTTGAGGTGTGACCCAAACAATCTGGAAGTACTTGATGGCTTAAGGAGGTGGCTTTCGAGTTCTCTTTTGGCCTTCTTGACATGATTTGTTAAGTGACATTTTGTTTGTTGTTCCAGATGTGAAGCACGCATTAAGAGGGGTCATGGAGGTGCTGATCTTCAGTACTTGAAAAAGATGTTTGTAAGTCTAATTCCTTTGAAAGATTGTCAATCATTACCTTTTTCTGCAAGTCTGATTCAATAAGCACCCTACCTCAGTCCCTTACTATTTCAAGGGGTAGATATACTGTGATCCTTTCAGGGAGGTTTTCATTCAGAAGATGATTTGCATGGAATCCAAAAGGCCATGGCTACAATGATCACAAAGGAATTTGGTGAAGAACCCTTGTGGCATACTGAGTCTGAACGAGTGGTAAATCTGTAACACGAGTTACTGAACTCTTGTCATCTAAACACTTTCTTGAAGCAACAAGTTAAATTATCTTCGATTAGATGCCCAACATTAGTATTCAACCATTACTTTTCCAAATAGTTTGATCTCGTTAAACACAAACAAACTTCTCTTACCATTCCTAGTCCAAGAAATGTGCAAGTTTGCATCAGAACACTGTTTATATTCCTATGGTAGATTGGCAGTCATATGAAAATGTTTTCCGTTTTCAAGATGGCATCAAATTTTCCAACTGATAAACTATCCAAAATGAATACTTTTTAATGGTCCTTCCAGGGAGAATTTCGAACAGAAGATGATTTGCATAAATTTCAAAAAGCAACGGAACAAGCTGCAATATTCAAGAAGGAAGCTTCTGAAGAGCGTTTGAGGCGTATCGAATCTGAACGAATGGTAAATCTGTAACAGGATTTGCTGATAATTTGTTGTGGCCAAAGATAAATTATCTCGGTCAGAGGCCGATATCTCATTCAATCATTTCTTTCCCAATAGTTTGATCACGTTAATTACAGAACAAACTTCTCTTATATTGTTGCTACTGCTGCTCCAAGAGATGGGCAAGCTTGCAACAAACCACTGCCACTGAGTTTAGTAATGACTTGCCAAGGCCATGGCAGCCATATGAAAAGTGTACTCTTATTGATGATACTTTTTCTTTAAAAAATCTAGGATGCTAGCAGCTAACTCTTTTAACAAAATTAGTAGGCTATCATGTTATATGCAGTCAAACGTCATCTATCTGAATGTTATGAATGCCTATCCTTGTTTCTGTTGCATTCTATCTCATCGTATCACATTCTGTTCTACGATTCCACTTCGACAAAAGGAAAGAGCACACCCAAGTTCAATAGCTTTACGTCCGCTATTCCGATCATGATTTTCCTACCCTCAGGGAGAAAGTAAAGGTCCTTCCCCCTTTGGAAGGCTGTGGGCGAGGAGGGATTCGAACCCCCGACACCGTGGTTCGTAGCCACGTGCTCTAATCCTCTGAGCTACAGGCCCACCCCGTCTCCACTGGATCTCTTCCCGGGGGTACCCCCAAAAGGAACCTTCTTCTCCTCAGCCATTTCATTTTGGGTTAAGAAGATGGGAAAGCACCTTTGTCTCTATAAGAACAGTGCGTTCTGATGCGAATGGTCACATTTTTAATTTTTCAGGCTAGAACAATGGAGGACTTGTATTTAAGCCAGGTCCAACAAAGGAAAGAAACTGAGGAGTTTCTTTCAAGGGCACAACAAGAGTTGGAACGCTTTAAAATACAACACGATGATGTCGCTGAAAGGCTTCAGAAGGCCAATGAGCATAATGAGCGTCTTCTAGGCCAGCTCTCTGAATCCAGGGGACAATATGACTGGCTTCTATCAGAGCATGATCACTTGCTACACGATAGGGATCGTGCAGTTCGTGAGGTTGAAGAGTTACGTCAGAGAAGAGGGCAAATGCATTCGGCTTTGGTTACATCAACGTATTCTGTGTTTTCATCATCTGAACTGGAGTCTGCAACTGAAAATTTCAGTAGTTTACTATTGAAGAAGGTGGGTTTGCATGTGTATACAGAGGTATCCTCCGGAACATGTCAGTTGCAATAAAGGTGTTGAAACCTGATTGTTTACAGGGAAGGTCACAGTTCGAGCAAGAGGTAATTTACACATCTCATCCTGAAATCTTACTTTGCCCATGTCACACTGGAAAAAGGAGTTGATATCTAGCACCTTTCCTGTTCAAAACTGGAACTAGAATAGAACATTTTGAAAGGATGTCTCACTCTATGAATGATGAATAGTTTATTTCGGATTTATGTTGCAGGTTACTATCCTGAGTAGGGTGAGGCACCGTCACCTTGTAACTCTATTGGGAGCATGCTCAGAATCATCTGCACTTGTCTATGAGTTCTTGCCAAATGGAAGTCTAGAAGATTTTCTGGTGTGTGCAGATAAAAGGCAAACATTGCTATGGCAGATTCGTACCCGAATTTTTGCAGAGATATGTTCAGCACTGATCTTTCTGCACAAGAATAAACCACACCCAGTTGTTCATGGTGATCTGAAGCCAGCCAACATCCTTCTTGATGTTAACTTAGTCAGTAAGCTTAGCGACTTCGGTATCTCTCGCCTCCTGATCCAGTTCAGCACCAATAACACTACCCTTTATCACACAATGCATCCAGTGGGAACCCCCTTGTACATGGACCCAGAATTTCTCGCCACTGGAGAGCTGACACCTCACTCTGATGTCTATTCTTTTGGGATCGTGGTCTTGCGCCTTCTGACAGGAAAGCCTCCTGTTGGTATTAAGAAGATTGTGGAGGATGCGATGATGAAAGATGACCTGCGCTCAGTAGTTGATCCCACAGCAGGAGAGTGGCCTGATGTGCACGTGCAGCAGTTAGCACACCTTGCTCTCAGTTGCACGGAGCTGAGCCGGAGGTGCCGTCCTGATCTTTCAGGCGAGGTGTGGAGAGTGGTTGAGGCGATGCGGGATGCTGCGACGACTACACCTTCAGCCTCATCTTCTAGATCAGTGCCGGATGAAAACTGCACATCTTCGTATTTCATCTGCCCTATATCTCAGGTGTTATAACATGGATTTATTGCGCCTTCATCTCGCATTCCCCAGTTCTTGAGCTAAATGTGCCGCCTTTGCTAAAAGAAATTTTATCTGGTGGCTAACCATTGCTTGTGTGGTTCTTATTTCAGGATATCATGAACGATCCACATATCGCAGCTGATGGATTCACCTACGAAGCCGAGGGCATCAGAAGCTGGCTCTAAGCGGCCACGACACTTCTCCGATGACCAACATGCGACTCGAACACGACGAGCTCATTCCCAATCGCGCTCTTCGTTCCGCCATCCAGGAATGGCTCCAGCAGCAGAATTCGGCCTAACCTGTTGGGTTGCTGCGTGCTTCCCCGCCACTAATATTAATATCAGTACGGTGCCTCCGCCACTCTACCGAAGTCCTGACGAGTTGAATAACTCCTCTGTAGTTTCGTTGCTCATCAACTTCTGGAACCCGTGTGGCTTTAAGATTCAGCTAGAACTAGCTGTAACAGTGTACCATACTACCATGGCGCCGTTTAGATCGCTTCCAAATCTTATAATTTTTACACTCTCTCTCCATCACATCAATTTTGGGACACATGCATGAAGCAGTAAATGTATGTAAAAAAAATAATTAATTGCACAGTTTAATTGTACATCACGGGACGAATCTTTTAAGCCTAGTTAGACCATGATTAGATAAAATTTGTCAAATACAAACGAAAACGCTACCGTAGCAAAAAGTTCCAAATGTTATACAAATTTGCAATCTAAACGTGGCCCATGTAATCGTTGTAAGTTTGCATTGTAGCCTTAGACAGTGATGCCTGCCATGCATGCCCTGTTTAGGTCCAGAATTTAGGGTGTCCGCCATACGTTATCTTAGCAGGTTGTAGTCTGCTCGGGCCAAACATCCAGTTGTTCATGGAGATCTGAAGCCTACCAACATCCTCCCTGATGTAGTGATGTGCAAGTCCAGCACTTAGCACCCCTGGTTCATTCAGGAGCTGGTTCAGCAGCGGCCACGACACGCCTCCGCTCCGCCATCCAGGAATGGCTCCAGCGGCAGAGAACGGCCCCGTATTCAGAGTCCGTTCCATGCTCGGTTGCCTCTACAACCAAAAGTCCCAGTCCTGGCTTCTGACAGGTTGAATTGCGCCTGGCGTATCTTATAGCCCCGTCCCTCACCAGCTGCAGCAATCGCCGGGTACAGCTTCAGGCCATCAGCATCCAGCGAGCTGGAAGCCTGGAACAGTGGAACGGTGTCCTGCGCTGCGCCCATGGCATGTACTAGTTCAGTAGCTGTTGCTGCTAGGGTTCAGGCCCAGCGTTTAGCTAGGGAGTGTAGCCCACATGCTATTCCGGCAGGTTTTTAGCTGCCAGTTCGGCCAAAGATCCAGCTCTGCACGCCGCTGCCGAGTGCTGATGCAGCGATGCTACGAACTCTAGGCGTGCAGCAGGCAGCAATAGAGCACTACTGGCCCCGTGGCTCGGCGCTGACCGGTGACCAGCACCGAGGCAGCACGTGCCTGCGTTGGAGCAGCTTTCTGACGAACCGTGTTTGGGCTTTGGCATTGATCATTGGTGCCCCCGGACAGGCGGTCGTCCTCTTCTCTGCCTGTGGTAATGGCTGCCGGTCGGAGTCGTCAGTCGCCGACGCGCGCTGTAGCCACAGGAGAGCGGGGGTGTCGTTTGCTCGGCAGGCAGGCTCGATGGCAAAGCGGATGCTGTGATGATGATCCGGTTTACCACGCGCGCCATTATTGGAGCGGAGGAAGCTGCGAGAGAGGCCGGCCGACAGCGGCAGGGAAGAGAAGTGATATTATTAGCAGATGGGTGAGTGGTGAACCTGATTACCAGAACCGAGCGGCGAGCGGGCCTGCTGCCTGCGCCCCGGGGTGGGAGGGAGGGAGTGGGAGCCCAGGCGCAGGGCAGGGCGGTGCGCGCGCCAGGTTTTTTTTGTAGCCCCTGGTAGCCAGGCAGCGGTCGACACGTGCTCCTCGGGGTTCCGGCCGCGGCCGGTGGCTTGGCCTGCTCCCGCGCGGCGGGCGAATCCACGGCAGCGCGCGCTCTGCTGCCGCCGCTGGCCCGCTGCCCCGGCCGCGTACGTATGCACGGCGTGGCCAGCAGGGGTGTCCGTCCGTGATCCGTCCTGGCTTCCGTCCGTCGCCTCGCGTTTCCCGCCCCACCCCGCCCCCGTCGGCCCGTCCAGAGCAGTTAGCTACAGTGCCCTGCCGCGCCGCGCCACGCCGGGCGGCCAGCGGGCAGCGGCGCCTGTGCTTCCCTCGCATGCTGCCGACGAGCCGGGTTGGTTGGCAGTGTGAGAATACCAAAAGCTGCCGTACCTCTTAAGGAGCGGCTATCATGGTTATCATGGTTATATAGATCACGAAGGACTGATTTGTTACAAGACCGTATAGGAGTTGAAGACGCAGTTCCTGAGAACTAGGAAGATCGGTTACCATACTATTACAACCAGAAAGTACAACTTGAAAATAGATTATATCTTTAATAGGCAGGCCGCTGGCTGCGGAAGGTGAGACGTGTATGGTAGACTACGGAGACAAGTTCGGCCGGCAGAAACCTACGCGTACTCCCTTGGTCCGAAAAGAAAATATAGGGCGTATTTCTTTGAACTATTGTCTTTTAAGATAAGATTTTGATCTTTAGTTTCTTTTAATATTTAATCTATAGCTTCATTTCAATACCATTTTAAAATTCCTTTGGATACGAATGTAACTCGTGTGCGCTAAATATACATATAATTTAATTAATCGTTCATCAAAACTTACGAAGTTTGACGCTCAGAATCAAACTACATCTTGAATTTGTTTGTGGGCGAAGGGGGTATGTGACCAGTGGGCGCACATAATACATGGACACATGGTGAAGCAATGCGGTATGGATTTGCACGATCTTACTCGGTCGCCAATGTCAAGCAAAATTGTTTACGTCATACTTTGAGTTTCTATGGAATAATTCCCTTAATACCATTGCATTTTCACTATATCTGTATTCGCCATTGTCAGCAACACATGTGGGCCCATATCTCAGTGGGGCATCGATGGCAAATAAGACATTACGAAAAAAAGATGGGAAACCAATAACTAATTGTCCTGAGTGTTCTATCTTCTTATGGCTATGGCGGCGCCATGCAGTGGGGAACAATGCAAGCTCGGGCTGGCAGAGTGGCTCGCCTTTATTTTGACTCTCCAGCGCCCACCTCTAAACATGCATACCATGAATCTAGCTAGGCTACATGAGTAGACAAAATCTTGAGGTTGGGGAAAGCAGCATAGTCTACGTTGGATGGATGATAAGGCATCTAGCTTGGCCTGGATAGGATACCTCTTTTTTTGTTCCTGCTTTTCTACGCCAAGAGCTTTGGAACACAGCTAGAAAAATGATCTTTCTTCGTATAAAAGTTAGTATGGGTCACTCTTTACCCGGTACTAAACGTACCATGGAGCTATTTTATACCGGGTCTAAATTTAAAAGCCTCGGAACCATTTTAGTACTGGCCAAAACACCACACAGGTACTAAATATCACCTTTTAGTACTGGGTGGTGTTTTAGCCTAATACCAAAATGGCGCGGCCATTTGGTATCGGGCCAAGACACCACCCGGTACTAAAGGGTGATTTAGTACTGGGTGATGTCTAGGCCCGGTACTAAATGGTCATCCATGGGTTACGTCAAAAGGAAAACATCTCTCATCTAATCACATGTGATGCATATGTGGTATGATAAGAAAGTTATGCGCGAGGTCGGAGGTCATGGGTTGGAATCCTCGTGGCGTGAAAAATTTGTGTGACTTGTGACTTGAGATGATGCGTGTGTGCGGGCCTTCCGGGTGTTCGTAATATATTTTTTTCTGGGCGGTGCGTTTAGTACCGGTCGCTGCAACCGGTACTAAACTGTCCTCCATTTAGTACCAGGAGCGTGGTACCGGTCAACTAAATGCGCCATATTTGCCCGCCATTTTTTCTAGCAGTGGAATTTTCCTCACAAATAGCAAATAATCTTTTTACTCAGCCTGCGTGGTTTTGATAATTGTGTCGCGAGGAAATAGCTATACCTCATCAAGCAGTGGGACGAATTTTATGCAGAGATTGGTTTGAGCCCTACCCTCACGGCCGGATCAAAGTACTTTTAGCGGCCCGTGGATCTCATTAATGTGGCTATGACTATGAACCCGTCGATAGCACGCCGATGGTGGTGGCTCTGAACATCAACGAGCCTAGTTTCACATATAGATCGAGTGTGCGGCGTGCGTGCATTCATGGTCATAAGTTGAGTAGTGCGCCTACATGTGCACGTTTGCGTGTACGTACATGGTGGTGCCACTTTGTACCCTCAAATTAGGCCAGCACAGATCTCACAACACACGCATGGACAACAACAGTACACGTAGCTGCTGAATAGTAGACTCGCGAGTCATGGGCCTATATATGTATAGGTAGAATCGCGTCCTTTGCTAATAGTACAAGTTCCGTGTCACTATTTCTAAGACTAGTCACGAGCATATTCTCGCGCACGATAAAAATACTATGAGTTTTGTGTCATCACTGTTTCTAAGATTATTCACGAGCATATTCATTGTGCTATCGTCATGTTATTCTCCTAAGACCTAAAATTAATCATGATAAACATTGATACCGATCTCTGAGTATTATTTGTGGAGTTGAGGGGCATAAAATCATGGTGCATTGTTTACAAGTTGCCGTAATATTTTTCTAAGCATTATGCTTGTGATAAAAGGTGCACTGATAAATGCACAAGTTTGATGTGCTGATGTCCAAATTGTGGGCATGTCATATCACTAGGAGAAAAAACATATTCAACTTAGAGCACCCGTGGGGTTTCACAAGGAAGCCTTAAGCCAAAAAGGTAGTCTTAGGACCGAAGAACATATACTTAGGAGGGGGCCATAAGGTCCAAAAAGAGATAGACAGGGGCCTTAAGCTTAAGGTTATGTGTGAAGCATTAAAAATACAATCTCTTCTTTGTTTTCTGCTCTTCTCCTCCACCACCTGCCATCTGCCAAACCACAAGAGATTATTTTGTTTTCAAGTGGGATCCACCTTAAATCCTGGCCCATAGTTTTAAACACATTGGGGGCAAACCCCATTACATGTCAGGGCCACTTAAGGTCGATTGAGGCCTTAATCATACACCCCTCATATTTATATATTTACTATGTAAATATGTCCGTGCGTTGCTACGGACAAATATTATATAAGTATCGGATCGTATCCGTACCTTAATTTATAGGAATTTTTATGTGATCAAGTCGTGAACACGGAGAGCTGGTCCGACTCGCATACTGGATGGATCAAGGGCCATATCATGCCGGTGATAGAAGTTGGACCAAACTATAAAAATTAAGGTGAAAATGCTACGTGCTTTAGAAATAGATAAAGATTATATTTGAGAACTTCGAAACATGCGCGTTTTCAAGGTACTACATGACTAGGAATCAGCTCGTACCTGAGATCTCCGTGAATTTCTCTGCATTCTTCGAGTCAAGACATGTGTGTCACTGCTCCTTATGCACTAGCCATGCGTGTAGCCTAGCCAAAGTTGAGCCACCACTACGCATGAGGCTAGGCAGCCCCTGAGCCATCGACACGCGCCCCTACACCCTATCGATCGGGCCTGCACGCCATGCCCTCTCGCTCCCCTTTGCCCCACGCTCGCAGCAGCGGCACGCGTGCCCCGGACGAGGACGTCGACGCTGCCGCTGCCATGTGGGCCACGAAGCCATCCCAGGGGCAGGTTCGGGTCGTGGCCAGGCACCAATCACGTCGCCGCTTGGCATAGGCTGCTTGAGCAAGTTGGGGGGGAAAGCAACAGTGAGAGCAATGGCCGATTGACAGGTACACGGAGAGGACAGAGAGAGAGAGAGAGAGAGAGAGAGAGAGAGGCTTTTTTGAGAGAACAGAGGGTGAGAGAGAGAGAGGGGGGGAAGAGAGAACAGACTTGCGACTTGCGAGAGAGGAGAGGGAGAGAGACTTTTCAGAGTGAGAATGGAAGGGGACGACGGACGATAACAGGCAAAGGAAAATAGGAGCCATGGCCGTACGTGCATAGCATAACCAAGCTACTACAGTAGTATACTCCACGAGGACTCCACAAGGTGTCAAGGCCAGAAAGAGAGAAACTACTGCTACTACTAGTAGCAGCTAGGGAGACGGAGAAGAGAGAGAAAGTGCTTGCAAGAAGAAGAGAGAGAGAGAGGGAGGGAGGGAGGGAGAAAGTGTTTGCAAGAAACGGAGAGAATAAAGATCTTGCTGCTCTAAAGAGAAGAGGGGAATAATCGGAGCTTCCTAGATAGAGCTTAGGAACGAAGGAAGAAGAGATGGGCCGCGGGAAGGTGGAGCTGAAGCGGATCGAGAACAAGATCAGCCGGCAGGTGACGTTCGCCAAGCGCCGGAACGGGCTGCTCAAGAAGGCGTACGAGCTGTCCGTGCTCTGCGACGCCGAGGTCGCCCTCATCATCTTCTCCAGCCGCGGCCGCCTCTTCGAGTTCTCCACCTCCTCATGGTTCGTGCCCCACACCAGCCTTAACCCTACCTCCCTTCTTCAAGCACGGTTCCATGCGCACGACCGCCCCAGATCGATCTTTAGCTCCTGATCTCTTCCTGCCTAGCTCTCTATGATCTTTTTGAGAAACTTGGATGCATGTCTGACATCGTGTGCCAAGAACTTTATGTGCACGATACTCATTTCATTTGGACTTTGGTGTTCATCATGCCTAGTTTTATTTCTTTCCTTTGAATTTGTGTAGGAATCCTAGAAATTTCCCTGAAATTTAATTTCCATTTGGTGTTTCCTTTGTGGGATTTCATGTGCGAGGGAAGGCTATCCCTTTTAGATCTGCGGCTCACTGCCTGTAGATCGTAGCCTCATAGCTCCTGTTCCTTTTTGCTGTTTGGGGAAATATCGGTTTGGTGGCCGTGTTATCATCTCAGCGCTCGCCTTTCCTCTTTTGTTTTCTGCGACTGCGAGAGTTCAGTAACTTCAGTCTTCAGTTACCTTGCTATGAAAAGGCAGTCAATAGCTCAATATGGGTAGAAGATCATGATCTCACTTCACAATCCGTTCAATCTGTAGACTGCTGCTCTAACGTTTCTCGCCTCCTTTTAGCGCATGTCAGAGACCATTAGCAGCTGCCTGCTAGTGATGTTCATCAAAGGAGAAAGGCATCTCCAGATCTGGAGAAAGGCATAATTTTGTTAAAAAAATATCTCTCCTGTGTTCATCATGCTTTTTTTGTGTGTCTGTGTGTTCAAGACTGTTCCATTGATGATGAGTGTCGTGTTCTTGGAGAGATCTGATGCCTCTCCAATTTTGATCTGTGTTTCTTGGCTAGATTTTACTGTTCCATTGAGACACCTCTCTCTCTGGCTTCTCCTTTAGATTCTACTGTTACATTGGGGAATTGAGACACCTCTCTCTCTCTATCAATCCTCTCTCTCTACGTCTTGTCTAGCTCCTCTCTGTATTGTTGTCGTGCGAGCGGCTGCAGCAGGATGAGACAGAGAGGCACATGTACTACATGTGTGTTGTGTATCGATTGGCCCTTCAGGAGTGAGGAGTTATCCTATGTTTGGGGCATGCATTTGAATCGACCATTGACAGGAGGCAGGGTACGTACTGTCTTTCACTCTTTAGGCGTCGCAGGCAAGAGGCTATGCAAAATGCATGGGTATCGGGACGCTGAACACCGTGTCATATCGTATGCACAGGCAGCAAAGCAGTCTATACTGATGGGGCGAGAGAGAGAGAGAGTACCAGCTAGAACGTCTGTTTTGGGGCTGGAGCCGATGTAGAAATAAGAAATAATCCAATGCAGGCTGACAATGTGCATGTCATTGTTCAAGAAAATATGCACACTTTATGTGTATTCAAGAATATTATAAATTAAAGCTACTAATTCCAGTTATCATTTGTCAAAATAAAAATCATTTTCCGTCTAAAAATTCAAAATCGTAATGAAAGATGTATGTATTCATGCAACCTTGTTTATTTATCTAGATAGATTAGAGGAAGCCTCTGAATAATATAATTACATATATTTCTCTGAATTGCTATATGGTTGTGATCAAAATTAATCTTACACGTTAATAGGATGTGTGCAAAGATAAACATCACAAGTATCAAATTAACATTTTGGTGTTGACCCTCAGTACTTCTTTTGTCAACAGCATGTACAAGACATTGGAGCGATACCGCAGCTGCAACTTCGCATCTGAAGCATCATCAGCTCCAATCGAGGCTGAACTAGTAACATTCTGATTTCTGAATGCCATTTTTACTCCATGTATATTCATTTCATGTGTGAAAAGAAACATAATTTTGGAAGAGCTCTTGGATGATTAGGCGAAGCATTGTCAAGAACCTATCAGCTTAATTATTTCGGGAAATATCAGAGATATGATACGCACTTGAGGCACTGCGATTGGTGCATGCATGTTGACAATTTTCATTACATACTTAAGAAAATAAATCAAAACTTTATTTATTTATTTAATGTGCGCTTTATAGACTGAATTAAATGAGATTTTATATTACCCATATTTTAATTTGTTGTGGCCTGTCTAGGGTATTCAAATATGAAATGAGTGCAGGACCATTCATTGCACCTTCTAATGGAATCTATACTGGTCATATGACTCATATTGTAGAGTTCAATCCATACTTTCATGTATACTAGCGAGCTCAACCGATATGACCAACAAGAAACAGTCATGTCTCATAATTTGTATTGCAAAGTACATTTAAAATGCAACCAATTATGATATTGTTGGGCAGAATGTTAATATTTATATTTTTGTTATCAACCCCCTAGATAGTTAATATTCACCTTGTCCTTGCCTACTTGAGTTTTCCCTTGTGCTATCTCCTAGTAAGTTTATATGCACATGCTAGGACACAAGTAGTAGTAAACAATTTGCACTGAGTGCATGTGTATTTATGTATATCTCATGATTAAAATTTACTCAAATTAATTAGCGGATCTGATTTCCTATTGATAGAGCAATTACCAGGAGTACTTGAAGTTAAAGACAAGAATTGAGTTCCTACAAACAACTCAGAGGTATGTCGCTACTTTGTCATTTGTCCCTAGCTATATAATTTATATCTGTTTGAATAGTGTATATATCCATCCTACAATTACTATCTGATTAAGTTTATTTTGATCTTGGTCTGCAGAAATCTTCTTGGTGAGGACTTGGGTCCACTTAGCATAAAGGAGCTTGAGCAACTTGAGAATCAAATTGAGATCTCTCTCAAGCATATCAGATCATCAAAGGTAGCCAAACTGCATATTATGCATACCTTCATTTATTTCCTTGATACCAGAAGTGCTAGGTATATAAAAAATAATGGTATAAGATCGAATTTTAGTAATTCCCTGACCGGTGGTAACTTTCACAGAACCAGCAGATGCTCGATCAACTCTTTGAGCTCAAGTGTAAGGTGATGCACTTTCCATATTAAATTGACTTTGGCCTAACTTCGGCATATCTTTTTCTTTTAAAAACCAGAAATACTAACCAAGTAAACTGTGCAGGAACAACAACTGCAAGACTCTAACAAGGACTTGAGAAGGAAGGTAGCGCATTATATATGTGTGTGTGTGTGTGATAAGTTTAGTTCACTATTTATGTTATTTCTTCCTGTGATGTGCACATTCCTGAGGTATAGAGTGTCATTCTGCTTATATCTAAAAAAACTGACATCGTAACATTGTTCAAGGAAAGTTTACATATACTGAGTGTATATATTCGATTAAATTATCTACTGTATATATAGAAGCATACAATGTGTACAGTTTGAGGCATAACTATAGTTAAGATGGAGTAGACTGTACAATTAAATATGACACAAGTCTGAAAGTATTGCTTGTTGAAACTAGTGAACAGTGCTAACAAATGAAAGACTTGTAACTAACTTTCAGGCAAAAAGGAAGTTATGTTGCTAAAATTGCATAATTCTATGAGAAATTTGAAAGTATGTTAGTTTTAGTTAACTTAACCTTCTATATATACACACACACACACTCAAGAGAGCTCGTGCTATGTTCTCAATTTTCATGCTATTATTTACCAGATACAAGAAATTAGTGAGGAGAATGTGCTGCATCTGACCTGCCAGGACCTTGGGCCTAGTGGATCTAATGCGATTCCAAATTCCAAGATAACTGACGCTAGCCAGGAACTCCTTCGCATTGCTGTTTGTGATCCTTCCCTGCATATAGGGTTAGCATTCTTCACTTGTTTCAAGTATATAAATTACAGACTACTGAATGACTATAAATTTTGTATGCTTTTGACATGAATATAAGTGTTTTTTTCCTGTTTCTATATGGTCAAAGCAGTTCTGTAGTTCAATGGTAAATTACTACTCCCTCCAATCACAAATTAGCACTCAAATCTATCTATCTAGCTTTGACCATCAACAGCTAAAAATGCAAATAATTTTATAACATGAAGTTGATTCTACTATATCCATATGAAAAATTAGTTTTATAAACCAAGCTTTCTATTTGAAATAATTATTTTAATAGAAATCAATAGTCAAAGTTTCACTTTGTAGACTGTCTCGATGTCCTAAACCTAAACTGCTTATATATATTTATGATCAAAGGGAGTAATTCGTAGTAAAGAAAAATATGGGAAAGGATTAACATACCTTTATCCTTAATGGAAGGCAGCATACTTAAACTGGATCGCTAGGTTACAAAATGATGAAACCATTTTATTCATATTATGAATGAGCCTTGAATAAAACTCTACAAAACGAGCATTTACAATACATGATTTTTTTCATTTGGAAGATATGTATAACCTTTACATAATTCTAACTTGCCCCCTCTTATGTAGGTACCAAGCTTACATCGACCACCTGAGCAAGGAATAAGTTGTTTCATTAGTGCGCCAGACAAAGTGTCCTCTATATATTGGATATAATGCTTTTGACAAAACTTCTAGCTTTGAGCTAGAATATATGTACTAAACTAAGAGCTCAATGTTTTAGACTCTCTTGAGTTCAAGAAGAATGATCTGATGATGAATGCACTGCATGCTAAATAAGTCCAATATATATCTCGTTGTTGAATTGATTATAATGAGAAGTATGCAAGTAATTGGCAACTAATGTTCAATAAGGCTTCTGATTGTGATTAGTGGTAAGTTACATGCTTATCTGACTAGTGGGCATTTCATCGAATTCTGAATTGATTTATGTTATCTTATCACTTGTAAAGAAATAGGGAGAAAACAAATCGTCCTGATTCAGTTTTTACCATGCTTATCTCAACTAGAACCATTTTCTATTCCTCCCGAAGGTTTTTACCATCCTTGAGGAGGTACCACAATTTGGTACCTGATGTCCAAATTTTTAGTACCTAGATACCGATCGAATCTACTGTTATAATCTGTACCTGTAGGTGCCCTTCTAAGGACTGCAAAAACTTCTTTCCTCTTTCATGCTTTTTTTTTCTTCTGGTGTTGGGTCGTTCAACGAATGTTACCAAGGGCATGATTACCTTATATATGTCATGTCCGCATCTATCTCATTACCAACCAACACCATGGAAAAGGTGAATACGCATAGGATTGACCGAGAGGTTCTTCACAAGAGTGTGTTGACTTTGTTTTGTTGAAGCTGCCGGTAAGGGTGTAGGTTCCTGTGGAACTGGTGCATAAATAAAATATATTACATGAGAGTTTCTGAATTGGCGTTCTCTGAGTTAGAGCCACTCAGCTTTCTTGCAAGTTGCCTTCTCTTGTCGCTGTATTGTACTCCAGATATGCTTATCAGTGGGGTTAATTTTTCTGTTATTCCTGCTTAGCTACCTCTGGCCGTTCGTTGACAGGTGCCTATTTATACGCTAACATTTCTCCTCACCCTACATCTCTTTATGCATTTCAGCATTTGTAGTTACAAAAATCAAAGTTTTATTATATTTGTTCCATGCATGAACATTGAGATACCGTTTCAATTTTTGCCCTTTAAATTGTAGACTTTCAAAGTTTGATCTGTGAATGAAGAGACATACACTATTAGCTGGTTACAATCAGCCTGTAATTATGCTTTGTTTGTTACGTTTTCCCATTTTGTTATGTATTCTATCTTTAGCATTCAGTCCACATCAACCAAAAGTTATTGCTATTATGCACATATCAACCCCCAACAGTTTGGAGAGCCTAAAATAATGCATACACGCATGCTTTTCAAATGGCCTATCCGCCTATGTGGCACATCCATCATCCTCAAAATTAAAGCAGTTTTGCAGTCAACATCAAACAGAAGGCAGCAGAAAAGCACCTTGACGTTAGACCTCACATGGCTCCGTGCCATCCCTCTCCGAATTGCTTTCCAACTCTTCAGCTAAGGCAGCTAGCATCTGTACGTGCAATGCGTGGGACCACTGAATTTAATTTCTCAGTCCAAACTGCTCCACTAAATTCAGTCCAAAATTTCCTTTTCTCCCCCACTCCGAAGTTCATATTGACCGGTCGATTTTCATATCGAGAACATAATTCAATCGACGCATGGCTCACCTCCACGCCACGCAAGAACGGCCTACGTAAACGTTTTCCTGAAAAAAGTCTTTTTTACCTTCTGAATTTTGGGACGAATCTGTCTTTCCTCCCTAAACAATGAAACCGTCCGCCTGGACTCCTCGAACTCGCGATACTGGACACATGATCTCTCTGGCTATTTACATTTTCTTTTATAATTATTTTGGCTAAATCTTTGAAAAATTATAATAAATTACAAAAAAACTCATAAGATGGAAAATCTAATTTTGTTGGACTCCATATGAGTAGATCTATGAAGTGACAATATGACATGACATAATTTAGTAAAAAAATTATTATACTTTTAGATATATAATTTTCTATAATCAATTCATAGATACAGTTTCCGTGGTTCAATTATGGTGAAATTTTTATGGTAGGTAACACATTATATGCTTGAGCTATAGTAAAAATTTCATGCTCATTGGATCATGTATGCTTGAGAAAAGTATACATGATCCAATGAGCATGAAATTTTTACTAAAGCTCAATAATATAATAATTAGCCCACCATAAAAATTTCACAATAATTGGACCACGAAAACTATAACTATAAATTAATTATAGAAAAATATATATTTAAAAGTACAACAAATTTATTTTAATAAATTATATCATATAATATGTTCACTGCATAGATCTACTCATGTGTACTTAAAAAAATTGGAATTTTCATTCTATGAGTTTTCTTTGATTTGCTATGATTTTTCAAATATTCAGCCAAAATAAATATAAAAGAAAAGGAGAAAAATCATTAAGAGAAACCAACCAGGAGGATATGTATCCGGTATCACGAGTACGATGAGTCTAGGCGAACGGTTTCATTGTTTATGGAGGAAATGCGGATTCTTCCAAAGTTAAGAACGGGGAGATGGACCTAATTTACCGAGCCCGTTTTGCCACGTTTCTTTTCATTAGTTAGTTATGGGCTTTCTTCCTCGGCCTCTTAACACCTGCAGCCCATTAGTAATTTTGGGCCGATCGTGCTAATACTTGTGCGGTGAAGGCCCAGCCCAGTCAGCGGGGCTGGCGGCCTACCCGTACCGGCCCTAAAAGCGCTGCGCCCCCTCGGCGGAGTCAGGGGCGCCAGTGTCTCGCCGCCTCGCGTCGCCTCGCCGGCAGCAAGAGCTCCACCGCTTCCACTCCACGGCGTCCGTCGTGTGCTCCGCCCGCACCGGAACAACGGCAACGGCGACGGCGACGGGCGGGGGAGGAGATGAAGCTGAAGCAGCTGGAGGGCCTCCTGGGTGGCCTGACCCAGTTCCCCGCTCCCAAGGTACTACGCTACCGCCGCCGCGTCTCGCCTTTCTTTCTCTCTTTCTTTCCCATCTCGAGCCTGATTTTGGGAAGGGGTGAAAAGCGGGGGAATATCTTACTTTTTCCTTTGGGCGGCGTTGTTGGCGCAGGTGGAGCTGGAGCAGTACCCGACGGGCCCTCACATCGCGTCTCGGATGCTCTACACGGTTAGTGCTGCACTTGCATCCTGCTCCGATTCCGATGCTTATCCGGCTCTGCTTCGGGAGGGAAGGATGCTATCTTTCTCTTCTCGGGATGGTTCTGGGATGCGATGCGGGGCTTTGTTGTGGTGCGAGTGGAATTATGGAATTGGCTGCCAGTGCCACCAAGTGCACAGCTTTGGTTCTGCATCGGCTTAGCTACTTGACTATAGGTTCACGGGTTCACGGCTGGTGTAGGGTGGCTTTATTCTGGAATTGTAGCTGCTTCAGTGCTATTTCATAAAGAAAAAAGACGATTGTTATGCATTTAGCTGTCCATTCAGATTTCAATTTTGGCCGTTGACAAGACTGCCTATGCGTTTAACTTTGACTGGCAATTGTTATCGATGGGAACTTTGATTACTTCCGTCGAAGTTTGAGCTTTGGAATATTCCAGTTCCTATGTTTCCGTTGGTTTTATCTATAATTCAACCTTTGGCCATGGCTCACTGGCTGTTTGTCTCGACAAAAGTGCACACAAAAGCCTTAAGTTGACAGATACTTCTTTTGTGTGTTTTGTGCTGATCTGGTGCAATTGGCAGTCAGATGCTGAAATTCTACTCATTATGGTGCGATATTTTTACTTAGCTTTATCATGTTTATCGTGATTTGATAAACCAATCAGGCGGAGAATAGTTTTGACGACATAACTGGCAAAGTGGTAGCTGACTTTGGCTGTGGCTGTGGCACCCTGGCAGTGGCGAGTGCTCTACTGGATGCGGAGTGAGTATGTTTGAACTTGTAATTTTGGGCAATCATGTTCTCTCTGACTGTGCCTCTTGTGTCTGCTTAAAATTTTCCCCTTTTATCTATGCAATAGCATCACCACTTTCTTAATCCTGATGCTCATCATGTGCTGATTGATCAAAATAAACAGTGGCTGCCTCTGCAATTGTGTGGTGATAGATTGTGCTGCTTAAGTTCTTGCTTGGCTAGTAATTATTCACACTTGTTTTAGGGGAAGCTAAAACACCGTAGTATATTATTCCATGGCATACAATGAATTCAGATACTGCAGAATACTTTTAAATACTCCTCATTGCTATAGGGAATTATAAATCAACGTGTATCTTTAGTATCTGATTGGTTTTTGTTGCTAGTCTCTTTTTTGTCCTCCATTTCTAATATTAGTCACAATGGTTGTGATTGAGATTAACAGACATGTTATCGGTATTGATATTGACCCACAATCACTTGAACTTGCTCAAGAAAATTCTGCTGATCTGGAGGTATGCCATTGTTTTGGTTCTTACTTTTCCACTTTAACCACTCTTTTATTCTGAAAGGGAGAACCCTTCACTTTATTTATCCTCTCTTGTTTTCACCTGTTAATTGTTTATGAATTGCATCACCTTCAAACTCTAAACACTTCTAGATGATAATGCTCACATATGTGCTGCAGAATGCTAATCTGTATCTTCCTGTCACGGTCTTGTTAAAAGTTGTACATAGCTTCAATGCTTAAAACAGATGTTAGTGTGGTTTTTTAGCAAAGCTACCAGCTTAGTTTATTATCTCCTAGTAGCATGTTCTATATTTTAAAGGAAAAATGACCATGGGAGGAGAAGAGTAGCACATTAAATAGCTAATTGCATTTCTACTTCAAGTTATAAAAAGGGTAACGTGTACAATTAGATATCCTTGAATCTCAAAGTTCCATTCCCAGTAAAACTTGAGATCTATGGATTCTGTGTTGACATCATGTGAGGGACCAAAAATATATTCTATTACATAATTACACACTAGCAGCTTGCCGCCCTAGCTTCAAAACCAGCCTTTGTTTCTTAAGCTGAGCCCATAGGCTGGGGCCACATGGTTGAGCTGTTTTGGGCTGATTCCATAGATTGAATTGTCCCTTCCACATAGCATCATATAAGCTTAATGGTGGGAATCGAGTATTATAGGTAATGTTATTAGGTTGGGCTTATTGGTTACACCCCAGCTATGCCATACAACACTGCAGTATAGTGAATTCAATTTGTTTAAAATTGATAAAAATAAAATGTGCCCTTGACTCCTCGTAGAAATTAGTTTCCCTATGGCCTTTTCAATCTTGTATTCTTATATAACAGAACAACACTTATTTTGTATTCGGTGAAGTGTCTTTAAGTTCTCCTATGTCATCTGTTTTCACTGCCTCTTGCATGATAATTTTTCACTCATTGGTTGACTTCTATTATCTGGCATAAAAAGTTCCATGGCTATATTAAAACACTGTTCAAGTAGAGCTGAAAATAATATTTACTGACTCACACTTAGCTATCTGTATCTAACTATATTTCCTCACTTGTCAGTGACATACTGACATGTCTTTTTCTTATTAAATGTTTGATTGTGCAGCTGGATATCGACTTAATTTGGTCTGACATAAAGAGCTTAAATTTGAAAGGTATTCTTCTCAAGTGCTTACATAATCTAACTAGGCAGAAGTGGACCTCTAGTGGTTTGTTGGTTAGTGGTTACCATACAAACTCTACAGACTGCGACTGTCTTAACTCTTAAGTAGTTCATGTCTAGAAACTATTTTTTTTCTCGAACAATGTCTAGAGACTCGTTTCACAGCCATAATTGTAGTGTCCTTGCTGAACCTGCATTGCAGATTGATCTCAGTACAGATTGAACTGTGTTTATCAGCAGCTAGTGGTTCATAGTTGTAACAATTATTGGTCCAATCAATGATCAGGCCAATAAAGTTGATCAAACAGCATCATACGGAGCAAATGCACCACATTTAAATGTCTTCTTTTTCTTCTAAATTGAATCATATGCTTATGCTTTCAGTATTCCAAAGCATTCCCCAGCCACTTTGGCTGATAGAAAGTAATTTGGTGCAGGCTTCCTTGTTGACACCGTTGTCATGAATCCACCTTTTGGGACACGAAAGAAAGGAGCAGACATGGAGTTCCTTTCTATGGGCTTGAAGGTCAGAATGGTGTTTGATATCTATGGCAATTTCCGTTGAAAGAGTATGCCATAGACGTTTTAAGTGCCGATTTGCTATTCACAGGTTGCTTCGCAGGCTGTCTATTCCCTACACAAGACTTCCACTAGAGAAGTATGTTTTTCCCAAAACAAGAACAGAAAATCCACGATTGATCCTTACCGTGCCAATCTTTATTTGTTTTTCAATCCTCATGTCTTTGGTAATTTTTGCCATGTCACGTTGTTTTTTCTTGTTTCTAATCGTCAGCATATCAAGAAGGCAGCCTTGCGTGATTTCGGTGCTGTCAGTGCTGAGGTTCTATGCGAGGTAAGCATATAAACTCCAGTCGCTTTTCCTTGTTACTAACAGGAAGGTATTAAAATAATGAAATGCTGTAAGATAATCTTACCTAGCCGTTCTCCAAGGGTCCTAGTCCCGCAGCTGGGTTCTTAATCTCTCCCCCTGCCCTACATTGCAGCTGCGCTACGATCTACCCCAATCTTACAAGTTCCACAAGAAAAGGGAGGTGGACATTGCTGTCGATTTGTGGCGCTTTGTTCCCAAAGCCCGACGCAGCAGCTAGCGCCCTGCGAGCATCGTCGTGACATGAACAATGAAAATGGAGATACGGTTGTCTTGCGTGGCTCATGTCTGGGCTTGATAAAAAGAATCATCACACGCTGTGTATCTATTTTCTGTCTCAGGTTGCGCCATGTCTTTGTGCCTCCTCAATGGCATGGAGCATTTGGCTACAGAATGTTGAGCTGGGGAACATGGCGAACTTGATGCAGTTTCCTTATCAATGTTCGCAATGCCCGTGTTGGTTCTGAGTGCGCTCGATCATCTGGTGCGCAATGTGAGACCTTGCTGCCATGGTGCCTGTGAAAAACGTGCCCTGCCACAAGCCGACGCGTAGGAATCTGACGAGCTGGTATATTCCGCCTCCTCTTGCACACACAGGACATGAGAATTGAGGACAACCCTGCTGCTAGCTCAGCCGCGCAGCTCGAGACGTACGCATCCATTGGCCGTTCCCTCGCGACCCGCAGCCGCATCCTGCCCTTCGTCTGCGTGATTGTTGAGCAGCCCAGCCTCTGCATTGTGTTGTGTACCTGGTAACCTGGAATTTCCCTTGTGTGATGCCCAGCCTCCACTTTTTTTTTTCAGTACATGTGTATCACATGTGATTCCTAGTTTCCTACTAGTATATGTTTTTGCACCACTGCGGCCAATCAGTGATTAGGTTTCCTAATTGAGTACGGGTGCTCACATTCTTTTTAGTGGTAGCTAGGTGTCTTCCCGAGTTGCTCGTAGGGTAGAGCGGGTGTGTATTTATTGGGTTCAGTATATGCTACGTTTGTCCTGTAATTTTTGTGGAAAAAGATTTTCTCTAAAATTCTTATATATTGAAACTTTTGTAAATTTCGGGATGACTAGTTCTTTGTTCCAAAGAATTTTTTTTAAAAGAATTTGAATGCTACCTATATATTTTTTTCTCATAAATCCTGGTATGTTCTAGAGGATGCCTAACGAGCGGGACATAGATTTTTCATATGTACATATGACCACATGTTTTGTCGCCAGTGTTCGCCTACACGGCCAAGTAGAACGAGTACACGGTGTGTAACATTACTTGGTAGTCATCCGTGCAGTTTAGGGCAAAAACGGTGATTACACGGGCAGCCCGTTTAAACGGTCAAATTCGGTGGTACATGGCCTGCACGGTTGACATGGTATAACCGCAACACGGTTTTGCAAGGCGAGTTGAGCGACTAAAGCAATTTTTAGGCGATGGCGAGTTGAGCGAGCTGTTGGTTGAGCCAGCAAGTAGCATGTAAATTGATTATTGATTCATGTATAGCAAATTAAGTATTAAAAATTTTGTTCACCTATTGGCCTATGATTACTAATGTTCACCTTCTTAAATTTTTAAGCTGTGGTTACAGTTTTTTAGACATATATACATATCATTGTAGCTACTTTTATTAATACAGTAAAAGACATGTAATCCATTTAATTCCGTGTACAAGCCGTGTACACAGTCTACACGCTATACGGCACCTTACCAACCGTTTAGGCTAACATGTGTTATCACGGCCCTTCATTTTTAAATAATTAAATGATGAGATTGATCATTGGTACGTGGAAAGTTTATGGGTTGGTGAGATGCAATCAACAGGTGTACAAAGTGAAATCAACAGCTGAGATAGATCTTATGATCATATGTACGTGTGTGGTAGCGAATAGATGCTCTTCCCATTGACCGAAGAAATGCCACGAGTGGCCTGGATCGGGCACGCTCTACGTTCCAGTGACCGGATAAATGATGCGAACGACCAATGCAAGCAGGGGCGAACCCTGCCAACAGCTAGGCTAGCGAGACTGCGATGGCATGGCCCCCAGGCAATGGCACCACCATGCCCACTAGTCGCTTGTCCTCCCGCGATGCCATGTCGCACAAAGGCCGGACTCGACGCCAGCGATCGATCACAATTCACGAGCATATTCGTTCGTTCCGTCGATCTTCTCTCTCACCGGCGTACGCGTACCTACCGTCACTGGCTCCGGAGAAGACGAATCCGCTGCCATCTCGAGGCCGTCCCCCCATTGGCCACGCCCTCGCAGTCCACGCGCGTCAAACCAAGCCCTAGTTGCACGGCTGCTGACCGCATTGGCCACCCCCTCCCATTTGCACCGCGTGCCCTGTTGATCTTATGTTTTCTTTTGGATCAGGCTGACATCTGCCTGAAAACGCCAACACGAGCCTGCCTATTTTACGCGCTCCCATGTGTGTCGTCTCTGTGATCGATGCCCACGATGTTCTTCGTCCGCCCCCAGGCCGCCGACCAATGAGGCCGCGTTATTCCTCTCCGCGGCGGAGCCCAAAACGGAATAAGCCACGTTTGTCCCGGCGCCTGCCCTGCCCGCGCGCGCGTCTTTATAACGATGGCCAGCGCGCCATGGCTTGCCGCGGCGCCGTCGTCGTCTCTCTCCACGAGGAGCCATCGTCCCTCCCCGCGACGACGACGACGCGCGCCATGTTCGGAGCTGGAGCTGCTGGAGGCGGCGGCAGCAGCAGCAGCCTGAAACCCACCATCGGCAGGTGGTGGCGCGTGCACGTCCACAGCCACAGGGCTCCAGCAGATCGAGCACCCCCCTTCGCTCCGCCAAATGCCATCAAGGTATCATCATGCAGCGATAGATGCAACATGTTGCTTTCTTGCTGAGCCTCTCGTCTATCTAGGTCTAGGCAGTTAGCATATAGGCTGCGCCATTCCTCATTAATTCCTGCACTAGTGCACAGACCAAGTGGCAAAAAGCTGAGATGATCGAGCCTGCTGTCGCTTTCGCTTCTCGATCAAATCAACTCCGATCCATGTGTTTATCAAGTTGGAGTTCTATGCCGACCAGAACATATATAGAAGTGAGTAGATAACATTAGTAAGTAAGATAACAAGAACACACCTCTAAATTGCCGTCGGTTTAGGTGCCATCGCCTGGATCGAACAAGCAGGCCCTCTTGCGGGAAATGTCGAAAACTCTGGAGTCAGTTTCTTCAAATCTCCTGGAACGATTCATAGACACTGCATACAGATTCTCCGAGCAGCCCGCTCTGAATCAGGTAAACGTGTAAAGATGGTCTTTTTTATCTGATCTTTTCTCACTTGCATTACTGCTTGATACTCCTTTTAGGTTTGAACTTAAAAGTGACTTTATTACTCGTTGCATTCCCCGGGGGGGGGGGGGTGCTTGAAATTAACTGGCCTATAGGTCTGACTGGTTCTTTACTTCTTTTTAGCATATCTTCGTTAGTCTCTTTCATTTATGCGGTACTCTTTGTCAGTGTACTGGTAGTGAGGGCAAGATGCTTCTGCTTAATGTTTGTTGAATATTCAAATATTTTTAAAAAAATGTAAATACCTATTAGACCCCATTTGGAACCTTGGAATTGAATTCTATTCTAATAATTATAATTTAGACACAAATCTATTAGTGTAATATGATTATATACGGAATATATTTGTATACTATTGTTGGTCATGTGAGTGAGATATTTATGTGCTATATTTCTACCATAGAGGAGTGAGCCAAAGAGCGTGCTATAAGTTATGGAATAAAAACATAACTTGGTGGTGTATAGAATCAATTTTCATTTTCCACCCTATGAATTTAGGATAGGTCTTATATCTAAACTTTGGAAAGTGGTGGGATGTCAAATTTTAAGCCAAATAACCTAGTTTATCAAGTAGATTTCAATTCCTTCAAAATGAGGGGATCCAAACGGCCCCTTGGCAAACTTTTCTAGCCCCGATGATGATTTTACCGAACTCATATTATTACAAACAAAATTGAACAAATCTCGTCTACAGGGGAATTTTCGACCTGTTAACCAAATCGGCGAGGTGGTTTTACTCAACGATCTCAGCGGAGAGGTCCCAGAAGATTTTCCTGAGGGTGTCTACATAAGAAATGGTGAGCTCCACCACTTGAATCATGTTCCATACAGTACGGATCACTCGTCGCACTTGAATGTATCGATGAGTTCAGATTCACAACACAGTACAAGTAAAATGAAGCTGTCATCCAAGCGCCTAAAGCTTTTGGACTGAAGTCATAGCTTAAAGAGTATCCATGTCCTGACGTATTTCACTACTTTGACAGGTCCAAACCCTCTCCATCCAACCCAGACAATAGCAGATTCCATATTTGGTTCAACATCATACATGTATTACGAAGGGCATGGAATGCTACATGCTGTGTACTTTAACAAGAGCAGTCTAGGAGAATGGAACATATCTTACAGGAACAAGTATGTGGAGTCAGACACCTTTCAATTAGAGGGAGAAAAGAATGAAGTGGCTTTTGTGCCATCTGCTGATGGAGAACCCTATGCAACACTAGTCGCATTCGTTCTTAATATTGTAAGTCTTACAAAACTTGACAGTAAAAATAGCTGGAATCAATGGCAAATGGAATTTTAATTGCTAAAAGTTAGTTACGATAAACATTAATTTCTATGAAAAAAGTTCCAGTATATATATATATATATATATATATATATATATATATATATATATATATATATATATATATATATATATATATATTGAAAACTATAAGCTCATGAAGAAAGGCTGTTATACTAAGAATACTGCCATTCAGTTCATTGATCTTTTAGAACTCAGAAAACAAATGCCAAAACTCTTCATTTGTACATGAAAGTGCTATATAGCTTCTACTGCAATACTGACAGAATTTTTTATGGCATAGTTGAGATTTGGAAAAGCTGTGAAGGACAGCGCAAATACTAACGTATTTGAGCATGCGGGACGAGCTTTTGCTGTCACGGAAAACCATCTACCATACGAAATCGACATCAATAATCTCAACACGATA
The DNA here is from genome assembly GCF_002211085.1 of Panicum hallii. Lineage (NCBI taxonomy): Eukaryota > Viridiplantae > Streptophyta > Magnoliopsida > Poales > Poaceae > Panicum > Panicum hallii. Next base: position 49,923,268 of record NC_038045.1, read on the forward strand.
GCACCTTATAGCATCAATGGAGCTTGGGACCAACCTTTCACTAGTCATCCAAAGGTATGCAACGGCAGCTGTTAACTACTTCTCCCACAAACTCCTTGCTGCAAATGTTCACGAAAAAAGGGCAGTTGTTCTAACCATTTAAGAATCCTTTACCAGTCCACAGGCCAAAAAAAAAGGTCACAAGTTCACAACATGGTTCACAATTTAACAGGCATGCAAAAATGGAGCATCATAGTATTTTAATAATGAGTTATTAAATATTGCTTATCCTGTTATGCTATTGTTAACTATAAATATTGAACAACAAATTCTCACATAATGGTTTGTTTTTACAGAAGATTCATGGAAGTGGAGACCTGGTGATAATGGGGACAAACACTGAAAAACCACACTATGTGCTTGGAGTAATTTCGTGTAAGTTGTGAAATGTTAAACAATCTACCATCCAGCATGTAAAAAAAATACATGATGAAAAAACAGTATTTAGGTGTAAACCAATGTGTAAACTTAATAGTTTATTATAACATGACTGCATTGAACAATAAGAAAAAATAGTTCCAGATATGAATGTGGAATATGAATTGGACACATCAAATTTTTATCTATGGAATTATCTTAGATACTAACTGCACATTTATAGGACACACTGCTAAAAGTTGTCATTTCACATATTTTATCATACACCACAACTGCTGTTAACTATTGATGCCCCTTTACATGAATAAGCTGATGGCGAGAAGCTTCTTCACAAGGTTGATCTCAAGTTTGAGGAAGGCAAACTCATTCATGACATTGGAGTAACTACAAAGTATGTTTTGTTCTGTTTATGAGTCATATTAGATACCTCTAAACATCACCTTTTCTCTAACAAATATTTCATATATTATAGGTACAACATTATAATGGATTATCCTCTCAGATTTGGCATATCCAGAACATTCTTACAAAAGCCGTAAGTAAACTCCTTATGCATCATCTTTACAGTGCAGATTCAACCATAACAATGTGCATATATTTATCTTCAGATTTATTGAAAATGACATGAATGGAAAATCACGTATCGGGGTAATGCCTCGTTTTGGTGATGCTGAGTCCATCATATGGTTTGATGTTGAGAACCACTGCAGTTACCATTTATTTAACTGCTTTGAGGATGGAAATGAGGTAATTCCTATAAAATCTAAAATGCATGCCAACAGATATCATAGAGATAAAAGGGAGTCATATGACAATAAACTTTCCATAGGTAGTAATAATATTTTATATCAGGGTTGTTCATGTTTTTCTGTTTTATGTACTTTGACAAAAAAAATGTGAACATGTTGTTGTCAGAGGCTGCCGGATACTTGGTTCTATTATCCCTAGTGACCGTCATAGAGCTGACAAGTCAAAATGGTATGGAAGGGCATTTCTCCGACCTGATAAGGACTTAGAAGATTTTGATCCTTCACTAGATGGCATTCTCTTTTCTCGCCCTCATGAATGGAGGTTAAATTTGTAAAGTGGCACTGAAAATGAAGGTTATATTACCAGTGAGAATGTTGCAATGGATTTCCCTGTCATCAATGACAAATTTATAGGCATTAGAAACAAGTATGGATATGCTCAAGTAGTTGACTCTTTAGCAACCAGTAAAACAGGTAATATCCTTTGTTGTCCAACCTGTTACACAATTCATGTTCATGGCATATAATTCTGTGTAAGCGTGCAGGCTTGTTTAAGTTCAAGATGATAGCAAAGCTTCACTTCGACAAGCCAGATAAGGTTAGTTACTACTAAGTATTGCACAAAGTATCATATATGTTTCTATAGCACACAGAATAAAGTATCAGAAAAAACCTCAGGAAAGCAAGCAGTTTATTTCAGTGGAGTACCACACCTTACAAGAGAAACAGTTCTGCTCTGGAGTTCAATTTGTTGCAAAGGAAAATGGAACTGATGAAGATGGTGGATGGATAGCTACATATGTTCATGACGAGGGAACAAACATCTCTCAGGTAATTAAATTGTGTGCTTGAGGAGTATGTCACATCGCTGTTCATTACTTCCTTGCATGCCCTAGTTAACCATATTTCTTGTCTTCTCTAGGTCTACATTATTGACGCAAAAAGGTTTTCAGAGGAGCCTGTAGCAAAAATTACTCTACCTCAAAGGGTTCCTTATGGTTTCCATGGGAATTTTTTCTATAAGTAATTGCAAATGAACTGTAGCAAGCTATCCACTGTTCGGCAGGAGGAGGTTCATTTTTTTTTTGAAATGTGGCAGCAAAGATCTGAAAAAAAGTACAGCCATGACTCTGTAGCTTGCAGATTGGGCAATGGGCATACACAGCACGGCAGTGCTGGAATCCGTGTCAATCAGTGCGCGTGGTTCGTTGCAACTCTAGTTTGTGACTTTCTGCAATCGATTTGATCATCTGGTGATGAGTATGTGCCGGCATGAACACGAGCATGGCATCGCTTTTGTTGCTGTAGGGCAGGGACTGAACCACTGGCTCGTTGCGCTCGACCTGTCGGGGAGGGCAAGCGGACTGCTCTGAATCTCTTGACTTGTCACCCAGGATGGATGGGGCCATTGTCACTTGTCAGAGCCTGGATGCGATGCGAGTGGGCCACCCCGCCGGTGTGTGAGCCGGCTACATGGTCGATTCCGACGCGTACACGGCCGCCGCGCTCACCAAAACCCAGGGCGTTCGCCGCTACGCTGCGCAACTACTAGTTCCCTGCATCTACGGAGACGAGCCGCCCTACCCGGCACCTGTTTCTAGAAGCGAGGCGAGGGCGCCCGCCAATCTCGCCGCATGGATTCCACGGCGCCGGCGGACGCGCGCGGCGCAAAACGCGCAAGGCTAACCCAGCCGGCTGCCGGTGACGCCGACCGGATCATCAGCGGCCTCGACGACGACGTGCTCCTCCGCGTCCTCGAGCTGGTGGGCGACGCGGCGCGCACGGGCGCGCGCCCCCGCGCTCCGCTTCGCCTCCCGGCCGGTGCCCAGGGCAGCCGGCGGCGACGAGCACCGCGCCGCCTTGGAGCGGTACGTCTCCTTCGTGAACGGCGTCCTTGCCCGGCGTGCCCGATCCGGCTGCGCCGTCGAGTGCCTGGCACGAAGACGTACGCTGCGCGCAACCTGGAACAGCCGCTGCAGGCGGCGTCTATCGACGCCGCGCAAGGCTGGATAGCGACGAGGAGGAGGACGACGGCGAGAAAGGCAGCGGCGCAGATCAGCAGCCCTGGGTGATTATTGACGACCTTCTTCCTAGCCCTGTAAGGTTGGAGACCATGCACTTGGCACTAGGCGACGCAGGACTCCGGCTCCCTACCACCATGAAATTCGCAACGCTCACGGATCTCTCGCTCGAAAGGATCAAGATCGCACGCGGCGGCGCTCACCTCCTTCCCCGCCTCGTGTCGTCGGCGAATTGCCCACGCCTGCAGAAGCTGCGCATGAGCAAGCTTCGCCTTCCTTCTTCCGATGAAGGGATGCAGCTTGACGCCGATGTGCTCTCGGAGCTCTGGGTGGAGGATGTCAACGTGAGGTCGCTGGAGTTGAGGACTCCGAGCCTCCGGGCTCTCCACATAGACATCTGCTGCCACGAGCTGCTCAGGGTATCGGCTCCAAGGCTGGAAGAACTCACATTCTTTCAACTAGCCCATCCCCCTTCGAGGCTGGTGGTCGATGGTGACTTGGCGCACGTGCGAAGCCTCAAGCTCTATCTGATGGCACACCGTCCCTCGATCTGATTCTGACGAGGCCGAGAACGATACTAACATACTCCTCCTCAAGCACTGTAGCTCACTCACATGCCTTGGCGTGATTCTTGCAGGTCGAAAGGTAACGTCTCTTGGACGAGGTGTATGTGTCTCACAAAACTCAATAATTTTATATAGGAATGAGGGGTCCTACAATATCTGCAACTTTCAATCAATATTATATTTAACATCATTTAATTTGTGAGTTATAAATGGATGGCTTTTTTATTTAAATTTTCTTGTGCATCTATATATCAGATGACTTTGCTTTAATTATTTCCATGGAATTAGCAATTTTACGAGAAATGCAACAGCCCGTTTATTTCTCCAAATATTTGTACTTAGTATCCAATGTTTTCTTTCTTGGACTTATTACATTTGTTCCATGCCCTGGATTTGCATAAACTTTGTTATCCTTTTATGTATGCTTAATTTATCCGGTTTGCCGTTGCTTGTTTCTTTTTATCCTGATAAGATCTGCAAGGAGGACGTGGACATGATAAAATGTAGTGTTCCACAGCTCAGTCATGTCACATCTCTGACCGCTCATGTTTCCGATGTGTTCGAGCGGCATGACTTTGGAGTTGGCGTGGCAACCCTCCTCACGCGGTTCAAAAATCTTAGACACCTCGGCCTCCATTTACCCTTCTTTTCATAGTGTGGTGAGCATCTACTCATCCCACTTTCAGAAGCCTACATGTCTATATTGCAGTTATATAATCACCGTGAAGGATTAGACCTCAAATATGATCACCCAGACCATTGGGCATCCCATGAGATTTCCGTGACTCACCTACAGGAAATAGAGCTTACCGGATTGTCAGGAACTGACTGTGAACTCTGGTTCATGAAAGCCGTGTTAACAAGTGCCGGAGGACCACGTGGAGTGGCTGCAACTTTCAACCCTAAGTGTAGGCAACCTAGCTAAGCGCAAGATGGATGTATGTGAGAGCATGCTACTTGACCAAGGAATGTGGACTTCCCACCGTGAGGCACTGCATTTACGCTTAATACCAACATGAACTTGTAAAATGTGAGATGGAAAAAAAACTCCTAAACACTTTTTGGTGTAAAAAAAAAGGTCAAGCAAATTTATTTGTGAGTTATATTGGTTTCTTGACGTCCTTTTGGAGGATGATGAAGTGTTTTCCGTTATGGGACTATTCTACGGTGCAACCCACAACTAGAGGGGCAAAAATTAAGGGGGGTCGATTCCGGGTAAACGACTAGTAATCAACAATTATATGCATGCGCCATGCAAGTGTGTGCTCGGGCTACCACAAGGTTCTTTAGAAATTACTCCAGAGCATGCAGGGGGTGGAGCCCTAACGTAGCTCCGCCAGTGCCCACAACCGTGTTCTACTCTCATTTCATTCATTGGGCTGTTTTTTTGTTTCACTTAATTTACGCTGTTTTGGCATCGATTGATTCACTCAACCTGTCGTCGCGTTGGGCTGAAATTGCAGACGATGGATCGGAAAAATGTGTTAGCGTCAATCTCACTGGCCGCGGTTGCCGCGCCGCACCTGCTCGGGCGAGAGCGCGAGGCGTATACCCCGTGTCACCTGCCACGCCGTGTTCAGCGACGAGGGGCGCGGGCGGCGGGAGGCCACGCCGACCCCGTCCTCGCCTGGCATGAAGGTACGCGCGATGCACGCGGCTCCGCAGCCGCACGTGCGCCTCGTCGGGGAAGAGGTCCACCGCTGCCGCCGGCGACGGTAGTGCGGTCTGCGGTGGCAGACGGCCGGCGCCCGGCGGCGAGCGAGTGGGAAGGGAGACGATCGAGGCCGCATTCAAGGCGATGGCTTTTCCTGGAGTGCACACGACTCGGTTCGAGTGCTCGGAACGGTGTCAGTTTTGTCACGTGAGCTATCAGAACGAGACTTTCCAAGTTAATTTTTCATGACCATAAAACTACTGCCTCCGTCATGTAATATAAAGCATACTAACAATAACAATTTTAGGATAGATTAAGAGGAGAGAGAGCGAGCAAAAGATACATATATCCTCCAAGAGCTTTTCGTTTGCCAATCATAATTAAAGTTGTTTCTATATTAAACAAGGAAGGAAGGAATAAGTAAAAAGTAAGCATGCAACTAAGAGCCAATTCAATATTTATCCAAAATTCTAGAATATCTCACATTAAAATATAAATTTTAAATCCTTTAATACCTTATATTCTAGAACGGTAGGAGTCGAAACCAGTTAGGTGTTTCGTATGCGTAAGGTGACCTATTTCTGAGGACCAAATAGGCCAACTCAGTAGCCCAGCAACCAAACAAAAGGAAATGTTCTGTAACAAGTAAACTGTTTCAGGTAATAATTCAAGATGTTTTCTCAAAACAAAACAAAATGATCCAAAAAGAGAAGGAAATAAAAAGGAAAAACAATCAAGCGGCCGCATCGGATATGATGACTGATAGATAGGATTTCAAAGCCAGCGGCGAGGAGAGGAAAGTAGCATGACCGTCAGATTTCAACTCGCGCACGAATCTTAAATTAACTGAAATAATGGTTGAGAATCGGATGACTAAAATAGGATTCTCATTCACGGGGTTGACTGCGGAGAAGGTCTCCTCCAAATGAGGCCCGATTTCTAGCATGCAAATAGGTCAGCCCAGAAGTCCAAGGTAAATGGGCCCGATTAAGTAGCGTAGAGGCCCAAAACAGATCACACGCTCATGAGAAGTTCATAACATTTCGAACCGTTCCTGGATGTGTTGTAAAAGAGATTGTTCCTGAATATTTAAGACGGTATTTCAGAACGAAGTGTTTCAAAAAAATCTTCAAAATTATTTAAAAAAATCAATAAAAAAGAGCCTCGCCACCTCTGCGGATCGCGTGTGCTCACCGAGGCGGCGGACCACATGAGAATGGGCTCCCATTCTCCGAGCCACGCTAGTCTATTTGAATTTCGAACCGCGCGTGGCGCTTGTGAGCTTGTTTCGATTGCCAAAACCACCCCCGTAGCGTCGTGCCATCGACCTCAACAAGGTCAGTATCGCCAACGCCAAGGCGCACACGCGGTCACCGAACTCACCGCCGGCGCTACGATGACGACGACGATTGTGATGTGATCGAGTGAGTTTCTTTTCTCGTTGTTCTTCGCACCGGAGCTGGGTACTGCAGGGCAAGAACGAACGGACATATCAACATGTCGTTCGCCTCGTATTGTATCATAATATAATATGAAGGGTGTGTTCGTTTCCTATCCTCTAAATTTTAGACCCATCACATCAAAGAGAATCTTGTTATTTAGAAGTATTAAATAAAGTCTAATTATAAAACTTTTTGCACAGATGGATGCTAATTCGCGAGACAAATTTAACGAGCCTAATTAATCCATAATTTGCCATAGTGATGCTACAGTAATCATCCGCTAATCATGGACTAATATACCTCATTAGATTCGTCTCGCGAATTAGCCCTGGGGTTCTGCAATTAGTTTTGTAATTAGACTTTATTTAATACTTCTAAATGACAAGATTCTCTTTAATGTGATGGGTCTAAACTTTAGACCCTAGGAAACGAACGCACCCGAAGTTGTGGAGAGACGGTGCCTTCCATCTGGCACGACAACGCTTCCAGCTGTCGTGCAGGAAAGGTAGAGCAGCAGTATAAGGGCACAACTGTATCAATCTTTGCGCTGCTTGCACTGCACAAGAACAGATACAGCAGCACCGCCATTAACAATTCCCAAATCTCTTCTGCTGATCTGCAGTTCCTGCAAAACGCACAGAGATGTAGAAGAAAGAACATCCCAAAGTCGGCTACCACCTCGAGGGCCGAATCAGTCCATGAAAGATACAGGCATCAACCATGCATCATGACATCGCCGGCAGAGTCTAGGCACTCGATGAGATCCATCAGCGCGTCAGTTCTTGTGGAGTAGCTCGCCTTGCACGGCCGGATCTTCACCGTATCGACCCGGCACTCGACGCAGCCCAATGCAAGGATCATCTCCAGATTCTGCAGCTCCGGCTGGCTGATTCGGCCCCACATGCCGGCGGACAGCTGGCATCCCGCAACCGACCTGCGCTTGCGACTCCACCAGACTAGAGGCCAGCACCTTGAAATCCCCCCGCCCCCGCCTCCGCGCCCAAAAGTAATCGTCTCGCAACGAACTCCTCTACCTCCCCTTCCTCTCGCAAGTCGCAGCAGCAGTGCCAAGAAAGCTACGCGCTGGCCTCCGCCCCCGCAGCAGATCAAGCGGCGCCAGCGCCAGCTATGGAAGATACCTTCCTCGACGGGACGCACGTGCGGCTGCGGACCTCGAATGGAAGCAGGTACCTCCCTCCACGCCATGAAGGACGGGCTGGCGACCGGCTTGCGATGGAGGCGCGCTTCGTTAAACGCGGCTTGGGCAGTACAACACATCGTGCGCGAGGGCACGACTTATCTTCTTCTCCGCACCGCAGTGCAGACTATGGAAGGTACCTTGCCCTGCGCAGAGTCAATGCTGCACCGGCGATCTGCCAAGTCTGCGAAGCCGTCCTGCGACCCTGCGACCACCGGGATAGGCGCGACATCCAGTGGGAGGTGATCCTGCTTCACGAGGCGAGCCGACGGATTCACCTACGACATATATAGTCGGTGTGGTATGTGGTACAGCCCTGGGGGATCGAGAAGCTGGGTGGTCGAGATGATTCCCCCAAGACTGTTCGCCCCAGAACTCCCAGGGATAGTTCAGGTGAGCTCGCCGTCCCCTCCGCCTTGGAAGTTCTGCAATCTGGTACTTCTGGGAAGTTCTTGCAATCTGGTACATACTTCTTGCAACCAGAACTTCTTGGAAGTTCTTGATTGATTCGTCGCCCTGTTAGTCTGTTACTGCATCTCTTTGTTACTGAATCTTGATGCAAAACTGGCTCTGTGTTCTCGAATTCTTGCTCCGCTGTACTTGTTCTGGTTCGAGGGCACGTCGGTGTCGCTGCTGCGGGACACTTTGGCTTTTCGAGTCGGGGAGGCAAACTCCGAGAATATTATCCGCTGCGTGCGGGCTGGGAGACGTGGGCGCCCGAGAATGAGAAGGAAATGGACATCGTCGTGTTTACGACAGGCTCACCAGGTTAGAAATTTGCGGTTCTCTCTGTGATCTCTGCCAACAATCTGATCGCAGTTCAGAAAATTCAGTAGTTCCACTTATTGGCCAATAGCATTGATCTTCTGACTGATTGTCTGCTCCTTTTAGTATTTGGTTATTCACAAAATGTGTAGCGGTTAGTTTACCCATCTCCGCTGCAAAACACATGACATTGTGCCTAATTATATCATAGTTTTACTTGTTCCTCGTGAATCCAGCTGCTCTACTCAGGCGTTGGTGTTATTGCTGGATAGTGTATGGCATTGCTGATAGTAATTCTGAAGTTCTGAATTTGCTGTGTAAGGATATCAGTAAGTAGTTGCTGCATGTAGTGTTATTTTTCCAGGTTTTCGTATTAATCCAAGCGCGTCAAGGTGTTCTTATTTTAAATTTCTTTTAGTTTGCTGTACTCAGTTTGGTTTGGACAATCTGAAAATGCTGTAGGTAAGCAGGTTGAATGAAAATAATACAGGGATTATATTATACTTGCCTTTACAGTGCCTATTGGTTCTGCTGTCTTTCTGACAGATTATTAGAAATGCAATGCTGAAAAAGTTGATCCCCCATGACATGCTGTCTAATTGCCTCATTGTCTTATCTGTGTCCCCTTTGTGAATTTCAGCCGCTGAGGCATTGAGGTACCCAAATGTTGATGCACACTAGAGGTAGATGATGGCAGGACTCCTGACAACCACCTCGCAATTCATCTCTTCAGAATTCCAATATACCACTGAGTCTGATACAACATGAGAATCGGCTGTCAATTTTTGGTAGTTAGGTTTGATCCATCCTCCTAATAGGAAGCAGTTTGTACTGGTCTTTCAGTTTCACAACTCACAAACTTTTGATCAATTTTTGCAGTGGCATTAGTAGTAATCACAAGCTTCATCTCTATTGCCTGATAGCAAGAATGGATGTTGCTTTCAGTACCTGCCCTTTTGGTAGATTTCAGTAGATGTTTCGCAGCAGCACGTTAGGCTTTTCGATCCATCCATGTTCTGACGGATTACGCGGGGATTCTCTTTCCGAGATTCCCACCACGACGCCGTCACGCACCAACCATCTGCGCGTCGCGTCGGCCGGGATTGCAGCTCTCCGCAGCCGTCGACTTTTACCACGGCCGGCCGGTCGCGTGGTATTTGCCTCGATCTGAGCCTCGCGCTGCTCGCAAGGCGCAGGTGACAACCCGCCTGGCGGCCCTCGAAGCCGAAGCCTTGCTCGTGTGGCTGCGCACGTTCGAGAATGCTCTGTACGACGGGGTGTGGAGTGCTCGCGGCCGGAGCACCCGAGGCGGTCTCGGGGTGCACGGAGCCACCATGGCTATGGCGATGCTGTGGTTGTTTCGATTTTCTTTTGCATAAAACTCCCTTGCAGTTTTTCACATACACCCTAAAATGAATCGCGATTAATAATCACGATCCGATATTTTTTTAAATTAAACCCACTAAAGTGGATCCAGCTTTGCGAGAGAAAAAAAAATCCTTTTCGTCCGGCGACGGCGAGCGGACTTGCGCTACGCCGGGCGTTGGCAGCCGGCTCGCCCGAAATTGATGGCAAAAGCCAAAAGGCCAAGGTTATCCTGTTGTGTCTTCCATTGAGTTCAAAGGGCATTCGACAAAACAATGACCGGTGGCTGGACGCCGTCGCGGCGCGCGGCGCGGTTTGAAGCCCGCGCGCGGGCGCTCGGATGGCGAGGTGCAGCAGCGCGTGCTGGGCGAGCTAATCGCCCAGGTCGACGGGTTCATCGATGGCACGAAATCATAGATGAGAGCGGCCGCCTGATCACCACGGCGTGCTTCCACAACGGCATCCGAGCGGGCATGGTCGCCTGGAGGAGAACATTCACGACGAAGCACGGGAGGAAGCTACTGCTCGGCCGCTCGGCGCGCGCGAGGGGACGGCCGCGCCTGGTCCCGGCTCCCCATCCGCGCCGATCTCGGCCGCACATGCTCGATCCAACGCTCGGGAGAGGCCCGGGGTGGACGGTATTTCATTTACCGTCCACCCCCTGACGGTAGACGAAGTACCGTCCACCTCTGGGGTTCGACCCGGCCGACGCCGTTGGCAACATGGCTGGCACGCCGCGTCGTCGAGATCTCCACCGCCCACCCTACTGGATCCAGAATAGTTCGTAACGTGTTCCAGCTTGCCAGAGAGAAGGTGCATCGACCGCCTTCGTCATATCGACGCGGTGGACGCCGTCGCAGCGGCGCGCGCAGCTCGACGGACGGCTGGGCGTGTAATCGTGTACTGGTGGACGACGGGCTCCGACCTGTGGGCAGCGGACACGGTGGCTGCGCCGCGGGCGCGGCAGCTGGATCTCGGTGCCTCGAGAAGTGGCCGGAGCAAGGCGTGGGTCTTGAGAGGGCAGCATTGAGCGCCACCGAGAACACATCCATCGCGGCGCGCTTCGAGAGGCCGGCGTTGAGGAACAGGCACACGCGCTCGATTTGTTCCGCATCTCCGGCGTCCGGAGGAGCCCAGGCCGCGGATGGCGGCTGCGCAAATACAAGCCGGAGAGTCACGGCGGCGTGGCGCTCAACCTGCTCTCGATCGCAATTCGTGCAAGCCGCGGCCGCGCACGTTCACGACAGGGACGGGAGGAAGCTACTGCTCTCGACGCGCGGCCACGCCTGGCGCCACGGCCTGCACACGGCGTGGAAGCGAACGAAGTCGCCGGCGCCGTGCAGGTGCCGGTGTCGGCGTGCTTCTCGCCGATGGTGGCAGCCGCCTCCGCCGCCGTGCACGCCGCGTCTTCCCGCTGCATGGGCCACGACGGCGAGCTACATGCAGCGCTGGAGCTGCTGGCCAGATGGACGGGCACCGGCAATAGCAAGATGCCCATTTTTTTTGATAAACTGCAAGATGTCGATTTCGAGTGTCCATGACCAATTGTCCATGTGAGAGAGAATGACAATCACCCGCGGATGGTGAGATGGATCAAAGCTCAGCCTCAGCGTTCCGTCGAGGAAAGCGGAGAGGGTCGCTGCCATCCGCGCCAATCACGACCGCACAAAACCGATCCAGCGTTCAGGATGTTTCATTTACCGTCCACCCCCGGACGGTAGACGAAGTACCGTCCACCCTTGGGGTCCGACCTAGCCGGCGACGTTGGCAATACGGCCGGCACGCCGGTCTTCACCGCTCGCTCGCTCTGCTGGGTCCAGAGTAGTTCGCCACGTGTTCCAGCTTCCCAGGGAGAAGGTTCGGTCGTCAACTGCCTCCAGCGCATCGATCGACGCGGTGGCCGCCGGCGGCGCGCGCGTTTCGACGGACGGTTGCTCTGGGCGTGTGTACTGGTGGACGCGTTCGACCGCCGGGCGGCGGCGTGGCAGCTGGACGGTCCGTGCGTGCCGGCGTGGACGTCGAGAGGGCGGCAGCACGGCTCGGCACTGCAGCAGCAAGCGCTTTGTTCCCCGGCGATGAGACCGTGCCATGAACAATGAAAACAGAGCTGCAAACTTTTCAAAAAAAAGAGATAGGGTTTGTCTTGGATGTGGCTGGACATTAGGCTAGTCTCAATATATGTTTCATAGAGAGTTTTATGACATTAAATTTTATACCACATCAATTTTATTAATATGGCGAGAAGAGAGAAGGTGGAAATTTTACAGCAAGAAAGGAGTTTCATCCACAGCCGGCACAGTTATCTAAGTAACTGTACCATAAAACGCGTGATTCCTCGCCACGGCCGGGACCCAAGACGGAATAAGCCATGTTTGTCCCGGCGCTCGCACGCACGCGCCTTCTTTATAACCAAGGCCAGCGCGACCAAGGCATAGCGTCGCCGATCGTCTCTGCACGAGGAGCCATCCCTGCGGGCTGCGGCGACGACGCCACCATGCTCAGAGTTGGAGGCAGCAGCAGCAGCAGGTGCGGCGTGCCCACAGCCACAGGGCTTCGGACCAAGCACTCCCCTTCGCTCCGCCAAATAATGCCGTCAAGGTATCATCATGCAGCGATGCCGATGGAACCTGCTGCTGTCTGATCCTCTCGTCTCGTCCTGCTCAGTAGCGTCAAGGCTGTGTCATTCCTGCACCTCAGTACTACTGTACTAGTGGCAAACAGAGCTGAGGTCGAGCCTGCTCGAATAACTGCAAATTTTTGGTACTAGTATGTGTAAGATAAGAAGGACACGCCTCTAAATTGCCGTCGGTTTCAGGTGCCATCGCCTGGATGGAAGAAGCAGGACCTCATGCGGGAGATGTCGAAAACTCTCAAGTCAGTCGCTTCAGGTCTCCTGCAACGGTTCGTAGACACAGCATACAGATTCTCTGAGCAGCCTTCTCTGAATGAGGTAAATGTAAAGATGTTTTCCTTTTTATCTTTTCTCACTAGCATTATTCCGTGCTACTCCTTTTAGGTTTTAACTTAAGGAAGACTTCAACACTCGTGGCATTCGGGAACAAAAATATAAGCTTGAAATTAGCTAGCCTATACGTCGCACTGATTCTTTTTCAGCATACCAGACTGTTGGTTTCTTTTAGAAATGCAGTACTTTCTCAACCTACTGATAGCAAGTGACATATGTATGCTTCAGTTTAATATTATTGAATATGCGACATCTATGAACAAACTTTCCTAGCTCATTGATGTTACTCAACTCATATTGCTACGATCAGAAAAACAAAATTGAGTAAGTTTCCCACGGGGGAATTTTCGACCTGTCGACGAAATCGGTGAGGCGGTTTTACTAGACGATCTCAGCGCAGAGGTCCCCGAAGATTTTCCTGAGGGTGTCTACATAAGAATTGGTGAGCTCCACTTGAGTCATGTTCAATACAGTATGAATTACTACTTGCAGTTGAATTGATGAGTTGAAGATTCGCAACATATAGTACAAGTAAAATTTCCAAATTCCTAATTGTGGCTTTAACTTTTGGACTAACGTCATAACTTAAAGAAAATACCCATGTGTTGATGTATTTCACTAGTTTAACAGGTCCAAACCCTCTCTATTCAACACAGACAATCGCAGATTCGATACTTGGTTCAACATCATACATGTATTACGAAGGGCATGGAATGCTACATGTTGTGTACTTTAACAAGAGCGGTCTAGGAGAATGGAGGATATCCTATAGGAACAAGTTTGTGGATTCAGACACCTTTCAATTAGAGAGAGAGAAGAACGAAGTGGCTTTTGTGCCATTTGCTGATGGACAGCTCAATGCAACACTAGCTGCATCTGTTCTTAATATTGTAAGTCTTACATTTGACAGTAAAAATAGTTGCAATCAAGGGTGAATGCAATTTTAATTGATAGTAAAAATATAGTTGGAATCAAAGGTAAATGAACTTTAATTGGTAAAGTTATTTATGATAAACACAAATTTCTACGTCAGTTATTCCAGTATTCTTTTTGGGCAACTATAGTCCCATGAAGAAAGGCTGTTATAGTATGAGTAAAATACGACAATCCAGTTCATTAATATTTTAGTACTTGAAAGCAAACGATGAAACTCTCTATCTGTAGATGTAATTGCTATATAGCTTCTACTGCAATACTGACAGAATTTTTTATGGCATAGTTGAGATTTGGAAAAGCTGTGAAGGACAGCGCAAATACTAACGTATTTGAGCATGCGGGACGAGCTTTCGCTGTCTCGGAAAACCATCTGCCATATGAAATCGACATCAATAATCTCAACACACTAGGACCTTATAGCATCAGTGGAGCTTGGAGCCAACCTTTCACTAGTCATCCAAAGGTATGCAATGGCAGCTGTTAACTACAAACGCCTTGCAAGAAAAAAAACCACTAGACTATTTTGTACATATGATTCACGAAAAAGGGCAGTCGTTCCAACTTCCGTTTTTACCGATCCAAAGGCCCCCCCAAAAAGGAGGTCACAAGTTCACTCCATGGTTCATAATTCAGAAAGCCTGAAAATGGAGCACTTTAGAATTTTAGTAATCAGTTACTAAATATTGTCTATCCTGTTAACGATTTGTCTTTACAGAAGATTCAAGGAAGCGGAGATCTGGTGATAATGGGGACAAATATTGAAAAACCTCACTATGTGCTTGGGGTAATTTCGTGTAAGTTGTGGAATGTTAATCAATCCACCATCCAACAAGTAAAATAATACATGAGGTGAAATTAACAATATTTAGGTGTAAAATGTGTAAAAAGCTCAGTAACTTATTTTAACAGGGGCTGCATTAAATGATTAAGATAAAAAACTTCCAGAAATGTGCTCACTGGAAACTGATAGCATGGACCACTAAAATTTTTCACTTCACATATTTTATCATATTCCCTCCGTCCTGGAATATAGCTAGCTTTAGCATTTTATCATACTCCCTCCCATCCTGCAGTACATCACAACTGCAGTTAATTATTGATGCCCCTTTTTACACGAATAAGCTGATGGTGAGAGGCTTCTTCACAAGGTTGATCTCAAATTTGAGGAAGGGAAATTCATTCATGACATTGGAGTAACTACGAGGTATATTTTATTTTGTTTACAAGTCATATTAGATTCCTCTATCTAAACATCACCATTCTCTAACAACTATTTCATGTAATATAGATACAATATTATAATGGACTATCCTCTCAGATTTGGCATATCCAGGACACTCTTACAAAAGCCGTGAGTGAACTCTGTATGCATTTTGTGTGTGTGTGTGTGGTTGGGGGGGGGGGGGGTGTACCCTGCAGATTCTGCCATAACAATGTGCACATCTTTATCTTCAGATTTATTGAAAATGATATGAATGGAAAATCACGTATTGGAGTAATGCCTCGTTTCGGTGATGCTGAGTCCATCATATGGTTTGATGTTGAGAACCACTGCAGTTACCATTTATTTAATTGCTTTGAGGGTGGAAATGAGGTAAATTTTGTAAAATCTAAATGTATCCCTGCAAATATAGACACAAGGGAGTCATATGACAATAAACCTTCCATATTTAGTAATAATTTATATAAGGAATTGTTCATATTTTCCTGTTTTATGTACTTTGACAAAAAGCCTGTGAGCAGGTTGTTGTCAGAGGCTGCCGGATACTGGGTTCTGTTATACATAGTGACCGTCATAGAGTTGACAAGTCTAAATGGTATGGAAGGGCATTTCTCCAACCTGATAAGGATTCAAAAGATTTTGATCCTTCACTAGATGGCATTCTCTTTTCTCGCCCTTATGAATGGAAGTTAAATTTGGAAAGTGGCACTACAAATGAAGGTTATATTACCAGTAAGAAAGTTGCAATGGATTTCCCTGTCATCAATGACAAATTTATTGGCATTAGAAACTATATGGGTATGCTCAAGTTGTTGACTCATTAGCAACCAGTAAAACAGGTAACATCCTAACTATTGCAGTTTTTTGAAAAATTATTTCCTTCTCGGTTGTTTTTGTTCTCCACCCTGTTACACAATTCATTTTCATGGCGTATGTTCATATTGATTTAAGTTACCTTCATGATCCCCAATACTGTATGCATATAATTTTGTGAAAGTGTGCAGGCTTGTTTAAATTTAAGATGATTGCAAAGCTGCACTTCGACATGCCAAATAAGGTTAGTTACTACTAAGTATTGCACAAAGTATTAGATAGTTCCATTAGTACACAAACTAAAGTATTCCGTTAGTACACAAACTAAAGTATTAGAAAAACCTCAGGAAAACAAGCAATTTATCTCAGTCGAGTACCAGACCTTACAAGTGAAGCAGTTCTGCTCTGGAGTTCAATTTGTTGCAAAGGAAAATGGAAACGATGAAGATGATGGATGGGTCGTTACATATGTCCATGATGAGGGAACAAACATCTCTTAGGTAATTAAATTGTGTGTTTGAAGAGAGTATGTCACGTTGCTCTTCATTATTTCCTTGCATTATTTATTTCACCAGATTTATTGTCTTCCCCAGGTTTACATTATTGACGCAAAAAGATTTTCAGAGGAGCCAGTAGCAAAAATTACTTTACCTCAAAGGGTTCCATATGGTTTCCATGGGAATTTTTTCTATAAGTAATCATAAATGAACTGTAGCAATCCATTCACTTTGCCTTTTGTCCTTATACTTTGTTTTGCAATACAGATCGGATGGCATATGTTAAGATGGAAAACTAGATGTATTTTACCATTCTCCAAACAAAAACTTCCTTCCACTTCTCGCTGTGCACTAAACAAAAGTAGTTTAAAAATAAAAAATCTACCTGTAATTTCCCATTCCCTCCCACCAGTTCCCTCATACAATGGAAACTTCCTTTTCCTGATCATAATGGCCTGAAGGATAATAATTATAGCATCATCCCCTTGGTTGAGTCTCTAGGGCAATTTGGATAAAAATGATAGGAGAACAAAAGGATCTCCACATCGAGAAAGGTTCAAATTAGGGGGAAGCAATAAGCAGAATAATGGCCATACCATTGGTGATGCGGCCAGGCGATAGAGCTAGGAGCTTTCACTCGGCTGGTGGTTCCATCCGAGCAGCCCCAAGCAGCGTATAGTGTACAGCCCCGCAACCACTGTCACTGCCAGAGTTGCTCCCACCCTGCCTTGCACCACTAATGCTGCCTGCCCACTAGAGGAGACTGCAATGATGAAGGGACATGAGCAATACAATGAATGCTGGAACTGATGATTAACAATTGATCTTTTTAACTGCAACATTAAACCAACTACAGTTTCCAGATTATAACCTAGAAAAGTTTGTCCTTAGTAGCACGATCAGGTATTTCCACGACACCAATACCAAGCTTTTTAGCAACTAAGCCAAAAAAAACACAAAATTAAGAAAGATTAATTATGTGAAAGAAAAATGAAGATGTCAAGATTCAGTCTTGTTTACTCTTTCAACCAGTGAGATGAAAGTATTAACAAATATTGGCAATGATAAAGTACTTTATTGCACCATATACATCATACAAGTTGTATTCCCTATCTTTATTGATCAAGATTGGTAACTGCTTTGTTGGACATGTATTGGGACACACCCGAACGGCTTGTATGTTGTATCATGTTTTTAGGCGCCTCTAACTATTTTTTTTCAAAGAACCAGGCACCTCTAACTCTACGGCTGAATCAGGAGGGCGTCAATGTTGCGCTTGCCCTCTGGACCTTTGCTATACCAAGATGAGACATAGTCACCATAGATTACATCCCGATACTTTTG
This sequence comes from Panicum hallii, assembly GCF_002211085.1. Classification (NCBI taxonomy): domain Eukaryota; kingdom Viridiplantae; phylum Streptophyta; class Magnoliopsida; order Poales; family Poaceae; genus Panicum; species Panicum hallii. The sequence continues at coordinate 49,941,222 of NC_038045.1, forward strand.
TGGCTCATCCTTGCTCACAAGCTGTGGGGCAGTGCATATTTTCCTTGACTTTGATGGGTCATAGAATGTCGCCACGGACAAGCGTGCACGTTCAGCATTGACAACAGCTCGATGAACAGAGCTCTTGTATCTTCCATTGGTGATGATCTGGAGAAGGGTAAAAACACAAATAACATGGTTTAATCCTAAAGGAACCAAATCTCAAATAAAAAAAATATTATTCATACAACACTTAAGCCATAACACACCACAACAGGGCCCCATGAAGAGTGCGGAACATCAGCCATGGATCAGGAAAAAATGGTAGATTAATACTGATGATAAAACATGTTTATGTACAGTACCTCTGTCTGGTCAGCCAAAATGACAAGGATACCATCAGGCAAAGGAGCCACAGGTATCCACATTCCATCCTTCAATACCTCGAGGCCACCCACATCATCTTGTATCAGAAGCGTTATTGCACCCATATCAGAATGAGATTGCAATCCAAGAGCAAGATCTGGTTGTGGACAAGGAGAATAATAGCTAATGGTGATATTCTGATAAACTTCTCCAACCACCTCTTCTATATAAGATGGTGGCAGATTCAGATTTCCAGAGATGATACGCAGCAATCTTTGAGCAAGATCTTTCATGCTATTGCTGTATTTCACAATAGTATCCCTGCAAATGCTTACGTGCATTAGCTTCTGTGTCTCAGGAAAAAAAAGATATCTGGTGTAATGTGCTGACAGGGATGAAAATAGGACGCTTAACTACAACACGTAAAAACATACTAAACAGACAGCACAATGCTATCAAAGAAGCCAGTACAGCAACAGAGTGTCAAGTTGAAGTGGCCTCATTTTGGGATAAAAGTTCAAATCACATAGCTACACATTATCTGAGGTTAGCTAAGTTTCATTCCCCTGGCCCCTGGGTTGTGCCATGATCTGAATCTCAGAGTGAATTACTGATGCAGAGAGTTCAATGCTTGATTGCCCACTTTCTACTTGTCAGCACATCTGAACAAAAATTCCTACATCTCTTATGCTTATAAACTCTACCTTCTCATTCCTGTACGAACAGAACTGTACACTTACCAAATCATGACTCATCCAGAGCTGAACAGATAGAGAGGATTTTTCCTATTGTTGAACAGGCCAATTACCTGTATCCGGGGACGAAATCGGGCCAGTGGGCGGGATCACGGCGGGACTCCGGGAGCGTGTGGTGGTCGAAGTAGTCGCGCCAGTCGAGCACGGAGTCGTCGTTGGCGAGCATGCGGCTGCCGTATCCTTCCGCGGCGGCGCCCCTGGCCGGGTCGCACGCGAACCGGAGCTTGTCCTCCATGGGCGCGCGGAAGAAGGCGAGCCCAGCTCCGCGCACCGCGTCGAGGAGCTCCCCCGGCACGCCGTGCCCGACCACGTGGAAGGCGCCCCAGTCCGCGCACGCGGCGCGGACGGCGTCGGCCGCGTTGGGGGACGAGAGGTCGACGACCGGGATGGAGAGCGCGGCGGGAACGGGGGAGGACGACGGGTGGGCCGGGCGGTGCTCGGGCGGCTGGATGTACTGCGCCGGGAGGCGGGACACGCCGGTCTCGGCGAGGGCCTGGACGCGCGGCGGCGCGGCGGTTTCCATCGCAGCGGCGGCGGTGGCACAGACTTCGGTTGGTGGCTTTGGCCTTTGGCTAGTGGTAAACTGAAATTTTGCCACAACGGAGCAGCAGAAGGGCAAAAAAGATAAATTATAAGGGGCGTTGCGAGAATCGAACTCGCGACCTCTCGCACCCAAAGCGAGAATCATACCACTAGACCAAACGCCCTGTTGTGCTCCATGGATTAATTAAAAGTTATACACACGTTTTAATCCAAAGTCACATGTCCAGTGGCCAAGTCTGAACGCTGAAGCCCGGTGCCTTCATCGGTTCGTCACCCGGAAGACCACAGATTTTCAAAAATGCTGATCACGTTGTTGAAACAGGCACCGCAGATCTGCTACCACCTTGTGACGTTCGATCGGATTCCACAGATTCAGGCATGGGCGTCAGACAGTATGCAAGTCACTCTACCATTTGTTGCCTACTCGGTTGAAGCAAGGAAAGGATATCGTATTGCAAATATCGATGGTTTTCATTGGTGCAGAGAAGAGAGAACGTTTAAAAAAATATGGTTTGGTCTTCAAATAATGGATCTAAAAGTCCGGAACATGCAGCAGTTGGAGATTGATTGTGCATGCCCAGTAAAGGGTGCCCACGAAAAGCAAACCCGGTTTCTGAAACTTTGTTTGCTCAGTACATGTGAATTTGTGGTGCAATTCTGTGTACAACTACATTGTGTATTGTACGACTTATCTGAAAAGAAAAACGAACATTGTACTTCTGAAAATGTGTACTGTCTAGATCACCTGTTGTGGTAGTGTTCCGTTCATTTGCTGAAAATATGTGAAGAAGCGGCGAGTTGACAGTTGCGCGAAGAGTTTCAGCAATCAGCATACAAATGATGTAATATTTCAGTTCATAACTAAAACCTGAGACTTGCCAAAGCTTTGCACAGAGGCAGAGTTCCAGTGGACAAATGGTGTAACCAAGATTTTTCAGTTCTAGACTTTCAACTTACATTTACTGAAATCTACCAAAAGGGCAGGTACAGAAATCAACATCCATCCTTGCTATCAGGCGATAGAGATGAAGCTTGTGACTACTACTAATGCCACTGCAAAATTGATCAGCAGTTTGTGAGTTGTGAAACTGAAAGATCAGTACAAACTGCTTCCTGTTAGGAGGAAGGATCAAACCTAACTACCAAAAATTGACAGCCGATTCTCATGTTGAATTAGACTCAGTGCTACATTGGAATTCTGAAGAGATGAATTGCGAGGTGGTTGTCAGGAGTCCTGCCATCATCTACCTCCAGTGTGCATCAACATTTGGGTACCTCAATGCCTCAGCGGCTGAAATTCACAAAGGGGACACAGATAAGACAATGAGGCAGTTAGACAACATGTCATGGGGGATTAACTTTTTCAGCATTGCATTTCTAATAATCTGTCAGAAAGACAGCAGAACCAATAGGCATGTATTATTTTCATTCAACCTGCTTACCTACAGCATTTTCAGATTGTCCAAACCAAACTAAGTACAGCAAAATAAATTTAAATAAGAACACCTTGACGCGCTTGGATAATTAAAAAACCTAGAAAAAGAACACTACATGCAGCAACCATTTACTGATCTCCTTACACAGCAAATTCAGAACTTCAGAATTACTGTCAGCGATGCTTCACACTATCCAAGCTACGGTTTCTACCTCATCAGTACGATCTACTGAACATCTGTCACCATGCGACCACTGAAAAACGCAAAGACTGTCTCACCTGGTGTATCGGCAATGACGGCGACGACGTCCAAGGTCTCCTCGTTGCGAGGCAGGTCGATGAACAGCGGGGTCGGCTGCCCGTAGCGGCCGGCCCGGACGCACACAATGACGCGGAAGAAGAAGAGCGCAAGGCCCACATGGGTCGCCACCTCCCATCTCAGGTTGAACACGGACCGGCCATGGAACTGGAACGTGGCCCAGCCGTTCGGGTTCAGGTTGAAGTTGCCTTGATGGTCCGCCTGCACGTACCGGATCGTTCGCTGCAGCACCACGGGCTCGTGCAGGAGGAACAGGCCGCGGAAGCCTTCTCGATTAATCTGTTACACGATGGAACACTCGTGTTTAGGAAACCTTAGCAAGTAGACAGCACTGGTTCTGATTTCAGAACAATACTGAATGGCTAATTTGGTTCAGAAACAGGCAATTCTGAACAAAATGTTCAGAAACAGGCATTCAGCCTAAACTGTGATCTGGCAAGAAATGGCCAAGAACTGAAAACTACGAAAAGTGGTTCTGAAATGGTTCGAATATACAACACACATTAATCTGACAGATCAACATATGACGGGCAGAAATTCTAAAGAAATCATTGTTGAGTAGGTTCTCAGATAAGGAAATGGGAAGGCGAAAAGGACTAATTTGGTCAAGAATTCCTCCGAAAAGCAAACCAAATGCAGGGGAGCAGGATTGAAGAACCCAGAAACTCCGCTGCTCAATACGAGCTGGACCTACAGGATTTCAAAAATTCAACGAGAGAAGTGGGTAATCAATCTTGGCATAAATTTGATCCCAAGAGAATGCAATCATCACGTTTGGCAGTTCTTGTAAAATCCACTCGAACAAGAAACATCTAGCCCCGGAGTGCAAGAAACATCAAGAAACCCTGCTCCGCCCAAATCAATGCGAGTAGTGCCTAAGTGGGGACGGCGAGCTCACCGGAGTTGGAGGTATGAGGAGCGGCGGCCCGGGTCTCGGGGGGATGGACTCGACCTTCCAATGCATCATCGTGCTCTGGTTGTCGAAGTCGTCGACGGAGACGCCGGCGTGCCAGAGGCGGTACCTGCCGTTGGCGCGGAGAAGGCGGTAGGAGACGTGGCGCAGGAGGACGTACCCGGCGTGCCCCGAGCCGACGGGCTTCCACAGGACGGGGTCCACGCCCTCCTCGCCGTAGTCCCCCTGGACGACGCGGTGGCCGCGGTGCCCCGGCGGCGCCGGGTCGGGCGAGGCCGCGAGGTACCGGCCGTAGGCGGCGCTGTGGAGGAGGACGCAGGTGGTGCCGTCGTGCAGGATCCGCTGCACCCGCCACGCCGCGTTCGCCGACCGGCGGCGGAGCCAGCGCAGGGAGACGCCCGCCCCGTCCTCGTCGGCGTGGAGGTACCCGCCGTGCACGCGGCTCCGCAGCCGCACGTGCGCCCCGTCGGGGAACTGCTGCATCGCGTCCGCCGCCGATCCGGTGGCCATCTGGTCGGCGAGCGAGAGGCTTCTCCTGGTTCCTTGCGCGCTGCTGCGAGGGGAAGGGGAAGTGTGGTGGGAGAGGAGCGAGCAGAGCAGGTTCGTTGCGACGGTTACGTTTGGGCGCCCAGGCGGCTCGGCGGGGAAATTCAAGGCGGTGGCCTCGGCGTCGGGTGGAGGGCGCAAGCGCGGGTTGCTTGCTGCATGTACCACAGCCACTGACAGGTGGGGCCAGTATCGGGTCACGCTGATGTGGCGCTCCAACCGCTCTGCCCGCTGGCGCGTGGGGCCAGCAGCAGGATCGGACTCAGATCCTGGCAGCGTGGAACGCAACGCACGCGGTCGAGTCCAATTGCAAGAGTCACGAGCACCTGCCGGCTGCCGCGCCGCTCCATATAGCCGCCACCCCGCCCAGGACAAACCAACGTTGCTGGTTGCATCCCTCCCCCTCCCCTGCCCGTCGAGCCTCTCGCGGTCGCGGCTGCAAACTGCTTCGTCGCCGGCGCAAGATCCGTCGTCTGCTTCGGCGCTACCACCGGCCAACGAGGGCGTCGCCGGACTTATAGTTCATTCTTTAGCCTCCGTTGGCGAAGGGTGTCAACAAGACAATTAAAAAAAGACCTAAAATCTGTCAATTTTTGAACCATTGTATTGAAATATACAAAGTTTTGGATCCAAATCCACGACCCCACCAGTATATAATAGAGTTCAATGAACATAGCAAGTTATGTGCCAGTTCACGAACACAGTAGGTTAAGTACGCTGTCAAATAGGTTTCGCCTCGCGTTCCCCAGGGCGCACCACATTTATGGTGGAGCGGAGCCGGTAGTACCTTACTCAAATAGACTTCAACTTGAGTTTATAGAGAATGGTAACAAGAAACCAATGCAAATATATTTTATAAGGAATGTAGAGATGTTATTTATTTGGTATCATAAATACTAATGGTCTTTGTGAAACCTATAATTGTTTAACTTAGTACAAACTCAGAAGTGCTTGAATTTGTAGCCGGAGGTAGTATACAGACAAGGGTAGCAGGTTTGACATCAGATGAACAAACTAAAAGAAGCGCCCCATGCATGATCTTCATTTCAGCTGCAGATGACAAAGCTGATACTTCCTTCCGTCATTCTGGATCACTTCATCTGTTAGGTACTAAGAAAGACCAGAAACCTTTTGTTTCATTCGGAATACCCAAAATCTTCAGCATAACATGTATCCATGGCTGTCCTCACCTTCATAGAAAGAACAGAAATGAATGGATTCAGTAGTAAACTGTGCCCCAGCAATCGAATATTAGTAGTTACCTTTAGGCTTGTAAGATATGCAAAAGGTGCACCACCCACCCAGTTACCGCCCATCACCAGCTTTCTCTGCTCATCATGCCAAAGAGTGAAACGAGGTTCACCAATAGGAGGTGTGAGACCCGGATGTTTCAGCCAATCCAGTAAATACAACTGCATACACAGCAGATGTGAAATGTAAGAAAATGTATTTTAGGGAAAGTAATTGAATACAACTCTATATACGGCAGATGTGAAAGGTAACAAAACGAATAAAAAGTAGAGAATGTACTTGATTGGTAAGTACATAATACTTACCCCAAGAAAATAAGTGGATCCGTTTGCAAAGGTCGCAGATCTGTCCTCCTGTAATTTTTTGGCACTCTTTCTAACTGCTTCCATGATGTAGCCAACCCAGTCGTAGGACATTATAATATTCACGTCGAGGCAAGTTTCCAATAATCTTTTGCTGACAGAGAGAGATGTTGTAGGAGCAAAGATCTTATCTACTAAAATCAAAGTCCAACATGTGACAAAAAGGTCATCATATCCAAAAATAATCACCAAAACCGACTTTTTAAAGCACATCTTCATATCCAAATTTAAAGCACATCTCTTCTGCATCATGGTGCCATAGCATCCAAGCCCCAAGTTCCCTGAATGTGTGGCAAATCTTCATATCCAAATAATCACCAAAACCGACTTTTTTAAGTTTGGCCACCTGATTGGGATTCAACGCGCTGGTAATGCGGATCACTAACCTTGGATTGCACCTACTGCTGATCAGTCCACAAATTAAAGGTGGTAGATGTAATGTACTAAAGCAGCGCATGAATAAATAGCTGGTGATGAGCTTGTGCCAGTATTTGCAGACAGTTGAGGCACAGAGGATGCCTCTAGCATTAGGTGGAAGACGAAGGAAAATTTCAGTGAGCATCTCATCCGGCAGGAGGCAAATATTATACCAGGAATGCTTCCTGATGTGATCAGTCACCAGATCAACTGTGCCCTGCAGAAATTCAACTTGAGTCGGTAAACCATTCATGAAACGATAAGTTGAAACTTTTCATGGGGAAAAGAAACGAAATCATGCATGTCAGTATATACTAAAAATAAACATTTACACTCGGGGCATCTGTGTTCTTGCCCACCAAACAACCTTTCTTAGTTAGTGGTAGTATTATAACACGAATTTTAGGTGACATGCGTATGATAATTTTTTACTACTGTCAAAACGAGTAAAAGGTACCCACATCAAAACCGTTATTGCCATTCCCATTCTTCTTCTTTGCAGGTAGGAACATGTTATCTTCATTCTGCTGTAGAAACAAAAAGAAAAAGAAAAAAAAAATGAGACCCCAAAAAATTGGAAACAGAGTGACATAAGACAGAGACATTATACTAATAAACAGTCCGTGTGTACAAACCCACATGTTATAAAGTCGGAATTTCGGCGTGGACTAGTAGGGTAAAAAAAACAAAATCAAATTTGTGAAACCGAAAAAGATAATCACCTCCAAAAGTTATCCTCCACCTGCAGCAGACGCAGCAGAAGAATATAATACATGTGTAAATAGGGATGTCCAGGAATCCCTTTTTTACAGATATATCTAGGATGAAGGGAATCATTAGATTAGTGTATCACTGAGAAAGGGTACTTCAGGCGATAACTCATAGTACTCACCAAGTCGCCCGTGCAGGCGATAGCTTCTGGGGAATCTCAAATCTAAACAAGAACATCCGAGTTCTGACTTGAGCGTACGTGCTCGGAGTCCTCGTCATCAGTCTTCTCGTGGTCGTCGCCGAGTCCACGGTTCTCCAAGGCCTCCCTCTCCCCTCCCGCCACGGCGGTGACGCGGGGGGGAACGAAACTCCGGCGAGCCTCCGTCCGCGGGGACAGATCGACGTCCCCGTCGCTCCGGTTGCCTTCCATCCCCTAAGATCAGGCACGGCCGCACGGCGAGGTGCTCGGACTGGACTGGAGGGGATCTACCGCGCCGGGAAATTAAAGACCCTAAAATCATCGCCGGTTGTTATGACTTATGAATATAAATGCTCTTCTGATGAGTTTTTTAGTCTATGCCAAATTAAAGTATCATCCGATCGATAGTGATGCCGAGGCTAGATGGTGGTCACCAACTGCTCCTGGCGGTAAATGCAGTTCCAGGACCCGGGATGTCGCCCGTGTCAGATATTAGTAATACGTCAGCAAGCAGATAAGCACAATGGGCCAGTGAAAATAAGAATCAAACAGTCTTCTTATGGTAATTAGGGGCTTACGTCATAGTAAGAGCAGCTCCAATAGTTATGTAAATTTTAGCTCCCTAAATCTATATTTAGAGAGTTGCTAAACTAGTATTGGAAGTTAAAAAAAGTTGGTCTCCAACGGTTCCTCATATTTAGGGGGTAAATCAAATTTGAAATCTACATGGGCTGGTAATCCATTTAATTTCTATGTGGGCTGTCAATCCATTGGGTTGTTTATCCTCGTGCCGCAAATACGTACCTACGTACTAGCTGCCGCAGTCGCAGATACACGCTGCCGCCGTAGCCGCAGATACACGCCGTCACAAGTACATGTACGTGTGTGACCTGTGCCTGTAGCGATCAACTTGAAGGCTCGACGTCTCCACCCGCCGGCAACCGCGATGGAATTCGACGCGGAATCCAAGAAGGAGCAAGCGAGCAGCGATGGTTTACCTGCGAGCGAGGCGAGATGGAGGCCAGCGGAAGTATTCGATGTGGACGGCCGGGGGCAGCGCCGTCTTGACCGCTTCGGCCAGGGAGCCGTTCTGGAGGAGGGGAGGAAGAGGAACGGGGTGTGCGCGAGATGTGGAACGAAGTGGTGGCGCGCGAAGCTGGACGAGGTGGTGTGAAAGCATTTTTCGGAGAGAATTGGCGGGAGATGTGTTTCGGGAGCTCCCTACAAGGTCTCTACATGTAGCAAGGATTTAGAGAAATTTAGGATTTTTGTAAATTTAAGAAGTTGTTTACATAACTGCTGGAGGTGGTTTTTTTAAAAAAATCTCCTTAAATCAGGATTTAGGGAGCTCTTTACATAACTATTGGAGCTGCTCTAAGAGAACGGGTGATCACCTAGGATGAAAAGTACCGAAAGGTACTGACAAATATATAAATATGCTCCATTTTCATAAAGCTCATAACCCCGATATTTGCGCCAAGCTCGAGTTTTAGTTAAGCTTTCAAGCTCGAGTTGATATGCAATTACTTAGTGAGCTGCGATTTGATTCTCAATTCATCTATATCTGTATAGCTTGATAAAGATGTAGCAAAACAAAGTAAGGTTGACACCAGATAGTATTTCTATGCAGTGGCTGGATAGATGAACAGAACACATCTTGCCAGAGGTAGTGAAGGTTTCCTGGATGTAAGCAGAAACCATTAGTATTCCATCTATGGAGGGTAGCAAGTTCTTTCTTTTGAAAGCAAGAGTGCTAGAAATGATAGAATTGGCAACCCGCCGTCAGAGCTGTGATTCGAAATATTTGACTAAACAGGGTAGCAAACTGCAGCTGAAGATCAGAGCCTGTAAAGATGCTCAAGTTCTCTTTTCATGCCATAACTATTCAAATGATTCCATGCACATCAGGCATATGCACGATCTGAGCATTGGTGATCCCTTTGATCAGTCGTTGTGTAGCTGTAAAAGTTTCCAGTTTCTTTGAGCTGGTATCCTGCAAACCATAAATGGAATACTAATGGTTTCTGCTTACATCCAGGAAACCTTCACTACCTCTGGCAAGATGTGTTCTGTTCATCTATCCAGCCACTGCATAGATATACTATCTGGTGTCAACCTTACTTTGTTTTGCTACATCTTTATCAAGCTATACAGATACAGATGAATTGAGAATCAAATCGCAGTTAACTAAGTAATTGCATATCAACTCGAGCTTGAAAGCTTAACTAAAACTCGAGCTTGCTTGGTGCAAATATCGGGGTTATGAGCTTTATGAAAATGGAGCATATTTACATATTTGTTAGTGCCTTTCGGTACTTTTCATCCTAGGTGATCACCCGTTTTCTTACTATGACGTAAGCCCCTAATTACCATAAGAAGACTGTTTGATTCTTATTTTCACTGGCCCATTGTGCTTATCCGTGTCAGATATTACTATCCTGACGTATGCCGGGATAGCCAGGCAGGGAAACCATTCGAGTTGGCTGTGAGCGGTTAACGGCAGCAGTATAGGCGCTGAAGCTGAACTCGAGTTGCTTATCTGCTTGCTCCAACTGATCAGATGGCTCCTGCATCACTTTCAGTACAAGAGAGTTGGCTTCTTGTTCGCTAGATGCTTGCTAGTTTTCTCATCCTCCCGGTTATCAGGTTCTGATTTAACCTCAACTTTTGTAGCAGTGGCAGCAGCGAGTGCCTCTTTATCAACAGTCTTTAGTATCCAATTTGGCTGTTGCCAAATTATCAGAAGATGTTATGTGGTTCTCGAGATTGTCATTTTCTTTGAAAGATATTCCCTTTTAGCGCTATGATCTTGTCAACAAGTTTCATTTGGATATAAGAGTAAATAGTTGTCACCAAACACGTGACTCAATTCATATAATACTCGTTACTTGACAATAACATCACTTTAATTATAGCCTAGTCACAAGTCTTGTCATATGAGACTTTTATCTACACTTTCAATATATTTCATCACAAATAATCCAATAATATGATAATCACTTCCTGCTCGTACACTTAACAAGATTATTAGTTTTTTTAATTATAATATCATTCAATTCACCAAAACTTACTGCTAAAGGTCTAATGCACCTTTAGCGACGATGGCGGTGGTGACAGCGGCGACGTGAGCAGATAAATCCCGCCGCTTCTGGCTGTCTGCTAGAGTTAGAATTTGGGTATTTTGTGCTTCTTCGATCCAAGATCGAATCCTTTCTCTCTATCTTCTTCCCCAAACTAGATCCGCAACCTAGACACGCTCTTGATACCATTGATAGATACATAGGACCTTCTAGGAGCATACCAGTAGGTTATCTGTGGTGTTCCTTGCGCCCTGCTCGAAGGGGCTCGCTATGGTGTTGACGACGTGGTCGGGATGGCGATGCCGGAGTCGAGGAAGATACGGTAGTGGGTCCATCCTGCTGCTCGGCGCCCTTCGGGATCGAACCGATTGCTCCCGCTCAAGAGGGTAGCACTAACCTTCCTTGGTTGGGTTCTTATATATGTGACGCTGACACCACGAGCCCACTACCCATGACGGTGATCCGTGCCCCCGATCAGGGCGTGATTAGGGGAGTTGGGCTTGGTCCCTTGACCAAGCCTTGGAGATCAATCCAACAGCACGACATCGCGGGCGGGCCGGGGCAGACGGCGGTGCGGCTGGTGAAGGGCCCCGGCCCGGAGAACACGGTGGCGGTGGACGACCTCCTGACCGAGGACCTCGCCGCCGACTCCGCGCCCGTCGGCCGCGGGCAGGGCACCTAAATGACGGGCTCCATGCGCCGCCCGGTGTTCGTGGTGAGCGTCACGCTTCTGCTCGCCGCGGGGCCCTACAACGGGAGCACGCTCGTGGTGGCCGACCGCGACGACACGTCGGAGCTGGTGAGGGAGCTCGCCGTGGTGAGCTGGACGGGCGTGCTGTGGAGGGCCGAGGGCCACGTGCTGTGGAGCACGGCCAAGGTGGAGTCGCCCCTGCACGCCGTGCTGGAGCTGGACGTGCACGCGTCCGTGCCGGTCCCGAGGCCGACGTCGGCCAGAGGCAAAGCGGCTGCGACAATACTCGCTTCTCATCTGACCGAGCTGTAATCCAGTAATCGACGATGCAGCATCCCCGGACGCCGAGGTGGATCTACTATCCGACCCGGAAGGCTTCCCCTTCCGCGCCGCCGGTGAGCCTTTTCTCTCGTCTCTCTCTCTGTCTCCCTCACTCCCTCTCTCTCTCTCAGTGTGTGTGTGTGTGTGGAAAACTCTGATTCTTGTTTGTCTCCCCTGCTCCGGCCCCATCCTCCGAAGATGCCGCCAATCTTAGTGCCTCATTGAGCTCCGGCCGCCGCACTTTGCTTCCTGCTTCCTGCTCCCTGCTTCCCATTCTATCTACTGGCATATTTTCTTTGAACGATTTAAGATCTACTTTTGGAGAAACCAGTTAATTTTGTTTCCACCGAGTGAAGGTATAGCTCAATTCCGATTACTCGTATTCTTTGATGTTTCCGATGAAGTTTAGAGAGGCGCTTGAAATGTTCAGGTCCTTCAGAGACTTCATTGTTCTTCTAATCTGAATTTCACTAGGTGGGGTTATTATCACTTTTTTTTGCTATCTCATCATATTTATCTGATCATTATCGCAACAGCTTCATGCCTTCATGAAAAGCAAATGTTCAGGTCCTTCAGATGAAGTTTTAGCACCTTGTCAGCACCAGTTGGATTAGCATCCTAGCCACAAATAATTTATCTGAGCATTATCGCAACAGCTTCAGATGAAAATATATCTTGTGTGGTAGAGTGCCATTCTCAAAACAGACAGTGGAGAAGGTACGAATTCTAAGATTTAGGTTCACAATCTGAACTTGTGGTTTTTGGGCTGAGGATTCAGTTTTTAGTCTTGATCTTTCATGTCGTTGCTATCGATTTTGATTCAAATACAGGCGCGTTTTCGTTGGACCAGGCGGCATCTCGTAGCTGCTACCTTCCATGGTGCCTTCTTTTCTCAAATTCCAACCAACATATCTGTAGAATCTCCAAGTTTTGATTCAGAAACCGAAGGGCAGCCATACCAAAAGGGTTAGTTTACTTCTCCATTATAAGCACTTCTTTGTTTAGTGATTGACCTCTTTTTTTTTTGGAATATGGATTGTTTTGTCATGATATTCAGGTTATAGAAATTTAAAACAGATAGGATAGTAGCATGGTTGTAATGGCCACTGAACATTACATGAAAATGTATTAGCATTATTTAGTGGCAGCAAAGGAGTTGTCCATTTTTGGTAAAATACAACGAATTGTGCTGCACACAGGTTTATTATAATATCATAACAAGCAGTTACCTTGTTGGATCTTGCCTTGCAATTTAGACAATGATTTAAGCTTACGATTGGACAAGTGGATGTTTTTAATCTTATATATGCAAGCTATGTCTTGATGCTGTTGTAGTAACAAACATAGTATATTTTTTTTCAAAAAATCTATTGTTGATAATAACATTTTCGTGGGAAGTAGTTAGGTTTATTTTAATTACAATGATGATTTTTGGCAGGAAAAGGTTTTCAAAGTTTAAACCTGATAGTCGGCGGCCAATATTAATGGGAGCCAAGAGAGGGGATTGCACAATGCACCTACAAGGAAGGCTGAATATAAATGTACCAACTTGCTGGGTCTGTTGTTATTATCTTTCTAATTGACAATCGCAAAGTTTTAGAATAGTACTAGGTGCGACAAAATGCAATGGAAAGTTGCTCCCTTGCTGTGCTGCTTAAGTTTAGGTATGGTTTGCCTAGGTTGCTTTCACGAGTATTTGATATATGGTTGCCTGCTCGTGTACAGAACTATGTTTAAAAAAACTAGCACTATCTTGAAGGTGACTGGATACCCAACTGAAGCTTATACAAGGATTAGGAAGTGGGTGCTACAGCAGTGCTCTTATATGCACTTGAAGTGGTAGCACCTCCAAGGGAGAAATTCAAAGGTTTTTAAATTCTGCATGATTGGACTGGTCAACAGAGAATCAAGCACATATCTGTTGTCCTATATGGTCTCAATAACTTGAGGAACTTTATTAATAAGATTGGACTGACCAAGGCGATAGCAAGCTCATATATCTATCTGAATTCTCCAAAAAAAAAGCATCTGAACAAATGATGTCGAAATGCATGTGGTAACAAGGTTTGTCTTAAATGTAAGTTAGCAGCACCTGTGCTAAGTACTCATGCTAGCTACTTATGTTTGTGTGAAGTACTACACTACTACTACCAAAGAACTGGTACTGTTACTTGCATAAGTAGTGAAATTATACTTATTAATGAAGTTCCAGGAATTTTACTAGTGAAATTATATCCTTATTAATGAAGTTCTAGGAATTTTACTCTTGTAAACTGTAATACTAAGAAGAGGCATTGCAAAAATTTTGGCTCCGTTTTTTTTTTTTTTGCTTTGATAGGAATTACTCCTACTTCTTGTTCTGTACATTCTACTTTAGTAGCTCAGACAAGATTAAACTATTCATTATTAACATTTTGGTTTATTTTTAGGATCACATTTTGGTATATTAAGCGGTCATGTTCTGATATCAAGTTCTGAACTGACTCCTTTTTGGCCATCAGGCCCTGTGTTACTAGTTGATAACAAATGACCAAATTTGACTCTTACCACCTTGTTGGGTATTTTACAGGTCCAGGTGCCATCTGGGTGTTTCTGATACTCCAATAGCACGTTGTGTATGGCAGTGTTCAATGGTGACATGTCGCAAGAGATGCCTACCTGAATGCAAAGAGCTGAATATGTACAGGCTGAACCAACTACTAAGATAAACTCCAAGAAAGCCGTAAAGAAGACTATTAGAGTGACAAGGAAATGCAGCACTACTGCCTAGTCTCGGATGCCAAAGAAAAGCATCACTTTTGTTAAATCTCAAATGCCAAAAAAAAAACTGATCTAGTAAAAGTCAAGGCAAAAAGAAGACGTTGAAAGGAAAATGTGGGAACTGTGGTTTGGTAGGTCACAAGACTTCTGAGTGTTACACTGCGGAAGTAACAGAAGACTTCTGCGTGTTACACTGCGGAAGTAATCGAAGCCTAACGGACTATTCTGTATTATCCTAGACAATGATGCATTACTTAAAAGAGAAATGAATGCATCTGGTCCACTTTGACATGTTCACTGAAGCATCTGCTGGTAGCTGGATGCGTGTGAAACAAAAATAACAAATATAAAACACGCGCAAATATCAGTACTGCATGAGCAAATGCTACACATAGGGGTAGGACAATTCTTTTTTGAAAGTAAGAGTAGGACATAGTTGCAGCTGCGAAGTAGGGATGGCAATGGGTCGGGTTCAGGTCGGGTGGAGCCAAAATCCGACCCATGAGAAATGACATCAGGTTGAAAACTAAACCCGCACCATGGGTGGAATTTTGCACCCACGTCCGAACCCATCAGGTTTCGGGTCGGGTGCGGGTGCCTGTTGGGTTTTGCAATTAAATATGTGATGAAGCAAAAATCAAAGAAATTTTGGTAACAAAATTCATACAGCCACATAAATCCATAATATAAATGAATGCTCCAACAAGCGCTTGACCATAAATCCATAACATAAATGTTGTAACGAATCAGAAATAATAGGAACAAACAAACACAAGTCTTGTTACAGAACGTGGTCTATGACGTCTAGCTGACTAGCTGACCCTGACCCATCACCCATCACTCCATCAAAATTCAGAACCAACAAGGCATGAAGGCAACCAGCAACTACCAAGACAACAACCACCGATCAGATTCAATGTCACTCAATAATATGCAATGTCACTCAATAATATGCAACAAAAGGTTACTATAAATTTATATATGAATACTAAAAGAATGAGTTCTTACCATTTCTTTCTCCCTATCATCTAGACCAGTCAATAACTCTTTGATGAAACCGGACTGCTCGCCTAACATATCAGCTCGAGCCCAAGCTTGCATGCACATCAAACCTTCAACAGTTTTCGGAGCAAGCCTACTACGGTGTGGACTAATTATCCTTCCCCCAGTACTAAAGACTGACTCAGATGCTACTGACTCAGATGCTACTGTTGTAACAGGGATAGCCATAATATCCCGAGCAATCCTTCTCAAAGTTGGATATTTAACCCCTGCATATTGCCACCAATGAATAATGTCAAGCTCTTGAGTTATTGGCAATGTTGGCTCCTCCAAATATAAATCCAACTCAGTACGCAGATAAGTGGGGCATTGTTCAGGTTCCTCTGACAAGAACTTGTCAAATATATCAAAGACAAGATCATCTCCTTTGTTGTTGACAATAGGTACTCATGAACACATATCATCAATGAAAGTTCTTTCCTAGCTACTTGCTGATCAAAAGCATACTTCTCCACTACAACAGAGCCATGCTCATTTTTGCCCAACTTTAAAGTTGCTTGCTGCGGATCTTTTCTAACTTGATGAGATGCACAAATATTAAGATGGCCACGCAAATAAGTAGTACCAGATTTACTATCAGCAACAGGATATTTTCTACACCAACGACATTGTGCTTTTTGTCTGCCCCCTATTGTAACTTCATCAAAATCTAACCAAACATCAGATTTACACTTTCTCTTGCACCCTACCACCTGATCATCTTCAGATATAACCACATATTCCATACCTCCCGAAGGTTGAGCATTTGATGAAGGAGTATCACCAGCACCTGAGGACGGAGTACTTGAGGAGGGAGCACCATTGGTCGGGGTTGGGGATGGAGACGGAGTAGCAGAATCCGTATGAGTAGCGGTAGCACTTGAAGCAGTTTGTGGCTTTGATTGATTCGATTGTGTCCTCGAAGGAGGATGTGGTGGACGACTTCGATCCGTGGCTGCTGATTGACCCCGCCGGAGTAGGGGGCGCGTCGGGGTCGGGGCCGGAGCACGGGTGCGTCACCACGTCGAGGGGGCTATCAGATCCGGGGCCACGGGACTGTGTACATAACGTAGTTTAAAGAGGTTTAAGAGATTAAGTCCGTCTTATCTCTTATTTATCTCATTTATCTCTTATTTATCCCATTTAAGTAGGAGATAAAGCTAACCGATATAGAAGGAATCTACTCGAGATATGTTCTGGTACGATTCCTTAGCTGGTGTTGGTTAGTATTCTTATAATCCTGGCCTTTCGGATATATAAGGGAGGATAGGGACCCTCTCAAAACAAGATCTCCAGATCATTCTACACCAAAGGCAATACAAATCACCACACAGGACGTAGGCTGTTACGCATCTTGCGGCCCGAACCTGTCTAAGCTTTGTGTTCCTTGCACCTTCGAGTTCCTGATCTCGGCGTCTCCTCACCCAAAACTTACCACATTGGGTATATCTCTCGGTGGGCAGCCGGTTAAACACCGACAGCTGGCGCGCCAGGTAGGGAGGCGCTTCGAAGATCCACTGGCGAACTCGATGGCATCTTTCTAGTTCACCAGGTGGCGGATTGCTACCTTCATGCATGTGCATCGGCGGATCGATTCATCGAGTTCGAGATCGGATCCTTCGGCGAACGGCTACATCGATCTCGACTACTCGGCTCGACTTCACCTCGCGCTGCAACGTCGATGCACCGCGGCCGTCAACCTCGATGACTCGGTTCAACTTCGGCTTGTGCCGCAATATCCGCGCGCAGCAGCGACGAGTTCGACTACTTCGACTTCGCGAGGACGATCGGTAGCCCGCCGACGACTACTTCAACTACTCGTCTCGACTTGAAAACTAGTCGGAATCGATTCCGACTAGTCGAGCTTCATCAACAAACCATCGCAGCTCCATCAACGAGCTCCGTGGCTTCGTCGACATTCGTCCACGAATCAAGTTAAGTGATTTATATCTTTTCCGACTTGTTCTTCACAGGATCGGCTACCTTTTTGGGTATACTTCTCGACGGGCATGAAACCCTCGGGGGCTACGCCGTGATCGACTACTCCTGGGATGCTAGACCGACAGCCACAGCTTTAGTGCACCGAGTACTGGAGGCTCTACCACGGACTTAATGCACCGAGTGCTGGCGGCTTTGCCAAAGTCTTAGGACACTGACTACGAAGGCTACGCCACAAGGTTGTGTTCTGAGTGCTGGAGGCTTCATGGGACTACACCCTATGAAAGTATAGATCTTTGCGTGTTGCCACACACGCTCTCGCCGACTACTTATGCGTGTATGTCTCTCGATGGTTACGAAACCCTCCAGAGCTACACATCGCCGACTACTTTATGCGCACTGCGCATCCTCTTTGTCGCATGACGACTTCTTTGTCTTCTCTTAACGGTTGCTAAAGTACTCGGGTAGCACACGCCGTAATCCGTGAAACCTCAACTCTTCTGTAAGCCTATGCTCCTACGCGTCCATGCGGCTAAGATCTCTACGCTATGGTCTACGGCCATAAGGGATCAGGTGCTTAAACATAACAGGCTAACTGTTCGGGAAATTACATGGCCTAGCAAGAGCAAGACGCGAAATTTTTACACCGAATAAATTTTGGTTCCTTTATATTATTACTGAGTACTACTCGGTATCTTCGCATTATGCTACATAATGTGCATTGTCTTTTTTCAGATCAAGCTTTGTCAACAACTTTCCAGGCAACACGGCGTGCCATCACAGTTCCGCTAGTTCCCAGGCTTGGGGGCTGGGCGATGCACACTACTCGACATGGCTCCTTCGGCTCTCCTGGCTCGTAAGCTCGGGGGTTAGACACCGCAAAACTACTCGAAGATGACTCATATGAAGACTGAGAGTGTAGAAGAAACCCTAAGTCACCGCGCGGTTAAATAAACCAGCGGGAGGCTTAATTTCACTATGCAGAAGGCGAAGAGTTTTTCTCGGAATTTCAGAGTAACACTAATGCCACGATTCTTGGATCCTTTTTCCCAAATCTAGGAGACTTGGATTCAAGGTTCGGGGGCTGCGGGGTACGTGGCATCGACTACTTATTTTTTCGAATTTATTTGAAAAAGTAAGTAAGAAGGATTCAAGACTAATATGACCCTCAGCCTGATTCTCCGATTCAACATGAGACTCGGGGGCTACTCCATATGGAGTGCGATTTTTCAATCGCACACCATATTAAAAATATAATTCAGGGCATGAGCACCTCATAGCTTCGATGCAGCTAAGTAAGTACTCGAAAAAGGACTTTAAAATGGAGCTTCAAAAGAAGCCGAAGACTACTTCGAAAGTACTCGATAAGTCTGCAGTACTCAGCTACGAAGAGCTCGGGGGCTTGTCAGACCCGGGGGCACGGGACTGTGTACATAACGTAGTTTAAAGAGGTTTAAGAGATTAAGTCCGTCTTATCTCTTATTTATCTCATTTATCTCTTATTTATCCCATTTAAGTAGGAGATAAAGCTAACCGATACAGAAGGAATCTACTCGAAATATGTTCTGGTACGATTCTTTAGCTGGTGTTGGTTAGTATTCTTGTAACCCTGGCCTTTCGGATATATAAGGGAGGACAGGGACCCTCTCAAAACAAGATCTCCAGATCATTCTACACCAAAGGTAATACAAATCACCACACAGGACGTAGGCTGTTACGCATCTTGCGGCCCGAACCTGTCTAAGCTTTGTGTTCCTTGCACCTTCGAGTTCCTGATCTCGGCGTCTCCTCACCCAAAACTTACCATCTTGGGTATATCCCTCGGTGGGCAGCCGGTTAAACACTGACAGGGGCGGGCAAGGGGGGCGGAGTAGAGCTACATAGGCCGCGTCGGGGGGCAGACAGGGGCGCGGAGCAGGTGATGCGACGTGCGTCGACGCCGTGCGCGTGCGCACCTGCGTGCTGCGTCGGGCTTGGGCGACGGGCTGCTGCTGGTGGGCGGTGGCGGCTGATGAGGCCTGAGGGTAAGGGACTAAGAGATGGGGGGAGGTGGGGGTTAGGGTTACTCCGTGTATATATTGGATCCATTGTTGGGCTGGGCCAAAACTAGTAAAAGGCTTCTTTTCGGACGTCCAATGGGCATCCACGGATCCGATTTGAAACCCGAACCCACGCCTGAAATTACACGGGTCGGGTTCGGACAGACCCATGGGTGCAAAACAGCACCCAAACCCACCCCCGTCAGGTCCTAAACCCGACAGGCGTCCGATCTCGTGGACCCGATTTTCATCCCTACTGCGAAGATACGGGTAGCTAGGGCCTAGGAGGCTAGGAGCACGCATGGGGCATGGTGCATTTGACTGTACATTGCCCCGTGACTCCATGAACATGCCGCCGGCGGCCGGCGCTGCATGAGGATGCAAAGCAAAAACAAAGGTGCCAATTGAAGATAAGAGCGATGGTATAGATGCCGATGTACTGTAAATCTATCTGTATGCTACTCTCTCCGTTTCGAAATAGAATTCGTTTTGACTTTTCTAGGTAAACATATTTTGATACGTATTTAGACATAGAGTATATCTAGATTTATAGTAATATTTATAAACCTAGAAAAGTTAAAATAAATTCTATTTTAGAGCAGAGGGAGTACTTAGCAGTAGTGGGTACATTCTTATTCTATTACTCCATCTGTTCTTAAATATATGACATCATTGGCACTTTTTCCTTTGTTTGACTATTCATCTTTTCAATAAATATTTATGCAAATGGATAAGTTTATGGGTTAAATCTAAAGTATTATTGATAATAAATGTAGTGGTACTTATTTTATTTAACGAACTAACTAATTAAATATTTTTGGTCAAAGTTGAAGTAAAAAGTTAACGGTGTTATATATTTAAGGACTGAGGGAGTATTAATTTATTATTATCGTGCGTTTACTAATTTATAGTTGAAAACTGCGGAGACTGCAGAGGGTAGTATCTTAGCAGTGGTGATGACGTGTCCCGTGGATGTCCCATGGACAAATTTCCCATATATATAGGTACCAGAGGGATAGCGGCATACAAAGAAGAGGGACGGAATATTACTATAGAAAATATAGTTTATTATCACAAGTATATTACTATAGAAAATATCACCTTTTGCAGTCGATGGATTAGCATGGACGGTATCCGGATGATATTTTTAATAAATGGTGCGTGTGAAACAAAAATGACAAATATAAAACACGTGCAATGCTCCGTGACCATAATGGAGACTAACAATTGGCTGATAGAATCAACGAAGATAAACACGTGTTACCATCCGCCATTTAGTGCAGCAGCCAAAGAATGTGTGCGATTGTCTTGTTAGATATTGTGCATCTCTACATGTTGTGTGGGCCCCAACACAACCTTGTTCATTTGAAGTTGTTTACTGATGCTGATGGAAGGTGGTGTGGTCCAGACAACCAGACCTTGCAAAACGACACATGTCGAGGTTGGGTACAGCTGTCCTGTGGTACCTATCCAACAGCACACCAAACGCATGCAACAACACATGTCGAGCCACGTAGTGGTACCTATCCAACAACACACTAAACACATGCAACAAAACATGCCGAGCCTACGAGTCGAGCCACGTGGGGGTGGCAAAGAATTTTAGTTTAGATGATCTAAGAAGGATTAGACTCTGATTTTATTCAATTTTAAATTAATCTTTTTAAGCTAGTTTTATTTAATTTTAAATTAAATATATATAAAAGTTAAGATAAATTATGAAAAGAGTATCAGCGTTATGATCGGTTACCCCCACTGCGAATATAGCTACCCACTAAAGTTTTCTCCACCCATCCCATGCACATCAACATGTGATACACGAGGCCACTACACCGCGACGTCTCACCCAACATTAATTGTCAATCAAACCCAGGCAGCAGGTCCAACCACCACGTCGTCGTCGCAACCACGACGACGGCCATTTATTTATTTGCTTGTGCTGCACTAGTTCTTCGTCAGCTGCAAAACCAAACACAGCTGCAGCGTAAGCTTGCAGGGCTCCAGAGATCAGGCAGCAATGGCCAGCCCGGTTGCAAACACTACTAGTAGTAAGCGCTGCCGCCTCCTGCTCCTCGCCGCCGCCGTGGCTCTGACGATCCTGGTGCCGCCGGTGTCGGCACAGTGGCGCCCTGTGCGGCTGCGGGTGTACGTCCAGGAGGTCCTGGACGGGCCGGGGCAGACGGAGAAGCTGCTGTTGAGGGGCCCCGGCCCGGCGAACCCGTCCTTGTGGCCCCCGCACAACTACTTCGGCGACACGGTGGTGATGGACGACCTCGTCACCGAGGGCCCCGCCAACGACTCCGCGCCCGTCGGCCGCGTGTATGGCATCTACATGACGGCCTCCATGAGCCGCCCGGTGTACACGGTGAGCTTCACGCTGCTGCTCTCAACGGGGCCCTACAAAGGGAGCACGCTCGTGATGGCCGGCATCGACGACGACTCGATGCCGGTCAGGGAGCACGCCGTGGTGGGCGGGACGGGCGCGCTCCGGGGGGCCCAGGGTTACGTGCTGGGCGTGGTCATGCCAGTGTCGTCCCAGTACGTAGTGATGGAGCTGGACGTGCACGCGTCCGTGCCGGAGCCGACGAACAAAGCCAAAGCGGCTGCCTCTCATCTCATAATGGACCTGTAATCCACTAGCTTGCTGCTAAATAATCGTTCATTGTGCCCCCTACTGCCCTTTGCTTCGATGGGTACGTGCTAGCGCTGCGCCTCTTGCTGCTACACCATGGTGAGAAATAAAATAAATTCGCCTCCTCCTGGCCCAGATCTCATCACCCCCGCCATGGATCTGAGCTCTCCCTCGCTGCTCCGGTACGTGTTGAGGCTGACTTCCGCACACCGCCCCCCCCCACCGTCGTCAAGCTAGCAGCTGAGTTCCCTTTGAATAATTCGATCTTGTACCCCTTGGTGTCTACCTAGTTTTTTCGGTTTTGCAAGGTGTAGGCATGGCTGGTTGTTAGGCCATGTTGTGGAGCTCTGGCTCGCGCTGGGTTCGCGAGGGAGCGCGTTGTGCGCCACGTTCCAGGCTGTTTGGGATAGCACTCGCAGATGAAGAGCGTGGCGTGCATGTCGGGGGTAATGGCCTCCGGTTAGTTGTAAACTTTTCCTTTGTATATAAGCAATGATCAAGGGTGAAAAACGCTGCTAAGTTTGCGGCACAAATGAGATCGTGTTCGTGTGTTCATCGTGTTCTAGTTCGCGTGAGTTTGTACGCTTTCGTGAGCTCGCCGGCATTGTGATCGACAGCGTCTCTCCGGCGATCTCCAACAAGTGGAATAGGAGCCGGTTGCGGCCCGGGAATCCATCGCGGCACGTTATCGCCGTTAGAATCGAGACCGCGCAATCGAGCGGGCGCTGATGACGGGACCACCGTCGGCAGCGGACGCCAGCAAGGGGCGACGGGTCGAGCGGCACCAAAGAGGGCGTTGTGATCCAGCGGGTGGTTCTCTACCCTGTCCTCACCAAAAGCAACTACACCGATTGGGCGCTGCTGATAAAGGTGAAGCTGAAGGCCCGGGCGCTGTGGATGGCGAAGTACGTAGCGGCGTCCACCCGCAGGAATACATGATGGCGCTCGACGCTCTGTGCTGCACCGTGCCGCCAGAGATGGTGTCCATGGTGGCGGAGCACAAGACAGTGAAGGAGGCGTGGGACGCCATGGCCACCATACGTGTCAGGGACGGTCGTGTGAAGAAGAACACCGCGCACCAACTCCGGCGGGACTTTGAGCTGGCGACGTGCAAGGAGGGCGAGTCGATCGAGGACTATGCACTCCGCCTGAAGGGCATGGTGGCCACCCTGGCGACGCTCGGCGAGGTCGTGGAGGAGCCCAAGGCCTCAAGATGATCGTGCTGTCGATCCGCTCACCATCTCTGATCTGCGAGACGCCTCAAGGCCGCGGAGGAGTCGTTCGAGCCGCTGCCGTCGATGCAACACGACGGCAAGTTATACCTCACGGATTCAAACCAGTAAGATGAGTTCCTTTGCAAGCAGCAACTGCATCTTGACACTGCCAATATGCTTAGCCGCCTAACTCTAAAGTTCCTTGGCGACATTCCGTAGCTTGTAGTCAAGCCTTCGGTAAGCACTGGTGACATCATCCGGGCAATGCCATCCTGTGGCAACAGCTTCCAGGTATCCGTCAAACCTAGGCCAGAAGATTTCAAAATCGAATCTCGGCTTGGAGCGCATCGACGCATTGCCCAGCAAGAACAACGGACAATGGTCGGAGTCGTCTGTCGAGAGGGCCTGGAAGAAGCAGCAGGGGTGCAATTCCTCCCAGTCCACCGAGACAAGAATATGATCGAGCTTAACAATCGTTGGATTATCACGCTCGTTACTCCAGGTGTAGGTGCGCCCGTGCAAATGGACATCCCTCAGCTCCAATCTGTCCACGACACACCTGAATCTGGCCATGTCATGCCTATTAATGCGCGCATTGTTCTTGTCAGCCGGGTCAGGATGAGACTAAAATCTCCAGCAACAATCCATGGTCCACTGCACTCATCTCGGATAGCTTCCAGCTCCTCAAGGAAGAGGACCTTCTCATCATCCGCCTGTGGACCGTAAACCGTCGTGAGCCACCAAGGTGGTTCACCGGTTACCGGCCGGGGTGATCTTACCAGTAACAGAGAGCACCCAATCCACTCGTCAGAATGGGAAAAAACAACGCGGCGACAGGCAATCAACGCATCGCCACGGGTTTCAGACGCTAGCAAGTAGGCAAACTCCGTGAATTGATTACCAAGCATATAGAGATCGAGTTACGTCGACAGAAACTAAATTTAGTTTCATCTCTTGAAGACAGACGATCATTGCCTTGATGTCATCTACCAGCATGCAAACCACATCGCGTTGGGCCCTAGTGTTTAGGCCACGCACATTCCACGAGATCAAGGAGGTGTGATCTGTCATGGAGAAACCTTGACAACCACTAGACAGAGTCTAGGCCAGCATGCCCAGCCCGGGATTGGGCGGCCCGCCTTGAGGGAGGGGAAGAGCTCCCTGGCAGCGACAGCATGGGTGTCGCTAAGCTCGGCGCGGAAGAAGGTGCCATACACCTGCCTTGCAGGAGTAGTGGCTTGCGCATGCTCAGGGATGATGTCAAACCAGCGTATCAGCGCAAGTTCAGCGCGCTTCGAGGAGGCCACATTCACCATAGGATGATTGGCCAACCTTGAGGCTTCTCTTCGGCAGCAACGGGTCAGCAGTTGCCGACTGCTGCTGCCTTGGAAGCGGCTTTGGTGGCTTCACGAGCGGTGTGCGCAGCTTCTGCTGGACTTCAGAGGCGAAAGCCTTTAGCGCGTCCACACCAGAAGGCTCCCCAGATGGAGTGTTGGTCGCAGCAGCGGTGGGTGATCGCTCATCACCGCCAATGGCAGGCATGTCGGCGGCATTGGCCGGAACAGGTGGGGGAGCAACGATGGTGGATGGGCCGGCAACACCACAGTCCAAGACACGGCATCACCCTCCACCGAGGGCTGGTCTGGAATGATGGGCTGGGGAGTGTTGGCCGGAGCACCAGAGGATGGGCCGTTGGACTCACTGCCCAAGAAGGCATCGGCAACTTCCAACGAGGACTGTGTGGGCTGGGCTGGGCTGACCTGAGAATCCCCTAACATAGGGACAGGTGGCAGCCGGTCATTCGTCACGACATCAGTCGCTGGAAAACATGGACATTACAAAACTCTATTTCTGCATATTATCTTTTTATGGATGTTGCATGAAACATACTATCATATTGCGGTGGGAATTTTCTATCACACAATCGGATGATAGTCATTTTTTATATATTTTTTTAGTATTCTACGTAGTGATTGTAGTAATTAGTTTCTAATGGTGCGACGGAGCATCCGACGAAAAATTTCACAAAGGATATCCGAGTGCTAGTAGCTTGTGCCGAGCATCCAACCAATTGTGCTGACTTTGTGACCAGGAACCTGAAACTGTTGTTCATTTGTGACTGCATTGTAGTTTTGCTAAGAAACTCTGGTTCCTTGTGAGCCAGTGAACTGATCAGCTAGTCGCAGTACCAGTGGGAAATGAAGAGAGCATGAACTGGAAAGCTGGTGGAGCAACAAGCTGGATCAAAAGACCTTCAAGCGGAAGAGATCCCTTGCAGCGGTGCTGATGTACACAACTTCGTTTGTTTTTTTTTTTATTTCACTTAATTTACTAATGCTCTGTATCGCGGAAGATTTATGAAGATTGCATTGCAGAGAATTTATGGATTGACCCATCTCGGATCAACCTCAACGGCAAGATAGCCTAGGCATCGTGTGAAAGAATTTCTGGCATAGCGAGCAGGCCCTCAGCTAGTTAGCGAATCGGGCTGAGTTCGCAGATCGATGGATCGGAAAGATGTTAGCATTAGTTTTACTGACACGAAATCGCTAGACAGAACTCTAAATATGAAATTTTCCAAATACAGAAATTACGGATTTTTATATGCTGATCTGACTATCTAGTTACCAATGGTATCGGATCGTCACGATTAGTCACGACTAATCACTCTTATCGGTTCCTTGGTACCGATTATACCCACCGACTCGATTAGCTCGACTAGATTGCAGGTTGTCCGATTAGTCATTGACTAATCACGATTAGTCATCCGATTAGACATAGAATGACTAATATCTGATTCATAATACACTCCTTCAGGTTTGTAATCCATTACTAATCTCTCGTAACTATAGCTTAGCATTTGACAATTTGCTTAGGAATACTTGTTCCGTGAGATATTTATGTGTTGGACCAACCAACCATGGTTGAATTTTAATCTTTATTGTTTGCCTACTTATTCTCTACTGTAATTTATAATTGACCATCTATTTAATATATATATATATACATCCTATATATATCAGGGGATTTAGACAGGACGACTAGACTACCGACTAGGTTCGACTAGATTCGACTAATCAGCCTGATCAACGACTAAACAGGGCTAGTTACTGAATATCTTAGCTGTGCAGTTCAGAAGATTCAGTTAACTCTTTTTGTCATTATCCAAAAATTTCAGTTTTTTCACTTGTCAGCAAATTTGCTGATCTTGTTACTGAATGTCTTAAACTATTGCAACACTTCCAGCACCAATACATGTCGCGCTAGTGCCTGGTTGTATGGCTGATTTTACTTGTTCCCTTGAAATTCAGCGGCTTTGGAGTTTTGCAGCACCCATATGTTGATACACAGTTGAGGAACACGAGAGGAAGTCTCCCGACAAGGACATAACAATTGATCTCTTCAGAAATCAAGTATGGCTGCTTCGGATACAGCGGGATGAGAATTGGAGCTATTTTGGCTGCTTTGTTAGGTATAAAAGCATTGTTCATGTTGAATTTGGTCTGATTCCATCATTTGAAACCTGAGGATTTTTTTCTTTGCAAATCATCTATCCTAAGAGGGAACAATCCCAACTCGAACCAAGAACCAACATGACCTTGTGTGCTTGAAGAACGGGCAGCGAAAAAAAATCATCTCCAGCTTCTGCCGCCAGCGTTAGCTTCCGTGGCCCCACATGGCAGTGCCTGCAGCCTGCAGGGCTGGCTGGCCGACTCCTATCTCGGGCTTTACTGGCCCCACCAGCCAGTGCACAGCTGGCATGTCCGGCAACTGACCTGGCGACCTGCGCTTGAAATTCCCCTTCCCCCCGCCCCTGCGCCCAAACGTAACCGTCCCAACGAACTCCTCTGCCTCCCCTTCCCCCTCGCCACAGCGCCAAGAAACCCACGCCCACGCCCTCGCCCTCGCCGCCGTCCGCCTCTATCCGCCGAGGAAGAAGAACCAGCCGGCGATGCATCGCTTCCCGGACGGGGCGCACGTGCGGCTGCGGACCCGCATCGAGGGCGCGTACGTCTACGCCAACGAGGACGGGTACGGCGTCTCCATGAGCCCGCACGGGGCGTCGCTGAACGCGGTGTGGGCGGTGCGCCGCCTCGTGCGCCGCGGCACCAGCTACGTCCTCCTCCACGGCGCCGCCTACGGCCGGTACCTCTCCGTCACACGCGACGACGCGCCGCGGGGCCATGGCCGCGTCGTCCAGCGCCTCTACGACGACCCGCGGCGGCGCGACGTCCTGTGGGTGGCCGTCGAGGACGGGGACATGACCGGCGACGTCGTCATGCGCAACCGAAGGTACGGCCCGTGGCGCAGGTACGAGCACCCGGACGAGACGATCAGCTGGATGGTCGAGGCGATCCCCCCGAGACAGGACCCGCCAGAACTTCCACCTGTAGTTCCGGTGAGCTCCCCGTCCCCTTCTGCATTGAACGATCTGAGCGGAGCAGGGTTCTTGGAAAACCTGTCGAGTTTGCAATTTTTCTTGTCAAGAACTACTCAGACTTGACGATTGGATTCTTCTCCTTGTTGACGACGCTGTTAGTTACTGAGTCTTGCTGCCATTCTTGGTACATTTCAGACCAAGATCACTGGTTCTTTCGTTCAGATGTTCTAATACTGTAGGCTGCGCTCCTCTGTATTTGGTTCGCTTTAGGGATTATCATTGCAATTATTTGTCATGATGTATATTTGGAGAACTTGAGCTGTTCGCCATAGCGATCTGTGTTTGGTCATTTCTTGCCAGATCAAAAGTTCATAACTAGGACTTCTGCTCGTTAATGAGGCTGTTTTGGTTACTGAATCATGATGCAATTCTTTGCATATTTTTTACCAAGATTGCTGCTTCTTCAGTTCAGATGTTCTAATACTGTAGACTGCGCTCCTAAGGAGCATGCAGTACTTGTTATCATTCCTGTCATTCAGATGTTCTAATTCTTTTTTCACATGATGTATATCTGGAGTCTAGGACTAGTTATCTAAGTGAGTCCGAAGGGCAGTTTGTTCTCATCAAGACGTGTATTCAGAATTGTTCATTCAGAATTTTCTGCTCCATTGCAACAGCCTCCAATAGTACCCCTCCGTGGTACGATGTTGGGGCGCCAGCGCCATGTGCTGCCTCAACCGGTGTCTCCGCGGAGCATCCAGTACGGGCGGGCGACCGATCAAGAGGGCTTCAACCCGCTCGTCTGGAGCACGCTATGGTTCGATGGCCAGTTCGTGTCCAACCTGAGGAGAGATATAGCGAACGCACTGGGTGAACACGACGAACTCAACGTCACTCTGTGCGTGCGGGGCGGCTCCCAGGGGAGGCTGACCCCTCTGGTCACAGACCTGCCTGGCGATGAGCAGGCCATGGAGATCGTTGTCTTCACCACCGGGTCACAAGGTGAGAGCCTTGCAGTTCTTTCAGTAGCCTGTGCAGCAGCTGTTATCTGTTTCTCTTCTAATGGAAGGTGTTCACTTGATCGTACTGACGAGAACAGAGCAGATACACTACCCTTGAACTTGCCTACAGTTCTTTCAGTAGCCTGTGCAGCAATCGTTATCTTTTTCAGTAGCTTGAACTCGTTGGCTTGTAGCTGCATGTCAGATGTTTAGAAGATCGTAGCATTATACTGATGAAAGTAGAAACTGTAACTTGCCTACTGTGTATTGGCTCAAATGTTCAGAGTTCAGACACTTTCTGTAGCTCTGTGGATATAGCTGGCTAGTTGCTGCATCTAGTATCCTCTTCATGAGTTTTTGGGTTGCCACGTGTTTCGGCTGGCGCAAATTGTAGTTTTGAATATATATATAAAGTTTTTTTGGTTGCCACATGTGTAATTTGTTGGGTTAGGACTAATCTGAAACAAGCTACACATAAGCAGAGGTAGATTGGGAGAACTAATTTCTGTTTTTGTTGCATTTACAGTAGTTCTTGCACATCAGTCTTTTCGTAGATGCTAAAAGTAGTCAGAATATAGAAGTGATTGCATTCACCTGTTAACTCGTCAGTTCAGAAAATTATGCCACTACTTTGATGAACTGTCCAGAAATGTCATTTTTTTACTGAATTTCTTCTTTGCACTGCTTCAACGATTTCATCACCAATACATGCTGCCTAGCGCCTAACTGTTTCACTGGTTTTACTTGTTCCTTTGTGAATCCAGCTGCTGCTGAGCTCGTGTACCCAGATGTTGATGCACAGCAACAGCAAGACTTAGACTTCTGACAACACCATCACAGTTCATGTTCATCTCTTCTGAAATCAAAAGTACCGCTCCATCGGATTCAATGAGATGAGAACCGGCTGTAATTCTTTTTGTTGATAGCTTTAGAAATCTCAGCAAGTCCTTGTGTTTTTGGTAGGAACTATTAGGGTTGATGCATTCTGCTGATCGGAAGTGTTTTGAATTGGCCTGTTAAGTTTCAGGCCCTGAAAATTACTGAGAATATGTGAAAATCAGCAGACAACAGTGGTTGTAGTTACCATCCTCATCTCTACTGGGTGATAAATAGATATTGCTGTTTACTCTGCATCAGGTTCCTGATATATCAAATGGCCACCGTCAAATTTTTCTGAACTTAGCTTTTTAGTCATGAACTGAAAGTCACTGCAATATCATTTGGGTGATGATGCTCTGCACAGAATTTCACCAGCTTTTCAAAAAAAAAATTCGCCAGCTCTCCTTTTATCGATATATTGTCTGGAAATTGAGTCAGGAGCCTGGTTTACGGCCCAACAACGGGTTTTGGGATTGCTCAGAAGAGCGTAATGGAAAAGCCTGTCCCTTGCTCCCTTTTGCTCTTCCATTCCGGCAGAACGACATGAAAACTTGTAAACTTCGTTAGATTAGCAAATCCAAATTGCCTGTTTCGCTAGACTCGCTGCAGTTTGGAAAGGGCATTCTAGAAGCGCGATAGGCTTAGTGGGAGACTGGGAGTCTTTGCTCTGGAATGACTTGGATGTATCCTAGTTTCAGGCTTTCAGCATCCTCACCAGTAACAACTGAATCAAAAACTAAACAAGGCAAATGTAGTTTCTTCAGAAATCAGAATTGCAACCAATCAGCAACCTCCTTGCACTAAGAATCGATTCGAGAGACTGAATTCAACAAGGTGGAAGGAACAGCAAGGAAAAACCGTTCTCGTTGGCGTAGAGGTACGTGCCGTCAGGGACCGAAGAACTCCATCGCCGGCCCTGGTGCTTCACTGCTTTCTGCTGAGGGAGCTGGTTCCTTGCCGCTGTTGCGAAGGGAAGTGGAGGGAGAGGGAAGGCCAGAGAGTAGAGACAGGTGTTCGTTGTGAAGGTTGCGTTTGGGCGCCGGGACGGGAATCTCAGGGCGATGGCCTCTCCGGCGAGCGCAAGTAACCGGTTGCCGTAGGTGACGTGGCGCCCGTTCACTGACAGGTGGTTCCAGACTTCCAGTGCCAGCCTGCCAGGGTCCAGATTCTGCCGAATAGCCTGCTGTGCTGAGTAAGCAATGTGCGCCGTTTGTTCAGTTTCCCGACCTGCGGTTGAGGATGCTGAACCTTTGGAGACCTTCACATAGTTTCAGAACGCTGATCCAATCATCTCAGAACTTGGAGAACCTTCAAGTCAGTAACGGAATTACTCCTTTCATTCAATCTGCTGGAGAGAAAAAAACATTAGTCCAAAAGTTTCTCAATCTCCTGCGAACGTCGAATGGGCGTGAGTGGGGCGCTGTTACATATAACGCGCGCGACTGCCATTTCTATCTATCTATCTATATGTTAAAAGCCGCGGCGCTCCAAGCGAGCTGAGGCTATCCACGATAGCAAAAAAAATTATGTTCTTTGGTAGTTTCATTCTCGACCAGATCTAGTTTTGCTTCCTTCTCAGAATATATGTTCGTACTAATAATCTTTGGTTCTTTACACCTAGCGAATACTTGTTCGGTCGGATCTAACTACAAGTGATTCCTATTTTCATATGGTGTGTATCTGCTTGTTGATATGTTGAAACAAACCATTTTTTGTTGTCTTTTTAATTACTAACCAATAATTTTCCATGTACATGCATGGTCTGTTTCAATTAAGTATTATGGTTATGGAGTTTTATTTTTATTATGTTCCATTTCGCCTTGGTATATCAGTTCCGTTAGATTTCGTTTTTCTTACGCTTATATGTCCTATGTAACTATACATCTAATCAAAGTTCTGCAGATTCATGCATTGGTTAATTCATTTGATTATTGTAGATATGGTACTTTAGTGCTGACAAGACCTATTTTATTTTTTTCTACCTACAGTACTATCTATAATGGTGCACTGTGATTAGTCATGTTCCATTTTTTTTCTACTTACAGTATTATCTATAATAGTGCACTGTGATTATTTCTTTTGTTAATAATCCACTTTTAATGGGCAAGCTCAATGTTTGTTATCTATTTCCATGCTGAAATCTTATTGGTTTGATTTTTATAATGCAGGTTTTGCAATATGAAAACAAATTTCATCTGCTTACAGTTTTACAGCAGTATTTTAGATCTGAAGTATTATCTTCTTTTGTGATAAAGTGGTGTTGATCTGTTTGTTGTCTATTTTTTTAACCATGTATTTGTTTAAGTCCATTAGTTATACCTGTAGTTTAGTTTTGAGTTATACAACTGTAATACAATAACTTATTTTTCTTTGCGGTTTCCTACTGTTCTTTACAGAAAGGATCTTGGATCAAATTGGTCGGTTTGTTAAGAACCTAGTCGATGATACCGCAGAACAGAAGCCTCCCAGCGTGATCTTCTGAATTTTTTTATTTGGGGCGTAAATACGTGGAAGAAGGCCCACGCGTCTCTGTTCATGCTCATTTGCGAGCCACACGAGTATCCCTCCGTTTGTGGAGAACATAGGTGACAACACTTCTGGCAACATCAACATCTTCAGTCCTCAATGGTGCTAGAGGGAAATGGTTCAAACATAGGACTGGACTACGCAAGGAGACCCACTTTCCCCAATGCTTTTTATCCTAGCAATGGAGCCCCTACAACTCATGCTACAAAAAGCAACTCACCAAGGACTGCTAACACCAATAAATAACAGGAGAGCAAAATTGAGGATAAGTTTATTCGCTGATGATGCAGCAATTTTCCTTAACCCCGCCAATGAGGAAGTACAGGAAATAAGGAACATCCTTTGTGCATTTGGCAGTGCATCAGGGCTTATAACAAACACTGAAAAAAGTGCAGTATACCCTGTTCGTTGTGAGGGGCTTGACCTGCAGCACATCTTGGAGCCATTCCAATGTCCAGTGAAAACATTCCCATGCACATACTTGGGACTTCCTTTGCATGTCAGGCAGATCAGATGGGTAGACATTCAACCTTTAATTGACAAGGTGGGAGCAAGACTTTCAGCTTGGAAGGGGAGGCTGTTAGACATATGGATCGGCTACTGCATTGATTAGATTAGGATATGCTCTGTTTAATTGACTTAATCGGGTAACAGAGAGGGATAGAGAGATAGACAGGGGAGGGCACAAGAATACCTTCGTGCCCTAGGGCGGCGGCTGACGCAGACGTGCCCGCCATGGTGATGTAGTGCGGGAGCTCGGGGTGGTCCGGCCGTAGGCGTTCGCGCTCGCGGTGGCCGAAGGTGCAGTCGCGTCCGTGGGCTCGGGGTCGAGGCAGGGACGCCGAAGATGGCCGGAGTGGAGCTTCCCGCCGCTACCGCGCACAAGCTAGATCGGCTAGGGTTTAACTGTAGGTGGGGTGGCGGCGGCCGGTGATTCTCGTGATCTGAGCCGCTGGCCCCCACATGTCCTTTTATAGCGCGGCGCGACGGGGGCCCACCAGCTAGAGATCAGCTGGGACGCCCCCGATCAGGGCGCGGAGGTGAGTTGGCCCATCGGGCACGTTGGGGTCTGATGGTCCAGGGAGATCAATTCTAACAGTCTCCCCCTTGATCTCACCATGTACTATTCTTTTACTTTTACTTTTTCACGTTTCGTCATAGATTTGTGTATAGAGCATGCCTCATCGTCACTATCATCTGTCGATAGATTTAGCAGCTACAATTCACGCTTCCATTCAGAGACGGATTCTTTAACCTTTTGGGCCCTTGTAGTCCGAAAATCACAGGCTATCCCTTAGCCCCATGCCGGCTACGTGTTTCTTGAACACGCTGGGTGGTAAGCCTTTCGTTAGCGGATCCGCAAGCATTTTCACTGTGCTTATATGCTCGAGATTTATAATCTGATCTCGGACTTTATCTTTCACAACATAATACTTTATATCTATGTGTTTGGCAGCACCACTTGTCTTGTTGTTGTGAGCATACATTACTGCGGGCTCGTCATCGCAGTACAACTATAATGGTTTAGATATATCATCAACCATTCTCAGACCGGGTACG
Organism: Panicum hallii; assembly: GCF_002211085.1. Classification (NCBI taxonomy): domain Eukaryota; kingdom Viridiplantae; phylum Streptophyta; class Magnoliopsida; order Poales; family Poaceae; genus Panicum; species Panicum hallii. The sequence goes on from NC_038045.1 coordinate 49,975,081, forward strand.
AACTTCTTTAGCCAGTTTACCTGCCCTGTAGCCTCATAACACGCAACAAACTCGGCATACATTGTGGACGATGTAGTGACGGTTTGTTTGCAACTTTTCCACGATATTGCTCCCCCGGCAAGGGTGAACACATATCCTGACGTGGATTTTCTGTCACCTCCTGCATAATCGGAGTCTGAGTATCCTACGATACGTAGAGATTCTGTTTTTCTGTACGTTAACATGAGGCCTTTGGTTCCTTGCAAATAGCGCATAACCTTCTTTACTAACTTCCAGTGTTCTGGTCCTGGATTACTCTGGAATCTGCCAAGCAACCCGGTAACGTAAGCTATATCAAGGCGTGTGCATACTTGTGCATACTGTAAGCTTCCCACAGCAGAAGCATATGGTACCATTTTCATTTGATCGATTTCATACTGAGTCTTGGGATATTGAAATTCACCATATCTGTCGCCCTTAACTATAGGTGCAGGTGAGGCACTGCATTTATGCATGTTGAATTTCTTTAGGACCTTTTCTATATATGTCTTTTGTGACAGTCCTAATACCCCTTTCAATCTGTCTCGATGAATCTCGATTCCTAGAACGAATCTTGCTTCACCAATATCTTTCATCTCGAAATACGAGGATAAAAAACTTTTTCGTTTCTAGTAGCAGACTGACATCACTACTTGCCAGTAGAATATCGTCCACCTACAAGATTAGGAAGACGTACTGTCAGACCCGGGGCCACCGGGCTGGGCACGTTACGAAGTTTAAGAGATTAAGCCCGTCTTATCTCTTATTCATTTTGTTTATCTCTTGTTTATCCCGTTTAAATAGGAGATAGAGCTAACCAACACAGAGAGGATCTACTTGAGATCAGTTCTGGTGTGATCCCTCGGGGGGGGGGGGTTGGTTAGCATCTTTGTAACTCTGACCTCTCGGATATATAAGGGAGGTCAGGGACCCCCCTCAAAACAGAAGATCATTAGGTCATTCTACACAGAAGGCAATACAAACCATACAGGACGTAGGGTGTTACGCTCCGTGCGGCCCGAACCTGTCTAAGTCTTGTGTTCCTTGCACCTTCGAGTTCCTGATCTCGGCGTCCCCTCACCCAAAACTTACCACCTTGGGTATATCCCTCGGTGGGCAGCCGGTTAAACATCGACAGCTGGCGCGCCAGGTAGGGGTGCGCGTCGAAGATCCACCGGCGAGCTCGATGGCATCGTTCAGATTCATCAGGTCAGTTCCCTCTCAGGGCATGACGTTCGTTTTTGGTTCATGGGTCTGCATCGCAGATGGTGCGGGCAGTTTCCGGCGATTCCTCGTCGACATGAAGCCAAAAATCTCCGCTGTGGATCTCCGCAGCGACCTTGACAAGTTCGTCGACGGCCTCGACAACTTGCCGCTTCACGCTTCCGCAGCACAGATCGAGTTGGAGTCCGCTCCAGCCTCGACTTCTTCTGGTGTTGTGGCAACTCCCCCTGGTTTGGATTCGTTCCAATCTAGGGACCTACACAACCGATCTCAACTCGGTTTGTGCGATTTGGCCACTAATCTTCAGGAGGCCCACGACTCTGGGTCCCTCTCCATGTTTGAGAAGGACCTGGACTTGTTACTCCAGATCGGAAAGCTTGAAGCCACCGCGTGTCGGGGGGCTCCGGGTTGTTCCGGTACTGGTGATCTGGTGGTCACCTCCTTGCCGGAGGGGCACGTGGCGCATTGGAGGGGCGTGACGCTACCCAAGTTACTCGAGGCAGAGGGTCGACTCGTGGCTCACCTCGAGCCTTTGCCTTTTCAAGAAGGCAGGCCGTTGGCCACCGAGGCTGAGGGGTCGACTGTACTAGTCGACAAAAGTTCTCATGAGCTTTCCTCCCGCCAGGTGCTGATGGCCGAAGAAGGCGAAGACGATGGGGATTTTCCCATCGACAACTTTGAAGCAATCTCTGAGGATGAGATCACAGCCAACGTCGGTGATGAAAATGACGCCGATCGTGAGGCGCGGAGGGCCAGAAACAGGGCCCGCACAATCCGGCGGAGGAGGGCCACCGAGCGTAGGCGATCTATGCATCGTGAGCTTGATCCTGAGTTTGCCGCCGTCAGCGAACGGGGTTTTCGGACTCCGGTGGCCAACATCGCAAGGGTAACGGCCATCCTCGAGCGCAGCCATGATCCGGAGGTACGTCAAGCACTCCTCTACGCGCAGAGGGCTTGGATCCAGTTGGATCAACACAACCCGGCGCCTACCATCAGGGAGGAGCGCGTGGGCGAAAGTCGAAGTTAGGCTCACAGCCGAACGGCAGGCGGCCGTCCTCGACGCCAACCCAGCAACGACAACGCTTGCGGGAGCCAGACCCCTGGCGGGAGGCAGCAGCCACCGCACGGGGGTCAGCCACGACAAGCCCATCATCGACTTCCTCCGGAGGACCTGCGTCAGCACATCAATGAAGGCCGCGATGCGCGCACCGTGATTTCTTCTAGGCGCAAGACCCGTGAAGAAGTCGAAAATGAAGGTACTGACTGCAGCGATCGATTTCCTGCTTTCTCTGCACGTTTCAGCAGCTACAAGTACCCGGAGGGTTTCAAACCCGTCGGCATCACCAAGTACGACGGCAAGCAGGCTCCTCAGCAATGGCTCCGTTGTTACTCCACGGCTATCGAGGTAGCAGGGGGCTCAAACGTTACCAAAGTCATCTATTTCCCGATGGCTTTGGATCCTGCGCCGCTCACTTGGCTGGAGAGCCTCGGCAGCAACTCCATCGACTCCTGGGAACGGCTTAAGAAGGTCTTCATCGACAATTTCCAGGGAGCGATCGCTCGTGCAGGTACTCGACATGATCTTGCCCAGTGCAAGCAAGAACGCAACGAGCTCCTGCGATCCTACACGCGTCGCTTCTTCGACGTTCGCGCCACCATCGCGAACATCTCGGAAGAAGACATCATCGACTGTTTTTACAACGGCATCACCAACCCCGGCATCTACAGGGATTTCGGGCGGAACAGGCCAAAGACTGTTGCAGGCCTTCGTGACATGATGCATGATTGGTCCGAACAAGAGGAGAAGATGCGGGAGCGGTTCCCGCGGCGTCAAGATAACAATCTGCGGCGCCCAAACGACAACCGCAACGACACAAGCCAGCGGGACTTTTCGGGTTCACTCCGAAAACGAAAGCCAGATAATGTTATCGCGGCTATCGATCGTCCTTCGCGGGGCAAGAAGTCGACGACGCAGGAGGAGTTCGAGAAACTCCTGCAGAAGAAGTGCCTATGGCATCCGGGCGCTAGCCATGCCGCCATTGACTGCTACCACCTTCGGAGGACGTTCAGTAACACCGGTGGTGGAAAGAAGAATAAGAAGCCTGCCGACAAAGAAACTGAGGATGACGACCACGATGACCAGGGGCGCAATCCGAAATTTCAGGATGCCTCGAAGGTCGTCAATGTTATCTTTGGAGGAGATGAGGATTTCGGTTCCAGGAGGGACCAGAAGCTGCTTCTCCGGGAGATCTTGTCCATCGAGCCGGCGGTACCACGGCCACTCCGTTGGTCGGAGGTCCCCATCTCGTTCTCTTGCGATGATCAGTGGACGAGCTTCTCGGAGCCCGGTAAGTTCCCCTTGGTCCTGGATCCCGTGGTGGCGGAGGTCAAGCTTACCAAGGTCCTCATCGATGGCGGAAGCGGGCTCAATCTCATCTTCGTCAGCACTCTGAAGAAAATGGGCCTGGATTTTAAGGACATGCTGGTTCCCAGCAAGTCCCCCTTCTACGGCATTGTCCCAGGTAACGCGGCGCATCCGCTTGGTACGGTGGTCCTCCCAGTTACCTTTGGCACAAGGGAGAACTATCGTACCGAGTTTATCAAGTTCGAGGTGGCTACCTTCGACTCCTCTTACCATGCAATACTGGGTCGTCCGGCACTTGCCAAGTTCATGGCAGTGCCGCATTACGTCTATCTGCTTCTTAAGATGCCAGGACTCGGTGGAGTACTCACCCTCCGTGGCGACCTGAAGAAGTCGTACGATTGCAATCAGGAGGCGATCCAGTACGCCTCGACTACTCGTGTGCCAGATGCTTCGGGAGAAGTACTCGCGGCCGCGCAGCAGCTTTCCCAGTCCGGGCTGGAGATCCCCTCCAAGAAGGCCAGCAAGTCGAGCATCCAGTCGACTGACGACGTGGCCCTCAAGACGATCCAGCTCCAGGAGGGAGATTCATCTAAGACCGCTGTTATCGGCGCGGGCTTGGGTGATAAATAGGAACTCGCGCTCGTCAACTTCCTTCGGGCTAACCGAGACATATTCGCATGGAAACCAGCGGATATGCCAGGGGTGCCCAGGGAGTTGATCGAGCATGCCTTGAATGTACACCCGACGGCTACGCCCAAGAAGCAACGGCTGCGGAGGTTTGCCCACGACAAGCGTGAGGCCATTAAACGGGAGATCGCTAAACTTCTCGCGGCTGGATTCATTAAAGAAGTAATCCATCCAGAGTGGGTAGCGAATCCCGTTCTTGTAAAGAAAAAGAATAATGAATGGAGAATGTGTGTCGACTACACTGATCTCAACAAGCATTGCCCAAAAGATCATTTTGGGCTGCCGCGTATTGACCAAGTTGTCGACTCAACAGCCAGCTGTGTCCTTCTTTGTTTTCTTGATTGTTACTCAGGCTATCACCAGATCGCGCTCAAGGAGGAGGACCAAATCAAGACTGCCTTCATCACCCCGTACGGGACTTACGCTTACAAAACAATGTCCTTCGGGTTAAAGAATGCAGGAGCAACATACCAGCGCGCGATCCAGATGTGTTTCGCGGATCAGCTGCACCGGAACGTCGAGGCCTACGTGGATGACGTGGTCATCAAGACCAGGGAGTCCGATAACTTGATCACAGATCTGGAAGAAACTTTTAGCAGTCTACGCAGATATCGGTGGAAACTCAATCCCACCAAATGCGTTTTTGGAGTACCTTCAGGGAAATTGCTCGGGTTCATCGTCAGCAACCGGGGCATCGAAGCCAACCCTGTAAAGATCACGGCCATCACTGATATGGAGGCTCCGGCCACAGTCAAGGATGTGCAGAAGCTGACAGGTTGTATGGCGGCCTTGAACAGGTTCATCTCCCGACTTGGGGAGAGAGGACTACCTTTCTTCAAGCTCCTAAAATGCCAAGACAAATTCCAATGGACGGAGGAGGCCGAGCGGGCCCTACAAGACCTGAAAATTCACCTCCAGTCGCCTCCGATCCTCACCGCTCCGCTACCGGAAGAAGACCTGCTACTCTACATTGCGGCAACAACCCATGTTGTCAGCAGCGCTATTGTGGTCGAGCGAGGCGAAGAAGGCCATGCGTTTGGAGTGCAGAGGCCCGTCTACTTCGTCAGCGAGGTCCTCTCCAAGTCAAAGGTACGGTACCCAGCTGTTCAAAAGCTCTTATATGCAATCTTAATCACATCAAGGAAGTTGCGCCATTATTTTGACGAGTACAAGATCACTGTGGTTACGGATTTCCCGCTGGCGGATATTCTTCATAATCAAGATGCCACGGGACGCATATCTAAGTGGGCAGTGGAACTGGGGGCTTTGTCAATCAACTTCAAGCCACGCACTGCAATCAAGTCGCAGGCTCTAGTCGACTTCATGGCTGAATGGAGGGAGAATCAAGTCCCAGCCCCAGTGGACAAGCCAGAGCACTGGACCATGTACTTTGATGGGTCCCTCAAGCTCGACGGCGGGGGTGCTGGTGTCTTGCTTATCTCCCCGCGAGGTGAACAATTGAAGTACGTCCTTCAGATCCTATGGAAGGTATCCAATAACGAAGCCGAGTATGAAGCCCTGCTTCACGGGCTTCGTTTGGCGATATCGCTAGGGGTCAAGCGATTACTTGTGTATGGCGATTCTCTTCTTGTTGTCCAACAGGTCAATAAGGAACGGGACTGCAACAAGGAGACAATGGAGGCATACGTTCAGGAAGTGCGCAAGCTAGAAAGCAAGTTCTCCGGCTTGGAGGTCCACCATGTGCTACGAGAGCACAACGTTGGTGCAGATATCCTGTCCAAGCTAGGGTCAACACGCGCTCAAGTCCCGCCGGGAGTCTTCGTCCAGGAGCTCGCTCAGCCATCCATCAAGCCTTCTCCGCAGGCAACCATCGACTCGGGTTCCCAACAACCTGATCGAGAGGTTCTGATGCTGGGGGAGGATTGGCGAGCGGCTTTTATCGACTTCATTCAAGACCAACGGCTACCAGCAGGAATTGACGCCAAGAGCGCAGAAGCGGCACGCATCTTGCGAAGGAGCAAGGGCTTCGTCCTGGTCAAAGGCAAGCTCTACAGGCGTGGCGCTCGGTCAGGAGTTCTCATGAAGTGCGTCACGAAGGAGGACGGTTACGACATACTGCGGGAGATTCACGAAGGCGTCTGCGGCAACCATGCGGCTTCAAGAACGCTGGTTGGGAAAGCGTACAGGGCTGGTTTCTGGTGGCCCACCGCAGTCACCGACGCGGAGGATCTCGTGCGCAGGTGCCAAAATTGTCAATTCTTCGGCAAACAGACGCATGTTCCGGCCCATAGCCTCAGCACTATACCGCCATCTTGGCCGTTTGCTTGTTGGAGTCTCGACATGATCGGGCCCTTCACGACAGCGCCAGGCGGTTTTACCCATGTGTTGGTGGCTATCGACAAGTTTACGAAGTGGATCGAGTACAAGCCAATCGCCAAGCTCACGCCAGATCGGGTTGTTGACTTCATCTCGGATATTTTGCACCGTTTCGGCTTCCCCAACACCATCATCACGGACTTGGGGTCAAATTTCACGGCCAACCAGTTCTGGGAATTTTGCGAGAATGCTTGCATTGAAGTTAAATATGTCTCCGTCGCACACCCGCGAGCCAATGGACAAGTCGAGCGGGCGAACGGCTTGATAATCGACGGTCTCAAAAAGCGACTATATGATGAAAACAGTAAGAAGGGAGGCAAATGGGTACACGAGCTGCCGCATGTAGTCTGGGGGCTTCGGACTCAGCCGTCCAAAGCCACAGGCCAAACCCCCTTTTTCCTTGTATATGGATCCGAAGCCATTTTACCAGCCGATATCATGTGGAAGTCCCCAAGGGTCAAAATGTACAATGAAGGCGAGGCGGACGATGCGCGGCAGTTAGAACTCGATTCTGTGGAAGAAGCTCGTTGCGCCGCTCTTGTCCAGTCAGCCCGGTACCTGCAGGGGATCCGCCGATACCATGATCGCAACGTTAAGGAGCGGTCATTCAGTGTTGGCGAATTGGTCTTGCGTCGTATCCAGGACGAATCCGTCCTGCACAAGCTCAACTCAAGGTGGGAGGACCCGTTCGTCGTCAAGCAGGTCACACGGCCAGGGTCGTATCGACTACAGTGCCCCGAAGGCCAGGACATCCCAAATTCCTGGAACGTCCAACACCTGCGCAAGTTCTATCCATGAGCAAATGCCCGGTGATATCCGAATTCCCCGGGGGCTTGGAAGATCTCCTTTCCCCGATTCATATTGAAGGCTACGAGCCACAATATTCGGGATGCACATTCCCTCTCCGGCGCACGACATCCACGGCAACGGGCGAAACTCTCGTGTAAGCTGGCCACTTGTCATGAATAAAGTTATGACTACATTCACAACTTATCGAATTTATTTTTTGTCGAACCACCCGCTCCGGCCAAAACTCCTCGATGTATCGAGTTCCGCCGCGACCTTAGGTGGTCGCACGCGACCGAAGTCGCACTTCGTCCAACTCAGTCGATCCGCTCGACCGGCTAAAAAACAGCGCGTTGGAAAGGCTCGCATAAAGAGCCACCTCGACTACATCCTGAGTGGCTGCACTCAGAACAGTCATATTTTTGCCAAAAGAATGGCCAAAACGCGGCAACGACCGCACCTGCTCCTAACAAGCTCGATCCATCCGTCCGGGTCTCACTCAGCTTACGGAGCACGCTCACAAGCAGGAGCGATTTCCGGCTACACTCAGAGTCGCCGCACTCGAGCTAGTCTTAATTTTTTGCCCTACGCACGGCAATCCCGCGACGATGCTCGCGTTCCTTCCTAACGAGTTTAGGCCTACAATTTCGGGTTGTGGGACACTTGTTAGACGAGTTCCTACATGGAGCTACGGCTACCTCCAGGGTCGTTGCACCCCGGGGTAGCGTCTACTACTTGCGCCTTGTAAGCCTGGACATTCGCTCAGCATAGGCACACACACACACAAGTAGAGACATCGACATAAACATATATACAAGAGAACGAGTCCTTGTTCCTCATACCCTAATCCTGCAGTACACTGTGTACAATTTGTTCTGCTACAGGTTGGGCTTCACGCAGGTACTCTTCAAAACGCTCGTCCGAGCAGTCTGCCGCCATCCCCCGCGCAAAAATGCCTAACTGCGCATTGGGCACGAAGGACTTTACATATGCAAGGGCGTTGCTTACGCAAGCGACTGGAGCTTCGGACAAGAACTTGAGCATTTTCTTCGGGGCTTCATGGAGCCGTCCCAGCAGGGGCCGCGGGCCCGCCTCGCCTTCTTCTGGCGGGTCCACCATGTCCACCAGTTCCTGGGCGGCTCCCTGGAGGTCCTCCAGCTCCTTGCGCCGCTGCTCGTCCCTCTCGCCCAGCGCTTTGACTTGCTGAAGGCAGTCGACGAACTGACGTTCAGTGTCGTTGATCACCTTCTGCAGCCTTTCGACTTCATCTGTACGACGATACAGCATATTCTTCACGTCAGTAAGCAGCTCCTCTTTGTGTTTTATTACTTTCCTAAGCTCTGTGGTGAAGATGTTTCAGCAAGCAAGTGAAATCACTAAGGAAAAGTACTCGAGGGAAGCGGGGGCCTACCTTGGTGCGCCTTCTTTTCTGCCTTGAGCTGCTCCTGGTACTCTGCTTGTTGCTCCTTGACCCGTTGTTGGAGCTCGGAGTTGGCCTCTTCAAGGTTCTTCAGGTCATTCTTGAGCAGCCAGGTCTCTCGAGTCCTTTCCTGCTTCAGCATATCAAGCTCGCGCTGCAGATAGCAGTTCTTCGTCTTCTCCTCGGAGATGCGCTTGTGCAGGGCACCTAACTCCCGCGCGTCACTCACAACTGCGCGGAGTTTCTCCGACTTCTTCTGGGATTTGGTAATCACATGCTGCGCCAAAGGAGGAGAATGAGTACTAAACAACTCACCAACGCACACACCTGGAACTTTACGCGAGTACTACCATGGAGAAGTCGTATAGCTCCTTGAAGGTGCTCTTGAAGGTCTTCAGGTTCTCGGCCGTCTTCATGTTCTGGTACCCTGGCCCGGTCCTCAGCACCTCACGGGGACTCTCCGAGGGCCCGGCGGCATCCCCGGACGGCGGCGGCTGGACACCTGCGAGCATACGAAGTGGTCACCACATTATGCCCGGACCCTGGCATCAAGCCGCGGGCGGGTAAGCACGTACCTGTGCCACCGGTAGGAGCGGCACCAGGGGCCACGACTTGTTCCTCGCCACTGGGTCCGGCTCCCTCTTGTCGGGACTCGGGAGGCGGCAAGTCGGGGAGCCCCGCATCTGCTTCCGGGGCCGCAACTTGTTCATCGCCATCGGGTCCGGCTCCCTCTCGTCGGGACTCGGGAGGCGGCAAGTCGGCGAGCCCCGCATCTGCTTCAGGGGCCACCTCTGCGGGTACAGGCCCCCCAGGCGCCGGGGGCTCGGGGGCTGCTGCAGCTGAGGCAGGCGCCGCAGCCCTGCCCGGTTCCAGCTGGAGTCGCACCGCACTTGCAGCCCTGGCGACATCGACAACATGGTTATCCACGCAGGCGCGGCCAAGCTTTTCAAGCGATTGAAGCAAAACTTACAGTGTCGACTTCTTCTTGGCAGCCTTCTTCACCCGCCAGGCCCGACGGGGGACGCCCGCCGCGGATGGCGGGGTCTGATCGGCCGATGGAGGGGTCCCCGCCACGGTGATTGTCACCGTCGTGGCGGCAGAAGGGCCCGCCTCCACTCCTTCGGGCTCAGTCCCGGGCGGCGGAGCGGGGAGGCTGCAAGGGGACGCTGTCAGTACTCAGCACCATGGAAATTTTGGAATTGGCCAAAACAGCAATTCCGTACCTGGAAGACTCGACTTCTTGAGCCTTGCGTTTGCGCACCTGGCGCTGGCTGTAACGCCCTGAAAATCCACCAAATTAAAACACGCGCTAGAATACTTCGTTTAGAAATCACTCGTCGTCAAAATCCTAACCGGATCGCTGTCCCGTCCCGCACCGTTCGGTAGCTTGTCGACGCGCGCAACCGCTTTCCTCGATTAGCGCCGGCGCGACTATTTTTCCCCCGCGCAGCGTGCAAATGCCGCGCATGCGTGGCCGACCGGTCGCGGCCGCCGCCGCGGGTGGCGCTGACGCATTTTCCTTCCCCCCCCCCCCCCCCCCCGCTGATCTCCTCGCACAGCGTGCGCGCATCGCGCACGCGAATCCCGCCGCACCCGAACGACGCACGCGCGTGGCCGACCGACCGCGGTCGCCGCCGCGATCGGCGCCGACGCGCCCCTCCCTTTCTCTCTTTTCTCTTTTCTTTTTCCTCCCTCCTATTCCTTTTCTTTTCCCTCTCTTTCTTTTCTTTCTTTCTTCCTTTCTCCCTTGTCCTTCCTCCTCCTCTCCTCTGCTCCTGAGCACCGCCCAGCCCGCGCCGCCCCCTGCTCGGCCCCCGTACGCGCGCCCCTGCCTCCCTCGCACACCGTCACCCTGCGCTCGGCCGCCCTCGCTCGCGCGCGCTCCCAGCGCGTGCATCGCGTGGCCGCGCCGCCCGCCGCGCCGTGCGCGCACGCGCGCGCTCGGTCCCGCGCGTGCCGCGCCGCCCGCCGCTAGCACCCCGCTCCGCCGCGCGCGCGCGCCTGTGCCCGCACAGCACCCCCCCCACGTGCCCTCGGCGCCTGCGCCCCGCTGCCACGCCGCGTCGCGACGGCCGCGAGCGGCCAAACTCCATTAATGGCCGCCCGCGACCGCCGCCGGCCGAGCCCGCCGCCCCACCGCCTCGGCCACCTATAAAAGGGGGCCGAGGGGCACCCCCAGCACCTCACCACCGCCATAGCCCGCCCAGCCCCTCGCCTCCACCGCCCTAACGCCGCCCCACCGTGCTCCCGAGCCGCCGCCGCCCTCCTCCCGTCGGCCGGCCATCTCACACCGCCCCCACCCGAGGTGAGGCCGGGAATGGGCCCCCCTCATTCCCCTCTCCCTCTTCCCCTACCCCTAGCCGCTATTAGGCCCTAGGCCGGCCGGACATTAGCCGCCGGCGCCCCCCCCCCCCACTCCTCCTCTGTTCCTGCTAGCAAGGGGAAGAAGAAAGGGGGCAGTTTTGCCCAAAACCCCCTCCTGCTTCCCTGTTTTCCCAAAGAAACCCCTCCTAATCACGCCCTTTCGCAAAAGAAACCCCGTTCTATCTAATATTACAAAACGAACCCTCCATTACATAAACTTAGATACGCTCGACACTCTTTTGCACACTCTGGATATTTCTAGGGTTCGCAAATAAGCCCCTGCCCTCTATAGATATTTACAAACAAGCCCCTGGACCCCGTTTAACCCCCTGAAACCACCTTTAACTCGTCATTTTATGTGCGAAACAACATCCGATCGACCCGAAACTTTACCACGCCCTTTCTAGTATAGTTTTAACCGTTCCATTAAGAAATCACCCAAAAATATTACCCCTACCTCCGTAACTAAATTATTTCCGATTCAAGCTCAGCGATAAAAGCTTTTAGTTTTTGTGCTTGATTGTGTGTTTGTTTGATTGCGTCGTAGGACACGGAGTGAACGAGGAAGGTCCCGACTGTGACCAAGCGAACGAGGACCAGTTCCGCGACCCCGAACCCGAGGGACAGTGCTTCGACCAGGACTTCCCGCAAGGACTTGACAATGGCAAGTTCAATTCCGCCCTTTGATGCATGTTTCTGTCCTAGTTTTTATAAACACAACCCAGTGGCCTGTTTTATAAAATTGCATGGTTTTGCGTGTTGAAAACATGGTAGGATAGCCACCCTTGCTTGAGATAACCATACTTTGACCCCTTAATTTTATAAAGAAAATGTGTGTGTGTGTAGGAAAGGGTAAAGTGTGGTTTTGAAAGACGAGACAGATGGGATGGGTGGCATTTCTGTGTGAATTGCCGTCGGTGTGCTCGTACCTGTGTGGTAGGGCAAGGAAGGGAGATATCCATCCTGTCACCCCTAAGGACCGAGTTGATGTGACATCTCACCTAGCTTCTTGTCGTGCAAACCACTTGACCGTTGTATGGGCAACGGCTTAGCATGAATCCTACTAGTTAGCCTGGTAGTCATCAGGAGAGCTGAGAGCAACGGGTGATCAAGGAGAAGGGATAAGCTCTGTGTGACTTATGCCCTGGTTAAAGCTTGGAGGTAGGTCGAATGACCCCTTGATGGATCCCGTGATGGCTAGTCAGGTCTAGTTAAGGTGGGTAATGGCTTTGTTGGGATCTGCACCGGCACTAAGGTGTTCGTGCTGTGGTACCCCACCTGTGGGTAAAGTTGCACACCTCTGCAGAGTTAAAATCTATTCGAATAGCCGTGCCCACGGTATTGGGCAAGTTACGGTGTGGTCACATAACTAGTGTTTCTCTCTGGAAACGGATTGGGCTGGTGTGAGTTGTTTGGAAAGTATCCGGCAGTTGTGCCGTGAGCTACGGCGGACGGGAAGTCCGGTAGCAGTTTAAAACTTGGATCCTGTGTGGATCAACACCGAGTGCTCCTTAGTACAAGAAAACTCGTTTTAAAAATGCTTTTAAAACAAACCCTTGCATACCACAGAGTTTTCCGCAAATGAACCATAACCTTATCCTTGGATTAACCTGTGCATTAAATTCTGTTATACCCCCCCCCGTGGGTGTGATTGGACTTGCTGAGTACGTTCGTACTCACCCCTTTCTTACTTTTACAGTGGAAGACCCAGACTACGTCCCCGAAGACAACGAGTAGGGTTTCGTCCTGCACCCAGTCTTGCCTGTGGTTGAGGCCACCGTTGGATTCCGCATGGCGCAAGACTCTGACGATCCTCTTTTCGTAGCCAGTATAATAGTGTGGGTTTTAGTTGTAATCCTCGCGATAGTGGCGCTTCACTGCCCATTACCGCGCAGAGTTGTACGGTGATGTACCATCTGATGTAATAAAAGTGTTATCAGCCTCCTGGGACTGATAATCCGACACTTTTAAGTCTTCCCTGATGGGGGGGACGCTTCACTGGCCCTTCGGCACCGGTGGCAGAGCGCCGGTCAACTCCACGCTCTGATCGGAGGAGTTGTCCCCGCGCAGCTCCCCCACGGTCCCTTCGCTCGCCTGCGAGCCCACGCACCCGGTGGACTCGCTGCTGCCTTGAACCGCAGCATGGCGAGCCGCCTTGGTGGCAACGGCGGCAACAGGGCGCGGACCTCCCTCGGCTTCTTCCCCCGCTGGCAAGACCCCGCGTTCGGCGGCCTCGTTGCGGCTCTGGATTGCAGCAAGGCGAGCTTTCTTGGCCGCCGTGACTGCAGAAGGAAGGAGGTGATACGCTCGGGGGAGGTCCGGCTGCGGCGGGTAGCTGCAGTACAGTTCCGAATGTCCCTGCAGAAAGTCCCTCAGTTCAGTACCGGCGCAGTAGTCGACTTCTTCGGCAAAAGAAGTCGAGCACTTACCGGCGGGGGCGGATGTTGTGCGGAGTACAGGGTGGGCACGTACGGCACGGTGTTCACGTCCAGCAGCACCCGTTGAACCCGCTGGAGCGCGACTTCATCTGGCACCTCCTCTGTGCACATGCGAGAAGGGTCAGCAGAGCCGGTGTACTCGAAGCCTAGGCAACATCTCTATTGGATGGGTTGGACGTGGCGCTTGTAAAAGGAGAACATGACGGAGGCGCCGGTCACCCCCTCCTTCTTCAGCGCGTCGATGGCCTCCAGCAGCTCCTTGACTTGAATCATTTCCATGCCGGAGGGTTCAAGGATCCATTCCCCCCTCACCACGGGCGGTTTGCTCGACTTCGTCGGCAGGGGGGAGCATGGTTTTCGATGTAAAACCAGAGGTTCTTCCACCCAGGGAGGTTGGAGGGGAATCTATATGCAAGGTATTTTTCGCCGGCCTGCTGTCGCAGTTGGATGCCGGCGCCCCCTACCACAGCGAGTTTTTTCGTGGTTGGCTGGGGTTTCACGCGGAAGAGGAATCGAAATAGATCCCAATGGGGTTCAATTCCGAGAAATGCTTCGCAAAAGTGGATGAAAATGGAGATGTGGCAGATGGAATTCGGGTTGAGGTGATGGAGCTCAAGCCTGTAGTAGTAAAGAAGGCCGCGGAAGAAAGAACAAGTGGGGAGGGCCAATCCCCGTTCGGCAAAATGGTAGAATGTGACGATTTCATCGACATTCTCCATGGGGAAAGGTTCACGGAAAGAGGGGCGCCAGTTGACGAGATTTTTCTCTTGCAGCAACCCCTCGGAAACAAGTTTTTTCAGATTGTTGAGGGAGCACTTACTGTGTGTCCACTCCGCGGTTGTTGGTTCCGCATCCTTCTTCATTCCCTCGATCTCTGACTTCTTGGACGTCATCTCCGATGCGCCGGCCACGAGATGCTCGGGGGCTGCGGGGAGAGGGCGGGGAGGTCGGGGTGGGAGTTCTTCTTGGGGGAAGGCGGCGGCGCTTGGTTTGGATTGGGGAATTTGGTGGCTCTTGATGGAATGCAGATTGAAAGCGTGGTTTTTTCCTACAGTTATCGCGGGGTTAAATAACCAGCGGAGTGGGGGAAAGTTACTGTTCCGAAGGTCAAGAGTCGTTTCGTGGACTATTCCGAAGATGAGGGGTCATTTGGTGACCTGATTAGATTGCGTATTTGATTAATCATTTTTTCAGGGCAAATTAGCCCGAAAAAAGGGGTTTTTCGAATCTTTGGTCTAATTACATCATTTGTACCATCGCGTCGGTCTCCCCTTAACGTGTCATTGTTTAGCCTGTATGCCATGATTTTTGGACCCTTATCTCCAACTTTGTGGGATTTGGATTCAAGGCTCGGGGGCTGCGGAGTACGTGGCATCGACTACTTATTTTTCAACTTTCTTTGAAGGGTAAGGAGGACTACAGACAAGTGGGACCCTCAGCCTGATTCTCCGATTCAATCTAAGGCTCGGGGGCTACTCCATATGGAGTGCGATTTTGCAATCGCACGCCATATCAGAAATAAAATTCGGGGCATGAGCACCTCATAGCTTCGATGCAGCCAAGCAAGTACTCGAAGAAGGGTTTCAAGACGAATCATCAGAAAGAAGTCGAAGATTGCTTCGAAAGTACTCGATAAGCCTACAGTACTCAGCTACGAAGAGCTCGGGGGCTTGTCAGACCCGGGGCCACCGGGCTGGGCACGTTACGAAGTTTAAGAGATTAAGCCCATCTTATCTCTTATTCGTTTTGTTTATCTCTTGTTTATCCTGTTTAAATAGGAGATAGAGCTAACCAATACAGAGAGGATCTACTTGAGATCAGTTCTGGTGTGATCCCTCGGGGGGGGGGGGGGGGGTTGGTTAGCATCTTTGTAACTCTGACCTCTCGGATATATAAGGGAGGTCAGGGACCCCCCTCAAAACAGAAGATCATTAGGTCATTCTACACAGAAGGCAATACAAACCATACAGGACGTAGGGTGTTACGCTCCGTGCAGCCCGAACCTGTCTAAGTCTTGTGTTCCTTGCACCTTCGAGTTCCTGATCTCGGCGTCCCCTCACCCAAAACATACCACCTTGGGTATATCCCTCGGTGGGCAGCCGGTTAAACACCGACACGTACTTCCCATTCTTGAACTTTGCGTAGACGCAATTGTTCTCGATATTTTCTTTAAACCCGAATTCTTTTATTGTTTTATCGAACTTCAAGTACCACTGTCTTGAAACTTGCTTTAGCCCATAAATCGATTTCCTCATACGGCATCCCAATTTTTCTTTACCTTTCACGACAAAACCTTTCGCTGTGCCATGTAGACGGTTTCATCTAGATCCCCGTTCAGGAATGCTGTCTTCACATCCATCTGATGTAATTCTAGATCATAATGACCTACAAGAGCCATTATGATTCTGAAAAAATCTTTACATGAGACTGGGGAAAAAGTCTCATTGTAATCAATTCCTTCTCTTTGTGTGTATCCTTTTGCCACGAGTCGTGCTTTAAATTTATCTATATTCCCTTGGGAGTCATATTTGGTTTTGTAGACCCATTTGCAGCCTACTGTTTTGGCTCCTTTAGGAATTTCCTCTAAGTCTCATACTTTGATGGTACTCATCGATTTTATTTCATCTTCCATGGCATTAAACCATTTCGACGAATGTTCATTTCTCATGGCTTCTTCAAATGAAGTGGGATCATCCTCCATTTGAATTTCTTCGCTATTATAGACTTCATAGTCATCAGAAATAGCGCGCTTCCTTGTTCTTTGAGGTCTCCCATGGGCCTGAGCCTGCGGTGCCTCATCTATTTGGGGCTGCTGTTGCTCCTCTTCTTGTGCGGCAATGGGCTCGTCAGGAGCCTGATGAATAGGTTCCACTTCCTCATTCATCGTCACCACAGAAGGAGCCACTACAGGTGTTGGCATCGCAGTGACTTGCACTGGCGGTGCAGACACAGCGGGCAGCGGGAAAAAAGATTCCTGAATCACGGGATTGGGTGTATACACCCGCTTCTCCTCAAGATCAATTTTCCTTACTGTGCCGCTCCCCCGGATCATTTGATCTTCAAGGAAGACTGCGTGTCTCGTTTCTACAAATTTTGTAGATCTATCTGGACAGTAGAAACGAAAACCCTTTGACCTTTCTGGATAGCCAATAAAATGGCAAGATACCGTTTTGGAATCTAGTTTTGCAATGGTCGGGTTAAACACTTTTGCCTCAGCAGGACTCCCCCACACCCGCAGGTGATTCAGTGAGGGTACTCTTCCTGTCCATATTTCATACGGCGTTTTCGGCACCGATTTACTTAGAACTCTGTTGAGAATATGAATGGCGGTTTTCAGGGCCTCCATCCATAAACTCATTGGCAATGTAGAGTAACTGATCATGCTTCGCACCATATCCATCAGGGTACGATTGCGTCTTTCAGCCACTCCGTTCTGCTGAGGTTCGCCCGGCATCGAGTACTGGGCTACTATGCCTTGCTCCATCAGGAACTTCGCAAAAGGTCCTGGGACTTGGCCATATTGGGTATGTCGACCTTAGTATTCCCCTCCACGATCGGATCTTACGATTTTAATCTTTAAATCGTGTTGATTTTCTACTTCCGCCTTGAATATTTTAAATTTATCCAAAGCCTCCGATCTTTCTTTAATTGGATATATGTATACATAACGGAATAATCGTCTGTGAATGTTATGAACGAGTCATAACCAGCCACACTCTTTACATTAAACGGACCACAGATGTCTGTGTGAATTATTTCTAATACACCTGTGCTCCTCTTAGCATTTTTCTTTATTTTCTTAACAAATTTGCCTTTTATGCATTCAATGCATTGTTCTAATTCAGAGAACTCTAATGGAGGAAGAATTTCATTTTTAATTAATCTCTCTATTCTCCCCCTCGAAATATGGCCTAAACGACAGTGCCATAATTTCGACGACGCTTCTTGAATTCTCTTCCTTTTTCTATTCGCGAGTGTAGACGAGAATACATTCGCATTGTTATCGCATACGGAATACACACTTTCGCGTAACGATATCAAATAAAGATCATTTTTTCTGAATGCAATGGAAATAACTGTATCATTACATTCGATCAAACACCTGCCATCTCCAAATAGACAGGAATAACCATCTTTGTCCAGGCGAAACACACTAATTAAGTTTCTGTGTAAAGAAGTGTAAAGAAGGAACAAATAAAACATCTCTAAGAACAATAATGAAGCCAGTGTCGAGTTCCAAATGAATGTCTCCTACTGCTTCAACATCTGCCTGAGCTCCATTTGCCACTCTAACTTGCTTTTCGCTTCTTTGAGTGGTTCTCGTCGAATGGAATCCCGGCAACGAATTTGCAATATGAACAGTTGCTCCTGAATCAATCCACCAAGTGATTTTTGAATATTCTATATACAAGGATTCATTTACAAATGAAATAACGTTCTCACCTCTCTTCTCCATGATCATCTTTAAATATCGGTGACAATTCTTTTGTAGTGACCCCTTTCTTTGCAGTAGAGACACTGATCCTTCTCTACTAGAGCCTGTCCTTCCTGCGGTCTGTGTTGAGAGCTTTTGCCTTTAGAGGAGAAAGAAAAATTACTCTTGAAATTGGTATTTTTCTTCTTGTTTACATAATTTAAAGATCCGCCAGTGGTGGATCTTATTCTTTCCTCCTCCTGAACACACATCGCAATGGTCTTTTCAATGTCCCAAGTATTTGGTTGGGTGTTGTAATTGACAACAAACGTGTCAAACTATTTTGGTAACGAAGCGAAAACCAAATGGACAATGTGATCCTCCTTGAAGGCAAGGTTCAATGACTTTAGCTTGTTATTCTGGTTGACCATGCGATGGATGTGTTCCCTTATGCCATCACCATTATATCTTTCTGAAACCAGTTGTTTGATCAACTGGGTTGCATATGTCTTTGAAGAACCAGTGTACTGGTTCTTTAATTTTTCAAGATATTCTATGACGGTGGCACAATCTGGGATTGAGCCCATAATTGCAGGCTCAATCGTATTCTTTACCACTGCCAAACACTTCTTGTTGGCAGGAAACTATTTTGCATAAAGCCTCTCATAATCTGCTCTTGCTTTTTTATAAGCAAGCTCTGTTTGCTTCCAAGAAGCATCTGTGTCTGTGTCCTCTCTCTCAGGAGGCACAGGCTCTTTGGGAGTCGGTGTAGTTAGGACCCAATCCAATTCACCCATGATGAAATATAGATCCAGCTTTCTGTACCATTCATTGTAATTGTCTCCCTTTAATTAATATTAATATTAAGATACCATTGTTAGACATATGGATCGGCTACTGCATTGATTAGATTAGGATATGCTCTGTTTAATTGACTTAATCGGGTAACAGAGAGGGATAGAGAGATAGACAGGGGAGGGGCACAAGAATACCTTCGTGCCCTAGGGCGGCGGCTGACGCAGACGTGCCCGCCATGGTGATGTAGTGCGGGAGCTCGGGGTGGTCCGGCCGTAGGCGTTCGCGCTCGCGGTGGCCGAAGGTGCAGTCGCGTCCGTGGGCTCGGGGTCGAGGCAGGGACGCCGAAGATGGCCGGAGTGGAGCTTCCCGCCGCTACCGCGCCAAACTAGATCGGCTAGGGTTTAACTGTAGGTGGGGTGGCGGCGGCCGGTGATTCTCGTGATCCGAGCCGCTGCCCCCACCTGTCCTTTTATAGCGCGGCGCGACGGGGGCCCACCAGCTAGAGATCAGCTGGGACGCCCCCGATCAGGGCGCGGAGGTGAGCTGGCCCATCGGGCCCGTTGGGGTCCGATGGTCTAGAGAGATCAATTCTAACAGAGGCTACTTAACAAGGCTGGAAGATTACGTTTAGTCAACTCTGTGCTAACTTCGATACCAACCTATTACCTCACAGTATTCAGATTGCAAAAATGGGCAATTAAGAAAATTGTTAAGCTGAGGAGAAGCTTCTTATGGAAGGGAGCAAAAGAGGCAAACGGGGGCACTGCTTGGTGAAATGGAGTAAAGTAATGAAGCCAAAGAACTTTGGAGGGCTAGGCATCTTGGACCTAGATCTTTTCAGTAGGGCCTTAAGACTAAGATGGCTGTGGTACGAGTGGGTCTCTCCTGAAAAACCTTGGGTAGGCACTACTCCACCAGTGAATGCAGTTGACAGGCAACTCTTTCGGGCAAGCACGATTGTAACCTTAGGTGATGGAGCTAAAGCAAGTTTCTGGCGGTCCTCCTGGCTGAATGGACGGGCGCCGATGGATCTCTTCCCTGACTTATTCAAGCTAGCATGGAGGAAGAACAAAATGGTCAAGGAAGAGGTGCACAACCAAAATTGGGTCAGAGGTTTGTGGCGTATGCAGACAGTTGCTCAAATGGCAGATTTCATCAAGCTTTGGGATTCAGTACAAGAAGTTCAGCTGACAGATGAACCAGATAAGATAACTTGGAAATGGACAGCACATGGGGAGTATACGTCAAAGTCAGCCTATAATGCACAATTCCTAGGGTCCTACAGTCAGTTTCATGGAAACTCTATTTGGAAGGCAGACTCCGAGGGCAAACACAAATTTTTCACTTGGCTTTTGGTGCAATCCAAAATTCTAACAGCAGACAAGCTGATGAGTAGGCAATGGCCCTGCAACCCTGTATGCTCACTTTGCAATCAGGAGCAGGAAACGGCTGCACACCTTGTTCTGCATTGCAGCTTTGCAAGGCAGGTGTGGGAGAGAATGGAAGAGTGGACGCAACTAGTTCGGCTTCCAGAAAATGGGATTGAGATAGTTGATTGGTGGCAAAAGGAGCTCGTTCAACTGCCAAAGAAGACACGAAGACTGAAAGCTGCCATGATGATGTATTGTGCATGGAACCTCTGGAAGGAAAGAAACAGGCGTGTGTTCGGGCAGAAGGTCAAGAACCCGGCAGAGGTGATGCAGGAGATCAAGCTTAAAGTGGACACTCGGAAATTGGCTTGCGGAGGGCCAGAGTTATCTTAGTTATTTATGCATTGCAATTTATTTTCAGTTCATGTGAGACCGCTCTTTTATGTAATATCAACTACGTAAAACACTATCCTTACTTCTCCTTCATTTATTCTCCTTCCTTAAATGATAGAGCAGTGCTCCTGCTAGCTTTTCAAAAAAAAAGTATCACTCCGTTTGCCGCGTGGATTTATTTGATTTTTACTTACGAATACTGCTACCACCTACCAATAAAAGCATGTGAGTGCACATCGAATCGTCGTTTCTCAATTTGTCAAGAGGAACAATTGTTCCACTTTAACAATTTATTTGAACAATTGTTCCGCGTGAACGTTTAATTTTTTTTAAACGTGGAACAATTTATTTATCAAGCTGGAATAATTGTTCCACTTTAACAATCAATTTGTTTTACCTCCGCAATTCCAGCTAGAAAAGAAATTGTTCCACCAGAAGTGAAACAAAAATGTAAGAATAAAATTTACTTTTAGAAATAGGAAAAGAAAAAATGAGAAAGAGAAAAACAAATTGAAAACGCACCAAGAACTAGCAAGTGAAACGCCGGCGCGCTGACGGAACCTGTCGAATGCTACGGCGAGTGGGTGGATACGAAGCGACGGCGATGTCTGACCCTGACCGTGCTGCAGTTAGTTTCAGGCGGCTCCACGTTTCAGGCCGATGTGTTGCTACCATTTTGCCTGATTTTGCCGGGGCTCGAAACTGCAGCGCAGAGAGAAACAGGATTCTGACCTGGAAACGAGTAGCATATCACTATATTGTAGTTATCTTCGGCTTGGCACAGAGGCGTGAGCACGCAAACGGCTTTGCAAATTGGGAACATGCAGCAGTGAAGATTGATTGTGCATACTCAAAATTCAGTAAATAAAGGGTGCTCGATTCTCTGCCAGGAAGAGCAGATCTCTGATTCCAAGTCCTTGAGCACATGTGATCAGTGATCTAGAATGCTTAAAGACTAGGATCTGATATAATGTGATACCAATCTCTACTTTGTCAAACATCTCCCATAGTCACTTTCGATGTATCGGTTGCAGTTGTGCATAAAAGGACCAGGCTAGGTTATCACAGTGTTGACTGATATTGACAGATCAATAAGTGGTTGTCACCCAATACAGATGAAGATACTATACAACCAATGTTACTGTGCAAAATCTTGAAGCATTATTATGCTTTCACCAGTTTTAAAGTTCTGAAGCTGAAATTACGATTCAAACCACTTCCAGACGTGTTGACTTTTCAGAAGTTATCAGAACAAAAGCAGTGCTACCAATTCTCATCTCATTGTATCCAAAGCAGCAATAGTTCTGATTTCTGAAGGTGAAGAGATGAATTGTGACATTGTTATCAGAAACCTTGCTCTCGTATTCTTCTATTGTGCATCAATATTTGGGTGCCGCAACTCCAAAGCCACTGAATTCACAAAGGAAACAGGGTTTAGTAAACTAGGTAGGAAGCAACGGTGTTGCAATTGTCGCAGCAGTGCAAGATAAGCTGTTCAGCATCAACATCAACATCAACATATCGGTTGACAAGTGAAAATTTTGAAATTTTGGACGGTGATCCAAGCAATGGCACAGCTTAATTTTCTGAACTGATGTGGGAATATCTAAATCCAATAAGCTCTATATTCGGACTATTCTTAGTAAAAGATACTGCAAAGCCCAAGAGAAATGCAAATGAACGACAAAACCTGAAACTATTTATATCAATCTACCCCTGCTTATGTATCGCTTGTTTTAGATTAGTCACCACCAAACAAACCATACCATTCTCCCATACGCATGACTAAAATAAGAAATGAAAATCCCAAGAAGAGGATGTAAACGCAAACAACTATACATTCAAAACTAGAGAAAGTCTCTGAAAATATGTGAGCTATAGCCTAAACTAAACGGTAGGCAAGTTACTTTTACTACTGTCATCTGTACAGTACCACGATTTTCTGAACATCTGCCATGCAGAAACAAATTTATTGATCTACAGCAAATTCAAGACCACAGAACTTCCCTGAGCATATGACCAATTATACTGTGTTTTGAAGTTAGTGTACCTACTGTGGTCTCATTAGCATGGTCAACTGAACCCCTTTCATGAACAGAGAAACAGATAAAAGTTGCTGAACAGACAACTGAAAAAAACTGCAAAGTTCTCACCTGGTGACCCTGTTGTGAGGACAAAGATGTCCATGGGCTCCTCGCAGCGAGGCAGGTCGATGACCAGAGGGGTCCGCCGACCATAGATGCCTGCTTGCACGCACACCGTGATGCTGAAGTTCCCTTCGTCGCCGATGAAGTTGGGTTCGTCCAGAAGGTACAACACCCTGCAAATCAGGAGGTACACGGACCTGCCGTAGAACTGGAACGTGGCCCAGCCGTGCTGGTTGAAGTGGCCGTGATCATTCACCCGCACGTACCGGATCGTCCGCAGCGGCTCTACGCTGGGCTGGGCACGCCAGGTGAACAGGCTGATTATGCCGGGTCCTCCTAGATTCTGTTGCAATGGTGGCAGAGTAATGTTTAGGAAACCAAAACAAATAGACAGCAGCAGCAACTGAATGAACGAATCTGAATACACATCGACGAGAAAGAATTCTTGCAGAATCAGAACTTCAGAGCGACAGGAGTAGTAATCTTGGCACAAAATGTACCAAGAATAAAGTATTACAGCCTGAGCTTCAGTAAATTCAGACTATGGCAACAATGCAGTTATCAGATCGAGCAGTTCTTGGAGAGAATCTACGCAAAAATGGAACATACAGGATTGGTGTTCCAAGTAGTAACCCGTTCATGGAATCGATAGGTTCGAAGAATCATTCTCCGCCCAAATCAAATGCGAGGAGCCGAGGAGCGCAAGAAGGAACTCACCGTATTTGGAGTTGGAAGGACAGGCGGCGCCTGTGTCGTGGGGATCTCCTCGACCATCCAATGCATCATCGTGCTCCTTTCGCTGAAGCTGCCAATGTCATCATCGACGGTGACGCAGGTGTGCCAGCGGCGGTACCTGCCGTTGGCGCGGAGGCTTCGGGCGAAGCCACGGTGTCGCAGGACGACGACGCCGTCGCCGGCATCGCCAGCCCCGATGGCCCTCCACATGACGGCGTGCAGGTCCTCCTCGTCGTAGTCGCGCTGGACGGCGCGGCGGCCGCGGAGGCCGGGCGGCGGCTCCATGGCGGGCGAGAGCGCGAGGTACCGGCCGTAGGCGGCGCTGCAGAGGAGGACGTAGTGGAAGTCGCCTCGCTGGACCAGGTGCACCCGCCACGCCGCGTTCAGGGATGCGCGGCGCGGGCTGAGGGAGACGCCCACCCCATCCTCGTCGGCGTAGAGGTACGCGCCGCGCACGAGGCTCCGCAGCCGCACGTGGATCCCGTCCGGGAACCGATCCATCGCCGGCCGCCGATGGTGGTGGTGCGCGGCGGCGAGCGGCGGAGCGCGCTGCTGCGAGGGGGAGAGGAAGAGCCGGGGGCGGAGCAGGCAGGTGTTCGTTGCGACGGTTTCGTTTGGGCGCCGAGGCGGCCATGCGGAACGTTTCAAGGCGAGGCCAAGTCGGTTGTCGCCGTGACGTGCCGCCCGTCCAATGACAGGTGGGCCAACGTCTGGGCTTAGAAACGATCGAGACGGCCTTCCAAAAAAATTAAACAAATATGCATGAGAAAAAAAACCTAAAGCACAGTACTATTTTTTAAACAAGTAGCTTCGACAGTGATTAGCCCTGCGAAACTAAAAACATTTAGCAAAGCCCAGAAAGAATTAAAATCAACACCATCATATTCTCTTAGATAATGAAAAAATAAGTAGGCATCGTCCTCCCCGTAAAGAAGGGATCAATCCACTATCGCACGGGATGAAACAAATAAAACATCAAATCCAACATTAAAAACTAGTTATTAAGCTAAAAGGTAATTCATGGGATGAAAGGAATGCAATCTATCGCCAATGTCAACAAAGTTCGACACGCTCGGATTATCATCTCCCTCTGGTGTTCACGGCGTTGCAACTGAGCCCAATGCTGGAGTTAGTATCATATGTTCTTGAAGCCCATAATAATAATATTAATTTTGATCTTTTATTTAATTTACTTTTTGCAAATTCTATGTAATAATTGACACTATTTTCAATGCAACTTAATAGGATGATATTTTATCAGCTAAATCACTTAAAATGTGATTTATATCAATTATATGTGGTATCGTAGAATCGTAATCGTATGGAGCCTTCGTGCCCTACATGATAAATGAAAATTAAGATACTAGATTGGATCTGTATTATTTTGGCTTGATAAGATCGTATTCTAATATTTCAAGATATGGATTGGCATCCTGGTAAATAATGAACCTTGAAGTCCTTACCGATCATTTTCCCTTTAATTAACTCTCGTGCCCGAGATTGCGTCAATTTTATTGTATACTACACTGCAGTAGTACTTCGTTTTTATTTACATGTCGTATTAGGTTTCTCCTAAGTCAAAACTAGTTAACTTTGACCAAATCTTATACTATCCAACGTATGCACTATCAATATAAATTTGATATTGTAAATGTTAGTATTAGATTCAATAAAATAAATTTGATATTGTAAATGTTAGTATCAATGTATACTTTATGATGGTCAAAGTTTGTTAAATTTAACTTAGGATAAAAATAAAAACATAGGGAGTATAGAACAAGTTTTTTACTGTGAATGTTCTATCAGTAAACAGGATTGGTTGTTTTCGAACAGTTCCAGAACGAACTTGTCAGTTTTGGCTTAAAAAAACTTGTCGGTTTTGACATTAAAGAAAAATTTATCAGCTTCTAGCTTTGTGCTCGGGGACCTCGGCGAGTTGTCGTCGTAGAGGAGGGCCGTGATCGAGGCGTGGCCGGCCATCTCCAGCGGGCCCTGACGACCTGGCGTCAGCGCAACAGAGAATGGGCTCCGTAAGAAACACACAGAGCACGCCGGGGCCCAGTCTATTCGAATTTCGAACCGCGCCAACACCAACACGGCCCAACCGAAGTACCCTGCATAGCTACGGGCACTGTCAGCGCTGATAGTTAGCTTAGACCATCTCCAGCAATATTACCCATCTCCTAACCCATATTAGGGAGAATCCTATGGGACCCACAATTTATCCGAACTCGGTCTGTCCTCCGTTTCCAGCAGTGTCTCGGTTCGGCCTCCCCATCCGGCCGGCGGCGCTCGCGGCGGTTGGTTCCCGCGGGCGGGCGGAAGAAGGCGGAACAGTCGCCGGCGGGCGGAAGAAGGCGGAAGCTCACGGCGTTGCAACTGGGCCCAATGCTGGAGTTAGTATCATATCTTCTTGTTTGATCTTAATCGGTCCAAAGCGCCACGCTCCCGCTAAGGCTAGGCTTGCCCATCTTGAAGCCCATAATATTAATTTTGATTTTTTATTTAATTTACTTTTTGCAAATTCTATGTAATAATTGACACTATTTTCAATGCAACTTAATAGGATGATATTTTATCAGCTAAATCACTTAAAATGTGATTTATATCAATTATATGTGGTATCGTAGAATCGTAATCGTATGGAGCCTTCGTGCCCTACATGATAAATGAAAATTAAGATACTAGATTGGATCTGTATTATTTTGGCTTGATAAGATCGTATTCTAATATTTCAAGATATGGATTGGCATCCTGGTAAATAATGAACCTTGAAGTCCTTACCGATCATTTTCCCTTTAATTAACTCTCGTGCCCGTGATTGCGTCAATTTTATTGTATACTACACTGCAGTAGTACTTCTTTCATTTATATTTACATATCGTTACTAAGTCAAAGATAATTAACTTTGACCAAATCTATAGAAAAATATAGCAATAATTATACTATCCAACATATGCACTATCAATATAAATATGATATTGTAAATGTTAGTATCATGATGCATTCAATGAAATAAATTTGATATTGTAAATGTTAGTATCAATGTATACTCCATCATGGTCAAAGTTTATCAAATTTAACTTCGGACAAACTAATACAATATGTAAATAAAAGTATAGGAGTATAGAAGATATTTTTTACCGTGAATGTTCTATCAGTAAACAGGACAGGATTGGTTGTTTTCGAATAGTTCCAGAACGAACTTGTCAGTGAAACCTTGTCGGTTTTGACATTAAAGAAAAACTTATCAGCTTCTAGCTTTGTGTTCGGGAACCTTGGGGAGTAGTCGTCGTAGAGGAGGGCCGTGAACGAGGCCTGTAAACTGGTGGCCGGCCATCTCCAGCGGGCCCTGACGACCTGGCGTCAGCGCAACAGAGAATGGGCTCCGTTAGAAACACACAGGGCACGCCGTGGCCCAGTATATTCGAATTTCGAACCGCGCCAACACCAACACGGCCCAACCGAAGTACCCTGCATAGCTACGGGCACTGTCAGCGCTGATAGTTAGCTTAGGACCGATCGATCCTCCTCTGTTGTTACACCTAGCGCTAGTCTTCAGTTCAGGTAACACGTCGCACGGCCGAGGCTCGCGGCAACAGATCATGAAACTGGAAGACGCTGCACACTATACATAGAGGATTGGTTCCAAACGCCGAGTTCAGAAGGCACTGCAAAGTCGTTCAGGCATTATTTTCAGATGGCTGTTTTGGTTTCAGCAGTATGCGAGTTCATCAACAGGAGGACCAAAACAAGCCGTTCCCTGTCATAGAACGCATGGATGCTAACGAGCAGAAACAGATAGTTGTCGAGCTTTCTGAAACTATCTGAAGTTCTGAACAGAAGAACGGCACCCAATTCCAATTCTGCTGTCCTTGTTTCTTCGCCCGAAGCAGTGATACTTTTGATTTCTGTAGTCTGTAGAGATGAGTCGCGAAGCTGCTGTCACAAGTCCTGGTCTTGTTAACTCTAGCGTGCATCCATATCTGGGCGCCGTAACCCCGCAGCTGAATTCGCAGGTCCACCTTCCGCTGACAGGTGGACCATTGTCGCGGCATGGATGCGAGTCGGCCACGCAGCCGGTGCTTGGTTCGATTCAGACGCGGGCACGGCCTACTGCTGTGTGTACTTGTATACCCAGGGGGCTCGCCGCTATGCTACGCAACTACTAGTCCCCTGCATCTACGGAGACGAGCCAATCTCGCGCGGCATGGGTTCCACGGCGGCGGCGGCGGAGGATGCGCGCGTCGCGAAACGCGCAAGGCTAGCCCCACCGGCCGGCGACGCCGACCTGATCAGCGGCCTCGACGACGACGTGCTCCTCCGCGTCCTCGGGCTGGTGGGCGACGCGAGGGACGCGGCGCGCACGGGCGCGCTCTCGCGGCGGTGGCTCGGCCTCTGGACGCGCGCCCCCGCGCTCCGCTTCTCCTCCCAGCCGGGGGGATTCTGGAGGGCGGCGCCAGCCAGCGCCGCCTCCCTGGAGCGGTACGCCGCCTCCGTCGACGCCGCCCTCGCCCGGCGCGCCCGATCCGGCTGCGCCATCGAGCGCCTGTCGATCGCGTACGCCGCGGGCTCCGAGCACTACCCGGTGGAACAGCCGTCGTTCGCCGACGCCGCGGAGTGGTGGATCCCGTGCCTCCGGGACACCGT
Source organism: Panicum hallii (assembly GCF_002211085.1). Classification (NCBI taxonomy): domain Eukaryota; kingdom Viridiplantae; phylum Streptophyta; class Magnoliopsida; order Poales; family Poaceae; genus Panicum; species Panicum hallii. The sequence goes on from NC_038045.1 coordinate 50,003,227, forward strand.
GACGGAGCGCATCCTGGAACAGCTGATGCCGGCGTCCGTCCGCGCCGCGCGGGGGTGGATCGGGTACGCGTTCCGGCACGGGGTGAAGTCGTTTGACCTGGACCTGCAGCTCCCTCTGGTGCGGTCGAATTTTCTGTGGGAACGTGACGGCGTCGAGGAGGTGGAGCTTGACGACGAGCTCCCTAGCGCTGTCAGGCTGGAGACCATGCGTCTGGCGTTAGGCGGCGCACAGCTCCGGCTCCCCGCCGCCATGACATTCGCGTCACTGACGAATCTTTCGCTTGAAAGGATCGGGATAGCAGCCGGCGGCGCTGCCCTCCTCGGCCACCTCGTGTCGTCGGCGACCTGCCCGCGCTTGCAAAAGCTGCGCGTGAGGTGGATTTACCTTCCTGCTTTCCACGAAGAGATGGCGATCGAAGCCGACGTGCTCTCGGAGCTGTGGATGGAGGACGTTAGGATCCTGATGTCACTGAAGCTTAGAACTCCTAGGCTAAGGGTCTTGCACATATACAAGTGCTTCCACGTGGCGCTCAGGATCTCAGCTCCGAGGCTAGAAGAACTTGCAATAATATTTCAACCAGCATGCCCACCTAGGTGGCTTGAGATCGATGGTGACTTGCCATGCGTGCGAAGCCTGAAGATCTGCCTGTGGTCGCATCTCTCTCGTTTCTCTGGTTATCGCGAGGCTGATAACGATAAAAACATGTTGCTCCTCAGACAGTGTAGCTCCCTCACATGCCTTCAGGTGTTCCTTCGCGGTGCAAAGGTACGTCTCCCTGTGTCATTACTAGCATAGCTAAAACCAAACACCCTATGAATGGCTAGCTTCAGTAAAAAAACGTATGAGGAATGGCGGGCAATACAACTGCATTTAACTTTCCATTGATATTACATTTAACATCATTTGTGAGTTAAAAGTAGACAAGTTTTTTTCTTGGCGAAGTTGAAAATAAAATAGATGAGTTGCTCAGTTTTTCTTGTACTTCTATCTCAGATGACTTTAACTTGATTAATGTTTCCACTGAATTGTTAATTTTACTAACATTCTTCAAATGAAATTTAACAGTCCATCCCTCCAAATATTTGTGCTTGTATCTCCTATGTGTTTCTTTCTTAGACTTGCATTTGTTCTACAAACTGGATTTGCATAAATTTGTCATCCTATTTGCACAAATGTTCAATTATCTATAACCTCATTGCTCCTTTCCCCCCTCTAATAAGGCTTCCAAGAAGGACGTGGACATGATAAAGAGTAGGGTACCACACCTCCCTCATATCACATCTTTGGCCGTTAATGTTGCTTGTTCGTTTAAGCGGCATGGCTATGGTGCTAGCGTGGCAAGCCTCCTCACACGATTCAGCAATCTGAGACGGCTCAGCCTACATTTGCCCTTCTTCGACGAACTGGTGAGCACCTGCTTATCCTAAATGTTATATTGAAGTACTTCCTTTCCGCTGCTCTAAACCTACATGTATGTATAAATATCTGTGCTGCAGGGCAATAATCTACCTGCAGGACTAGATCTCTTGTGCCATCACCGATACCATTGGAAATCCAATGAGATTTCCATGGCTCACTTGCAGGAAGTAGAGCTCACAGGGTTGACAGGAACTGACTGTGAGGTCTGGTTCATGAAAACCATGCTGGCAAGCGCCAAAGGACTCTTTAAGGTGGCTATAAGTTTCAACCCATACTGCTGGCAACATCAGGGGAAGATGGATGCGTTTGAGCGTATGCTACTTGATGAAGGAATGTGGACTTCCCACCGTGACACACATATGCTTACATGTCTTAGGGAATCGATACCTGCATATATAACTTGTGAGATGTGAGGTGTGATGAGACTTCAAAAACCTATGTTTAAAATAAAACGCCAAGTAAGTTATGTTTGTGTATTATGTATGCACTAATGCCTTTTTCCAATTATGACCCAATGAACATGGTTACTACAATCACTACTGCTACTGTATAATGGTTTCAGATTTTTTTTTTCAAGTTCTGAAACTCATAGGCCAATTCAAACCGCATCAGGTCAGCACAGCACATCAAACCTACTAGCAAAAACAGACAGGACTTGCCGAGTCTCCTGAAGCTACCAGAAGAAAAGAAGTACGGCCTATTCTCATCTCATTGTAGCCAAAGCAGTAATACTTTTTGATTTCTGAAAAGATGAACTCTGATATTGGGTACAGTAAAAACTGACACTGGTCAGGGGCAAGGTGCAGAGCAAACACCAATATGTATCACCAAACAGAATGGTGGTAACTACAACTAAGGTTACTGTGCAAAATCGTTGCAGCACTATTTCCACATAATGCTTTCACCAATTTGTATGAGATCAAAAGAACAATTCAAACTTCTTCGGATCAGCACTAGCGCCAAACTTACTACCATAAACAGGAGTTTTTTGATGGAACAATATCAACAGTTGCAGTTCTGCATTCTCAAAATAAAAGACAAATTACAGTTCTAAAATTTGTACGGTAGATTTTCAAAAAAAAATGTACGGTATACTAGACTATTTTCAGGATTCCATTACTTTCCAAATAATAATTAAGAAAAGGAGAGTTGATAAAGTTCTGGGTAGAGTGTGATTTTCAGTTGGTGACTCCAAACCTAGTTCAGAAAACATTGGCTGTGCAAAATCGCCCAAGCATTATTTCACATAATGCTTTCACCAATTTCAATTTCTGAAACTCGTAGGCCAATTTAAACAATATCCGGTTAGCAGAGTTCATCAGACCTACGACCAAAAACAGGACCTGCTGAGATTTCAGAAGAAGTACAGCCACATCTCATTGTTTTCACATAATGCTTCTAGCAAATTCAAGTTCTGAAACTAAAACGCCAATTCAAAAAACGTTTGTCGTCAGCAAAACGCATCAACCCTACTAGTACCAAAAACAGGACATGCTGAGTTTTCTTTAGCTAATCAACTATCGGGATAAAAGAAGTACAGCCGATTCTCAACTCATTGTTTCCGAAGCATTGATGTTTTGATTGTCAAGTCTGGTTTTGTTGTCAGAAGTCTTGACTCTGCTATTCCTCTACGGGGCGTCGACGTTTGGGTACTGTAGCCCTTGGGCTGCTGAATTGGAAAAACAATGGTCCAGTTAGGAAGTAGGCACCATGTATTAGTGTTGCAACAGTTCAAAATTTGATATTCAGTAACAAGAGATAAGATCATCATGTAGGTACACAAGTGCAAAAATGTAAATCCTGAAAGCAATCTAAAGTATTGTCACATCTGAATTTTCTGAACTGATACAGTAATAGATGGATCCAGTAACAACTTCTAAATTCAGAGCATCTCTCGCATCTGTGAGAAAGACAAATACACTATAACTACAACTAACGATAAACTATTTATATTCATCTACCTCCTCCTTATCCATATCTTGTTTCATATTGCCATGCAAATGACTAGAATAAGAACCAGAAACCCAAGAAAAAAACTAGAAAAGCATAAAACTATGGCCTACTGAATATATTACAAGCAGCGACAGGTTTTTTAAACTCTCACAAAAAGTTCAAAACTAAAGAAATGCTGTGACTGCAAGCATATGAGCAATGGCACACTGTATCCTCACCTCTGGACCAGCTCTCATAAACAACAATCTCCACAGTTTGGTTATTGAGAGGCAGGTCGACGACCAGAGGGGTCAGCCGCCCGTGAGAGCCTGCCCACACGCACATAGTAATTCTAACAGCGTGCCACTCCTCCAGCAGGAATGCCAACTCGTCCCTGAGGCGGGACACTGAATGGCCCTCGAAGACTAAGAGCTTGGTGCTCTCATAGTCAATATTCCCGTATTCGTCTGCTTTCATGTACAGGATCATGCGGCGCAGCAGCATGGGATTCTGTTGCAATGGAACAGAGCACTAGTGATACAGAACCAAAACAAGCAGACAAACTGGTAACTGAATGAACAAATCTGAATATGTTTCACGGTGAGAAAGGAAAAGTGCAGACCAGACCTAGATAAACTGCTCTAGTGATCTATCAAGAAATGACCAAGATTCGACACTACGTCGAATAGCTCAAATTGTCCAAACAAACGTCATGAGAAAGAATTCAGACAACTGCTGCCTAAAGTAAACCAGGTTCCGAGGCATAAGAATGTAACAACCAAATACACAGAAATAGAACTTTTGAGCGGAATTGCTGCAATCATTGGGCATGAACGTAACATAACACGCAGCATCCAGTAACTAAAGTTTCAGTAACAGAGGGAAAACATCTGACAAGAATGCAACGGTTGCGCCCAGGAGAATCGAATCATCAGGTTTCAGTAGTTCTTGCAGATGAATTAAAAAGTTCGATAGATTCCAACAACTCTGCTCGGCCCAAATCAAAAGCGAGAAGGTGGAAGGATGGGGAACGGTGAGCTCACCGGAGTCGGCGGTGGAAGAAGTGGCGGTCCCACCCTAGCGGGGACGGCCTCGACCGCCCAAAGCCGTGACCATCTGCGGTTCTCGGGGTTGTGGAGGAATAGGGCGTCGCCCCGGTACCCGACGGCCTCCCAGAGGATGTCTTGCTGGTCTAGGTCATTGAAGTAGCAGCACTGCACGACTCCGTCGACTCCGTCTCGTGCGTAGTTGATGTACTCCGGTAAGGACGCGAGGTAGCGGCCGTAGGCGGCGCTGTGCAGGAGGACGAAGCTGTTGCCGCTGCGCTCCACCCGGTGCACCGCCCAGACCGTGCTCAGCGAGGCGCGGCGCGACCTCAGCGAGACGCCCACCCCGTCCTCGTCGGCGTACAGGTACGTCCCGTGCGCGGGGCTCCGCAGCCGCACGTGCGCACGGTCGGGGAGCAGCTCCATCGCCGGCGCTGGTCGCCTGGTGCTGCTGCTGCGGCCGGGGCGGAGGCGGACGGCGGCGAGGGAGTGGGCTCCGTTGCGAGGAGGGAGGCGGTGGATAGGGGAGAGAGCAGAGCAGAAGGTGTTCGTTGCGAGGCGGTTTCGTTTGGGCGCCGAGGAGGAGGCGGGGGCATTTCAAGCAAGGAAGGCGACGGGCTCGGGTGGAATCGCAAGAGCAGGTCGGTTACGGAACGAGCCACCTGTCCGCCGGCTGGCAGCCAGCGCTCCAGCCTCTGTCATGTGGGCCCAGCGCTCCGGGGCCCAGGTGCGGGGACGCCGGCCAGTGTTCCAGAGAATGGCCAGCGCTCAGGTGCGAGGCGGACGTCGTCGGGGAGGGCGTTGATCCCGCACCCGAGGCCGCGCCGCCGGGAATGCCTCTGGCATGGTTCCAGGCCTTCGGGTCGCAGGGCGTTCCATCGAGCAGGTAGCGCTCACGCAAACTGAATTTGTCAAATCGGTGAATGAAGGAGCCGGGAATCCATGGAGCATCAGAAGAATCGCAATCCTGCAGGAAAAGCAACAATCGGACAGCAAAATGACAGAAAACGAATCGGATCGAAGAGGAGATGGGGAGAGGAGGGAGCTACGGACCTAACCGAATGTAGTCTGCAGCCTGCTGCCTGCTTGCCGGCAAGCCTGCAACCGAGCGTCTGCCGCGGGAGCCGAGTTCCACGGTTCCGTTCCAGCAAAAGCTGTGCTGCTCATCAGATTTTCCGATTCATATTCTATACCTCCTCCTCATCAGACATCAGATGTACTACTTTTCGTGAGTGCTCCTCAATTGTTGTTTATAACAGACCAAAGATTGCTAAGAGGTCACGGTGATATGGATGCAACTATGTAAGAATAAAAATCGAATTGGTTGCCCAGATGGCTTATGCTGTGAAAAAAAAAATGAATCAGGTGCCAGAATTGTGTCCAAACCAAGTTGCTTCCTGTCAGAGTAATGCATCAAACCTACTACCAGAGTTTCTGAGATAACTGAAACTTGAACTTAAAGGCGACAGACGATTCTCGTCTTTTTATCTGAAACAACGACATTTTTTATCTCTGAAGAGATGGATTGCGAAGTTGTAATCAGCGGTCCTGGTCCTGTATGTCTCCAAGCCTCCAAGGTGCATCAACATCTGGGCGCCGCAACTCCTCGGCGGCTTGAATTCGCCACAGGCGAGGTGGTAACATATTCAGTTAGGCAGAATGTCATGGATGATGCTACTGTTGCAGCAGTTCTTATAGTCTAACATACACTTGTAAATTACCAAAAGAAAGAAAACAAGAACAGTAGTTTGTCGGGGGGAAAATAGCCACTAATATTTCAGGCATTTGGAAGTTCTAAACTGGGGATCGGATTTTTGACACAACTGAATGCTCTGAGCTTCGCGTGGTCGCAGTTTGCAAAATGTGTGTCTGCTCGTCAGTATGACCAACTGATCACCTTTCAGACTACTAGGAGATGGGACGCCAACTCACCAATTCTGGCACTGGAAGGACTGGCGGTGACACACTCGGGGTGACGGTCTCGGACATCCAGTGCACCATTGTGCTCCGGTTGTTGCGGTCGTCGACGGTGACGCCGGTGTCCGCCCTCTGCGCCGACGGCCGTCCACATGACGGCTTCCAGGTCCGGCTCGTCGTAGTTACGCTGGACGGCGCGGTTGGAGCGCGAGGTACCGGCCGTAGGCGGCGGCGCTTTGGAGGAGGATGTAGGTGTGGTCTCCGAGCCTGAGCGCAACCTGGATCAACCAGTGCCCGAGCACTGCATGGAGCATCTGATGCCGGCGTCCGTCGACGCGGCGCGACGGTGGATCCGCTACGCTTTTCAGCACGGGGTGAAGTCTCTGATCATGGACCTGCGTCTGCCGGAGCCTACAAACCTTTTCGGAATGTACTGTGACTACGACGACGAGGACCATGGCGGCAAGAACGGCAACGGTGGCAAGAAGCCAGTGGTGGTGCTCCTTGACGATGACCTCCCTAGCCCTGCAAGCCTGGAGACCATGCGCTTGGGATTAGGCCGCGCGAGACTCCGGCTCCCCGCCGCCATGAAATTCGCATCGCTCACGGATCTCTCGCTCGAGAGGATCAAGATCGTAGACGGCGGCGCTCGCCTCTTCGCCCGCCTCGTATCGCCGGCGAGCTGCCCGCTTCTGCAGAGGCTGCGCGTGGCCAGGCTCCGGTTCCCCAACTTCAGCGAAGCGTCGCGGCTCGAATTGAAGCTGAGCTGCTCTCGGAGCTGTGGGTGGAGGACGTCAACGTGGTGGCGCTGGAGCTGAGGACCCCTCGCCTCCGGGTTCTGCACGTAGACAAGCTGTACCACCGGGAGCTCGGGGTCTTGTTGTTCCAACTAAGGTGCTCGCCTAGGCGGATCGAGGTCGATGGAGACTTGCCGTGCGTGCGTGTCGTCAAGCTGTATCTGTGGTCACATTACTGTCACCGAGCCGTTCATTGCGGTGAGCAGCGCAATAACGATGGTAGCATGCTCATCCTCAAGCGTTGTAGCTCAGTCACATGCCTTGACGTGACTCTTGACGGTGCAAAGGTTAAAGGTACGCCTCCCAGCACTATATTATCTCCCCATACTCAATTTTCTTCTTTTTTTTTGAAAAAAAGGTACACTGAACCCTAAACCCGGCCCTAATCCCCATACTCAAATTGATACCCTATGAATCGTCAACTTCAAGAAACAAATGTACAAGTTTGGCATTACAGTTTTATAAAACTTATCCGCAGAGCAGTCGGTAACTTGACTTAGGAGAAGACAATAGTAGCATTGATCAAAACTAGCTTGAATGCTGCAGTGTGTTCATAAGCTCACGGCTGTTCTGTAGTTTGGAATTTGCAGTGAGGGATCTTTAAAATTGTTCATGCAAGTCATGTTTTCAGTAGATCATAGTGTTGTACTGATGACAATTTATAACTTGCTTACTGGTTTGAATATGTCGTTGCTGCAGGTAGTATTGTCTACTTGGATTTTTTGGTTCGATTTGTGTTTAAGAAAATTCATACAGAAAGTATCAGATTTATGTATTAAACATCTGTTCTGAAAAATAGTAAGTTTTGCAGATAATTTGATTCGCCATCTAGAAGTTATAGTTTTTTATCAATTAATATGCTGATCTAGTTAGTTACTGAATGACTCATATTCAGTAACTGCAGAGAAGACTCATCCTGTTACCTAATGCCTCACTGTTTTTCTTTGTTTAAGTTGTGCCAATAACCCGTTTAGAAGTTCTAGTTTTTATCACTTGTCAACTTATGTTGATCTTGTTACTGAATGAATCATATTGAGATGTTGCAACACAATCCTTGTTGCCTAGTGCCTAACTGTGCAACTGTTTTTCTTTGTTCCCTTGTGAATTCAGGCACCAGGGGTTAGTGTACCTAGATGTTGTTGCACTGTAGAGGAATACTAGAGCAAGACTTGTGACAAGAACACCATAGTTCATCTCTTCAGAAATCAAACGAATCAATGCATCGGATGCCTTCAGAAAATGTAGGAACTCTTTCTGTTTTTGGTAGTAAGTTTAATGCAATGCGCTGAGCAGAGGCGGTTTGAATTGGCCTTCTAATTTCAGAACTTACAAATTGGTCAACAGTTATGTGGAAATAATGCAAATATGATTCTGCATTGCTTGCAGCTACCACCTTAATCTCTGTTTGATGATGATAATATGAATATAAAATACTGTTTACTCTGCACCACGCTCGTAATGCATCAAAGGGTACAGTCAATGTAACCTGAACCTAGCTTTCAGTCCTAGACTGAAATCACAGCTATAACACCTTTTCTCGATGTATTGTCAGGAAATAGTGGAAAATTATGCTGAAAAAAAAGGTCTAGTATAGAGTGCACATTTTTAGAAGTGTAATAGGAGTATGTGTTTTCCTTTGAAATGAAGAAGTACGCTGTTGACATTAGGCAACCCAACAATAACCTGCTCCTTGCTTTTACAAGCACAGCTATTTTCTGTCCAAATTAGATATCAGTAAAATATTTGCTGCATCTAGATGAGCAGAAACAGTAGAATGGAAGCAATCTCAGCTCCATAGTATAGTACTTGTTACTTGTATTTGCAGTTTTTTTTTCTATAGGCGTATGATAGAAGGACTTGTGACAACAAGCTCTGCTGTTCATCTCTGCGGGATTGCACAGGCGACAAAGGTTGACAGCAGGTAAGGCACTTCCGTCTGGAGCACTGATTTGATCTGGCCGACCAGCAACCTCGTTGCCGCAGAAAGAAATGAGACTCGAGAGGGGGGCTGAATTCACGTAGCAAGAATCGCAACAGTTCGACACAAGTTCGCGAAGCAAGTTAGCAGCGGTGGGCACGAACGAGGGAGGGACTCCACCGTCCATGGCCCCACAAGCCAGTGGCACCGTGGCTCACTGGCCCCACCAGTCGGTTGCCAGCAGCCCAAGGACCGACCTGCACTCGCGAGTCCTCCACCAGAGCCCGTCGGCCGTCGCCTTGAATTGCCCCGCGTCGGCGCCGAAACGGAGCCGTCGCGCAACGAACACCTGCCCTGCCCTGCTCTGCTCGCTCCTCTCCCACCCTCCCCCTTGCAACACAGCGCCGCTCCCACGCCGCCGTCCGCCTCCGCCCCGGCAGCAGCAGCGCCGCCACCCGCCGGGCGATCGATGGAGCTCTTCCCCGACGGGACGCACGTGCGGCTGCGGAGCCGCGTCCACGGCACGTACCTCCACGCCGACGGGGACGGGGCGGGTGTCTCCACGAGCCCGCAGCGCGCGCCGCTGAGCGCGGCGTGGGGCGTGCACCGCGTCGCGCGCGACGGCGCCGCCTACGTGCTCCTCCGCAGCGCCGCCTACGGCCGGTACCTCGCCCTCCGGGCCCGGTCCGCGCCGCAGGGCCGCGGCCGCCGCCCCGTCCTGCGCACCTACGACGCCCCGGACCAGGACGACGTCCTCTGGGTGGTCGTCAGGGCGGGGGACGAGGGTGACGACGTCCTCTTGCGCCACGGCAGGGACGGCACGTCCTTCGTCGGCGTCACCGGGGACAACGACAGCCACGACACCCGGCGCACGCATTGGGTGGTCGAGGCCATCCCCCCGAGGCGGAGGCCGCCGGTCCTTCCAGCTCCAGTTCCGGTGAGCTCGCCGTCCCCCTCCTCTGAACTCCTCGCATCCATTTGGTCGGAGTAGCCGAGTAGGGTTCATGAAATCAATCGAGTGTTCGAATTTTTTAGCCAATTTGCGGAAACTACTGAAACTTGATGATTTGATTCTCCTGGGAGAAATTGTAGAATCCGTTCGTGCCAGATTTTCCTCCTTTGTTACCGAACCTGTTTATTACTGAATTCTGCCTATTATGTTGTCTGCAACGTGAATTCAGATTTGTGCATTCAGTTACCGCTCACCATTGTTGTCTGCTTGTTTTGATGTCCATCGCAACAGCTCTCCCGTCCAATGGTGCTGTGGCGGACGATCGCCTACGTGCGGGCGGACGATGACGGCAACTTCGACCCGCACCCGCTTGCCAGGAGGAGGTTCATTTTCTACGGCCGGTCCGTGTTCCAGCTGACGGGCGTCCTGTCGATCCTTCTGCGCGAGCGGTTCTTCGGCATCAAGCTGTGCTTGCGGGCAGGCTCCCAGGGGCGGCTGACCCCTCTGGTCGTCGACCTGCCTGCCAACGAGGAGGCAATGGACATCGTCGTCCTCACCGCCGGGTCACCAGGTGAGAACTCTGCAGTTTCCTTTAGTAGTCAGTCTGCGCAGCACTTGTTATCTGTTCCACTTCTCATGAAAGGTGTTCGGTTGATCATAGTGACGAGAATAGAGTAGATGACTAGCTTGAATACTGTGTACCATTGCTCATATGCAAGTAATTTGCTGCGAGAGATCGGTAAAATTGTTCCTGCAAGTGACATGCTCAATAGAACTAGTGCTGTACTGATGACAACAGAAGCTGTGACTTGCTTACTCTAGCTCTAGCTTAGGTGTTCAGAGACCTTCTGTAGCTTGGAATATGTTTTGTTTGAGATAATGAGTTTTGAATATGTGGTTGCTTCAGGTAGTATAATGTACTTGGATTTTTGGTTTCGACTTGTGTTTAAGAAAATTCATATAGAAAGTATTTACTGATTTGATAACAAATGCGATGTTGATCTTGTAAGGAATGACTTATTTTGTGCTGTTGCATTGCAACACAGTGCATGCTGCCTAGTGCCTAACTGTGCCATGTTCCCTTGTGAATTCAGCTGCTCAGGGTCAGGAGTTAGTGTACCCAGATGTTGATGCGTAGAGGAATATGAGAGCATGACTTCTGACAACAACATCACAGTTCATCTCTTCCGAAACCGAATTTATCATTGCTTCGCAGCTTCGGATACAATGAGAAGAGAACTGGCTGTACTCTGACTGCTTCAGAAAACTCATGAACTCCTGGTTCTGGTAGTAGGCTTGATGCGTTCTGCTGATCGGAAGTCCTTGAAGTCACTGTCCCTTCAGTTTGAGAACCTACACTTTTAAACAGTAACATTGTTGTACTTACCACCTTTCTGTTTGGTGATAATACCAATACATATTGATGTTTCCTCTGCACCTTTGCTCCTAAACTGAAAGTCACAGTTCTACTTCTACCAACGTTTCTCGATATATTGTCAGGAAACCAGTGGGGCATGATGCTGAAAAAGTTTGCACACTATTTTTTTCAAAATAAGATAGTGCACATTTTCTGAACGTGTAATTTGAGTTTTTTTTAGATGAAGGTGCATTGTTGATATTACGCCCTCTTTTCTTGCTTTTACAAGCACAACTACAACTGCTGTCCAAAGATATATTTGAAACATTTGCTGCATCTAGGCAAGCACAAAAAGTTGAATGGAAGCAACATCTCAGGCTCTCAGCTCTATGTAGTATACTTGTATCTGCAGTTCATTTGAGATGCATATAACAGTTCACTGCCCATCTCTCCGGTGTCGTCCCCAAGACCCAAGTAGACTGCTCTGCTCACCTTGCAGTGGAGAATGAGGACAAGGACCGGTTTGCCCTTGCCCCCAAAGAGCACAATCGAAAGCTTCATATCTGAACGTGCACTTGCAATGAGGGTCTCCTAGTTTCAGGCTTCCGGTATCCTCACAGCTGCATGAACAACGCCGCGAAGAAAACTCTGATTTGATTTGGCCGATCAACGACCTCGTTCCAGCAGAAAGAATCGAGACTCGAGAGGCTGAATTCAGTCAGGTGTACGCAGCAAGAATTGCGACCTGCATGAGCCTTTGTTCGCGTCGGACTCGAACTTGATCCCTGACAGGTAGGAGCTCGATCGTTCATGGCCCCACAGGGCAATGGCAGCAGCGATGGCTGATTGAAAGCCCGAACCTGACTGGCCCCACCTGCCGGTTGCCAGGTGGCATGTGCAGCAACCAGCCACCGACCTACGACGCGTGCGAGCCCTCCAGGCTCCAGACAGGAGACCGTCGCTTGAAATTCCCTGCCCCGCCTCGGCGCCCAAACGTAACCGTCGCAACGAACACCTGTTCTGCTCTCTCCTCGCCTCTCCCTCGCGACAGCGCCAAGAAATCAAGAAACCCGCTCCCTCGCCGCCGTCCGCTGTCGACCCTCGGAAGCAGCAGCGCCGCCACCAGCCGAGCAGCGATGGAGTTCTTTGGTGACGGGACGCACGTGCGGCTGCGGAACCGCATGCACGGCGCGTACCTCCACGCCGACGAGGACGGGGCGCGCGTCTCCCTGAGCCCGCGCCGCGCGTCCCTGAACACGGCGTGGCGGGTGCACCGGGTCCGGCGCGGCGGCGGCGGCTACGTCCTCCTCCACAGCGCCGCCTACGGCCGGTACCTCGCCCTCTCGCCCCAGCGGGTGTCGCTGGTCTACGCCGGCCACACCGCCGTCCAGGCCGCCTACGACGCCCCGGAGCAGGGCGACGTCCTCTGGGAGGCCGTCAGGGTGGCGGACGAGGCCGACGACGTCCTCATGCTCCACGTCTCCAACCGCCTCCTCCGCGCCGCCACCTGGAACCCCGTCTTGCGCTCCCCCGTCTATGTCGACATGGACAACGCCGGCACGATGATGCATCGGGTGGTCGAGCCCATCCCCCTGAGACAGGCGCCGCCAGTCCTTCCAGGCCCAACTGAGGTGAGCTCGCCGTCCCCTTTCCTTGGAACTCTCCAGCTGATTTGGGGGGACGCGGCGCATGGTTCTTGAAATCTGTCGATTCTGCGAAAGTTCTAGTCAATTTGCAAGAAGACGCGAAATAATGAGACTTGATGATCCTCCGTTGTTGCTGATGCTGTCAGTTTCTGAGTTCTGCCTGATATTCACGCAATTCTTGGTACATTTTGTGCCAAGATCACTACTGCTTTCTGTCAAAAGTCCTGGTTTCAGTTCTGTTGGCCGCAGTGGTTTTGGGTTCTTGAATCCTTGGTCCTCTGCATTTAGGGAGCAGTTCTTGATCAGAGTCATCAGACTAGCCCTTTTCGCCGCCCCATTTCGTACCAGATGACCAAAACTTGCCATCTTCTTGCAAAATGCCCCTAATAAGGTAGGATTAACAACTACGACTGCCTTATGAATTTGTCTTCCTTTAGTTAATCTGCATTAGTCCGTGGTGTTCTGAAAGCATGGGGTTCTTAGTTGAGTGCCCAGTGCAGTTCTTGATTTTCTGATCTTGCCACATCACAATCAGGATTAGTTATCTGGGTGGGTCTGAAACTCTGAACATTCTGTTCTCTTTGCGACATGTGTTTAGATTTGTCCATTCAGTTGCCAGTGCTGTCCTGAACACCAGTGTTGCATTGCAACAGCTTCCCCGTGGAGTGGTGTTGCGGCGGACGATCATCTACATGCGGGCGAACAACCAAGGGAAGTTCGACCCGCTCGACAGGAGAACGTACGGGTTCTCCGGCCGGTCCTTGTTCCACCTGACGGGCGACCTGGCGAACCAGCTGCGCGAGAATTTCCACCGGATCACGCTCTGCGTGCTGGCCGGCTCGCAGGGGCGGCTGACCCCTCTGGTCATCGACCTGCCTGCCGATGAGCAGCCCATGGAGATCGTTGTCTTTACCACCGGGTCAGAAGGTGAAAGCTTTGCAGTTGTTTCAGTAGCCATTGCGGAACCTGTTATCTGTTTGTGTTCTCATGAAAGGTGTTCAGTTGATCATACCGATGGGAATTGAGCAACAGGGTAGCTTGAATACGGCTGTTCTGTAGTTTGGAATTTACCATGAGAGATCAGTAAATCCTTTCCTGCATGTCAGATGTTCAATAGATCGTAGTGTCACACTGATGGCAATAGAAGCTCAGATGTTCAGAGAGCTCTGCAGTTCTGAATATGCAGTTTCTGCATGTAGTATTGCCTTCTTGTCTTTCGTGTCTGAGAAAATTCATAAGAAATTACTCGATTCGTATATTAATATATTATCGCATTAGTGCAGAAAAACAAGTTGCGCGAAATCTCAGTATTTTTTCTCACTTGTCACCCAATTTGTTCTTTTTTTTCCTTTTTTTTAGCTATAGCAACACCAATGCATGCTGCCTAGTGCCTAACTTGTCACTGTTTTTTCCTTGTTCCCTTGCGAATTCAGTTTTCTTTACACCTGCCAACCAATATCTTGATCCTATGCTGAATGTTTTATTTTGAACTGCTGCAACAGCTACAGCATGCTGCTAGTGCCTAACTGTATGTTTTTTCCTTGTTCCCTCGTGAATGCAGCAGCTTTGACATTGCGGCACCCAGATGTTGATGCAGCGTAGAGGAATACGAGAGCAAGACTTCTGGCAAGATTGCAAGAACATCACGGTTCACCTCTTCAGAAATGGAACGCATTGCTGCTTCTGATACAATGAGATGAGAAATGGCTGTACTTCTTGGGGTGCAATAGGTTCAGAAAACTCTGCAAGTCCTCCTATTTTTGGTAGTAAGAAACTAGGAATGATGGCATGATGCCTTCTGCTGACTGGATGGATGCTGTTTGAATTGGCCTAGATGTTTCAGAACTTGAAAATTACTGAAAGCATCATGTGCTCGAACTATTTGGACAGTAACAGTGGTTGTAGTTAGCATCTTCCATCTCTGCTGGGTGATAAATAGATGTTGCTGCTTACTCTGCACCTTGCTTCTGATACACCAAAGGCTACAGGCTTAAAGTTTGTGTGATCCCGTTTCTCAATATTGTTGTCAGGAAATGAGTGGGGCATTATGCTGTCAACAATATTGAGAAACACCGTGAATTGGGCCTCGGACGCCTGCGTGTTGGGCTTCCTAAGGCACTGGAGCGCCTGCGTGTTGCCGATAGCGACTACTAGTAGGGACTGGAGCGCTGGGCCCACATGACAGTGGCTGGAGGGCTGGCTGACAGCTGGTACACCGTCCACCGTCCACCAGGAGGCCATCGCTTTCCTTGAAAAGTTAAAATGCCCCTGCCTCATCCTCGACGCCCAAACATAACAGTCGCGCTGCTCTCACCTCACTTCAGCATCCTCACAACTCACAAGTGAACCAATAACTCAATAATGCAATAACTGAACAAGGTAGAAAGTAGAATATATTTTCCCCCAGACCTCAAAATCTGAATATCACTAGGCGTGCCATCATTTGCCATTACTGGAAGCACACTCCCAAATATGAATATCAGCATGTACCACACCTCATAATCTCCAAGCAGACTAGCAGAGGCTGGCAAAAAATAGTTGTTGTACAAGCATGATTTTCTTGCACATTCCGCTCTTCCTCGACAGCCTCAAGGAGCTCTTGGCTGCGGTAGGCAAGAAATCCAAGTCAGACCAAGCTGTAATCGTAAACTGAAGTTCAGTCGATGCATTGGTATAGTAGAATTTCTACCTCATAGGGTCCTTCATGCTGATTGCCTGCCAACACATGGGACACTAGGAACTTCTTTGGCACCTACAATGCTACAAGATCAATCAAAATGCATCAGAATTCAGAAGTACTCCCTCCGTCCTAATATACAAGGCGTAACCACTTTTTACTCAAGTCCTATAATATAAGGCGCGTCCTCTCTATACGCACGTACATCGATGCTGTAATACTAGTGTTGATAGAGAGAATTAAATATATTCCTTGATCTATAGATGTGGTTACGCCTTATATACTAGGACGGAGGGAGTAACAGTTAAGGATAATAAAGCATAATGCAATTACAATACACATGTAATACACCAATGCTGGCAACTGACAACCAAACATTTCAGAGCAGAGATCGCAATCCATCCGATTCAGATTAGTGGTGCATTTATCACTCATCCAAGATTACCAGCGAGTACATGGCAACACAATTGAAGAGCTGTGCAGTCCTAGACGCAACCACTATGACCCTAGCAACGCAGATATGAAAAGAACCTGAAGAACTGCAGGAATCTGTTACAGAGCAGCTGCTCACCACTCAAGAACGCCTTGGATGTGGACCTCGTGTTTGCAGCTGGTCACCTGCGCCAAGCACAAACAAGAAAGAGCAAGCGTGTTAAAGAGGCCGAACAACCCAAATCCAAAGACCAATTTCCTTCAGCATGGCCGCAGGGCAGCAGGAAGGAGTACCCCGGAGGGGCCCGCTGTCGGAGAAGGCCTCGAGGCAGATGCTGCAGGCGTCCTGGGCGCCGCCCTCCACGAACGCCGCCGCCGATGAGTACTCCATCCGCGCCGCCTTCGCTTCCGTCCCCTCCTCCATCTCCCTCCGATCCAAGTTGTCCGGATGAAAAACCGCTCCTGGGATGAGCTCCTCGCTCGCTCGCGTCCACGGAACTCCCCGCGCCGGCCTGCTCCTCCGCTGCCCGGCCGTTGGAACCTCCACTGTACCCTCGACTCTCATCACCCTCCCCTCCTCCTCATTCCTCCTCTACCAGAGAACCTCATCCCATCCCTCCGTTCGCTGGGCGCCACGGTTCCACTCCCGGTCGGCGCTCCGCAAGACCGCAACACCGCCCCTCCAGGGCCTAGGGGCATCCTGACCGTCGCCCGAGCGTCAAGGGAGCAAATGCCAAATAGCGGCCGCGGCTCGACGAGGACGACAAGCGACAGGCAGCTCCCGCTAGGCAAGCAGGTTGCTGCGCGCCGGTATGACGAGCGCCGAGCGCGAGGCGGCGAGCCACGCGCGCGCGTCGAACTCCGCTCCACCAGGTGTGTCCTTCGCTGAGCTTGCTCTCCTGCACTTCCACTCACTCTCGGTTCCTGCTACGGCTAGCACCTCCGACGACACCCCTTCCAGCTCTGAGTTCTGGATCGTTCCTTTCCATGCTCCGCTCTCAATTTCTGCCGCTCGGTTCCTCCGCCACCGTTTTTCCGTTCACATGGCTAGTCCCGGCATCTATGATCTATGTCGCCCCGGCGTCGTCAAAAAAACATCTTGAACTTCATCGTTGCCAGCTGCGTCTGCTCGGTTGGTCAACTCCGCCTTCTTCTCTTCGCTTCCCTCTTTTCTGCTCGGGCCTTCCTGGCGTCCCGCCGCAAGAATCTTACGCGCGGGGTAATTTGAAATTCAAAATTGCGCGCTCACTTCCTTTCCGTCCGTTGGGCCGTTTTCCCGGGGGTAGCTGCTGGGCCTACTCTCGAGAACGCGGGCTGGGCTGTGGAGGCCGTTTTACTCCAGGCAATTTTTTCTTAAATAGAATTATTCATTGTGCGTAATATAATTTTATATCATTTACGATCGAATTATTTTATCAAAATGCATAGATCCTAGAAGAACAACATAACTTATATTACCCATAGCAGTTAGGATTAAAATACTTGATCACGGGTTCGGATGACCTGACGAATCTGATCTGACTCGCCCGAAAAAAGACCCGACCGACCCGATCAATATGTGGGCTGGGCTCGGGCCAAAATCCCCCCCCCCTCCAAAAAAAAACTCGACTCAATCGGAAGTACATAAAAATAGGGTTTAATCCAATCCGATCTGACCCACCACGTGTCGGGTCAGGCTTAGACTGAAAAATCCGGTCTGATGATCGGATTGGGCCGGGTTCAGATCAAAGAAAAAATACTATATTTCTTTAACCCGATCTGACACGTCACGTGTTGGGTGATCGGGTCAGGCTCAGATCGAAAAATCCGAGGTCGGATTGGGCCGGACTCGGATTGAAGAAAAAATACTGAGTTTTTTAAACCCAATTCGAACCTGACCCGACCCATGATCAGGCGTAGAATTAAAGAGAGGAGATAGAAAAGACTTATTGGAAGATCTCTAGAGATGCCACTAACCTTAGTATTAGGCCATGTGGAGAAGGAAAAGGATTGCATTTCCCTTTTCTACACCGGATATACTTCAGTGAGATCCGGGTGTCGCTAGACGTCACCTGAGGGGACACTACCGTAAACCATCCTGAAGCGGTTAATTGGTACGGTATTGGATGAACCGGAGCCCAATAATTCAGCGCAATTGCACGGATAAATGTATACATGTATCCACTGCGGACAGCGACTCATCCCTACATATTTTATTAGTTATGAGACTACTGATGTTAAGGAGAGAGAGTTAGTGTATGCTTGCAAGAGAAGATAAATATAATGATATCATCCACGTGCATGCAAATTCTAAAATAAATATTGTATAGATATTAAACCAACCATCTAAAATAAATTTAGATTGCATCATTATATTATTATGATAAGATCTTCATAATAAGATCACAGTTGCCTATGTTTGCAAGATATTCTTTTAAAGGTAAATTTTAATATGAAATAATTAATTTCGATGACTGGGAACAAATAATCAAACAACATGCAAAATATTAAACATAGCACACAAATAATAGTGTAGCATGAACAAAAGATTAAACACCATGAATATTTGATTGTATAGGATAAACAATAAAAATTGAATATCACAAATAAATGAGTCAACATCACCGAACAAATTAGTCTAAAAATGAACAAATAATTTAATATTACGAACAAATTAGTTAGACGTTGATAAATAATTTGACATGAAGGACAAACTTCATCCACATCACAAGTAAATTAATTTTTTAGATAAACAGAATATGAACAGGTGCTGAATAAGTTAGTATATAAAGTAAATAAATTATTTCACGAACAAATTAGGCGAATAAATTAGTATAGAATATATAAAAAAGAAGAGTTTCAATTTTAAGAATAGATATCCACATGAGATTTAGAATGAAAAAGGAAGGAAACAAAAATAGAAATAAACATTATACATCAAAGGATTATAAGAAGAACAAAAAATAGAAAAATGAGAATAAAGATATGAATGGAAAAAACATATGCACATTAGTATACATTAGTATACATAGTAATCAATAAGTAGACGATGATATTGAATTATGGAAAATGAATTAGGAATGTCTACCTAAAGTTTAGAAGGAAAAAAATAACTAAATATGTATAGAGATAAAATTAGAAGGGAAAAATAGAGGAAAGTAAAATATTTTGGAAGAAAATGTAAGCAATGATTTCTTGATCCATCAACCGAAGTTCTAATCGGAATCCAGGTGACCGTTTGTTGAGTTAAAAGTCCAAAACCATTTAGAATTAGCAATTGGAGAGTAAAATAGAAAAGGATTAAAATCCTCGCTCGACACATACCATATTATTATAAAATATATAAAATATATTTATATACTAATCAATATATATATTTATATATTTTCTCGTAGCAATGCACGAGCATATTTACTAGTAAATATATGAAAATGAGAAAGAAAAATACTATGCCGTGAGAGCGCACCGCCTGCTTGTTTATGTTTCAACGCGTTGTCTTACTATAGGTGTTCCACTGGCCTCTGCATCATATCGTGCGCTGGAAGGTCTCCTATTCGGAGATGATCATATCTGGGGGCTGGAAGGGTCTCTCCCTTTCGTAGATGATCATATCTGCGCGCTGGAAGATCTCCTATTTGGAGATGATGCGGATGAGAACATGCGGCGACTTCTATATATAATAATAAGGCGTGAACAAGTTGAAGTAAAAAAGGTCCTATTCTAAGACCAAGCACGATTCCTGGCACGCGTACGTCGTAGCCTTCCAATCCAATAGTAAGCTAGTGAACAGGCCAATGTCGCGCGCCGCGAAACGAGCGAGGCTAACCGCAGGCCCGTCGCTGGAGCAGCGCATCTGGAGCGATGGTATAGGGCCTCGTTTTGGTTGGGGCCTCCAAATTTTAGTACATTAACTATTAATAAAAAGATTAATAACAATTTTGCAGGCCTGCCTAAGGCCCAAAACGGATCAGCGATCAGCAGCCCACCTGTCTACGTGTGTCTAGTCTACGTGACTTCCTTGGGTTGGGTCTTCGATGCCTTGCGCCCGACGATCGACCTTCCAGGACCCACGTCTCGCACCATCCAAATTCTCTCTACTCTCCAGCAGAACATCGCCGCCGCCTGCGCTAGACCTAACGCAACGCCGCATTGCCGCAAGCCCGCAAGAACGGAGGCCGCGACAGCAGAACTGCAGAGGGTGGACTGGCGGACGCAATCACGCAGGCTGCAATCACGCAACTCCACCGTAGTACAGTACGCAAGCACGCCTGATCCTGATCGGCTGATCGCACGCGACAGCAGATTAGTTTTCTCATTTTCTGCCCTGCTTGACGTTCCGTTAGCGTTAGCCACATGTTTTAATTTGTTGTTCCTGCTTGTAGATTGCCGTACTTGTAGATTGTCGATTCTGTAGAGCTGATCAAATATCAAATAGTCATCAACTCATCATGTCCTCTAGTTCAAGAATTAGAAAATTTGATGGATATTGTTCAGCGGAAGATAAGGTAAACATTAGTACCTATTAAGAACGTATCTTTGTATCGAAATTGTGCAATTTATAGTGATCTTTTCTTTTAAGATAGGGCCTAATTTTTTTTTTTGGCACCAGGGCCTCGCATTCTCGGAGACGGCCCTGGCTAACCCCACCCGCACCCGGTGACGACGCCGACCTGATCAGCGGCCTCGACGACGACGTGCTCCTCCGCGTCCTCGGCCTGGTGGCAGACGTGCGGGACGAGGCGCGGATGGCGGCGCTCTCGAGGCGGTGGGTCCGCCTGTGGACGCGCGCCCCCGCGCTCCGCTTCGCGTCCCGGCCGGTGCCCGGGGCCGCAGTTAGCGCCGCCGAAAGGTGCGCCGCCGTGGAGCGGTACGTCTCCTTCGTCAACGGCATCCTCGCCAGGCGTGCTACCCAATCCGACGGCGCCGCCATCGAGAGCCTGGCGATCTCGTGTAACAGGGACGCATCAACCGGTGCCGACTCTGACCACGATTTGGAGCGACGGCTGATGATGACGGCGGCCGTCGACGCGGCGCAAGGGTGGATCCGGCACGCATTTCAGCACGGGGTGAGGTCTTTGATCCTCGACATGCATCTGATGCCAGCGCGTCCAAAGCTCTGTGGAGGAGTACGTGAGGATGACGAAGAGGACCACGGCGCCGAGAAGCCGGCAGTGCTTCTTCCCGACGACCTCCGTAGCCCTGCGAGGCTGGAGACCATGCGTCTGTCGTTGGGCGGTGCAAGGCTCTGGCTCGCTGGAGCTGAGCACTCCTAGCCTCCGGGTTCTGCACATAGACAACTGCTACCTCGAGGTGCTTAGGGGCTGTTTGGAGTGCCGCCTAACCCGCCACGGCGCGCCACACTTTTTCCGCCGCAGGTGTGGCGGCCGTTTTGAGCGCCACAAGTTAGACAGGCCGTGGCGGGTTAGGTGGGACTCCGAGGCTGGAACAAGTTGCTTTGTTCTTCCGACAAGGATGCCCGCTTAGGTTGCTTCAGGTCGACGGGGACTTGCCGTGCCTGCTGAGCCTCAAGCTCTGTATGTGCTCGCATCGTGCTCGTGACTTCCATTATTGTAGCGGCGAGCAGAACGATAGCTACACACACCTCTTGAAGCACTGCAGCCTACGCACACGCCTTCAAGTCACTCTTGGCGGCCCAAAGGTACGAGTTGTTTCTTTTCTTTTCTTTTTTGGTTACTTTTGTTGTACCGTACGTGCTGGATTTGCATTTGTTATGATGTCCAACATATCTATTGCCTCGTTGCCTGTTTTTTTTTCACTCCGAAGAATAATTTGGTCAAGGAACATGTGGACTTGATAAAAGGGAAGGAAGGTACCACACCTCCCTCAGATCACATCTTTGACGGTTAAGGTTTCTGAAGCATTTGAGAGGCATGACTTCGGAGCTGGCGTGGCAAATCTCCTCACAAGATTCACCAACCTTAGACACCTCAGCCTACATTTACCCTTCTTCGTCACCCTGGTGAGCACCAACTCTAAACTTGTCCATCCTATTTACTTCCCTTTGCTTAAGATGATCCCTGTCTCCAATCTGTTGCACTAAACCTACATATATACATCTGTACTGCAGTACTATGATCTGGGTGAAGGACTATATCTGGAATGTGATCACCCAGACCATTGGGCATCCTATGGGATCTCCATGTCTCACCTGCTGGAAGTGGAGCTTACTGGATTGACAGGAATCGATTGTGAACTCTGGTTCATGAAAGCCGTGATCGCAAGCGCCGAGAGACTTCGTAAAGTGGATATAAGTTTCAACCCAAAATGCTGGCAGCATGAGTGCAAGATGGATGCATTTGAGCGTAGGCTACTTGATGAAGAAATGCGAACTTCCCGCCGTGACAAATTTATGCTTACCAGTCTTAGTAAGAGTCCGTTTGGAAGGGCTTCCGCAATGGCTCCGCCGGCAGCTCCTGTAGGAGCCCTCCCAAACACCCGCTTCATCGGAGCGCTCCTGCCGGCGGGAAGGATGGGAGAGCCAGAGCCCTTCTGTGCAGCAACCAGGCGGAGCCGGAAAACCCAGCTCCGCCTGATCCGGCTCCGGCTCCACCCTCCTATGGAGCCCTCCCTAAGGGGGCATAAGTAACTAATACATTTGGTTTCAACCAGTTTTGCTCATTCCATTTTGCGTCCCGGGCTTTGCTTTGTAATGAATTTATGCATGCGTTGGCCCATTTGGGACCAGTGCTAGCAACATGGTTAAGATACCGGAGACAAGGTATGGGGTTCCAAGACTGGTGGGCAACAGCGACGCTTGGGAGAAATTGCAGCGCTGCTCACGTAGACTTCTTGGAACTGACACAGTGGTTGCAGTTACCCAGTTACCATTTTCATTTCTATTGGTTGGTAAATAGATGTTGCTGTTTACCCTCCACCTGGCATCAAGAGTTTTCTGAACTTAGTTTTTCCATATGATTTGTATGATGTTTCTTTTTTAGAAATGAGTGGAAGATTATGCTGAAAACAAGGTCCAGTAGACTTTTAAAGTGTAATATATCTTTTCTTTTGAGATTAAGGACACTGTTGAACCTGTTCCTTGCTCGTAAAAGCACAGGTAATATATGGCCCGTGGTGTCCCTCCTACGCTCACACTTGCACGTGCAGTGGAGAAGATGGCTTAGGAGTCGTCAGCTCCAGCGACATCATGCTCTGCAATTTTGTAAGAACGATAAAAAAAAAACTTTCAAACTTTTTTAGATTAGCAACCACTATTGGACAATCTTGCCAATTGCGCTGCGGCTTGGGAAGGGCATGCTACCCTTGTCCCACATGCCAGTGGTTAAAAGCTGCAGCGCTGACTGACTGGCCCTACCTGCCGTTTGCCAGCTGGCATGAGCAGCTTCCTGAAGTGTTTGAACAGGCCTTTCAGTTTCAGAACTTAAGATTTTTTTTTTCTTTTTGAAAAGATTCAGAGCTTAATAATTGCTGAAAGCTTTACGTGGAAGTAATACTTGAACAATTTTACAAATTATGATTGGTTGTAGTTGTAGATAGCACCTTAATCTCTGTTTGGTGACAAGAAGAATAGATACCAGCAAATAAATGGAACTTCATCAACTACACGCACTTGTCCATATACATATTATTCTACCTATCACACTACGTACAATACTTAGCAACAGAGTAGATATGCTCAAACTCCCGCTTCTCTTTATTGATCGAATGTACCTCTGATATGATCCGCACTCAAGGTATTACATGTATATTTATATATATGCCTCTTTCGTGGCTTTGACAAAGAATAGAATTGCTCATTTCACCCGTTAATTCATCCGTTCAGAGGAGGGGGTGCTGGATTCTCCGAGGACACCACCACCATGGTGAATTCCTGGAGGTGTCCGGTCAGATCAGAGCCTGGAGAGCTTGAGCTGCTGCTTGAGCAAGGGGCGGAGGTACTCGTGGTACCCCTCGGGCACCACCGTCTCGTTCAGGGGATCCTTCCATGCCTCCTCGTACAGCGCCGGGTACACATTCCCGTCGTACCGCCCCAGCACCGACCCCAGGAAGTGGTCCGTGTAGTTGAACGCGTCCACCAGTGCAACAGCATTCGGACGCACCTGTTGGAGATCACCATCCAGCAACCGACTTACACTTTGTTGTCATAATAATGCTACTAGCAGAGGAGACAGAGACCAGCATACCTGTGTGTAAAGCTTGCCCAGCTGCTCGTTTGCCAGCGCTCCCTGCTTGGGTGTGATGCACCCGGTTGCCAGGAAGTCACCCAGGTGCTTGTGAAGAATGTAGAGGGCATAAACATTGCAGAGGTTCTGGAGCTGTTCCTTCACTCCATGTCCAGGGATGTCCTGCTGCACCTTCTCGATGAACCTAGCACCACATAAAGAAGAGGAGTAACAATGAATCATCACCCTTTTTTAAAGAGACGATGGAAGGAATGGCACATCATCAACAAGGTTGAAAAGAATTGATACTCACTTGGTTACAATGATCAACTGGATGTGAGCTACCGCAGCCTCAAGCAAATCTGGGGACCGCTCATAGAAACCTGCAAGGCACACAATCATCGTTAGTACAGTTGATTCCGAAGAGAATTGAGCAAGTAAAATTTAATGAAAAAAAGGAATGTGATATTGCGTGATGTTTCCTACCTTCTTCTTGGTTTGCCGCTTGGCCTATGTTCTGGGCACAGTTTACCACCATCCTGAGAGCCCTAGCTTCAAATGCCTCTTGTATGAAAGCAGGGTTAAGCCAATCTTCAGCTGTTGAGAGTCATCAAACATGAATTATTACCATCATCAATGCAGGCATTATACTCAAGATGCCTGGAACAAGTACAAATGTACTTGAGAATGAGATAAATGAGTACCTGTTTTGACAGCGCATTTGGATTGCATCAGATGTTGTACATTGCCCATGTAAGCCATTGTACCAACAGGCTGTTTTCCAGAGGTCAATTGAGAAACAGTTTTCGTTAGAATCCTTGCAACCTGCAGGTACCATCAAAAGGCTGCATGTTAATATACCATTAACCAAAATGGAGTAGAGGCAAAGGCAAAACCGCTTCTATGGAATGCAATATGCCATGCGACACATACTCAACCAATAACAGTAGCCAAAAGTACTGCTGTTGATTAGTATCATCAGAACCATACAAACCTGCAAAAGCAGAACAACATTGTCTCCTTCATAAGTGCAAGCAGGAACATAGACAGCAAACAATTCAGGAAGCCCACTGCTGTTCAAGTAACCATGTCCACCACAGAGCTTTCTGCATTCTTCAATTGCATCCTGCATAACAGATAGGAGTTATCATAAGAACGATGAATTGTCAGACATCCTTTGTTATACATATTGACTAGACCGTTATAGAACATGCATATGGCTCAAACTTCAGGCCAGAATTTACTCTGTTGGAAAAATAGAGTGAAGCTTCAGGTCTACAGGTAAATCAACTGATAATTTATATCAAGTGACAATCTAGGTAACACACGATTCCAGCTTATGAACTACTAATACCTAAGAAAGATGAAGTGACAAAGGCAACATTTGCCCATTTCGTAGTGGGAAGAGTTTTACAAACCACTTTATACTACTTGGGAATAACCATTATTAATTCAACTCTGCTTCAAACTAATTGTAAATTAGAGCCAATGAGGGCAAATGAATATACCCCATCCAGTACAAACAGTAATAAACCATTAAAAAGTGGATAGCTAAAGAATCACTGAAATTATTTAATGATACATACAGCTGTTGCAGATGTAGTCACAGCCTTCAAACCAGCAGTACAGGCATGAGCTTCTTGCAGTGTTGAGTAATCTTTAGCTTCCAGTTTCTGAGTGACATCCGTGTATAACCACTTGAGCCAATCACCCACAAATCTGAATGCATATGCTGAAGCCAGCAATGGAAAGAGTCTGCTTTGTTGAGTCCTGTAATTAAGAACCTGTAACCAGTTTGAATGCATTAGTCACCTGTTGATAACCAAATGACAAAGAAAGTATCCATGTTAAGCATAGGCATAACACTAGGCAGTTGATTCACAAATTTATTCAGAAATTAACAGAGAAAATGAATTAAATGACGATACAAAAGGCTCAGTATTAGCATACCTGAGTCTCAGGGCCACCATCTTGAGAGCCAAACTGCTTTCGAATGGCACTGTATCGTACAGCAATGCAAACAGCACGGGACAAAGCCTTAGAAGCATCTGCCACAATTGATTGACGAACATAAACCATTGTCCCATAAAGCAGCTGCTTTGGAACATCTGAATGAACATATTTCCCCTCCCTTGTAACTTGTGAAAGTCTAGAAAGAAAAGGTAATAACATCAGGTTTGAAGAGGGTTAGCCTAAAAAAAGAATTGATAAAGTGCCAGAATGAAATATAATAACTCAAGGGGCAAACCTCATCAACATTTGATCCCTTGGGATGCGCACATGGTCAAATCGCAGAACACCATTGTCCATACTGTTATATGCACCACTACCAAATTTCCCACCAATATCACCAAGGGTAACACCAGGAAGCGGGGAGTGATCCTCCAAGCTTCGCAGTTGCACAATGAAACCTGGAACCCGGACATGCATAAGTCACAAAGAAAGAGAGTACTTAAAGGTAACCAAAAAGCAAACACTCTACCATGTATGCCGTAGTCCTTTCCTTCAGTTATCAACCGAGCGTACACGACTGCATGAGTGGAAGCTTTCCCCAAGCCACCAGGCCACCACTGCCAACATGAAGGAAACATGTAACAAATTGTGGAAGAAGATCTTTAAGAAGATATTAATGGCTAACATAATATTAAAAAAAGGAAAAGGAAAGTAATACATCCTTTAAATAAGTCAATAAGACAGCAGGTAATTCATAAAAAAATTACTTTGCTGGAGGTCAGAGTTGGACTGTGGATGACAAATTCATCTGTGTTTGGATCAAATGTAGCGGTTGTTTCAAGGCCCTGAACGTTCGAGCCATGACCAAGTTCAGTCTGAGCATAGCACCCAATTATTTGGAACTTGTAAGCCAGAGGTAACCACTTCTTCTGCTGCTCCTCAGTTCCTTGCCCTTTTATAGCAGGAACAAACATGCCCTGCAAGATGTCATAGTTTTCATAAGTTAACAATATAGATGAAGCTTCTACAAAGCAACTATCTGTTATCCAATAGCGCGAATCTTATTACAGTTTCTTATTAAAAGGAAGGCCATGTTTTTACAGAAATACAAGAACAATAGGAAGAACAATATGCTGAGGATTAGCACTATCTCCAGAAGACATTAGCACACAGCATGGGTAACAAAGGCTTCATCGTAGTATGATCAGAACATATTTTGATGCAATAAAGAATTGATAGTCGTACCCAATGCAGATCAACATAACCAGGCTGATCGACGTATTGCCTCAGCAGACCTGCTTCCTCCTCTGTCAATCCACAACAGAAGAAGGCAGTAGAACATCAGTTAAGACTGCTGTATGTAGAAATATGGCTTGATAGATCTTTGGCTGGTAATCCATAAGTTGACTTGGGACCTGTAAGACGTAGCTCGACAATGCGCTTCCACGCATGGGCTGCTTTTCTTAGAGTGTCCTTGAACAAGTCCTTCCTGGAGAGCATGGTCCTGTTATCCTTGCGGAAGACCTATGTGTCAAGCAGGTGCAAATGTAAGTGAAAACTTGTCAAGAAGGGAATTTAATAATTGTAATTGAAGCAACATGTATCTTGAATTCTTGATGCAATGTCTTGTCTTGAACACACACATTAGAGAGCCGAAGGCTGGGTGTTTGTTTGGTTCAATTTTAGCCTTTAGCATGACTGTTACAATCTAACTGTTGCCTTCTTGGACAAAACACATGGAGCCTAATATCCAGTTTGAAACCGGAAAGCAATCATGTATGCTAGAATAAGCCAACACGTTAATTACTGTTGAAGACAAAAGTTTATGGTCTGAGTCAGCATCGTGAGGTTAACGAATAGGGAAGCACTGAGAAAATTGGTAGTCAACAGTGGAGCTAAGAATATTCATAAATCCTAATAATATAAGGAAAAGCGGGTGAGGTGAACGCGTTCAAAGCTGAATTGAGTCAGCTGAAATCCGTTTGCTTGATTGTTTTTTCCTTTGGCACGGAGAGAATATACGGAAATCAGATGCAAAGGTCATGCCGCTTTACTAAAAAAGTGAAAATTGTAATTAATTCGCGGGAACGGAAAAGGCAAAGCATGGATTCTATGAAGTCAACTAAGTGGCGGAGATGAAAAGTTGGGGGAGGAAATCTCTGTCGGGGCAAGTGCAGAGCTACACAGATGCAGGATGCCGCAAGCAAGCAGCAGAAAGCGGAGCGGAGGCGCATACGATTCTGAATTTCTGATCTACGCGGAAGCAGGCGGGATTGGGGATCAGGGAAGAAGAAGGGCTGAAGGGGATCGAGTGGAGCAACCGCTTACAGGGTCGGACGCGACGAGCCGAGCCATGCGGTCGGCGACGTCGACGGCGTGCCGCGAGCCGGCCCACGCGACCTTCATCGCCTCGACGTCGAAGCGCGCCGCGGCCCTCTCGGCGGCGAGGTGGTCCGCCTCCGCCGCGGCGTGGTCCATGGCCATCCCTGCCCCCTGCCCGGGTCCACGCCTCTAGCTTTTCCGGGTGCGGCGATCCCCCAACTGCTCGTCCTCGTCGCCTCGCTTGATTTGGAAATCTGGCCGGCGGGTAAATAAAGATGGGCGGGCGAGGCGAGGATTGCGATGCGGAAGACGAAGACGAGGAGTAAAGGACTCTACTGCTGCTCCGTCTTCGGTTGGGTTCGGCCAAGTTTTTTTCATTTAATTCAAGAATACCGTGTGCGCCTGCCTGCCTCGCGTCTGGTAGTTGGCCGGCTGGTCTCCGACTTCTTCATTTTTTTTCCCTCGTTTTACCCACGTGCGTATTTGATCCACTCATCGACATGTGTACAGTCGTCCGTATATAAAATAAAATAATACGGTTCCACACGTAGCACGGTACCAAACTACCAACTTGTAAAAGTTAGGGGTGGTATTTTTTTTAGCAAATTTTAAAGTTGAAGAAAAGGAGAAAACCAACCAAGTTTAAAAGTTAAAGGAAATTAAGGTGGAAACCAGTGAAAATTGCTAGAGCAATCAGCTAAGGATTCATGTTGGCGCACTAAACCTAAACTCACAAATAAGTGGTTTTTCTCCGGTTGCATAGAGTTTTTTTAGTGCCACGTTTGGATATTTAGAAATGATGGAAATAGATTATACCGAAAAGCGGCTTAAATTTTTTTTATGATAAAACATTTTTTCTAATATGTACTGGTATATATAAATTGCTTTCCAAATCACATACATCGTGTCTGAAATAGAACTTTTTTGCATTTCGGCTGAGTACTACTTTCACATGCATCGCCCACGTGCTTCATGCTTCTTCTTTCTTCCTCTTTTTGAGAGATTAATATGCGCATATTATTCTCTCCGTCCACTATGTCTGATGACCGATCTGGCCGGCAATGTGGTTGGGTGCGGCCTGTCCACACAACGGTCTGCGTTGTAGCAAGGGGAGGCTTTGTTGGTGGGCTCACATTTTTCACCATGTAGGACGGCACCGGCCTCCATCGCTCTGGTCTTGTACTCCGCCAGTGCATGCACCCTGCACAAGGCGGGCCACGATGGCATCAAGGCGGGCCGCGGGGGTGGCTGGCTCCGCGGGCAGGCTGTGGCTCGGTGACGAGAAGACGGCAGCGCCCGTACGGCAACTCTCTAAACGTTTCGAACTTGATCAATTACTAGCATCATGTTGGTACGTTGCTACGGGTAATAAACAAATCGAATTCATTCATAGTTGAATATCTTGAAATGTCATAAGATCATTATATGAGTAAAGAAAGAATAATGCAGCTTTTATATGCAAAATTTTGGATTCTGTAAACAGTGCTATGTACTACTTCAATTATAGGATCTGAATGGTTTGCAAGTATAACTTGCCATAATTTTGCCACATTCAAGGTTAGCCAAGTTTGACCAGTTTAATTAAATGTTTGGTTGCAGCCACAGATGTGGCAAAATTCTTTGCTAGCAAACGAGATCCCATGCATCAATGACTCAATAAAGTGTAACAAGATCCTATTAGTCTTGCCACTGCAAAAGGACTTTGAGCAACAAAAAATTTAGTCAAATTTGACAAATTTTTTATATCAAACGGTGGCAACCTTAGTATATGAATTACTTGCGAAAGGCAATCATACGCGTGACACGGTGGGCGGCCCGTATTCCTTCGTCAAGTAGCATGCGCTCAAATGCATCTTGCCCTCATGTTGCCCACACTTTGGGTTGAAACCTATGTCCACTCTATGGAGTCCTCTCGCACTTGCCAACACGGCGTTCATGATCCGGAGTTCGCAGTCGGTCCCAGTCAATCCGGTAAGCTCTACTTCCTCCAGGTGAGCCATGGAAATCTCGTTGTTGCTAAATGTCCAATGGTCTCGGTGATCGCACAAGTGGCCTATTCCTGCACCCAGGTCATAGCTCTGCAATGCAACAGGTACATGTAGATTTAGTGCAACAGGTTGGGGAGAGGAATCAACTGCAAAGGTAAGTAGGTAGGATTGGCAGGTTTAAGTTGGTGCTCACCAGGCTGAGGAAGGAGGGTAGGTGCAAGCTGAGGTGCCTAAGACTGTTGAATCGTCAAGAGTCACGTCAAGGCTTGTGACTGAGCTACAACGCTTGAGGATGAGCATGCTACCATCGTTATTGCGCTGCTCACCGCAATGAACGGCTTGGTGACAGTAATGTGACCACAGATACAGCTTGAGGACACGCACGCACGGCAAGTCTCCATCGACCTCGATCCGCCTAGGCGAGCACCTTAGTTGGAACAACAAGACCCCGAGCTCCCGGTGGTACAGCTTGTCTACGTGCAGAACCCGGAGGCGAGGGGTCCTCAGCTCCAGCGCCACCACGTTGACGTCCTCCACCCACAGCTCCGAGAGCAGCTCTTCGAGCCGCGACGCTTCGCTGAAGTTGGGGAACCGGAGCCTGGCCACGCGCAGCCTCTGCAGAAGCGGGCAGCTCGCCGGCGACACGAGGCGGGCGAAGAGGCGAGCGCCGCCGTCTACGATCTTGATCCTCTCGAGCGAGAGATCCGTGAGCGATGCGAATTTCATGGCGGCGGGGAGCCGGAGTCTCGCGCGGCCTAATCCCAAGCGCATGGTCTCCAGGCTTGCAGGGCTAGAGAGGTCATCGTCAAGGAGCACCACCACTGGCTTCTTGCCGACGTTGCCGTTCTTGCCGCCATGGTCCTCGTCGTCGTAGTCACAGTACATTCCGAAAAGGTTTGTAGGCTCCGGCAGACGCAGGTCCATGATCAGAGACTTCACCCCGTGCTGAAAAGCGTAGCGGATCCACCGTCGCGCCGCGTCGACGGACGCCAGCATCAGATGCTCCATGCAGTGCTCGGGCACTGGTTGATCCAGGTTGCGCTCAGGCTCGGAGACCACACCTACATCCTCCTCCAAAGCGCCGCCGCCTACGGCCGGTACCTCGCGCTCCAACCGCGCCGTCCAGCGTAACTACGACGAGCCGGACCTGGAAGCCGTCATGTGGACGGCCGTCGGCGCAGAGGGCGGACACCGGCGTCACCGTCGACGACCGCAACAACCGGAGCACAATGGTGCACTGGATGTCCGAGACCGTCACCCCGAGAGTGTCACCGCCAGTCCTTCCAGTGCCAGAATTGGTGAGTTGGCGTCCCTTCTCCTAGTCGTCTGAAAGGTGATCAGTTGGTCATACTGACGAGCAGACACACATTTTGCAAACTGCGACCACGCGAAGCTCAGAACATTCAGTTGTGTCAAAAATCCGATCCCCAGTTTAGAACTTCCAAATGCCTGAAATATTAGTGGCTATTTTCCCCCCGACAAACTACTGTTCTTGTTTTCTTTCTTTTGGTAATTTACAAGTGTATGTTAGACTATAAGAACTGCTGCAACAGTAGCATCATCCATGACATTCTGCCTAACTGAATATGTTACCACCTCGCCTGTGGCGAATTCAAGCCGCCGAGGAGTTGCGGCGCCCAGATGTTGATGCACCTTGGAGGCTTGGAGACATACAGGACCAGGACCGCTGATTACAACTTCGCAATCCATCTCTTCAGAGATAAAAAATGTCGTTGTTTCAGATAAAAAGACGAGAATCGTCTGTCGCCTTTAAGTTCAAGTTTCAGTTATCTCAGAAACTCTGGTAGTAGGTTTGATGCATTACTCTGACAGGAAGCAACTTGGTTTGGACACAATTCTGGCACCTGATTCATTTTTTTTTTTCACAGCATAAGCCATCTGGGCAACCAATTCGATTTTTATTCTTACATAGTTGCATCCATATCACCGTGACCTCTTAGCAATCTTTGGTCTGTTATAAACAACAATTGAGGAGCACTCACGAAAAGTAGTACATCTGATGTCTGATGAGGAGGAGGTATAGAATATGAATCGGAAAATCTGATGAGCAGCACAGCTTTTGCTGGAACGGAACCGTGGAACTCGGCTCCCGCGGCAGACGCTCGGTTGCAGGCTTGCCGGCAAGCAGGCAGCAGGCTGCAGACTACATTCGGTTAGGTCCGTAGCTCCCTCCTCTCCCCATCTCCTCTTCGATCCGATTCGTTTTCTGTCATTTTGCTGTCCGATTGTTGCTTTTCCTGCAGGATTGCGATTCTTCTGATGCTCCATGGATTCCCGGCTCCTTCATTCACCGATTTGACAAATTCAGTTTGCGTGAGCGCTACCTGCTCGATGGAACGCCCTGCGACCCGAAGGCCTGGAACCATGCCAGAGGCATTCCCGGCGGCGCGGCCTCGGGTGCGGGATCAACGCCCTCCCCGACGACGTCCGCCTCGCACCTGAGCGCTGGCCATTCTCTGGAACACTGGCCGGCGTCCCCGTACCTGGGCCCCGGAGCGCTGGGCCCACATGACAGAGGCTGGAGCGCTGGCTGCCAGCCGGCGGACAGGTGGCTCGTTCCGTAACCGACCTGCGCTTGCGATTCCACCCGAGCCCGTCGCCTTCCTTGCTTGAAATGCCCCCGCCTCCTCCTCGGCGCCCAAACGAAACCGCCTCGCAACGAACACCTTCTGCTCTGCTCTCTCCCCTATCCACCGCCTCCCTCCTCGCAACGGAGCCCACTCCCTCGCCGCCGTCCGCCTCCGCCCCGGCCGCAGCAGCAGCACCAGGCGACCAGCGCCGGCGATGGAGCTGCTCCCCGACCGTGCGCACGTGCGGCTGCGGAGCCCCGCGCACGGGACGTACCTGTACGCCGACGAGGACGGGGTGGGCGTCTCGCTGAGGTCGCGCCGCGCCTCGCTGAGCACGGTCTGGGCGGTGCACCGGGTGGAGCGCAGCGGCAACAGCTTCGTCCTCCTGCACAGCGCCGCCTACGGCCGCTACCTCGCGTCCTCACCGGAGTACATCAACTACGCACCAGACGGAGTCGACGGAGTCGTGCAGTGCTGCTACTTCAATGACCTAGACCAGCAAGACATCCTCTGGGAGGCCGTCGGGTACCGGGGCGACGCCCTATTCCTCCACAACCCCGAGAACCGCAGATGGTCACGGCTTTGGGCGGTCGAGGCCGTCCCCGCTAGGGTGGGACCGCCACTTCTTCCACCGCCGACTCCGGTGAGCTCACCGTTCCCCATCCTTCCACCTTCTCGCTTTTGATTTGGGCCGAGCAGAGTTGTTGGAATCTATCGAACTTTTTAATTCATCTGCAAGAACTACTGAAACCTGATGATTCGATTCTCCTGGGCGCAACCGTTGCATTCTTGTCAGATGTTTTCCCTCTGTTACTGAAACTTTAGTTACTGGATGCTGCGTGTTATGTTACGTTCATGCCCAATGATTGCAGCAATTCCGCTCAAAAGTTCTATTTCTGTGTATTTGGTTGTTACATTCTTATGCCTCGGAACCTGGTTTACTTTAGGCAGCAGTTGTCTGAATTCTTTCTCATGACGTTTGTTTGGACAATTTGAGCTATTCGACGTAGTGTCGAATCT
The DNA here is from genome assembly GCF_002211085.1 of Panicum hallii. Taxonomy (NCBI): domain Eukaryota; kingdom Viridiplantae; phylum Streptophyta; class Magnoliopsida; order Poales; family Poaceae; genus Panicum; species Panicum hallii. Next base: position 50,037,315 of record NC_038045.1, read on the forward strand.
TGGTCATTTCTTGATAGATCACTAGAGCAGTTTATCTAGGTCTGGTCTGCACTTTTCCTTTCTCACCGTGAAACATATTCAGATTTGTTCATTCAGTTACCAGTTTGTCTGCTTGTTTTGGTTCTGTATCACTAGTGCTCTGTTCCATTGCAACAGAATCCCATGCTGCTGCGCCGCATGATCCTGTACATGAAAGCAGACGAATACGGGAATATTGACTATGAGAGCACCAAGCTCTTAGTCTTCGAGGGCCATTCAGTGTCCCGCCTCAGGGACGAGTTGGCATTCCTGCTGGAGGAGTGGCACGCTGTTAGAATTACTATGTGCGTGTGGGCAGGCTCTCACGGGCGGCTGACCCCTCTGGTCGTCGACCTGCCTCTCAATAACCAAACTGTGGAGATTGTTGTTTATGAGAGCTGGTCCAGAGGTGAGGATACAGTGTGCCATTGCTCATATGCTTGCAGTCACAGCATTTCTTTAGTTTTGAACTTTTTGTGAGAGTTTAAAAAACCTGTCGCTGCTTGTAATATATTCAGTAGGCCATAGTTTTATGCTTTTCTAGTTTTTTTCTTGGGTTTCTGGTTCTTATTCTAGTCATTTGCATGGCAATATGAAACAAGATATGGATAAGGAGGAGGTAGATGAATATAAATAGTTTATCGTTAGTTGTAGTTATAGTGTATTTGTCTTTCTCACAGATGCGAGAGATGCTCTGAATTTAGAAGTTGTTACTGGATCCATCTATTACTGTATCAGTTCAGAAAATTCAGATGTGACAATACTTTAGATTGCTTTCAGGATTTACATTTTTGCACTTGTGTACCTACATGATGATCTTATCTCTTGTTACTGAATATCAAATTTTGAACTGTTGCAACACTAATACATGGTGCCTACTTCCTAACTGGACCATTGTTTTTCCAATTCAGCAGCCCAAGGGCTACAGTACCCAAACGTCGACGCCCCGTAGAGGAATAGCAGAGTCAAGACTTCTGACAACAAAACCAGACTTGACAATCAAAACATCAATGCTTCGGAAACAATGAGTTGAGAATCGGCTGTACTTCTTTTATCCCGATAGTTGATTAGCTAAAGAAAACTCAGCATGTCCTGTTTTTGGTACTAGTAGGGTTGATGCGTTTTGCTGACGACAAACGTTTTTTGAATTGGCGTTTTAGTTTCAGAACTTGAATTTGCTAGAAGCATTATGTGAAAACAATGAGATGTGGCTGTACTTCTTCTGAAATCTCAGCAGGTCCTGTTTTTGGTCGTAGGTCTGATGAACTCTGCTAACCGGATATTGTTTAAATTGGCCTACGAGTTTCAGAAATTGAAATTGGTGAAAGCATTATGTGAAATAATGCTTGGGCGATTTTGCACAGCCAATGTTTTCTGAACTAGGTTTGGAGTCACCAACTGAAAATCACACTCTACCCAGAACTTTATCAACTCTCCTTTTCTTAATTATTATTTGGAAAGTAATGGAATCCTGAAAATAGTCTAGTATACCGTACATTTTTTTTTGAAAATCTACCGTACAAATTTTAGAACTGTAATTTGTCTTTTATTTTGAGAATGCAGAACTGCAACTGTTGATATTGTTCCATCAAAAAACTCCTGTTTATGGTAGTAAGTTTGGCGCTAGTGCTGATCCGAAGAAGTTTGAATTGTTCTTTTGATCTCATACAAATTGGTGAAAGCATTACGTGGAAATAGTGCTGCAACGATTTTGCACAGTAACCTTAGTTGTAGTTACCACCATTCTGTTTGGTGATACATATTGGTGTTTACTCTGCACCTTGCCCCTGACCAGTGTCAGTTTTTACTGTACCCAATATCAGAGTTCATCTTTTTAGAAATCAAAAGGTATTACTGCTTTGGCTACAATGAGATGAGAATAGGCCGTACTTCTTTTCTTCTGGTAGCTTCAGGAGACTCGGCAAGTCCTGTTTTTGCTAGTAGGTTTGATGTGCTGTGCTGACCTGATGCGGTTTGAATTGGCCTATGAGTTTCAGAACTTGAAAAAAAAAATCTGAAACCATTATACAGTAGCAGTAGTGATTGTAGTAACCATGTTCATTGGGTCATAATTGGAAAAAGGCATTAGTGCATACATAATACACAAACATAACTTACTTGGCGTTTTATTTTAAACATAGGTTTTTGAAGTCTCATCACACCTCACATCTCACAAGTTATATATGCAGGTATCGATTCCCTAAGACATGTAAGCATATGTGTGTCACGGTGGGAAGTCCACATTCCTTCATCAAGTAGCATACGCTCAAACGCATCCATCTTCCCCTGATGTTGCCAGCAGTATGGGTTGAAACTTATAGCCACTTTAAAGAGTCCTTTGGCGCTTGCCACCATGGTTTTCATGAACCAGACCTCACAGTCAGTTCCTGTCAACCCTGTGAGCTCTACTTCCTGCAAGTGAGCCATGGAAATCTCATTGGATTTCCAATGGTATCGGTGATGGCACAAGAGATCTAGTCCTGCAGGTAGATTATAGAACTGCAGCACAGATATTTATACATACATGTAGGTTTAGAGCAGCAGAAAGGAAGTACTTCAATATAACATTTAGGATAAGCAGGTGCTCACCAGTTCCAAGAAGAAGGGCAAATGTAGGCTGAGCCGTCTCAGATTGCTGAATCGTGTGAGGAGGCTTGCCACGCTAGCACCATAGCCATGCCGCTTAAACGAACAAGCAACATTAACGGCCAAAGATGTGATATGAGGGAGGTGTGGTACCCTACTCTTTATCATGTCCACGTCCTTCTTGGAAGCCTTATTAGAGGGGGGGAAGGAGCAATGAGGTTATAGATAATTGAACATTTGTGCAAATAGGATGACAAATTTATGCAAATCCAGTTTGTAGAACAAATGCAAGTCTAAGAAAGAAACACATAGGAGATACAAGCACAAATATTTGGAGGGATGGACTGTTAAATTTCATTTGAAGAATGTTAGTAAAATTAACAATTCAGTGGAAATATTAATCAAGTTAAAGTCATCTGAGATAGAAGTACAAGAAAAACTGAGCAACTCATCTATTTTATTTTCAACTTCGCCAAGAAAAAAACTTGTCTACTTTTAACTCACAAATGATGTTAAATGTAATATCAATGGAAAGTTAAATGCAGTTGTATTGCCCGCCATTCCTCATACGTTTCTTTACTGAAGCTAGCCATTCATAGGGTGTTTGGTTTTAGCTATGCTAGTAATGACACAGGGAGACGTACCTTTGCACCGCGAAGGAACACCTGAAGGCATGTGAGGGAGCTACACTGTCTGAGGAGCAACATGTTTTTATCGTTCTCAGCCTCTTGATAACCAGAGAAACGAGAGAGATGCGACCACAGGCAGATCTTCAGGCTTCGCACGCATGGCAAGTCACCATCGATCTCAAGCCACCTAGGTGGGCATGCTGGTCGAAATATTATTGCAAGTTCTTCTAGCCTCGGAGCTGAGATCCTGAGCGCCACGTGGTAGCACTTGTATATGTGCAAGACCCTTAGCCTAGGAGTTCTAAGCTTCAGTGACATCAGGATCCTAACGTCCTCCATCCACAGCTCCGAGAGCACGTCGGCTTCGATCGCCATCTCTTCGTGGAAAGCAGGAAGGTAAATCCACCTCACGCGCAGCTTTTGCAAGCGCGGGCAGGTCGCCGACGACACGAGGTGGCCGAGGAGGGCAGCGCCGCCGGCTGCTATCCGGATCCTTTCAAGCGAAAGATTCGTCAGTGACGCGAATGTCATGGCGGCGGGGAGCCGGAGCTGTGCGCCGCCTAACGCCAGACGCATGGTCTCCAGCCTGACAGCGCTAGCGAGCTCGTCGTCAAGCTCCACCTCCTCGACGCCGTCACGTTCCCACAGAAAATTCGGCGGCACCAGAGGGAGCTGCAGGTCCAGGTCAAACGACTTCACCCCGTGCCGGAACGCGTACCCGATCCACCCCCGCGCGGCGCGGACGGACGCCGGGATCAGCTGTTCCAGGATGCGCTCCGTCACGGTGTCCCGGGGGCACGGGATCCACAACTCCGCGGCGTCGGCGAACGACGGCTGTTCCACCGGGTAGTGCTCGGAGCCCGCGGCGTACGCGATCGACAGGCGCTCGATGGCGCAGCCGGATCGGGCGCGCCGGGCGAGGGCGGCGTCGACGGAGGCGGCGTACCGCTCCAGGGAGGCGGCGCTGGCTGGCGCCGCCCTCCAGAATCCCCCCGGCTGGGAGGAGAAGCGGAGCGCGGGGGCGCGCGTCCAGAGGCCGAGCCACCGCCGCGAGAGCGCGCCCGTGCGCGCCGCGTCCCTCGCGTCGCCCACCAGCCCGAGGACGCGGAGGAGCACGTCGTCGTCGAGGCCGCTGATCAGGTCGGCGTCGCCGGCCGGTGGGGCTAGCCTTGCGCGTTTCGCGACGCGCGCATCCTCCGCCGCCGGCGCCGTGGAACCCATGCCGCGCGAGATTGGCTCGTCTCCGTAGATGCAGGGGACTAGTAGTTGCGTAGCATAGCGGCGAGCCCCCTGGGTATACAAGTACACACAGCAGTAGCCCGCGTCTGAATCGAACCAAGCACCGGCTGCGTGGCCGACTCGCATCCATGCCCCGACAATGGTCCCACCTGTCAGCGGAAGGTGGACCTGCGAATTCAGCTGCGGGGTTACGGCGCCCAGATATGGATGCACGCTAGAGTATCACTGCTTCGGGCGAAGAAACAAGGACATCAGAGTTGGAATTGGGTGCTGTTCTTCTGTTCAGAACTTCAGATAGTTTCAGAAAGCTCGACAACTATCTGTTTCTGCTCGTTAGCATCCATGCGTTCTCTGACAGGGAACGGCTTGTTTTGGTCCTTCTGTTGATGAACTTGCATACTGCTGAAACCAAAACAGCCATCTGAAAATGATGCTTGTGTTAGATTTAATCTCCCTGGACCATCGGACCCTAACGGGCCCGATGGGCCGCCTCACCTCTGCGCCCTGATCGGGGGCGCTCCAGCTCTTTCCTAGCTGGTGGGCCCCCGTCGCGCCGCGCTATAAAGATAGATAGAGGCCAGCGGCACGGATGACGAGAATCACCGGCCGCCGCCACCCCACCAACAGTCAAACCCTATCCGATCTAAGTCGTGCGCGGCAGCGACGGGAAGCTCCACCGCCGGCCATCTTCCGCGCCCTCTGCCTCGACCCCGAACCCGTGGACGCGACTTGGACCTCGGCCACCGCGAGCACGAACGCCTTCGGCTCGACCACCGCGAGCTCCCGCACTACATCGCCATGGCGGGCACGTCGACGTTAGCCACCACCCAAGGGCACGAAGCTATACCCGTGCTCCTCCCCTGTCTCTCTCTCTCTGTTGCACGGCTTGTATTAGCATCAATATTTTTCCTAATCTAATCAATGCGGTAGCCGATCCGTATTTAACATTGGTATCAGTCGCCTAACTACTTGCGTTGATTAGTATTGGAAGGTTAAGAGAGTAGAACCTCAGAAAAGAACCCAGAGAATCCCAGCACAGATCCCCTAACCCTAACCCTAACCCTAGCTCACAACAGAAAAGGGGCGGTAAAAGGGGAACTCACCTGTTTTCCCCTTGGGCCGTCCGCCGTCAACGCGCCCGGGATGCCGGCGCGTTGACCAGATCCCGCGAGGTCTCCTGCATCGCGTGGACAGAGGCCGCGCGAGCCGTAGACCCGGCATAGGGCCGCTCGCCTCGCCGTAGATCTGGGCGCCACGGTGAAGCCGCTCGACGGCGGCGCGCTCACCTTGCGGTGACCGCGCGCGCCGGCGAGGGGGCTCGCCGTGGCGCCGCTCGCTCCGCACCGGCCGTCGCTCGCTCGCTCGTGTGGGTGGGCAGAAGGAGGCGTGGAACGGAAGAAGAAATGAGCTAGGGTTTCGGGGAGAACGGCTCGGTAGGAGTTTTTGTTCCGCCGAGATCCACGCGCAGCCGTCGATCGCGATCGTTCCGCGCGTGAATGGGCTCCTTTTGGCCTAGGCGGGCGAGCGAAATGGCGGCCCGGGCCCAGGTTGCCTCGGCCCCGAGCCGCGAGCGCACGCGGGGGAGCGCTAACGGGCCGCCGTCCAGCACAGCAACGCGCGCGCGCTGCGTGCATGCGGGCCCAGTTGCAGTTGGGCCACCGCCAGATGTTTTGGGCTGGCTGGGCTGGCTGGGCTGTTTTCAAACAGAAATAGTGCATAGTTTTTCCCCTTTTCCAGAGATATTTTTCAATAGAATTTGATTAAATTTGATGCATTTCAAATTCAAACTTGATTGATCTTTGATGCACTGCTTATAAAAGACAAATTTAGACATATTTTTGATAGAATTAAAGTTTTCCGCTGCAAAGATTACATAGTTTCATATGCTATTAATTACTTGTCTCGTAATTTAAATTTGAACAAACAGGATAATTTAAATTTTTCAAGGCAAATAGAAAATTTTCTGAATTGTAGTATTGTTAATTTTGACCAACGTTACAATAACAATATTGCAATTACTACTGTATTGTCTTTAATAGATATTTTTCATGTATTATTTCTATTTATGCCCAACGGTATTTTAGATTTAATACAAAAAAGATTATGCCTTAATCTTTGATAGATAATTTTCATGTATTATCTCTAAATCTACCCAACGGTGTTTTAGACTTAATACATAAGTTTATTGCATGTTTTAAATTCCGACCAACATCGTATTTTTTTGCATATGCAATAATTTTATTTGACTTTATTTTAATGTTTTCACCACTCATGAATATTTTTGAGGAGGATTATCAATGATGATTTCCATCAATGATATTCCTATATTAAAGGGAGACAATTGCCACGAATGGTACAAAAAGCTGGACCTATACTTCATCATGGGTGAATTGGATTGGGTCCTAACTACACCGACTCCCACAGAGCCTGTACCTCCTGTCAGGGAGGACACAGACACAGATGCTTCTTGGAAGCAAATAGAGCTTTCTTATAAGAAAGCAAGAGCAGATTATGAGAGTCTTTATGCAAAATGGTTACCTGCCAACAAGAAGTGCTTGGCAGTAGTAAAGAACACGATTGAGCCTGCAATTATGGGCTCAATCCCAGATTGTGCTATTGTCATAGAGTATCTTGAAAAATTAAAGAACCAGTACACTGGTTCTTCAAGGACTTATGCAACCTAGTTGATTAAACAACTGGTTTCAGAAAGATACAATGGTGGTGGCATAAGGGAACACATTCATCGCATGGTCAACCAGAATAACAAGCTTAAGTCATTGGACCTTGCCTTCAAGGAGGATCACATTGTCCATTTGGTTTTTTCTTCGTTACCAAAAGAGTTTGACACTTTTGTTGTCAATTACAACACCCAACCACATACTTGGGATATAGAAAAGACCATTGCGATATGTGTTCAGGAGGAGAAAAGGATAAGATCCACCACTGACGGATCTTTAAATTATGTAAACAAGAAGAAAAATACCAATTTCAAGGGTAATTTTTCTTCCTCCTCTAAAAGCAAAAGCTCTCATCAACACAGACCGCAGGAAGGACAGGCTCTAGTAGAGAAGGATCAGTGTCTCTACTGCAAAGAAAGGGGTCACTACAAGAAGAATTGTCACCGATATTTAAAGATGATCGTGGAAAAAAGAGGTGAGAACATTATTTCTTTCATAAATGAATCCTTGTATATAGAATATTCAAAAACCACTTGGTGGATTGATTCAGGAGCAACTGTTCATGTTGCAAATTCATTGCAGAGATTCCATTCGACGAGAACCACTTAAAGAAGCGAAAAGCAAGTTAGAGTGGCAAATGGAGCCCAGGCAGACATTGAAGCAGTGGGAGACATTCATTTGGAACTCGACACTGGCTTTACTATGATTCTTAGAGATGTCTTATATGTACCTTCTTTACACAGAAACTTAATTAGTGTGTCTCGCCCGGACAAAGATGGTTATACCTGTCTATTTGGAGATGGCAGGTGTTTGATTGAATGTAATGATACAGTTATTTCCATTGCATTCAGAAAAAATGATCTTTATTTGATATCGTTACGCGAAAGTGTGAATTCCGTATGCAATAACAATGCGAATGTATTCTCTTCTACACACGCGAATAGAAAAAGGAAGAGAACTCAAGATGCGTCGTTGAAATTATAGCACTGTCGTTTAGGCCATATTTCGAGGGGGAGAATAGAGAGATTAATTAAAAATGAAATTCTTCCTCCATTAGAGTTCTCTGACTTAGAATAATGCATTGAATGCATAAAAGGCAAATTCGTTAAGAAAATAAAGAAAAATGCTAAGAGGAGCACAGGTGTATTATAAATAATTCACACAGATATCTGTGGTCCGTTCAACGTAAAGAGTGTGGATGGTTATGACTCGTTCATAACATTCACAGACGATTATTCCCGTTATGGATACATTTATCCAATTAAAGAAAGATCCGAGGCTTTGGATAAATTTAAAATATTCAAGGCCGAAGTAGAAAATCAACACGATTTAAAGATTAAAATCATAAGATCTGATCATGGAGGGGAATACTACGGTCGACATACCCCGTATGGCCAAGTTCCAGGACCTTTTGCGAAGTTCCTGATGGAGCAAGGCATAGTAGCCCAGTACTCGATGCCGGGCGAACCTCAGCAGAACGGAGTGGCTGAAAGACGCAATCGTACCCTGATGGATATGGTGCGAAGTATGATCAGTTACTCTACATTGCTAGTGAGTTTATGGATGGAGGCTCTGAAAATCACCATTCATATTCTCAACAGAGTTCCAAGTAAATCGATGCCGAAAACGCCGTATGAAATGTGGACAGGAAGAGTACCCTCACTGAATCACCTACGGGTATGGGGGAGTCCTGCTGATGCAAAAGTATTTAACCCGACCATTGCAAAACTAGATTCTAAAATAGTATCTTGCCATTTCATTGGCTATCCAGAATGGTCAAAGTGTTTTCGTTTCTACTGCCCAGACAGATCTACAAAATTTGTAGAAACGAGACACGCAGTCTTCCTTGAAGATCAAATGATCCGGGGGAGCGGCACAGCAAGGAAGATTGATCTTGAGGAGAAGCGGGTGTATACACCCAATCCCGTGATTCAGGAATCTTTCTTCCCGCTGCCCATTGTGTCTGCACCGCCAGTGCAAATCACTGCGATGCCAACACCTGTAGTGGCTCCTTCTGTGGTAACGATGAATGAGGAAGTGGAATCTATTCATTAGGCTCCTGACGAGCCCGTTGCCACACAAGAAAGGGAGCAACAGCAGCCCCAAATAGATGAGGCACCGCAAGCTCAGGCTCGTGGGAGACCTCAAAGAACAAGGAAGCGCGCTATTTCTGATGACTATGAAGTCTATAATAGCGAAGAAATTCAAATGGAGGATGATCCCACTTCATTTGAAGAAGCCATGAGAAGTGAATACTCGTCGAAATGGCTTGATGCCATGGAAGATGAAATAAAATCGATGAGTAACAACAAAGTGTGGGACTTAGAGGAAATTCCTAAAGTAGCCAAAACAGTAGGCTGCAAATGGGTCTACAAAACCAAATATGACTCCCAAGGGAATATAGACAAATTTAAAGCACGACTCATGGCAAAAGGATACACACAAAGAGAATGAATTGATTACAATGAGACTTTTTCACCAGTCTCATGTAAAGATTCTTTCAGAATTATAATGGCTCCTGTGGCTCACTATGATCTAGAATTACATCAGATGGATGTAAAGACAGCATTCCTGAATGAGGATCTAGATGAAACCGTCTACATGGCACAGCTGAAAGGTTTTGTCGTGGAAGGTAAAGAAAAATTGGGATGCCGTCTGAAGAAATCGATTTATGGGCTAAAGCAAGCTTCAAGACAGTGGTACTTGAAGTTCGATAGAACAATAAAAGAATTCGGGTTTAAAGAAAATGTCAAGGACAATTGCGTTTACGCAAAGTTCAAGAATGGGAAGTATATCTTCCTAATCCTGTATGTGGACGATATTCTACTGGCAAGTAGTGATGTCAGTCTGCTACTAGAAACGAAAAAGTTTTTATCCTCATATTTCGAGATGAAAGATCTTGGTGAAGCAAGATTCGTTCTAGGAATCGAGATTCATCGAGACAGATTGAAAGGGGTATTAGGACTGTCTCAAAAGACATATATAGAAAAGGTCCTAAAGAAATTCAACATGCATAAATGCAGTGCCTCACCTGCACCTACAGTTAAGGGTGACAGATATGGGGAATTTCAATGTCCCAAGACTCAATATGAAATCGATCAAATGAAAATGGTACCATATGCTTCTGCTATGGGAAGCTTACAGTATGCACAAGTGTGCACACGCCCTGATATATCTTACGTTACCGGGTTGCTTGGCAGATTCCAGAGTAATTCAGGACCAGAACACTGGAAGTTAGTAAAGAAGGTTCTGCGCTATTTGCAAGAAACCAAAGGCCTCATGTTAATATACAGAGAAACAGAATCTCTGCGTATCGTAGGATACTCAGACTCCGATTATGCAGAAGATGATAGAAAATCCACGTCAGGATATGTGTTCACCCTAGCCGGAGGAGCAATATCGTGGAAAAGTTGCAAACAAACCGTCACTACATCGTCCACAATGTATGCCGAGTTTGTTGCATGTTATGAGGCTACAGGGCAGGTGAACTGGCTAAAGAAGTTCGTACCCGGTCTGAGAATGGTTGATGATATATCTAAACTATTACAGTTGTACTGCAATAATGAGCCCGTAGTAATGTATGCACACAACAACAAGACAAGTGGTGCTGCCAAACACATAGATATAAAGTATTATGTTGTGAAAGATAAAGTCCGAGATCAGATTATAAATCTCGAGCATATAAGCACAGCGAAAATGCTTGCGGATCCGCTAACGAAAGGCTTACCACCCAGCATGTTCAAGGAACACGTAGCCGGCATGGGGCTAAGGGATAGCCTGTGATCTTCGGACTACAAGGGCCCAAAAGGTTAAAGAATCCGTCTCTGAATGGAAGTGTGAATTGTAGCTGCTGAATCTATCGACGGATGATCGTGACGATGAGGCATGCTCTATACACAAATCTATGACGAAACGCGAAAAAGTAAAAGTAAAAGAATAGTACAGGGTGAGATAAGGGGGAGACTGTTAGATTTGATCTCCCTGGACCATCGGACCCTAGCGGGCCCGATGGGCCGCCTCACCTCTGCGCCCTGATCGGGGGCGCTCCAGCTCTTTCCTAGCTGGTGGCCCCCGTCGCGCCGCGCTATAAAGATAGGTGGGGGCCAGCGGCACGGATCACGAGAATCACCGGCCGCCGCCACCCCACCAACAGTCAAACCCTATCTGATCTAAGTCGTGCGCGGCAGCGACGGGAAGCTCCACCGCCGGCCATCTTCCGCGCCCTCTGCCTCGACCACGAACCCGTGGACGCGACCTGGACCTCGGCCACCGCGAGCACGAACGCCTTCGACTCGACCACCGCGAGCTCCCGCACTACATCGCCATGGCGGGCACGTCGATGTTAGCCGCCACCCAAGGGCACGAAGGTATACCCGTGCTCCTCCCCTGTCTCTCTCTGTTGCACGGCTTGTATTAGCATCAATGTTTTTCCTAATCTAATCAATGCGGTAGCCGATCCGTATTTAACAGCCTGAACGACTTTGCAGTGCCTTCTGAACTCGGCGTTTGGAACCAATCCTCTATGTATAGTGTGCAGTGTCTTCCAGTTTCATACATGCGCATGATCTGTTGCCGCGAGCCTCGGCCGTGCGACGTGTTACCTGAACTGAAGACTAGCACTAGGTGTAACAACAGGAGGATCGATTGGTCCTAAGACCATCTCCAGCAGCACCCCGTATCCCACCGTTTCTCCTAAAATAAAGGATATTCGGTACTGTTCACGCCTCCAACAATTACCCCAACGTGCCCCCCAAAACCCGCAGCGCCCCCCGCAGCCACCCATTTGTACGAGTGTTTCTCTCTCCCCCATCGGTCGAAGCCAACGGTCTTCCTCTGCTCATCTTCCTCTACTCGTCTTCCCCCACGGTACTCTCTCTCGCTCGTCTTCCCCCTCTCCGCCAGCACTGGATTCAGCGGCGGTGCACTCTCTACTTCCTTCCTCCGCACTTGCGCCCTTCCCCGGTGTACTGCGCCCATGCATTTTTGTGGCCTGTAGGCACCGCATCGAGCCTGTATATCGGCAGGAGGTCGGAGGTCGACGGCGACGGCACGGTTTGCAAGCTCCGGAGGCCAAGCCCTACTAGGGGAGGTTCTTCGTCGGGTCCAGAAGCACCCCCACCCGGTATGCATGCCCCTGCTCTGCCCTTCCCCCTTGACCTAGGGATTTCCCTCTCAGATCTAGGCGAAGGGAAAAGATGGAACTGATGCCACTGTAGATAGTTTAGCCAATCTGTATATTTTGGAAAATAGCTAGCTTTCACTCTTGAATTCATGAACAAAATTTGCTGAACACTGAACTATCAAGCACTTTATTCAGAAAGGCACTTTGTTGCTGATGGAAAACTGATGAACCATGAAACTATCATGCATCACGACAGAGAAGATAAGAAATATGAATGCGAGAATAGTTGTTGTGATTGAAATGGGCACATAATGGATCAGGGAATAGACTTACCTCAATGCCAATGAATTAGCAGTGAGCTCCCTAATACTATGTCAACATAAGTCCCAATAGCAATAGGTTCATAAACCAAGAACCAGATTTAGCAGCACATGCTCATTGATCTACTGATCCAGCCCCAAATCAAATAGTAAAACAACCTTAAATCCACACCATGGAAGCGGTCAATCTGACCTAACATACTGCAAATATAAATTAAAAGAGCAATGTTCAATGAAAGTTCAGACTTCCCATAAAAAAATGGTTCTGCCAATCTAATATAACATACTGCAAATATAATCGAAGGGTGCAAATATAATCGAAGGGTGGTGGTTGAATTTCCATCAAAGCAACCAATAGCTATAGGTCAGATATTGCATCGTGCATCTTATCCTGAGATATCCTCATTTCAGATATTCTTGTCCATCTGTTTCGTTGATCCTGTCGTGTGTCGTTCAACCGATCAATCATTGTCTGACAACAGAGAAAAGTCCAAGCATAGGTGAATAAGGGAAATCTATTCTTGACATGCAGCCAGAAGCTATTGAATGGTCACGCGGACTCGCAAAGTAATATAACTAACTGTATAAATTATCATCTAGCTATGTTTCTTGTGGTTTAGCCCATTGGCGAAGCAAAATAATTTTGTGTTTCCATTGTCTGAATTTGTGTACTAAACTAATGTATGACAGTAAAGCACAGGCTGCTATCAAAATGGTCTATTTCCCTAATGCAAAACCAACACAGCAGATTAACCTAAACTTCATGAGATTATCTTACTCCAATACCAGGCTGCTATTTTCCATAGAACCATGAAGAAAACAGAGTAGACAGTATCTGAAGAACATCAAGAAAATATATAAGAAATATACATCATGAGTACTCCTGTTTTCTCTCATGAGATGCACTTTGTACAAATTTTATTTGCTTAAGTTTACATGACTTATCTTGTGCTTCTACATTTGTAGAATTGTCATGGAATCAATCTGGAATGAATTTAGTTCCCAGGGGCAGGACAATGGTCAAATAAATTACACACCCACCATTGACCTCACTGCTATGAATGGCACCCCGCTTGATGTGCCTTCGAATGACCAGGTATGTCGTATATAGTTCTCAGTGACCAGGTTATGAATATGCATATAGGAGGTGCTTCATTCTGGAATGATTGATGGTCCTGTGTTTCAGGAGGCAGAGGCCGCAAGTATGCTGGCTCCTGGTGGAAAAAAGAAGGGTACTACCTCGAGGTCCAAGAATTTTGCTCAAGATGAAGACGAGGCACTCTGCTCTGCCTACCTAAACGTGTCAAAGGATGTTGCAGTTGGGGTGAACCAAACTTACAAGTCATATTGGACAAGGATAAGTGAGTACTACAATGAAGTTACTAGGAATCCTACTGTGAGGTCTCTCAGTTCTCTGCAACACAGATGGGGAGACATCCAAAAAGATACCGCCCGCTTCTGTGGTTTCTATAGTGACATTGTTAGGTGCAATCAGAGTGGGAAAAGTGAAGATGACAAGGTAATTCTTCAATAGTTTCGATGGTTCATAAGTGATACATGTGTCGGCGCAAGCTTATATTATATATGTATAGGTGAAGGACGCTCTGCAAATGTACGCCGGTATCGTTGGAAACCCATTCAAGTTGATTCATTGCTGGTTAATTCTTCGCCATTCAAACAAATGGAATGATTGGTTAGCGAAGGAGTGACAGAAAGGCACCAAGAAGGCTAGTGTCCAAGATGTGTCTCAAGGTTCTCCGGGTGCTAGTGTTCAAGATGGGACTGAGGGTTCATCTGTTCCTACCCGGCCACCAGGAAGAGACAAGTCAAAAAGGCTGCGCACTACCCCTGCTGACACCTCTTCTAGTAGTTCAGCATACATAGACGTGCTGCAAAAGATTCATGAAGATAGGTCCAAGTACGATGCAAGAGTAGAGGCTGCAACCATTGAGGAAGCCCAGGCGATTGCTACACGGGCTGAGAGGAAGCTTGCCCTGCAGGAGCAACATGTTTCGATTCAGCAGAAACAACTGGAGATTGCAACTCAGATTTTGAACCTGCAAAAGGAAGAACAAGAAGATAAGGTCATGAGTCTTGATGTGGAGAAGTTGGCACCATGGGTCAGGGATTACTATATTGCGAAGCAGAAGAAGATTGCCTCGAGGGCGCTTGCAAGTGGCGGGCGTTCAGATGCTTGACAACCATGACAGCCGTATTGTTTTAGTTAAGTAATGGCTGCTTGTCAGCCATGACAGCCATGTATCGAGTATGTGTGAGAACAATGGTTTAGGATATTTGTATTTGTGAGAACAATGGTTTGTAAAATTTGTATTTGTGAGAACAATGGTTTGTAATATTTGTGCGAATTATGCTTGTGAGAATAATGGTTTCAGCTTTGAGAATTATGCTTATGAGAATTATGCTTCTATATGGTTTTAGCTGTACGTAGATTGTATTCAATATGGCAGCAAGTTGTATTTTGAGACTGTGAGAGTTCTGTGAAAACAATGTTGTGAGGTGCAGTTTGTTTGTTGTTATTAGTATGACGATAATTGAACCTAGGCATGTACATTGTCTGCTGTTGTTTCAAGCAAATGTTTCTTCAATATGGCAAATTATTTTCAGGAATTATGCTGTTCAATAGGGCAAATTTCAGCAACCTGTATATACTTCAATATGGCATCAACCTGTATGCAAATACAATCCATTCAGAATGGCTAATAAGATCAAGCTTCAACTGTTCATTTCCATACATCCCTGATACATTAATCCATACATGACTTCATACAAAAACTGATACATTAATCCATACAGGACTCCATACAACAACTGATTCATTAATCCATACAGGACTCCATACAACAACTGATACCCATGTTTCCATACAGGACTCCATACAAAAACTGATACATTAATCCATACAACACTGCACACTAATTGTTGGCCCTATCTCCATACTTGCTCCAAATATGCTCGATCAGGTCAAGCTTCAACTGTGCATTTCCTTGTCGGCTCTGGATCCTACGGTGGTTCTCCATCAACAATGCTAGCTCCGGCACGTTTGTATTGTCATCGCCCAATCTGGGATCCGTCGCACCTTCATAGTCCGTTGCCCGCAGCTGAGGCAATCCTCTCTCGTACTCGATACCCATATTGTGTAGTATGACGATACAGTCTACAATGTACTTTAGGTCGACCTGATCCCATAGCCTCGCTGGCCCTTTGATGATTCCATATTGTCCTTGCAAAATACCGAAAGTCCGTTCCACATCTTTACGAAATTCTGCTTGCCTGCTCGCAAATTCCTTGTGCTTGTTAGTTCTGGGCTGTTGAATACCATTGATCAAAGTAGCCCATGGGGGATATATACCATCTGCCAGATAGTAGCCCATGTTATACTCCCTACCGTTTACATTAAATTGAACCTCCGGAGCATTACCCGCTGCTAGATTGTCAAACACTGGTGAACGATGCGGCACATTGATGTCGTTCAATGATCCAGGAAGTCCAAAGAAAGCATGCCATATCCATGTATCATAGCTAGCAACTGCCTCAAGAATAAGAGTAGGTTTTTTAAAGTGACCTCTATATTGACCATGCCAAGCGGTAGGGCAATTTTCCCACTCCCAATGCATACAATCAATCGAACCCAACATCCCTGGAAATCCACGTGCTTCAGCAACTTGCAATAATATTTGTATTTCATCTCTTGTTGGCTGCCTTAAGTACCTAGGACCGTATAGATCAACAATGGTCCGTGTAAACTGGTTGACACTCTCAATTATGGTGCTTTCTCCCATCCGAAGGTACTCATCTAGGCTATCAGCTGGACCTCCGTATGCAAGCATGCGCAAAGCAGCAGTTACCTTTTGTACTGGAGCCAAGCCCCAAACTCCCGCAGCATTTTGTCTCCATTTAAAGTATACGTTTGCTTGCTCACATGCGTCCTTGATATCTTCAAACATATTCTTTGTCATTCGGAACCTGTGAAGACAACGAAACCATAATAAGATAAGGATGGAGAGAAGGTAAACAAATAGTTGGACACTAACCGGCGGCGAAACAAGTTTTCACCATAGACCGAGTTGGAAACGAAATAGTCCTCCGCCAAACGGCAATACCCACTGTATCTATCTCGTGCAATGGTCCGGCGTCCTACAATTGAACCCCGACGTGGGTTAGGTTTGTTTTCTTCTTCCTCTGTGCCGATACGAGCAATGGTGGTCGCCACCAATATGTCGTCGTACACACTGCAACTCCCTTGCCTGTGTTCACGCCGAAGCTTTCGAAGCCATGCCATCGTAAACCTAAATCGAAACATACACATGAGCTATCATTTCAAACTGTACTGTCAAGATTTCAGAACACGTAATGAAATGGCAACGATTGCAGAAAGTATTTAGTTAACATTGGCACTCAACCAAGCTACATTTACATCTGGCTCAACTAAAATCTGGTCGTCTTCCATCAACGAGCACACCCACTAGCTGAAGACTATGTCTCCTTGAATCATACAAAACTCACAGATAACTTAATAGCAACAAAGGAAAATTTTACCTCTAGCTGCACAAACATTGACCTGCACAGCATTGTCACAAGCAATTTGTCATTAAAGTAACAAAAGGTATATTTCATTCCATACAGTGGCAAGTGGTAAATCAGTTTAGGGATCTGCTTTGAATCACTCTGTATAAATGTATAAATTATATCTATATCCTAACTCAATGCCCTAGTTTTTAGTGTTCAGTATGTAACATCATCAGGTTCATAATGGATTTGGGGGCAAAACCTCCTGCAATAAAAAAAAGAAAAAGAGAGAGAAAGAAAAAGAAACCCTCTGCAACCTCACAACTCCAGGGACCGAAAAATCTAACTTGAGCTGTAAGCAGCCTAAAAATAGCCTGAGTTGAATTAAATTTGCAATAGTGAACACTAACAATTTCCTGGTGAGTGAAGCCACATTGTCCACTTAACCCAGTGAACAAAATTTCAGCTCGATTTGGTGACCATGGCTTGTTTCCCTCAAAACTCCCAACTTTAGCAAAATAGCACGGAAATGTTCCACTACAATTTAATAGCACCCAAAGTTTCACCTGTTCTGATTTGTAGCACTCTTTGCCCTCAAGGCTAGTCCTTGGACTATATTCCTCCCAGGTGACAGGTAGACTAAATTGCAATTTGCATACTAATGCAAACACTATTTGACATCATCCATGCATAGCTCGTATCCATATCAAAGTTGCACATTATCATATAATTTGAGCACAATATCTATAGGAAAGGAGACTAAAGAGTGAGACAACACGCAAATAAGACAGCACAGCCAAAAGAGTGGGCAGGTAAAAATGGCATGCAAGTGTAGTGTTAATAAGTGAATATTATCCTACTAGCCTCCTATTGACGCTCTCTAGTGAAAGCGAGCACTAGCCATGCTCCTAGATGTAGGGCTTCTTGATTTTGCCCCCAAATTTTAGGGTTCAACATCAAATCCCACAAAATTGAGAGGTGTCACGAAGGGGATTGCTTACCTTTTGTTGTCTGGGGTTCGCAAGGCAGGCAGTGCTAGTGGACGGCGGGCAGCGCAGCCTGGTCGGGCAGAGAGGATGAGCAAGGCAGGCAGTGCCAGTGGACGGCGGAGAGGGGCCGCTAGTGGATGGCGTGAAACAACCTTCGATACGGTCAGGACGCGAGGGTCGGGGGGGGGGGAGTAGGAAGACGGCGTCGGTCGCTCGGTGGCGTCGCCGCGCCGCCGCGCCGGGAGATGGGGAAGACGATGGATGTGGGTGAGAGAGACATACCTTCAGCCGTGAGCTTCGGCCGTGGGCGCGTCGAGGCGTCGAGATCAGGCCGTGGCCGCGTCGTGAGCTTCCGCCTTCTTCCGCCCGCCGGCGACTGTTCCGCCTTCTTCCGCCCGCCCGCGGGAACCAACCGCCGCGAGCGCCGCCGGCCGGATGGGGAGGCCGAACCGAGACACTGCTGGAAACGGAGGACAGACCGAGTTCGGATAAATTGTGGGTCCCATAGGATTCTCCCCAATATGGGTTAGGAGATGGGTAATATTGCTGGAGATGGTCTAAGCTAACTATCAGCGCTGACAGTGCCCGTAGCTATGCAGGGTACTTCGGTTGGGCCGTGTTGGTGTTGGCGCGGTTCGAAATTCGAATAGACTGGGCCCCGGCGTGCTCTGTGTGTTTCTTACGGAGCCCATTCTCTGTTGCGCTGACGCCAGGTCGTCAGGGCCCGCTGGAGATGGCCGGCCACGCCTCGATCACGGCCCTCCTCTACGACGACAACTCGCCGAGGTCCCCGAGCACAAAGCTAGAAGCTGATAAATTTTTCTTTAATGTCAAAACCGACAAGTTTTTTTAAGCCAAAACTGACAAGTTCGTTCTGGAACTGTTCGAAAACAACCAATCCTGTTTACTGATAGAACATTCACAGTAAAAAACTTGTTCTATACTCCCTATGTTTTTATTTTTATCCGAAGTTAAATTTAACAAACTTTGACCATCATAAAGTATACATTGATACTAACATTTACAATATCAAATTTATTTTATTGAATCTAATACTAACATTTACAATATCAAATTTATATTGATAGTGCATACGTTGGATAGTATAAGATTTGGTCAAAGTTAACTAGTTTTGACTTAGGAGAAACCTAATACGACATGTAAATAAAAACGAAGTACTACTGCAGTGTAGTATACAATAAAATTGACGCAATCTCGGGCACGAGAGTTAATTAAAGGGAAAATGATCGGTAAGGACTTCAAGGTTCATTATTTACCAGGATGCCAATCCATATCTTGAAATATTAGAATACGATCTTATCAAGCCAAAATAATACAGATCCAATCTAGTATCTTAATTTTCATTTATCATGTAGGGCACGAAGGCTCCATACGATTACGATTCTACGATACCACATATAATTGATATAAATCACATTTTAAGTGATTTAGCTGATAAAATATCATCCTATTAAGTTGCATTGAAAATAGTGTCAATTATTACATAGAATTTGCAAAAAGTAAATTAAATAAAAGATCAAAATTAATATTATTATTATGGGCTTCAAGAACATATGATACTAACTCCAGCATTGGGCTCAGTTGCAACGCCGTGAACACCAGAGGGAGATGATAATCCGAGCGTGTCGAACTTTGTTGACATTGGCGATAGATTGCATTCCTTTCATCCCATGAATTACCTTTTAGCTTAATAACTAGTTTTTAATGTTGGATTTGATGTTTTATTTCTTTCACCCCGTGCGATAGTGGATTGATGGTCTTGTTTTTAATTCTAGCTCAGCTTTGCTAAATGTTTTTAGTTTCGCAGGGCTAATCACTGTCGAAGCCACTTGTTTAAAAAATAGTACTGTGCTTTAGGTTTTTTTTCTCATGCATATTTGTTTAATTTTTTT
The DNA here is from genome assembly GCF_002211085.1 of Panicum hallii. Classification (NCBI taxonomy): domain Eukaryota; kingdom Viridiplantae; phylum Streptophyta; class Magnoliopsida; order Poales; family Poaceae; genus Panicum; species Panicum hallii. The sequence continues at coordinate 50,057,336 of NC_038045.1, forward strand.
GGAAGGCCGTCTCGATCGTTTCTAAGCCCAGACGTTGGCCCACCTGTCATTGGACGGGCGGCACGTCACGGCGACAACCGACTTGGCCTCGCCTTGAAACGTTCCGCATGGCCGCCTCGGCGCCCAAACGAAACCGTCGCAACGAACACCTGCCTGCTCCGCCCCCGGCTCTTCCTCTCCCCCTCGCAGCAGCGCGCTCCGCCGCTCGCCGCCGCGCACCACCACCATCGGCGGCCGGCGATGGATCGGTTCCCGGACGGGATCCACGTGCGGCTGCGGAGCCTCGTGCGCGGCGCGTACCTCTACGCCGACGAGGATGGGGTGGGCGTCTCCCTCAGCCCGCGCCGCGCATCCCTGAACGCGGCGTGGCGGGTGCACCTGGTCCAGCGAGGCGACTTCCACTACGTCCTCCTCTGCAGCGCCGCCTACGGCCGGTACCTCGCGCTCTCGCCCGCCATGGAGCCGCCGCCCGGCCTCCGCGGCCGCCGCGCCGTCCAGCGCGACTACGACGAGGAGGACCTGCACGCCGTCATGTGGAGGGCCATCGGGGCGGGCGATGCCGGCGACGGCGTCGTCGTCCTGCGACACCGTGGCTTCGCCCGAAGCCTCCGCGCCAACGGCAGGTACCGCCGCTGGCACACCTGCGTCACCGTCGATGATGACATTGGCAGCTTCAGCGAAAGGAGCACGACGATGCATTGGATGGTCGAGGAGATCCCCCCGAGACAGGCGCCGCCTGTCCTTCCAACTCCAAAAACGGTGAGTTCCTTCTTGCGCTCCTCGGCTCCTCGCATTTGATTTGGGCGGAGAATGATTCTTCGAACCTATCGATTCCACGAACGGGTTACTACTTGGAACACCAATCCTGTATGTTCCATTTTTGCGTAGATTCTCTCCAAGAACTGCTCGATCTGATAACTGCATTGTTGCCATAGTCTGAATTTACTGAAGCTCAGGCTGTAATACTTTATTCTTGGTACATTTTGTGCCAAGATTACTACTCCTGTCGCTCTGAAGTTCTGATTCTGCAAGAATTCTTTCTCGTCGATGTGTATTCAGATTCGTTCATTCAGTTGCTGCTGCTGTCTATTTGTTTTGGTTTCCTAAACATTACTCTGCCACCATTGCAACAGAATCTAGGAGGACCCGGCATAATCAGCCTGTTCACCTGGCGTGCCCAGCCCAGCATAGAGCCGCTGCGGACGATCCGGTACGTGCGGGTGAATGATCACGGCCACTTCAACCAGCACGGCTGGGCCACGTTCCAGTTCTACGGCAGGTCCGTGTACCTCCTGATTTGCAGGGTGTTGTACCTTCTGGACGAACCCAACTTCATCGGCGACGAAGGGAACTTCAGCATCACGGTGTGCGTGCAAGCAGGCATCTATGGTCGGCGGACCCCTCTGGTCATCGACCTGCCTCGCTGCGAGGAGCCCATGGACATCTTTGTCCTCACAACAGGGTCACCAGGTGAGAACTTTGCAGTTTTTTTCAGTTGTCTGTTCAGCAACTTTTATCTGTTTCTCTGTTCATGGAAGGGGTTCAGTTGACCATGCTAATGAGACCACAGTAGGTACACTAACTTCAAAACACAGTATAATTGGTCATATGCTCAGGGAAGTTCTGTGGTCCTGAATTTGCTGTAGATCAATAAATTTGTTTCTGCATGGCAGATGTTCAGAAAATCGTGGTACTGTACAGATGACAGTAGTAAAAGTAACTTGCCTACCGTTTAGTTTAGGCTATAGCTCACATATTTTCAGAGACTTTCTCTAGTTTTGAATGTATAGTTGTTTGCGTTTATATCCTCTTCTTGGGATTTTCATTTCTTATTTTAGTCATGCGTATGGGAGAATGGTATGGTTTGTTTGGTGGTGACTAATCTAAAACAAGCGATACATAAGCAGGGGTAGATTGATATAAATAGTTTCAGGTTTTGTCGTTCATTTGCATTTCTCTTGGGCTTTGCAGTATCTTTTACTAAGAATAGTCCGAATATAGAGCTTGTTGGATTTAGATATTCCCACATCAGTTCAGAAAATTAAGCTGTGCCATTGCTTGGATCACCGTCCAAAATTTCAAAATTTTCACTTGTCAACCGATATGTTGATGTTGATGTTGATGCTGAACAGCTTATCTTGCACTGCTGCGACAATTGCAACACCGTTGCTTCCTACCTAGTTTACTAAACCCTGTTTCCTTTGTGAATTCAGTGGCTTTGGAGTTGCGGCACCCAAATATTGATGCACAATAGAAGAATACGAGAGCAAGGTTTTCTGATAACAATGTCACAATTCATCTCTTCACCTTCAGAAATCAGAACTATTGCTGCTTTGGATACAATGAGATGAGAATTGGTAGCACTGCTTTTGTTCTGATAACTTCCGAAAAGTCAACACGTCTGGAAGTGGTTTGAATCGTAATTTCAGCTTCAGAACTTTAAAACTGGTGAAAGCATAATAACGCTTCAAGATTTTGCACAGTAATATTGGTTGTATAGTATCTTCATCTGTATTGGGTGACAACCACTTATTGATCTGTCAATATCAGTCAACACTGTGATAACCTAGCCTGGTCCTTTTATGCACAACTGCAACCGATGCATCGAAAGTGACTATGGGAGATGTTTGACAAAGTAGAGATTGGTATCACATTATATCAGATCCTAGTCTTTAAGCATTCTAGATCACTGATCACATGTGCTCAAGGACTTGGAATCAGAGCTCTGCTCTTCCTGGCAGAGAATCGAGCACCCTTTATTTACTGAATTTTGAGTATGCACAATCAATCTTCACTGCTGCATGTTCCCAATTTGCAAAGCCGTTTGCGTGCTCACGCCTCTGTGCCAAGCCGAAGATAACTACAATATAGTGATATGCTACTCGTTTCCAGGTCAGAATCCTGTTTCTCTCTGCGCTGCAGTTTCGAGCCCCGGCAAAATCAGGCAAAATGGTAGCAACACATCGGCCTGAAACGTGGAGCCGCCTGAAACTAACTGCAGCACGGTCAGGGTCAGACATCGCCGTCGCTTCGTAACCACCCACTCGCCGTAGCATTCGACGGGTTCCGTCAGCGCGCGGGCGCCGGCGCCGTAGGGGCTCCTAGGTCGTAGACGCGGAGACGCCGCATGACGCCTCGGCGACCCCGTGCTCGAGGTCGGTGCGGCACTCGACGGTTGACGCGGCCGGGGTGGTCCATGCTTGCAGTTTGGGCAGGTGAAGACCGTGATGGTCTAGCTTCGGCTGCGCCGCCGCCAGCGATCGCGTTTGCAGCAGGAGGGCGGCGAGATGCAATGGGCTGGCAGGGGAGAAAGGAGAATGGAACGGACGCCACGTGTCTCTGTGCTGTGGGCCTGAGACCGTGTGCGAGGCCTGCTACCTGGGCCGCTACGACCGCGGGGGGAAGCCTCGCGCGCGGACCGAGGGATGTATTGTGTTGGGCCATGGGCGTTGCAAAAAAAAAAAGTAGCCGTGGCCCATGTGGTGATTTTGGAGTATCCAGTAATGGCCTCTTCGTTCACGGCCCATTTTCCCGACTGTTCGTTCACGGCCCACGCGCGAGGTGTGACATGATTTTTTGGCCCATTTACTTAGCCTGTGGCCTACGTCATCTGGTTAGCTGTGTGCGCGTCCCGAACGCTGCAGCACATGCTAGTTCTTGGTACGTTTTCAATTTGTTTTTCTCTTTCTCATTTTTTCTTTTCCTATTTCTAAAAGTAAATTTTATTCTTACATTTTTCTTTCACTTCTGGTGGAACAATTTCTTTTCTAGCTGGAATTGCGAAGGTAAAACAAATTGATTGTTAAAGTGGAACAATTATTCCAGCTTGATAAATAAATTGTTCCATGTTCAAAAAAAATTAAATGTTCACACGGAACAATTGTTCAAATAAATTGTTAAAATGGAACAATTGTTCCTCTTGACAAATTGAGAAACGACGATTCGATGTGCACTCACATGCTTTTATCGGTACGTGGCAGCAGTCTTCGTTTGTAAAAAATCAAATAAATCCATGCGGTCTTGGCCAAGCCGACGAAAATATTAACTCTGTTGTCGGTCGTGACTAGATGGACGAAAATAAGTTTAATTTCGTCGGCTTGGGTAGGCCGATGAAAGTTTTCATCAACTTGCCATAGGCTGACGAAAATAAATGCGGCCGATGAAATTGAGTTGTTTTGGTGTAGTGTGTGGCAAAATTCTTTTCTAGCAAACGGGATCTCATGCATACATGACTCAATAAAGTGTAACAAGATCCTATTTGAAACAAACCGGATTTTCAAATCGAGGAATCCGACTCTCTGTATCATTGTGATAGTCTCTGGATCAAGCGCTATCACATACAGAACTCATTGCATGCATAATATTATTGTCATACTCCACATAAGATCAAATATGGGTTTAATTATTACATAAATCTATAGGATTTGTAGTACAGAATTTATTACAAGCCTCTCGGCTAGAGCGATTCAAGCAGAAAACGCAAAGCGGTAACTAGGCCTCTCGCCGTCCTTCATCTTCTGGAACCTTCTCCACAGGTAACTCGAGCGTAGCACGGGCTTCAGTCGTACCAACCATCATCGTTGGGGTCGAACTCCGGATCGGATCCTGCATCGTACCAGGCTATCCCCAAGGTGTGGGATAGGTTCAGGTCACCATCTGAATGCAAACTTTACAGTGGACTATACTAAAGGTATAACAAAGTTCAAGGGATAAAGCTGGAGTTTTCTATGCATGCAACATCATATATAAGTATTCATTTCCTCTTCCATCCCTGACTCGGGCCCTTCCGGCATTCCGGACTCCTGGTCAACGCACACCTGCTTCCAAACCACCAAGTCGATGTGAGGACTCATTTTCCTCGCATCTCAACTACCCCCTAGCAGGGCGTCATTCAAGAGGGAGGTACAAATCATGAGTAACACTAACTAATGAGAGCAACAGAGGAGTAGGGATGTCCATGACCGAGGACGCGGCTATACGTATAGATTTCACCCTGCAGGGATTGTACACCTGGACCCACTCGAATCGACACAAGTCGGAGATCAGCCGACTAATAGACATAACACCGGTCTACTGAAACAGGACTAGGAGCCACGGCACCATTCGGCTTTCCCGGGTCTTGGGCGCATCCTCCCACAAGAGGTCGTCCCGGGACCGTGAAGCCTCCCATGCGTCTCAAGGAACGTGAGGTCAGCACCTCCTGCCCCTGCACCGAACTCGATCCTCCTGCCGGCTTGGTGCCGCACTTGCTAGCCCCAAACCGGGTCCACCCTCATAATGGGTAAGTTGTGTGCACGCTTGACATATTTTCACAAGTCATAGTTACCCTCACCCGGTCCTTAACTGCCGAAACGGGCATCTTCATCCTATACGTCTCCACCACGGTGGTCCGCAACTGCACCCTTGACGGGTGCCCTCAACACCTCAACCATGTAACCAGCAAGTTGTACCCACCACAGGTACTCCGTAGGGTGTGCCAAGATACACACCCCAAGCCCTCGATCCATGATCGAGTTAAGTTCGCCCGCTCCCGGCTAAAAGCCCTAAACACCAACTCCTAAGTAGTGTATCTCCACTCACGCCAAGACTATCCATCCATTCTCACACATACACATTCAAGGTACGGCAAGGCTTTTCATATATTTTAACAAGTGTGATAGGATTGCAAGGAGTACGGGTAAATAAGATAGGCTATGCACGCTCATCTCGATAGAATTACACAAGTAGCAATAGCATATCTAGCAAGCAATGCCAGTAGGTATTTAGATCATAGATGGGCGTGAACCTGGCGTCTCTTTGAAGTCCTCCTGGACTTCCGGGTAGTCCTGGCCGTCGGTCAACTCCTCGTGGTCAGGTCCTATTCGCAAATATAAGTAAGAGCAAGGACCAAAGTGCAAAAATACTCAAAATTCTCCAAATAAGATCCAAATCACCACAAAACATACTCTAACGGTTAGTTCATGATTTTAGAGGAATTATGGAACTAGTTTCATAATTTTTGGAGATCCGCTCGATTTATTATGAATTTTATAAGGAAAAACCTATTTCTGGAATTAATAAATGAATTTTGGAAAAGAAAAACATTCAGCAGTGACACGTGGCATCACCAGAGCATGCCACGTGGCATGCTGATGTCAGCATGACATCACTGGTGGGGTCAGTACCTGCTGACGTCAGCAGTGGGCCCTGCTGATGTCATCGCTGACCGATCAACGGGTCATAGGGTCAGTGGGTCCCACGGGTCAGTCTGACCCAGAGGCTGACAGGTGGGGCCCCCAATCAGGTCGGGTAAAAGAAAAAGAAAAGGGATACGACCGGCTCAAGGCACAACCAAGCTCGGCTTGGCTTCACGGGTCAGCTCGACCTGCGACTCAACAGGCCGGCTCGGGTCCTTGGGCTGGCTAGGCGTGCAGGCCGGCTTGGTCTAACAAGCTGGTCCACAACCCATAATTCTCCCCCTCTCTCTTTCTGACAAAACGGGCCCAGGGGCAGTGCCCCACGCTCCCCCCCCCCGACAGGCGGGGCCTGCTTGACGGTCTCCCACCAGATCTGGTGTGGCTGCCAGATTCAGTGCGGCTCGGGCCCCGGGTGGTCGTGTGTGTGTGTGGGTGCCAGTGTGTGTGACAAGCGCCCCGGGCGTGCTTGAGGGAATGCTCGAGGGGGTTTGGCCGCGACGCGAACGCGACGTCGCGGCCGCGTTGCGTGGTCACCGCGCACGGCAAGGCCGTGGCGGGATCGTGGTGCAGCACGGTGTGGGGGCACGGCTTGGCCGAGCGGCGGCGCGGCGAGGCGGGGGCACGGCTCGGCCTCACGGCGCGGTTGCGCATGCATGCGCACGGGTCCTGGGTTCCGAGGGCCGCGGCGTGGCCGTGCCGTGCACGGGGCACCGGCATTCCGGGCCCGCGACATGACGCGGCGGCGGAGGGCGACGACGGTTGCGGTCTCGACAAGCGGCGCGGCGGGCTCCTGCACAAGAGCGGCACGATGGCCGGATGGGAAAGGGGTCCTAAGGCTGGGCCAAGGAGGGCTCATCGGCGGCCCGTGGCTCACGCCGATAGCAAGGGATAGGTGAGTGGCGGCGATGTTCACCGGTGGGCTCGCTGGCGAGGGGAGAGGCCTGACGCGGTGGTGGGTCGGTGCAGGCGGATCGGGGCCATGCATGGCGCGCGGCTGCGTCGATGTTGTCGTCCGGGCACAAGCCTAGTGGAGGTGCTCCTGGCGCGGTGGCATCGTCCCCGTCCTCGCGGTGCTCCTGCTCCTTCTCTTCCTCCTCCTCCTCCTCTCCTGGTGTAGCGACGGCGGAAAGGGGAAAAGCAACAGGGTGGCTAGGGTTTCGCAGCTGCGGCTAGGCTTCTTATACGCGGCGCTAGGGCTGGGGGTGCGGCTGCGGTCGGGAAATCTCGACATCCGTGCCGGGACGCATGGCAGCATCGCGGCGGTGCTGCGCGGTTCGGTGGCCGACACGGGAGCCGCAGCGGTTTCGCTCCCGTGTCGCGGAGCGGGGACAGGCGAGGCGCAGGGCAGCCAGTGACACGAGCGGGGGCAGCGCGGCACAGGCGAAAGGGGAAACGGCGCGGCGGTTAGGCGCCTTGTCGCGGGGCGGAGCGAGCGGAGCCGGGACGGAGCGCTGCAAGGCACGGAGAGAGTGGGAAGGTAAAGCTGACAAGCGGGCCCCGCTTGTCAGCTGCCCCGAGCGGAAGGTGAAAGGGCGCGGTGCGGTGAGGCCGGCTGGCTGGGCTGGGCCGTGGCCTGTGGGCCGCGTGGGCTGCGCTGTGCGGTGGGAGAAAGAAGGAGAGAAGCTGGCCTGGGCCGTGCGCGTGTGGGCCGGTGGGCTGTGCGTGTGTTGGGTTCCGGCCCATGGTGGTTAAGGTGATTAGGGTTTGAATTTGAATTTGAATGTCCCAATCAAATTCAAATTCCACTCAATTGAATCAGGCACTTTGAAGGCCATTCAAATAGAAACCAAACAACAATTTCAAACATGATAAATTGCAAATTAAGTCCAAAAGACTCCAAATAGTCACACTAACATCTTAGTGATCCTTAATTTAAAATGTTGAGTTGAATTTACTAAGATTTCGAGATGGAGAGAGCTTATACTTAAATTTGGTTCTAGCCAAGGCATACACACGAAATTTTTTCGAAAATTCAAATTTTTGCACATTAACATTCTGGGTGGAAACCCGGGATGTTACGCTATTAGTCTTGCCAATGGACTTTGAGCAACAAAAAATTTAGTCAAATTTGACAAATTTTTTATATCAAACGGTGGCAACCTTAGTATATGAATTACTTGCGAAAGGCAATCATACGCGTGACACGGTGGGCGGCCCGTATTCCTTCGTCAAGTAGCATGCGCTCAAATGCATCTTGCCCTCATGTTGCCCACACTTTGGGTTGAAACCTATGTCCACTCTATGGAGTCCTCTCGCACTTGCCAACACGGCGTTCATGATCCGGAGTTCGCAGTCGGTCCCAGTCAATCCGGTAAGCTCTACTTCCTCCAGGTGAGCCATGGAAATCTCGTTGTTGCTAAATGTCCAATGGTCTCGGTGATCGCACAAGTGGCCTATTCCTGCACCCAGGTCATAGCTCTGCAATGCAACAGGTACATGTAGATTTAGTGCAACAGGTTGGGGAGAGGAATCAACTGCAAAGGTAAGTAGGTAGGATTGGCAGGTTTAAGTTGGTGCTCACCAGGCTGAGGAAGGAGGGTAGGTGCAAGCTGAGGTGCCTAAGACTGTTGAATCGTCAAGAGTCACGTCAAGGCTTGTGACTGAGCTACAACGCTTGAGGATGAGCATGCTACCATCGTTATTGCGCTGCTCACCGCAATGAACGGCTTGGTGACAGTAATGTGACCACAGATACAGCTTGAGGACACGCACGCACGGCAAGTCTCCATCGACCTCGATCCGCCTAGGCGAGCACCTTAGTTGGAACAACAAGACCCCGAGCTCCCGGTGGTACAGCTTGTCTACGTGCAGAACCCGGAGGCGAGGGGTCCTCAGCTCCAGCGCCACCACGTTGACGTCCTCCACCCACAGCTCCGAGAGCAGCTCTTCGAGCCGCGACGCTTCGCTGAAGTTGGGGAACCGGAGCCTGGCCACGCGCAGCCTCTGCAGAAGCGGGCAGCTCGCCGGCGACACGAGGCGGGCGAAGAGGCGAGCGCCGCCGTCTACGATCTTGATCCTCTCGAGCGAGAGATCCGTGAGCGATGCGAATTTCATGGCGGCGGGGAGCCGGAGTCTCGCGCGGCCTAATCCCAAGCGCATGGTCTCCAGGCTTGCAGGGCTAGGGAGGTCATCGTCAAGGAGCACCACCACTGGCTTCTTGCCGACGTTGCCGTTCTTGCCGCCATGGTCCTCGTCGTCGTAGTCACAGTACATTCCGAAAAGGTTTGTAGGCTCCGGCAGACGCAGGTCCATGATCAGAGACTTCACCCCGTGCTGAAAAGCGTAGCGGATCCACCGTCGCGCCGCGTCGACGGACGCCAGCATCAGATGCTCCATGCAGTGCTCGGGCACTGGTTGATCCAGGTTGCGCTCAGGCTCGGAGACCACACCTACATCCTCCTCCAAAGCGCCGCCGCCTACGGCCGGTACCTCGCGCTCCAACCGCGCCGTCCAGCGTAACTACGACGAGCCGGACCTGGAAGCCGTCATGTGGACGGCCGTCGGCGCAGAGGGCGGACACCGGCGTCACCGTCGACGACCGCAACAACCGGAGCACAATGGTGCACTGGATGTCCGAGACCGTCACCCCGAGAGTGTCACCGCCAGTCCTTCCAGTGCCAGAATTGGTGAGTTGGCGTCCCTTCTCCTAGTCGTCTGAAAGGTGATCAGTTGGTCATACTGACGAGCAGACACACATTTTGCAAACTGCGACCACGCGAAGCTCAGAACATTCAGTTGTGTCAAAAATCCGATCCCCAGTTTAGAACTTCCAAATGCCTGAAATATTAGTGGCTATTTTCCCCCCGACAAACTACTGTTCTTGTTTTCTTTCTTTTGGTAATTTACAAGTGTATGTTAGACTATAAGAACTGCTGCAACAGTAGCATCATCCATGACATTCTGCCTAACTGAATATGTTACCACCTCGCCTGTGGCGAATTCAAGCCGCCGAGGAGTTGCGGCGCCCAGATGTTGATGCACCTTGGAGGCTTGGAGACATACAGGACCAGGACCGCTGATTACAACTTCGCAATCCATCTCTTCAGAGATAAAAAATGTCGTTGTTTCAGATAAAAAGACGAGAATCGTCTGTCGCCTTTAAGTTCAAGTTTCAGTTATCTCAGAAACTCTGGTAGTAGGTTTGATGCATTACTCTGACAGGAAGCAACTTGGTTTGGACACAATTCTGGCACCTGATTCATTTTTTTTTTCACAGCATAAGCCATCTGGGCAACCAATTCGATTTTTATTCTTACATAGTTGCATCCATATCACCGTGACCTCTTAGCAATCTTTGGTCTGTTATAAACAACAATTGAGGAGCACTCACGAAAAGTAGTACATCTGATGTCTGATGAGGAGGAGGTATAGAATATGAATCGGAAAATCTGATGAGCAGCACAGCTTTTGCTGGAACGGAACCGTGGAACTCGGCTCCCGCGGCAGACGCTCGGTTGCAGGCTTGCCGGCAAGCAGGCAGCAGGCTGCAGACTACATTCGGTTAGGTCCGTAGCTCCCTCCTCTCCCCATCTCCTCTTCGATCCGATTCGTTTTCTGTCATTTTGCTGTCCGATTGTTGCTTTTCCTGCAGGATTGCGATTCTTCTGATGCTCCATGGATTCCCGGCTCCTTCATTCACCGATTTGACAAATTCAGTTTGCGTGAGCGCTACCTGCTCGATGGAACGCCCTGCGACCCGAAGGCCTGGAACCATGCCAGAGGCATTCCCGGCGGCGCGGCCTCGGGTGCGGGATCAACGCCCTCCCCGACGACGTCCGCCTCGCACCTGAGCGCTGGCCATTCTCTGGAACACTGGCCGGCGTCCCCGTACCTGGGCCCCGGAGCGCTGGGCCCACATGACAGAGGCTGGAGCGCTGGCTGCCAGCCGGCGGACAGGTGGCTCGTTCCGTAACCGACCTGCGCTTGCGATTCCACCCGAGCCCGTCGCCTTCCTTGCTTGAAATGCCCCCGCCTCCTCCTCGGCGCCCAAACGAAACCGCCTCGCAACGAACACCTTCTGCTCTGCTCTCTCCCCTATCCACCGCCTCCCTCCTCGCAACGGAGCCCACTCCCTCGCCGCCGTCCGCCTCCGCCCCGGCCGCAGCAGCAGCACCAGGCGACCAGCGCCGGCGATGGAGCTGCTCCCCGACCGTGCGCACGTGCGGCTGCGGAGCCCCGCGCACGGGACGTACCTGTACGCCGACGAGGACGGGGTGGGCGTCTCGCTGAGGTCGCGCCGCGCCTCGCTGAGCACGGTCTGGGCGGTGCACCGGGTGGAGCGCAGCGGCAACAGCTTCGTCCTCCTGCACAGCGCCGCCTACGGCCGCTACCTCGCGTCCTCACCGGAGTACATCAACTACGCACCAGACGGAGTCGACGGAGTCGTGCAGTGCTGCTACTTCAATGACCTAGACCAGCAAGACATCCTCTGGGAGGCCGTCGGGTACCGGGGCGACGCCCTATTCCTCCACAACCCCGAGAACCGCAGATGGTCACGGCTTTGGGCGGTCGAGGCCGTCCCCGCTAGGGTGGGACCGCCACTTCTTCCACCGCCGACTCCGGTGAGCTCACCGTTCCCCATCCTTCCACCTTCTCGCTTTTGATTTGGGCCGAGCAGAGTTGTTGGAATCTATCGAACTTTTTAATTCATCTGCAAGAACTACTGAAACCTGATGATTCGATTCTCCTGGGCGCAACCGTTGCATTCTTGTCAGATGTTTTCCCTCTGTTACTGAAACTTTAGTTACTGGATGCTGCGTGTTATGTTACGTTCATGCCCAATGATTGCAGCAATTCCGCTCAAAAGTTCTATTTCTGTGTATTTGGTTGTTACATTCTTATGCCTCGGAACCTGGTTTACTTTAGGCAGCAGTTGTCTGAATTCTTTCTCATGACGTTTGTTTGGACAATTTGAGCTATTCGACGTAGTGTCGAATCTTGGTCATTTCTTGATAGATCACTAGAGCAGTTTATCTAGGTCTGGTCTGCACTTTTCCTTTCTCACCGTGAAACATATTCAGATTTGTTCATTCAGTTACCAGTTTGTCTGCTTGTTTTGGTTCTGTATCACTAGTGCTCTGTTCCATTGCAACAGAATCCCATGCTGCTGCGCCGCATGATCCTGTACATGAAAGCAGACGAATACGGGAATATTGACTATGAGAGCACCAAGCTCTTAGTCTTCGAGGGCCATTCAGTGTCCCGCCTCAGGGACGAGTTGGCATTCCTGCTGGAGGAGTGGCACGCTGTTAGAATTACTATGTGCGTGTGGGCAGGCTCTCACGGGCGGCTGACCCCTCTGGTCGTCGACCTGCCTCTCAATAACCAAACTGTGGAGATTGTTGTTTATGAGAGCTGGTCCAGAGGTGAGGATACAGTGTGCCATTGCTCATATGCTTGCAGTCACAGCATTTCTTTAGTTTTGAACTTTTTGTGAGAGTTTAAAAAACCTGTCGCTGCTTGTAATATATTCAGTAGGCCATAGTTTTATGCTTTTCTAGTTTTTTTCTTGGGTTTCTGGTTCTTATTCTAGTCATTTGCATGGCAATATGAAACAAGATATGGATAAGGAGGAGGTAGATGAATATAAATAGTTTATCGTTAGTTGTAGTTATAGTGTATTTGTCTTTCTCACAGATGCGAGAGATGCTCTGAATTTAGAAGTTGTTACTGGATCCATCTATTACTGTATCAGTTCAGAAAATTCAGATGTGACAATACTTTAGATTGCTTTCAGGATTTACATTTTTGCACTTGTGTACCTACATGATGATCTTATCTCTTGTTACTGAATATCAAATTTTGAACTGTTGCAACACTAATACATGGTGCCTACTTCCTAACTGGACCATTGTTTTTCCAATTCAGCAGCCCAAGGGCTACAGTACCCAAACGTCGACGCCCCGTAGAGGAATAGCAGAGTCAAGACTTCTGACAACAAAACCAGACTTGACAATCAAAACATCAATGCTTCGGAAACAATGAGTTGAGAATCGGCTGTACTTCTTTTATCCCGATAGTTGATTAGCTAAAGAAAACTCAGCATGTCCTGTTTTTGGTACTAGTAGGGTTGATGCGTTTTGCTGACGACAAACGTTTTTTGAATTGGCGTTTTAGTTTCAGAACTTGAATTTGCTAGAAGCATTATGTGAAAACAATGAGATGTGGCTGTACTTCTTCTGAAATCTCAGCAGGTCCTGTTTTTGGTCGTAGGTCTGATGAACTCTGCTAACCGGATATTGTTTAAATTGGCCTACGAGTTTCAGAAATTGAAATTGGTGAAAGCATTATGTGAAATAATGCTTGGGCGATTTTGCACAGCCAATGTTTTCTGAACTAGGTTTGGAGTCACCAACTGAAAATCACACTCTACCCAGAACTTTATCAACTCTCCTTTTCTTAATTATTATTTGGAAAGTAATGGAATCCTGAAAATAGTCTAGTATACCGTACATTTTTTTTTGAAAATCTACCGTACAAATTTTAGAACTGTAATTTGTCTTTTATTTTGAGAATGCAGAACTGCAACTGTTGATATTGTTCCATCAAAAAACTCCTGTTTATGGTAGTAAGTTTGGCGCTAGTGCTGATCCGAAGAAGTTTGAATTGTTCTTTTGATCTCATACAAATTGGTGAAAGCATTATGTGGAAATAGTGCTGCAACGATTTTGCACAGTAACCTTAGTTGTAGTTACCACCATTCTGTTTGGTGATACATATTGGTGTTTGCTCTGCACCTTGCCCCTGACCAGTGTCAGTTTTTACTGTACCCAATATCAGAGTTCATCTTTTCAGAAATCAAAAAGTATTACTGCTTTGGCTACAATGAGATGAGAATAGGCCGTACTTCTTTTCTTCTGGTAGCTTCAGGAGACTCGGCAAGTCCTGTCTGTTTTTGCTAGTAGGTTTGATGTGCTGTGCTGACCTGATGCGGTTTGAATTGGCCTATGAGTTTCAGAACTTGAAAAAAAAAATCTGAAACCATTATACAGTAGCAGTAGTGATTGTAGTAACCATGTTCATTGGGTCATAATTGGAAAAAGGCATTAGTGCATACATAATACACAAACATAACTTACTTGGCGTTTTATTTTAAACATAGGTTTTTGAAGTCTCATCACACCTCACATCTCACAAGTTATATATGCAGGTATCGATTCCCTAAGACATGTAAGCATATGTGTGTCACGGTGGGAAGTCCACATTCCTTCATCAAGTAGCATACGCTCAAACGCATCCATCTTCCCCTGATGTTGCCAGCAGTATGGGTTGAAACTTATAGCCACCTTAAAGAGTCCTTTGGCGCTTGCCAGCATGGTTTTCATGAACCAGACCTCACAGTCAGTTCCTGTCAACCCTGTGAGCTCTACTTCCTGCAAGTGAGCCATGGAAATCTCATTGGATTTCCAATGGTATCGGTGATGGCACAAGAGATCTAGTCCTGCAGGTAGATTATTGCCCTGCAGCACAGATATTTATACATACATGTAGGTTTAGAGCAGCGGAAAGGAAGTACTTCAATATAACATTTAGGATAAGCAGGTGCTCACCAGTTCGTCGAAGAAGGGCAAATGTAGGCTGAGCCGTCTCAGATTGCTGAATCGTGTGAGGAGGCTTGCCACGCTAGCACCATAGCCATGCCGCTTAAACGAACAAGCAACATTAACGGCCAAAGATGTGATATGAGGGAGGTGTGGTACCCTACTCTTTATCATGTCCACGTCCTTCTTGGAAGCCTTATTAGAGGGGGGAAAGGAGCAATGAGGTTATAGATAATTGAACATTTGTGCAAATAGGATGACAAATTTATGCAAATCCAGTTTGTAGAACAAATGCAAGTCTAAGAAAGAAACACATAGGAGATACAAGCACAAATATTTGGAGGGATGGACTGTTAAATTTCATTTGAAGAATGTTAGTAAAATTAACAATTCAGTGGAAACATTAATCAAGTTAAAGTCATCTGAGATAGAAGTACAAGAAAAACTGAGCAACTCATCTATTTTATTTTCAACTTCGCCAAGAAAAAAACTTGTCTACTTTTAACTCACAAATGATGTTAAATGTAATATCAATGGAAAGTTAAATGCAGTTGTATTGCCCGCCATTCCTCATACGTTTTTTTACTGAAGCTAGCCATTCATAGGGTGTTTGGTTTTAGCTATGCTAGTAATGACACAGGGAGACGTACCTTTGCACCGCGAAGGAACACCTGAAGGCATGTGAGGGAGCTACACTGTCTGAGGAGCAACATGTTTTTATCGTTATCAGCCTCGCGATAACCAGAGAAACGAGAGAGATGCGACCACAGGCAGATCTTCAGGCTTCGCACGCATGGCAAGTCACCATCGATCTCAAGCCACCTAGGTGGGCATGCTGGTTGAAATATTATTGCAAGTTCTTCTAGCCTCGGAGCTGAGATCCTGAGCGCCACGTGGAAGCACTTGTATATGTGCAAGACCCTTAGCCTAGGAGTTCTAAGCTTCAGTGACATCAGGATCCTAACGTCCTCCATCCACAGCTCCGAGAGCACGTCGGCTTCGATCGCCATCTCTTCGTGGAAAGCAGGAAGGTAAATCCACCTCACGCGCAGCTTTTGCAAGCGCGGGCAGGTCGCCGACGACACGAGGTGGCCGAGGAGGGCAGCGCCGCCGGCTGCTATCCCGATCCTTTCAAGCGAAAGATTCGTCAGTGACGCGAATGTCATGGCGGCGGGGAGCCGGAGCTGTGCGCCGCCTAACGCCAGACGCATGGTCTCCAGCCTGACAGCGCTAGGGAGCTCGTCGTCAAGCTCCACCTCCTCGACGCCGTCACGTTCCCACAGAAAATTCGACCGCACCAGAGGGAGCTGCAGGTCCAGGTCAAACGACTTCACCCCGTGCCGGAACGCGTACCCGATCCACCCCCGCGCGGCGCGGACGGACGCCGGCATCAGCTGTTCCAGGATGCGCTCCGTCACGGTGTCCCGGAGGCACGGGATCCACCACTCCGCGGCGTCGGCGAACGACGGCTGTTCCACCGGGTAGTGCTCGGAGCCCGCGGCGTACGCGATCGACAGGCGCTCGATGGCGCAGCCGGATCGGGCGCGCCGGGCGAGGGCGGCGTCGACGGAGGCGGCGTACCGCTCCAGGGAGGCGGCGCTGGCTGGCGCCGCCCTCCAGAATCCCCCCGGCTGGGAGGAGAAGCGGAGCGCGGGGGCGCGCGTCCAGAGGCCGAGCCACCGCCGCGAGAGCGCGCCCGTGCGCGCCGCGTCCCTCGCGTCGCCCACCAGCCCGAGGACGCGGAGGAGCACGTCGTCGTCGAGGCCGCTGATCAGGTCGGCGTCGCCGGCCGGTGGGGCTAGCCTTGCGCGTTTCGCGACGCGCGCATCCTCCGCCGCCGCCGCCGTGGAACCCATGCCGCGCGAGATTGGCTCGTCTCCGTAGATGCAGGGGACTAGTAGTTGCGTAGCATAGCGGCGAGCCCCCTGGGTATACAAGTACACACAGCAGTAGGCCGTGCCCGCGTCTGAATCGAACCAAGCACCGGCTGCGTGGCCGACTCGCATCCATGCCGCGACAATGGTCCCACCTGTCAGCGGAAGGTGGACCTGCGAATTCAGCTGCGGGGTTACGGCGCCCAGATATGGATGCACGCTAGAGTTAACAAGACCAGGACTTGTGACAGCAGCTTCGCGACTCATCTCTACAGACTACAGAAATCAAAAGTATCACTGCTTCGGGCGAAGAAACAAGGACAGCAGAATTGGAATTGGGTGCCGTTCTTCTGTTCAGAACTTCAGATAGTTTCAGAAAGCTCGACAACTATCTGTTTCTGCTCGTTAGCATCCATGCGTTCTATGACAGGGAACGGCTTGTTTTGGTCCTCCTGTTGATGAACTCGCATACTGCTGAAACCAAAACAGCCATCTGAAAATAATGCCTGAACGACTTTGCAGTGCCTTCTGAACTCGGCGTTTGGAACCAATCCTCTATGTATAGTGTGCAGCGTCTTCCAGTTTCATGATCTGTTGCCGCGAGCCTCGGCCGTGCGACGTGTTACCTGAACTGAAGACTAGCGCTAGGTGTAACAACAGAGGAGGATCGATCGGTCCTAAGCTAACTATCAGCGCTGACAGTGCCCGTAGCTATGCAGGGTACTTCGGTTGGGCCGTGTTGGTGTTGGCGCGGTTCGAAATTCGAATAGACTGGGCCACGGCGTGCCCTGTGTGTTTCTAACGGAGCCCATTCTCTGTTGCGCTGACGCCAGGTCGTCAGGGCCCGCTGGAGATGGCCGGCCACCAGTTTACAGGCCTCGTTCACGGCTACGACGACTACTCCCCAAGGTCCCCGAACACAAAGCTAGAAGCTGATAAGTTTTTCTTTAATGTCAAAACCGACAAGGTCTCACTGACAAGTTCGTTCTGGAACTATTCGAAAACAACCAATCCTGTCCTGTTTACTGATAGAACATTCACGGTAAAAAATATCTGTGAATGGTTTCTCGCATTTGATTTGGGCGGAGAATGATTCTTCGAACCTATCGATTCCATGAACGGGTTACTACTTGGAACACCAATCCTGTATGTTCCATTTTTGCGTAGATTCTCTCCAAGAACTTCTCGATCTGATAACTGCATTGTTGCCATAGTCTGAATTTACTGAAGCTCAGGCTGTAATACTTTATTCTTGGTACATTTTGTGCCAAGATTACTACTCCTGTCGCTCTGAAGTTCTGATTCTGCAAGAATTCTTTCTCGTCGATGTGTATTCAGATTCGTTCATTCAGTTGCTGCTGCTGTCTATTTGTTTTGGTTTCCTAAACATTACTCTGCCACCATTGCAACAGAATCTAGGAGGACCCGGCATAATCAGCCTGTTCACCTGGCGTGCCCAGCCCAGCGTAGAGCCGCTGCGGACGATCCGGTACGTGCGGGTGAATGATCACGGCCACTTCAACCAGCACGGCTGGGCCACGTTCCAGTTCTACGGCAGGTCCGTGTACCTCCTGATTTGCAGGGTGTTGTACCTTCTGGACGAACCCAACTTCATCGGCGACGAAGGGAACTTCAGCATCACGGTGTGCGTGCAAGCAGGCATCTATGGTCGGCGGACCCCTCTGGTCATCGACCTGCCTCGCTGCGAGGAGCCCATGGACATCTTTGTCCTCACAACAGGGTCACCAGGTGAGAACTTTGCAGTTTTTTTCAGTTGTCTGTTCAGCAACTTTTATCTGTTTCTCTGTTCATGAAAGGGGTTCAGTTGACCATGCTAATGAGACCACAGTAGGTACACTAACTTCAAAACACAGTATAATTGGTCATATGCTCAGGGAAGTTCTGTGGTCTTGAATTTGCTGTAGATCAATAAATTTGTTTCTGCATGGCAGATGTTCAGAAAATCGTGGTACTGTACAGATGACAGTAGTAAAAGTAACTTGCCTACCGTTTAGTTTAGGCTATAGCTCACATATTTTCAGAGACTTTCTCTAGTTTTGAATGTATAGTTGTTTGCGTTTATATCCTCTTCTTGGGATTTTCATTTCTTATTTTAGTCATGCGTATAGGAGAATGGTATGGTTTGTTTGGTGGTGACTAATCTAAAACAAGCGATACATAAGCAGGGGTAGATTGATATAAATAGTTTCAGGTTTTGTCGTTCATTTGCATTTCTCTTGGGCTTTGCAGTATCTTTTACTAAGAATAGTCCGAATATAGAGCTTATTGGATTTAGATATTCCCACATCAGTTCAGAAAATTAAGCTGTGCCATTGCTTGGATCACCGTCCAAAATTTCAAAATTTTCACTTGTCAACCGATATGTTGATGTTGATGTTGATGCTGAACAGCTTATCTTGCACTGCTGCGACAATTGCAACACCGTTGCTTCCTACCTAGTTTACTAAACCCTGTTTCCTTTGTGAATTCAGTGGCTTTGGAGTTGCGGCACCCAAATATTGATGCACAATAGAAGAATACGAGAGCAAGGTTTCTGATAACAATGTCACAATTCATCTCTTCACCTTCAGAAATCAGAACTATTGCTGCTTTGGATACAATGAGATGAGAATTGGTAGCACTGCTTTTGTTCTGATAACTTCTGAAAAGTCAACACGTCTGGAAGTGGTTTGAATCGTAATTTCAGCTTCAGAACTTTAAAACTGGTGAAAGCATAATAATGCTTCAAGATTTTGCACAGTAACATTGGTTGTATAGTATCTTCATCTGTATTGGGTGACAACCACTTATTGATCTGTCAATATCAGTCAACACTGTGATAACCTAGCCTGGTCCTTTTATGCACAACTGCAACCGATACATCGAAAGTGACTATGGGAGATGTTTGACAAAGTAGAGATTGGTATCACATTATATCAGATCCTAGTCTTTAAGCATTCTAGATCACTGATCACATGTGCTCAAGGACTTGGAATCAGAGATCTGCTCTTCCTGGCAGAGAATCGAGCACCCTTTATTTACTGAATTTTGAGTATGCACAATCAATCTTCACTGCTGCATGTTCCCAATTTGCAAAGCCGTTTGCGTGCTCACGCCTCTGTGCCAAGCCGAAGATAACTACAATATAGTGATATGCTACTCGTTTCCAGGTCAGAATCCTGTTTCTCTCTGCGCTGCAGTTTCGAGCCCCGGCAAAATCAGGCAAAATGGTAGCAACACATCGGCCTGAAACGTGGAGCCGCCTGAAACTAACTGCAGCACGGTCAGGGTCAGACATCGCCGTCGCTTCGTATCCACCCACTCGCCGTAGCATTCGACGGGTTCCGTCAGCGCGCCGGCGTTTCACTTGCTAGTTCTTGGTGCGTTTTCAATTTGTTTTTCTCTTTCTCATTTTTTCTTTTCCTATTTCTAAAAGTAAATTTTATTCTTACATTTTTCTTTCACTTCTGGTGGAACAATTTCTTTTCTAGCTGGAATTGCGGAGGTAAAACAAATTGATTGTTAAAGTGGAACAATTATTCCAGCTTGATATATAAATTGTTCCACGTTCAAAAAAATTTAAACGTTCACGCGGAACAATTGTTCAAATAAATTGTTAAAGTGGAACAATTGTTCCTCTTGACAAACTGAGAAACGACGATTCGATGTGCACTCACATGCTTTTATTGGTAGGTGGTAGCAGTATTCGTAAGTAAAAATCAAATAAATCCACGCGGCAAACGGAGTGATACTTTTTTTTTTTTGAAAAGCTAGCAGGAGCACTGCTCTATCATTTAAGGAAGGGGAATAAATGAAGGAGAAGTAAGGATAGTGTTTTACATAGTTGATATTACATAAAAGAGCGGTCTCACATGAACTGAAAATAAATTGCAATGCATAAATAACTAAGATAACTCTGGCCCTCCGCAAGCCAATTTCCGAGTGTCCACTTTAAGCTTGATCTCCTGCATCACCTCTGCCGGGTTCTTGACCTTCTGCCCGAACACACGCCTGTTTCTTTCCTTCCAGAGGTTCCATGCACAATACATCATCATGGCAGCTTTCAGTCTTCGTGTCTTCTTTGGCAGTTGAACGAGCTCCTTTTGCCACCAATCAACTATCTCAATCCCATTTTCTGGAAGCCGAACTAGTTGCGTCCAGGTTGAACAAGGACCGCCGGCCGTAGAACTTGAACGTGGCCCAGCCGAGCTCGTCGAATTTCCCGTGGTCGTCGGCCCACACGTATCGGATTGTCCGCGGCCGGCAGAACAGGCCTACTAGATTCTGCTGCCATGGAACGATGGTGCTTAGCGAAACGAAACAAATTGACGAACTGGTAACTGAATGGAAAAAAAACTGAATATACATGCATGGTAACGAAATGTTCAGATTCAGACAACCGTCCTTAACAGTGATGTGTCTATTTTCGATTCAAACATACATCATGATATATGAGAAAAACTAGAATGGTGATGTCACAGGCCAGACGATAACTAGAGCTCGCCCAGAAAATTGTCATGCTTAAAAAGATATATCATGATCCGGTGCAGAACTGCAGATCAACGAACAGCAGACAGAAATTCAGAATAAATCGCAATTGTTAAGGGGCCTGCATTGTTGGGAAGATTTTCGAATTCGTTCGTTGGTGCCTCAAATGCAGACTTCAGAGTTCAATGTGTTAAACATAAGGATCTGCTACTGCATTGATTAGACTAGGAAAAGCTCTGTGCAATTTGCTTAACCTAAAAACAGAGAGAGATTGAGAGATAGACAGGGGATGGGCGCAAGTATACCTTCGTGCCCTTGAGCGGCGGATGATGCAGATGTGCCCGCCATTGGTGTTGTAGTGCGGGAGCTCGGGGTGGTCCGGCCGTAGGCGTTCACGCTCGCGGTGACCGGCGGTGAGGTCGCGTCCGTGAGCTCGAAGTCGAGGCAGGGGCGCAGAAGACGGCCGGAGTGGAGCTTCCCGCCGCTGACTGCGCACGACTAGATCGGCTAGGGTTTTACTGTGGGTGGGGTGGCGGCGGCCGGTGAACCTCGTGTCTCGAGCCGCTGGCCCCCACCTCCTTTTAATAGCGCGGCGCGACGGGGGCCCACCAGCTAGGGATCAGCTGGGACGCCCCCGATCAGGGCGCGGGGTGAGGTGGCCCATCGGGCCTGTTGGGGTCCGATGGTCCAGAGAGAGATCAATCTAACAGTCTCCCCCTTGATCTCACCCTGTACTTTTCTTTTACTTTTACCTTTTCGCGTTTCGTCATAGATTTGTGTATAGAGCATGCCTCATCGTCACGATCATCTGTCGATGGATTTAGCAGCTACAATTCACGCTTCCATTCAGAAACGGATTCTTTAACCTTTTGGACCCTTGTAGTCCGAAGATCACAGGCTATCCCTTAGCCCCATGCCGGCTACGTGTTCCTTGAACACGCTGGGTGGTAAGCCTTTCGTTAGCGGATCCGCAAGCATTTTCACTGTGCTTATATGCTCGAGATTTATAATCTGATCTTGGACTTTATCTTTCACAACATAATACTTTATATCTATGTGTTTGGCAGCACCACTTGTCTTGTTGTTGTGAGCATACATTACTGCGGGCTCGTTATCGCAGTACAACTGTAATGGTTTAGATATATCATCAACCATTCTCAGACCGGGTACGAACTTCTTTAGCCAATTCACCTGCCCTGTAGCCTCATAACACGCAACAAACTCGGCATACATAGTGGACGATGTAGTGACGGTTTGTTTGCAACTTTTCCACGATATTGCTCCCCCGGCCAGGGTGAACACATATCCTGACGTGGATTTTCTGTCATCTCCTGCATAATCGGAGTCTGAGTATCCTACGATATGCAGAGATTCTGTTTTCTTGTACGTTAACATGAGGCCTTTGGTTCCTTGCAAATAGCGCAGAACCTTCTTTACCAATTTCCAGTGTTCTGGTCCTGGATTACTCTGGAATCTGCCAAGCAACCCGGTAACGTAAGCTATATCAGGGCGTGTGCACACTTGTGCATACTGTAAGCTTCCCACAGCAGAAGCATATGGTACCGTTTTCATTTGATCGATCTCATACTGGGTCTTGGGACATTGAAATTCCCCATATCTGTCGCCCTTAACTATAGGTGCAGGTGAGGCACTGCATTTATACATGTTGAATTTCTTTAGGACCTTTTCTATATATGTCTTTTGCGACAGTCCTAATACCCCTTTCAATCTATCTCGATGAATCTCGATTCCTAGAACGAATCTTGCTTCACCAAGGTCTTTCATCTCGAAATGCGAGGATAAAAATCTTTTTGTTTCCAGTAGCAGACTGACATCACTACTTGCTATAGTTGTACATTTGGGCCGGGCTAAATGGGCTGGCACGCAGCCCGGTGATTTTGGCCCGGCCCAAAAGAGGCCCGGCACGACATACGATGGGCCGGGCCAGGCCCGAGAAAAAGGCCGGGCCGTGCCATGGGCCGAGAAGACAGCCCGATGGGCGGCACGGCACGGCCCAGTTAATTGTGGCCCGTCACAGCCCGATATGGCCCATAAGGCACGGCCCAACCCAATAACCCCGTGTAGTATATAAACCGCGCCCCCTCCCAGAACCCTAACCCTAAGTCCCTAACACGCACGCTCCCCGACTCCCGCAGTCCCGCTCCCGCAGCCGCCAGGCGCCAGCCGCAGTCCCGCAACGCCGCTGCGCCGCACGCCCGGGCGCCCGGGCCCCAGCGCGGCCGCGCCGGCGCGCCCCCCCGGGCCCCGGCGGCCGGCGGCCCCGCCCCCGCGTCCCCGCCCCCCGGCTGCCCGGCACCGGCGGCCCCCCGCCCCCACGCGCCCCCCCGGCCCCCGGCGGCCCCGCGGCCCCGCCCCGTCGCCCCTCGCGCCCCCAGGCACCGGCGGCCCCCCGCGCCCCCAGGCACCGGCGGCCCCCCGCCCCCGGCGGCCCCCCGCGACCCCCCCGGGCCCCGGCGGCCCCGCCCCCCGCGCCCCCGGCCCCCGGGCACCGGCGCCGGCGGCCCCCCGCGCCCCCCCGGCGGCCCCGCCCCCCGCGCCCCTGGCACCGGCGGCCCCCCGCGCGGCCGCAGCCCCTGGATGGCTTCTTCATCGAGGTCGCGGGCCAACCCGAGCCTAGGGGATCGTCCCCCACCTCCTCCTGTACCCCGGTTCCAGCCGCCGCGGATGACATTTGCCGATGCCGATGCCGACAACGATCCATCCGGCATCGACTACGACCATGCCGATGGATCCCCTCCGAGTTCGCCGACCTCCGTGCCCTTGTCCACATCGACCCCGTCGTCCACGCCGACGCCGTCACCGACAGCACCGTCTGCTACGGTGACCTCCGGCATGGCAGCGCAGCAGGGGCGGGGGAGCAAGGGCAGGAGAAGGGCACGCACCTCGCACGTTTGGAACAACTTCGAGGAGATCTATGAGGAGGTGAATGGTAAGAGGGTATGTTCTGGTGCTAAATGCACCCTCTGCAAGAAAGTTCTTACTAGTGTTTCTACTAATGGTACTGGTCATTTAATTAGGCATCTTGCTTCATGTAGTAAGAAGGCTGATCGTTTTGCAAGGTCTCAATCTGTGCTTCAGTTTAGTTCTGATGGTTCTGTTAGAAATTGGGAGTACAATGCTGAGTTTGCTCGTACTGAATTATGTCGTATGATTGCTAGGTTAGATCTGCCTCTTGGCATTGGTGCATATAATGCTTTCGTTAATTATATCAAACGTGCTCATAATCCTAGGTTTGCCCCTATTTCTAGGCAGACAACCACTAGAGATGTTGCTAAGCTTTTCAATCAATCTCGTACTTTGCTTATGGACTGTTTAAATGCATGTTCTTCTGTTGCAATTACATCTGATATTTGTAATGGTAATGCTAAGGAGGATTATCTTAGTGTGGTTGCTCATTTTGTTAATTCTAATTGGGAACTAGAGAAGAGGTTGCTTGGCTTGCGTCTTATAGATTGTTCTCATTCTGGTTCTAATATTGCTGAGCGAATTGGTTTTGTGCTTGATGAGTGGAAGTTGACTGATAAGATCTTCTCTTTTACTCTTGACAATGCATATGCTAATGCTAATGCCATGACTTCTTTGACTCCTAAATTCTCTGGATACATTGGTTCTGTTTTCTTGCATCAAAGATGTGCATGTCATATTATAAACTTGATTGTTAAATCTGGTTTGAAGCGTTTGAAACCTTATCTTGAAGCATTCAGAACTGCCATATCTTTCTTGAATTCATCTAATCAAAGGATTGCTGCATACAAATCTTATTGTATTGCTATGGGTGTCCGTCCTAGAAAGTTTGGCTTGGACATGGATGTGAGATGGAACTCCACTTATCTCATGTTAAAGCACCTTCTTCCTTACAAGAGTACCTTCTCTGTTTTTATCCATACTCACTATAAGCAGGCTATGGGTCAGACCCTTCTCACTGAAGATCATTGGTATGTTGCTGAAACTCTGCTTTCATTTCTTGAATTGTTCTATGAGTCTACCGTTGAGATGTCTGGTGTTTACTATCCCACTGCCCCTATCATGTTGCATCATATTATTGAGATTGCTACTCATCTGAATAAATATGAGAATGATCCTTTGCTTATGGAGTCTATACTGCCTATGAAAGCTAAGTTGTTTAAGTACTGGAGGACTATTCCTATGTTGTATTCATTTGCTTTTATTCTTGACCCTAGGGCTAAGATTAGAGGCTTTCATAAGGCACTCTCTCTTATTTCGCAGCTTACCAATCATGATTACTCTTGGTATTATGAATCTGTTCGTGTTGAGCTTTCTAAAGTGTTTGCTAAGTATGAGCAGAAATTTAGTAACATTCAGTCGCATCGTCAACCTCAAATTAATACTGCTGGAAAGAAGAGGAAAGTTTGGGGGAAGATTTTTGGTTTTGATGCAATTGGTTCTGATGCAGTTGCTTCACCTTCATCTACATTTGCTACTGCTACAACCCCCCTGCTTGCCTCTCAGCCATCTGAGTTGTCATCATATCTTGATAGTGATCCTATTTCTGATTTTGATGATGACTTTAACATTTTGAGCTGGTGGCATGATCACAGGCGCTTATACCCGGTACTATCTATCCTTGCTAAAGATATTATGACGGTTCTTGTGTCTACTATTAGTTCAGAATCTACCTTTTCTCTTGCTGGCAGGGTAATTGAAGAGCGGCGTCGAAGCTTGACATGCGAGATGGTGGAGATGCTTTCATGTTTGAAGGACTGGGAGCTTGGAGCATCTCGGCAGCAGCATGACTTGGAGAATGAGGAGCTTCTCTCTGGATTTGAGGACTTGTACATCGACGAAGCGCCGTCTTAAGCCCAAGTGAGAGTGGGTTGTCGGCTGTACTCTTTTCCTTTCTAAGGTTTTCTCATGTAGTTGATATGAGTTTTTACTTAGAAAGGTTTTTAACGAGGCAGCCAAACATTAAGGCAACCCATAACTGAATTGGGCAATTCGTATCACTTAAACTATTTGGTGATCTATTTTGGATGGTTTGATTGTGTATTTGTATAATATTTTCTGGTTGAGTTGAGTGCTATATATTTGAAATTTTCTATATACATCTTCTATTCTGTTGTTTAAATAATTAAATCATGTGTTGGATGAACGGGCTGTAAAGGCCCAACAGACCTAATGGGTCTAACGGGCTGTCGTGCTAAATGGGCTGGCACGACCCGTTTAAGAGTGTATGGGCCGTGCCATGGGCCGAGAGGCCAGCCCGATGGGCGGCACGGCACGGCCCGTTAGTTTAACTGTGCTGGGCCGAGCTTGTTTTTTATAGATTGGCACAGCCCATGTAAGAGTCGGGCCGGGCCGGCCCGACCCGATGTACAGCTATACTACTTGCCAGTAGAATATCGTCCACATATAGGATTAGGAAGACGTACTTCCCATTCTTGAACTTTGCGTAAATGCAATTGTCCTCGATATTTTCTCTAAACCTGAATTCTTTTATTGTCTTATCGAACTTCAAGTACCACTGTCTTGAAGCTTGCTTTAGCCCATAAATCGATTTCCTCAGACGGCATCCTAATTTTTCTTTGCCTTCCACGACAAAACCTTTCGGCTGTGCCATGTAGACGGTTTCTTCTAGATCTCCGTTCAGGAACGCTGTCTTCACATCCATCTGATGTAATTCTAGATCATAATGAGCTACAAGAGCCATTATGATTCTGAAAGAATCTTTACATGAGACTGGGGAAAAAGTCTCATTGTAATCAATTCCTTCTCTTTGCGTGTATCCTTTTGCCACGAGTCGTGCTTTAAATTTATCTATATTCCCTTGGGAGTCATATTTAGTTTTGTAGACCCATTTGCAGCCTACTGTTTTGGCTCATTTAGGAATTTCCTCCAGGTCCCATACTTTATTGGTACTCATCGATTTTATTTCATCCTCCATAGCATCAAGCCATTTCGACGAATGTTCACTTCTCATGGCTTCTTCAAATGAAATGGGATCATCCTCCATTTAAATTTCTTCGCTATTATAGACTTCATAGTCGTTAGAAATAGCGCGCTTCCTTATTCTTTGAGGTCTCGCATTAGCCTGAGCCTGTGGTGCCTCATCTATTTGGGGCTGCTGGTGCTCCTCTTCTTGTGCGGCAATTGGCTCGTCAGGAGCCTGATGAATGGGTTCCTCTTCCTCATTCATCGTCACCACAGAAGGAGCCATTACAGGTGTTGGCATCGCAGTGACTTGCACTGGCGGTGCAGACTCAGCGGGCAGCGGGAAAAATGATTCCTGAATCACGGGATTGGGTGTATACACCCGCTTCTCCTCAAGATCAATTTTCCTTGCTGTGCCGCTCCCCCGGATCATTTGGTCTTCAAGGAAGACTGCGTGTCTCGTTTCTACAAATTTTGTAGATCTGTCTGGGCAGTAGAAACGAAAACCCTTTGACCTTTCTGGATAGCCAATAAAATGGCAAGATACCGTTTTGAAATCTAGTTTTGCAATGGTCGGGTTAAACACTTTTGCCTCAGCAGGACTCCCCCACACCCGCAGGTGATTCAGTGAGGGTACTCTTCCTGTCCACATTTCATACGGCGTTTTCGGCACCGATTTACTTGGAACTCTGTTGAGAATATGAATGGCGGTTTTCAGGGCCTCCATCCATAAACTCACTGGCAATGTAGAGTAACTGATCATGCTTCGCACCATATCCATCAGGGTGCGATTGCGTCTTTCAGCCACTCCGTTCTGCTGAGGCTCGCCCGGCATCGAGTACTGGGCTACTATGCCTTGTTCCATCAGGAACTTCGCAAAAGGTCCTGCAACTTGGCCATATTGGGTATGTCGACCGTAGTATTCCCCTCCACGATCGGATCTTACGATTTCAATCTTTAAATCGTGTTGATTTTCTACTTCGGCCTTGAATATTTTAAATTTATCCAAAGCCTCCGATCTTTCTTTAATTGGATATATGTATCCATAACGGGAATAATCGTCTGTGAATGTTATGAACGAGTCATATCCATCCACACTCTTTACATTGAACGGACCACAGATATCTGTGTGAATTATTTCTAATACACCTGTGCTCCTCTTAGCATTTTTCTTTATTTTCTTAACGAATTTGCCTTTTATGCATTCAATGCATTGTTCTAAGTCAGAGAACTCTAATGGAGGAAGAATTTCATTTTTAATTAATCTCTCTATTCTCCCCCTCGAAATATGGCCTAAACGACAGTGCCATAATTTCGACGACGCATCTTGAGTTCTCTTACGTTTTCTATTCGCGAGTGTTGACGAGAATACATTCGCACTCTTATCGCATACGGAATTCACACTTTCGCGTAACGATATCAAATAAAGATCATTCTTTCTGAATGCAATTGAAATTGCTGTATCATTACATTCGATCAAGCATCTCCCATCTCCAAATAGACAGGAATAACCATCTTTGTCCAGGCGAGACACACTTATTAAGTTTCTGTGTAAAGAAGGAACAAATAAAACATCTCTAAGAACAATAATGAAGCCAGTGTCGAGTTCCAAATGAACGTCTCCTACTGCTTCAACGTCTGCCTGAGCTCCATTTGCCACTCTAACTTGTTTTTCGCTTCTTTGAGTGGTTCTCGTCGAATGGAATCCCTGCAACAAATTTGCAATATGAACAGTTGCTCCTGAATCAATCCACCAAGTGGTTTTTGAATATTCTATATACAAGGATTCATTTACAAATGAAATAACGTTCTCACCTCTCTTCTCCATGATCATCTTTAAATATCGGTGACAATTCTTCTTGTAGTGACCCCTTTCTTTGCAGTAGAGACAATGATCCTTCTCTACTAGAGCCTGTCCTTCCTGCGGTCTGTGTTGATGAGAGCTTTTGCCTTTAGAGGAGGATGAAAAATTACCCTTGAAATTGGTATTTTTCTTCTTGTTTACATAATTTAAAGATCCGCCAGTGGTGGATCTTATTCTTTCCTCCTCCTGAGTACACATGACAATGGTCTTTTTAATGTCCCAAGTGGTTGGTTGGGTGTTGTAATTGACAATAAACATGTTAAACTCTTTTGGTAACGAAGCAAAGACCAGATGGACAATGTGATCCTCCTTGAAGGCAAGGTCCAATGACTTTAGCTTGTTATTCTGGTTGACCATGCGATGGATGTGTTCTCTTATGCCACCACCATTATATCTTTCTGAAACCAGTTGTTTGATCAACTAGGTTGCATAAGTCTTTGAAGAACCAGTGTACTGGTTCTTTAATTTTTCAAGATATTCTATGACGGTGGCACAATCTGGGATTGAGCCCATAATTGCAGGCTCAATCGTGTTCTTTATCACTGCCAAGCACTTCTTGTTGGCAGGGAACCATTTTGCATAAAGTCTCTCATAATCTGCTCTTGCTTTCTTATAAGCAAGCTCTGTTTGCTTCCAAGAAGCATCTGTGTCTGTGTCCTCTCTCTCAGGAAGCACAGGCTCTTTGGGAGTCGGTGTAGTTAGGACCCAATCCAATTCACCCATGATGAAATAGAGGTCCAGCTTTCTATACCATTCATTGTAATTGTCTCCCTTTAATATAGGAATATCGTTGATGGAAAACATCATTGATACTCCTCCTGAAAAACATTCATGAGTGGTGAAAATATTAAATTAAAGTCAAATAAATTATTGCATATGTATAAATACGACGTTGGTCATAAATAAAAATATGCAATAACCTTGTGTATTAAAACTAAAACACTGTTGGGCAGAATTAGAGTTAATACATGAAAATTATCTATCAAAAATTGAGGCATAATCTCTTTGTGTATTAAATCTAGAATACCGTTGGGCATAAATAGAAATAATACATGAAAAATATCTATTAAAATAATACCATTGTAATATTGTTATTGTTAACGTTGGTCAAAAAATAACAAGATTACAACTCAGAAAAATATCTTTTTGCCTTGAAGAATTTAAATTATCCCGTTGGTTCAAATTTAAATTACAAGACAAGTAATCAAAAAATATATGAAACTATTTAATCTTTGCAGCGGAAAACTGTAATTCTATCAAAAAGGTGTCTAAAAATATCTTGTATAAGCAGTGCATCAAAGTGCTATCAAGTTTGAATTTGAAATGTATCAAATTCAAGCAAATTCTATTGAAAAATGGCACTTCTGAAAATTGAAAAAGAAGAAGATGCACAACCATTTCATTGGAAATAGCCCAGTTGGCCCATTCCCCTGTGACGGCCCATCGGGACCATCCCCTCGCGCGCGCGGGGCCCGCGGCAGCGGCCCTTCACTGAAGCGTCCCCCCATCAGGGAAGACTTAAAAGTGTTACTTTATCAGTCCCAGGAGGCTGATAACACTTTTATTACATCAGATGGTACATCACCGTACAACTTTTCGCGGTAATGGGCAGTGGAGCGCCACTATCGCGAGGATTACAACGAAAACCCATACTACTACACTAACTACGAAAAGGGGATCATCAGAGTCTTGCGCCATGCGGAGTTCCAACGGTGACCTCACCCACAGGCAAGACTGGGTGCAGGACAGGACCCTACTCGTCGTTCTCGGGGATGTAGTCGGGATCCTCCACTGTAAAATAAGAACGGGGTGAGTACAAACGTACTCAGCAAGTCCAATCACACCGCGAGGGGGGGGGTTATAACAGAATTAAATGCACAGGATAATCCAAGGATAAAGTTACGGTTCTTTTGCGGAAACACAATTATATGCAAGGGTTCGTTTTAAAAACACTTTTCAAAACAAGTTTTCAAGTATCAAAGAACACACGATGTTGATCCACACGGATCCAAGTTTCAACCGCTACCGGACTCCCCGTCCGCCGTAGCACGCGGCACAACCACCGGATTCTTTCCAAACAACTCACACCAGCTCAACCATTCCCAGAGAGAAACACTAGTTTTGTGACCACACCGTAACTTGCCCAATACCGTGGGCACGGCTATTCGAATAGATTTTAACTCTGCAGAGGTGTGCAACTTTACCCACAGGTGGGGTACCACAGCACGAACACCTTAGTGCCGGTGCAGATCCCATCGAAGCCCTTACCCACCTTAGCTAGACCTGACTAGCCACCACGGGATCTATCAAGGGGTCATTCGACCTAACACCGAGGTTTACCCGAGGCATAAGTCACACAGAGCTTATCCCGTCTCCTTGATCACCCGTTGCTCCCAGCTCTCCTGATGGCTATCAGACTAACTAGTGGGGTTAGGCCAAGCCGTTGCCCATACAACGGTCAAGTGGTTTGCACGACAGGAAGCTAGGTGAGATGTCACAAGAACTCGGTCCTTAGGGGTGACAGGACGGACATCTCCCTCCCTTGCCCTACCACACAGGTACGAGCACACCGACGGCAATTCACACAGAAATGCCATCCATCCCGTCTGACTCACTTTGCAAAACCACGTTTTACCCGCACACACACTTTCTTTGCAAAGCCAAATAGTCAAGGTATGGTTATCACAAGTCCGGTGACTATCCAACCATGTTTTCAGCACGCAAAACCATGCAATTTATAAAACAGGCCACTGGGTTGTGTTTATAAAAACTAGGACAAAAATATGCATCAAAGGGCGGAATTGAACTTGCCATCGTCAAACCCTTGCGGGAAGTCCTGATCGACGCACTGTCCTTCGGGTTCGGGGTCGCAGAACTGGTCCTCAGTTGCTTGGTCGCAGTCGGGAACCTCGTCGTTCACTCCGTGTCCTACGACGCAAACAAACAGACACCCAATCAAGCGAAAGAACTAAAAACTTCTATCGTTGGGCTTGAATCGGAAATAATTTAGTTACGGAGTTAGAGGTGATATCTTTGGGTGGTTTCTTAATGGCATGACTAAAACTATACTAGAAAGGGCGTGGTAAAGTTTCGGGTCGATCGGAGGTCGTTTCGCACATAAAATGACGGGTTAAAGGTGGTTTCAGGGGTTAAACAGGGGTCCAAGGGCTTGTTCGTAAATATCCAAAAGAGAAAGGGCCTATTTACGATTCCTAGAAATAATCTGGGCATGTTAAAATGTGTCGAGTATAACTAGGTTTATACACCGAGGGGTTTGGTTTGTAATAATAAAAAGAATGGGGTCTCATTAGCAAAAGAAATAATTAAAGGAGAGGGGGGGTTTCTTTTGGGGATTATAGGAAAAGGAGGGGGCCTCGGGCAAAATTTTCCCTTCTCTCCCCTTCTTCCCCGTGCAAAACAGAGGAGGGGGGGGAGGCGCCGGCGGCGGCCAAATCCGGCCGGCCGGGCCACGGGCGGCTCGGGGAAATGGGGGATGAGAGGGAGGGGGGCACGGGGAACTAGTTCCCTGGCCTCACCTCGGCTTGGGGCGCGGTGAGGGAGCGGGTCCACGGTGAGGGGCGGCGGCCGGTGGTGGGGTGTATGGTGGCGGCGCTAGGGCGGTGGAGGCGAGGGGCCGGTCGTGGGGCGGCGGTCGTGGGGTGCCGGGGGTGCTCCTCGGCCCCTTTTATAGGCGGCCGGGGCGGTGGGCGATGGAGGCCGGTGGAGGGGGCCGGCGAGCGGCGCGGGGGCCTTAATGGCGGCCGCGTCGTGGCACGGCGGGCGGCAAGCGCCAAGGGCGACGTCAAGCATGTGGGGGGGGTCGGGTGCTGTGCGCACAGGGGGCGGCGCAGGCGGCGAGGCGGGGTGCAGCGGCGGGCGGCGCGTCGCCACGGCTCGGCCGTGCGCGGTCAGCACGGCGGGCGGCGCGGCACGCGGTGCACGCGCGCGCGCGCGCTTGGGCACGGGCAGCCGGGCACAGGGCGGGGCCAGCGCGCGGGGAGGGGGTTCGGGCGTGCGCTTGCGCGTGGGGGGGGAGGGCCGTGGTGCTCGGCCAGGGGGAGGAGGCGTGCGGCCTCGGGGCAGGGAAAGCCAGGAAAGAAAGAGAGAAGGAAGAAGAGGAAAAGAAAGAAGAAAGGAAAAGAAGGAAAAGGAAAAGAGAAAGAAAAAGAAATGGGAGAGGGAGGAAAAAAAAGAAAAGGAGAGAGAAAGAGAAAAGAGAGGAGGCGCGTGTCGGCGCCGGTCGCGGCGGCGACCGCGGCCGGTCGGCCACGCGCGCGCGGAATCCGCGCTCTGCGCGGGAAGTGACTTGCGCCGGCGCTATTCGCGGCGGTGACCGCGCGCGGACGGCAGGCCTCCGGGCGGGGCGGGATGGGACAGCGATACGGTCAGGGGTTAGGGCTAGGGTTTGACGACGAGTGGTTTTTAATCGAAAACTTCTAACGCGTGATTTGACTTGGTAAATTTTTAGGGCGTCACATTCACGGGCCGGCCTGTTCACCCTGGTGCTCCCCCGCGCGAGTGCTCGCGGCGTGGGCGAAGACAACCTGGGCCCGGGCCGCCATTTCACTCTCCCGCCTGGGCCAAAAGGAGCCCAGTGGCGCACGGATCAGCCTCAACCGTCCGATCGCGATCGACGGCCGCGCGTGCGTTTCGGGAGATCAAAAACGCCTTCACCGGCTCTCCCCGAAACCCTAGCTCTATTCTCTCCCCGATCCCCGGCGCCTTCTTCTTCCCACCCGAGCACGCGAGTGAGCGGCGACCGGCGGCGACCGAGCGAGCGGCGCCACGGCGAGCCCCCTCGCCGGCGCGCGCGTCCACCGCAAGGTGGGCGCGTCGCCGTCGAGCGGCTTCTCCGTGGTGCCCTGATCTGGCGCGCGCGAGCGGCACGGCAGTGGCCCGCGCGGCCTCTGTCCGCGCGAGGTCCAAGCGCTCGCGGGGTCTGGTCGGCGTGCCGGCATCCCGAGCACACCGACAGCAGACGGCACAAGAGGTAAGTCCCCTTTCCCGCCGTCCCAATTCCTCTGTTGCTAGGGTTAGGGTTTCTGTTTTTCTAATCTAGGGTTTCTGGGGCTTTTCTCTCGGGTTTCTTTGGATTCTTTGCTCTGGGATCTCCAAGATCTAATCAACGCTAGTAGATAGGCGACTGATACCATTGTTAAACATAAGGATCTGCTACTGCATTGATTAGACTAGGGGCCTGTTTAGTTCCCACTGCAAAAACGCAAAAAAGCCGTAAACGCAAAGATGCCAAAGGAATCTTGCTAATTTGAAGTACTAAATGAAGTCTATTTACAAAACTTTTTGCATGGATGGGCTGTAAATCGCGAGACGAATCTAATGAGCCTACTTAATCCATGTTTCACAACAGTGATGCTACAGTAACCATCCGCTAATTATTGCTTAATCATGGATTAATTAGCATCATTAGATTCGTCTCGCGATTTACAACCCATCCATGCAAAAAGTTTTGTAAATAGACTTCATTTAGTAATTCAAATTGGTAAGATTTCTTTGCGCAAAATTTTTTTGCCTTTACAGGCGCCGAACTAAACAGGCCCTAGGAAAAGCTCTGTGCAATTTGCTTAACCTAGAAACAGAGAGAGATTGAGAGATAGACAGGGGATGGGCGCAAGTATACCTTCGTGCCCTTGAGCGGCGGATGACGCAGATGTGCCCGTCATTGGTGTTGTAGTGCGGAAGCTCGGGGTGGTCCGGCCGTAGGCGTTCACGCTCGCGGTGACCGGCGGTGAGGTCGCGTCCGTGAGCTCGAAGTCGAGGCAGGGGCGCAGAAGACGGCCGGAGTGGAGCTTCCCGCCGCTGACCACGCACGACTAGATCGGCTAGGGTTTTACTGTGGGTGGGGTGGCGACGGCCGGTGAACCTCGTGTCTCGAGCCGCTGGCCCCCACCACCTTTTTATAGCGCGGCGCGACGGGGGCCCACCAGCTAGGGATCAGCTGGGACGCCCCCGATCAGGGCGCGGGGTGAGGTGGCCCATCGGGC
This sequence comes from Panicum hallii, assembly GCF_002211085.1. Lineage (NCBI taxonomy): Eukaryota > Viridiplantae > Streptophyta > Magnoliopsida > Poales > Poaceae > Panicum > Panicum hallii. Next base: position 50,092,190 of record NC_038045.1, read on the forward strand.
CGTTGGGGTCCGATGGTCCAGAGAGAGATCAATCTAACACAATGCTCTAATTGTTGGATTCAAACTTCCAATCGCTACCCCGGGCCGTGCGAATCAGTGGGAGGAACGCCAAGGAGGATAGGTTATTAGGATGGCGAGCTCACCAGAGCAGAAGGACCTGGAGGACTGGCGGCGCCGGTCTAGGGGGGATGGCCTCGACCGACCAATGCATCATCGTGCCCCGGTTGCCGTACTCGTCGACGGCGACGCCGGTGCTCCAGATGCGGAACCTGCCGTCAGCGCGGAGGAGGCGGTAGGAGAAGTGGCGCACGAGGACGTCGTCGGTCCCGTCCACCGCCCTGACGGCCTTCCACATGATGGCCTGCGCGCCCGGCGCGTCGTGGTCGCTCTGGACGGCGCGGTGGCCCGGAGGCGCCTGCTCCGGCGAGAGCGCGAGGTACCGCCCGTAGGCGGCGCCCTGGAGCAAGACGTAGGCGCTCCCGTGGCACGCGACGCGCTGGACCCTCCACGCGGCGTTCAGCGACGCGCGGGCGCGCGGGCGTAGGGAGACGCCGGCCCCGTCCTCGTCGGCGTGGAGGTAACCGCCGGTCCCGCGGCTCCGCAGCCGCACGTGGACGCCGTCGGGGAAGAACTCCATCGCTGGCCGTTGGCGTGCGTGGCACAGGTGGTCGTTGCGGCGGTTTGGGCGACACGCCATGGCGAGGGCGGGGCATTTCACAGGAGACGGCCTCTCCTGTGCTCGGGAGCGGCAGGTCGGTTGCTGGCAATGGCACACATACATGTGGAGCCACCTTCCACTGACAGGTGGGGTCACTGCGGGGCCTGGATGTATGAGGACCAGTCAACGCCTTAACCATTGACATGTGGGGCCACGGATGGTGGGTGGAGTACTGGAGTCCGACTGGGCACGATCCAGTTCGAGTCGGACACGAACAAGAAGCGATCATATAACCAACAGCCCTCGGCACTTCTCGGCAGCACAATCTTCTCGGAAGGCAAAATCTTGCGAGAAGAAGATGACCAGGCAGCGCAGCTCAACTCGTTCCGTTCTCCTTTCCGACGAGTCGTCTCGCCTCCTCCTGCGAGCTCAGAGCTTCGCGAACGCGGGATCCGTCGCGGCGACGAGCCCGACGGCGCCCGAGGTGACGGCGGCGCCGAAGAAGGCGCGGAACAAGCTGGGCACGGTCTTCCGCTGCCCGATCTGCAAGCGCGCCGAGAGCGTGGAGTGCCGGATCGATCCCAAGCGCAAGGCCGCCGAGGCGTCGTGCTGGGCCTGCGAGGCGAGCTACGCCGCCGCCGCCGACGCGCTGACGGAGCCCATCGACGTCTACTACGAGTGGATCGACGAGCGCCGGCGCGCCAACGAGGGCGGCGGCGTCCGCAGGGACTACGACGGCGACGTCATGATGGCCGACGCCTGAGACTCAGAGCGTGCGTCCCGCTGCGGATCAGAGTCGCTCCGCGAGCGCGGGATGCCCGGGATCCATCAGCTTGGTCAGACATGGAGCAGAGGACGTCCAGGAGCTCTTCCGATCCACGGAGGCGGCGGCCGCCGAGAGGAAGGCACTCAAGCAAACAGATGTCTCTTTTTTGAACGAACGCAAACAGATGTTAGAAGTGTTGAGTTTGTTAATTGTTCAGTTGCCTGCAATATTTTGGTTGCGAATACTGTTATAGCATGCACATTGGAATCTTAGATGAAAAATCATCATCTCGAAAATTTAAAGCTAAAGATTTTGCCAGACATAGGCAGAGGCTCTAGAATAAGCCCATACTAACTGACAAACTGATTGAGTTATGAACTGACAAAGGAATCTATCAACTAATAAGCCAAAAGTAGGTTAGGATATTCAGAGTTCCTAGTACTACAAATCGTTAGCGTTTGGCTTTTTCACGTTGAATTTCTTGCTCTTCATGACAGAGAGACTTCAATAAATTGGGAAAACAACATGATGAGAACAGTATTTCTTGCCCAAACAGAGAAACTTTTAAGTAATACTAGAACTGACACTGCACGGGCTGGTACTGGTAGCATCATATTCACCAAAACAAGTGGGGCAGTAAGCAAAAGCTAGTCAGAGAGATCGAAGCTGTACTGCTGTAGTACTAGATCCGTGTGGGATGCATGGATCGAATCGCTCGGCGCCTCGGATGCCCAACCCAAGGGCGCGTGGAGACCCTCCATGAGCGCCATGTCCTCCAGCACCTCGCGCCCACCCATGATCCCTACCGTGAGCACCACCTCCGTCCTCCCCTGCGGGCTGCACACGGCCGCCGCCCGGACAGCGACGCCGGGGTCCCGGTTCCGTGGGCCCACCACGTCCTCGCTCGGCATGCCCTGGATTGAACAAGACGCCGAAGAGCGGGCGGGGCGACGAGTCCGACGAGTCCAGGGGCCGCTCGAGGTAGTCGCCGTCGTGGGCCCAGCGCCAGCGGTCCTCCGGGATGGCGGCAAGCTCCCGCGCGAAGAGGGCGTCGTGCGCGGCGACGCGGGCGGAGGCGGCGGAGTGGGCGTCGCGGCGGTCGAGCTTTCTCTTCTCTCGGTTTGATGAAAAAAAGCCAGGTCTAGTTGAATCGAACCAGTTGCTACTATGGAGACTGCTGAAACTGCACAAAGAAGGTACTAGTTTTTTTTTTATCATCACCATTTTGTCTTTCTCCATGTAAGCAGGTCAATTTTAGCTCGCATCGGCCGTTATCGATACGTGCAGATTGGTAGACACTAGCCGGTAATAGCCATCATGATCACATTCACAGTGAAAAATTTGCTATCCTCTTTTCTCATCTGCCTGCCTCGGCTAGAGCGCCGGAAAAACGTTCTCATCTTTCCAGTAATAATTTCTCACCAGTTTGGGCAGTGGCATCCTACCATCCTACTTCTAAGCGTGTGAGACCGAAGTCATTTGTGTCTTGATTCTATTCCCACACCAACTTGTGATATTCTCCATGTGAAATTATGGCCACAGTGAGATGAATTATCCTTGCTTCTGGATCGTGCTTGATACAAAAGCAAGATGGCTGGCTACGTACAAGCCAAGGTGGCTATGTAGCTCCGAAAAATAGAGCAAGAGCATTAATTGGTTTGCTGTGTGCCTGTGTTGCGTGAGCATTGGTAGGGTGGGTGCCGGCTGCCGAACGTGACCGGCAGCACTGGCGACACCCTATCGAAAGCCCACGACCTCAACCACAAGATCGAGACGCCCACGATTCACGTCCGCTCCTGCCACGGAACGACGGAACCCGCACGCGGGCCCAAGCCAAGGACTGCAGGACGGGAAAGAGCACATGCAGCCAGCGGCCTTCCTCTTCTCCCGAAGACACGAAAAGCTTCCGTCTCCGTCTCCGAGCGCGACACCCGCTCACGAGCCCCCGGTGAATCAGCCAGCCGTTTCTTCCTTCCCACACGCGGCCACGCCACGCCGCCACTGAAAGCGCTCCGACCCCGTCCGTCCGTCCGTCCGGCCATCCCGCTGCGTCTCCCGTGCACGCTCCGTGTGGCTGGCAGCCCTGGCGCCACCCCACCTGTCCACCACCGCTCCACCTCCCCCCCTACTCACCCCCCCCCCCCCCGGCGATCCGTTTTTGCTGTGTGCTTCAAACCAAAAACCCCTCCTCGCCTCCCATCCCTCGCCACCCGGGAAGCGCGCCCGAGGCGGCACCCCACCCCACCACACCGCGAGAGAAGAGAAGAGACGGGACGAGACGCGCCCCCGCACCCGCGCCCGCAGCCTCCTCGCTCTCCCCCGCGCGCGATCCCCACGCACGCACGCCGCCGGCCTCCCCCGCTGCAGATGGCGACGCCGGCCGTGGGCGCCGCGTGCCTCCTCCTCGCGCGGGCCGCCGGGGCCCCGGGGCCCAGGCGGGGCGGCGGCGGCGGCGACCAGGCGCGCCCGCGGCGGCAACAGCGGGCGGTGCGCCGGCGCTGCGTCGCGGAGCTCAGCAGGGAGGGCCCCGCGCCGCGACCGATGCCGCAGCTGGCGCCCCCGCTCGTGCCCGGCTTCCTCGCTCCGCCGCGGGAGCCCGCGCCCGAGCGGGAGCCGGCGTCGACGCCGCCGCCCGTGCCCGACGACGGCCTGGGGGACCTCGACCTCGGCCTCGAGCTGGAACGTAAGAGCGGCGCGTCCAAATCCTCTTGTTGGTTTTTAATCGACGTGTGTTCAGATCCCTGCTGATCGGGTCGTTCAGCACGAAATGGCCTGAGAAGTTGGGTAGATTTTTGAAGGGTGGATTTCGTGTTGAATTGATCGCAATTAGTATTGATCGAGTATGCATGATTACTAGTAGCATGTGAAAAAAAACCTGCATTTGAGCCCACGCGTGGCGACTCTGCGGCTTCTGCATTGGATCATGAGAGACGATGGGGTCCAGGGCGGCGTGTCGACACCTCGGTATGATGCGGGGCACTGCAGAGGTTTCGAGGGCCGTGCACGTGGTTAGATCTGACCAGACATAGCATAGATATTTTAGTAGGAAGAGGGATGGGGCTAACTCGGCCACTCGGGTGACACATATGTCCTTGCAAGTAGAGCGAAATTGGCATGTTTGTCTCTTCCCTGGCTTGGTGATGCGATTGTAACCTGTGTTGCAGGGTTGTTGCAAACCACGGAATATCCTAGCATAACCTTGGGGTGTCATATCAGTCTGCCAGAAGCTGATTTTACCGAATCAGCAGCCCTCAGAAACACTGAGACTGAGAGTGGAATGACCAAATCTTAGTCAGTTGATAGAAATCAGAAAGGACTTTCAGCGGAGATGTGTTATGGAATGACAGTAGCTATATGTTTAATAGCAAAAGAAAAAAAACTCAGAATTTATCTTAGGATCCTTAGATTATTAATATTTTGTCAGATACCATATTCTAGAGGAGCCATAGCACCTTCTAGTTAGTCACATGTTCCTTTCACTGGACTACTAGTTCCTATTTGGTACGAATCTATTCTTTTGGGGCCTTGCTGATATTTATTGATACGCTGTTGGCCCACCTTGCTCTCTTCCTAGGACCACAACTCTTCTTTGTTTCCTTGCATATATTAAACACACTGTCTGACCATATGATCGAATTTAGGAAACTAGTGAGCATCTGGCAACCTGAATTTGTCATTTAGCTGAGAACAGAATGTTGGTAGAACCATTATTATTCACTCCTAGACTTGTTTTGGTATGATGGAACAAGAACCCATATTGTGTTTTTACTTGACATTCTGCTAATATTTTTCCTCTACTCTGGCCTTAAGAAATATTTTGAGTCCTTCATTCCACATACAGAGATTGCTGAAAATTCCATCAACAACACAGTAGTTGTGGCAAGTGAGCAAGACTCTAAGATCATGGTTGGAAAGGAGCAAGAATCTGAGATCATGGTTGGGAAGGAGCAAGCTCGTGCTAAAGTAACACATAGCATTGTCTTTGTAACGGGTGAAGCTTCTCCTTATGCAAAGTCAGGGGGTCTAGGAGATGTGTGTGGTTCACTACCAGTTGCTCTTGCTGCTCGTGGTCATCGTGTGATGGTTGTAATGCCAAGATATTTAAATGGTACCTCTGACAAAAATTATGCAAATGCATTTTACACCGAGAAGCACATTAGGGTTCCATGCTTTGGCGGTGATCATGAAGTAACCTTTTTCCATGAGTATAGAGATTCTGTTGATTGGGTAAGTATTATATCACCTTATTGTTTCTGATTAGAATTAATAACTTGCTACCTTTGTCTGTAAGATTGCGCTGATTGTTAGTCATGTGAGTTTCTTGACATGTACATGTTCTAATGTTACTTTAGTACTTAATGTTATTGGTCCCATAGTCTTCAGTATCCTGGATAACATACAATATTTTCCAAATTAAGATAATGAGGGGTCCAAAATGCTATGATGTGTCCATGAAATCAGCACACTTGTGCCTCTGGTCCTAAAGTCTTATGCATCTGTGGTCTTGCATTTGTGTTGGCAAACATGATACCGACTAAAGATGACATTAGAGATAAGGATTAATGAATAATGATATGCTCGAGATAGCAGGAAACTTTCAAAGGTGGGGAAGATCATGTTTGTTGATTGCCACTGTTTGCAGGAGTGTCTAGTTAATACATGTCATGTCTTTCATCTTATTGCAATTGGTGATGAAGAATTCTTATATGTGTTTGGGCTAAATTTTTTTTCGATTCATGCTAATTATGCCATTTGTTTAGGTGTTTGTTGACCATCCCTCGTATCACAGACCTGGAAATCTATATGGAGATAAGTTTGGTGCTTATGGTGATAATCAGGTAAGAAGCTTGTTACATTAAGCTCCTATTTGATCTGTTTAAGTTTCTATCACAAATTTGATCAAGTGATATATGTCTTGCAGTTCAGATACACACTCCTTTGCTATGCTGCTTGTGAGGCTCCTTTGGTCCTTGAATTGGGAGGGTATATTTACGGACAGAATTGCATGTTTGTTGTGAACGATTGGCATGCCAGCCTTGTGCCAGTGTATGTTGTGAATCTTCTCATCTAAACCCTGCAAGCCTACACCTTTATTCATTGTCCTCGAATCTCTATTTTTCAATGCATGTCATATTCCATTAACATTCATTGATTCCCCCCTCTTATCAGTTCTGCAACATTTTCAGAATTAACTAATAATTTAGTGCAGCAAGATTTTTTAAATAGTTAAATTTTGTATTCAACTTACTATTGTAATGCTAGTTCTTAGCCTATCAGACTATCAGTTACAAATACTCTGAACCATCCCTTTTACTTTGAAACAGGAAGGCATGGTTCGGATAGCAGTTGTGTCTGTCATTGCACGTGATATCTGTGAAATGACAATCATTTAATTTCTAGAGACTGATTTATGTGGTAAACAGTAAAACCTGGTCCTTTATGTGTGACTGATAAAGACTCGGACAACACCAAGCATACACAATGAACAGAAGAGTTGAGTGGTAGTCTTGTATCATGTTATTCTCATACAAAAGAGTTCAGATGATACTTATTTCTTTTAATGCGTTTGCTCATGGTTTTCTGCTTACTGTGAGTTATCTGTATCACTTTGAAGTGTGGTTTTAGATGCGTGCCTTTTGCGCTCTGCTGTTTTCCCTTTTTTATTGTTCCCTTCTATTGGCTTAAAAAAATGCTAAATTAGCTTCCATTATGTAATCACTATAGTCCTAACATTGATTTTTTTCAGCCTTCTTGCTGCAAAATATAGGCCATTTGGTGTTTATAAAGACTCCCGCAGCATTCTAGTAATACATAATTTAGCACATCAGGTTCGAGCTTATCAATTTGCATTGTCTATATACAATCTGACAGTGCAGTTCACTCAGCACCGTATATCTTTTCATTCTGGTAGGGTGTGGAGCCTGCAAGCACATATCCTGACCTGGGGTTGCCACCTGAATGGTATGGAGCTCTGGAGTGGGTATTCCCTGAATGGGCAAGGAGGCATGCCCTTGACAAGGGTGAGGCGGTTAATTTTTTGAAAGGTGCAGTTGTGACAGCAGATCGAATTGTGACCGTCAGTAAGGTGATATTACATATAACAATTTTATGTAAATAACTTTTACAAGGTGTTATTCCTTCAATCTGCTGTCGCCTGTCTTCCACTTTTCATCTACGTTTCATTTCCAGGGTTATTCATGGGAGGTCACAACTGCTGAAGGTGGACAAGGCCTTGATGAGCTGTTAAGTTCCAGGAAGAGTGTGTTAAACGGTAACAATATTCATGTTAACTTATTTGTCTTCAACTGTTTCGTGGAACTTATTTTAAAAAAAAAAACTGTTTCATGGAAACAACCGAGTGGGATGATAAGTATTACTCGCTCTGATCACAAATAACTAATTTTTTTTTGGGGTTGCCTTAAGTCGATCATTCCAAAGTTCAATTACAAATTACTTTCTATGTGTTGAATTTAGAATATCTGAAAATGATAGGAGTAGAATCCTCTTGAAAGTTGAAATGTAGTACCGCAAAAGTAATACTTTTGCTATGTTTAATAAATATTATTTAACTAAAATTATTAGTCAAATTTGTGTTTGGAAACCCTTTTTGTGTTCAGGCGTCACTTATTTGTGATTGGAGGGAGTAATTTGTTATGGCTCTACTCTGCAGGAATTGTAAATGGAATTGACATTAATGATTGGAACCCTGCCACGGACGAACATATCCCTTGTCATTATTCTGCTGATGATCTATCTGGAAAGGTATGGTGACACTTGAGATAACTGCCTCCTATGTTCATTCTCTTCCTCCCATTTCTCGAATTTCTCTCAGTGACTAATCCTTTGTGTCCTGGCATTGTTGTTTTAGGCCAAATGTAAAGCTGCATTGCAGAAGGAGCTGGGTTTACCTATAAGGCCTGATGTTCCTCTGGTTAGTTACCAATGCTTCAGACATCATTTTTTCTCCAAAAATACAGTGGATTGATTTATTAGCTTGATTTACAGATTGGCTTCATTGGAAGATTGGATTATCAGAAAGGAATTGATCTCATTAAACTTATCATGCCAACCCTCATGCGGGAAGACATTCAATTTGTAAGCACCGACTCTTTTCCGTGACAGTAAGCTCAAAACTGAGTCAAACATTCAGTTTCTGACAAAATATTCTAATGTCCTTGCGCAGAATCGCTTTCTCCATTCCAGTCCTCTCTTTTCAACTTGATTTTTTATGTATGCTTACAAAAGGCGCTAATTAGTTCTTGGACAAGAAAAATTTATAAAAAAGAGGGTTATCGTTCCCTATGGATTCAACATGTTTCTTTCCGGAACACTGAATTACATTTCACATGCATGCATGTGCGCACGCTTAAAGAAACATAATTTATTTAACAGTATCTCAGCGATAGCTGTGTATTGGAGAAATTAGAGCCATGCCCTTATTCTTCTTCTGGCTCCTGAGTTCTTTTTTTTTTCTTCTTTCAACTGAAGACCGATGAAGGATAGGCGTGAGTTACCTTATACCTAAAACTAGAGTTAGTTGACAAATGATTTTTTTTATTATTTAATGTAGGTGATGCTTGGATCTGGTGACCCAGAGCTTGAAGACTGGATGAGATCTACAGAGTCGAACTTCAGGGATAAATTTCGTGGATGGGTTGGATTTAGTGTTCCGGTTTCCCACCGAATAACTGCAGGGTATACAAACAACACATCGCCAAAGAACTCACTTGCCATCTCATAACAAATACATTTTATATGTGAGATACTGATATCTCCCTTTTTGTACAGCTGCGATATATTGTTAATGCCATCCAGGTTCGAACCTTGTGGTCTCAATCAGCTATATGCTATGCAGTATGGTACAGTTCCTGTTGTCCATGCAACTGGGGGGCTTAGAGTAAGACAATTATCCTTTAATAATGGCTTGTAATATCAGTACCAAGGCAGAATGTTTGTTCACCTTTTTCTTTCATTGAACAGGATACAGTGGAGAACTTCAACCCTTTTGGTGATAACGGAGAGCAGGGTACAGGGTAAGTACTGCTCCATTTTAGAGTATTTGCAGGCTCTTCCCCTTCTTGTGTGGAATCAATTGAATGCTTACAATGGTTTCTGTAGCTTGCTCCTTTCATCAATGAACTGATTAAGTTTCACTGCTTACATATTTTACAGGTGGGCGTTCGCACCCCTAACAACGGAAAACATGCTGTGGGTGAGTTTCCATTAAACTTGAATCCTTGATTCCTGTTAGGATCTTAGCCATAGAATGTCCTCGTCCGTTGTACCCTAATGGCCCTTTTTGTGTACTAAACATTGATGAACTCAGTTGAGTTAACATCATCCGTCTAGTTGATTCTACTGATGACAATGTGTAACTGGATCTACGGGAAAAGATGCTTGATTCTGGTACGTATATGGGAAGTTGTACTTAGTGGGAAATGAAGCCCTGAAAAATATAGTTCAATATGAATGCAGCAGCTACCCCTCACCCTTTTGGTTCAACACTGCTAACTTCTGCCAGGTGCATGTGCATTACATGTTTGATACATGCTTCTGATGTGCAAATAGAGCTTTATTTTTGTTCAATACTTAAATAGAAGTGATTTGTATTGATTTTGATTAAAACTTCCACTCAATTACGTTTCACCTCAATCAATGTGGGTCTGTTTGGATGGGCCAAAGTTAAGTGCTAAACTTTAGCACCTATTAGCACTCATACTCCTGTTAAAGTTTTTGAGTCTTGGCTAAAGTTTAGCCCACCCCATTAGTACTCCTGTTTGGATATGTTAGTGCTAAAATTTAGCACTTTTGGGTATTAGGACATGGATCCAAACACCCCTATAGTTACTACTCTGTCCAGAATGTTATATGTGTACTAATAATTGCTTTGACCTTGACTAATATGTTATAGAACCAAGCCTGGAAACTATCAGTTACGAAGGCTGCAAGTTTCTTCTAAGACAATTGAGAGTAGTGTAGAGAGTTTATGCACCCCAGGCTTCAGGATTCATTTGTTTACTGTTTTACTAAAATGCAGTGCCTATTTTTTCTCTTGACCCCAGCAATAGTAAAACAAACCACTGCTGTAATGGGGCAAAGCATTTCACAATTGGTATTTTGACACTTTAACGATCTTTTGCAGACATTGCGAACTGCGATTTCTACATATAGAGAACACAAATCTTCCTGGGAGGGACTCATGAAGCGGGGCATGTCAAAAGACTTCACATGGGACCATGCCGCGGAGCAATATGAACAAATCTTCCAGTGGGCCTTCATCGATCAACCTTATGTCCGATAAAAGAGGGAAGCACAAGTAGCGTCTCGTTGAATATCCTCAGTTCTTCATCCTTCCATGAGCAGAAGGATGAGTGAAAAACCCTGTACATACATGGAACTATGGAAGCAGACCGGCTATACACCCTCCACTGTTCAGGTCAGCCTTACGGCCCCTGCTGCTGTGGCTGGTTTGTCTCAAAAGGACGTGATGCAGTGCCAACTCCAGATGAATGACAGTTTTGAAGAATAAGGAGGATGCTGGAAGCGGTCCTGCGCAGGCAGCCTCCCGATGGTACATATGAAATCAACTGGATTCTGTTTCTGTTACACCACTCGCTGTTTTCTTAAGATTGTTGCTCATGACATGTTGTCCTTTGCATGTAAGGGTTCATAGCTTTTGACCCTTTAGAGAACCATACCTCGTTTTTCTTGATGAACTACCTGACGAAAGAGCCCTCTTGTGCGCGCTCGTTCTCGACCGTTCGCCGAAGGTGCTCACTGCTGATGGCTACGCCACATCAGTGTCAATGGTGTCCGTACATTGAAAGCGTAGTTTTGAATGGGTTGGTATCAGCAGTGAGCACCTTCGGAGATAGCCTTACAAGATTCTCTCCTCTATATCTCATTTCTTTTCAACAACGTTCTCTAAATCTCGTTCTCTATACATTAAACCCTATATTAGAAACGTATTTTGTTCCAAATTTTTGTACGTACGTATTTATCATATCTCAAATGATATGGATATATTTTATTTTTATTTAATCCAGTGTTTAAAACGTAAAAAAAATAGAGAAGAGGAGAGAGAATCTATATATAAAGGAAACCTGTAGCGTTCTCTATTTTAGAGGAACATTTAGAGAACGCTGCTGGAGCATATAGAGAACGGAGGAATCTTCTCTATACAGGGGGTAGAGAACGGTTTAAAGTTTTCGTTGGAGACAGCTTAAAGCGCAAGGCCGTTCGTCTGGTTTGCCGTGTGTCCACAGGCACGGGTTTTCATATGCTAAATGCTTTAGGAGGTTTATTATCCTTGGCGTGACCACACCCTGTCCGCTTGGGAATCCGTCCGCTTGGCCAGTAACCTTCGGAACAAGGGCACGGCCTACGGCGTACGCCTACGCGAGCATTGGAGCCCTTCGGGGCACCACGCCAGAGAGTCTGGCGGGGCAACTTGCAGGGACCTCCATTCCGGAACCACCCATCAGTTTGGGATCTATCCCTGATCGTCTTGCTTGTCCAACCTAGATTCCTTAACGACCAGTTACAAAATATCGTTAAATTTGCTTTCAATATAAAGTAGGGCCAGAGCGGTCTTTGTCTAAAATATCGTTAAATTCGTTCCTTTTGAACTAAATTCTCAATTTGACCGAACCTGGTGTAGAAGAAATGCACGTTGTGAAATTCTCACTTTTGTCCGTTTGAGGTGGTTTTCTTTTTCTGACACGCCGTATGAGATGTTTGACCGTCCAAAATCTTCGCAAAGAGGTTATGAAACATGAATCCATGGTGCGTGCATGATGGACAAGGATACAGCTGGGCCAGGAGGCCCGGAACCTAGATGTATGCCATTTCAAGTGGACCAGCCTACCTGGATCCCTAACGGTGGGGCCATGATACCATGTCATGTTGAACGGGCAGTCTCATTCCTCCCTGTCACGTAAGCTGCCTGCCTGCCTGCCTCTGATCACGCCAAGCAAGGGATTACTGGCGAACTCAGGAACAATACAGCAAGCAGCATTGTCCCCACGGCCCTTGCAAAGGCCCTATAAATAAACCCCACCACGCCAACGCCAAGTCACCAAAACCATCGAGGCATCGATCGATCGCCCCGGCCCGTAAGCCCACCACCACCTGCAAGGCTGCGAAGGCCAGCCGGAGCTAGAGCGAAGATGGGCGCAGAGGCCGAGGTGCTCGCGGGAGGAGATCAAAATCGGCGCGTGGGGGGGACGCCCGCGGGAGCAGATCAACGGCGCGTGGGGGGGACGCCCGCGGCCGCAGAGCTGCCGGGGCCTCTGCGCGTGGGGGGGACGCCCGCGGGAGCAGATCAACGGCGCGTGGGGGGGACGCCCGCGGCCGCAGAGCTGCCGGGGCGCGTGCCCAGCCGCCGCGCACCCCGGCCGGCGCCGCTGCCGTACCAGGCGATGCTGGGGTCGACGGCGTACGCGCGGATGCGCGCGGAGCACCCCGCGGAGTTCGCGCCGGCGAGCGTCTTCTTCACGCACGACCCGCGTAGCGCCATCGACCGCCGCAACAGCTTCCGCGTCAAGGCCGCGCTCGTCTACGAGGCCGTCACGGGCCACCACGTCGACGACAACATGCCGCGCGCCGACAGCCTCCTCCTCGCCCTCGCCAGGGAATGCCACGCCAGGATCCAGGCACTGACGCCGACCGGTGATGCAGGAGGTGCTCTGCCGGAGGTGCCGGCCGGGGGTGCTCCTCCGAGTCCTAATGACCCGGGCACCAAGGGAGGCAAAAGCAGCCCGCCAGCGGAGGTCACCGAGGAGGGCCTGGACGAGACGCAGAAGCGAGTGGTCGACGGCGTCTTCGTCGTCGTCGGCTTCCTGCCGAAGCTCAAGGAGGCGATCGCCAGGGGCGCCGACCGCGACGGCGTCGACGAGAGCTTCAAGTCGCGGCACATGCAGGACATCGTCACGGACGTGGTCAAGCTCGAGAACCAGCTCCCGCTGCGGGACCTGCTCGACGTGGCCGCCGTGGCCGAGGCCGCGGTCGCGGCGACCGTCGCGCGCGGCGAGTTCAAGGACGTGGGCTCCAACGCCCGCGGCGGCGAGTACAGGCTGCCCTTCAACAAGGACAGCTTCGGCGACGTGGTTCAAGGCTTCTGCTGGTACTACTCGCCCTTCGCCTCCTCGAAGAAGCCGGCGGCGGCGAGCCCGTTCAAGGACGTGGCCGCCGACGAGGACATGGCGACGCGCACGCTGCTCGACTGCCTGCATCTGAGCGTGGTGAAGCCGCCGCAGGGCGCGGCAGTGAGCGCCACCGGCCGGCCGGCGCGCATGCCCACGGCGCGGGAGCTCCGGCGGTCGGGGGCCCGGCTGCAGGCCTCCGAGAACGGCCGCGCCGAGGTTGAGTTCGCGCAGCCGACGGTGTGGCTGCCGGCGCTGGTGTACGACTTCAAGCTGGCCACGGTGGCGCGGAACCTGCTGGCGCGGGAGTACGAGGGGCAGAGCAAGCCGGTCACGCGCTACTTCCAGATGCTGAACGAGCTCGTGGAGGACGCCGCCGACGTCCGCATCCTCCGGCGCGCCGGCGTGATCCGCGGCGGGTCCGGCGGCGTGCAGGAGGTGCACAGGCTGGTCAAGAGCATCGACGGGCACGCGACGTACCCGTCCGTGTACCTGGCCATGGACCTGGAGATCGAGAAGGTGAAGCAGTACCACGACAAGAGGATGACGAGCTTCCTCGTCCGCAACCGCCCCGGCGTGATATGGGCCTCGTCGGTGGCCGCCCTCTCGGTGTTCGCCATCGTCGCCGCGAGGAGGAATCGGCAGGGGTGAAGCCAGGAGCACAAATCAGTATACGCTGCTAAAAACGGTGCTGCCACGTACGTATGTACATCTACATGTATTGTAACTTGATGTGTTGTAAGGCGTATTTCGTGATATAAAAGGCAATAAAGTCCAAATGGGCTATAACAGCAAACAAATTGAACATCCTTCAATCTTCGGATTTTAAGATACTACGGTCCTACCTAGAACCCTAATTTTCAACCAAATGGTCATACAATTTGGCATTGCGAAGCTGTTCTGCGAGCAAATGGGCATCCACTACATGCAACTCAAATTGGATTCTTGGCCTTGATGTAGGCGAAATAGTTGACACAAAAAGTATAACAAGAAAACGATAAAACAAAGTTTCAAATAAAAATAATCCAAAAACACTTTCAAGCAGAAGTTTTCTAGAAAGAGCAGACATTTATTTTTAATTAAAAATCTTTTAACAAAGTTCCTCTAAAAACAAAGTTTTCAATAATAAAAATTGCTAGAAAATCATGAAAATAAGTTACAGAAAAAAAATTTCCCGTATCATTTCATGAAAAATTGTAAAATTTCTTAAAAACACTTTCCAATGAAGTTTATTGAACAAAAAAAATTTCCCGTTGATGTTTTAAAGAAATAAAAGGAAAGTGAAAAAAAGGCGTTGTGTGGGCCCTAGCATAGCAATGTTTGCCTCCGCCTTGTGAATCCAGTCGTCGCCAAGCGATACTCATTATGTTTGTGCACCGCGGCTCTGCCTGCTCGCATGGATCCAGCCGAACCCACGTTGGGAAATGAATCGGACTGGGAAAGAGGGCAACATAGCTGTCGTCGGGC
The DNA here is from genome assembly GCF_002211085.1 of Panicum hallii. Classification (NCBI taxonomy): domain Eukaryota; kingdom Viridiplantae; phylum Streptophyta; class Magnoliopsida; order Poales; family Poaceae; genus Panicum; species Panicum hallii. The sequence continues at coordinate 50,107,224 of NC_038045.1, forward strand.
AGGTGGCGAGATCAATAGCGACAAATTAGTGTGGAAGCAAAGGAGAAATGCATGGAAGAAAGGTTAATTGCTCCAACGCACGTATGGACCGAGGAGGAAGTTTTAGGAAGGAGCACATTGTCGAGTCCGGACAAGCACAAACGTGTGCGTGGGCCCTCACGCTTTAGTAACCAATGCGTGGATTACATGGCTAGGCAAACAGCGCACGAGCAGTGGTGCCCGTGCGCTAGCAAGCGTGCTAACGCATCGCCATGATTCATTAATCCAGTTCTCATAACTTGATGCATTATAAGGCGTCTACATGCCCTTGCCGCGATTGAAGCATATAGAACAATGCACAAGTTCAGCAAAGCCAATAAGCTGCATCCTCACATTTCACATCAACATCTAGTAAAAAGTCATTTCAAAATTCAAATCCATTGGCAGCAACAAGTGAACTACTTGGTGGCTTGAGAAATGAAAAAAACTATCAACACAAGCTTGGGCTTTGGGAGTTGGGACATGGCCGGCAGAGTGCTGAAGCTGAGGCGTTGGCCATTGCCTACCTGCTTCAATATGTGGCCGGTCAAGCTACCTTGAGAGTCGGCCATGCAGACGCTAGCAACAAGTCACGTCCAATCAAAGGCCAGCCAAGTACTAGTCCAAGCTTCAAGGCCTGCGCCATCATCTTTGTTTGTGTCGAAATCGAAGGTGACACCGAGCCTCTCGTCCAAGCACCACCCCCAACTGACCCGGAAGTGAATCACTGGCGTCTGAATCAGACGCCGAAATCTTCGTCAACGATGAGTTAACCGCGCGCGATTTCTGAAGCAACAATATGGCGATCGATTTGAAGGAGCTCGAACAGAAAGCACACACGAACTGGTTACAATACATTTTTTTTCTCAATCAGATCGATCCGGATCGGAGCTGTCTAATGCAACAGGAACACACTGAATACATGTACTGAATCGCTACGCAACACACTGAACGAATGAGAAGAGAGATGTTGACGCGAGAATTTTAGAATGGAGAAAAAAGAATGGATAGCATCTGGCTCCATACATACAAGGCAAATGACAAAACTTTCGGCGGCCGGGCCGGGGGGAGGCTGATCATTCGGCGGCGAAGAAGTCGCCGTCGCCGATGTCGCTGAAGCGGCAGCCGTCCGCGCCCGGCCACAGCGGGAGGTCGCCGAGGTCGTCGTCGGCGAGGTGGTCGAGCCGCGGCGCGGCGAGGTCCTCGAACATGACGCCCAGGGTCGGGTCGCCGAACGGGGCGGTGATGATGCCGGCGAACGGGAACGCCTCCTCGTCGAGCTGCGGCAGGAGCGCGTCGGCAGAGATCGGGGAGGTCTCGTCTTCGGCGGTGGGATCGGCGGCGTCCGTCGTGGGCTTCAGCGCCGGAGGGCCCGCTGCGTCGTCCGTCTCCCCCGGCATTGCGCGGAGGAGGACGGAGACCGGCGAGCCCACAAGCTGGGACTCGTCGCTGGACTCCTCGGCGGAGGAGATGTCGGCCGCGCCGAAGCGCGCCGCGGGAATGGCGTGGGGCGACGGTCGCGCGAGGACCGGCGTTGGCGGGGCTTCCGGGAAGTTGGTCGTCGCCGATGGCCCGCGGAGGCGGCGGGCCTCGCTGTCGTACTTTCTGGCGGCGTCCTCGGCGGTGTCGAACGTGCCCAGCCAAATCCGCTCGCCCTTGTACGGGTCGCGGATCTCCGCCGCGTACTTCCCCCACGGCCGCTTCCGCACGCCCCTGTACCTCGGCTCCGCCGCCGGAACCCCCGGCGCTTTCCTCTTGCCACCGCCGGCAGCAACTCTCCCGGCGGGCGCCGGGGCCGGCGTGATGACCTTGCAAGGCGCTCGATGCTCCACAACGCGGATCTCCCTGACAAACTTGCGCACTCCCCGCGCCGCGGTACCGGCGCCGGCGCCAGCCTCGTCGCCGGAGGAGTCCGTGGCGTCACGGTCGTCCCAGAAGACGCGAACAAGTTTGCGGATCGTGGTCGGCTCGGCCACCCGCTCCTGCTTCATCTTTCGCTGCCTCATCGCCATAGCTGCTTCCACCATTGCTCGCTCTCAGTGGCTTGTGGAGAACGAAGCGGGGAGAGGGAGAGGGAGATGATGACTAGACTAGGTGGAGGAGACGAAGAGGTGAGACTAGAAGATATAGGGGAGAGTCGTTGAGAGACGGAAGGAAGGAGAGAGGGAGGGAACGCATTGAGATTTTCTCCAAAAAATTTTAGGATCCGTGGTTTAATTTGGCAAACAGCCTGATTATTAAGGGTTTGCTGGGCTAGGCTATCTCTTCATTAATACATTGCCATTTATCCCAGATATTTCTCTACTCGCAAAATCTCCCATTTCTTGGTTTGAATGCGTTTTCAGATACAAATCCGGGGAAAAAAACGTGATGCATAAAAATGAGTCTCAAATTTAGTCAAACCTAGGCCCACATGTAAGAGATGCATTGCATAAAAAATATGTCCGTTCACTTTGAAGATTTGGAAAATAATTACAGGGATCAAGCTGTAGTAGGCCAGCAGGGTAACTGCAGTGCAAATGACATCTGGGGCCAGATGGGTCCATGTACTGAATGATTGGCAGCTCATCACTTTTGTTTGCTTCTTCATTTCCTTCCATATTTGTTTATGCTTTGGTAGTGAGCCGCTCCGTATGAACGTGACGTTTAGATTTGAAGGTTTTGGAAAATAATAGCGTGCCAATAAGAAGTATTGAGAATTGTGGCGCCTATTGAAATATTCTTTTAGAGTGTTGGAAATATGAAGAGCCCGATAAGCTTTATGGCAAATCATTTCAAGTTTTTTATTAGATGAAGTTGACGGAAAAACTTGGTGTCAAATTTTCAGTATTTCCAATTGAAAAACTCATTTTTAGTATTAAGTTGAAAAGCTTAATCTTTGTTCATGTAAAATTAATTTCATCAACTAATGATGAAACTATTTTATCGTCTCATTATTTCATAGAAAAATTTAACAATGTTGAATTCTACATGACCAGTCAAATAATAGTTTTTGTATCACTTGCCATTTATGTAAATTTTGCTAGATGTCTTCTAAACCGTCACATATGCATGAAAATATGATGCCAATTTTATTTTAATTTTTTTCTTTTTGTACAAATTTATGCAAATTTGTAGGAGCTCACCATTTTATATATTTTTAAAAGAACTAAATAAACGATATTGAGCTTGCTAGTGAAACAACATTTTAACCATGGCGAAAATCATGCGCATACCATGATGAACACCATGAATTCATGGTTTTCATGCAAAAAAAAGTCTTGCATTCGAAGCAGGGCCGGTCCTTCAAGCACCATCTTATTCTCCAAGCTGGAGTTTTAGCACAAAGCAAGTAACAGGTTTTCTGAGAAGGCAGCGAATTAGAAGTTGTATCAAATAAAATCGCAGGGCTTTACAAAAATCAAATACTACGATCGAATGAACTGAAACGGCCAAAAGTCTGACAAGGAGGAATCGGCACTCAGTAGAGCCGTAGAGGTGAAGACAGAACAGGGAGTACGAGCCAACTAGTCAATACTAAGTTTTATTCAGATAACCACAAAATTTCAGAATGATTGGCCGTCCAGGAGAGAACGAACAGACCCCAAGCGTGTCCGCTCTTGTCCACTCCCGAGACGAAACGGGCCATCATCGCGCAGCAGGGATGTTTGGTGAGATGCACTAGCTACTCATTTTTCTTTTCGTGCTCACGGAAAGGACAAGTTTTTGCTTTTTGCACCGCTGATAGAAAAATTAGGAGGATGCTTATGGAACTTTGCTGTCATCATGTACTACAGTACAGTCGTTGCTACACAGTTGTAGTATAGTTTAGAACTGACGTGGCCAGCCACATTAGGTTTTTATCTGTCGTTCATATTCCCAAGCTTGTCTGGCACGGCCCTCAAGAAAAAAAAATGCTTGTCGGGCACGTTACGTTGACGTTGGAACTGGGCAGGCGAAAAGGATGAGCTGACTCGTTAGCATTTACTCCTAGTACAAACCAGTGTGCTCAAGCAGGCGTTTCGAATGCAGAATTCATCTCGTTTTTATGTATATATTTGATTTGAGTCCATGAGTCTGATGAGTTGTAAGATTGTTCAGATTAGCAAGGGTGATGCACAAACACCAAGTTCTTCTTGATCGATCCGACTTGTCACTGATTAGCAATAACAAAAAGTTAACGGCGATCAAGTAGGCTAAACTCCAAAGCACGAGACTTTTGCCACCACAGGATTTTTAAACCTGCTGCCACTGCTCGTGACCATCATCAACTCGGGTCAATTTCTATGCTGATGCGATCCGACTGAGTAAAACCCGAGCCAGTGAGGCAGTGACCAATCCCAACTGCCACTCCCGTATCCGATCCACTGCAGCCGACGCGCGCCCCGGGACAGCGGAAAAACCAAGCCGGCGGGCGGCGCCAGGGCCGAGCCAGCAGCGTCGCCGTCGCCGTCATCGTCGTCGGCACCACCAGCCGACGCGATCATCAGCGCAGCGGAGCGGATCCCTGGAGATGCCGTGCCGCGGTGCGGGGGGCGGTAGCGGACGAGGCGAGAGAGCCGGCCGGCTGGCGCGCGCGCGCGCCCCCGGCAGGAGCGGCCAGCGGAACGGACAAAGCGGAGAGGCGACAGGGTGGCGGGGGGGAATTTAATCGGAAAGGCGGGCGCTGTCGCGACGCTGCTGCCCCGGACGCGACGGCGGCCGCGGGTGGTGGTGGCGACGATGGCGACGCGCCGGGACTTGGCTGGCCTGGCCCCGGCGGCCAGTGGCGCTAGTTTAAGGAAAGACGGCGGCGGATGAGAAATTCTGATCGGTCGACGTGAGTGCTTGCGGTACTGCTGCTACTGTTACCTGGGATCCGATGAACGGTGCGTGGCAGATTGTTCTTGTCCCCTCGTGTAAAAGTTGCTAGTGATCTGCACGGGCTGCAGTTCGTGCGTTCCGCTAGCCTGATTCTGAGAACACTGGTACAGATCGTGTTCTCTTGTCGCTCACCAACTGCGGTTAAACAAAAGATGACGGCCACGGGCGAATCAGAGTTGTTTCTCCAAGTCAAAATTCGCAGGAGGCACTCGAGCCAGCCGCAAAGGGAAACGGCCGGAGCCCTGTCCGCGGCGAACCGTCCCTGACTTTTCGCACTAGGATCACCGCTCCCACCACCGCCGGTACTCCAGTCATCGTCGTCATCCCGCAAGCCACGCAGATCGCGCGCGAATGGCGTCACCCAAAAAAAAAGAGGGAGAGAGAGAGATCGCGCGCGAATTGGCGGCCTCATGATGCGCGCGCCACCCCGGCCGATTTGACCCGGTCCGTCTCAAAAGCGGGCCCGTCCGCACATCATAAAAAAAGCCCCGCACGTCCAAACAAAGCCCGCACATGATCTCTTGGGCCTGGCAGGCAAACTTGCACACGCGGCCCAATATCTGGATCGCTGGCTCGGGGTGAGCGAGAGGGCCTGGCCAGCCGGAGCGGCGCGCGCGGCCCAAACAGCTGGATTGCTTCGTCGCGAACCCGGCCGGGGGCCGTCTCACCTCCTTCGCCAACGCAACACGGCTCCGCGTCTGCGTCCTCTCCTAGTCTCCTCCTCTCCGAGACTCCCGAGTTTTCCACCCGAACCGCGTGATCCGACCTCGCTCTCGCCGGAGCGCTCCCACTCCCACGCCTGCTCCAGCGACCGGTCCCGCCCCCCGCCTCCCGCGCCACGCAGCGGAGATGGAGTACGACTACCGGGGCCGGCCGGGCTCGGGATCCTACGGCGCCGCGCCCGGCGGCGGCGGCGGCGGCCCGTCGCTCTACCCGCACGTCGGCCAGCCCTCCCACGGTGGGGGTGGGTCCGGGACCGCCTCGCCGCGGGCCGCGCCCTACCACCACGGGCCCGGGGGCGGCTCCGGGTCCTCGGCCCCCATCGTGACGCCGCTCGCTCCAACCTCCACCTCCTCCTCGAGTAATTCTCCCCCCTTTCCCACTTCCTACGCGCATCCGATTGATTCCACTGTTGGTTCGTATTGTTCCCGTAACGGAGAGCTGCGCGCTATGTGCTCGGTCGAATGCAGCGTGGTGAATAGTCTGCCCACTGAATTGAATGGTTTGTGGTGGCTGTTAGGTCAGCAGATCTCTTGTTGGTTTGGGTTCTAATTGGTAGGGATCACGATGCGAGAACTGATAATATCTATCCCTGAAACTGGCTAACCGTGCCACTTGCCTTTGTCATCTTAACTATCTCCAAGTTGGATTACTTCCTAGGGAGTGCTGGGAAGTTGAATACCATCGAATTTGAATGACATGAACTAAAATTAACTGCATGTTAAATTTGTGTCGCGACAGAGCTTGGTTGGGTCAGGTGTCATTATTGCAACTTAGTTGTGCACTAAGGCATGAATTTGTTATGATCATGGTGCTGTATGGACTTGTAGGTGTTTGCGTGTGTGGTTTTAGTATATGTGTTTGCATATGCTACGTGTTGAGCTTAGAACCGGCAAGGAATGCAACAACATCAGATGCCAAATGCTTACGAAATGGCTCTGTAATATTGAGACAGTGGGATCGTGTTATTCACTTGCCTAGGCACATGGATGTGTTGTAATTACTGGGCATAGCAAAGTAGTTGGTAGCGTTGCTAATTGTGTTTCTATATTCACTGTTCCCATCTTGCAAAAAGTGAATAAACTGTTTACTAGTGTGTTCTGTTTTCTTGTTCTTAATAACAGTTTGTTTTCTAATAATACTGTTTTCTTATTGTGCAGAAGTGGGCATACACGTCGCGATAAAGCCTGAATTCCGCATTACCCCTCCTGTGAGTAGTTTAATTTACTACTGAATTACATTTTTCGTTGTTCTCAGGAGCTACTAATCTGTTCTCAGATGCAAAAAATGTTACTCCAGTGAGATTGAATCTTTTAGACAAATGTTGGCATTCTGTTCATTCATATGTAAATATGGAAGTTTTCAACTGCTGATATCCAACAAGATATGTGTTTCTATAATAAACAATCCAATTTTGTCTGTTAATTTTTGGCTTCATTGAGGCATTCCATGGCAGGGAATTTACAATAATTGAATGGTTTGTCATTATTGATTTGTTGCGAGTCACCTTTAGCTGTCCAGTGACCATCTTCTTGATCTCGTTGTTCTGAGCACCATTAACAAATCTTACTAGTTTATCTATTTCTTGATGGAGATGCTAACTCTTTCTGCAAGACAATAACCCTATCTACTAGCCCTTTGTCGATAGCAAATGCAGCTTATTCCTTGATGAATGAACAATTGGGATGGAAATATGTTTAAACAATACAACGAACTGATATTTGTGCTGATATTTCTGTTTTCACTAGAAAATTTGCTGATGACTTTTGTTAATTTTGTGCAGCCATAGCTATTAATTGGTTTTATAATCTTGGTGTTAAAAGCCTTATAGTTTGTACTCAACTAAGTTGAAATGTACGAGGATTCAACTCGTACTGTGTGGGTTCCATCAAAGTTTCATACTGTATATGGGGCCTATCTAATTTTTTTTTCTGTTCCTAGAAATGCACTATGCCATTCTTTTTCTTAAAAAAGAAAACTCGGCCAGGGGGAGAGACGTCCCCCTTATTTTTGCCTTAAGAAGATTATGCCGTGACTCGAACCTGGGCTGGCTCAGCGAACCGCTTCTCTGGCGTGTTCGGCTGACCAGTTGCACTGTGAGAGTGTTGGCTTCTTCAAGATTCTATTCATTTGTTATGTGACATTAGGTGTGTGCTATTCGCGCTTTCCCCGTTCACATGATGATTTGGGAATTCATGATCTTCCAATTACTGTTACCTTTTCAGCCTCAATTGCCACCACAGATGGTAGAAATTCCTCGTAGCACCTTCAACTTTGATTTTGATTATGAGAGAAGGATTCTTGCTGAGGCAGAGAAGGAGAACCCCAACTGGAGTAAGTTTGTGGTAGAAAGACAGGCACCACCGCCTGTGCCACAGCAGCAGGCAAGTTACATAGCTCCTACTTCTGTCTTTCATATATCAATTACCATCAGATAAAGTTTCATCTGGTTCCTAGCTGAAAAAGGGTCTTAAGTTCTTTATGGACTTGTTTTTGGTTATTACTATTGGCTTAACTGCAAGCTTTCCTTATGTTACTAATGCCCACTATTATTTACTAAACTTTGCCCTCCCACCATTCCTCCGCCCTGTCATTGTTGTTGATGGATTGGTTTGTTGTACGTTGTTAATTCGAAAGACTAGAAGATATTAACTTGCTCATTGAAGCAACAATAAATTGATACTACAAATCAGTAAATCACGTATCTGAAAACATTCAACCTGGTCTGCTTGAACATTTAAAATTAAATCCAGTGGAATGATGAACCACATGATTTAGGCACAGTTTATGTGAAGCTGCATTACTTCGATTCTGTTCTTTTGTTTTTTTAGTCCTGTTGTGCCTGACACCTTAGTGAATTTTGATATTACAAATTTACAATCTTGCGATTTCATTCTAGCTTCCTCGCGTCGTGGTTGTATTTTGGATCGTGCATGACAAGCAGATATTACAAATTCTATTGATTGAATAACTGACATTCCCATTTTCCTTTTGCAGGCTAGACCAGCATCTTCAGGGTCAGGGGATCCAGTTGTGGACAAGTATGTCGCCATGGGGCTTGGGCGTGAAGCTGTCTCATTTGCCGTGTTGAATTATGGAGATAATCCAGCAAAGGCATGTTATTTCCCTCCTGTTGTATTTTTCTTAATACTTATTTCAGCACCATTAATCATTAAAAAGTGACTCTCTGATAGCTAAAGTTTCTTTAATGACAATAACTGTATATCTTATCTCTATTCGAATCTGCAGATAATTAAATCCACCTGTTCATGTTTCATGTGCTAGCTCTTTTTTCCCAGGACTATGATTGCCTTCCTATCCTGTTAACCTTATTCTTTTTTTAATTTGATGTTTCAAGAGATAAACCACTGAAATATTATTATGAGCAGATTTGCAATCAGCTTTATTCTTCTAGTCTGTTGGGGGTTATGTTGCTCATTCGTTGTTCATGATTATCAGCTGCCATTCACCAGTATTGCTCACATCAATTATAATGTTCTTGTAGAACTTCATATGCTGAGCATGTTTTTGACATGTACAGCTCGGATAATTTCCAGTTGGCACTAGAGCAAATTTACACTACAAAAATAATAAACACAGAACATACAAGCTGTTTTTTCCCTGGTAGGTACGAGAAAAGAGGCGTGTGCGTTCTACAGCAAAGCCAATTTTCTGCATTGAAGAAAAATTTCAGTTTGTACATAAGCGTTAATTTTTCAGTTTGGTAATTGCACATAAGTGGGAGTACATGGGCAAACGAAATAATTTGGCATGTAAAAATAGTTTAAGCTGAGATAAATCCTGGTAATTAGTTTGCTTTTATGTGTGCCGATTTTCTGTTTGTTCGCTGTTGCTGTTCATTTAACGGGCTACTTCTTTTGCTGCTGCTGCATGTCCATCAAACTGACAAGTATTTCACCTCTCCTGAACCCAGGTGAAGGAGTTCGTGAAATCGTACAACATCCTCCACGAGATGGGCTTCACATCGCCAAACGTGCCCGAGCTGCTGGCGATCCATGACAACGACCCCGACAAAGTCATCCAGCGCCTGCTCTCGTCGCCGTCCTGATCCTGGAGCAAGACGCCTCGCGTACTCGTATATGTATACCACATCCATGTACAGCCCTGCCCTACGCTGGCAACCGTCAGACTATGCAATGTCGCATGTTTACGCAGTTATGTGTGTCTTCCACTTCAATCTACGTGCTACCTGCGCTGGTTTTGTGAACCTAGTACCATGGTTCGTATATTGTATCCAGATCAGTCATTGTTTTTTTTCCTTTTTTTTCTTTTTGCGCCACCTGTTTCACTCCTGGATCTTTTTTTGTCTCAGGCTACGTAGTATGACAGAATGATTGCTGAATCATGATTCTTGTCGTCAGAAGGCACGAGCTTGTCTCCGTGACCGTGTGTGTATCCATCGGCAACCTCAGCAGCATCTTATCACACTGCTTCAAAGTCCAAAACACCTGTGATAAAAAAAAAGGAGTCCAAAACACCTGTCGGTCGCTGGGCTCCAGCCTCCACTAGAGACCAGTGCGAGTGAGCGGCTGCTATAGCTAATGTTCACTGTGAACGGTAAATACAGCAAAGCATGGGCAGCCTATACTTGCTGCTCCAAAACATCTAATGACGGCAACTACGGCATTGTCATGGCGTTGCAGCGGCAGCCAAGCTCCAGCGCGACGCTATCTATCTCGAAATATATTTTTTTCGGAAAAGAAAACCGAAAAAAAAAGGGGGGAAATTGGATATGTACCACTAAAAGATCTATCTTTTGCTATGTACCAATCAAAAGAATCATCTCTTGCTATGTAGCATCGAAAGATTCACGTTTCTTTAAAATTCACCACTTTCGTTTAGTTTTCCTAACGTCCGTGACGACGATGGCCGGCGCACGCGGATGGTAGGCAGGAACAGCGCGGCCCTGGCACACGGCGGCGCCCTGGAGGAGGCATAGGAGGGCCACGACGCAGGACGCCGCGGAGAGGAGCGGTGGCCGGAGCGTGCTGCCGCGCAGCTCCAGCGCAGATATGGCCATGGCGGCCGGGCTGGGCGCATGAATCTTGCGGGGGTTCTTGGTGGTGGTGGGGAAACTGCTCCCTGCTCCTCCCTTCGATTTGCTGCATACCGCATCAAATCCACCAGAGCCACCAAGCTGCTGTTCAATTCAATCCCTCTCGAGCACGCATAGAAAAGCAGCAGTAGCACGCCAACTTCATTTACGAATTTTTTGCTACACACAATATCTAATTTGTGCCACGTTTGATTGATGCAATTCGATTGCTTGTTGATTGCCGGTCATACGTTCGATTCATGCTTAAGGACGCGAGAAATGCCACCTTGTTTGACGCCGCGGGTAGAGGAGCGGCGGCTGGCGCGGGCAGGCCGCCGGAGGCCGGGGCGGCGGCGGCAGGTGCGAGCAGGCCGCAGGAGCCGGGGCGGAGGCGGGCGTGGGTAGGACGCGACTGTAGCGGCGGCAGCGGATCAGGATAACGCGGTGTACTGCAGCGAGCACACGCACCCGCCAGGCGCGACCACGGCGGCTGGGGCGGGCGCCAGCGGCATCTGCGCCTTCTGTCTGCAGGAGAAGCTCGGCATGCTGGTCTCGTCGTCCAAGTACAGCCCCTTCCACCCACCGCCGCCACTGCCACTCTACCCTTCCGCGGCTTCAGGCATGACGCCCGCGCAGGCGGCCGGCAGCGAGCTTCCTCACGCCCCTGCTGGTCGGCGAGCTCCGCCATAGCCAGTCGGGCGAGCTCTGCTGCACCCTGCAGGTGGGCGATCTCCGCCGCGGCCAGGTGAGCTCCGCCGCGCTGCTTACCTCCGGCGTGCTATGAACGTCGCTTGGCTTAGAAGGCAGTCAGACGTTAGAAAAACTAACAGAAATGGTAAATGTCAAACAAACGTGATCTTTCGATGCTACGTAGCTATAGTACATAGCAAATTGGCTCGATGCCACGAACGCTCGCTCCTAACGCCATGGGGGCCGCACGGCTGCTGCTCCTCGTGGCGACGGCGCTGTGCTGCGCCTCCGCCTCCGCCTCCCCGGCGGTGTCGAGGGCCGGGACCTGCAACAAGTTCGCCGCCGTGTTCAGCTTCGGCGACTCCAACTCTGACACCGGCGGCTTCTGGACCGCGTTCCCGGCGCAGCGGGGCCCGTTCGATTCGGCGCGACCTACTTCGGCAGGCCGGCCGGCCGCGCCTCCCGACGGCCGCCTCGCCATCGACTTCATAGGCACGCAGCCACGCCTTGCAGATTCTGGTCACCTCCTTCCTACTCTGTGAGATTCCGGCGAGACGACGGTGTTTTCTGATCGACAGCGCAGGCGATGGGGCTGCCGCTGCTGAGCCCCCTACCTGCAGTCCATCGGCGCCGACTTCCGGCACGGCGCCAACTTCGCGACGCTGGCCAGCTCCGTCTCACAACGAGGAGCCATGGTCACAACGGGAAGCGCTGGTGAGGCGTGGCTTGAAGTTGAGGCCGAAGCGCTGCTTGACATGCTTGGAGTGGAGGGCCTAGCGGAGGCTGGCGACGGTGGCGGCGGCGGCGCGGGCTGGGGCTCGTCGGCTGCTCCGGTGCCGCGCCGCCGCCTGGAGCATCTGCGATCCCCCCTACGCTTGGTAAAATTTCCGATCGATATTTTCGTAAAACCCCCTGGTTCGGATCGCGATCCGAACCAGGGGATATAGTTGTAAAAATAGTAGTTGGAATTTTCATAAACCCCCTGATCGATCCGAATCAGGGGTTGTATGTAAAATAAGATTGGGTATTTATAGAAAATCTCCTGATCTGGATCGTGATTGATAACCGCGATCCAAATTAGGGGTTCATATGTAAATGTTTAGAATACATATTTTCAATAAACCCCTCAGACGGCTCCACCTCCGGCCTGCCGAACAACGGCCGCCGCCGCCATCCTCGCCGAGCGAGAAGCCGCGCCGTCCTCCGTCTTCCCAGTCACGTCGCGCAGTTTCTCTCGCAACATGCCGCGCGTCCGATTCGAGCGAGAAGCCGTGCGCTCGAGCTAGCTCTGGCTGGCGCGGCGCGGCGCGGACATCTCCCTCCTGGACGATGCTGGCTGTGTTACACTCCGCCATGAGAGGCCAAGAGAGCTTTTCCCCATGAGATTTCTTCTGTTCCGCTAGCTAGCCTGTGTACAGATAGTACTATCACCTAAGGAATATGTTTTAGCAAAAGATGACAGATACTACTAGTACAGAGATCTCTTGGCAAATAAGGAGACCATACTCCAAATTTTGAATAAAGAAACAAAACTCGTTGTTTCAATTTTACAGTATCACTACAGGTTGTACTTTTAGATTAATGTATATCACAAAGATCAGACTTCAGATCACAAAATCACTTAGATGCAAAATTTTGCAATTGCTGCAGACAAATCCCAACTTTCTGATCTGTAAGAACCACTTGATCCAGTTGTTGAACGTACAAATCCACATATTCAGAATTAGCAGTGGCCTCAGAATCAAACTGATGGACCATTCTAAGTTCTAACACTAGGTATAAACCAACCACAATCCTGCATAAAGGTCATCACTCACAACTTAAACTGAGCTCGAGTATAAATCAGGTCGAGTATAAGTGGATCACTTTCATTGTGAACTCCACCAATACAGACAAAGATAAAGGGAATTGCAATGCCCTTTAATAAATTCCCAGTAGGGGCACGCCCCTCCTGTTCCCTTAAAAAAAAGAGAGAGAATTGCAATGCCATGTCGTTGTTTCTCTTGAACTAGATCGCTACAGGCTGCACAGATTTCAGATCCCAGACTTATGTGCAAACACTGCCTGCAAATAAATGCAATCTTTTCGTTCACCAATCTGATCTAAATTGGAACAGCCACATCAAAATCTCAGCAAAATCCAAACAACCATTCTAAGCACACGGGCCATTTCAAGCATGGATTCAGAGAGCCAAACACAAAAGGCAGTACTAGCAATTCAGGAGAACACAAACTTAAGATTGATGATAAAGTAGATCACTTCCACTGCATTTCTCCACCGATAGTTATAATTCGTTGATAGCATCAACACAAAGCAGGAAGCCAATAACTGAAGAACAACGCAACACCTAGGCCCGCTCCCCGCGGATGCGGCGGGCGAGCTGGATGTCCTTGGGCATGATGGTGACGCGCTTGGCGTGGATGGCGCAGAGGTTGGTGTCCTCGAAGAGCCCGACGAGGTACGCCTCCGCGGCCTCCTGCAGCGCGGCGACCGCCGAGGACTGGAACCGGAGGTCGGTCTTGAAGTCCTGCGCGATCTCGCGGACCAGGCGCTGGAAGGGGAGCTTGCGGATGAGCAGCTCCGTGCTCTTCTGGTACTTGCGGATCTCGCGAAGCGCGACGGTGCCCGGGCGGAAGCGGTGCGGCTTCTTCACGCCGCCGGTCGCCGGGGCCGACTTGCGCGCCGCCTTCGTCGCCAGCTGCTTCCGCGGCGCCTTGCCGCCGGTGGACTTGCGCGCCGTCTGCTTCGTGCGGGCCATCGGGTTGGGGTGCGGAGGGGTGGCGGCGACGGCGATCTAGGATTGAAAACACGGGTGGGTCGCGGGAATTTCTGCGAGAATTCTTGGTGCGGTGGTGGTGGGGGATTGGGCGGGTTTAAGTAGCGGTGGGATTTGGGGAATTTTGGCGCGCGGGGGTTTGAATTTTCGTGGTTTTGGGCGAAAACTTGGGGGGTTTTGTGGAGAACTGGAGGGATTGGGCGCTTCGATTCGAACGGTTTTGGAAGGGTAGCGCGGGCGCTGGCTCGGCCGCTTGGGGGGGCGGGGGATGAACTGGGGTTCGGGGAGCCGTCGGATCTGGGTGGATCGGACGGCAGCGATGCTTGCTGGTCGGTTGCCACGGATCGCGATCCGCGTGTGCATCTCGCGCTGTTCGTCCGTCTGTCCGGTCCCATTTTGGTTCGTCTGTCTGCTCGTGTGTTAAATTTTACACGAATTTTACAAAAAAAATGCAGGAATCGGTTCAGTTCTCGCAGGATTCAGGGGGGAAAATACTGCATTTCAAAAGAGGCTACCTTGCCATTGTACTTAACTAGGGTTTTACTTTTATCGAGTGATGGGATTGTGATTGAATGATGGGCTCTGTTGTGTTCAAATTTATTATCTTTCAAATTTAACAAAATTAAAACCAAATTCCTAGCTAGGATCTGCTGCGTTCATCCTTGTATGAGAAGTGAACCGACTAGAATTTGACTAAGTGGTGGTCGATCCAAATCACCCAAAAATATCGAGTTCTGACAAATGACCCAGGAACAGTTGAGGCATGTTAACACTTTCAGAGGTCACCACGGAGCAAAATATAACTTCCATGAAGTATGTGTCTCAGATATTCAACAAGCTCTATAAAATATAATATAATTTACACACGGAAATCAACTCTATTGATCAAGGTAACGGTGGTGTCACTCTACAGTGCTGGCACTCTCTGCTGTACACACTTCTTGCTCCCTCAAACTGCAACTCATCTCAAAACCGAAAAAGAACACAGGAGGACAGTTGAGCAAAAAAATAAAAAATGCAAGCCTCAGAATCAAACCTGTGTGACCCTTGAATCAATGGAGGGCACTTGACCAAAAAAAAAAAGAAGAAGTAAAATCACGCCTATGAATTGAAGGAATACAAGAAACATAGCAAAACAAACTCAAGCTAGGAAAAAGGGGGGCGATCCAGGACAATGTGAGAATTGATGTGTCATTGCGGATGGTGATTGCATTCTGCAAAACTCAGTTGCCATGGACTATTGAGGCATAGAACCGAATTACTTTCACCAAATGGCTATTTGACCCGAGGATTAAATGAGATATTTGAAGCTTTGCTGACCAGGCTAAAAAAGTTGAAGAGCAATCTTTAGCCTGTTCTGTTTCCACTTTGGAAGCTTGCTGAATGCCTCTTTTGTCATCCCAAACTTCTCTTTGAATTCAGCCAAAGATAAGTAGGTCTGCATCAAATTAAAAATAATGTCATCGTTACCTTCTTTTGAGAACAAGAGAATACTGTGAGATCAGACAATCACCTCTCTCCTCGTGACATCAATTTCAGTAACAGGATCAGCAGCTGTGGTCTTCAGACGTTCATACGGGTATATTGGAAGGCCCTCGTCATCTTCCGGCTCGTTTTCTTTTACATCTTCATTTATGGTAAGAGATTCAACTCTATTGTTCATGGTACTAGCGCCATCTGTAGCATCTTCCTCTTGTTTTGGCTTCTCTGGCTCAGAGCCATCTTAATTTGCACAGAATTTTCAGAGAACAAGTAAGCAACAGTTAACTTAGTTTTCTATTTTCAAGCAGAATTTTTGCCTGAGTAGTTATATCACATACCTTTTATTGATTCTGGTGTGGGGGTTTGAGTAGGGCGATCCGAAGAACCAGCCAGAGCCGCAATTGCAGATGACTTGGAAGAAGTATTCGACGAATCAGGTGTAAGAGATTTTGGGTAAAGTTTCTTAACTACTGGTGGAGGAGTGGAAAGATTTCTGTTGCTTGAACTTTCAAAGTTAGCAGCCAATGCAGTGAATGCTGGAGATCTTCCCCTAACACGGACACGCTCAGGGCTAAAGGACATGCTTCTGGAGCGCTGAGATTTATCTTGTGTTGTACTCCTTCCTGAATACACTGGTGTTCGTCGTCTTGGTTTCTGACAACGCATGAGAATCAGCATAAGTTCTATCATTTATGTAAATATAAGGGTTCAGCAATAATATGGATCAATCATATAGCTGCGCAGAAACAAGGGAAGATGCAACCATAGAAAAAGGGCTGTACTGTACAAATACATGTTGCATTGCAAAAAATACATGACCAAAGAAATGACAGGCTATTCTGATCAAATAGTTTGGTGTTGATTGATATGAGAAGCAACAGTTGGCGGTGAAAGTTTCATATACAACTAAAGAAACACAGGCATGTGCATCAAAGAACATGAAGAACTGGATATCACACAGAGAAAGACCTCTCTACAATACAACATTATTTATCTTTCTCGTTCGCATTTAGGGTTTAGGGTTTTCTCGACCTGCGTGAGAGGTCTTCTCTTATTCAATGCTCGGGGTTTCTTCCCCTCGCAGGCCGAGTTTTTATGTAGAGAAACATTTGCGAGAAATGCAGTTCACAGACATATTAAGCATGGAGAACTATTATAAAATCATTAGGTTTCGGGCATCTTACATCCAATGCTGGAGCACCTCCACCTTTTACTATGGCAAGCTTCCTCTGGTATGAATTCCCATGCATCTAAAAACAAAAGGAAGAGATTAAATACTAAACAAGGTATTGTTCATGCTGTACTCTTACTGTATAGACCACAAACTGCTCATATATTCAAGAATAAACAATTGCAAAGGTCAAACCTATGGCTAATGTACTTACCTGTGATTTTGCTGAATCCCAGGTGAAGAACCTAGTGAAAAAGGGAGGCTCACTCCCTTCAGTAACAGTGAAAATCGGTGTTTCACAGGCAAGGTTTTCCATAAGGAAATCAAGCACAACAAATTTCTGGTAAAGACGTAAAGCAGTAGCAAGTGAGAATGATAATGAGAGAGGAAAACAATATATGGCTTCTAAAGCTGCTGCATAGAAATAAAAATTATTACCTCCCCAATATCCAAAGCTTGTAACCTCACTTTGACATCCACCTGTTGACCAACCCAAACAAATATGCTCGTGTGACAGTCCAGAACGAAAACATCTTCTGTCATTAGATCGTCTTGAGTAAAGTGGTGTATTTCCTTGACCTGCTCAATAGATTCAAATATAAATTTTGAATGTAAAACAGGTAGAGTACAGCATAACATACTAAACTACAGTTTTAATGTGCTAACCTTCAAATTGCCTTCATGGACCCCAACAGGTTAGGAACATTAAAAGAGAACAGCAGAAAGAGATCAGTATGTATTTAAACCCTTAACGTGGATAACTTCCTAACAAAACTATGGATCTACATTATTGATTACCTTTAGACAGGATGCATGAGAAAAGATGGGGATCACTTTCAAGTTCTCGCACCATTTTTTGGCTTGAATACTCGGATTTTCCTCCCAGTAAGCTCCAAAATTGATCTGTTTCTGACCCTTCCTTTTGTGACCTAGACTGTGTATTTGGCTGTACAATGTAGAAAGGCATGGAAGAAAACTTGAGCCAAAAAAGGCATAATAGATTATACCAAGCTGCACAAGTACTCATAATAAAAATTTCTCATAATGCCTTGTGAGTATGAACAATGGAAGTTCAGCTTATATCATCCTGAATATTCCTGATGGAATACTAGAAAAGTGCCAGAGAACAACAGAGCTATCAGCTCCCAACATTTCCCAGTGGAGCTGGGATTCGACTGACTGATTCCAACGTACACTTTTGAATTAGTCCGTTTCCCGTATTCTTAAACCCAGCCAATTTAAAACCACGGTGATTTCTTAAGTTTGACTAAGGATAAATAAGACAGGTATATCAATATTTGAGATGGTTTTTGCCAGAAGCAGGCTGGTGAGTGTGGTACAAAAGATATTCCAGCTGGACCAATTTCCATGACCACTAGAAGCCAACTAGACGATAGTAATGGCAGGCCTGCTACAATCTAGGTAAGGCCTGGGCCTGTTAATTGCCATTTCCCCCTCCTAGCAGGCTCAGATTTTACAGCGCAAATTTTGTGCAGAATCAAAGCAAACGATCAAATGTAGGAAATAAAAACTATGATTAAATAAATATACACAAAATTAGAAAGGTTGAATAGTTACAACTCTACAATCAGACTTATTAAATATCTCAAAAGGGGTGATAGTTCCACACCTTAATTACATCAAGTTGCCTCTCCATTAACTCTTGATCCAATGCAGTGGTCAGATTACCAGCCCAAGTGAACACAGTGTTTCCATCATGGAGAATGTAACAATAGGATGAATTCAATGATGAGGCCACCTAAGAATAGAGAACGGAGATAGTATATGACTGGTAAGGAAGATGTTATAATATTAACTGCGGTCAGATATACCTTGGGGAATAAAAATGCACTGTTACTTACAGGATCAACCTGAATTGCTTGCATGTTTTCTGGTCCTGAACCTTGAATTTGGAAGAGTGCAAGCCCCTCTTCAGAATAACTATCATCATCAATACCATTTTCAGCAATAAATTTCTTGTACCCAGAGCTAAGACCACCCTACAATGGAAATTCGGATGGTAAGACTACTGCTATGTTAAACCCAAATTAGTAATACCAATACAACTGAAGGCCATTAAATGCATGTAAACCTTAAACACTAGCAAGCTTTGAAATATCACAAAGAATTGGATCGGTTCTTTCCCCTCATACAGGCGCGCCTGAAGGAAAAGCAAAGATACATTAGAGATGACACAAGGGTTCTTATCCAGTTTAAAAATTCCATACAAAGAAAATCGCTGAGTTACCTGGACAGCCTGAAACTTAGCAGATTCAACCATCTTGCTTGCAAGTGAAACTGCCGTAATCCTATCCTCCTGGACAAGAATTGAGATCCTTTAATGTTGAAGTGGACTTAACAAGTATAACTGAACACTAAATAATCAACAAGCATAAGGTTATTCAGAATCTCACTACTATGCACACACATAACATGGACAACCTTTTTATTTTAGTTCGTAAAGCAAGAACATGAAATAACTGTCAGCTGATACTTCAAATCTTTCGAGTTCTTATTATGGACTTCAAAGATGACTTGACTAAAACCAAGCAACTATGGGCTAGAAGGTCGAGAGATATTGATACAAGCGTTAGCCAACTTCAAAAAAATTCGTAGCCAAAATTGATTTTCTGCAAACTCTATTACCTCAACACTCTTTTTCCCAAACCAAGTTCCAATAAGACATTCCTCCTTATCATCTCCAGGATACGTATACTGAAATATGTAGCAATCGCCAGTGTAAAATTTGGATTGATCAGAGGATGAAAGAAGTGCCTTGTCTTTATCATTTACACGCCACACCTATCATATATAGAGGGGGGAAAAGCATAAGTCAGAAGACTATTTTAATATGCATATGGAAGATAAAAATTGAAGCGGATCATATACAGCATAAGAATGCATTAATCGTTTAGCCTTGTGTATTGAAGTATGCACCAACTTCCGTTCTCAAAGTGAACTTCTAGCTACCTAGCTTGCATGCGTTTTCCAAACCATTATTTGCAACAATGCTTGCCCACATATGTTTTAAGCATTCAAAATCTTGGAAGACAACTACTATTAGAATGTTTGCAAATCCAACATTGAGAAGGGAAAAACCCCAAAAAATGATGACATACAAAAGATGAAGCTAATATAAAAAGTGCAGAAATACCTGCAGGTTGCCAGTGCAATCAATGTAGGACTGAGGTTCTTCTTTTGCGGGAGCAGCTTTCATCAAACCCTTAACATTTAAGCCCTGGCGTTTGAGTAGAGCTTCACGAAGAACATAGTTGATCAAATTGTGAAGGGTGGAAAATATTTCATAAATTATAAAAGAGGAAAATTGAAGCTATTAGTAATAACCTGCAACTTTGCCTCTACCATCCTCAGATGACAACTTCAAGTCAGGTGTCTGCGGCCACTCTTTAAATTTTGATTTGAACATAACAGTCTCAAATCCTTCAATCACTTTGATGATGTGTGTTTTTGTTCGGTTTGAATCAGAGAGCAATTTCTACATAGGCAATTAAGCAAATAAATAGTGGACATCGAAACAACATATAGTTCAACAAATGTATTTTCTGATATATGTCAGAAAGATAAAACAATGTAACATCTCTCTAAATATTTCTAATCAGCATGAATAAGTAACCAAGCGTCTAAAGGATAGAGGAATGATAGATCTAATAAGCAGTCTAATAAACTGAAGGAACCCTATGCCATATTACAAAATCAACAAACGCATCAGGAAGTGTCAGCATGACTCCTCAGCATTTTCAAATAGTGTAACCTGATGTTTGTAAGAATACAATGAAAAAAGATAACTAACTAGCTGAACAAATATTACCTCAGCAGCTTCACTAGCACCCTTTCTCTCCTGCAGGGATGTAGTTCTGCCCATCCAAACATACAATTCAGCGCCACAGTCTAAGAAGTAGCACTTGTTTGTCTCAAGTAATTCGTGTGCCAAGGATTCGTAGTTCACTGGCTCCAGTTTTCCTTGGTCAAAACTGAAAACGTAAACACTTTATAAATTACTAACTGATTTCAAGTAGATACTGTTGTAGTTGGCAATCAAACAGCAGGAGCTTCCATATATGGAATAAAACCTCAGTCAACTACCATAGCAATTTGGAGGCAGTTTCCTCATGTTTCTCATTGCCTTCTGCAGGTGCCCTCCTTGGAAGAGGGGCAAAGCCACCAAAAAAACCCCAGAACTCACCAGCTTCCGCATCAGCCATCATTCTACCATCCTCTAAGAAAAAATGCAAACAGTCATATCTAGATACTTTAGTTCCCGATACCACAAGAGGTGAATATAGATGCTCACCAACAGATGCAATTTCACACTTCCCCTCGTGAAATGTATCTTTGATGTACTGTACAACTTCAAGAGCTTTTGCTCGCTCTTGGATGGATGAGTTTGACCCATTGAACTGGAAAATTTTGGACTTCGTATCCAGAATAAATATGTCATCATGATTAAGGGACGACCGAGCAAAAGGAACCTGGTTGTAGAGTGGCAAGTCTTATTAAGACAATAATAGCCATGTTTAAATTAAGAAGACAGTCATGCAGATAGCTTGCCTCTTTAACGTGAACGACATGCTTCCCATGGCAGACATATAAGCGAGTATCATGATCCTGGTTGTTGACCTCAACATGCTTGAATCCAGACGCTACTCCTCCTGGCTGTGGCATGATGCATGGCCTAAAATAGGATAGGAATTTCTCTGTTTCATTGCCTTGTACTTCTCGGTACTGAACAGCACGTCCGCCAAGGGCAGCATCAAGCTCTACTGTTAAAATTGCAGCAGTTCCAGCTTCGTCCTACCACGGATAAAAATGGATTCAATAACCTTACGAAACAGTATCATCAAATGATATGAGAAATATACCTGACTAGTATCTTTACCAATCCAGTAATGGATATCATGGCGAAGAGAACCATTTTTCAAGGCTGTTGTCTGTAAGAAGGGAAAACATGTGAGAAGAAGGGGAAAAAAAACTTGCATGCCTTGAGCATAATCCAACTGAATCCTCAAGCATACAAAATCACAGAAAAATAGTGCTACTGTTATGGGCTAACAATGACAGCTTTATTAATCTAGGATTAGAGATAACGTTCGCCAAATTGAATCCAGTTCGCCCTCTGAAGAGGCTCTGCACCTTAAGGACTCAATCTCTGGCTACCTGAACACCTTGAACTAGCCGGCTTATATTATGCCGGTGACTAACAACCAAAGATACTAACAACCAAATCTAAACAAACTAATCCTTTCCTGAACAAACTAATCTCCCTGAGCCGGCTGCTGTTGACGCCTCCTGCGCTGCTAGACGTGGCCCACAAAGGCGTCCACAACAGCTACCATATCCATATGGCAAGAAAAGAGCCTAGATATTAATTACGGTTTATTAATCGTGAGATGTGCTACAAAAAAAATTAGGGTTACAGAATTTACAGTAGCATGGAACTATAGCAAGTAATAATACTCTTACAAAAAAACATTTAACTATTTATTGCTCATAACCTCAATAAACCCAGTTTTGTGAACCGGAGTTTACTGAACCAAACTTTCTTTTATATGTATCTATCATATCTATTAAATAAAATCTTCAACTTCAGTGTAAACTGAAGTTTTACAATAACATATTTGCTGCATATAATCCCTCTGTCAAAAAAAATTAATTCCAATTAAAATTAACTTCGACCTAGAGTATAACTTGAAAAAAATTAAATAATAGTTTGCATGTAAAATGGTTCAATAATACAGGAGTACTTCAGCTGGACCTCCATGTTACTGTTAACTTTTGTTAGTCTATATGCAATTCTTCTATCAGCCATTTTCATCTGTAGTCCAAAGACTATATTACATGATTGGTTCTACAAAAACACTCAGTACATAACATCAGAATTCTACAGCAATTCTCATCCAATATTCAGATCTTTAAAACTACCTTTATCCCATAGAAAAGCTGTGCAAAAAAATCAAACCAATCAAATTCACAAGCTATTGTAAGTTCTATTATGGATTTGACAAGATTTAAGGCTGCAACACCAGAGATATAGAGCAATTCTTTTTTAAAAAAATGAACCTGGCACCGTGCAGTCAATAAATACAAGGGTTCATCTGCCAAGATGTTTGGCAGATTCCTAAACAAATGACGATTGGAGAACAAATGTGAATTCTAGCAATACATAAACTAAGTGCATGTTGGAAACCAGTAAAAAACATTGTGATTGACATACAAGGAAGCAAACTGATAACAGGAAGATATTAGAGGGAAGGAAGCCATGAGCCTAAAGATTGTGCACTTTGGTACCTTCAAGATAATGTAAGAATCGCCCATGAAAAACTTCCCATATGAAGATACAGGGATAGGAACGGGCTTGAAATCCTCGATACGCCATATTTCCAAGCCGCTGCAAGGTATTAAGGATAACAATGGCCATTACCAAGACCAAAAGCATAATGGAGTTGTAGACTAATTTCCAGTGGTGAATTTGAGATCAAGTGCATGCTCCCTAAATATCTGATGAGCTTAACTTTGAGAATCTTTACGCTAGCTTATTGATTTAGTTATAAAAAATGCATGCACCTTTTCCTGGTAATGAGCACCGACTTCTACTGTGTGTTAGATTTATAGATCTTGCCAAGATGGCATATCCCAGGAAAGTTCATTCATCTACACAGTAGCATTACAAATTAGTAATTACATAAATTCATATCAAATAGGCACCACATTTTTCTCCTCTACAGGCCCCGTTTGTGATATAAAAATGGTAATCGCCACGTCAAAACTGAGTGTCTGAGTGCTTAATATTATTGTATGATGCCCGCAAAACACCACACATCATTGCCCAAAATCACTAGCCAATACCCTAGGAAAGATATTGGACCAACACGAAGATAAAGCAAAAAAATGAAATTTCATAATGACGGCATGAAATAAACAAAAGCCTGAAAGGATACTCTTTTTGTCCAGAGCCACGGAAGGCTGGGTCCAGGTCCTTCATAGAAACTGACATCTTCAATTTTATAGACAGCCCTTGCCTAATTCAGTAATTCTTCCTTCAAAGGAGATCTAAAAGGATGCTGCGAACAAGAAACCAAAGTGCATGGATAGTAAGCAAATAAACAAAAAAAATGATCTCCCATTCTGAGAAAACAAAATTAGGCAGTTTGGCTGATGTGGAATAACATTCACACGTAACAATTCCATCTGAGCATCAAGGTTTTACAAGTACGAATCGCTTTAAATGATCAAATTTCTACTGATACGAAAGTAACAAAATCGGCACACGTCCATCATAAGATTATATCCTTAACTGCAACCTATAACTAAACAGGCATACCAACATATTTCCCTACTGAGAATTTATATCTTCATGCAGGAAAGATCGCAGGTGAACTTCGGAGCAAGAACTACGATTCCGTGCCATGGCTCTAGTTCAGTTACAAGTTTGCATAAAGAAGAATCACTTCAGATGATAGAATGAACTGTGAATAAGCATACTCTGAAACAATATCCTTGGCGACAACTTATAGCAGCTAACATAGACTGATTACGCTCAAAAACCATCTAACATTGACTGCGGATAAGATGTGGTATGCTATTTATTTCCATATCAAGAAATTCAAAGAAATGTACCAATACGTGGCCTACGAGGCTCGCATGCAGCGCTTGTCGCTGAGTGACTGCAGGACTAATCTGCCAGAAGGCCCATAACCCAACACAGCCAACCATTCCTTCTCCTGACTCCTATCCCGTCAGCTCGAATTCCACAGCTGAGCTGCCAAGTGCTAAAATAGTACGCTAAGCATTGCAAACAAGTAAATATTTCTCCCAATCTACTTCGGGACAAGCTAAAGTGAGCGAGCAGCTCGGCACCGTCAAGCCGCAAATCTGGATCAACCAAGAGGCCAGCAGGAGCGGACCCAGTGTAGGACATGGGTGTGCACATGTACACCCGATAATTTTTGCAAAAACATCGAAGTTTAGCAGGTAAAACACACGGTCAGATCCGAGTACAGATAGCATACATCGGGGTTTTGGGTGCTCGATTTCGCACAGCAGGAAGGGAAGGGAAGGGAATATGCGGACATACCTGTCTGATGCTCGTCGGCGGCGAAGCGCCCGACGAAGACCTGGCCCAAGGGTGGCCGCTCGCGCCCTGTCGTCGCCGACTCGCCGCTCGGAAAGAGAACCCGGGACGGGAGTGGTATGAAGCGGAGAAAGGAAAAGCAAAGCGGCGGAGGAAAGAAGGAACGCGCACTCGGGGCCGTTCTGGGAAAAAATTTCAGTGCGGCAGGGACAGGGATGCAAACTTTTCTTTTATGTTTTTTTCCTTTTTGCGAGGAAAACTTTTTCTTTTTTAAGGTTGGAGTAATTTCCTTTCCTTTCTTTTATTTTATTTTTGGAAATTAAGAAAAGTTTAAACCTGGTGCCTTATTATATGAAATATAATATATATTTTTTGAAGGTCGGAGAGGGGAGAGAATCCCCCACCTAATTTTCATTCATTTTGTGGCCCTCAACCAGACCGGGAGATTGCAAAGGTTTTTGAAACGCTGGCACCTATTTTACATTGCTGAATTGAAAACCACACCAATAGAATATATTGCTAACCAAGGGTGCTATGCGTAAATAGAAGCTAGAATACCACAGGCCAGCTAGGGTGGCAAATGATGGACTGAAGCGTGCGTGCCACTAAACAACGTCTCTTCTAGATTCTTTTTTATAATTATAAAAAAAATTCCACAAAATTGAAATACAACCCCAACACTGCTGTTCTCATGCCACGTAAGCCAGCGCCATGACGTGGAGTCAAAACCTGACGGCACGGCACGGTTGTGCCAACCCAATATTAAAAAATTTATTCAGGAGTATTGACTTAGACCACCACATATAATTTTAAAGATATTTATCATTTTTTAGGGTATATTTTGGCTTGAGGAGCATATTTGGGGCAGTGTCCTGCATGTCTCATTAAAACTTTTGACCTCCAGCTGATGCGCACTTGAGTCGCTGTCGAATGTGTCATGCGCTAACGTCAAGCGGCTGGTTAGTGCTCTAAGCAGGGCTCATTTGGGAGGCATAATTGAAGGGATAAAGGCGTGGTGGCAGTACTTGGCTCCATACGGAAAGTTTGTAGGGTAATGTGGTTTGATTCGTTGATCATTTGCTCATTCATCGCTAAGACAGTTGGGACCATAAAGACAACCTATCATGTGTACTCTAGTGTGGGATTATGGGCTGGCAAAGCAAATTTTTTCTCGCCCCGGGTTCTATCCTACTGCCGGCACATATCTCCAGCTAAACACGAGAGCAACTGAAAAAATAGATCTTTTAAGGAAAATAAATAATTTTAAATTATAGGTAATTTGATAATGTACCGAGGCATGTGGACTTAGCTCTTTGAATCGCAAGCTCAATTTAAGTTACCATATGTAGAGATGCAATTCGATTTCGAAATGCTGCTTTCATGGAATATTATATTACATACCCAGTACAACACGTCCTACTATTGTAGAACGCCTCAAGGAGATTGAGCAGCGATCTTGTGATTGATGAATTTGTTAGCATGCATTGCAGTTGATTGGTGTCATCAGTTCACTAGATTGTCTCTTGCCTGCTCATGGATTCATCTAGCACAAAAAGAAGTTGTCAATGCAAGCGTCATGCTGAGTTACGCTTGGTTTCACTTGATTTATAAATATTGGTCTAAATTCAGTTTCATTTTCTAATATTGACCCAAATTTATAAATATTTGGCCTCATGCTTGGCAAGTAAATTGGTTTTCTGGCCCACTTATAGTAATTATAGTTTGGATCTTTCAATTGTATGGAAATTATGAGGTTTGGCTTCACACATGGAAATGATCACTTCTCGAATATGTAGTAATTCAGTGAAGTAACTAAGTTTTAACTTGAATCTAAAGTATCACCGATGAAGTTTGAATATTGAGAAAATCCAATTTTACAAGATCTTTTTGTAAGACAAGGTAGATTACAGCGAAGGTAGCCAAAACATGTCATTAGGTACAACAGATGTTGCCAATGCAGCTGCTTGAGCATTGAGGGTAGGCATGGCATAGGCTACAACTCGATGATGGCTCGATGCGCTAATGGGACATTGTCCTTTTTTGAATTCATATGTTCAAACTATTAAGAACAACTTATAGTTGAACATAAATTAACCCTGCCCGCTATAAGCCTACAAAGTTTCGCCGTTCTTCTTTAACCGTATCATCTCATTTTATCACAGGGTTGTTAGACCATAACCTTCTCTTTTGGATGTCCTCATTTTCCTTTGGTATGACTCTTCCCTTTTTCATCGTGTCCTCCCCCGAGGAGCGTCAAATGGAGCTTGGATACACTTCACATGGTGTTGCTACGTATGATAGTTGTCGTGTACAGCGTGCCTTGATTGGAGTGCTTTCCTTCACCTTTAGGACCATAATCCGGTGAATCTATTCATCGTGCACGTTATTGCGCGCGATGCTATTGCAGAAGGGCCGAAGGCCCTATTCACCTTCTTCCTCGAGCCAGGGGAAAGGGGAGCGGCCGCCGACGAGAGCTAGGGGAGGGGGTGGAGTGGCCGCCGACGAGGGGTGGGAGGTGGGGGAGGGGCCGCCGGCAACCTTGCCGGCGCCCGGAGTGGTGGTTGAGGCGGCGGAGCTTAGGGTTCGGGGTTCTAGGGCTCCAATGACCACCGGCCCTAGAGGAGGAGGTCAGCGGCGGTGGTGGCGGTTCGGCGCCAGCGGAGGCAAGGCGGCGCGGGAGTGCCGCCGGCCGGTCAGGGCCGGACATCTGGTGGGCGGATGGCGCAGCGGCAAGAGTGGTTAGCGGCAGACCCTCCATAATCCCCTCTATTGGATCACCTATTCATGACGTCATGCTCTGTGATACGAAGTCTCCTTAGTTCGCGGCAGACTCGACAAACTGTGTTGCTTGGTGGTGGCATCACAATTTGACGCATGGTGCTTTTTGTTCCTCTTGAGTTTCTTCTAGTTTAACTAGTACAATGATGTTGCCGTTCTCTTCTTTCTCACTTTATGTGCCTCTTGTGCTTGGATTTCTCGTAAACTATCTGTACCCTATGCTTACGAGTAATAACGTGCGCAAACGAAGGTAAGTTGAAATGTTGAATGTAAGAAATGCAATACAGTCATGGACGTCCATAGTGTCAAAAGTTGGAGTGCAGCTGTTTTGCTTTTGCAGTTGCAATAGCTGCTTAGCGAGAGTGTAGCAAAGCCGCGACTTGCAAAGGAGGAACCTCAGTCCCACGCAAAGGATCTGCCAACTGGTGGCGTGCCAATGGCTACCACCCACCGCCCACGGATCGCGATCCGCGTGACGCCTCCAAAATCGAATCGGCGCCCTCCGTTCGAACGCAATCCGACGGCTGCCCACGCGCACGGCCAAATTCCAAACAAAAATTTTCCGCGCCGCGAGCACCAAATCCACCCGCCTCCTATTTATACCTTCCTGGTCTCGCCCCCAATTCCCCACCGTCTCCAGTTCAAACCACCGCGCAGCCTCTCCAGAGTCCAGATTCCCCATTCCCCCCCTCCCGCCCGACCTCAATCCCCCCGCGACGAGATGGCCCGCACGAAGCAGACGGCGCGCAAGTCCACCGGCGGCAAGGCCCCGCGGAAGCAGCTGGCGACGAAGGCGGCGCGCAAGTCGGCCCCGGCGACCGGCGGCGTGAAGAAGCCGCACCGCTTCCGCCCGGGCACCGTTGCGCTCCGCGAGATCCGCAAGTACCAGAAGAGCACGGAGCTGCTCATCCGCAAGCTCCCCTTCCAGCGCCTGGTCCGCGAGATCGCGCAGGACTTCAAGACCGACCTCCGGTTCCAGTCCTCGGCGGTCGCCGCGCTGCAGGAGGCCGCGGAGGCGTACCTCGTCGGGCTCTTCGAGGACACCAACCTCTGCGCCATCCACGCCAAGCGCGTCACCATCATGCCCAAGGACATCCAGCTCGCGCGCCGCATCCGCGGGGAGCGCGCCTAGGCTCGTCGCCGGTGGCGGCCTGGATGCTAGTAGTAGCTCGTAGTGGTGGAACTGCGGAAGGAATGCTGTAACTTGCAGTGCCTGTCAGATGATTTCAGCCTCTGGTTTTTACCAATGGAGATCTCCTAGGTGTCGTGCTGAATTCTCTCTCGCGCATCTTCGTTCTGCTGATTGGGCTTTACCAGCGGAACGATTTCTTCGGTGTGTGATCGGAGCATGTGAAATCTCCTGCCTGTGTTGAGCGTTGTGGTCTGTTCCCTGATGAAGAAGAAAACCATGGTGCTACCAACGTGGTGTTCGTCTCTCGATCTCGATTCTCGAAGACGGCCCTGCTGCAGCAGTGACGTGCTGGGCCGTCAAGGTTGGGCGATTTCGTAGCTCGGCCCACTGTAGTGATGACAAAAGCCTAGTTAGCAGCAGTTTTTCAGCCCCCACCGGAATTTCCATCTGTCCTGTCCTTCGGGTAAGCACTGCAAAGATGAAATGTATTGGGCTGGCAAGATGGGCATTTTTTTCAAACCGGCCCACTAGACTAATCGTGATGTTGTTGACAGCCAGTCATGCAATCGGCTTTGTGCAATCTATTTTAAGAACGAAACACGAAACGGTGTCAGCTCCAAAACCGCCACACCAGAGTTTTTAGGACTTAACCTAGAAAAAAGAGTTTTTTAGGACTTTGTACAAGTTTTTTTTAGAAAGAAACACGAAGCGGAAGCAAAAGAGTGCGAGTCCAATTAGGGAGACAGCATCCGTGCCGGCTCCGTTCCTGCCGCTCGTGCCGACCGGCTCCCGCGGTGGCGCGGCGTCGGGACGGACCGGCCGACGTCGCCCTGCGGCCGCTGCGACGACCTCGCCTCGTCAATCTTGCTACTAGGCACGGGCAGGGCCCCGTCCGCGGCCGCGTCGTCGCGCCCGCGCACGGCGGCGTCGGCGGGCGCGCGGCGCGGCACGACGGCGGCGGCCAGGCGCCATAGCTTGGGCAGGAGCTGCACCATGTAGACGACGTAGAGGGCGAAGAGCACGAAGGCGGTGAGCACGAGGGTGTACTTGGTCGTATGGTCCTTGCGCGTGCTGCCCGCCCAGTAGGCGCCCATGAGCCCCACCATGTCGAGCACGACGACGATCTCCAGCGCCACCACCCGTGCCTCGGAGGCGTAAAACGACCTGTTCATCAGCAGGATGATGATCGCCAGCGACGTCACGAACGCCGTCGAGTTGAAGTAGAAGAACATGTAGTACCTGCAGCAATCTATCATTACATATCTCGCGGAAAACTAGTTTTGTTATAATCCCTGTCGCATCGTAGGATGTTTGGTTGCTAATTATAAGTATTGAATATAAATTAATGATAAAACAAATTCCATAACCTCTGGATTTCTTTAGATGAATCTAAGTCCATGATTAGCCCATGTGCTACAATAAATATATGCTAATTATGAAATAAGTAGGTTTAATAGATTCGTCTCGCGAATAAACTCTAGGCTTATGTAGTTAGTTTTATAATTAGTTTATGTTTAGTCTTTCTAATTGGTATCGAAATATTTGATGTGACAGAATTTATTCTAAGCATCTGGAATCCAAACAACACCACCTAAAATTCTTCTTCCTAGCTAATAATCTTCCTAATTAAAAAGAAGATTCATTCGAATAATATAATGCATTATTTTTCACCGTCTACCTCTTGGTCTTGGGAAACGGGGACTCGAGCACGGACGTGCCGGCTGATAACTTGCCGTCGAAGCCGTCGAGGTGACCGAGGCGACTTGCACGGCGACCACCATGAGCCAGCCGCGCATGTCGTTGAACCACTTCGCCCGCATCTTCTTGGGGTCGTCGCCGTCCTCGCCCTGCTGCTGCCCCCGCATCGGCGGCCACTCGTCGTTACGCTGCTGCAGGTACAGCACGCCGCTGTACGCCGGCGGCAGTACCGTGCCAGCCGCGGAGGAGCCGTCCGCGGCGACGGGAGAGACGAGGACGCGCACGGGCCTGGCGGCGGGGGGCGGCGCTTCCTGGGCGACACCCTCGACTTCGCTGGCCGTCGCGGCCGACGACGGAGGCGCGCTGCCGGCACGGCCGCCCATGGCATCCTCCGAGGACATGGCCGCGGTCGGTGGAACCGGATGCACCGGCGGGCGCGCGCGATCTCTCTGGCTTCCCTGGTGATCAGCTGGAGCCGTCGAGCCCTGCAGTGATCCGGCACTGATCGTGCTAGTGTTTGGGTCGGATTTATATAGCACGGGCCGACGGGCGTCTCCATGGAACCAATCATTCTGACTGCTGAGCAGTGAGGAGTGAGGACCATCGGACCCAAGTCTTTGTCGCGATTTATTGGAAAGGTTGGAAACGGATAGGAACGGGGGAAAACTTCTAGCTTGCGATTTCGATCACTGTAGGGTGTTGCATCTCTGGCTGTTATCACCTTTATGGACTGCTGACTTTGGTGCGGCGACTTCCCCGCTCGACGGGTTCGAGGATGATGAATGGATTCTGTAAGAACACGTGTTCCCGTTCAGGGATTGGACTCTGGGAAACCAGTAGCCTATTCTTATTTTTATTTTTCTTTTTCTTTTTCCTTTTCTTTTTGAAAGGTGTTTTTTTTTGGGTACATTAGCCTGTCTATTCCAGGGGCTACTTGCTCTTCTTTCCTGTTTGAGTGGAGGAGTTTGCGAGTCATTCTGCTGGTATGCTGATTTGGGCTGTATAGAAGCCCAACACTGTCATAGCTGGGCTATTATTGGCCCAGCTCGTGAAGTGTAGAGAAACAATGGTTTTGGTGGGCAGGGCCGACAAAAAAGAAATTAGCTGTTTCCGCTACACGGCCCAGTCTACTGATGCTGGCGGGCTGGCGGCCTAATAGCCCAGCACTCCCCGCCCAGCAGGCGGCCATGATCCCCACCTTGTCGAGCACGACGACGACCTCCAGCGCCACCACCCTGGCCTCGGAGGCGTAGAACGAACGACCGGTTCATCAGCAGGATGATGATCGCCGACGACGTCAGGAACGCCGGCCGTCGTGTTGGAGTAGAAGCTAAGAGCACGCCGTACCGGGCAGGGCTGATGGTCCGATCGCGTTGACTCATGGTGACCTGGTCCTTCTAACACCGTTGCTGACACCATGCGTGCTATTCAGAACAGGTAGGAATGCACGACGGAACCAAGTCAATCCCTGCTCCTTTGGACTCGGTTTCTGTTGGAATATTTGGATCCAATAGTGTAAATATCCACTATGTAAATTCAAATAATTGGATGTAAATCTCAATAATTTTCAATAAAATTCAAATAATTTCAATAAAATCTCAAAGGTTCATTAGTGCAAAAGTGTATGGCAATAAGTTAGTCCCACCATGCTAGTGGAGGTGGAGAAAATCCAACTTAAATAGTTGGATGCTCTTCATGCTTTGCAGGTGTGGGTGAGAGGAAGAAGAAAGAATACGTGCGCGCTCGCTCGCCTTGCCGGGCTCGGGCGAAGGGCACGTGCATGCGACGTGCGTGTGAATGGTTCACCAAAATCCGGTCCAATCCTTACGGGAACGCAACATCTTTTTGCAGATTTATTTTGCCACTTTGAATCTGTTACGGATTTCACGCGCGAAATTTTTGGAACTCGTAACCTATTTGTTTTTTGGGACGCTAAAAATCCTAGCGGTTTCTTCCTATAAATACGCACGGGTGCCGGCTAGAAATAGAATACAACAGAAGACGCACAACACGCCTCGACGTGCCTGCTGCGCCGCCGCGTACGCTACTTCATCCCGTTCGTCGGCGTGCACTGGCGATCGGGAGAGCAGATCTCGGAACCTCGTCCTCAGCGATCTTGCACTGGGAGAGGGCGAATAAGGTTTTTGAAAAGCGCTCTGCGCGACTGCTCGAACGCTTCCACATCACCGTCCTTTACATCCTCATCACCACGGCTCGTCTTCCTCCTTATCAGTGGGGCGTGACTCGACGTCGTCAAGCGCACGGAGGTGCTGATCATCGCCGTCGTCTTCTTTACACGGTTATTCCGGTCAGTCTAGAGACGTATGGTTTTCTATCCCTAATTATGTCTTTCATACCTAGTATGATCTGATTAGGGTTAATCTTGCTGCTGCAATATTTTATCTTAAATCACTTGATCAGCATATTTATATATGTTCGTTTTCTGTACGCAATTTTCGTCATGGTCATGATTTATCTTCGGATTAATTTAAAACTAAAACTCTTATTTATTCCACCAATTTCTTGCTACCTGCCGATGCGCATTAACTTCGATGCTCGTTTTTTTTGCTTGGATGGCTTCAGACAGGGATAGAAAAATGATTTCCCTTTGTATACCCATCCGTCTTTGGACTCGGAGGCTGGGATTTGATGAAATAATCGCCCTACTGCTACGCCTTTCTCTCTTCCTCTTTGAATCAGAAGGAATTCTGCGAGTGTCTCCGTTCTGGCATTCTGAAATGGGACGGGACGAGACGAGACGAGCCCCCAAGCCTAAGCCCAACGGGTCTTGCTGGCTCCGACATAGGGCATTGTATCCGCTGGGCACGAGCAGAAAGTGCTCAAATGCGCACATTGCTATCCCGCCGTCCAACTCCCATCCAAAGGTGCGAGCCGTTTTTTCGTTTTAGCCCTCCCGCACACAGGGACCGAACCAAAACTTTGGGGCTTCTCGTCTCCCGCGAAGCATGTGGCTTGTCGTAGAAGGATCTCCCGTTCCCGCGCAAGAACGGAGCGGCGCGCGGGTGAAAGGATCGATGGACCAAGAGGGGGGGGGGTGAATTGGGCCTTTTTCAATTTCTAAAACAAGATAAAGCAACCTTAACCTATGCAAAACTAGAAAGGCACCAATTCACCAACCGGATAACTAAACAACCTACACAAGCTAGATAAGATGAAAAGAGATAAAGCCTAGCAAGGTAGAGCTAACTAGTGATCCCTAAATCAAGCACATGAACGAATTGCATGAAAGATAATGCTTGAAAAGGTAAAGTGGACAAGGGACAACCGGATTTTTCCCGTGGTATCGATGTGTTGGCACACACCCCTAATCCACGTTGTGACACTCTCAAAGAGTATTGTCACCTCCCAAGTCACCAAGACGAGGGCGCTCACTAAGAGTCTCCGTTCACCATCCCGGTGTGGTGGAGATCAAGCCACGTACAAATCTTATCTCCGGGCTTCCACAATCTTTGGCAAGCTCCGCGAGAATCACCTCGATCACCAAGATCGCCTAGGTGATGCCAATCACCAAGAGTAATAAGCTAAGGCCTTCACTTGAGCAAGAACCCAATCACCAAGAATGGATGCACACAAGCTTCTCTCTACTCAAGTCCTTAATCTTGCTTCTTGAATGATTGAATGAACAAGTGTATGAAATGTTGAAGCTCAAGGTGGCTCTTGACTATAGTATGTGTGTTTGGATGTTGTCTAGTGTCAAGAGTAGTAGAATGACCCATTGGAGGGGTATATATAGGCAGCTCACACGAATAGAGCCGTTGGAGAAAAAGCTGCCAGAAAAACTGCGTAGCGCCGGTTAATCCGACGTCCCTCCAATAGTCATCGTCGGTTTAACCGGTGAATGTAAAACTCCCCTTTTGAAAAACTAGCCGTTACTGTTTGGGAAGATTAACCGTCGTTGCATCGGTTTAACCGGTGAGTGTAATCATCCATTGATCAACAGAAATACCAAGTCACTGGACAACTGCACCGACGTCAAATTTCAAATAGCGTCGGTTTAACCGGTGAGTCTATTTGTCCAATGATCAACTGAAAACCGAGTCTCTGGACAACTGCACCGACGTCCAATTTCAAATAACGTCGGTTTAACCGGTGTATTGACTTGTCCAGACCAGCTGACCTCGTTTAACCGACGTATAGAAAACTTGAGGCGTCGGTTAATCCGGTGATAAGGATTTTTCTGGTTTTGTCTTTTCTGACTTGAGTCTTGAATGAAATCCAAATATTTTTGAGATATAAGTTGAGAACCACTTATTTGAGCTTCTAGAAACCTGAGTGACCATTGTGTGCATCCATTTTCAAATGACCATGTCCATGCTCAAGTTACTAAGCCTAAACCCCTCTTAATAGTGCGATCACTACAAAACTATAAAACCTATACTAACCTAAGTGTCCTTCTCAACCTTATGACACTTAGGACTAGAAAGATCCTTAGTCTTGACATGTTATAGAGTTGAATGCCGAGATCGCCTTTTTGAATAATGAAAGTTAGGGGCCTCTTTTGACATATAACCAAATGAGCAATAATGATTTATAAAGCTGCACAAACTCATTAGTCACAATAATGGTTGTCATTAATCACCGAAACATACCTTAAGGGCCTAGATGCTTACAATCTCCCCCTTTTTGGTGATTGATGACAACATAAACATAGATATCGAGAGAGCGAGAAAGATAAGGCACGAATAAACACAAGCAAACTCGAAAAGAAAGGAACCAAACGAAATCCATAGATATGTCTCAAAAGCTCAGCATGCTCAAATGACAAATGTACATATCCATGAACTAACATCAAATATAATACAATAAGAAACATCAAAAGTCAGATCGAGCTCTCTCTAAAGCTACCCTCCCCCTGACTCCCTCTCCCCCTTTGGCATCAAAGCACAAAAAGGCTACTGATCGGGGTGCCGCGGGACGGCGAGGAAGCGATCCGGGTCATCGTCGTCGTCGTCGTCGTCAGACGGAGGATCCTCAGTGACTGCCGGTAGCTGCTGGTCTGAAGGGCCTGCTGGTGCTGAGCTGACCGGAGGTGTAGCTGTAGTCGAGGCTGTCGTCGAGGCCCTGGTGCTAGCACTGCCTGGGAGAGGGTCCGTGGACGTAGTAGCTGGCTCAGCAGAAGATGTATCAACATCTGAAGTGGTGAGTGCTGAAGCTGCCGGCTGTGAAGACTGCTGGGCTAAGGACACCTCTCCGCCTCCCCCTGAAGGTAATGACTGTGGTACTGCGGGGAGGCCAACTGACTGCACCGCTGTGGGTGACTCCTGGAAAAGTGAGGTCGCAGGCAGAGGAGAGAAGATAGGACGACTCGCAGACCCGAGAAGTGCTGACAGTGAGAACATGATCTCCGGAGTCGCGGAAGAAGCTGGAGCAGTAGTGGCCGGAGCTGGTGTGACTGCAAGTGGAGGTGCTCCGGTGCCCTGAAGGCCTGACTGTCCTGGCTGCTGAGGGGCGAGTCCGGTGTGAGAATATAACTGTGAAATCATCCCGAACATCGCCATCATGCCCTGCTGCATCTGCTGGAACTGAGCGTCCGTCCTCTGAGAGACTCTATCAATAAGGCCGACGAAACGCTCCTCAGTCGCAGCTCGCTCTCGGGCGGCCTCCCTCTGGATCTGTGCAAGCTGGGCCTCATGGGCTCTCCTGGCCTCCTCCTGAGCACGGCGATCCTCCCTCTGCTGTGTGACCAGCTGCTGTAGTAGTGCGGTGAGCTCAGACGGCTGAGACACCTGAGACTCAGAAACTGTAGCAGTAGCAGCTGTCACTGGAGCTGGCTCTCCTGAACCTCCTGCCTCATGATCATGACTAGCTGGGGCTGGTGCAGGGAAGTACTCCTCATCCTCGGAGGAGTCTGACTCTAGGTCTGACCAGTGAATCTCATCATCTCCTCCGGGAAGCTGTGCCTCAGCAGCAAGCAGTGCCTCGTCCTCCTGGGCCACTCGGGCCTGTACCTCCGGTGACAAACGTGCCATGGCAGCTCTATCAGCCTGCCTGCCTCTCCTCCGGTCCGAAGGTGCTGTCGGTCTGTAGACGGGGAACCAGGGAACCTCGTCCTGTCTGTATACGGCACTGACTGGTGACTCAGCTGGCACTATCATGGAGCAAATGAAACTGATCCAGTGAGCATATGGGAACT
This sequence comes from Panicum hallii, assembly GCF_002211085.1. NCBI lineage: Eukaryota > Viridiplantae > Streptophyta > Magnoliopsida > Poales > Poaceae > Panicum > Panicum hallii. The sequence goes on from NC_038045.1 coordinate 50,143,830, forward strand.
GACGCACGACTCCCATCCCATCAGTGATGACATCCTCAATCTCTGCCAGTATGAAATCAACAATATCGAACGGCTCGTGAGTGAGGATGTGCAGTAGAAGCAGCTGCTGCAGACCTGTGAACCCCTCTGGGTAGCCACTCCTCGGGAGCAAAGTCCTCCGGAGTGCCATGTGAACTGCGTAGGCCTCAGGGGTCAGCAAGCTGGGGACTCTGGCGTAGGAAGCAGGGAATGGCTGACGGAAGCACTGAGAGATCGCCTCGTGAGAAGGTGCAATCCCGCCAATCATAGCCCTGCGTGGTGGATCGGCATCACCGTAGACCATCTCGTGCAGAGAGACGTCAACAAGGTCAACTCCAAGTATCCCAGCAAGTGTCGCTCTGGACAATCCAAATACCTGCCCCCCAAACATGAAGTGAACAGCTCTGCGCTCTGGGGCTATCCAAGCAGTGGCATAGAAAACTCTGACCCAGTCCTCAATGTATCTGTTCCTCTCAATCGAGAGCAACCTGGGCAGACCTCTGAAGTGCTCAAAGTGCTCGCGGACATCTGCTCCCCCTGCTGCTGTCCTCAGTGAAACCCAGTCAAGTACTCTGTGCGGAAATATCCTGTGGCCCCGCCTCTGGTAGGTCTCGTAGAAACTGGCCTGTAGAAGTGTCCAGAATCTGCGATCGACCCTGCTGTCTCGTGTCACAGGAAACCACTCCTCCTCCTGTACACTCCACCTGAGCCTCTTGACCTTCGCCGCATTGGCCTTGGTCAAGTTCTGGAGCAGTACGCCTGGCTCCAGACGCACGACAGTGTCCATGCGGAACACTGCGCGCTCGGCCGCTAGGGCCTCGGCTCGTCGAGCTGCTGCTGCTGCTGCTGTGGACCTGCGAGGCTCCTGTGGCTGGTGGCCTCCTCGCGTCCTAGGTCCGGTGCGACGCTCGGTCGCAGGTGAAGTCTCCTCTGGGGACGTCTGCCGGGTGCGGCCAGAACGTCGTAGAGCTGGTGACTGCTGTGTGGCCTGCCCCTGAGACTGCTCGGACTGGTCTGTCGCTGACTCTGACTCGGACTCTGCCGCTGAAGCTGACTGCGCTGACTCTGCTGCTGCTGCTGCGGCTCTGGTGGCCCTGGCACCTCTGACTCGGCCCATCCCTCTGCCTCTGCCTCTGCCCCTGGCTGCCGGATCTCTGATCGCGAACGGACGAGCACGTCCGGACGCCTGCTCCTCGGCGGCCTTAGCCACCATCTCGGCCCTCTCGGCCTCTCTCGCTGCGCGAGTCCGCTTGCGCGCGGGCTCCTCAACCACTATCTCCTTCCCCTTCCTCTTGTCACGACCCATCTCGATCACACGACGCGACGCAACAAACTAGGGCAAGCGAATGGAAGCGCGGCGTGAAAGAGTGAATGCGGTGCAAGGCACGTGGGCTGCGGCACGGTGGAGGTGTGAGGCGTGAATCAGGAAATGCAGGTGCGGGCGCGATGACGTGCGGGCACGGCTGGGATAGCGCGAGCGGCGATGACGCGGAAGTGGCGGCGCGGGGGCGCGCGTGAAGGCACGGGCACGGGCGGACAGCGGCGGCGTGGGCGCACGCGGGCTGCAGGCAGCGGCGCGGGTGCAAGCGGCGGCGGCGCGAGGGCGGCGGTGTGGCGGCGGCGCAATGCGGGCGGCGCAAGGCGAGGACGACGGCGGTGGTGGTGCGAACCGAGAGCGGCGGTGGACTGCGACGGCGGCGGACGGCGGCGGCGAGTGGTGGCGTAAGGGCGGCGAGAACGAAGGCGTGCGGGTGACAGAAGGCGAGGGGACTGAGGTCGTGGGCGGCGGTGCGGGAGCAAGAAAGACATATGACATGTGGACCCCGCAATTTTTCTTATCGCCGGTTGATCCGACGCTTAGGTTTTGAGCACCGGTTGATTGCGTCGGTGTAGTTTACCAGAAACCCTGTTAAAACCATATCTGTACGCCGGTTGAACCGATGATCTGAAAAGTGAACGCGTCGGTTGAACGATGCAAATAACAGTTGATTTTCAGGTCAGAATTGTGTTCTGTTCATCGGTTGATCCGATGCTGCAAACTTTGTATACGCCGGTTGAACGCCTGAAATGACTGAGCTGTGGCTGTCACTTAGTAACGCCGGTTAAACCGATGGGTATAGATCCATTGAACGTCGGTTTAACCGGTGAACCCAAAAAACCCTCTCTCAGCTCACTTTTCTATGCTAAGTCCAATGAACTTATAAGATTCAACCAAACTCAAGTTAATGGACTTGCATAGGCGACTTTACCCCTCAAAATAGGATAGCTTAATAACTTAAATAGTTTTTCTTTTCAAAATCAAGGGTAAGTCGCAAGAGAGACAAAGTGTCAATTTAAAATGTATGAGCCATGTCATAGGAATATTGAAGGAGGAAAGCTTCAAACTCACAATGACCTTGCTCACTAGGCAATAACGCACCTAACACTTTACTCTTTTCACTTCTCATGAATTAAGATCTTGCACGTAAAACAAGTCTCATTTTCACCAAGTGATCTCCTTTGTGACCTTTACGCATGCAATGATAATGCAAATTACAAACACATGCGAAAGAAAGTTAAACATGAGATGCACAACTATATGACAAGAAATGCATAACGAGAATTCAAGATCTACTTGTCAAATTTGATCCCATGGAAAGCTTCATCATGATGAGCCTTTCTACAAGCCTAGAGGAAAACAAGTGGACCACCACCTCTAGCTAAACCCTTGCTCATCACTATCTTGCCATGGTTAGACAAGTGTCCTATATGTATGCATTTTTCTATATGACATGGCAACTTACATGACGTTTGCCGCATCTAACACATTTAGCTCATTTCTTAGCCTAACAAAGGTACTCTCGTCTAAAGGTTTTGTGAAAATATCCGCCAATTGCTCCTCGGATCTCACACCTTGAAGGGAAATGTCCCCCTTGGCTTCGTGATCACGCAAGAAGTGATGGCGAATATCAATGTGCTTTGTGCGAGAGTGTTGAACCGGATTCTTGGCAATTTTTACGGCACTTTCATTGTCACAAAGGAGTGGAATTCTTCCTAGTTTCACACCAAAGTCCAAAAGGGTTTGCTTCATATATAGAATTTGGGCACAACATGCACCGGCAGCTATATATTCCGCTTCCGCGGTGGACAAAGCCACGGAATTTTGCTTCTTACTCGACCAAGAAACTAGAGAACGCCCAAGCAAGTGGCAACCCCCGGAGGTACTCTTGCGATCCACACGGCTTCCGGCAAAATCCGAATCCGAGTATCCCAAGAGATCTAAACTGGCGCCTTTGGGGTACCACAAGCCTATGCTAGGAGTGTGCTTGAGATACCGAAGGATCCTATTCACAGCAGAAAGATGTGATTCCTTAGGGTTAGCTTGAAAACGGGCACACAAGCACACACTAAACATTATATCGGGCCTAGATGCGGTAAGGTAAAGCAAAGATCCTATCATAGAGCGATAGAGGGATTGGTCAACCGGTTTACCGTCCACATCCAAGTCGAGATGCCCATTGGTTGCCATGGGTGTCTTGATTGGCTTACATTCATCCATCTTGAACTTCTTCAAGATATCTTTAGTATATTTTTCTTGATAAATGAATGTCCCTTCCTTCATTTGTTTGACTTGAAAATCAAGGAAGAAGGTCAATTCGCCAATCATGGACATCTCGAATTCCCTAGACATCATGGTAGCAAACTCATGGCTTAGTAAATCATTAGTTGAGCCAAAGATAATATCGTCAACATAAATTTGACAAATGAAAAGATCCCCGTTGACGTCTTTTGTGAACAAGGTGGTGTCCACCCTCCCGATCTTGAACCCTTGCATGATTAGGAAGTCACGAAGCCTCTCATACCAAGCCCTTGGAGCTTGTTTGAGCCCATAGAGTGCCTTGTGCAACCTATAAACATGATTAGGATTCCTCGAATCTTCAAACCCGGGAGGTTGCTCAACATAAACAAGTTCGTTAATAAAGCCATTTAAGAACGCACTTTTCACATCCATTTGATATAACTTAATATTATGATGTGAAGAGTAAGCAAGAAGGATGCGGATAGCTTCAAGTCTTGCGACCGGAGCAAAAATTTCACCGAAATCCAAACCTTCGACTTGAGAAAACCCTTTTGCCACAAGTCTTGCTTTGTTGCGTACCACCACCCCATGTTCATCTTGCTTGTTTCGAAAGACCCACTTTGTGCCGATGATGTTCTTGTCTTTCGGAGGAGCTTCGAGGACCCAAACTTCATTGCGGGTGAAATTGTTCAACTCTTCTTGCATGGCCATCACCCAATCCGAGTCCTCAAGTGCTTCCTCTATGCTAGTGGGTTCAATACAAGAAACAAACGAGTGATGTTCGCAAAATGAAGCATGCTTAGAACGAGTTCTTACTCCTTTGGAAGGACTACCAATGATTTGACCAATTGGATGATCCTTGGAGATGCGACCATGCTTCACTAGCGGTATTTGCGTGGATGCTTGTTGGGGTGGATCATGAGTGACTTGTGCTTGTGGTGGAACATTTTGCTCTTCTTGTTCTTGGACTTGGGGTGTTGGCGTTGACACATTTTCTTGAGGTAGTGGATCAATTTTATCTTGATCTTCATCCACTAGGGGTGCCGTGGAGGTGCTTGGTGTAGATGAGGAAGGTCCTCCCCCTTGATCATTGCCTTCATGCATCTCTTCCGGCTTGATATCCCCAATGGACATCTTCTTCAAGGCTTCTTCAATCTCTTCATCCCCTACATTCTCATAGCCAACAACCTCCTCTTGGGAGCCATTAGATTCATCAAACTCCACATCACATGTTTCTTCAACTAACCCGGAGGTTTGATTGAATACTCTATATGCTTTGGAGTTTGATGCATAACCAAGAAAGAAACCTTCATCACATCTACTTTCAAACTTACCGAGCCTTTTCTTCTTATAAATGAAGCATTTGCAACCAAAGACCCGAAAGTATGATACATTTGGTTTCTTCCCGGTGATGAGCTCATATGGAGTTTTCTTGAGGAGTCGGTGAGGATACACACGGTTGGATGCATGACACGCCGTGTTGATTGCTTCCGCCCAAAACTTCTCGGACGTGCCATAATCATCCAACATTGCTCTTGCTAGGGTGATGAGTGTCTTGTTCTTTCTTTCCACCACACCATTTTGTTGGGGCGTGTAGGTGGCGGAAAACTCATGTTTGACTCCTTCTTCATCGCACCATTCTTCAATCTTCATGTTTTTGAACTCGGTGCCGTTGTCACTCCGAATCTTCACGATTGGGGAATTGTATTCCCTTTGAGCTTTTCTTGCAAATGTCTTGAAGATTTCCGGAGTTTCACCCTTATCGCCTAGAAACATGACCCAAGTGTAACGTGAAAAATCATCAACGATTACTAGGCAATAGAGGTTACCACCAATGCTCTTGTATGAAGTTGGACCAAAGAGATCCATGTGTAGTAGCTCGAGCGGCTTGGAGGTAGACAACATCGTCTTGATAGGATGATGAGTTGCTACTTGCTTCCCGGCTTGACATGCTTTGCATAGCTTGTTCTTGTCAAAAGTGACGTCCTTTATGCCGGTGATCATCCCTCTCTTGTGGGCTTTCTTGAGGTTGCTCATGCCAATATGAGCAATTCTTCTATGCCAAAGCCACCCAAGAGACGACTTGGTGAAGAGGCAAGTCATGGTGCTTGTTTGCTTTGAAGAGAAATCCACCAAATAAATATTGCCATGCCTAAACCCCATGAATACCAATGACTTGTCTTTTTCATAAGTCACTACAACACCATTCTTATCAAAGGTGCACGTTAGTCCAAGATCACACAATTGTGCAATAGAAATGAGGTTAAAACTAAGTGCTTCTACAAACAAAACATTTGAAATGGATAAATCTTTTGAAATTGCAATTCTACCCAAACCTAAGACTTTCCCCTTAGAGTTATCACCATAAGTGACATGTTCATGATCGCCGGGGTCTTCAAGTGAGGTGAACATGCTATCATTGCCGGTCATATGTTGAGAGCAACCGCTATCAAGTACCCAATGTTTTCCACCGGCTTTGTAGTTCACCTACACACATGAGAATTTATTTTTGAGTTTTCGGAACCCAAACAAGCTTTGGGCCTTGCACATGTGTGACAAGAGCTTTTGGGACCCAAAGTTGCTTGGGGAGCTTCTTCTTTGACTCCTTAGCAATTTTGCCAATGAACTTGGCCTTCACCTTGCCCTTCACTTTACTCAAGAGAAAATGATTATTTTGAAACATTGATGAGTAATTCTTGGGTAATTTAGGAAGAGGACGTGATGGTAAAGTGCACTACCTAGTGTGGTGCCCGGTGACTTGGCAATGTTGGCAATATGAACCAACTTCCTTGATGAAGCTTGTCTTGATCTCCGGAGAAGGAGTTGTAGCCATGTTTGGCTCCGGAAATGAACCAAGACCTCTCTTACCATAGTCACGGGCATTGTTGAAGAGAATCTCCTTGTGGATGTATTCTCCCCTTGAGAGTTTCTCCACACTACTCTTGAGGCTTGCCACTTGATCCATCAATTCCTTTTCCCTAGAAGAGGCAAGCTCGGGCACAACATTAGTGGCATATGCATCAATGAGTAGGTCATCACATGAAGTAGAAGCATTGACCGTTTCATTTACAACTTTCTCAAGACTTGGGTCAATTACTTCATAAGCAAATTCGAGTTCTTGATACTTGTGAGCCAACTCTCTATGCTCTTGTTTAAGCTTTTTGTGGCTCTCTTCAACTTGCTTAGCAAGTACAAGTGACTCATTGTGCTTTTTGAGCAAGTCATTGTACTTACTAAGTAAGTCGGAGTGGGCAAGCTCTAACTTAGCATGAGTGCTCTCAAGAACTTTAACTTTGCCCTTTTCCCTCTTGATGACGGATGTGTACTCATTGATGAGGTTACTAAATTCATTAGGATCAAGCTCTTCATCACTATCATCTTCACTATCTACCTCACATACTTTGGTGTTACCTTTTGCCATGAGGCACATAGGAGGCGGAGGTAGAGATGATTCTTCATTGGTGAGGGCGATGGTGACAATGTCTTCTTCATCACTTGAGTCTTCGCTTGATGAGACATCGGTCACCCATTCTTGTTTCTCCACCAAGAAACTTTTCTTGGTGTGCCCTTTCTTCTTTGGGAAGAGCTTGGTCTTCTTGTCATGGGTCTTCTTCTTCCCAAATCTCTTGTTTTTGTTCTTCCTCTCCTCTTCTTCATCATCGCTTGAATCATGGCGATGCTTACTCTTGTTGTCCTTGCTTCTTTTGTCCGGCTTGGGGCAATTTGGACGGATGTGTCTATTTTCGCCACAATTGTAGCAAATCTTGTTCTTGACATCCATTGGCCGGAACATTCCCTTCTTGGAGTCAAAGTTGAAACCTTTCTTGTTGATCTTCTCATTCAAGCGTGTGAACTTTCTCATCATGAGAGCAAGTTCTCCATCATCTTCAATATCGGATGAGCTCTCATGATGATCATCTTCTTCATTGCTTGAGCTTGAGTCTTGTTTGACCATCTTGAGCTTGCGGGATTTGTTTGTCTTGGTTTTTAGAGCAATTGACTTGCTTGATGTTGGCTCTTCGGTCATACCAAGAATGCTCATTTCATGAGCGCGAATTTCCCCCACAAGTTCTCCTACTTCCATTGTGGCGAGATCCTCCTTTTGAAGCATAGCATTGATAATGTTATACTTGGGCTTTGGGAGGAGCATGAGGATCTTGCGGTTGATGGATGCACTGTCAATTTTGGATATTTCAAGTGCATTAATGTCCTTGACAATGACGTTTAAGCGAGAATACATATCATTGCAATTTTCATGAGCTAGCATTTTGAAGGAATCATACTTAGCTCTAAACAAGTGATATTTTTGTTCACGAACTTTGGTGGAGCCTTCATGTATTTCAATGAGTTCCTTCCAAATATCACTTGCTAGGTCCATGCCATTAACTCTAGCAAAGACCTCCTCACTAATAGCTTCGAAAATTGCATTTCTAGCTCTAGCATTCCATTTTAATTGGTCGGGGGTGGGTTCTCCGGTGAATCCGACTTTAGTTGCCAACCATACTTCGGGGGCAATCGCATCAAGGTATGCGGCCATGCGAACTTTCCAATAGGCAAAGTTCTTGCCCTCGAAGTGAGGCGGCGAACCACCCATCTTGGCCATAGCTCTAGGCGGTGAAGCCTAATGATCCAAATGAGCAACGAGGCTCTGATACCAATTGAAAGGATCGATGGACCAAGAGGGGGGGGGTGAATTGGGCCTTTTTCAATTTCTAAAACAAGATAAAGCAACCTTAACCTATGCAAAACTAGAAAGGCACCAATTCACCAACCGGATAACTAAACAACCTATACAAGCTAGATAAGATGAAAAGAGATAAAGCCTAGCAAGGTAGAGCTAACTAGTGATCCCTAAATCAAGCACATGAACGAATTGCATGAAAGATAATGCTTGAAAAGGTAAAGTGGACAAGGGACAACCGGATTTTTCCCGTGGTATCGATGTGTTGGCACACACCCCTAATCCACGTTGTGACACTCTCAAAGAGTATTGTCACCTCCCAAGTCACCAAGACGAGGGCGCTCACTAAGAGTCTCCGTTCACCATCCCGGTGTGGTGGAGATCAAGCCACGTACAAATCTTATCTCCGGGCTTCCACAATCTTGGCAAGCTCCGCGAGAATCACCTCGATCACCAAGATCGCCTAGGTGATGCCAATCACCAAGAGTAACAAGCTAAGGCCTTCACTTGAGCAAGAACCCAATCACAAGAATGGATGCACACAAGCTTCTCTCTACTCAAGTCCTTAATCTTGCTTCTTGAATGATTGAATGAACAAGTGTATGAAATGTTGAAGCTCAAGGTGGCTCTTGACTATAGTATGTGTGTTTGGATGTTGCCTAGTGTCAAGAGTAGTAGAATGACCCATTGGAGGGGTATATATAGCAGCTCACACGAATAGAGCCGTTGGAGAAAAAGCTGCCAGAAAAACTGCGTAGCGCCGGTTAATCCGACGTCCCTCCAATAGTCATCGTCGGTTTAACCGGTGAATGTAAAACTCCCCTTTTGAAAAACTAGCCGTTACTGTTTGGGAAGATTAACCGTCGTTGCATCGGTTTAACCGGTGAGTGTAATCATCCATTGATCAACAGAAATACCAAGTCACTGGACAACTGCACCGACGTCAAATTTCAAATAGCGTCGGTTTAACCGGTGAGTCTATTTGTCCAATGATCAACTGAAAACCGAGTCTCTGGACAACTGCACCGACGTCCAATTTCAAATAACGTCGGTTTAACCGGGTATTGACTTGTCCAGACCAGCTGACCTCGTTTAACCGACGTATAGAAAATTGAGCGTCGGTTAATCCGGTGATAAGGATTTTTCTGGTTTTGTCTTTTCTGACTTGAGTCTTGAATGAAATCCAAATATTTTTGAGATATAAGTTGAGAACCACTTATTTGAGCTTCTAGAAACCTGAGTGACCATTGTGTGCATCCATTTTCAAATGACCATGTCCATGCTCAAGTTACTAAGCCTAAACCCCTCTTAATAGTGCGATCACTACAAAACTATAAAACCTATACTAACCTAAGTGTCCTTCTCAACCTTATGACACTTAGGACTAGAAAGATCTTTAGTCTTGACATGTTATAGAGTTGAATGCCGAGATCGCCTTTTTGAATAATGAAAGTTAGGGGCCTCTTTTGACATATAACCAAATGAGCAATAATGATTTATAAAGCTGCACAAACTCATTAGTCACAATAATGGTTGTCATTAATCACCGAAACATACCTTAAGGGCCTAGATGCTTACAGCGGGACGACGGGGGCCGAGCGCGACCGGCGGGGGAAAGAGCGGCGCGCCGGGCGGACGGCGGGGGGGGGGGGGGGGGCGGCGGGCGGACGGCGCGGCTACGGAAAGAGGAGGGCAAGCTAGAGGAGGGCGCGGCTGCCGACCACAGTATGGCTGCCGTCGACATCTCGGCCTCTCCACAATGGGAAGAGGCTCACAGTGTCCTCCTCTCCATGGTACGACGATCCCTTCTCCTCTTGAACACCACGATGGAAACTCGGCCATGCATTGTGATGTCTTTTATTTACACAGGGAGCATTTGGCAGTGGCGAGGATCCCCTTCTGCAGGGGCACGATGGTCATGGATATGGGCAACCGGTTGGATCATCCTCTGTTAGTTTCAGTACACCAACAAAGAAACCATACATTCCTCCAACGGTAAGCTTGAATTTTTCATTTTTGAAAGGATTGTAAGCTAGTGTATAATAATTATTCATTATCTTATATTGCAGTACTCGCCGTTTAAGCCTATATGTGCGGATGAAATGAAGCCTGTTGTTGGAATGTCATTTGATAATATGGATGATGTGGAAAAGTTTTATAAGGCATATGCACATGATGGAGGGTTTGAAGTTCGCGTTGGTTTTCGTAATCTGTCACTTGATGGTCAAATTACAAATAAGAGGTTTTTGTGCTCGAGGAACGGTTTCAACAAGAGCAAAGACAACGAGACAGATGAGCCCTCTATAAAGAAAAAGAAGCGTGTGGTGAAAAGATGTGGATGCGATGCGCATATATACGTGAAGTTAGGTGCATATAAGAAATATTATATCTCTTCAATGGTGGAAGAACATAATCATGCACTCGCCTCGCCTAGTAAAACACATTTTCTTCATTCAAACCGATCAGTGAGTCAAAGAGCCAAGAATACATTGTTTACATGCCATAAAGCAAGCATAGGAACCTCTCTTGCATATAGACTTCTACAAGTCACGGACGGTGGATTCAACACTATTGGATGCACAAAACGTGACTTTCAGAACTACTATTGAGGACTTAGGGAGAAGATAAAGGATGCAGATGCACAATTATTCATTGCACAGCTTGAGAGAAAAAAAGAAGCAAACTCAGCCTTTTTCTATGATTTTGTTGTGGATGAGGAGGGAAAGTTGGTTTATGTATTTTGGGCTGATGCAACAAGTAGGAAAAACTACAGTCATTTTGGTGATCTAGTATCATTTGATGCAACATATAGCACAAATCAATATGGCATGAAGTTTACACCTTTTATTGGTATGAATCATCATACGCAAAGTGTCTTCTTTGGAGCTGGATTTCTATTGAATGAGAAGATCGAGTCCTATGAGTGGTTGTTCAAAACATTTCTCTCGGCAATGGGGGGCAAAGCACCGAGCCTTATTGTGACTGATGAAGATGCAAGCATGAAAGTAGCAATTGCCTCTATTTTTCCGGAAACAGTTCACAGGTTATGCATGTGGCACATATTGGAGAAGGTTTCTGAAAAGGTTGGGCATGCAACAAGTAATCAAGAGGAATTTTGGCCTCTTCTGAATGCATGTGTGTGGGGTTCAGAAAATGAAGATGAATTTGAGACGCGATGGAATGCTTTCACAGCTAAGTATGCTCTCGAGAGGAATGAGTGGATGGCTAATAGGTATGCCATCCGTGAGTCATGGGTTCCAGCATACTTGAAACATATACCGCTTTCAGGAATCCTCAGGACCACCTCGAGATCTAAAAGCGCAAATTCATTTTTCAAACGCTTTATCCATCGTAAGTTGTCTTTGGTTGAGTTTTGGCTTAGGTTTGATACAGCCTTGGAATGCCAACGGCAAGAGGAGTTAAAGGAGGATCATGTGAGCCTACATACCACACCTCAATGGATTACACCGTGGCCTATGGAGAAACAAGGTAGCATTCTATACACACGTAATGTGTTTAAAAGATTCCAAACAGAGGTGATAGCTGCTAGAGACCGCTGCTCTGTTGTAAGTATAACACCATTTGAGAGTATAAAAATGGTGTTCATTAATGATGAGAGTAAAAGGGATAGGGTGGTTCGCTGGTGCACAACAAGTATATTTGGTAATTGCTCATGCATGTTATTTGAGACGATGGGAATTCCATGTCGTTATTTCATTTCAGTGGCGAGAGGTGAAAAGCTTCATAAACTTCCTGAAGCTTACATTCTAAAGAGATTTCAAAAAAGATGCAAAAGGTAAAAATATTATTCTTTTCATGTCGTCATATTATTTTACTACCATTCTAAAGCTTATTATTTACTTGTTCTTTTAGAGATGACGTGTACGATGAGGAAGGCAACCTTTTGGATGAGAAGCCCATAGATGTTGATGAATTGGAGAAAAGAAAAAAGATAGCCACGGTGCGAAATAAAGTGGAAGATTTGATTCAACACGCGAAGAGTTCAAAAGAAGGTATGGATTTTTTAGTTTCAAGTGTGATGAACATAGAAGCTTCTCTTGGTTCCATTATACCTAACGTAGTTCAAACTAGACAACAAGAGTTCGAGGGTTTCATTGGATGCCAAATTCCAGAAAAAATAGAGATACATCCACCAACTAAAGTTCGGTCCAAGGGAAGTTGTAAAAGAATCAAGAAAGCTAAAGAATTGCCCAAGCCACGGAAGCGGAAGAATGTCAAACAGGAGCCACCAGCTCAGTAGGTTGCTGCATTTTGTGCAAGAATGAAAATAGTTCAGAGCCTTAGCCTTTTGTTCATGTTTGAAAAAATTCAGAGTTTAACTTCATCATGAAATAGTTTAGAGCCTTAGCCTTTTGTCCAATGTTCATTCTGATGGATGAACAAGAACTGACCTCGAGAGGTCTCAAGGTTTGATGCTTATCCTATGTATTTTGTGCACCCTCATGACCAAACCTTCGATATGAGGAACATAGCTGCATTGTGCATTGATGTACAGTGTAATCCTTTTTTAGCCAGGAAAACCATGTTGTGCTGATGCTTTTTGTCCCAAGTCTCACGCAGAAGAAGGATCTGAAGAAATTGGATGCATCTGAATGTTTTACTGAGCAAACATCTGAACACACTGGTGGTGTAACGCCTTCATCCAGCCATTCAGATAATCAATCAGATCAAAACAGGTTTCCTATTTCTATTTGTATCGATTGTTTCCTTGCTATGATACAAATCTGTCGCAGTTTTATTGGATCTCTGAACAGAAGTGAAGCATCCTGATTATCTGAGCTCTTCTCAGCGAGTGAGCTCGGACACAGAAGATGTCCGCTCGCCCGCCGCCCGCGCCGTGCCGCTCGCCCGCCGCCACCCGCGCCGTGCCGTGCCGCTCGCCCGTCGCTCGCCCGCGCCACGCCCTCCCCTTGCAGACCGCCCCTGATGCCCAGTGTCGCCGCCTAGGAACAGAGCCGCCGCCGCCCGCCATCCGCCCCGCCGACCGCCCGCCGCGCCGTCCGCTCGCGCTCGCCCCCCGCCGGCGCGCCGCTCGCGCTCGCCCCCCCACCGTCCGCCCCACCGTCCGCCGTCCGCCTGCCGCGCCGTCCGCCCGCCCTCCCCCACCGTCCGCCGCACCGTCCGCCGTCCGCCCGCCGCCCCCCCGCTGGTGTGCCGCTCTTTCCGTAGCCGCGCAGTCCGCCCGCCGCCCCCCCCGCCGTCCGCCCGGCGCGCCGTGCCGCTCACGCTCGCCTGCCGTCGGCGCGCGGCTCTTTCCCCCGCCGGTCGCGCTTGGCCCCCGTCATCCCGCGCGCCGCTCCGTTCTTGCGCGGGAACGGGAGATCCTTCTACGACAAGCCACATGCTTCGCGGGAGACGAGAAGCCCCAGAGTTTTGGTTCGGTCCCTGTGTGCGGGAGGGCTAAAATGAAAAAACGGCTCGCACCTTTGGATGGGAGTTGGACGGCGGGATAGCAATGTGCGCATTTGAGCACTTTCTGCTCGTGCGCAGCGGATACAATGCCCCGACATAGATTGGGTATTTTCGTGAGCCGGCCCCCTCATTGCCCGTTCGACAAAATTTGGATCTTGCTGGACTACTCGGTAGGGTTGGCTTGATTGACTGCTGCCTAGTAGGCTTTCTGTTTGGACGCATCCTGTGTGGGAATAATTCCGCACAGTACCTGGGCGCTGATAGAAAACCAACTGCATTTTCATCCAACGTGAGGTGATTGGATCTGCTGGCGCCTGGTGGCTCCTTTCGCACGACTGACGAGGAAACGACAGGATAAGGGCTGCCGCTAATTCTTTTTAGGTTTTGTTTGCTTATACAGAATTCATTCCGGCAGATACAGAGATACGACAGAAGACTCAGGTACAACAACAGATGGGAATTTATTTTAAATTAAGAACTAATTGCAACAAAATTACTGATTGGAAATAAATTCTGATATCTTGTTGTACCTATCATAAGTTTATATCTATAACCTATCATTCTCTATCCGGAATAAATCGCACGTAACCGAACAAGCCTCGCCGTGGCAGGGTTTGTTTCCATCCGGATCCAATCAGGCCGTCGTAGATTATCAGCTGATGAGCCGGGTATATGTCTGCTGCTGATGAACTGTCGCATTCGCTTTGTTTTATTAAAGGCCGTGATGTGTTACAGATGATACCAAAATAGATTCGACCGCTTGTACGAATGAGATCCAATCACCCAAACCTCAGGTTGTTCGCTAGCTACTGATGACAGGGAGAGAGTTGTCCCGGTCTTGCCGAGCATCTCCAATAGGCAGGCTCATTAATACAATAATTCTTCTCCTCCTCCTCCTCCTCCTCGTCATAATATTATTATTATTATTATTATTATTATGATTATGGTGGTGGTGGTGGTGAAGTTCTCTTTTTTTTTTTTATTATTATTATTATTATTATTATTATTATTATTATTATTATTATTATTATTATTATTATTCATGTTCAAATAGTGTTTTTTCGGTCCCGATCATGTCGATCGGTGCAGAGAAGAAGAACCGAAGAAATGAACTCTGCTCATGCGCGCTATTTCGTGAAGGCAGGCAGGCAGGTAGTCCGAGCCACGTGCTGCGCGCGCCTGAAACTGCCCATACGCCGACGGCGTTCTCAGCTCTGACACGTGTGCTTTTCGGACCGCTGCTGTTTCGTGCAACAAGAACCTCTCCGTCCTCCTCCGGAACAACGGGGCCGGCCGGCCGGGCAGAGTGTCGCCGGCGAGAGACCGGTACGCTTACGGCTACGAAGCACGGTCCGGGTCCAGCCGCGCGGAAGCTGCATACCGCCGCCGGCGAGCGTTCCGGCCTTGCCGACGGTGGCAGTTGGCTGGGGGCCCTGGGAACGTTGCGTCTGGCGCCCCCGCGCGCCGCGCAACGGCGAGGGCCGGGGTTCCTTTCGCCCCGGACCTCCCCCCCCCCCCCCCCCCCCCCGCCGGGCGGCGCACCACCGTGAAATGAAACCACCAAACTACGCGCGGTGGTGAATTATTGGTGATCGACGCGGTGAGATAGACAGCGGTGGCGGCCCGCTGCCCGCTCCCAGCAGCCTCGCTCCCACCGCGCCGGCCGGGGAATCGTCGCAAGCACTCCCCGGCCGCGCGTCCCCGTCGGGCTTTTGGTGTTCGCGACGACGACGACCAGCTTGATGGGGGCAACGCGTACGTACGCGCGTGCGCCGATCGGCTTGGCGTCGGCGAGTAATTAATAACGCGATGCCGATCACTCGAGGCAATCAGCGGGCGGTAGCTAACGACGCCGCGCAGAGACCCATCAGCCTTGTGTCTGCACGTACGTACGGCTGCCGGATGAAGCTGACGCGGAACATGTCACACCTGGTGCCACTTGGTCCCGACGCGTCGCTTTTCGTCTGCCAGCCCCATTCGCATGCATTATGGCTTTGCGCCGAGGGCCAGCTCCGGTGCCAGCCACTTGCAGTTGCAGGGTCGCCTAGCCACGGACGACCGACCGCTGGTGTTCCTTCACACGTTGCTAGTATGTGGCACTGGTAAGGGTAGCTGAGCTCGACAGCGATGCTTCTCTTTACTGGCCTTCGCTTGGTCCTTAGACGCATGCATATGTGAATTATTGCACAACCTGCTTCCCTGATAATAAAGAGAGTAGCTGAATCAGATCCGACCTGTTTCCTCGTAATATCCACTCTTCGTATTAAAATCTACCGGTCCAGTCTAGAGTTATTTATAAAAGTAAAAGTATGTGCATATACGTGTATGTTTATAGAGGTGAATGTATGTACGTGTACGTAAGAGTTTGCGTCGAATTGCCAAAATAAGATCATACCTGTTTCCTCATAATATCCACTCTTTGTATTAAAATCTACCGGTCTGGTCTAGAGCTATTTATAGAGGTAAAGTATGTACACATACGTGTATGTTTATAGAGGTAAGTGTATGTACGTGTATGTGAGACTGTGAGTGCTTGCATCGTATTGCGAAAAATAAGTAGATCCGTTATCATCACCATAGGAAGCAGAATTTTCTTGTCGTTGGAAGCAGATTCTTACATCTTACAAGAGCATATACTGATGATTGCGGGACTGCCCGCTGTAAATGATAGGGAGATCGACCGGACACAGGATTAATTGAACTCTCCTAGTCTATGGGGACGCCGGGCCAGGCTCTAATTATTGTGGTCCAAGATCCATACGACTAACTTTACTTCCGTCACATTGATGTGATGTTTAGATATTAATTAAAAATATTAAATATAGTCTAACTATAAAACTAATTATATGGATGAAGACTATTTCACGATACGAATCTATTAAGTCTAATTAATCTATCATTAGCACGTATTTACTATAGTACAATATTGCTAAATTATAGACTAATTAAGTTTAATGGATTCATCTCACAGATTAATCTCCACTAGCTAATATGTCCATACGTTGCTACGGGAAGTTATATAAATATATTGATTAGCATAGCATGTAGTATGTGTAGGGCTTCAGTCTTTTTCTATTTTACCCACCAAACACTAATTTTAAACGGTCTCAAACTCTTAACTCAAAATCCGATCAGGACTCTGGACCAAGGAATAATTGCTTGCTTTAGTAATAATAGAAATTTATGTAATTGCTTTATAATTGGCTTATACTTAATACTCCTAATTAGTGTATAGATATCTAATGTGACAGTGACTAAAGTTTAATCTAGAATATCAAACACCCTCTAAAGCACTGTCATGTTCGGATTCCCACGTGGTACTATAATATTGATCCACCTAGAGACACCGTTCACATCAAGTTGGGTACTGCACGCCATCAACGATCTTCTCTGTGCTATAGCTACCTAGCTCGCATCATGGAGCCGTATCATGGTTCTTAACCTTTTGAATCTGCATTTCTTTTACACAAATACGTATTCGTGACGCCCGTGTGTATCGTGGGCATTGTTGGTATTCGGTATCTTTTTAAATATAAATAGGGTATTCAGCATCGGTAGTATATATGGTTGCGAATATACTACAGACATCCGTATATATTGTGGGTAGTCAAATACCATAGATTTATAGTGGTGTGGTGGTAGCTAAAGCTTCATTCAAGAAATAAATAATATGAAAGCACTTGATCGTTGCTCACTCCAAAGTCAAAGCTCAACCAGCCCTGAAGAAAAATAAACAAAAGGGAAACCTAGTTCTCGGGGAGAGAAAAAAGAAACCTTTGTAGTGGCTGATGGTTTGGGTTTCGCTGTCTTGCTAGCATGGAGCAGATAAGACAAACAGATATGGGCAAAGCAGTGGCAGCTGCTCCATTGAATTCGGTTGGTTGAGGCTGACGCTTGCATCTCGACCAGTGACCCATGTACACGTCATCACTAACTTTGGTAAGGTCTACGGACAATACACTGACATCTATAATATCATATTAAATTACTCACGAACTATGCCTTGATGATATATTTATTTGTTTTGTACTATATGGTAGTATACTTTTCCGCCAACTTGACCGAAGTTAGAGAAAATAACATTTCTTTTTACGAAATTAAGAGCCTGTTTAGTTGGATTCCAATTTTTGTCCAGCCAAAACCAAGATATTATCGGAACCCAACCAAGCAGGTTTTAAAGCCTCTCATATTTTGACTCGGGTTTTAAAGCCCCAACGCAGCAGTAATGATCCCATCCCAATGTGACCCGTCGTCCTCATTCCTCAAGTACGCACGGCAGCTTCTGAGCTTGATAATGGCGCGCCTCCGTCTGTGTCTTCCCAGGAGCGCCCGCCCAGCAGGCTCCTAGAGCGCACAACCTCCCGCCGGCCCGGTCGCGGCACCCACAGCATCAGCCGCGCAGGTCGTCTCTGCCCGGCCTTCTCGTCAGCACCTGAGGTCTCCACTCCGACACACTTCCCCCAAGGTGAGTGCCTCGCTCGTATAGATCCCCGCGAATGTGCTTGGTCCATGGTCGAACTCCTCCGATGCGATTTTTCTTGGGAGACGGCACACCACCGGGCTACGTAAACTGACTAACGGCCAGGTGGTTACGGCGCGGCCCACGGCGGGGGCCGCCACCTGCGCGTGGCGTGCCGCCGTGCCGGATCGCCGCCGCGGCCCGTGGGGGCGTGGCGCCTGGCCTCCGGCCGGGCGCGTACCCTGACGCTGCGTGGGGTGGGGGTGGGGTGCGCGGCTGGCCGCGTGGAACTCGCGCGCGGCGTGGGGTTCCTTTCGCCCCGGAAAACGCGCGCATGCATGGCGAGACGACGACGCCGCGGCGGCGGCCAGCGCTTTGGAGCTGCCACCTCGTGGTCGCTGTCGTGGTCGCTGCTGCCCTCAGCCCTGACGCGGGTGGGGTTGACTGTCGGATCCAGTGTTTGTCGCCGCCCTCGGTCGCAGTTGTTGTTTATCCTCCGGCTAGAGAAATGGTTGGGACGACGGTTGCTACACCGGGAAGACGACGGCGGCGGCGGCGGTGGATGACGATGGCCGCCGGGAGGAGAGGAGCGGTGCAGGAACTTGGCACTCCGATCCTACACGGCACGTAATTTTGGCCAAATACGTTTCCTCCGTTGGAGGATGGGCAGTTCCGTCGTCTACTGCCAATAATAAAGTATGATAGGTTATTATACAAGTGTATTAGACGTAGACTCATGTTAATAATACCCCAGATAGTTTTTATTTCTCGATCATCAAAACATTTGTTCCCTGCTGACGGAACAATATTTCTTTCCCCAAAATGATACGTTCGTTGATCTCATGAACACATGCATCGCTACCAACCTCATCACTACGTAGAGCAAAATTTTCCTCTAGACCGGACCACCCGTTCACCGAATCTCATCGATCGTGCGCGTGCGACCGAATCTAGAACCACCAGCACGCGTGGCCCACGGCACCCAGCCACACCCACTGACCCACACCCCACGCCACGCACGGTTGCACACGCGTGCCACGCCGTTGCCAGTCATCCACGCCGCGCTCCGACCCAAGGGACAAAAACTCTGTTCGTAGCAGCAGCCGCTCCCGAGTAGTCAGCAGTCACGAGTCACGACGCTGCAGTGTCGCAGCGCACGTACGGAGGTCAAGGCTGCCACGAACCCACTTGCCGTCCTGCAATGGGCTGTACGTGACACTGGCACGGCCGGCACGCGACCGGCCAGTCGTACGCAGCCCCGGCCGGCTCGAACCCGTAGCCAGCCGAACCTAACACCGGCACGCGAGGGCCACCGGGAAAGCACGTGCCCGGGCGCTGCCAGCTACCAGAACGCGCGGCGAGGCCATGAACCCCGCCGCTATTGGACGGACGGCGATGCGGGGAAGGGGGAGGGGAAGCGATGCGGGGCACGGCACGTCGGCGTCGGCGTCGTCGCATCGCATCGCATCGGCCGCGCGGATGAATAAAGCGACGAGGCCCCCCCCCGGCCCTGCCCTGTCCCCCCTCCACCACCAGCCGCGGCGACGTGAGCGGTGACGCGGGCCACGGCGCACCGTACCTCCGGCCGGCGTCGCGTCGTCTCCGGGAATAACCAGCCGGGGACAACCGCTCCTCCTCCTCCTACCCTATAATAAAGCAGCCGAGCTCCACTCCCCACTGGTCCAGTGAGCCGGACCAGACCGTGAGAGAGAAGACAACCCAAGCCCGAACACCTCGAGGGCGGGCGAGCCCGACGAGGCGGCGTTCGACCCCACCACCACCGTCGTCGCGAATACAATATCGCGCACGAGGAAGAGCACGCGGGGGGACGTCTCCCCGCCACGACGAGGACGACGACGAGTCGACGACATAAAAAGTAAGCGGTTTTTTGGGATTCGTGTTTGGTTCATAAGGGTATAAATGCCGTTGGAAGCTTCAGGATTTGGGAATGATTTTCCCCCCCTTCGTTCCGATCGTTGATCGGCCGCTGCTTCGTTTGGATCGTCTTCGTAGCGGCGGCGGGCCGGGGGCTCCCGGTCAGGAGGGGGGGGTGGGGGGGGGGGCGGGGATATCGAGCGGCGATGCCATCCACGGCCGACCAAAAGACAGCACGTGAAGGAAAGCACCGCCCAGGCAAGCCGGAGTCCTCGAGCGGCGAGGCAGCACGGTGGCCGTCGAGCGGCCTTGCCAACGCGCCGGCTACCGATGCACCAGGCGGCGCCGCGTTGAGGTGAGGTACACCGTCGGGGACACCGCCGCCGGGTCGAGTTGTCGCCCGAGCTAGGAAAAGCCAAGCCCGGCTGCTTTCTTGCCAAATCTGGGCCGGCCACGGCCGATCGGACGGCGGTCGAGGACCCAAGGGGTGGACGGTAGATGAAATACCGTCCACCCCGTGCGCTGGGCGGGGGGCGCCCAGCCCCCGGCTTGCCTTGCAGCGACCAAGGGATGCGCCGCAACAAGGTCCGGAGACGAGGCCGCCACGGTGGCTTTGGTCCCCGCCGAGCAGCCACGCAGACGTGGGGGGTCGTGTTGCCGCCCAGACGATGCACGCCGCGCGCCTCGACGGCCCGATGTCGATAGCCTATAGCCTGGCAAGTCCGGGTTCCGGTCGCGCAGCGACCGCGCGAGAGTTCCCGACGCCGTCGACGACACAAGCGTGGACGGCATCCTGGGTCATCCGTCCACGCAGATGGCCTGTTCCTGGCGGCGGCGCAGGTACAGGTTACTTCGTCGTGCTCCCCGCTCCCGTCGTCGTGCTGCGGCATCTCGGGGAGTCGGGGTTTTGGGCTGGGGTTTTCCTCCGCGTCAGGTGCTCGCGCATTTTTTTGCCTTCGATTCACAGTTTCCAGTTGGGATCCGCCAGCGGCCGCTGAGGGCGGCGAGGCGATACCCCGTGTTTTTTTTGGAATTGCCAGCGTCCGGACGTCCGATCCAGGGCGCCGGCGTCGAACGGTTGGAAAGAAAAAATTGCGCTGCAACATGCATCCCATATTGCATGCAACATGCAAAGAAAAAATTCCCGGCGCCACCGGCCCCGCCGCACCTCCACCTCCATCTCCACCACCACCACCACCACCGCCTCCCGCCTGCGCGACACGCCTGCGCCTGCCGCTTCGCCAGAGACCGCGCCGGGCCCGGCACCCGTGCCTCGGCGCGCTCAGCAATGCCCGGCGAGCGAGAGAGAGAGAGCTGTGTTAATGGAGTGTAGAGCCACGTGAGAGAGAGAATGGGGATGGGTGGTTGAGCGATGAGAGGAGCAGGATAGGATAAGGACGCAGGAGAGTTTAAAATAGAGCAGTCCACACGGGAAGAAAACACGTAGCGCCCGATATTTAATTAATGTGTCGGAAGTCTTAGTGCTAGCATTACCGGGTTTTTTTTTCTTCGCGAGGCAGATCGATCATCTCTGATGCATGGTGCATGTATTTCTCTCTCTTTCTTTTTCCTTGTGATAATGGATTGCGAAGAACGCTGCAGTCGTGAGTTCAGTACCCTGAAGTTGCTGCCCCGTTTACTGCGAATCTCTTGCACGCGTCCCTCATGTCTTGTGTGCCGCAAAGCAAGTTGCCTCGCATGAATCTGAAATCTTTTTATCTGTTCTCCACTTCTCCCCCTAACTGCACTCCTGTTCATCATGATCGCAGCAGGGCTTGAAGGGGACCTAACACACGAGACAGAGCGATAAAGATTGGAGTATTGGACGCATCACACATGGGTTCCCGAACGAGTTAGTCCTCTTCTCTCCTTTCTCTTCTTACTACATAATTATTACATGATCATTGTGCTGGTAGCTGTTAAGAACCTCTGCAAGACAGCGATGCCATACTGATTATTTAAAATGATTATTCTGAGGGGTTTGTTTGAAATTGTTTGTCAGGTACTTGGATGGTGGACTTGTGCGGGAGCCCATTATGCTCCAAGCAGGCTGCACTCTCCTGCGCGTGGAAGGAACTATTCGACGCCTCCACTTGCATGAATCATATTCTGGTGTTTGGCGTTGCTGCTCTGATCGCCATTGTACTTGCAGTCCAGCTACTTGTTAGAATTCCAAAGAGCACAGCATCTGCGCGGCAGCTTGTCGCCCACAGTTCTCCCCTGCAGTTGGTGGGTGTGGTGTTCAATTGTTGCTTGGGTCTGGTTTATCTTGGCCTTGGATTGTGGATGCTGGGGAGGAACTTCAGTCAGGATGCCGCTGTTTACCTGCCACATTGGTGGTTGGTAGCATTGTCTCAGGGATTCAGTTTGATACTTATCAGCATCGCTTTCAGCATCAAAGCACAATTCCTTGGAGCCACATCTGTTCGGATTTGGTCAGTTCTGCTTACCATATATGCTGCATTTATTTGCTGCTCCTCAGTTGTTAACATGGTTGCAGAAAAGGTTGTCACCATGAAGGGTTGTTTAGATGTTCTATTGCTTCCAGGCGCATTGGTACTCCTTGTCTATGGAATTCGGCACATCAGCAGGGAAGATGGTAATGGAAGAATTGGAAGTGCTTTATATAAGCCCCTGAATGCGGAGGCAGTTGATGGTACAGATGATTCTGGGACTCATGTAACCCCTTTTGCTAAAGCTGGGTTTTTCAGTGTTATGACGTTTTGGTGGTTAAATCCTTTGATGAAGATGGGTTATGAGAAACCCCTTGAGGAGGAAGACATGCCACTTTTAGGTGCTTCAGATCGAGCATATAATCAGTACGTGATGTTTCTGGAGAAGCTGAACAAGAAGAAGCAGTTGCAGCCACATGGCACTCCGTCAGTATTTTGGACCATCATTTCTTGTCACAGAAGTGGGATCATAGTCTCAGGTTTGTTTGCATTGCTTAAGGTCCTCACAATATCTTCAGGTCCATTGCTTCTGAAAGCATTCATTAACGTTTCACTTGGGAAAGGGTCCTTTAAATATGAAGGCTATGTGTTGGCTGCTACAATGTTCGTTTGCAAGTGTTGTGAATCTTTGTCACAACGGCAGTGGTACTTCCGTACTCGAAGGTTAGGACTTCAAGTGAGATCATTCCTATCAGCTGCTATCTATAAGAAACAACAGAAGCTATCAAACTCAGCGAAAATGAAACATTCTTCTGGAGAGATCATGAACTATGTCACGGTCGACGCCTACCGGATTGGGGAATTCCCATACTGGTTCCATCAGACATGGTCAACAAGTGTCCAACTTTGCATTGCTCTAGCAATTCTATATAATGCAGTTGGTCTTGCTATGATTGCATCACTTGCTGTCATCATCATCACTGTACTTTGCAATGCTCCACTGGCCAAGCTGCAACACAAATTTCAGAGTAGACTTATGGAAGCACAAGACGTGAGACTGAAGGCAATGACAGAGTCCTTAATTCATATGAAGGTCTTGAAACTTTATGCATGGGAAGCTCATTTTAAGAAGGTCATTGAAGGATTAAGAGAGGTTGAATACAAGTGGCTGTCAGCATTCCAGCTTAGGAGAGCATACAACAGTTTCCTCTTCTGGTCATCACCAGTTTTGGTTTCGGCTGCAACATTCTTGGCGTGCTATCTGTTGAACATTCCTCTTGATGCTAGCAACGTCTTCACCTTTGTAGCAACTCTCCGCCTTGTTCAAGATCCAATTAGGCAGATACCTGATGTTATTGGGGTTGTGATACAAGCTAAAGTTGCTTTCACTAGGATAATAAAGTTTCTTGATGCACCTGAGCTGAATGGACAAGTAAGGAAGAAATACTGTGTGGGCACTGAGTTTCCAATAGTGATGAACTCCTGCAGTTTCTCATGGGACGAGAACCCATCAAAACCAACTCTAAAGAATATAAATTTGGTAGTCAAAGCTGGAGAGAAGGTTGCAATCTGTGGCGAGGTAGGATCAGGAAAGTCAACACTTTTGGCTGCAGTTCTCGGAGAGGTCCCAAAAACTGAAGGCACGGTATGCTTTTCCGTTACCTTCATATTTATGAAATAGAAAATGCTAGATGTTTTTGAATTTTATGATATAGTTCGCTTCCTCCAAGAAAATGACACTTTATTGAGTTCCTTTTTGTCATAGTGCAAATTTATTTATATGCTTTACCACTCAATTGCAAGTACAACATTTCCATATAACTGAGCAATAAACATTTTGCTTGATATTAGTGCCAACATATGTTACTTTATCAGAGTGCACTTCAGAACCTTAGCTGCTAATTTCTTTCTCAAAATATATAACATGACAACAGCATCATAAGTTTGGCTCAGTAGTTACAATTATTTTGCTCGATAATAGTGCTAGCAGATGTTAATTCTTTTTCCCTTTTCCTAGCAACTTAAACTCAAACTGGTTAATTGTTGTCACATATTTCAGATTCAAGTTTGTGGAAAAATTGCATATGTTTCTCAGAATGCATGGATCCAAACAGGAACTGTGCAAGACAATATTCTCTTTGGATCTTCAATAGACAAGCAAAGATACCAAGAAACGCTTGAGAGGTGCTCTTTAGTAAAGGACCTTGAAATGTTGCCATATGGAGACCTTACTCAAATTGGGGAGAGAGGGGTAAATCTCAGTGGTGGCCAGAAGCAGCGTGTACAGCTTGCTCGTGCGTTATATCAAAATGCAGACATCTATCTTCTTGATGACCCTTTCAGTGCTGTTGATGCCCATACAGCAACAAGTCTTTTTAATGTAAGGACCACAGAATAATTATGAATTGCAATATACTATTTGACTGTAGACTGTTTTAAAATGTTGACCCTTTTTATAGGAATATGTCATGGGAGCTCTATCTGACAAGACTGTTCTTCTGGTGACGCACCAAGTCGATTTTCTACCTGTGTTTGATTCCATTCTGGTATGCTTTCGCATGTTATCCTGATCAGTTTGTGTGTGGATGTGCATTTTTGCAGGAAGCAAGTTTTCATACCTAAGCTGAATTTATTGGTTCAACTTTCTGGCTAATAACTGAACAATAATAGAAATATCAGCATTAAGCATGATGAGATGAATTTCAGAACCAATAAACACTTAGAGGAAAAAAGTATAGCAAGATAATTTCAGTCCCTCCACGGGACCATGATTTATATTTATTTTATCAACTACTTGTGTTTGTTGATGTCATCTAAAACTAGTGTTGCTTTTTGGCAGTTAATGTCAGATGGTGAAATCATTAGATCTGCACCTTATCAAGATCTATTGGCATACTGTCAAGAATTTCAAAACCTTGTAAATGCCCACAAAGATACTATTGGTGGCTCAGATCTTAACAAAGTACCCACCAACAGAGCAAAGGAAATTTCAATCAAGGAGACAAATGATACTCATGGAAGTAGATATAGAGAGACTGTGAAGCCATCACCAGCTGATCAACTCATCAAGACAGAAGAAAGGGAAATTGGTGATACAGGTCTGAAGCCTTATATCCTCTACCTGTGTCAGAGTAAAGGCTACCTATATGCCTCTCTTTGTGTTATTTCCCACATGATTTTCATAGCTGGGCAAATATCACAAAACTCATGGATGGCAGCTAATGTCCAGAGTACTGATGTTAGTACACTGAAGTTGATTTCTGTTTACATCGCTATCGGAGTTTGTACGATGTTCTTCTTGCTATCTAGATCTTTAGCGATGGTTCTTCTTGGGGTTCGGACATCAAGGTCCTTATTTGCCCAGCTACTCAACTCATTATTTCGAGCACCGATGTCCTTTTTTGATTCTACCCCTTTAGGAAGGGTACTGAGTAGGGTAAGAATCCTGAAATGAATTGGAAAGACAACTTCTATTTACATTTGGAAATTTTCTATTCATTGGTTGACTTGCTATTTTGCCATGCAGGTTTCTTCAGATTTGAGTATTGTTGACCTTGATGTTCCATTTGCCTTCATGTTTAGCATTAGTGCCAGCTTAAATGCATATAGCAATCTGGGGGTACTGGCTGTTGTTACCTGGCAAGTTCTGTTCATCTCAGTGCCA
Source organism: Panicum hallii (assembly GCF_002211085.1). Classification (NCBI taxonomy): domain Eukaryota; kingdom Viridiplantae; phylum Streptophyta; class Magnoliopsida; order Poales; family Poaceae; genus Panicum; species Panicum hallii. The sequence goes on from NC_038045.1 coordinate 50,169,912, forward strand.
ATGATAATTTTGGCAATCAGGCTGCAGGTAAATTTGTGTGGTTTGTTTGGCTAAAATTTCGTGGTTACTTCATTCATATACCATTTATCAATTAGTGCTATTTGCTGCTATTTTCGTCCAAAAGGTGAACAGTTTACTATTCACAATTGCAATTGACTGAAATATCTTGGTTTTGATCATGCAGAGGTACTATTTAGCTTCAGCTAAGGAATTGATGAGGATCAATGGCACTACCAAATCTGCTCTGGCTAATCACTTGGGCGAATCGGTTGCAGGGGCTATAACTATAAGGGCCTTTGAGGAAGAGGATCGTTTCTTTCAGAAAAATTTGGAGCTTGTAGACAAGAATGCTGGTCCATACTTCTATAACTTTGCAGCAACTGAATGGCTGATTCAACGTCTGGAGATAATGAGTGCTGCAGTTCTTTCCTTTTCTGCCTTTGTCATGGCTCTTCTTCCTCCCGGAACTTTTGGACCTGGTGAGCAACTATAACAGCAAGCCTAACCTTTCATTCTCGCATCTATCTGCAACAAATTGTTAGATGCGCTGTAATTTTTTCTTGTGTGTGTGAAAAAAACAGCAAGCCTAGCCTTTCATTCTTAGATTTGATCTGCAACGAAATTTTAGATGCACTGCATTTTTTTTCTGACTCTCAATAGCTTCCTGGAAGCAAGCCATGAATATCAAGATCTTTCTATCTGTGCTTGATAATGCCGAATCACGAGCAAGTGTTTTCCCTCTTCTGACTGGATTTGTCTCATTAACATTCAGGCCCAAGAAGTACAAAATGCCAAAACATTATGCACGAATTGGCAAATACAAAACTATAGGCACTTGTATTATTCATGTTATGAAGATTGCAGTATTGCCACTAGAAATATTAATTATTCCAATTTGAACTTGTGCAGGCTTTGTAGGAATGGCATTGTCGTATGGCCTGTCCTTAAATATGTCCTTTGTTTTCTCCATCCAAAATCAGTGCCAGCTTGCAAATCAAATCATCTCTGTGGAAAGGGTGAACCAGTACATGGATATACCAAGTGAAGCGGCAGAGACTATTGAAGAAAATCGACCATCACCAGACTGGCCCCAAGCTGGCAGGGTGGAGCTTAGAGATTTGAAGGTAACAGAAAGATAAATATTTATATGTATGCCTCATATAGCAAAGCACTTTATGAGTTCAGGTTCCAGCAAATTAACATGAACTATTTTCACTCGACAGATTAGGTATAGGCAAGATGCTCCTCTTGTCTTGCATGGAATCACTTGCACATTTGAAGGTGGGGATAAGATTGGCATAGTTGGACGAACAGGAAGTGGCAAGACAACTTTAATTGGCGCATTGTTTCGTCTAGTTGAGCCAGCTGGAGGCAAAATAATAATAGACTCTGTAGATATCACAACAATAGGGTTACACGATCTGCGTTCTCGTTTGGGCATCATTCCACAAGACCCAACACTTTTTCACGGCACCATAAGATATAATCTAGATCCACTTGGGCAGTTCTCGGACCAGCAAATATGGGAGGTAACATGTTATTTTCTTGCTTGTTTGTATTTTTTCCTCTCAGCATACTAGCTGTTCAGATAAGTTACAGTGATAAAGAATTACTTTGATAGAACCGTATGTAATGTTGAAATAGTGAGGTCACTTCCTCTATTGTTGCCCTAGACAATTTAGTTCAGTTACTGTGAGATGATGGTCAACAATCCCGAAATTTCAAAAATTACTATCGAAATGGGGTGAATAAACTGAGTTGTGGCATGTGTACATCTTCTGATTGACATCTGTACAACTTCAAACTTCAAAGCGATCACTAAAGTGGTTAGTTGCTACTCTGATACAGGTTCTCGACAAATGTCAGTTGCTTGAGGCTGTCCAGGAGAAGGAACATGGATTGGATTCACTTGGTAGGAGACCTTGTTTCCTCTGTAATTTTGTACTTCAGTTTCTCGAGTCCTTAACAAATTGTGCCGTGGTGTCTGCTCCATTATCAAACTGAAAATGGATGTCCTTACCCTATATTTATACGAATATTTAGATCCAGACTAGGGGGTGAAATTACATATGCCACAAAAATTGTGAACCTTTTGCTTTATAATCTGCTTTGAACATCCTTTATAAGGCACATGCAGAGAGCCGTCATTTCATTTGGGGGAAGAATTGTAGAACAGGCAAATGTCTGTATTGATGATTTAGAAGTGGTATAAAGAACTTCTGGTTAAATGACACAATATATTTGGCAAGTTTTTAGGGATGGTGTCTTTTTTCCTCGAGTAACATGATACCTGCAATTATCTTTGATGCTGTACTAACAGACATCTTGCTGTATAGTTGTCGAAGATGGGTCGAACTGGAGCATGGGTCAAAGGCAGCTGTTCTGTTTGGGACGTGCACTTTTGAGAAGATGTCGTGTCTTAGTTCTCGATGAGGCCACAGCTTCTATAGACAATGCAACTGATGCTATACTTCAGAAAACAATCAGGACAGAATTCAAAGATTGCACTGTTATCACGGTCGCACATCGTATACCAACCGTTATGGACTGCTCCATGGTACTTGCAATGAGTGACGGTATGTTTTCTTCTCAACAATTTAGTAGAAATACAATGATCCCATTGTAGTAATTGTGTACTGAACCAGGACAACTCAAAGTCTAGAGTATGGCTGAAACCAAATAAATTGTTGGTATAAGTGAAAAAAAACCCTTTCCTCTTCACTAATTTAGCCTTTTCTTCACTAATTCGGCTGCAGCAGCTGCCCACTGAAATATCTTTTTTTATTTTCTTGGAAGCAAGAGATGGACTTTTTATGCTTTTCTTCTCCATTGTATCGGTCATGAAAACAGTCTTTCTCAAGACAGTAATGCAGCATATTTATACATAACCATTCATACTAATGAGTTTAATTTACTTTCAGGGAAAGTAGTGGAGTATGACAACCCCATGAAGCTCATGGAAACCGAAGGATCTCTCTTCCGTGAGCTTGTCAAAGAATACTGGTCATACACATCAAACGGAAACATTTAAAGTTATCGATTATGCATGTTTACTCCCTGAGTCTCTAGAAAGAGGTACAGAAATTTGTGCCTGAAATTTTGCGCAGCGTGCGCTCAGCTTGTTTCAGTGGTCCTCGCTTCGTTCAAAACAAAACGAAACCTGAGCTAATAGTAAGCTTCTAAAGGCTGATGAGAGGCCATCATCAAGTCTGCAGCTATGGCTTCTAATAAATCACGGTGTGTGTGTGTGTGTGTGTGTATATATATTTGCAACAAAGGCTTCTCAGCTCCCCCGTGTTCAGTTTTTATGCCTTCAGTGACTGGAGCCATATGATGCATGATATTTCTATGGCGGTAATTATTTTCTTCTTAAGTGTTCATCCTTTTTGAGAAGAGCTTTATGCCATTGATGGGACGACTGAAGTATTGCAGTGTACTGAAGAATCTCTATCTTACTTCAAAATCTCCATTCCAATCGGAATGGAAGTTGGGATGAAGTTCATTGTGCTATACAAGTATCTCATGCTGTTGTGCTGCTGAAAAACACACCTAAACACGAAGCAGAACGTTGCAAGATCTCCCACGGTCACGAGCTGGCGCCGGCCGGTGCAACTCGGAGAGGAGCTCAGCCGCTCAGGTACGCCTACCGCCACGACGGACTCTCCACCATCTCCGGCCGCGTCCTCATCACCTTCCCGGACGGCATCGTGCTCCCACGCACCGCCATCCTCCCCAGCTCCTCCCCGGCCATTGCCCGCAGCTCCATCTCCTCCCTCCGGCGCCTCCTGCTCCAGCTCACCGCGCCGGCCACGGCGAGCACCAAGACGCTGGCTCCCAGCACGCCGCCGGCGCCGACGCCCACCGCCCACGCCCACCACCTCGCCCTCAACATCGAGGCCGAGGCTGCCGGCGGCGTCTCAGGCACCCGCACCGCTATGCCGAAGTGGCCCGTGCCGGTCACCGCGCACGCCGGGCCCGACGCCACGGAGTGCGTGGCAGCGACCTCCCCGCTGGCCGCGAACGTCACGCACCGCGCGGTGCTGGCGTTGAACCCATTCCCCGCCGCTGGCGACGACAGGTTCTTGAACTCGACGCGCACCGGCGCGCCGAGCGCCCGGAGCGAGACCCGGGCGTCGTGGCCCGCCAACGCGTCGTACGCGAGGAGACCGACCACGGGCGCGGCCAGCGCGTACCCGCGCGGCGCGGCGAAGAGCGCCGCTCCGGCTGTCGTGCCGCCGTCGCCGGCGAAGCGCTCGAAGACGATGGCGACGCGGCGCGCGAACGGGGCCGGGACGACGCGCGGCGGGATGGCGAACACGACCCCGGACGAGCCGGCGGCGGCGCTGACGCCGTCGGCCCAGAGCGCGTTGCTGCGCATGCGCAGCGCCGAGGCCTGGACGCCCGCGTCGGAGAGGTTCGCCGGGAGGGGCACGTCCACGAGATGTCCCGCGCCGCGGAGCAGCTCGAGCGCGCGGTCCCGGACGGCGGCCTCGACGGCCGAGATGTTCGCGGCGCGGCTCTGGGCAGCGCAGGGACGCAGGAAGAGCGCGGCGGCGGCGGCGACGACGACGACGTGCACAATCACCGACGGCAACAAGGACGTCGCGGCCATCGACGCCCCCCAGGCGCGCCTCGTCTTCCTCGACGGCTAGCTCCGCGGCGGTGTGTGACGACGGCGGCGGCAGGAAGCCGCCATCCCGACGGCGAGGAATCGAGTGGTGGTGGTTGGAGAGGAGAGGAGGTGGCCAAGCCGGGCAGAGGAGGGAATTGAGTTTGCTTTATTTAGGAGGCCATGGGTGCCAATGGCCCTGGACGATTAGTGTCAATGCACGCAGCCCGGCTTGGTTTCATCTGAGCTTCTCATGCTCGCTGAGCAGCAAGGAGCAGGAGAGCTGGTGCTTGGCCTCACCAGATACAGAGGCGGGCGCGTTGATCAAACTAGCTTTTCCCTCCGGCAACAAGTGGCCAAACCAGCCGCCGATTCCGGTAGCGAGCGACACAACCCCGTTGTCTTCAGCTAGTATGGGGAGCCTATCTGACGACAAGACAACCACCTATTCTTTTTTTTTTGTTCTATTGAGGAGTAGTTGATGCTACTCCTCTATGCTCCTCCAACTTTGCGATCATTTGCAGCAGCCTAGCAGGTGCAGTAGGAGGCAGCAGAATGATTGGGACGCGGCAGCTTTGTTTATGTGAGATGACGGCCATGGACCAAGGTAAAAGTGATTGGCATTTGCTGGTCGGCGCTCCGTTGACGATGGGATGGGATGCGAGTGGGAGCAGGTTGGCTGCTCGATGCCGATGCCTTGGAGCCCGGATTTGTGATTGTTTTCTGCGTGGACAGAGGTTGGGGTCAGCTGCAATCCCGGAGCGCGTACCCTGCAAATACTTGTGCCCGTTTGTGTTTGGCCGCAACCTACACAGCACACACCCAAGGTTTCTGATGACATGAGAAGGGTGGCATGCTCGTACAGCCATGATGCTCTCGAGACCAAGAACAGAAGAGCAGACACATGGATTGATGCGTTTTATCTGCAGAGCCACACTTTCTGTTCTGGCAACCTCAAGCGAAAAGGTCACCCATTCACCCAAGATGACTGAAGTGGGAAAAAAAAAGACCAGTGCACTAGATTGCATGTTTAATTAGATGCGGAAAGGATGACTGAAGTGAAAAGCAATTATTCGGCGCATAATTGTCAAAGTGCTCGTATCAGATTTCCAATTACATGATATCCAAAGGTGATACATTGCACTAATGAACATGGACAGAACACTCCTGCACTAGATTGAACGTTGAATTACATGCATTGCCGCATCGACCAGCCAAGGTCATGAACAAGCAGAGCCACTGGATATGCTACTTTGGATGGACTTAGCTTCAACCAACTGATAGTCCTCAACTGTTAGGTGCATTCAGTTCGAGGACATGTGCATCACAACCAGCAATACAAGGCAGAGAATGATACATGCTCTGTTCCTGTAAATTATCTACAATGTCTCTCACATGATTTTGCTAATTAAGGAGCCCTGGCACTTCAGAAACATCAGGTTCAGTCAGTAGACATGTGTCAAAAGACCTTTTGTCGGGAACAAATGAACATTCACATCAGTCATGTGCAAGTGATTGAAGGAGCTTTTCGTTACTTTCATTGTGGCATGAGTTCTTCAAGCTGGCTCGTAAAGACCTAGCATGTGCCCATCGATGCATCGTAAGGCTGCAACCTGCAAAGAAACAAATAGGAATTCCAAGTAAATATAATGCCAGAAGATGTTCTCAAGGAAATTAATCAGATAGGGGAATTATGGGCATATAGGCACAATACCTTTCCATGGATCTCATATTTGATTGGTCCATCCAACTCAGCTCCCAGTGCCATTAGTTTTGAAACTGTACTGTTAATGTCTGGTACAGTGAACGATAGCATGGAAGAATATACTCTCTGCGATGCAATATTACTGCAAATATGTATGAAACATTAGACACAGTCATGGTTCTTACGGCGGTAAGGCGAGGCGTGGCGAGTCACCACCGCCCAGCCGCCTAGGCGGGCTAAGGCGACGCCTAGGCGGGCTAAGGTGACGCCTTAGCCCAAAACAAGGAGAGCGCCTTGTCGCCTAGGCGACGCCATGAAAACCATGGACACCATTACAATTTCATACACTAGTCAACTCTAAAGAACATAGATTTTGCAATTGAAAATTTCTCTTTCTTAACATATAAGTGCCCCATACTCCATATGAATAAGATGTTTGCCTATTTATATCCATATGATGAAAAACTTTTAAGTTCATGAGAAAAACTGGTAAAAGCTTCAAGGAGGAAAAAATATTTCAATAAGTAATTATTAGTTTTCATACACTACCTGCGTACCATAACTGTTCTTGATCTAGCAAGACTGCAAGAAGCACTATGAAAATACGTTTAAGTAATTGTTCCCAAAAAAATGGATTGAAGTATATTTTGGAATGTAAGGTGATCACCCAGCTTGGTCATTGTTTTCTCCAGAATTGGCAACCTCACAGATCCAACACTCCTTCCATAGACTTTAGAGCTAGGGTTGCAATGTGCAACATGTATTGGACTCAGGCACACATCCTATGGACAGCTAAGTGTTTAATCAAGCACATCAATAAAAAGATCCTTTTACTCCAAAAGGCTCAACCTGTGAAGTGCAATAATAACCTGTAAAGTGCAAATCATTGCCCAGAAACGAAGGGTCCATTGACATTTGTCAAGCACTCCTGCACACTGAAAGGAGACCAATTTACCACTTTTTCAAGGGGGGACAAGCGTGCAAGAGAACAATCACTTAGTGCTTACTCCATCTAACCTGCCAAGCTACTCATCTAAGCTGCAAGGGGCCGATGACAAATAAGGTGGAAAAGAAGGAATTTTGAATACCAGTTTGTATGCAAAGGATAAGAAAGAATCCCAGAACGAAATTTCCACGGCTGGCTCAGATGAAAATTGACTGCATTTCTCCTTGAACCCACTACCCCTAGCATCTCATAGTGCGCATTTCTCAGATGCCATCACCAACGTTCACAGCATCTGACCAAAAGCGAGTGCTCCACATACGCATTTCATCGAACACATCAAACTCATAGCACGTAGCTCCACCGCGGCAAAATGCAACTTGATCGGACCCCCTCAGCCGCATTTTGTCAATTAACCCCCAACACCGAACTGTTACGAACAAGAGAACACGCCGAGAAGAGCGCGGAGCGGCAATCGAACCTGTCGTTGGTGTGCATGAGCGCGAGCTTGAGCGGCCCCGACTGGAGCTCGGCCCAGCGGAGCGTGCAGACGTTGACGCTGAAATCGAGCCCCTCCGCGTAGAACCGCGCCGCCCGCGGCACGTCCCTGTGCAGCTGCAGCACCCACCGGAGCGTCGCCGTCGCGGCCCCCGCCGCCATCCGCGGCCGCCACCTCTCCGCTTGCCGACGAGACGACGACGCACACAACAACACTCTCAGATCCAAGACCAGTGCGCACAGCCTCCTTCGCATCAACGGCCCAAAAGAACATCTCCTTGGGCCGGGCTGAGCAGCAAAGGCCCAATAAGAGCGTCTATGACAACTAGGCCCACCATCAGCCGCCTTTCTTCCTCGCAGAGGCGCAAAGCCGTAAACCCTTTCTCGCTCGCCGTCCTCGAGAGGTTTCAGAAGGAGGCGCCGCCGCCGGGTGCAGTGACGAGAGCGAGGTACCTGCGGTTGTTAGGGTTTGGGTTGAGATGGGGAGGTCGAAGAGCAAGGGCCCCAAGTTCGCGGTGGTGAAGAAGATGATCACCAAGAAGACCGTCAACAAGTAAGGCAGCCATCTCCCCCCTCCGCATCCGCTCCTCTGCAGTTCGGTTTTTGCCACCCAAAACCCTAATTTGTCTGTGTGTGTGCCAGGTACAAGCAGGATGTGCTGAACCCCAACAAGAAGGACGCGGAGAAGGAGAAGCTCGGCCGGAATGTGTGAGTGCCTGTCTTCGTTCTGATTTTGGGTCTGTGTTTCGTATGCTAGTTTGGGTTGGTTATGCCGTTTCGGTTTGTGGTGCGCAGGCCGCAGGTCTCGTCGGCTCTTTTCTTCAGCTACAACACGGCGCTCGGGCCACCTTATCGGGTGATTGTGGACACCAACTTCATCAACTTCTCCATCCAGAACAAGGTTTGCTGTTGAATTAGCTGATTCCTTTTCTTCTAATTGGTTCCGTGAGCTCAGCATAATTGCTGTCTCCCATCAATTAGTATTTTATCAGAGATTTTTGCCAACTTCCTCATTTGGTCAGTAGACAATTTGAGCAATCAAGTTACATGTAATGTTTTCCAAACCTAAGTTGGATTACTTGTAGGAACATTAGCTGAGCTCTATGCTAGGCTTTCATAAGAACGGTGGCACACAATTTTGCCTGGTTATAGCATGTAGAAGTAAATAAATTCATATGTCTACGTGAGTAGAAGCAACACTGACATGGATATTTATTCCTGCAAGATACTGAAAGTCTGAAACCTTATTGACCATGAAAGTAAATATAGCGGTGCAGTTTCATGGAAGCCAGGGTGGGTCATTCCCCCTCTACTCTATGAAAACTCCACTACGGTGTACATGTGCTTAGTATATATGGATGCATATTTGCTTCCTTCAGCGAAGGATTTATCCATAGGTAATCCTGGAGCAAATTGTTAGGGTGGCTATTAATTTAGGGCACAAACAATGACCAGTTTTAGCCAAAAAAAAAAGGAACAAAACAACAACCATAACTTACATCTCTGAGTCTACAACTGTTCCCGATAAGTCTCGACCGTTAAGGGACGGGAAAAGATGGAATAGGAAGACGTGTTTCCAGAACGAACAAGATACGCGTAGAGAAGGGGAAGTTGGCACTGTATTCTTTAGCACACATGATAAAGAACCTAACTGTCAGAGCATAAACACTCATTTGTGTGACTAAATCCTTCATTTCCCCTATGCAGCTGGATTTGGAGAAAGGAATGATGGACTGCCTTTATGCAAAATGTAAGCATGCAACTCTGTTACCTTGCTTCCCATCATTTCTCTAGTGACTTGATCTATCCTCGACCCCTCATATCCCTTTAACATATTATTGACTTCATATGCCTTTGGTAACAAATTCTGATGTCTTGTTATGAAGGCACTCCGTGTATCACTGATTGTGTTATGGCTGAGCTTGAAAAGCTTGGACAGAAGTATCGCGTGGCCTTGAGGTGTGCTCAATTCTGTGGACATACTGTGTTTAATGCATTTTTAGCTTTATTGCCATAAAAAAGGGTTTAATCTAGTTTTTTCATTCTATTGTACTCTTCATCTTCCACTCACACAAGTGTTTATTGCATTTTCCTGTGGTTACATGGTACGTTCCGTGCTTTCATCTGTTTGTATAACCTAGTTTACCTTTCTTACAGAATTGCCAAGGACCCTAGGTTCCAAAGATTAGCATGCACACACAAGGGAACTTATGCTGATGACTGCATTGTGGAGAGGGTTACTCAAGTAAAACATGATCTTCCTGAATCATTTTTTTTCCTGTTGGAGTTTGAGGGCTACCCTGTTAAGGGCTAACTTTTATGGGAGATTAGGAGGATATCAACTGTTAGGGGATTTGTGACTTTTTCCTGTATAATCTCCATATAATGTACTTTAGTGAAATATTGTGTATGCTTAATATGGACATTGAGTAGAGAAGTTAAGTAATGTTGTATATTATTGTAATGTACCTTGCTAGTTCCTTTTTGTATGTTCTTAGAGATATGTGCGAGTTATTAAGGACCCATTTGTTTACTCCCAAGATTAAGCTTATTTCAGATTGTTTTGGTGGTCGATGGTGGCCTTTTACCATATTGTCCTTGGACCATAAGCTAGATTAATCTAGAAGGCAAACAAACAGACCCCCAAATATAGGCTGTATGCCTGTATCCTTCTGAAATTAGAAACTTCTGGCTAAGCATATTTTACCTTTTCTTTTTACTAATATTTACATTTTAGCTAATAATTGAAAGATGCATTTTGGCTTGTTACTACCTCCGTTTTTTAATATATGATGTTTAGGGCAAGCTCATAAGTTAAAAAAAATTGAACTAATTAGCTTGTGCTAAACATCATATATTTAAGAATGGTGGGAGTGTTGAAGTTGAAGACTATACTGTATCTGTTCCAAATTGAACAAAAAGGGTACTTGTCTCTTTACATCCCCTTGGAACTTCCTTTTATTTTATTCTCAAAATATCATGTATATACATGGTATAAAATTACTGGGTACTGATTATTATTTAGCTTTGGTTAGTCTGATGTGCATATTGTGTTAACATGTTGGAATCTGGTGGCCTCTTTTCTATCTCATCATGCATTTCAATTGCATTGGATTATATAGTTAATCTTCGCAATAGCTCCCATGATAGTTTTTATTTATGTTACCTTGTGTCTTAAGTATTTGATTCATTTGTTCTAAACCGTGCATTTTATATGACAGCACAAATGCTACATTGTTGCCACATGTGATAGAGATTTGAAAAGGAGGATAAGGAAGGTACGTGGAGCGTTTACTGCTTGCAGCTCAGGACTTGGTCATGATTTGGCAGAAGCTTTGCATGTTGACTTGCATTTTTTTAATTTCGCAGGTTCCTGGTGTTCCAATCATGTATATTACTCGACACAGGTACTCGATAGAACGGCTCCCTGAAGCCACAGTTGGTGGAGGTATGCAATATGTTCCTGTGTTAGATATTTTGTGTTTTCCTTCTGTATCATAACTATATAAGTTAGCAATATTCTGATCCATGTGTCGGTACCTGTTGCAGCGCCAAGAATCTGATGAGCATAAACATGATATGGTGAACTTCACTGTCGCACTCGGTGCTTGTTCATGTTGTCACTGTTTTTGCCTGAAGCTGCCGCTTGCACTGATGATGGAATCATGGACAAGAATGCTGCTGTGCTTGTTGAGCTTGCTGTAACAACATATAAGTCTTGCACCAGCCGATGATGTTACTATTGTTATCATTGAAATGTAATAGTTTCTGTTTACAGTGTTTCCCAAATTTTTAGAGTAATTTACTAGCTGTTCTGTTTCCGCCGTTGGCTTGGCTGCCCAGTTGTATCTGTTGGTGCTGTAGCTTTCTTCTTTCTTAACATGTTCAGAGGCTCTGAGCTCCGTGTATGATCCGAGTCTCGAGGTCTAACCTGTTTGGAAAAAAGAAGGAAAATTTAGCATACAGATTGGAAAGTGTGATGCCATAGTTGCTATTGGCGAGGTCAGGTTGACAGAAGAAGTGCTCAGCATGCTCGTCGGGTATTCAGCTCGCTGGTGCATTTTGCGGGGTTTCCAATTTATCTCGAGTCCCTAACGCTCAGAGACTCAGCAGCAGCAGCAGCATCCCAGATCAGGCCAGGAACCTGGACGGCGTCGCGAGCAAATGTAGGTGATGGCTTGATCAAAGACCAGATTTTTTTTCCATAATATATAAGCAAGATCACGAACCGGAATGCAGTCAGCCATATAAAAGCCGGTAAATTGAGAGTAACACAGTATTAAACGCACGGTTTGGATGCTTCAAATGGTCAGAGAAGTCTAAGTATTTCCTTGAGGAAATCATGCTTCAGAGGATCAGAGAAGACCCTAGCATCGCGTGCTCATGCCCGCGTGCGCGCGCTTCCTCGGAGCCCAGTGCTCCGCGACGCGATGCCGATCTTGGGGGCGCGGAACGCGACGCCGCCGTCTCGGAAGTTTCGTGCTCAGGCTGTTCGACGAAATGCCGCTGGCAGTTCCCGTCAGTTGGGCTCGTTAGTTTGACTGAGACAGTGGCTGTCGAAAGGCTCGTGCGAGATGGCTAGCCGGCCAGGCTGAGGTCGTAAACAATGTAAGTATATCACTGCCACACTATTTCATAGAACCAAACATTTGTTTGCATCCGTGCTCTGCATCTTTTCTTTACTCTTAGCTCCAATGGTTTCTGAAACTTACCGATCAGTGCGAAGACGTGAGTTACAGCAGGTCAATGCATTAGTATCACTACTTGAGCTAGTAAGGAACTCAACGGACACAACCATTTTTCACATTTTTTTTGCTTTGCCAGAGTGTTCTAGAAACTGGTCTGATTATATATGTTACATAGTACTTCGAGGGAAAAAAAGGCTTGGAGGATGAATACTCTTCTCAAAAGTAGTTTGAAAATGCGGAAGCAACTATACAGTGCACTGTGACACTAGCCAAACTCAAAATTAGTACCTCTACTGAAAATACATCTATTTTATGCACTGAACTACGAAATTACCATGTTTAATTGGCTACTTGCAATGCTTGACTATGTCTTGACTGACTTTTTTTTTTATCTCCAGGCTATCATCGACGCTTTCCAGTCATGACACTACTTGCATGAAAGGTGGCCTCATAGGGCAGTGGCGGAGCGTGACTTGAAACCCGGGGGGCAGGGGGCAAATGAACCATCAAACCATACAAACGCAGTTTACAAAGTAAAAATGAGATATGGGATGGTGCTTCAAAGGAACTGGAGGGTTCTGACTATGAATGCGCTATTAAATCGGGGGGGGGGGGGGGGGGGGGGGCGGTGCCCAGTATGACCTGCACTAAGCTCCGCCCCTGCTCATAGGAGGGTTATGGTTCACACACTTTCAAGCATCCTCAAGCACCTTCGGCATTTGCTCTTCATTCCTTGTGCCATAGAGTGTTGGATCCAGGACCTCAATCTGCTGCCATTGAGACCTCATCTTAGCACCCGTGGGACAAGTTCCTTTGATGTTGATATCGCAGTCCTGTGAGCAGCTCAAGCAGGACAACTCAGAAGCTGTACATACCACCTCTCAGAGTGGCCACCGAGCCTTGCCCATACTCAGGGGGGATGTAGCCGAGAGTGCCAACCAACTCGGTCATAATGGGTGTTTTGTTGGGAAGGATCAATCTTTGATAGCCCAAAATCTGCAAGATGAGCTTTGAATTCTTTGTCAAGTAGGATTTGATATCCCGGTGGACAATGTGAGGTTTCCAGACATTATGGATGTAAGAAAGGCCGTGGCTTGCTCCTTTTGCTATCTTTAGACGTGTCGGCCAGTCAAGAAATGTGTCGCATCATCATCCCTGTTGTGAAGCCAATCATCGAGATCACTTTTCTCCATGAAAGAATATATGAGGAACCAGGAGTTTCCCTGAATACAGTATCCCCACAACGGCACTAGATCAGATGGTCATGTTGAGCCATGGTGGACAGCATTTCAACCTCTGCACATTTCACCATTGAGCTTCCTGATGGCGAGCTTCAGAGCTTGCAGCCATCAGGCAGCTCAGCTTTGTAGACTAGCCCCGTAACTACCACACGTCCACACCCGATGATGTGTTCCTTGTTGAAGTTATTTGTAGCTTTTATAATGTCAGAGAACGTGAGTTTGTTTTCATCCTCCTTGCCATGTGGCATCATGATCAGTTCGTGCTCTGAGCTGGAGTTGAATGAAATTGTTTCCTCATCTCCATTACCCTCCCTTGTATTTTTGGTTGTTGAACTCTTTAGCCTGGTGCCAGGTTCACTTTATAATTACAGCCTGCCTTGTTTTTACCTGATCTCAGGATCTGCCTCTTTAGCCTGATGCCATTGGAGCCATGGAACAAGCACAGATTCGGGCAGTGCAAGCAATGCAAAGCATGGTACACGCTGGGCGCAAGAGCACAGGTCTTGCAAATGCAAATTCTTATTTAGAGTTCAAAACTGGCTCGTCCCCTTAGCCCTTAAGCCCACGCCGCCCGCCGTACGTCGCCGGCAAACACGACGCCGTTGGGCGCCGGGAGAGGCCCCCATCTCGTCCCACGCGGGCGGCGAATTGGCAGCGCGCACGTCGGAGCCGCCGGCTAATCGCGCATCTTCGGCCCCCATTGCAGGAGTCTTTTCCTTTGATGGTCGCGCGCTTCTGCTGGACGGGAGGTGCGGGGCGGCGCGCCGTCATGAGAGGCGGGAGCCAAATGACGGAGGTGGAAGAGGGCTTATCTGCTAAAAAACTAGATCGTTACTAATAATAATGGCAATCCAAATTAGGGAGTATTTTGCAAAATGTAGGGGTTTGTTTGAAAAACCTCGGATCGCGATTATTAATCACGATCCAAAATACGGGCTATTTTGTAAAAGTTATGGGTGCATTTGTATAATACCGGATCGCGATTATTAATCGCGATCCTAAACAGGGGGTTTTTGAAAAATAGTTTTTTTTTGGGGTCAAGTCTCCTGTCCGGCGGCACGGCGGTGGACGAGATCCCGGCGTCCCACTGGCATTGGCGGGCGCCGGACGCCGGCAACCCCATCGCTACGCGCCTTGAGCAATTCCCGTAGACCGAACACACCCAGGCGTTGTGCCAGCGCCCGCAACCTCTGATCCATGCTCCGCCGGCCGGGCCACAAGCCCAAGCATCACAACTCACAAGTGAATTCTGCTGTAGCTTCCCATGCCACGGGCTCCAAATCCAACAGCATACCAGCAGCGCGAGTAGCTCTTTCCTTGGCGCCGGCGATGGCCTGCCTCCGGAGCGCCACGCCCTTGCCGATCAAGTCCTTATCGTATGCAGCAGGCGGAGAAGCGCCGGGTAAATTTCGGACCGCGAAGTAAGCGAGCTCCTCCGTCCCAGAGGCACCGTGCTCCAGGTGTTCGATGAAATGCCTCGCCGAGAGCGTGGCTCGGATGCAGGCGGGCGTGCGAAGGTTGTCGACATTTCGTTCACGAGTGGTTAGTGACACGCAGAGCTGGGAGAGGATGGTTCAGTGTGTAGGAAGAGATGACGTCGAAGACAAAGCCCGCCGGCACGGTTTGGGATGGCTTTCCGTGCAACAGTCTGACCAGTTGGAACGCTTCAATAATCAGGTAACTGTCTGCTTTCGTGGCAAATACACCCAAATGTTTGTCGAGACTCTAGAATGGAGTAATTCACCAACTCACCACGAACTTTCTTCTTAATGCAAAGATACATCTCCTGTCTATTCTCGAATCATGTTATGTCACCATCTTTGGTGTTACCTTTAAGCAAATCAGTCAAATGCTGCATTGAAAGTTCAATACTGAAATGGTCCTTGTCTAAAGTTCATTTTTTATCTAATTCTGTGGGCAGACGTATTTCTTTTCTTAGGGTGGGCAGCCATATTTCTTATACAAGGGAAAATACTATATACAATGAAATAGTCACGCTCATCCGTTCCTTTGTTTTTAGTGCTCGTTAAGCTTTTAAGTACATGGAACCCCTTCAAGTAGCCTAGTGTCCATTGCTCTTCTGGTTTACAGTGTCCCGCACTCAACTTTCTTTCAGTCTGAACCAATCTGTGGTCTCAATGTCAAGCTAGACAATCATTTAGGGTTTACATTACCTGTCCACGTCATATAGTCAATGTTCGATACTGTGTTTTCTTTCTCTTCTTGAATACTTACGTCTTATCTTGTTATTGCCACGTATGCTATTAGTAAGCCTTCTTATCTAGCAGAATTTTCTGCTAGTTATAATTTTTGTGTTGTTGCATGTTTTTCTGCCTGGTACTATTTATATACGAAGTTACCTGAGGTTCATACTATTAAAAATGAGAAGCACTTCCACTGCTGATCTGTTTGGGGCTACATACTATCATGGAGAACATCTCTGTAGGTAGTTGGTGTCTGTCCTTATAGTCTGGAGTTATTTTCTTTTTTTTTTCCATTTTGCCAGCCTTAATATCAGTTTATTCTTTATTGTAATTTGCTTAGAGCTGACTAAAATATGTCAGAATCAGACAATTGCCATCTTTTTAGCTCTTTTTGGTTAAATTTTCTTGGCCTTGCTTGCAATGTTTTTTTTGCGCGTTTATACGTTTGGTACGTGTATCATTTGTGTCACCATTCCATAATCCTGTATATCTAGCAGAGTTGAGGGTGACAGTGCACCACTCCCTCAGCGTTATGTTTACACACGACGTAGGCTTTCTCCTTTTCACATTGAATTGCAGCATGGCCAATTCTGTAGCTGTTACCTTGCCTTTCTCCCTGTTCTCTTTTCTTGCTCTAACTTATTGAGTAGTTTTGTTTCTTTAGTTTGATTTGGATGTATATATTTTTATTCACTCATCCATCATCATGTATTATAAAGTCAACCTGGGCTCTCTCTCCTTTTATTGTTGAATTGCAGTAGTGCCACTTTCCTACCTGGTGTTACTTAATGGGGACGATTCTGTTTGTATTTGTTTAGTTTGGAGGTGTATCTTATGTCACTCTTCCACCATTTTGTATGTTTAACAGACTTACAGGTATCACTCTTCAAGTATTGATTTTAGAGTACAGTTGACTAAACCATGATGGCTTATATATCTAGATAGAGCAATTACTTGTCCTGACATGATAAGTGAATTGGATCTGCTGGAAAGGGACATTGCTATGCACTCTACAAATAGTATGTTTAGCTGAAAAGATTATAGTAAACAAAGTTGAATATCATCCAAGTTTCCACGTCAGCATGTTTTGGGAATCTGTTGGCCATCAGACATGGACAAAGTCTCAGTTTTGTGTCATTGTCTTGTCATCAGCTAACATTGCAACCTGTGTCATTTGCTTTTCTGCAATTATACTATTCTGGCTTCCATGTGAAGCCTATTGGGGACAAGAAATAATTAGGAAAGTTTGGTCTGAAACACTCTTATTCTGTTATTAGAGTTTAGCAGACCAATATATATGTATAGCATGCAACATAACTCGAACAGCTGTTCCATTCGCAAAAGTAAGATATGGAAGGCATTATCTTCAGTTTAACTGAGGGTGCGGTGAGAAGTCTCTTGTGCAAACTGGGTTGCCTTCTCTCCCAGGAAAGTTGGTTGGTTCAGGGCGTCCATGGAGATATGCAATACATCAAGGATGAGCTCGAGAGCATGAATGCCTTCCTTCGCACCCTCACCACATCAGAGGGCCATGACGACCAAGTGAGAACCTGGATGAAGCAAGTGAGGGAGATTGCCTATGATGCCGAGGACTGCATTGATGAGTTCATCCATCATCTAGGTGAGCCATCAGGAATGGGGTTCCTTCGACAATTAATCTGTATACCTGGTACACTAGTCTGTCGCCGCCGCATTTCCATCCAGCTACAAGAACTGAAGGTCCGTGCCCGGGATGTTGGTGAGCGGCGATCACGTTACGGTGTGGTGCTTCCAAGGACTGTGCGTAGAGGAGGTAGCCGACAACTCAGCAAGCATGCATCTCTTCACCTTGATCCACAGCTGCATGCTCTGTTTACAGAAGAGGCTGAGATGGTAGGCATTGATGAACCAAGGGATGCACTCGTAAGTTGGCTTATGGAAGATGATCCCCGGCTTCGCGTGCTAGCCATTGTTGGATTCGGTGGCCTCGGCAAGACCACGTTGGCAAGGATGGTGTGTGAAAGCCCAATGATTAAAGGCGCTGATTTTCAGTGCAGTCCGTTGTTCATTGTGTCGCAGACCTTCAACATCAGGACCCTGTTTCAGCACATGATAAGGGAGCTGATCCAGCGCCCACAAAAGGCAATGGCAATAGCTGGAGGCAAGCATGGCCATTTAACAGAAGAAAACTTTAAGGGAATTGAAAGGTGGGAGGTTGCAGTATTGGCTGAGAAGCTCAGGCGATATTTACAAGACAAAAGGTACATCAGAGTTATTGTTATATTTCTTCCCCAGTAATGGACCATTATAATTTTGTTGTTTTGCGAAAATCCCAAATTATTAGTATATTCTTGTGGAAACTGAAACAAAAATAATAATGCGCCTTTCGAAGGCATACTTAATTCTAATTTTTCTTTTGAAAAAACTTACTTTCAGTTTAGGGATGGTCTAGAACAGAATATCATGTGAAGGCACTCTTCTAGTTTTTCATTTGTAAAAAATTTACTTTCAGTTTGGCGATGGCCGAGGAATTGAATATCATGCCTTCAAATCCAACTTTCCTCCTATACGCTTCTCTTGTAGGTACATTATGATCCTTGATGACATATGGACTATATCAGCATGGGAGAGCATCAGATGTGCACTGCCTGAAAATAAGAAGGGTAGCAGGGTAATTGTAACCACAAGGAATGAAGATGTGGCCAAAACATGCTGTTCTCATCCCCAAGATTGGATTTACAAAATCCAGAGATTATCTGATGCTACATCACGTGAACTATTCTTCAAAAAGATCTTTGGCTCGGCAGATAAACTACCAACTGATGAGTTTGAGGAAGTATCAAACTCCATTTTGAAGAAATGTGGAGGGTTGCCTTTGGCAATAGAGAGCATTGGCAGCCTTCTTGCAAGCAAGATAAATAGATCCAAGCAGGAGTGGCAGAAGGTTTGTGACAACTTAGGCTCTGAACTTGAAAGTAATCCTACTCTGGAAGGCGCGAAGCAAGTCTTGACCTTGAGTTATGATGATCTACCCTATCATCTGAAGGCTTGCTTCTTATATCTAAGTATTTTCCCTGAAAATTATGTGATCAAGAGGGGACCTTTGGTGAGAAGGTGGATAGCTGAAGGTTTTGTCAGTCAAAGGCATGGATTAAGCATGGAGCAGGTTGCAGAAAATTACTTTGATGAGTTTGTGGCTAGAAGCATTGTACAGCCTGTGAGAATTGATTGGAATGGGAAGGTGAGGAGCTGCAGAGTTCATGATATAATGTTAGAAGTTATCGTCTCCAAGTCACTTGAGGAGAACTTTGCATCATTCTTATGGGATAACACAAGCTTATTGGTCTCTCACGACAAGATTCGTCGCCTCTCCATCCATAGTAGTCACAAGTTGGTTCAGACAACTAGTGTCAGTGTATCTCATGTTCGCTCCTTCACAATGTCGGCTTCTGTCGAGGAAGTCCCATTCTTTTTTCCACAGCTACAGCTGCTACGAGTACTTGACATGCAAGGCTGCAGTTACTTGAGCATAAGCACATTGGAGTGTATCTGCAGATTTTTTCAGCTTAAGTACCTAAGCCTCAGAAATACTAAGGTCTGCAAGTTACCACGGCTACTAGGAAATCTGAAGCTCCTGGAAACGCTGGACATTAGGGCGACACTCGTCAAGAAACTACCAGCCAGTGCAAAAAATCTCAGTTGCATGAAGCATCTATTGTTTGGGCACAAGGAGCAACTTACAAGGACAGCCAGTGTCAAGTATTTAAAACCATGCTCAGGCGTGGAGATGTCTCCTGGGGTGGTCAAGAATATGGCAGCTCTCCAATCACTTGTCCATATAATGGTCAAGGAGCAATCATTGGTGCTGCGAGAGATCGGTTTGCTGCAAAGGCTAAGGAAGCTCAATGTTCTCTTCCGCAATGTGGAAGTGAATTGGAAAGCTTTTGTCGAGTCACTGGGGAAATTGGCAAGCTCCCTTCGCTCACTCTCCATTCACATTCTAGATGAAAAGGAGCATAACTCATCTCTGGACATTCTAGCTTATGTCGAGTCACCTCCACTACTTCTCACCAATTTTAGTCTCACGGGCAAGTTGAAGAGTCTACCTCCTTGGATATCATCGCTTCAAAACGTGTCCAGGTTTACTGTTCGAAAGACCCAACTCCATGCCGGGGCTATAGAAGTTCTTGGAGACCTTCCAAATCTACTCTACCTCAAGCTCTATCACAACTCGTATGTTGATGACTGCATAGTCTTTTGCAGAGGTAAATTTACAAAGCTCTGCATGTTGGTTATTGATAATTTGGAGAACACAGACACGGTGCACTTCGAGGAAGGTTCAGTGCCGAATCTTGAGAGGCTGACTTTATCATTCCTACGGGAACCTAAAGATGGGATTTCAGGTCTTCAGAACCTCCAAAAGCTCAAGGAGATTGAGTTCTTTGGTAGCATCATATTATCTGTGATGAACAAAGTGGTGTCATGTGTGAAGACACATCCAAACCATCCAAGAGTTATCGGTGACAAGTGGAATATTGTAACTGAATACACTTAAGTGGCAAACCCAGTAGCATATAATTTGGCATTACGCGCCCTATTCATAGAAGTAGTTTATTGCTCTAAGCAATAGAATTATGTAAGCTAATCTGCAGTATAGTTCATTGTATTATATGATACTAAAGTGTTATATGAGTTACTTTGCACCACCAGTAGTGTACCTTTCTAGCAAGTGAAAGTTGATGGTAGTTTTATGCTTTGAAGTGAACAGCGGTCTTTCCCGTTTCATCTTGAAATCCCAATTAAGACTTAAAAGTAGTTTCACATTGTCTGAGGGTCATGTTAGCAACCTCATGAACATTACTGACCTGACCTGATCAATGAAATTCACACCTCAGTGTATTGCCACTTCAGCAAATATGCTTTGTTTCCCGGTCTGTATGAAGTTGCTGCTCTGCTCTGCTGGTGTATCAAGCTGCCTTAGTTGTAGATGTAGTTGGTTTATCAATGACAGAAATTCAAAACTGAAATTGGGGGTGACTTCAATTATCTTTTCTTTTCTAAATTTTTTTGAGAGGAACATTGATTCTGTTTGTGATGCATGCCTCTTTTAAATTGAGGGTCATTTTAGCGAAGACTCCACCATGCAATTTATCGTCGCGACGGATAACGCGCCATTCTTTTCAGAATGGGCCAGAAGGGAACCTCTGAGAGAGAGCAGCCCGGTAGAGCTGCGTTGGTTGGCCTGTAGCACATGTGGGGCCCGGTTTCGGACAAACTACCCGGCCCGGCGGCCCGCGCGGCCGCGCAAGCAGCAGCGCCGCAGGGGCCCCGGCGAGGCGGCGACCGCCTGCCTACGGGCTACGGAGCGCGCCGGCTTTAGGAAGGCACATCAAGGAGACCCCGCCTTTTCTCGAGCACAGCCTTCTGATCAAGGATCAAGTCCCGATGGTGCGCGGCAGCCGGAGAAAGGAGGGTTAATTTCACTTGGAGAGGCATGGTGGCTTCTTCTCCTGGCAAATAAGCTCTGGGCGACGCGCTCCTGTTGTTCGACGAAATGCCTCCGTGAGCGCATGGCGTGGTCTCAGACTGCTGTAGGCATGGGAAGCAACAGAGCTGATGGTGAGCAGCTGGGCGTGGATGGTTTAAGTGAGGGCTTTCCATCATCATATAGAAGACGAGCTGATGGCATCAGCTAGTTGTGTTGTCGGACGAGCTTTCCATCCAACAGACCGGCACTCCAAAGCCGCGTGTCACTTGATGAAATGCCTCGTAAGACAGGTACTTATCTTCTTTGTTGCCACTTACTCTTGAAATTCTCTTTTAAGTTCCCGAAGGAGTGATGTCAAGTTGTCAACTTCACAAACAATCCAGGTGCCACTGAGTTTGTTTGTATGTTCAAAGTTCAATGCAAGAACGGACATCACCTGACACCTGGTCTCGAGATTAATAGTAAGTAAAGGAATGGGCCTCGTCTTAAGTTTAAGAAAATGTTCCTTTATTTCCAAAGATCCTCTTGATTTGTCTATATATGTATTTTTCTTGGCTGGCAATTTTCTTATAATGTATGTCAAGTTGGCAACTAGATACAAATGGAACTACCACGCTTCAACCCTTTTTTATATAGTGTGCAACTACGCTTACTGCTAGTGACATCTTTTGTTAGCTCTGTATTTTGTGTGTGAATGATTCTTCTCCTTCTAGGTTAGTAAGCACTGCTAATCTGATTGGGTGCAGACATACAAGTATGGAGAACTTTGACTCAATAGTTGGTTGCTCTCCTGGTTGTCCAGGTTTGAATTCTTGAGAACCTCAAGTAGCAGGTAATTCATCATCACTGTATGCTTACTTTTCTTCAAAATTGACTAAATAATGTTGAATTGCAGTATGCTGATTTCGTAGTGGGTGCCAGTCATCTTTTCTCGCCCTTTCTTATTCAGTGACTTTGTTTACATATGTTTTAGTTAGGATGTGTAAATTTTGCGTTACTCTTCCATAATCATCTATATTTAACAGACTGAAGGGTATCAGTCTTTTGGCATTACTTTTAGTATATCAGGAGATATGGTGTTTACCTTTTCATGTTGAATGACAGCATTGTCTTTGGATGTGTATCTTATTGGTTACACTACCTCATGCTTCCATGAGTGTGTATATTTGACATCAACCTTTGCTTTTCACCTTTTCCATGCTGAATTTCATTCATTATTGCCACTTTGCTAGCTTGTCTTGTTGACTGGGTGATATTGTTTGTCGATGTTTTGTTTGGAAGTGTATCTTTTGAGTCACTCTTCCATCGTTGTGTATATTTAACAGACTTAAGGTACCAGTGTTTCAGTATTGTTGTCAAGCTCACCATTGACTAAAGCATTTGTCAGTTAGCTGGAATGTGAATGGGATCTTTTGTATACTGACATCTTTTGGGACTACAAAAATAATATGTTTTGCTGAGTAGGTTATAAACAAAGTTGCACATAACTCAAGTTCCTGACTATTGTTGGGATTCTGCAGGCAATCTGCCATGAACTGGAAGTCTATGTCATTTCATTGCCCTGTCATCAACTTAGACTGCAATCAGTACAATTCCCCTTTATGCAATTTACTATCATGGCTTCCAAGTGAAGCGATTCAGAGCTTGAAATTATCAGGAAATTGTGGTTGAAAACGATCTTCAGTTTGACTGAGTTGAACATATCAGAGTTTATCCAATTAAATGTCCTATATATGTAGCCTAAGCAACCAGACTCCAACAAAAGAAGCATTTGCATTTCCATTCTCCATAGTAAGACATGGAAGCCACTATCTTCAGTTTGACTGAGGGTGCAGTGAGGAGTCTTCTGTGCAAGCTTGGCTGCCTTCTTTCCCAGGAGAGGTGGTTGGTACAAGGTGTGTATGGAGACATGCAGTTCATCAAAGATGAGCTTGAGAGTATGAATGCTTTCCTGCGCACCCTCACCATGTTAGAGGGCCATGATGATCAAGTGAGAATCTGGATGAAGCAAGTGAGGGAGATTGCCTATGATGCTGAGGACTGCATTGATGAGTTCATACATCACTTTGGTGACTCATCAGGATTGGGCTTACGTCGTTGGTTAATGTGCATTCTTGACCTGCTTGGTTGCCGTCGTCGCATTGCCATCCAGCTGCAAGAATTGAAGACCCGTGCTCGGGATGTTGGTGAGCGGCGCTCACGTTACGGGGTGATGCTTGCAAAGGCCCTAATTCGGGAATCCGGCTCGCAACTTTTGAAGCATGCCTCTCTTCATCTTGACCCACAGCTGCATGCTCTCTTTACAGAGGAGGCACAGCTTGTAGGCATTGATGAACCGAGGAACACGCTTGTAAGATGGCTAATGGAAGATGATCCCCAGCTTCGCGTGCTAGCCATAGTTGGATTTGGTGGCCTAGGCAAGACCACACTGGCACGGATGGTGTGCGAGAGCCCAGTTGTGAAAGGGGCTGATTTTCAGTGCTGTCCATTGTTCATTGTGTCACAGACCTTCAACATCAGGACCCTGTTTCAGCATATGATAAGGGAGTTGATCCAGCGACCTCACAAGGCCATGGCAATAGCAGGAGGCAAGTACGGCCATTTCACAGAGGAAAACTTGGAGGGAATCGAAAGGCTGGAGGTTGCAGTACTGGCTGAAATGCTTAGGAGATATTTACAAGACAAAAGGTACATCAGCAATTTTTGTTATATTGCTTCTTGTAATGAACCAGTATTTTTTTTGATCTGGAGAATAATCGAATATCAACATATTATTGCGAAACATGCAACATAAATAGTTCACTTATAACTTTTCTACCTATATAAAGTTACTTTTAGTTCAGCTATGCCTAGGAATTTGGTCCTTTTCTCTTAAATCTAGTTTAATACCTGTCTGAAAATTGGCAAAAGGTATCTATGTTTCCCTGTACTGCGCTCTTGAATCCTGGAATTGATTTGGAAAAGTGAACTGCGACCTTGTTCTTTTCTGAAGATAGTACGACTTGCAGTTGCACACTGCCTGCTAGCACTTTCAGGTGGTCGTTGACTGTAATTAAACTGTCGGGACATTTGATGTGAAACATTTTACTGTCTGGTCAAAAGAAAAGGATTCTTGTGATTATTTTCCTCCCCCCCCCCCAATTAAAAAAACAAGTCCTAGTATCCAAGTATAACACCAAAGATCACATGCTTTCTTCCCCTTGAAATTAAGCACAAGATTTAATACACTTCTACTATAGTTATGAGTTACGAGCTAACAAAGGTTCACTCTCTGGAGACTGGAATGTAAAAAGTGACAACGTCTAGTATGAGCAGAAAACCTGCACGCAGAATAACAAAGGAGTGTCAACTTTTTTGCTTACAATTCTTTCCTCTTTTGACTGAAAAAGGCACAGGTATGAGTTAATCACTGCACTAATAGCAGTGTTCTTAGTCTACCATCATTGCCATGATGCCATAGGCACACATTAATTACATAAGGAACCTTATAAATATCAGGTTTGTAGCTGTTCCATTGGCTTGTTGAGTTCCCTTATATTTTTTATTTATTTTCTTTTAGGTACATTATAATCCTCGATGACATATGGTCCATATCATCATGGGAGAGCATCAGATGTGCATTGCCTGACAACAAGAAGGGTAGCAGGGTAATAGTAACCACGAGGAATGAAGATGTGGCCAAAACATGTTGTTCTCATCCCCAAGATTGGATATACAAGATCCAGCGACTATCAGATGCTACATCACGAGAACTATTCTTCAAGAGGATCTTTGGCTCTGAAGATGAATTACCAAATGATGAGTTGGAGGAAGTATCAAATTCTATTTTGAAGAAATGCGGGGGTTTGCCTTTAGCAATACTGAGCATTGGCAGCCTTCTTGCAAGTAAGACAAATAGAACCAAGCAAGAGTGGCAGAAGGTCTGCGACAACTTGGGCTCTGAACTTGAAAGTAATCCTACTCTGGAATGTGCAAAGCAAGTCTTGACCTTGAGCTATGATGATCTACCTTACCATCTGAAGGCTTGCTTCTTATATCTAAGTATCTTCCCTGAAAATTACGAGATCAAGCGGGGGCCTTTGGTGAGAAGGTGGATAGCAGAAGGTTTTGTCAGTCAAAGGTATGGATTAAGCATGGAGCAGATCGCTGAAAGTTACTTTGATGAGTTTGTTGCCAGAAGCATTGTGCAGCCTGTAAGAATCGACTGGAATGGCAAAGTGAGGAGCTGCAGAGTACATGATATAATGCTAGAAGTCATCATCTCCAAGTCACTTGAGGAGAACTTTGCATCGTTCTTACGTGATAATGGAAGCTTATTAGTGTCCCATGATAAAATTCGGCGCTTATCCATCCACAGTAGTCAAAACCTGGTGCAAAATACAAGTACCAGTGTATCTCATGTTCGCTCCTTCACAATGTCAGCTTCTGTCGAAGAAGTCCCAGTCTTCTTTCCACGGCTACATCTGCTAAGAGTACTTGACATGGAAGGTTGCATTTGCTTGAGCAACAACGCCTTGAACTGTATCTGCAATTTTTTCCAGCTCAAGTACCTAAGCCTCAGAAAGACTAATATCTCCAAGTTGCCACGGCGACTAGGAAATCTGAAACACTTGGAGACGCTGGACATTAGATCAACACTCATCAATAAACTACCGACCAGTGCAAAAAACCTCAGTTGTATGAAGCATCTGTTAGTTGGGCACAAGGAACAACTTACAAGAACAGGCAGCGTCAAGTTCTTAAAACATTGCTCAGGTTTGGAGGTGGCTCCTGGGGTGGTCAAGAATATGACGTCCCTGCAATCACTTGCCCATATAGTGGTCAAAGACCAGCCCTTGGTTCTACGGGACATTGGTCTGTTGCAAAATCTAAGGAAGCTTAAAGTCCTCATCCGTAATGTGGAAGTTAACTGGAAGGAGTTTGTTGGGTCTTTGGGGAAGTTGGCAATCTTTCTAAGCTCACTCACTATTCACATTGTAGATGGAAAGGAGTATGGTTCATCACTGGACATTCTAGCTTTTGTAGAGTCACCTCCCCTACTCGTCACTAATTTTAGCCTGACGGGCAAGTTGGGCAATCTACCTCCTTGGATATCGTCGCTTCGAAGCGTGTCCAGGTTTAGTCTTCGTAACACTGGACTCCATGCCGAGGCCATAGAAGTTCTTGGAGACCTGCCAAACCTACTCTGCCTCAAGCTCTATCACAAGTCGTATGCTGACGACTGCATAGTGTTTCCCCTCGGGAAATTTACAAAACTTAGCTTGCTGGTGATTGATAATCTGGATAGTATTGATAGAGTGCACTGTGAGAAAGGTTCATTGCCGAATCTTGAGAAACTGACACTGTCATTCCTACAAGAACCAAAGGACGGGATCTCCGGTCTCAAATATCTCCAGAAGCTGAAGGAGATAGAGTTCTTTGGTAACATCATATCATCTGTGGTGAGCAAAGTGGTATCATGCGTGAAGACACATCCAAATCATCCGAGAGTTATAGGTGACAAATGGAATATTGTAACTGAGTATGCCTAAGTAGCTAAGGCTCGACAGAAATCGTTCATTTTAATCTTTAGTTGCCAGTTGGGCAAACAATTGCTGTACTGTAGAATGTACTGAAGTCAGTTCCATCATCCATTCTATATTCTATTGCAGTGTATGAGTTAGCTTGCAGCAAGGTTAATGTACATCTTTGGCAGGTGAAATTTCAATACTATTTGTATGATTTGAAGTGAATTGCTGCAGTCTTCTCCATTTCATCTACGTACCATGATACTCTTAAAGTGTACTAGTCTTGTTTCGTGGTTATTAGAGCAACTCATAGACATCTCTGGCCTGATCATCTGTCAGTCAAATTGCCACTTTATATTGCTTTTAGCCTGTAGCCATCATACTTATTTGCGTGTAAGACGAAGTGGCTACCCTGCTGGCGCATGATTATTATTCTAGGTTCTTTTACGCAGTGGTTGGTGCATGAAATTCATGCAATGTTATGACCATTCTGCTGGTGAGGCACCTGATGTTGAAATACCATCCAGATTTGACTGGGTCTTTCATGGAATAATTCGGTGTCTCAGCGTCAGTGTTCTTCAGTTCTTGTGTCTTTGTTTCTTTTGTCGAATCTCGTGCAACCCCTGTTCCACCAGATACTGACCACAAGGATGTCATTGCCAACGCCAGTTGCTGTCAACTATACAGTAAAGTTAGCCCCAGCGTCTTACTTGGAAATCTTACTTGAAATTTCGAGTAGGAGAGACATGCAGCTGCAGCTGACGACGTCATGGTCAATTGGTCATCGCCGAGGAGGAGACTTCCGCCTTGAGGAACCAAGCAAGCTCGCCGGTCTTGGTGCCCTCGACGCCGCAGCCGTTGAGGTCGTCGTACGTCCTGGGGCCCCAGGTCGAGACTCGAGCGCACCGGCACGTAGGCCCTCAGCATCGACCAAGCGACGATCTCGCGGGCGCGTCGGCTACCGGCCAACGAGGCCTCGCCGGCGCCGCGCGCCCGCGACGCCGTCGACATCGCCTTTCTGGGGTATGCGTGCTCGCGGACAAGGGAGGCGCTGGCGGCGCCGCGCGTCGTTCGATCACCGACCGCGTTCACGCCCCGCACCGGCTCGAGTTCCTCCTGCCGCTGCGGCGCGGCGTTTTGAAAGCACCACCAAAAGCGAGCTGCCATCGGAGGAAGCGGCGGCGAGGGTTCCGGCGTCCTCGAGCAGAGCCGTCGCCGTGGACCTCCGCCGCTGCGCCACGCTCGCGCGAACCGCGCGCACCACCTGGGACTCAAGACCACCGCGGCACCGCCCTCCTCTCCTGACCGAGAAAACGAACGAGTCCGGTCGCTGCTCTGCCAGATCCAGGCCACAGGTGCGCGATCCGACGGCTCGCAGGGACCCAGCCTAGGCATGTCCGCGGGCGCGCGGCCTCTGCTTCGCTTCTCGGCTCGCCAGATCACGGCCGCGTTCCCGGCGCTGCTCGCCGGATCGCAGCGCTCCACGCCACGTTATCTACCACGAGATCGCGGCGGTGCTACAGCCCAGCCAGCCCATTCCGCCTTTCGCTGGCCGAGGCCGGCGGCTCGATGCCTCGATCAAGTTCCGGCCGGGCGACGGCGTCACCAGCGCGGTCGCCAGGCGCGCCGCGAGCATCTGCTGCTAGCACGATGTTACCATCGCCAACACAGGACATGCTACACCAGCTGGGCCTCGCCAGTCGTCTCGGCCCAGAGTCCCCAACGTACGTGTGTCGGGCCAAGAGTGGGTGCGGCCCGTGTGTGTGCTCGGCTTGCAGGAGAAGAGGAACGCATCATGTATGAACTGAGATAATTCCTGATGAATTGAATCTGTCCTCCGACCTATCTCTTCCTCGATCCCCTTGCTTCTTCTTCCTCCGATCTAGGTTGCTAACACACGAGGCCGAAAGATCGTCTCTGTCGAGCTCCGCTGCCGCTACGCCGTGCTCGTGCCGCCGCGCGTTCCATGTTCACCCAACCTGGGCCGCGGCCTCGGACCTCCCCTCCCGCCATGGCCCTGCGGCTCCCGTTCCAGAAAACGAGCTTGTCCGACCGCTGCTCTGTCAAATCCGGGCCACAGATATCCGATCGGACGGCTCTCGGTGACCCCAGGCCAGGGCCGTCCACCCTGAACATGGGCACGCAGCTCCTCGGCTTGCCAGAGCGCCGCCGCGTTCCCAGCGCTGCTCGCCGGATGGGGGCGCGCCACGCGCACCTTATCCGCGGCGAGATCCCGGTGCTCCGTTCCGCCACGGCGACGTCGACCAAGGCAACACGAGATGGCCGTCGAAAAGTTTCGGAGCTCTCTGCGATAAGCGTGCGCATCGGCTGCCGATGAGGGTTCGATCAGCGTGCGTGACGCCGTCGACGCCGCGGCCGTGGAGAAGGCTCCGGACGGGCCGGGACTCGCGCCGGCGGTCAAGGGCCCTGCTTGAGGCGCCGCCCGACGCCGGCTCACGGCACGGATGCCACTGCGACGCCTTCCGCGAGCTCGAGCAAAAAGTAAAACAAATCTAATGGAACTGAGGTTGCCAATTCTTCAGGAGTGCTTGTGCTGCATTCATCTCCTAATTGAGCAGAGCAGATAATTGTGTAGCAAGCCAGGAGTATTTGCACCTCAAGAGAGCATGTCCTACTGTCTTATTAGGTCTGTTAGTCTCCTTTGCTTGTCAACACCTTCAAAAATGCAGGGAGAAGCGATAAAGACCAAAACCGACGCTATTTCAACTGCAGGGGGGCAGATCCGTGTCCATTTTTCATGCTAGCATCAATACAGGGAGTTTGGGGGGTCTTGTGCAAGAGTTGATGTGGGTGATGTGGTGCTCTCAGATGCAGGAAAGATCCCAGGTGGCTTTTCTGCAGGGAGTTCAGGCTGCAGGGGAATCTGGAAGGGGCAGGATCATATCATACAATGGAAAATTGGAAACTGATGCTACCATGGTGAAGCAAGGTTATGTTTTGTCTGCAACTGGAAATGTCATTTGTGAGATCAAACACCTGCAGTTATTAGCTCTAGACTTTAGCGACTGGAAGACTACTTAATGCTTTAGAGATGTAATACGGTGTCGCATCGCATGACCCAGCCGCTCATGGCTGTCTAGAGAATGTAGCACGTAATCTGGTTGCTAGTGATTTGTGTAGCACCAATGGCTAATGGAAGTTTCTTTCCAGTTAAAATCCACATCACCGGATGGAGCGGGATCAATTTGAGAAAATGGACTGATAATTTGGAGTTCACCAATATCTACAGCGGAATAACTCGATATGCATTCAGTTTCCATAGCATCATATTCAAATGTCTTCACTTTGAGACATTTTTGTAAGGGATCCTCGATCATTCTATAATCCTTGGAGCCTTCCAGCCATCCTATCAACGAGGCATGTTAAATCGTTAACACCCATACTTGTATACATGATGATTCTGTGGATGTTAACATCTTTGCCCCCAAAGAATGCCAAGGGCAACGTCTTGGGGGGGGGGGGGCATCATCAGACTGTACATCAAAAATCTAGAGACCGACTCACGAATCATTGTTAGACCTTAAGTTTTGACGTTCTTCTTCTCGTCGTTACAGCAAATGAGAGTAAAGCTATGATCGCTGCGATCCCTAGGCCAAGCATGACCACCATCCAAGGAGAGCAAATCCCGTCGCCGCAGATGATGTCTGTCCAGCCCTGAAAGAGATAAGCCAAGGCGCATGAGGCTTGCTAATCTTAGCACAGCTATAGCAGTAGTAGTAATTCTTCCACCTTTCCCTGCGCACGAGAAAGGTCAATCTTATATTCTACAGGCAAATTTGAAATGTTCATGTTATATCAAATCAACTGAACTAACATGATCAAGTGCTTGGTGATTGTTAATATGAATGAACCTGACTCCCTTATTTTTCTAGAGTTATCAAGATAGTACTGCAATGCTTTTAACAAAACTACATGCAACAGTTAACATGTATAGCCATTGCTCTCCAACACAAATAACTGAGGGTCTGAATTCTGACAGGAAAGGTTGTAAAACTAAAATGAACCAAATAACAAAAAATTGTTTTTTCGAGTTTAAACATACCTTTTGTTCTGCCAGCTGTCTGTGATGTCCCACCACAGATTGTTGAGCTTTAAGCATCAAATGTTCCTGGGTAAAAATTTTCTTAGCATGATCATAAAGTTCCATGTCAAGGCTGTTCAACGAGATAATTTGCTTCAATATTGCCTCAGGTACCAGCTTCCGTGCCTGCAAACGAACTTCCTATGTCATTGCTGAAACATTCTAACATGAAAGTGCTCCATAGAAACACAAGCAGAAATTTCTAACTATTATTGGAGTTTTCTGTTAGGACAAAAAAAAAATAAGCACATGCATGATTGTGAAGTTTTGAGCACGTCAGCCTTAGCACTTGTATCCTATTTCTTTTTTCTTGGCCTCAGTTAGTGCTCAATATTGATAGAAATGAATCGGGTGTCCACATATGGTGCAAATTTGTATCACTAGAAAAACAGAAAATAAATCAAGAACAATCTTCAGTGTGCATAAACCTCACAATCTTACCTCTTTTGAAAAGTTTGCTTCCGCAACTTTCTTTAGGGATATTTTACGACGGTTAGATTGAGACTTTCGCAGTTTAGCAATGCAAGTTTCATAAGCTTCCATCAGTTTACCAACAGTCATCTGGCATCAGCAATAAATTAACATTTTGATCACAAGATAATAATAGAAAACTCTACACAAAGAATTGAGCACTTCAGGTAGTGTATTACATTTCCATTTCCTTGTTCATCGCTCGTGGAGTTCAGGGCTTCATTATTTTGCCAACCATGGGTGCTATTCTATCAAGAAAACAGAAATATGAGATGGGGCAACTGTACAGATTCTACAATCTAATCACACAAAGCTAAATAATGCAATATAAGATTTAACCACCCTAATACCAGATGTTCATTTCTTGCTTCTTCCTCCGGCTCCACCATGGATGGGTGAGAGTCTGCGAACAGAAGTATGAGATTAGATCCTCATTTATCATTTTTGCGCTGGCAAAAAGTATATAGTGGAGAACTATATAACCAGAATAAACATAAGATTTCTTTATGCAGTTAATTTTTTTAAAGTCACCTTCTCCCAGACATGTTGATTTCCTGCCCCAATGTTTTCAATGTGCAGCAAATCATGCACAGCGCAAAAGTTTGCCACTTCAACAGCTACACCAGCCACAATTAGTGCTGCTTATGCATTTAGCGGTCGATGAGCAGTTTCATTCCACTAGTTCGAACTTTGCTGAATGTCGTGCAAGTTCAAAGTAATTGGTTTTTTGATACGAGGGATGCACATACTGTGCCTCTGTATTGCTGTATGATTCTATGCTTGGGATTCTAGAATTCCAGGTATGCATAATTTGTTAGGGAATGTCTGAACCAAAAAGGCATAATATCTTTCTGTTTCAATAAAAAAGTTGAGGATTTGTTGCCCTTCGGTCTAAAGTAACATAAATACAACTACGGAAGGCATGATTATAAGTTAGGAACACCAGATTGTAACATATTTTTACCATTCTCACTGGGTAGATCTTCCTTCAGATCTAAGTTCAATGTCCCTGATTGTGAAAGCACCTGTGCTCCTACCATATGAGCAAACAACCTCGCGGATTCTTCATGATCCTCCGTAAGTCCTACATACAGCATTTGGTCCAGCCTATTCTGTAATTGAAAATGATGGCATCACTTTTGGGAGGGAAGTATATAAGAAATTCCAGACCCACCTTTGTATAGTGAATGATATGTTTGTATTGGCATAATGCATTTATCTACTGTAAATTCCTTCTGCATGACAGTATAGTCAATGCTGGTGTTTTGCATGTCAGAGAAAGCAATAAAGTATCATGTGCTTTGGCCATTGGAATGCACATCGAAAACAGTCTATCATGATGTTCATCTCTTTGGTACATACCTTAGCAACTTCAAGCACAATATGACCAAGATCTGGATGCTGTCTGACACAATGTCGAACCTCATGTGCTCCATCAAAGTATGAATTGTTTGTTAGCCCAGTAATCTGCCAAGACAACATGAGTACACAAACAAATTAGAAACCAGATCACTGAAGCTGACTGGGAAATCATCTGCAGGCAGATGTTTACTACAGCTTCTTCCTGTGAAAGAAGATACAACACATAAATATGCCTGGGACACAACACAGTACTTGTGCAGACTTGCAACAGAATTACTGAACAAACAAGTTGATCAGTTTTGACAGGAAAATGTGTACTGGCAAATTGATACGGAAAAATACACTATAATTTCAGGTCAATCTCCCAACAGTTCTTGTCAACTTTCTGATGCTATGCAGGAACATGAAAAAGAACTGATATACTTGTCATGGGTAGAGAGCACATGGTGATGAATAGAAGTTTAACTATGGTGGGTATATCATATACAGTATAACTGTGTGCTAGTAAGAATGAAGTATGTTTGACATTCTGTAGCTCAAAATAATGGATAACTTTTCCTTGGTCTATTCAGTATCTATCATCGTCGTCTGAGTTCTGAGTAACAAATAGCATCTTTGTACGATGCAGTTCTGGGCAATTATCCCCAGCCTTTATTGAAGGCAATAAATGGCCTTTTCAAGTCAGAACATATTTGCAGTAATAAAATTATTAAAAGTATGCACGCATCTGTTTACTATTGACTGGATGTATCGCATGACCTATCCAGACAGTTCAAGTAGGGAATGATCACATATCCATGAAAATTAGTAGCAAGATATGCACTTCATCACAGATCTACACATGTAAATGTATCATCTTCAGAAAATAATTAAAAATTTTAAAATATACAAAATTGACAAAGTGGGTGGAAATCACAAATCACCACCACAGCAAATGTAATTTGCTACCATGTAGAATATTAATCCTCAGAGAGGCCAGCTAAAATGCATGGAGGACAATTTACAGTTTTCAATCACAGGAAGCCATGCAGGAATAGTACAACAGAAGTTAAAGGACAAGTCATCATACCTGAAAGGTAGCGCCATTATGAATGATTTCATGGGCAACTGGATCATTGATGTACTCGTGTAATGGCATAACCATATCCTCCACATCATATGCATTAACCTTCTTGGTACTATGCACTTTGTCAAACCCCCTGGCAACTCTCTGGAAAATTACAGCAGATGTTGCACTTATTGAAGGAATATTCTAATACAGGCAATGGAAGAATCATAATTATAAGTTCACTGATCCCAAGATAATTTGGAATCTATGCTCCTGGTTGTGCAAATCAAACATGCCTAAAAAGTTCAGATTAAGTGTAACTACTATTGAAGCTAAAAGGGTCACACTTGAAACACTTGTACTGACAAAACTGGGATGTTGAATCACTACCTTGGGACACTAAAAATGTAATGGATGGTAGGGAAACAGTAATATCCAGAAGCTCCCTACCAATTTAAGGAAAATCTAGTGGATCAACTGATTTATATCTATTACAATTGGTGTTTGCTTTATGTGAATACCGGATACAGAAATCTATCCAAGATTGTGTTCAATGTTGAATATAAAACACAAGATCCCAAATTACAAGGTACAGATTTTAGAAAATAAGTATACGACAGAGCATTTTGTCAAAACTGTTGCATTTGAACAACTGCAATTTGAGCCCCAACAGTATCCATCATATGTTACTACCACTATGAAGTATGAATCAAAGCAAAAGGTTGAATTGAAGTGAATAGGCATACCCTGGCAAACAGATCTTCTCTCATCCATGGAACCAAGTACTTCCAAGGCCAGATGTCCAAAGTACTCACAGCACGAGACTTTGTTAACACACGGGTAGTCATTAACTTTGCAGAAGTTAGGTTTGGGTGCACAAGGAATCTAGCTGCAACTTCAACTGAGAACTCATATGTGCTAAATACACGATCAACTGGATTTCTCAGTATCGTTACAACAGAAGTTCTCTCCCTTGGTAGCTTGGAAGTTAAGCTATAGTCATCATGAGTAACAACCAGCTTGCAGTCAGGATGGCTGATAAGACAGCATAAATGTCATTAGTAATTCTAAGCAAATTATCTTGAGAAAAATCTTAGAACTGAACTCAGGATAAATACTGGCCAACAGTTAATTCCTAAGGAATTGAAACTGAAAACTGCACCTTAATTACCTAAAATTGTTGGCATGCCCATAGACAGGCAACAACATCCATGTAAAAATGTCATGTACAGATTTCAAGATTTAGTTGCTATGCGTATACTAGAATGCAGTAATTAGCATAAAGGGAGACCATCCAAAAACACATATTAACGACTTCCAAGTTCCAAGAAAGATAAGCACTAACAATACAATTTCACTAGACAGAAAGTGCAGTGAATAGATTATCTAAATTTGAGAAAAAGAAGATGATTTCCATAGCAATCAATTCCCCAGTACTTTTCTATAAAGGAAATAGAATTAACCAATCGGGGAAAATGCCAGCCAACATTCAAATGCCAGTCAACATTCAAAGAAGGCACTTTTTTTTACTGATTCAGACAGTTCAGAACTCAGAAGAAGTGCTCGTGAAACAGGTATGTTTTATCGAATCGCCCGATCAACATGACAATGCAGTTGATCAGAGCAGAGTACTAACTTTGCTCACCTTGGGTCGAACCGTAGCTTATCGTAAGACCGCGGGCATTCCTGCGCATTTGTATACAGCTTTTTCAGGAAGCTGCCAAGACATGAAGCGTCAGCAGGATTACAGGACACGCCTAACCAAACTGTTGTTTAGTCCAGCGAACGTACCAGTGAAAGTAGGTGCGTCCTCCAGTCCTAGGAATGTGGAGGAAGAAGAGCAAATCCTTGAGGCTCAGCTTGTCCCCATCCTTCTCCCGCCCAGTAGAGGAATCCGCCCAGCCCCTGACGACCCCCTCGCAGTGCCTGTACCCGTCGTCGGAGCTGACGAGTGGAAGCAGCGCCACTGCATCACCAGAACGAGCGATTACTTAGCCCATAACCATCGGGAATCAGAGCGAGTGCGTTCCCCCAGCTGGACGAGGCAACACGACACACGCCGAGACGATCCGATCGGACGAAGCATCCAATCAACACAGCGCGCAGCAGAATTCAGACGCGCCGGGGGGTTAGAGCAGGAGCCGAGACGGAAGGGCGCGGCGTACCTGACGCGACGGCTAGGAGCGCGACCGCGCCGACGCCCAACAATCCGAGCGCCGCCCCCGCCATCGATTCGCCAGGGGCGCCCAGATCCAGCGGGCGAGCGCGGCGCTGGTGGGGCACGTGAGGAGGGCGCGAGGGCGGGCGGGCACGAGACCGCCGCGGCGACGGAAGTGGAGGAGAGCGAGGACGGAGGCGGGCGTTATAAACGGTGTGTGCGGTGGACTGGTGGGTGGGAGGGAGGAGGAAACGGAAGGATCGCGAGGGGGCGGCGGCGGCGGCGGCAGCACAGCTCAGCTCAGCTCCGCGCGCCGCGGCATCCGGCAGGCCTGCCTGCCTCGGCACCGGCGCGGGCGGCCCGGCACCCGCCGCTTTCCTCTCGGTCCCCGTGCGCGCCCGACTCTGCTCTCCCTCCCTCGCGCGCGCCGCGGCTCGGGCCGTGTAGTTTATTTCGGTCGCACGCGCAGCTGCGCTAGTGCCGGTCGCTCTCGGGGCCGGGGCCGAGGCGGGCGTAAATAGTGGGCAGCGGCGGCCGGTGGTGGTGGTGGTGGGAAAGCGCGGCGGGAACGGCAGTTTTTCCTAGCCACTTGCCGGTCCGGCCTCGGCCGGCGGGGTCGGCCTCCGAGATTCGCAGCGCAGCCCCATACGGCGGTGGATCTCGCCGTGCCGGCGGTACTCCCCCGTTTCGTGCAACGATTGGTTGGTGCGCGTGTCCTCTCTCTCTATGTTACTGTACTACGAGCCTAATCTAAGATCATGGTGAAAAACTGGAACTTCAGCTTTGGTAAGGTACCCACAACCACAAGTACAGAGCCAAACTTATCAAAAAAGAAAAGAAAAGAAAAGTACAGAGACAAGATTGCTCCCCAGGCAATCTTGCCATTGAGTTTCTTCACTTCCTGATGCACGGGGCCAACCTGAAAGCAACAAGTTTGGCATGCCTAACCCGTTCCTACAAACAAACAGAACGTCCGTCAGCCCTGCAAAATCTATTTTTTTTCTTGCCAACAGTCAGCTCTACAAGATTTCGGTACCAAACAAATGTCAAAGACTAGTTTCAAAAAGAAAAAATATCAAAGACTTGGTTTCCAACCGAACTAGGTGAGGATAAACCACCTGGGTCAGACGCCTGCCTTTGACAGTTGACACACTCACAGACATGGAGATCCACGGTCGCCATGTCCTCTCTCCTCCATGGGATTTAACATGTGACCGGTGCCTTTACCCTGGAGCTTACGATAATCCTCCAGCTCTTGGTTGTTTGTTGAGCCGCAATCCTGCTTGCAGCTCGTGATGGGCGGCCTTTGCCTCGCCGCATGTGGTTGGTTGTTGGTTGGCGCAGGAAGTGAGTGGGCGCTTTGTGGAAGCAGAGCTGCCGGATTCAGGCTCTCGCTGCCTGCCTGCCTGGTGCCGTCCGGTGGACGGAGGATCCATGGATCCGATGGTTACCCACCAATCAGGGCTCCTGTCCCGCAACTTTGTGGTGTCATCGGTGTCCTGCTGCTGCTGCATTGGAGAAAGATAATAAAACTGGTGCGCGTCCATGTTCTGATGCAACCTTTTTATACATCCTTTTTTCTCGAGAAATGAAAGCTTTTTTAATTGAAGTATCGGTCGGTTTGATAATGGAGGATGGGCTGAATTTTTTCCAGTTTAAGTTTCAGAAGTTCGCGTGAGCAGTGTGATGCTGATGCCATTCAGAATTGGTTGGTTGTTTTTTCACTCTAAGTTAGTATTGTGGAATTGGGAAGAGTAGTTCATTGGTGTGTGTTTTAAGCAACAATTGTATCTGGGACTGGAGTAGTGTTTTAGCAGTCTTTTGTTTTTAGATCCATTTCTTTTGCAGTCTACAAAACATGCTCCCAAAAACTACAGGTAGGAACAAATACTGAAACACACGAACCAGAAAAACGGCCAGCCAGTCTGCCACTGCGACGGCACAATATAATAGTTTTTGAGACGGCATGCAGCACGATATAATAGTAATATACTGTTATCCTTATTGCCAGTCTAGTCAGCCTGCATGCCTTTGTTCGTTCTACCACTCAACAGCATCTCTGAATCATTCTCGTCGCCATCAGTCACCTGGTAGGAGAGGGGATGAATCTGACGAGCGGCCATTCGGTGACAGCGCCGTTACCAGCGGTCAAACCCATATTTCATTTGAGCATTTAACAGATACTTTAACTGACTAGAATCCTCTTTCAGCAATTCTTAATTAGCCCTTAAAGTTTATACGTCTTGTTTGGAATAATCCAAACAATAAGTTCCCTCCTACTAATACTACCTTCGTTACAATTTATTTTAACTTTTCTACATATATATATTGTACTATAAACTTATATATACACTTTATCTACATGCATAGAAAAACTATGTATCTAATAAAGACAAAATAAATTATAATTTAGAACAGAGGGAGTAGTATAGTGCTATTGTATGGACTCATTTAAGATTCTTACAACCTAGATCGCAGATTTACAGATAAAACTGATCCATCAATCCTCTTACAGAAACCGCCATGCTCCAAGTAAATGATCAACAAAACTAAAAGAAACAAGCGCTGACTGCTGAGGACACTGAACTAAGGTACGTCTACTACTACCTGCCGTGTTAAGGTGGCAAAAGACAGTGAAAACTACTGGCCGCAAAAGCAAAATCCTCAAGAGGAACGAAGCGAGACGTGTCCTACGAGCCGCCAGTTCTGATCAGTTCACTTTCCATGTTTTGACCTCCTCCTACTGGTATGGGCCACGGGACGACCCGCCAAATGGCGGGAACGGCAGGTGCGGGTCGAGCTCGGTGTGGTGGTAGAGCGACGAGTAGTCGAGCCCGGTCGCCCGGGAGACGACCTCGCCGAGCTCCGACGACTCCGCCCCGCGCATGCGCGCACCCGGTGACTCGTAGTCGTAGACGTCGTAGCTCCCGGCGACCGCCGGGCAGTGATGCGGCGGCGCGGAGAAGTAGCTCGACGACCCGGGCGGCGAGAAGGCGGCCGCAGCGGCGGCGGCGGGATTGTTGTCGGGCGCCTCGAGCTCGCCGGCGTGGTGGTGGTGGAATGGCACGGAGGGGAAGGAGAAGGGCAGCGCGGCGGGCGCGGAGGCCGGGCCGTGGTCGTAGTAGTCGTGGTCCTGGTGATAAAGCGGGGCCTCCGTCTCCACCTTCAGGGCGTCCTTGAACCCCATGACCACCAGCTGCATGCTCGGGTCCTGCTGCTCGTGATGCGACGGCGGCGGCGGCGACTGGCTCCCGCCGCCGCCGTGCGCGGTCACCGCGGCGGCGTGGCGCTGCCTCTGGTGGCAGGTGTGCTCGCCCTGGTACGTGACGTCGAACACGCACAGGTCGGTGTCCGAGCGCTGCACCTGCTTCGTGGCCGGGCACCCCTGGGCGGCGCGGTACGTGCACCGGTAGTAACCCCTGCGAGAACACGCCACACTACTGTCAGTGTGAGACACTACAAATGAAGCTGCTCAATTCGAAACTTTGGTGATGGGAACTGAGTTGTTTCCTACGAAATTTTGCGCAAAATTTGTGAGATCCATATGCTATTCAAACTTCATGTACTGTAACCTGTAATCTTGTATGAAATTTATGCGGATTTTGGATGTTGATGTCTGAAGTGGTTTTTACCTGGGAAACTTGGCGCCGAGGATGTCCTTCTGGCCGTACTTCCTCCAGCTGAAGCCATCGTCAGGTGTGGCCTCCAAGTTTGCGTCTGGGACTCGGAATTTCGCGGTCCATCTCGGCAGACCTTTCCTGTATGGTTCATGACCAAGAAGATGAGGGGCCAGATGTTCAGATCTCCTTTTTTTTGCGTTGACTTGAAAATGATGATGTTTGACTGAGTGTGCTGCCTATGATCAAAAAATGCCATTCTTTTTGACCAAATGACCATCGCCTATGAGTCTAAGAAGAATGCTACTACCAATCTACAGTAGTCTATAGTAGGTTTACTGAGGAGTAATATTAGTATGTGGACTTACTGCTTATATGTGACAGATTAGTACAGAAATTTTGTTCAGATACTTCTTTCATCTTTTTTTAATGGGTACAATATACCTCTATAG
The DNA here is from genome assembly GCF_002211085.1 of Panicum hallii. Classification (NCBI taxonomy): domain Eukaryota; kingdom Viridiplantae; phylum Streptophyta; class Magnoliopsida; order Poales; family Poaceae; genus Panicum; species Panicum hallii. Next base: position 50,209,984 of record NC_038045.1, read on the forward strand.
CTAGGTGCTTATTGTACATCCATAAGCCTCTGTTTTCTGTTTGTTGTTTTTTTAAAAAATGAAACTTGAAGCCTCTCTTGTTGTGAAAAATGATATCTGGAAACGGGTTTCACACGAAGCTGAACTAGACAGCGGTTGACAGCAACATCTTTTTTTTTACGAGGACAATCGACAGCTACATGTATCTATCTGAACTGAACATACAGATGATGTTAGAATGTTATGATCGCCGGTGCCTCTGGCAGTGAGTGTGTGTGATCGCATAATAAGTAGTAGTAATTTGGTTTAGAGACGCACAAGACGTGTTGTTTGTGTCAGTCGACGCAAGTTGATAGCCTTAGATACGTGTGCCTCATCGCTGGACTAGCTACCAATAGTCACTAGACGTATGATATATGCGCATCTATTAAAAGGTTGAAGAATGAATGAATAATATTTGTTTCGTTGCCAAACCTCGGGTGGATGCAGATGAAAAATAGTGTAATTGTTGAAATATGAGCAAATTTGTTGAAAAAACATATGCAAAGGCCTTTAAATAATATGAACTTGTGCAGATCTAGGTGAGGTCGTGTTCTATATGTAGGTAAAATCTCAAGTTCAAAGATGACCAAGTTTTTGAGAGAGATGAAAAAGAAAAACGTACGCTAGTCATGCTACTAGTTCTATTTATTCCTGATATTTGTTTTCTAATCGAGTCTGAACTTGCATATTTGCGTGGACATCGAACACGACCATATATACTAGAGTTGTACAAAGTTTTAAAAAATTATTTCTAAGAATGTTTTCGGTGAATTTCGATGGTTATCGAAATTTTGTGTCACTTTCAGTTTTCACCGTAGAAGCGTGTGGCACCTCATTTGGCGGCACGTACGGACGTACCACGATGTGATGTGAGTATTTTCGAGTTTAAACTTCAAAGTGAACGCACCTTCTCTTGTTGCACACCAGGTTTTGGCGCTCCGGCGCCTCCACCGCGGCCGTCCCGCCCGAGCTCTCGTCGGCCGACCGCGGCGAGTCGGAGCGGTCGGTGCCCCGCGACGACCCCGGCGCGGCCTCGACGGCCTTGGCGACGGCCACCGCCTTCCCGAGCGTGCACTGCAGCCGCCGCGCCGCGCCCCGGTAGTGCTCCGCCCGGGACCGCGGGTCCTCCGCCAGCTCCCCGAGCTGCCGCGCCTGCTCCTCGCCGTCGGCGAGGATCGTCAGGAGCAGCTGGATGCCCCCTTCTGCTCCCGCACCGTCCAGCATGGCTCTCCTGCGCCGCTGCAAAGCGTACGAGAGCTGCAGGATCGAGCTCGCACCTCGATCTGCGCAACGGCCACTGATCCGATCGGCACTATGCAGCGACCTCCGGTTCTTGGACGATCAGCTGACTAATCTGTGAACAATTCAGCAGCAAGGATGAACTGTCGGAGACAGAGAAGAACAGCTCGGATGATGCGACACAGTATAGCACTGATGGCCGATTTGAAGAGCGAGGCTAGCAGGGAGGAGCAACGGAAGGACCATGACAAGTTCAGCGAAACAGAGGAGAAACTCAAGAGCCGGCCAAGATGGCAATATGAACACAGGAAAGATCTCTACGAACAGGTGGCAGTATGGCCACCTTCTTGAAGCCGGCCTCTCTGTCGGTCTGTCCCAACAATGGCGGCAACGACGAGCGCGCAAGCTTGCAGGGTAGCCAGGTAGGTAAGAGAGTAACGGAGAAGACGATCGAAACGAAAGGAAGCAATGCTTGTTTCAGAGAAAGGATTGCAGTTGCAGAACGATGCATGCCTGGGGCTTTAAGGCCATGAGCCCAAGCTGGTTTCTGGTGCTGTGCAGGCTGGGCTGCTGCTACACCTCTGGTCTTCTAGATGTTGGTGAGAGGGAGCACGTTTGACCGGGGGAAACCGAGTGAAATCCCGGCCTATTTTTTTCTCCGTTTTGGGTGCTCTCGTCCGTCCATTGACCGGTCTTTGGTCAGACCCTCGCCGTCGTACTTGAGGAGCTGGGGGAGAAATTGCTACGGCCACTACTTGGCAAGGGAAAAGGAGAAGGCCGCTGCCGAAAAATTTTGGCAGCTTTTTTAGTGGAGCAGGAAATTCGGGGCGCGGTGACCTGCTTTAATTTCCTTTGCCTGGTAAACTCTTATGATTTAATTATTTATTTTTACTTTTGACACATCAGTGTAAAAGTTAGAATTTTTGAGTTCCCAAGTTGAGTTTTTGTTGCTAGCTTTGCTTTGGATCTGTGGCTTCCATAGAGGCAATTTTAGTATGAAGAGCAGCAGGTAAAGTAAAGTTTTACCATGACCGTGGGAAAAAAGTGGAAGAATACAAAATTGTACCATCTTCGTGTTGGAGGTTTTGGGGGGAAAATTCATTGCATCCGAGTAGAATCTCTAGTCAAAGCACGAAAATGAACCACAGAGAGAATAACCATGTATTCTGATGGTAACACCTCCACCAGAGCCAACTTTCTTGAGAAACTTCTGGAGCTTAAAGAATCGGAGCCGGCGCTCATCCAAGTAGCCATGGGATCATTCGCTCAACAACACCTGGATAGGATGAAGAAACTGAAGTTGGCCGGCTGTCTCCTGCTCTATCTGAAAGCACGCGCATAGTACAATGAAAATTTCAGACCAGACACGTCCCAATCGAAAAATTCAGAAAGAAATCTCAAGCATCGTTGTGCTGCTTTATTTCCTTATTTCCCAGTTGTATCGCATATACTTCTTCCATTACAAATTATAGACCGTTTTAACTTTTCTAAATATATACGTTATGTTTAGAATCAAGATAACCTATAATTTGGAACGGACGAGTGCACACTGACACGCACACATATTTCACTTGTTGCTGCTAGTACCCCTGAACTGCTACTGGTACGCCCATTCTCACTGAGACAGGGACGCCGTGTTCTCCGATCCCTGCGTGCGGTCTGTGGTGGCACTCACTCACCTCACCAGGGATCGCTTTTGGAAAGTTCGGTAGACGAAGACCTAGGAACATTCAAAACCAGGCAGTGCCGACCGGGTGCTGACCGTTCAACCCTGCAATCCTACTGGTCCAGAGTACCCAAAAGGACCCCGCAGGAGAGACCACGAATGGTACGTGTTGGCAGAGAGAGAGGGGGGGGGGGGGGGGGGGGAGGTCAACGGCGAAGGGTGGACGAACACGAACTGGCATCGAATCTTCAGACCCGTTTCCGCGTATTGGACTGGGAGTAAGAGCAGGCGACAGTGACGCAAGTGTCGGAGCGTGTGCTTACGCCCGGGTGCTTGACCGGATGAGAGGAGGCAGCCAGCCGCACAGGGAACAGTTTCTGTAAGGTTGCCAGTCTGAAAATGCTCTTCTGGTAGTGCCGAATACGATTCCTTCCCAGGAACTTTGTGCAGAAATTCAGAGTAGGGATGGATCGATCAGACGAACTTGTCTTGCACTCTTACCTCGGATGAGCATGCGACTAGCCTTCTTGTGATTCGATGCACATCTTGGTGGAACGATTCAATTCTCGTGCGAGAACAGGTAGGGATCTCGCGAGGAACAATCCAATTTTCAGTTGGAACAGGAATGTTCGTGCCTTGTCGACACAGAGCCTGAAGCGCTGACTGCCGACCTGGCAGGAGACAGAAACCGGTCGGTCGCACGGAATGGGGATCCTTTTCATGCTCTGCAGAATACCAGCGATTATTTCAGAATATAGTCAGGAGCTATAATTACATCTCCACCAGACAGCATACTACTGAAAGTACCACGAAGACGTGAGATTTCTGCATTTCAAAAAGATCAAAACCATGATAACTGCACTGTAAAGCACGAGAAAGCTGTCAAAAAGGTCATGTACAAACACACGTAAGTTCAGTAGCCGATGACATACACAAAAAACGCAACAGCTTGTATCAAAAATAGTTCGCGTACATCTCTGCACTAGCTACTACAAAACTACAACTATCCAACTGGTATGGTCCATCCATCTTGGGGGCGAGAAAGAATTGTGAACCTCTGATCTGATACCGCATCGGCATTTCTTACTTTAGTCGAAAAACCCTGGTACTTCCCCTGGCATAGGAGCAAGTTCGTTCCTCCCAAACCTTTCCTCATCAAAGAAGGATGCCTGCACCACACGCCCACCAAAGAACCGCCCTTGCAGATCAATCATCGCCTTTGTTGCTTCTTCTGCTCGCTCAAACTGTATAAATATCCTCACAGCCTCCTCAGCTGGGAAGCCTGTCTGTGTGATCTCAAATATCAGTACGCGAGTCACTGTCCCATAATTGGCACACTCAGATGCCACCTCATCTTCCAACTCGTCATCAACCTCACCAGGACCAACCTGCACATGTTTCATCCTCATGCATAAGAATAGTTTGCATTTTGTTTAAGATACTGCAGGACAATTTCAGGCCCACTCAAGTAAGTGGAAATGAATAATAATTCAGACTTTAACGTATCACCCCTCTACTGCAGTCACAAAAAAATGCTTCACACCGACTTTAAGCAGTGTCGTGATATAAGTACTCACACAGTTAAAACAGACATACAGTTCAACAAGATAACTTCACAAGTACTCATACAGTAAAAACAGACATACAGTTCAGACTTCTTTTAGGGTCACACCAAGATAGAATTCTACCAATCATGTACAATCAAGTATTTATTATCAGATTAATCAATTCATTTACCATGATCTTGAGTGAGCACTGTGTGCTCGATAATGAAGTCATTCCAGAATTAGCCTCAATCATGTAAATCAGGTTTCATGACAACTGCCAAATCCAAATATCAGATGGTGTATTGCAGTGCTACAGTCAAATCCTACATGGAATTCATTATGCACTAGGCTTTCTTCCTGTGGGGATCTCAAATTGGAAACTTTGAAATAAGTTGAATTAAAACCCCAATAATGCGTCTAAATAATCATTTACTGTAAACAAAAAGTTTGGGAAACCATGCAGACAGATTCACATATAAGCCTGGTATCTTACATTGCTACTCTTGGCTGTGTTTATAAGCTAATGGACCAAGCAAATCATGTAATCCAAACTATTTTAATTATCGTTTGAAACAGAGTTCTCAACTACAAACTTAAGATATCAACACATTCAATACTTGGCAAGGATAAGGAAAGGGCTAGTGATATACAAGAGAAAAGTAACTATGGCACTACAGGCAGACAGTAGTACAGGTGATATAATGGCTCCACAAGCTAATTCATTCTTAGAAGTGTGCACACTAATTCCAGGACCAGCACACATTCTGCAACTCATCGACTGATCCAAATCATGGGAAAGGATTACCTATGCACACATAGTTTACTAGTAAACCATACATGCAGACAGTAGTAGATGTGATATAATTGCTCAGCAAGCTTAGAAGTGTGCATAATAATTCCAGGACCAGCACACGTTCTGAAACTCATCGGCTGATCCAAATCCTTAGAAAGGAATATCATCATGCTAGCTAAAAATCCATACAAAACAATGCACTAACAAAATGTAGTCTATGGTGGAATTGATGTAGCACTACTGAAAAAGGTATTTACCATGTTGCGTAGCAGCAAAACTCGTGTTGGCGGCCCATCAAAGTTGACGGATTTCGGCTTCTTTTCTGGTGGCCTTGAACTGCTCTCATCAACAATAACCCCTCCCCTCCTATCGGTCTTCTTGGCCACTAGAGGAGCAGTGATCCCCTGCTCTTGCTTGCCAAGCCCCTGACCTTCCTTCCACCCCATCTTGGCCATCATCCGCTGGGCAGCAGTCATCTGTCCGCCGGCACCCAGGCCCAACCCAGCGGAAGATGAGCTCCCGATGGCAAACCCATCCCCGTGCGGCGGGGACGAGGGGGTCCTCTGCGCAGCAGCAGCTCCGCCGCCACCGCTCATTGCCGCCCTCCGCTTCCAGGCCTCCTCGCCAGATATGTTGAGGGAGGATGCCCTGGACTGGTAGTCCCTCTCCTCGCGCTCGCGGGCCTCCCTCTCCCGCTGCTCGCGCTCCCTCTCCCGCTCCTGCTCCTCGCGGCGGCGGCGCTCGAGCTCCTTGCTCAGCTCGGCCTCCTTGGCCCGCCGGAGCTTGTCCTTGCGGTAGTCCTCGTAGTCGTTGGGCTTGGCCGGGTCGTACTCCTCCAGCACGGTGGACTGGACGGCCACGAACGCCGGCTGGAAGGACGCGGCGGGGGCGGGCTCGACGGTAACGACGGGGGGAGCCGTGGCGGGAGCCGCGGAGGTGGATGCGGAGGCCGCCTTGGGCGGGCGCAGGTGCTGGTTGCGGAGGAGCGACGGGGGCGGGGCGAAGGTGGTGGGCGGCTTGCGGAGGGTGGGCGGCGCCATCTTGGTGGCGCTGGACCAGACGGAGGCCGTGGAGGCCTTGTCGTCGTCGCCGGCCGACGACGGCGGCGGGAGGTCGCCGTACAGGCCGCCCAGCATCGCGCCCTACCTAGGGTTTGGCTGCTTGGGTGGGGGAGACGGGGAGAGTCGGAGGGATGCGATTTGGGGAAGAAGACGAAGGGCCTTGATTTGATTAGGGGAAGGAGTCGGGGGTTTCTTGCCGGGGGCCGTGCTGCAAAACGTCCGTCGTTAGGGAGGTGAGGCAGAGATTTACCATTATATATTTACAGTGCAGGTCGTTTTGAGCCTACGGCTCGGATTCACAGTGCAGGTCGTTTTTTATTTCCGTTTGACGACTCGGTCCACAGGTATTTACATACTTGTCATCCTTACAAGCGGCACCTTTTACATATTTACCATTATATATTTACCACTACTCTATGTGCGATTTACCAATTTTGCTGACATGGCAAGCCGCCTCCTTATGCGTGGATCAACTACATAAAATGACCAGACTGCCCCTGCATCTTTTATCACACCCTTAGAACAGTGCTCTCTCGCTCTCTCTATCTCTATGACTGGTGGGACCCGCCCATCTTCTTCCACCTCCAACCAAGAGCGACGACGATGACCAGTAAGGGGAAGGGTGGAAGCGGCACGGATTGGATTGCCACGACGGTGACGCCGATGCCGACGGGCTGGGATCCGGCACCCCGCTATTGGTATGCCCGCGTCTGATCCCATGGCTAATGCCGTGCGCTCGAACTGCCCGGCCATGGCAGCACGGCCGCGATCCCGGTGCTATGGCGGCGAACGTTGCGAGTTAGCGAAGTCATGAGAAATAGGAGCTCACTGGGTTCCATTTGAGGGGTTGGATGATGAGGACGAGGGCTGGAGGTGTCCTGCATCGGTGGTAAATGGAGCTCGGCTTGGATGGCAATGGCGCTGCACTATCTGAAATTACCGGTAAAGGAGTGGCTGAGTTGGAGGCGGAAGGCGTCGGGGAGTGAGCTAGGGAGGTTGTGTTGCCATGGGTGCGAGGAATTTGAGAGAGATGGCCGAAGTTCACCACCGGCGGATCGCGTCCCACCTCGATGTGATGGACCGGGATGGAAGGATATGCAGTGGCGAATTTAGAATTTTAAGTTAGGGTGGTCCAATAAAAGAAAAAAATCACGTGCCTTCATATTTCTTCATGTTTCACAACAATTATGCATTGCAATGACACAAGTTAAAAATTTTCAGCAATCATATTTGACCGAATGGCATAAGTTTTCGCAAACTTGCTACCGATGTGCAAGCTACCAAATTGCAACGTAAATTCCCAAATTACCGTTAACTTGCTGCTGGGTGCTTGCAAATAAGCAAATTGCGGTGAAGCGGTGAGGATGCTCGATTGCTTTGAACGCAATCTCTAAGCGCCGCCGCGGGGATATGGATTATGGTGCCCGCCGGGCCACACGTTCTTCGCAATTGCAGCAGCGCAGATCGGGCCTATGGAAGTGTGCGACCATCTCCAGACAAATGATGTGGTCTCAGTCTCTGCTTGCCGCCGTCCGCTGTGCCTCCGCAGCAGTCGCAGCAGCGCAGCTCGCTGTCTCGCCAATGTTAGGGTGGGCCGGCCCACCCCCTAGATCCGCCACTGAGGACATGCGCGAGGGCCTGCGCCGCGCGCTGGGCGTCCTGGCGGCCGCGGGGGCGCGGAGATCAGTACTACACGGTGCTGGGCCTCTCCATCGTATTCGCGGCCACCGTCATCGTCTACATCCAGCATGCCAGGGGCTGGGTCGTCGGCTTCTCCGTGCCCGTCGTGCTCATGGTCACCGCGCTCACGCTGTTCCTCCTCGGCTCGCCCTTCTACCTCAAGGCGGCGGCCGACAGGAGCGCCATCGTCGGCCTCGTGCAGGTGCTCGTCGCCAGCTACAAGAACCGCCACGAGCCCATGCCGCCGGAGACGGCCGACGCCTCGAGCTTCTACAACAAGGCCGGCTCCAAGCCCAGGACTCCCACTAACAAGCTAAGGTACGGTACACTATTACAAACAAAAATCTGACCCTGAGGCACTGCACAAAACCGAATTCTTCTTCATGATGCTAATTGTGAAGCGTGGCATTAATTAATATGGTTGTGCTCACGGCGCAGGTACTTGAACCGGGCCTACGTGCTTACGAACCCGGCAAGGATGTAAGCGCCATCATATCTGAAGGCGTGCGACCCGTGGAGGCTGTGCACGGTGCAGCAGGTGGAGGACACGAAGGCCGTCATCCGTGTGCTGCCGATATGGTCGACGGGGATCTTGCCCGGCGTGATTGTCGAGCAGCAGATGTTCCCGACGCTGCGATCGCCGAGGGGCTCCGCCGTAGCTTGTCCTTGCGGTAGTCCTCGTAGCCGTTGGACCTGGCCTGGTCGTACCCCTCCAGCACGGTGGACTGGACGGCCACGAACGCCGGCCGGGCGGCCGCCGCGAGGAGCGGGAGAGGGAGGCCTGAGGCGGGCACAGGCGAGTAGGCGACCGCGCCCCCGTCCTTTACTCCGAGACACTCGAGCAGCTGCCCACTCGAGCCGCGGCCACGATGCTGTTCTAAGGGGCCCCGACGGGCGGCCGCGGTACTCGTCCAGGAGGCGCTCGTGGCTGGCACGCGTCGTTGGGGAGAGGGAGGCGGAGGCGAGAACAAAGAGAGAGCCGGAGGTAGAAGAAAGGCGCACCCCACTTTCAATGTTGGAGTGGGGTCTTTTCGCATACCCCCTTCGTACTGGCTTAGCTAATTTGTCATGCCACGTCAACAAAATTAGTAAATTATTAGCTTCGCGCGTAGATGAGTGTTAAATATTTTCACGCGTAGATGAGTGTTAAATATGTAAACCAAAATAAAAATAGTTTTCGAAGAGATGTCAGGATGATAAATAGTTAAATACCCCCAGTCTAGTGAAGGGGCAGGACTACATGTTCGTGAAAAATCGTTTCTTCATTGGTTAAAAATCATTTCTTCTCCACCTTGCTATCAACTACATCAATTAGGGTCATGGCACTAAAGATAAACGGTGTTTGAACTTGGAAATAAGCGCTATGCCAGCGAGTCTAATTGATAGTAAATTGTGTCGAATTGTAAAGCGATCAAAGGTCAGGGAAGAATCAAAGTAATTCAAAACATTCAACTGCACTCATTAATTCCAAGCGTATGAAATGCATAGTCTTGTAAGGTTTACATGTACACACAAACATAACACATGGATATCATTCCATACAATCACAAATATGAATATACACTGCTGAAATAACATGAATGCAAATTGGTGGATCACATGAAAGCCATCGACAGCCTAGCAATGCCGCCACCTTACTTCAAGCCCTTGTAAAGCGCATCAATCTCCCCCTGAAAAATGTTAAAACAAAAATTAGTAGCGCCTAGCGGGTAGAGATTTGTCTTACTTGAACCCAGAAGGTTATAAATTAAGAAACAAGAAGACGAATCTAAAATTAGGGCGTGGAACAATTAGACATGGTATCTAACCTGGTAGTACTTGAGCATCTGTGGCCGTTTTTTCTTGTATGTTGGGGTGATGAGGTCACGCTCGATATCAAATGGTAACGGGTCGAGATGTATAGCTTTTATGAACTCAAAGCCTTTCAGCTGGCAAGGCAAAAATTGCACGCCAATCATTTAAAATATTGTTTGCATATTAGAAATCTAGATGCATAACAATAGTATTAATCTTAATCAAGATAGTTTACCTTCTTTTCCTTCGCAATCTTTGTGAGTTCTGTGAGAATATGCTCTTTAGCTCTTGAATTTTTGCATAGCTCAGCAAAATTTCCAGTAATACCGTGTTGTTCAGCCCAATGCTCAAGAACTTGTTGGTTCGGATTGACAACGGCAACGAGACACGATTCAAAACTATTCCCGTATACCCATATCTGAAATAGATTAATAGAATCATAAAAAAGTGGAGCATATGGTAAAGTGGATACAAGAGATACCGAAGAATAAATTAATCCTTGGATGTCTATCAAATGGTTGGAAGAAAAAGGACATGGGAGACAGCCACACAAGAGAATTAATTTCCTGCTTCACAGATTTAGGACAATATAACTCCACATTTGACTTGGATGCTCCAACAAACTACTATTGTAGGACTGTATTTCAGTATAATCTCGCTTTAGATAAACATTACAGTGATGGGATAAGTCTTTGTACCGTTGGTCTTTGTGATCCCCGGTATGGTGGTCTTGCTGCCCCAACCAAGACAGCATTTAGCATCTTAGACTAGCTTTTAGGACAGCATCTTAGACTAAACATCACTAGCTTTTAGGGCAGCATCTTAGACTAAGCATCACTGGCTTTAAGACTAGCATCTTAGACTAGCATCTCGGCATATGCTTAGCTGTCTTGACCAGCTATAAATATGTAATCCAACCCCTCAGGTTGGTATGGTATTGTGTGAGAAGTAAACCAGAAAATTGCACCAACTCGTGGTGTCATCCTCTCGATGAGAGTAAGAGTTTCGATACTAACATATAGAGCAATGATCTGAAATAGCAAATATTTATAGTGATCAGAAACTTATTTAAAATCAGTATGTGCATCAACAATTATTAGCCTTATAATGAGCTTATTCTAACCAAATAACACCCTTTAGTAGTTTCTAGAAATTTCCTAATCAGATGACCTTGACAGTTTTCAGTAAGTGCCATAAACATACAAAGCAAATGAAGATGTAAATTTCATCATGTAGTTGAAAAAATAGGGTGGTGCCTTTTTGAGAGATTGAGTATGTTATTTACCGAATCTATCTCTTGAAGAACACCATACACATTCTCTAGATTTTCCACCGCAACGTATTCTCCCTGAGAAAGCTTGAATATATTCTTCTTTCTATCAATGACTTTCAAGGACCCATCTGGTTGCCACTCACCAACATCTCCTGCATAACAAATGATGTTTTACTTAGAAACATTATCTAAAAGAAAAGCTCATGATATCCAGCTGCGTAAGAATTTTAACTGACACATTATATTGAAGTTATGGAAATAACTAACCTGTGTGAAACCATCCGTCAATCATGACTTCCTGTGAGAGGTCCTCTCTTTTGTAGTATCCAGAGAATAGAACACTTCCCCTTATGCATATCTCTCCACGTGGGATGCTGGACAAAGCATCATAACCCATCTCTGAAACTGACTCGAGGCGTACATCTACATGTTGGACTGGTGGACCAACAGTCCCAACCGTTGAGAATTCATTTGGTATTGAAACTATAGAGCCCGCACAAGTTTCCGTCAGTCCTAAACATCAAAACGTGCATAGCATTATCTAAAAACATCAATTTGTAATAAGAAAACATTTATCTCCTCAGGTGCTTAACTAAGTAAAGAAACTGAAAAACGCATACCATAGCCTTGAACAACATAAGCACAAGTCACAACCCTTAAAAATTCTTCCACGGGTACAGCTAAAGGGGCACCACCAGACACAATAACTCTTAATCTTCCACCAAGCCTTTCTTTCACCTTAAAGATAAGAATTGAGTTAGCATAACAATGTACTGTCAAAGCTGCATCGACAATTTCAATTACATCTGGTGAGTTACTAAAAGATTGCTATCGAATTATCAACTTGTACCTTGCTGAAAACTAATTTATCAAAGAATGGAGCCGCTTTCTCATGTTTAATTCCTTTCCTCATGCTGTCCAGTTTCCTGATGATATGCTAATTTATAGTAACTCAGAAATTGTATCATGCATGTAACAAAGTTTACTGGATGCACTTATGCACAGGCATGACAACGGTTAAATTAAAAAAATAAAACCACAAAGAATGTGAAAATAACATAAGAAGAACACCATAAGATATTAAGTGGCCATCCAGCAAGCTTTGAGCGCTCCTCACAAAAGAAATAGCAGTGTCAGTACTAATTATATGCAAACTTACATCTTGTAAGCAATGTTGAATAAAGTCTTCTTCAGTATACCACCAGCAGAGATCTTGGCTGTAAGACCTACGTAAACATAATAAATGCATCAAACGTTATTTAATTCAATAGGATGGAGCCAGCACAGGAATAAATTACCTACGACCTTAGGACTTCAATAGTTGAATGATTAATGCTTATCAGTTTTTAAACTTGAAATATAATTGTGACAGATATTCAAGTATGATATTCATAATAGCTGCAACTATCTGTGCTACAAATAAACTCATTATCAACCTAAAATGGTCTATTGCAGCCTAAGTTGGAGTTTACGTCTATTATGAATCAACTGAAGCATGAATTTTATGAATGGCTTTGGACATTGGGAAATCATAAGAAAACTGTAGTATAAACATGTTGACATCACAGACTGTTAGACTCAGATATATCAGGGTATTGAATTGAATCAGTTAGAGGGTATTTTATTCCCAGAAAAATAGTATCATCCTGTTTACTTCATAGGCAATGTATGATCAATTAGAACCAATTCATTGACAAAACAATTGAATAGCTAAACATTCATTGTTAACACTTGACATCTGGAATTTACCTGAATATATCCGGTCAAGTACACGTGGAACAGCACAGAATACTGTTGGTTTTAGGGCTGCAATGTCATCAACCAATAGTTTGACATCCTACATATGTATAACACTGATATCAATATGCATTTTTCCTAAATGTCGACAAGGAGAACTCAGGAATCATACCCCACGCCAAAATCCAATTTTCGACCCATGATAAATGAACACTTCCTCAAACATTCTATCAAAGACATGAGCTAGTGGAAGATATGACAAATAAACATCGTCTTGATCAAACTGCAATAAGAGAATGAGAGCAACCAACATGAATTCTATGCAAGAAGACACCATGAATTCTTTCACAATGAAAATTTGCAATTATGTACTTACAACTTCACCAACATACTGAAGTACAGAATCAGGGCCCACAACGTTTACAACAAGGCTTTCATTTGATAACATAACTCCTTTAGGGTCTCCTGTTGTGCCACTTGTGTACATTATGGTACAGATGTCAGATCTCTTTTTTTCAGGCAGATCAACTTGATGAGAGCCACCCTATAAGCGTGCAAGGAGTCAAGATTTTGTGCAAGGAGTCAAGATAATCTTGAGCTTGATCAACACAAAGCACCAAGCACTTGCACAAATTTATCTTTTTCCATAGTACAATATGATGGTAAAATTATGGACTCTAAACAAACTTCTATTATACAATATCTAACACGAGTTAGATAAAATTAGTATGGGCCTTTGCAACAAGGATTAAGTAACTACTAGAGAGTTCTTGGTAAAATAAAAGGCACATCTATGTTTGGATTAAGTGAAAGATATGATGTACCTACACAAATTTGGAAAAGGTTTGCTACTATGACCACGTGCTAGTCTTTGCTCTTGGCATGTACTAGTTTATTTTTTTGCTGATATGTTGAATTTCCACTCACTATTTGGGATGTGGTTCTTCACACATCACTTGTTTGCACATACCTTTAGTACATAGGAAATTAAGCATCCATGATTCAGGTATAAATAAGGCAAATAACTTTTTCTTTGCCAATTTATTGAGAGTAATATCAACTTTTTTAACAGAAAAAATGTACCCTGAGGTACTTATTAAGTGGTTCTTTGGAACAAGAGTTTATAGATCAGCTTAAATAAAAATGTTTTTTCTCGGTTCTAGGAAAATCGATTTTGATTTGTTAGTTAGTCACGATCTCGCTTAATGAGTACCTTGTTTTGCAGAGGGTGGGTTACATTTCCATCATCTAATTTTACATAAAAAACTCGGAAACTTTTGTCACAAAACTTATTTTTAGTCTTTGGAAAAATAGGAATCCTTATCCAGGTTTTATCCTCACATAAAACAGTTTCCGACAGTTAGAACGGAGATCTAATGGAAACCGGTTTCTGTAAAATAAAGTATCCAAACAACCCATGAGGTTCTACTGGGACACCTTAGTAATCTACAACATAGGCCAAAGAAGCCCTATGCTTACCGTGATCAGGAATTCCTCCCAAGAGAAAATGGACAGGCCATGGTTTTTAGCTTCCTCTTTATGGTCATTAGTGACTCCTCCAAAGCTTATGATTGCTGGCAAATAAAGCAAGAGAAAAATCATATGAGGCCCACATTGATTAACCATCTAACCAATAATATTATGTTAGTTATAAAAAAATCAACATCATGTTATGGAGGAACTTACTTTTCAGATACTTTGAGGTGGCATGGCAAGTTTTCAGGAGCTGCCACCATTACAAGAATTAAACAAACAACTGTCAAATACTTATAAAGCTAGTCCAGAAAACAGTAGTACTGCACTGCAACAATCACTATACTGCAGGCAGTCAGGCACATTTCCTCGAAACAAATTTCGTGAATCCATTTTTCGATCTGTAGGGTGGGCTATTCGGCTATCGGAGTAGGAACGGGGCAAAACCAACACCTGGAAATCAGAGTTCACCCCGACGCTTCAGTTCATCGACCCGGAGGATTCGCCATCGCGGAGACCGCCGGTAGGCAGAGCTTGCCGTCCTCGCCTTCCTCGTAGGACAGAGGCACAGAGCAGACTCCTGCGGCACCTTCTGCGGCGCCGCCCGGCACTAATCACGGCCTGATCGGCAGCATAAGGCTAAAGCTTTTGTTGGGCCATCTAATTTCGGCCCGACCAAGCCGTGGCATGCATATAGCCTGGATCGTTTTTGTTGGGCCCATTTTGGGCTGATCCGAACAGGAGAAAAGCTACTACGTTGTTTCCCCTTCGAAGCGCAAAAAAAAATAAAGAAAATCCAAATATAAAGAAAATCGTCTATAAAATGTAAAATAAAAAAATAATTTTTGAAGTAAAAGTAAAAGCTAAATTTGTCCTCTCTCGGAGGAAACTCGCAAAATGCCAAGGCTTGGTTTGAGCTGGAGAAGTTTTCACAGCTAGTTTGAAGATGTTTCCCGAGGAATTTAACTTGTTGGATAAGGGATGTATGATGATGGGGCAAGCTGCCATACCTCTGCGATCTTCTTCTCCTCCACAAATACGACCTGGATTTCGGCATGGCATATGATAAACTCTACTGCCCCAGCACCTGCACATAGAGGGTCCCATCGGAGCAGATGATTAGTACTTGCAACTGACAATTAATAAGTCGCAGCCTCATCTTGATTTGCTAATGATTTTGCCGTCCAGTTGATCTGCCGGTGAGCATTTTTACCGAGGGAATCGTAGAGCGGCACGCAGCAAACCCCAAGCGCATTGCAAGCCTGCAGAACAAGATTGAACATGTAAAATCAGAAGCTAGCTAGTTTTTTTTTTAAAAAAAGAAAAAGCTCTTTTCAGTCGCTGCAGGAAAAAAAAAAGAAAAGGTAAAAAAAAAACTGGAACGTAGTTACCTCCATGCTGATGATCCATTCCGGGCAGTTCGCGCCGTATATGCCGCAGCATTCACCCTGAACAAATTGGTAATAAGCCACTTCAGATATATATTTAATTACATTTGACGTGATCAGGTTTGGATTCTGTGTGATTCGAAAGGATCATGGAGCGGCTTGTGCAATCTGATTTGCCGATTGCAATATGATATCTCCGGCCGAACAGATCAAGGGATGAGATCGATATGCCAGCCTGCAGCTCACGGTCAAACGATTCCAAGAGTGGACTTTCTCAGCTGCGGAACAAGCACACAAGTCAGCTAGCTCACGCATGCACCCCTGTACGTCAACCTGACGGAGGTTAAACTGTAACTCTATACTAAAGAGGGTCGGAACTTGTTAATCTCTAGTGTGATACTCGGTCAGTTCGTCGTGATCTCAGCAAGGTAGAAGTGACTTTATGATCGAGCTCTGACATCTCTGATGATGAACTCGGACAGCAGTATGAGGCTGCCTTACCAACTGGGTCAACCAACTCAGATCTCTGAACCCGTCCATCCCCTGTAAACAATTCCATCATGTCCTGCCTGCAGAGTTGATGGTGAAGAGCCACCACTATTGCAACGCCCCCGGTATCGAACAGCTTGGACTTGGGCTGGCACTCGGCAGCTCATCATCATAGCAGAGTCATGCATCCGACGAACTAGCTAATGACCAGATGCGCGCGTCGCTGCTGCGTGTGCAAGTGCATCGCTGTGCAGAGATAGTGGATGAGAGAACATGCAGTGTTGTCAGTTACCTGCTTGATTCCGGACTTGCTGATGGAGGCTGCAAGCTTCATCACGACATCGTAGACTTGCTTGTAAGTCACCCAGGTGTACTCACCTGCCTGCAGTTTGTTTCAGAAACCACTGCATCAGTTTTAAGCCCATCATTTTTTAAAAAAAATCAAAAAAAGAAATATTTTTCCAGTAAACTATTCATTCTATATTTGCTTGCTTTCTTGGTTTTGACATCAGATATGAGCATACATATATATGGGCGAATTCAAATTAAACGAGCTCTTGACTTGTTCTACGCCATGACACGTACGGAACTACACAATCATCATATCGACCGTCTGCATAGACGACCGTCCATTTTCCTGTGTTTGACTCGTACTAAACGGAGAGGAGGAAGTCACTTTCGGTGATAACTTTCAACCTTCCAATCGAATAATACTGGTGGTACTTTCTAGATAGCTACAGCTTATCCTTCTAGAGCGTGAAGCAAATGGTCAGAAAGAAGGAAAGAAATGTGAAACGGGAAGCTGCTCGCAGTGCTTCGTTCTCACCTTGCCATCGACGACGCTCCGGCGACCGAGCATCGGGTTGTTGGGGTACTTCTCCACGGCCGTCCTGCGTGCCAAGTCAGAACTGATCAGAACCCGATCAACAACCAAGACCAACAGTGGCCGTACGGAGCAGACCACGCATGCGTATGGTATGGGTATGGTCGGCGCAAACAAGATGATCGATCCGCATCCGCATCGCGATTGATCAACCAAGCATGCCACACGCACGGCGGCCGGAGTGCATTCCGGCGTAAAATTGGTTCGCCGGCCGGCGAGCTGACGGGGGATATCGATTGACAAGGCCGAGAGAGCGGCGAACGAAGAGCTGGAATATGCCGATCGGCGATCCATCACTCACCGGAAGATGTCCCAGCAGCTGTTGAGCCCCGGCGGGGGCTGCAGGAGGCCGTCCTTGGCCCGCGCGTTCCGGTACGCCGGCCCGGCGGTCTCCGTCGCCGGCTCCACCTCCACCAGGTGCTTCATCTTCTCCGATCAGACGAGAGAGGAGGAGGAGGAGGAGGAGGGATGGGTCGTGGAGGCTGCCGTGTTACCTTGCTCGCTAGCTACCCAGTGCGAGAGGCCTGAGCAGGGCGATATAGCCACCCAGGCGACGGCGATGTCCCCTGCGTTTTGCGCTGACCGTTGACCTTCCCTCCCTATCCGTCACTGCTCACATGGGCTTGGGGAGAAAGAAATTGCTCAGGGCTGTTACCCAAGCAAACGGCCTCTTGACTTGGGCAATGTCGACTTGTCATGCAGAAGCAGAACAGAGCTTGTTCTGACCGAAAGGTCGTATTAATTTTTTTTCCTGAACACGCAGGAGGAGTTATGTTCGTATGGACGAGCTTAATATGGTGCCGAAATACATGGAGGGAGAGGCTGATGACTCCCTGCTGCTTGTTATACACTGTAACACGTAATATGATGGCTTGCAGTGCGAGAGCTGACCTGATGGATGCTGATGAACGGATAAACACCTTGGACTTTGGGAACAACAACCAGAGTCTGGGAAGAAGATTCAATGCCTACGTGTGCGTACGGATCACAGGACAGGCCAGCTCGCAAAAAAAAAGAGCTTGCAATACGTGTCGTACGTGTTGATTTACTGTCTGGAGACTATTTCTGTTTGCACGTAGGCCTTGTTTGGATCAAGCCCTAGGAAAGCTGCCTGTGCCAGGCACCGCATCCGGGCGCTTGATTTCGTCGGCCTGGAGCCAGGATCGCTGCCTGGCTCAGGACTGCAACCAGACGAGCACACAACCTTCGTGATTTCCTATATGAAGCTGTTGGACGGCAGGCCTTTTCCTTTCTTCTAACAAAAAAAAAGAGGAAATGGGCAAGTGTTCACGCACAGTGGGACATTTGCGGAAAAGAAAAGGCAGGACACGTTGGAGCTCGAAAGCACGTTTCACATGAAGCAGTACTGAAATGACGTGGCAAAACACGAAATGGCCTTCATTCTGAAACAACCAGATCGACACAGCATTGTCATTCTCCCTCTCATGCCATCTCCTCTGGTGTTCTTCGTGGAATCGTACACTAACCTTCCTCGATCTCCTCACTGAACCCTGCATCAAATGGAGAAGAGGATAAGAGACACCAATTGTTTGCGTCCAAACAAAATGGAAATTGCAGCGAGCACACCGTGACGCCCTTACGCTGAGCAGTTGAAGTCGGGCTTGGTCGGGACGAAGCCGACGGGGACCTTGCACGCGGCGGCGAGCCCGGCGGCGCGGCGGGGTTCCATCTCGCCGGCGGCCTGCACCTCCGACAGGACGCAGGCGCAGAGCGCGCGCCGCCACGCCGCCGCCGCCCATGTCCCGGAGGTCGCCGAGGCCCGTGCAGCAGTGGGGCGACGCCGCGGGCGCCTGCCCGACCACGTACGGCACGCACTCGCTGAAGGCCTGCTGCGCCGTCTCGCAGGCATCGTGGTCCCGCGCCGCGGCGAGGACGGCGAGGAGCGCCACCGCGGCGGCGGCCATGATCGCCGACGACGCGTGCCGGGCTGGCGCCATTGGACTTGAGATCTACGCAGTCGTCGACGAGGATGGGACGGTGCTTTGGATATTCTGTTTATAGTGAGATCGCCAGCAGGGTTACATATGGAATGTTCCTTCGGACTTTCCCAGCTGTAATTTGCAAGCTTTGAATTATTTCCTATTCTTGGAACGGAAACCATTTGTTTCCTAGCAACACTATGGGAACGGATAAAAAGCTCCGTGTTTAGTCTGCATGGCACGGAGCGGGAGAAGTCACCCAACCCGACAGGTGACAAGGCTCTCAACTGCTGAAGAAACGCGCTCACATCGCGGCGCACAAAAGGGCCATACGAATTAAGTAGATAATCAATGGCACATATCACCAGCATTTAGATTGAGATAGTGGCACAGATCGATGCTTTGGTATACTCAAGTTCATAGTGATAAGCAATGCCTAGTGACTAGTATGGGTATGTCCATTCAATTGAAACTGACCATGCTGTTTAGTACTCCAGCATGAGGTAGATAGCAGCGGCCAGCCTTTGAACTCTAATAACCATCTACCTGGATCACTTGTTGCCCACAATCCGTGGTGCGAGCCAGGAGCCAAGGACTCTCATGGTTCAGGCTACAGACCATACGAGCATCAAATATGGCTCTACATGGGGAAACTCTGAACTTCAGACTTCAGTCTTCAGGATCACCGGCTGGCCGTCTGGCCAAGATTTGCCATTGCAGACAGAACACAGCTCAACACCCAACTGACGAATGATCCGAATAAAAACATCGATGCATATTGCCACTACAGTCTCAACTATCAACAGCTTTCAGTTCCCCAATCTGAAACACGCTACAAGGAGCGACCCCAATTCGCTCCAAGAACAGTAACCCTCAGCTTATCAGTTATCAACAGAAGGCTCAACTCTGAATACGGGAGCTCTATGCAAAATCAGTAGAGAAAAACATGACTAGGAATACAATTTAACGAGGCGCAAACCGGAGGAAGGAATTCCCCCACTTGTAATTCAATAAATCACAGTTATCTGCTCTTCATTCCGTTGTTCTGTTTATAATTGCCGAACATGTAATGAGGATGCAGAAACCAAATAACCGCATGTGTTCATCCTAGCAGCATGAAATTGGAGGACCGAGATCCTCTGAGCATTCTGAATCGAGTACTGTCAACTCATTTTATTCCCAAGAGAACAAAGCAAAAGGCAGTTTTAACAGTTGTATATCACACCATCCTTGCACAGATTACTAACACGATTAGCATCACCGTAGAACGAATCCAACAGCACAGTGTATATAACCCGCTGCCCGTGGTCTCACCTCGCGGGAATCGCTTCGGAGCAGGAGCAGTTCAGAAATCGGAGCAGCGGCCGCCGCGCTCCCAGTCGCCGTACCGCGTGGGCTCGGGCCCGCGCGGGCCGCCGATCTCGCCGGTGGCCTTGTTCACGTGCACGCCGCCGTCTTCGTCCTCCTCCTCCTCCTCCTTCTCCTTCAGCTCGCCGGCGTCGGCAACGCCCTTGTCTCCCGCCGCTTCCTCTCCTTCCGCCTTCGGCGGCGGATCCGTCGCGGAGCTGGAGAGCGCGAGGCGGATGAGGAGGGCTGGCGGGGGACTAGGATTCTGCGACCGGCGGGAGAGAGCCGAGGCCGACGCGGAGGCGAGGCGGCGGAAGCAGTGGTTGGCCGCCATGGTTTCGCTGCCGTGCTGTTGCGAGTTGCGACGCGGCCCTTTCTCCGTCCGGCCCTCGCGTCGCCTCGTGTGCGCGATCGGAAAAGGAAGGGGTGCGCGGTGGTGGGCCGTGGACGCCACCGCGCGCGTGGTGCGTGAAATGTGGCTCGTGCTCTCTCAGGCCCAGTCCAAGAGATGGGCCAGTTCTAACCGGCCCATTACTAAACGGGGCGCGGTGGCCCGTTTTCAGCCCAGCTGTAGCCCATCTGAAGGAGAGCCCTTTGTGTCATTGTGAACTGAAAAAATAGAGAGCATTACTGAGTGTTTGGGTGGGCCTGTTTTAAAAATCTTTGTTTTCGTCGTCCGTTCGGTCTCACTTTTGGTCCCACGTTTGAAATGTCACCGGCTGCAACCCACGGAGAGACACCGGCAGTGATCGGGTGGATGGATGCCTCTGACGCTATCTCCAGGGATATCCTCTAAATTCCATCCCCTATTTCCATCCTCCATATCAACTTCATTCTCTATACCAATTTTTACTCCAACAACATCCTCTATCAACATCCTCTATACCCCACAATCTCAATTTTCTATCCTATCTTCCAACTGCTCTTTCCCCAACCCCCAACCGCCGTGCCTCCCGCGCCCCTCCGCCCCGCCCCTCCTCCTCCGCCCCCCCTCCCCCTCCGCCGCCCGCCGCCCCCTCCCCCTCCGCCGCCCGGCGCCCCCTCCCCCTCCGCGCACCTCCTCCTCCGCGCCTCCCCTGCCGCCCCTCCTCCTCCGCGCCCGGTGCCCCCTCCCCCTCCGCGCCCCTCCGCGCCCGCCGCCCCCTCCCCTCCGCGCCCCTCCGCGCCCGCCGCCCCCTCCCCCTCCGCACCCCTCCTCCTCCGCGCCCCCCTCCGCCCCCGCCGCCCTTCCGCCTCCCTCCTCCGCCTCCCTCCTCCGCCTCCGCCCGCGCCTCCGCCTCCGCCCGCCCCTCCTCGGCCCCTCCTCCCCCCCTCCTCCGCCGCCCGCCCCTCCTCCGCCCGCCCCGCCTCCTCCGCCCGCCCCTCCTCCTCCGCCGCCCCCCTCCTCCTCCGCCCGTCCATCCTCCTCCGCCGCCCGCCGCCCCCTCCCCCTCCGCGCCCGCCGCCCCCTCCCCCTCCGCCGCCCGGCGCCCCCTCCCCCTCCGCGCCCCTCCTCCTCCGCGCCTCCCCTGCCGCCCCTCCTCCTCCGCGCCCCTCCTCCTCCGCCCCCCCTCCGCCCCCTCCTCCTCCGCGCCCCTCCTCCTCCGCCCCCCCTCCGCGCCCGGCGCCCCCTCCCCCTCCGCGCCCGCCGCCCCCCTGCCGCTCCGCGCCCCTCCTCCTCCGCGCCTCCCCTGCCGCCCCTCCTCCCCTGCCGCCCCTCCTCCCCCGCGCCCCTCCCTCCTCCGCCTCCTGCGCCGGCCGCCGCTCCCCTGCCGCGCCGCCCGCCGCTCCCCTGACGCGCCCGGCGCCCTCCCGCGCCCGCGCCGCCCCCTGCCACGCCGCCCGCCGTCCCGCGCCGCCCCGGCCCCGCGCGCCGCCCCTCCGCCTCGCCCCTGCCGCGCCGCGCCTGCCGTCCCGCGCCCCTCCGCCTCGGCGCCCTCCGCCCGTCGCCTCTCCCGCGCCCGCGCGGAAGCTGGCGAAGATGCGGGCCCCGCGACCGGGATGGAGGACGCATCCTCTGTGCGGGACGGAGAGGTGGTGCTCCATTTTACCGCACCGTATAGCGGTTACCACTGGAGCGATGGAGGACGCTACAGTGTTCCCCAAAATAGCGAACAGGTCGTTTTACCGGATGCCGGTGGAGATAGCCTGACGACCATATTTGGAGATGGGACGGAATAAAGGCATAGATTTTCCGCAGACCTCGTCGTCCACATCAAGCGCAGGCGTTTTCGCGAGCTCTGCTTGGAGCGTAGCGGCATGGACACAGGGCACACGACAGTGACCGCGAGAATCGATCCGCGCTGCAATTGGGGCACGACCCACCGAATCGGCGTTACCCGGTTGAGCGCGCGACCGACGCCCCCCATAAATGTGGCCGGTATGCTGGCCAGGACAAGAACCGCGGTGTGGCCGCCGGCAAGACGCCAAGACCGAGCTCTCGCCGCCGCCTGTAGTTTAGCCACTGAAGCTGCTGCATGCCATGCCATGCCGGCGGAGCTGAGGTTGGTGGTGGAATAGTACGTCGAGCTCGCCGGCGAACGGCAATCCGCCGGTTGGAAGTCCAGGAGCGCCACCTCGGCGGGCGGTCGACGCGCGCGCTGCAGGCCGGCTGGAGGGCGGGCGGCGGCCGGTGGTACGGGCTGCGTCGTCTGCTGCAATGGGCTCACCGTCTTCGTCAATGCATCACGCGTCCACAGAAGATAAGGTAACATGGATACACTCGTGAACGTGGTGTGTGCTTTCAACTTCCATTCGCCTTCGCCCATACTATTCTAGGAGAGGTCGGCGACATCAAGGGCGGAGTCAGGACTTGTTCGCGAATGTCAGCTGACAACGATGATTCGTGTGTTTCCTTGAGCTTTCTGAACCTGCTTCTGCTTTCAGAAGTGGAAGCTGAATTAAAGAGGTTCAGCTTTTCTGCAACTGTTTTGAAAAAACTGTTTTTCTATAGTACAAATTTGAAAGTAGGTTGTACCTTACTTTTGCAACTTTTCCGAATTTGTGAAAACTACACACTTAATATTGGTCACATATATACCCTTTCAATTCTTTTTTATATATAAGAAAATAAAGATTTTCATATATAGGAAAATAAAAATAAAAAAATACAAAAAAGTTAACTCCAAATATTTTCATATATATAAATAAAGATTTAAACGAAAAAGAATTTGTCATCACAAAAAGTTATTGTATACTATCAATTTGCATAAAGGCAATATATAACTTTTTCACGGTCGATAACTCACAGCAGTTTGAACCAAACGACTTTTAATTTTTTCACAGCATGCATCTTACGGCAGCTTTTTCACAGCAGACATCTGACAGCAGCTTTTTCACAGCTCACAGCTGAACCAAACGCACCCAAAATCAGTAGCAAATTACTGTTACACCCTATTTATAAACCGAAATGACACCGGCATTGGCTAGCTCCGCACCCTGGATGACGTGTAGGTGTATTGCTTTCTTCTCTGGTCATTCAGAGAAAACCTTTCTTCTCTTTTGAATTTGACGCATACTAGATAGCTAGATTGGGAGGTTAAAGGGGTTCGACTGGGTGTAAAGGCTAAAGTGCCTCCTTGATTGGCACAATGGTGCCCAACGGAGGAAACACCTGGTACTCGGGTCGAGTCCAACGAGTTTTTCGTTTATCGTAGTTAGGGTTCTAACTTCTAAGGCGGGTTTTCTACTAAAGAGTGCGAAATGATGGACCTATCTAGGCCATTCTCGGTGCAAATTTTGTTAGGATTTTAATCTCATCAAATGATTTGATATGCCAGGTGGCCAAAAACAGTAATGTGTCATGGTACCAAACCTACCTACTGCAGCACGAACCATTTCCGTGCCGTGCCGTGCCTTGCTGCGTCGTCACTCACTTCAACTTGCAAAAGCGTGAAATGATGAACCAGGCTGCGGCCGACGTCCAGCCCGGCCCAAGAGGGGCCTGCTCCGGGCAGCGCGCGCGACTGCGCGCTGTCGCGTCACAGAAGGCCTCCGCCGTTGCTCAGCCCAAGGCTTCCATGTTCCGCGGCCCGCGCTCTCTGTTTGCGCCTGAAACCGGCCCAACAGACAGGCCCAAGAAACTGGTCCAAATAGCTTACATGTGTGATCCAGTCATTTGAACATCTTCTTAACGTGGAATAAAAAATGAACAATACAAAAATAATATTCCACCTTGTGTGATGGGTGGGTCGTTTGTGAGTTGTGACCGGCGAGCAGGCCGCGAGATCCAGATGGATGGCCGGCGACGGCGGCGGCGAACTCGATCGCGTAATGCCTGCGCACTAGTAGTCCCCGCAACTAGGTAATAACTACCAGCAGGTACGTACGCCGGCCATATGATCTGCTCTTCCTCCGGAGCTCATGCATCATCGACGCGTTGGGCGACCTCTGCTCCTTTTCATGCATACTGCGGGCAGCTAGGGCCTAGGAGGGCACAGTCCAGTCGATCATGTTGCACTGAAATTAAATAACAAAATCAAAGGCAAGTATGCAGAGGAGGAAGATGAATCCTTAGAGCTTTGCCTGCCTACATGATCCACCGGGGAAAGCCTGCTCGATGCTGTTCTTGCAACGGCATCCGGTGAATCTCTGACCCTTCAAAAGGGCCAAGGCCGCCCACCAGCAGCCTCACGTGACGGTGTGCTCGCTTCGCCAACTTTCCTGCACATTCCTGCTTCCACCGTCGAGCATGCATGGCATATACACCGTACGTACCGTAAAGCAGTCTGTCATTCCATTTACATGCTTAATTATAATTTGTCTCCCATGCATATATGATAAATATATACAAGCATGGGTACCTATAGATAGATGTGTAAGCACTAGGCAGAAGAAGATTCACATAATACAGCCAGCATGCCATGTCAGAACTAGCCGTTTATTGTGGACACCGCACTATATGTACTGATATTTGCTAATTAGCTAGGCTTCGTCGTCTTGGCTTCTAGCTGCTGCCTAGTTCATCATCAATTTCCTTGCAATCATACTTATGCCATCGTTAAATGCTGTGTTGGTGTGGCAAGCCACACAAACACACACAACCCTAGTATCTTGCTTGGGTCGTCGGATGATACATCAGTTAGGGTACATCCTCCTTCCGCCGGAGCCGGCCTCGCGCTGGCAGTTGAAGTAGACGGCGGCGACCGGCGGGCCGAGGTTGTAGAGCTCGGCGAAGTCCCTGGTGTTGAAGTTCTGGCGCCACCCGGGGGCGTACACCGTCTGCCGCCCCAGCTGCTGGAACAGCACGAACACGAAGCGGTGGATCCCCATCGTCGGACGAGGGTTCTCGTAGCACATCACCTCTTGCCCTGCATGCACGCGCTCTCCGATATCCACCAGTCAATAATCACATGCATGGTATGCACCACTATTATATTATTATCAGCAAGTATAGTATATACCTTATTAATTACTATGTGTGGATTTATTTATTTTTAACTAATTAACCTTATGCGTGTAGTAATCCATCTTTATTTATATATGCAACCCAACAAGTGAAGACGATACATGTGTTGTGCCGTGCCCATCTGATTTATTTGCTCTGTTTTTTTTTCTGAGTAAAAGTCATAATGTAAGTTTGTCTGACAGAGGTAGAGACGGCAGATTAAGACAGGGAGCTGATGGCTCACCGAACGTTGCCCCGGTAGTCCCTGGAATGTCAGTGACCAGCCTGCATGAGAAGACAGAGTGTGGATCAATCGGTCCGTATGCCACCATGCATCATCTATCGATCGTGACGACAAGATACATGCTGCACTAGCGCCTGTAATTGTCTAGCATATAGCTAGTACACTACATAAAGAGTGACAGAATAACTAATCTGAACAAGCTTTCTTTTTTATTATATTATTACCAATGCAAATACTCCCTAAGGTTGGGGTCGCTTGGGCTCGGAGCATCCGGGTCGATCATCACCTGATGATGAAGAAGAAGCACACGCACGGTTCATTAGTCTACACGAAACAGTCACTGCTGGAATGTAGAAGAAGAAGAAGAAGAAAAGAAAAGAAAGCATGTGCGGCGTGTAGTACGCACGAGGGTGTAGAACGTCCTCATGTCGAGGCCGCCGACCTCGACCCTGGGCTGGTGCCCGACCATGGACGGCTTGAGCTCGCAGCCGTTGGACACGGTCCGGGAGCCGAAGCTGACCCTGAGGTTGGTGGTCCGGACGAAGGGATCCAGCACGTCGCCCACAACCCTGCCAACAACCAGCGGGTCCCTGTCCCTGCCGCCGGCCATCGAGAGCAGGAACGTATTGTTCTCTACTCGCAAGAACAGGGATGTGTGCTAGTAGCTACTTGGCACGAGCTGGGTGATGACCGTACCAGCCGGCTGATGAGACCTGCAGCTGCAGCTAGTACCTAGCTAGTAGATCTTCGAGCCAGCTCGATCTGGCCTACTGGCTTGTGTTGGTTGGTGTCCATGCTTGCATTGTGTCTCACCCACTTTATATAGGAGTCGGTCAAGCTCAGGGCCGGTATATATCGATCGACTTGCCTGATCGATGCTGGGTGCTGAACAAGAGCATGGCGTACGGCTTTCCCGGGTCTGCTGATCAGAGCAGCAGAATCTCGCGTCCCTTTCTATCTTCATGTGGACGTGACACTGCACGCTCGCCGGTCGGGCATCGCTGGCGGCTTTCGACGACGCACCCGCCAAAGCAGTGGCGACTTGATGAGCTCCCTAGCTCCTATTGGAGATCGATCTATCGATCGCAAGTGCACCCACCAGCAGCGTCAGTGCTAGCTAGCTGCCGTATAAATCCATCATCTCTACACAAGCTGCTGCTAGCTGCTGCTGCTGGGTGCTGGCTGATGAATGATGATGCTGATGCTATGCATATGACCAGCAGCTCGACCCGTCTTCTCCATTATACGTTGCGTCTCGGACTCGATGTATCGAACAAGCAGCAACATGTTCGATCCATGGCGCACGGTATGGTCGAGGGAATGTCTGCCAATTACGCGGCGATTTAATGGTGGTGATTGTGCTTAGCCGCCTGATTTGCTCAGGCAGGATAGGGTCTCTCCTTTGCAGACGGTGTACGCTCGACACTACTCAGCGCAGGGCTGGCCTGCTGTCGATCGATCCGTGGCGTAAAGCTTCCGTTTATGTGCACGGTGGCGATGTCGAAAGGCGAACAAGATCTGAACTTTGGATAGTCATAGGACGAGCGAGAGAGGAGGAGCTAGAATCATTTGGTGCCAAGGGGCGGCCATGGCTTGGGCGTGGTCGGAAAGGATGAAGACGACGCAGCACATGCGATGTCAGATCAGTTGCCATATTGAGTAAGGCGTAGACATGACGCACGCCCGTAATAGGTTAAAAGCAGGCTCCATTCCGATCTTTATCCCGGCCGGTCCTCAAGAATATGGCGCGCCACCGTCGATCCCAAGGGCGGCGAACGGGTTCAGAGAGGAGGAGCAGTTTGCAAGAGATCGAGAATGCATACATGCGAGCTAGTACAGTGTCGGCAGCTGAACCTAGGACACTGACAAGATGCTTCATTCCACTTTGGATCTGATACTTTCCCACAGTTTTTTGGAGGTGCCCAACACTGCTTTCTGCTAGTACGTTTTGCTAGCTAATAACCAGCTGCAAAATTGTGGGTAATGAGTTATATTTTGTCCTTTGATGAATTTCTAAGAAAAAGGTATGTATGAAGCGCTCACTACTCCATATCGATCTCATGGATTTATCTCAGCCACATTTGAGTCCGGAACTAATATAGGTATTAGTCTCAGGTCCAATGGCTAGGGAGCGGTAGGAATCTTTAATTCCAATTGGAGGCTCCAACTGGAACTAAAAGTCACTCTTTAGTACCGGTTGATGTCTAAAATCTTTAGTTCTAATTGGAGTCAACCGGGACTAAAGGGTCTTTTTCTGTAGTAGTGGCTAGTGCTACCAAAAAATCTTTATATATAGAAATACACGATATACAGACTAAGACCACAGTACAAAACAACCATGTAACTACATCAACTGGCTCCTCGATCGCATTACTTTTCTGTGCCTTTTTTTTTTGTTTTGCCTTCAAGGGTATATATGGGCCTAGAAGCCGATGATCTGACCTAATTTGAGACCCCTAGATCACAGTTAACGGCACTGCTATAGTGCCATACATGTGCCCCATATCTCTTGCTTTTTGTTTTTTTAGACGCCCTGTCTCTCGATGCTGGTATAATCACACGTGGGAAGAAAAGTGGCTGATGACGTCTCTTAGAGACGTACAGGTGTAGAAGATTAAACCCAATCATTATTGCCTGTTTTTCAGTTTTCGTTAGTCGTTGGAGTCCTATCTGATCGTGAATGGAGCATCCAATCGTCTGCATACATTTAACCGACTTGAAAAGAAAGGCATCATCTATCTTGCTACGGCACAAACACAAAGTCAAGTCCTTTTATCCTGTACCGACATTTCCTTCTATCGAGGCATGATGCACCTACTTGCTAACTGGCTAGTGATGCTAAAGTTTCAAGGGAATCAATATTTACAATTACTTTTCACCGTCTTTTTTTCTACCACCTGGCCTTGTCCTTTTCAATTATACAACATCAATATCATCACACGCGTCCGTAGCTAAAGCAGGGTTCAAAATTTCAGCTACAATTCGCCGAAAATTATCAGTGATTTTCTGTTCTACCGGTCAACCCCTAGACATAAACATATGACCGGTAATTGTTTTCATTCAGATAAATTCGTTTAGTAATTTTGAGACTTTTGGCCAATTTTCGGTCTACCAGTTTTACCGAGCCTCTCTAATCTTTTTTTCTTTTGGGAAACGGTAGGCCAAACACTGAACCAAAGACTCAGCTACTAAATTTAGAACAAAAGTTGGTTTGCCAAGAACCTGACTTGGGTACCCGCAAAAAAAAAAAAGAACCTGACTTGGGGTGTCTATTCCACTGCTACTAAAAAACTAGAGAAGTTTAAAAGCAAACAAACAAGACAATATCAGGTGTACCCCAAATATATTATACAGGCTAAAAGAATAAATAAAGGTTTTTTTGGTGTTCTTGCCCCTGCAGTTATGGTTTTGCCCTCATTTTTTTAACTTTGTAATTTTGCCCTTTATTTTTCACAAGTCATTGCAATTTTTCCTTTGATCTTTGAGTATTTGCTCTTGTTCTGACCGTTTACTGGAGGTAAAATCGCATTGACTTGTGAATAGTAAAGGGCACACCTGATATTTAGAAACCGCTGGAGATGCACTGATCGAGCATCGTATTTATCCTACTCATACCTCGTTTTCATTTTTATTTTTTCTTAAAGAGAAAAAGAGCAGCATATGCATGCATGACTGTTCGTTGTCCCCGGAGCATACGTGCGTGCATGGATTTCCCAGGAACAAAAGGTATAACCCTTTTTCCTCGTGCCTTTCTAATGACAACACGCATGACGTTTTAGAATTCTCCTGCTCCGACCGGCCGGCCGGCCCAACTTGGAGTGTGTCGATGAGCTTCCGTGTGTGTGTCGCAGCGCGGCGCGTCCACCATGCTGGAACAGCAGTTCAGCACGGCTACCTGGCGTGGGAGGATGCGTACCAGTCGTTCTTGTCGCCCAAAAGAACCCAGCCTGCCGGCCAAATCAGCACCAGTACGTGCTGGATGAAACTGAATGCCGCGGCATAAGGCATTTCATCATGGGTCACTGCTTGTTGTTCTAGATGGAACGAATGAATGTGCCATGCTGCGTCCATCTGCATGTCATGCAAGGTTTCATGAAGAATGAGATGCATACGCAAGTATTCGTTTTACACAAAAAGGCATGCATATGAAGGTACGTTTTCTTATGAAACTAAAATGCACCGATATCAAATAAATTCTACAAAAAATATATTTTCATTTTCCCGATCGCCTGAGGCTTTTTCATGAGTGGGCGATGATTATATTTTTGTTCTCCTTTTTAGTCCTTTTTTTAGTGAGAACTGGTACGTTTAGACCTAGCTAGACAGATAAGCTTGTGCTATGCCTGAGGTAACCTGATCCCCCATCTCGTCAGCGAGGTGTCTTTTTACTAGTACTAACTAACTAACCGCGCCGGATGGAATCCTAAGTAGTCAATTCGTGGAAAAAAAAATTGCACCGGCGCCTCAGCCTTATCCCTCTTGCAGTCTTCTTTGCCCGGCCTAGAGATTCCAAACTTTCCAAGAGGATAAAAAAAAGGAATCATTTTGATGACGGCCTGAGCAGACCGAAAGTTCAAAAAACATTGCACATTGTTGGACAGGGACGGCCCGGACGGGAGCCCAAGAATCGGATCTCATTGCCTGGCATCCAACTGAGGACCGAGTGCCTAGCTAGCTGCTAGTAGCTTTAAGGAACACATGGCAACCAGCTAGCTAGTCTTTCAGGGGATCGAGAAAAAAAGATGCCCCTGGAAGGCTGGATGTGTAGAGATGCATGTCCGCGATGCTCTTTGCAACTTGCAAGTCTTTTCGCAGGAAATGATAGCGCAGGCGTACGCTGTCATGCATATTCTTCATGCGGTGTGTGTATGTGGCACACATAATATATTTGCCATGCAAAGTAGCCAGCGAAATTTGTTTTAGCGAAGAGTTAGCTCTGCGAATCTACATTATGAATCTGATGTTTTTTTAACTTTTTTTAACAAAATACATGTGCTCTTGCGATTGATCATCTTCTAGAGCAAAGCTCTGGGGTTAATCAAGAAAATAAACAGAGAATGGAGTCACACAGCATGCAAAAAAAGAGGAAAAAAATTGGTACGGTAGGGGGTGACTATTGCAGAAAGATGAGAAGAATCTTTTTGGTAGACTGAGGCAAGTGTTAGTTGCACTGTGAATTTAGGGCACACCCGGGCCATCAAGCATGTGCAATGGCATGCCGATGACGTGGAAGTGCCAATGTGTGAATCACATTTTTCTTTTATTTGTAGATGAAATTACCTTTGCTATTTCCTTTCCTTTGCAGGCAGTAACGGTGTGCCGGCCCACAATTAATTAGCACCGGGAAGAACAGGCCGTGCCTGGTGAAAAGGCCTAACGTACTTGCATATTCAGCCCAGCATGGCTTGATTCGAGCCCAATTGCCCTCGGCACGCGGACGGGCCGCGGAGGCGACACCTGGGACGAAGGAAGCGATGGACAGAAGACCAGACGGGGACCCCGGCACTCGCGCCGCCGCCGGTCACCGTCTGCCTCCCCGCCTCCTAGATCTGCCGTGATTTACTTTCTCGGCCGCTCACAAGCTAGCGTCGTCACCGTTAGGTCCACGCACGAACGCACGCCGCCTTACGGTGGGTCGATCCCTCCCGGCGCCTGACGCAATCAGGGCGCGCCGTGCCAGGTCACAGCAACGATCACGACGATCAGATCGACGGAGGCAGAGAAGTCCTGGCCCGGATGAGGAACGGGATCCCGGTGATGTTGAACCGGACGGGACAAGAAGATCTCCGGCGGCCGCGCGTGCAGCGATCGGTTCCACGCCACGCGACCGTGTTCCGTACGGACGTGCCGATCAAGAGGAAACCCGGCCGGCCGCCAGCTGCGTCGCCGTCGACTGGTCCAGCCGGCAATCCGGCGCAGGAAACTGGAACAGCTAGCTTCCGTGCAGCTTCGACCACACGAGAATGTTTGGAAGAAGGTTCAGAGTTCCGGTATCGTGTTGCTCTCTAGAAAAGGCAACCTGCAACGCGCCCGATCTTCATGGAGGTCGACAGGACATTACTGGTAGCTACCAGTGATCTAGCTAGCTAGCTGCATGGATGGATCAGAAGGATCGGAATTAAATCCTGAAACTTGGCTAGAACAGGCCGGGCGACTAGTCCTCTGAAGATCGACCGGTCGCGCTCCTCCGATCCGTCTCCGTTCAACGGCGATTTTTGCCGGTTCTTCCACCCGCACGCTGCGACCTTTCCCTCCCTCCCTGCTGGATCCCTGTCGCTCAAAAGACAACTCCACGCAGGAGGCCAGTGGCGCTGGTCAAATCGTGATCACCATACCACACAGCTAGCTAGCCCTATATCTACCTATAAATGAAAGCGTATTACTTGTCACTGCTGGGGAGGTCCGATCCGTCCATGAGCTCAAATTAAGAAGCTACATGCTGCGAGGAGGTGGAGCTAGGGTAATAATAAGCTGCTCGATCGATATGGACGACGGACGGCCGAGAGGCGGCGGCGGCTGGTCGAGGCCGCCGGCTCCTCCCGCGACGGAGGCCACCACCAGGGCCGCCGGGACGGGGGCGGCGCACCAGCAGCAGCAGGTGAAGGTGAAGCACATCGTCACGAGGGAGGTGAGCACGGACCAGGCCAGCTTCAAGGACGTCGTGCAGATGCTCACCGGCAAGGACTCCGCCGCCGCGCGCGCCGCGGTGGTGGCCGACGGCGCGAGCTGGAGGGGTGGTGGCGCCGCCGTCGCGAGCGGCGGGAGTACTACTTCTGGAGTGAGTTCCGGTGGTGCGACGATGATGATGCTCCCGCCGGAGGAGGAGGACGTGAAACGGTGGTGGCCGTGGAACGGCCCGTGAATGAGCGCATGCATGCGTGCATGCAGACACGGTGCGCCATCAAATGTTCTTGTGCTATCTTCCGTCCTCCTTTTTTTTTTAATTTCATCTGCTATACAGAGAAGCAAATTAAACCATTTTTTGCCAGTGATCGATCGGCATTTGAATGTTTGCAGCTGCAAGAGGCATGTTGACTGTAATTCATTTCCTTTTTTACTAGAACGTGGATGTAACTATATGTATATGAAAACAAACAAATTAATAGCTCATGTAAAAAAAAGTCAATCAATTTCCCCAACACGTGCGTTTATTTCTCAGGCCATGTTGTTCTCACCCTAGAATGGGTGCTAAGCTGCATGAGATGAAATTAGAACTTTGAAGAAGTTAAGGTCTGTAGTACAACGTAACTGAGCCAAGACTGGGCCTCTATGAATGCCTCTAGTCATGGGCCAAGTAATCCCAGACCCAAGCCTCGTCCCATAAAGGCTCTAAAGTCCCTCTCAAAAAAAAAAAATCTAAAGCTCATAGTTTGACTCAGATACAACGGTAGCAAGTACAAAGGAAGTTCTAGTAATTTTCAAGCTTGAGGCATCGTTTAGCTGCTTTTTAACACTAGGAAGTTAGTTATTAGGGGTTCATTTTAATTAATTGGTTCATGTTGGGGCAAATGGATGTACCAAACACCACTATGTTCCGTTATGCATACTGTAGTGGAATATACTGAGCTATCAACTCTACATGGACTCGGAAAGTGATGCTCACTCTTCGAGTTCTCGTCACCATTATATAAACCTCGAGTGCAACAACCACAGCGATGATTGGACGAAACCTAGAAATCTGAATTATTGGGAATAATCACCCTTGGCCGGTTTCCCCAACCACCAGAATTATTTGTCCAGGACTTAATCACCCTGGCAAGTGGGCCCGCAGAACTTGCAATGAGGAGGTTCCTACTTCCTGGCATTATCCAGCAGGTTGATGCAACACGCCCCTGTTAGGTACCAGGACGGGGACTAGGTGAGGTGACAACTAAATGAAACAGACCCTTTCGTTTTCTTCTCCCCTTTATGTATGTGCTCCACCCTACCTTTTGATCAAGAGCGTGTTTCTTGCAGAGGTCGTCTACTCTCAACCCTAGAAAAAGCGACTCCGCATGCGTCCCGTCACTACTTCAGTGTTACCATAAGATTTGCTGATGCAACGGAAGTAATAGGTGGTTTATTTTTCTACAGCGCAAAGCGTGTTCATATGAAAATGCATGTTTTGAATTTTTATCCAAAATTAGCATGGACATTAAAGCTACGGTGCAGGAATGGGTCTAAACACTTGTGTACACACGAACTTTATCTCGGCTATAGCACACAAAATTTCGTACTTTTCCAAGATTCTGTGAATTTCCTAGCTGCATGCACGAAAGTAATCGCCTGCTCTTCAAAAGAAAAAGAAAGAAAGTGATCCCCAAATAAAAAAGTAAGTTTTCAGAAAAAGATGTATAAATAAATTCTCCAAAAAAATAAATAGCTTTTTTAAAAAAATGGATAAGCTATTTAAATGACATTTCAAAAAAAATATGCATACTATTTTTCAAATATATTATTTATATAAAATTTCTGAAAAGGTTGTATATGCAATATTTTTAAAATTGTTATTTAAATGTATTCCTCTGTATGCTATTTATATTGTATGGTTGTGATGATACAAGCACTACTGCACATAGTATGGCAAAATTGCTCTTGGCTCTACTTCAGTATTTTCATAGAGATCAGGGTTCACTCACCTTCACTGTGAATAGGAGAGCACAAGTAGCTTGCTATATATGATGTGCGGTGGATATTTTATTTCCATGTTTTGCTCTCGGTGGAGAGTAGTTAGCTACCCCCAAATAGTCTCCAAACAAGGGAAAGTGTGGTGCAATCACACCGAAGCGCGCGTCAAAAATCATGGCTGCTTTCTACCTTTGGAACATTCTAAACCACCACTTGCTGGTGACAAGGCCATGTCCCTCTTGGCTTCCAATGCAAACCACCATCCCGAACGCGCCCAAAAGCAAAGCCTCCAGATGACGCCGGCGAACCGGCCGGGGGAGAATACGGACACCGTCAGAGCCGTCGAGAACATGACAAGTTCAGAATTTACGTGACGCAAGTGGGAGTTAATTAACTCTCACGACGACCTAGCGACGATGGTAGCCAGCCAGTCTCTCTCTTTTGAATACCCTTCGGTGAGGACTGGTCCGGCGATGGCGAAACAGTTGGAAAACACGCCGCACATGCATGGTCCAGATATGCTGACCGTCAGTTGAGAGAGTTGTTCTCTTGAAAGATCGTCCAAGACTAGCACCATCGTCAGCTAGCAATCGTCTTCCTCCTCTCCTCCATCATTCATAAATCGTCCTCCGTTTTTTTTAAAGAAAAACTTCCCTCGCGTTTCCAAGCAGGGACGACGACGACAATGAAAGAAGAAGAGCATCTGTGCTAGTGCCGCCGTTCCACACCGCCAAATAGAAGAAGAACATGATCGGCGACGAAGCTTCAGAGCTAGCTCGAGTGGCGCTACAGGCCAGAGAGTATGCACGTAGCAGGTAGAGATCAGAGACAGCAAGTTGTTGCAGGACAGCATGCAGGAGGTCGATGGATCGATCGTCGTGCCCCGACCGGCATCTCGCTTGTTTCCCATGGCATCATCGTCGTCCATGCATGGGGACTTGACAGCATGAACCCAACCACTCGACCGATTGATGGAGTCCGATCCCGCACGTCATCCCTCCCGTACGTTCGGCGCGGGATGGTAGGCGCGCGCGCGGCATGCGATCGGCCCGCAACAATATTTTAACGGTGCCAACAGCGACATGATCGAGCTGATGATGCATACCCAACAACCACGCCCCCCCCCCCCCCCCCCCCCGGATCGATCAGCCACGTCTCGAGGAGAGGAGGGTAGTAGCCGGTTGCCGAGGGAGCCGCGCGCGGCACCCTGGGCCCCGGAGCACGTAGTACCTAGCGCCCCGTGCCCTCCGATCGAGCTAGTTGCTCTCCCGTCGCCACCCCAATCATGCATGTGTTCATGCGTGGAAGCAGTGGCAGTCTGCGTCGTCGCTCGCCTGCGGTGGCGGACCGGTGGTGGTGTCGCGTTCGAAAGCAACGCCGGGCCAAACGAACGCAGTGCCGTGAGCAGCTCGCGCTGCATGCAGATGCCCGTGCCACTGGCTGGTGCCGGCGGCGGCGGGTTGACCGGTCGCCGGGTAGAGTGACGCCGGCGGCGAACTGCTGGCCGGTCGGGCCTGCCTGCAGACGTGGACGGAGCTGGAGCTACATGGCGTGAGGCGAGGCAGGAACGGGGGCGTCGTCGCGTGGCGCGGCCGGCGCGCCACGAGGGGGCCGGGCATCGGGTGCGTGTCGCCGTCTCCACAGCTGGGGTGGCTTGCGACCTGTGATGACCTGGGTGCCGGTCGTCGTCGCCGTCGATCGTCGCGGGCAGTAGTGCAGCTGCCGCCCGGGAGGATCGGAATAACCGGATGGGATCGGACTCGAGGTCTAGTTTGCGGCCTTTTCGCGTCCGATGGGTGGACAAAAGCCGCGCGTCTTTTCAGTTTTCACGGCATTTAGGAGCGATGATGGTGGTGGTGGTGGCGTTAGGATTAGTGGATTACAGTGCAATGATTGGAGGAAAGCAGTGGAAGCTACCATCTAGCTTAGGTTCGTTTTCGCAGTACACTACTGCAACAAAGCACTTGTTATGACCCATCCTATTTTGCTTCGAGGAGCTAGCAGCGATCACATCCGTGCCGGCCCATTTCGTGCTAAAAACCTCCTCCTCTATCGATACATAGCCAGAGAGTTTTTGCTGATTACATTTTCTAAATTTTTTAAAAAAGAAATGCTAATAAATTACTCTATCCGTTTCAAATTGCAGGTCGTTTTGACAAATCTAAATACATAGCTTTTGCTATACATCTAAATATACGGTGTGACATAACATCTAGATTTGTCAAAACGATCCACAATTTGAAACGGGGAGAGTTAGTAAAATTAAAATATAGATCGGCTGCGGGTGTGGTGCGTGTACGTCCTAGACGTAGAGTAGTGGTATTCCGTTATGCATGCAGGTGCGGTGGTGGCGGCGGGGGCGGCGAAACGACATGGAGGGGACTCGTTGTTTAGTCGCCCTGACGAGACAGCGACCCTCCCTCCCTACTAACTGGTAATGGCTTTTGTAATCACCACCTTGTCATCCAAAGCGTGATCACCGACACTGTGATGCGCGTATACTATATATAAGGGCCCCAAATCCTGGTGCGGTGCTAGCTGCTGGTCCCTGCCGGCCGTGTGCTCTCTCTCATCAAGTGGCCTGGGTTGGGTTGGGTTGGGCCTTGTTCCATCACTTTCTCATCAGCCATCCAAGTGCTAGTGCACACTCGCTGCGCCGATGATGCCTGTGCACGCTTCAAAGCAGAACCACACTAGCCAGATGGTTTGATCTTTTTAAAAAAAGGAATAAAAAATTGTGAGGTTTTGGGTTAATGGTGGTGTGGCGATCTTGGTGAAGGGGGCCCTAGCTAGCTACTATACACAGTTAAGCCGTCGTGATGGCACCCACTGGCAGCACAAACTGTAGTACCAGGCGAGTTTAAGCCGGCCGGGCCCTGGGCGCCCACCTACGTGCTGCGCTGCTTCGGTTTGGAGGCACTTGCAGGAAGAATAATCACACGGACAAACGACGCCCATAGGCTCATCAGCGCCATGAAACCCGATCGGCGAGCGGAGTACTGGTTGGAGAGCGCAGCATCACGGCACTGTAGCACTCGCACATCTACCTGGTCTGGCCTTTGCAAGCTTCGCCTCCGATTCCATTGGTCCGGATGAACGCGTCACCGGCGAAAGGAGGAAAGACATAAACAGGTGGAAACAAAGAAGAGAGCTTTTCTTTTCTTTTTTGGCGTAGGCTACTGTTGGCTGGCGTCTACCACCGCTCTACACAGGGACAGGAAAACCGATCGAGCTGGACGCCCTCGCCGCTTTCAGAACCGAGCAGGCAGGGAAATCTCGTGCTCAGCTTCCTGGAACATCTAGCCTACTGATCTACCATCACCACACGCAATCTTTGAGCTTTCTCACATTTTCCGTGCCACGCCATGCGTAGCCTAGCCACAGTAGGCGCCCCTTTACAGATGCAAAGGAAGAAGGAAAGCCACGGCACACACCACGCAGGCAACAAGCTAGGTGAAGGGAGAGACGGGTGCCGGTCGCTCACGTCTGCTGCTGCTGCCTGCAGCCCCCAGGCCTGAAATCCTGAATGAACTCTTTTCTTTCTTCTTCCTGCCCTGGAAGACCCAAAGTCTGAAACTGAAAGTAACCTGCCAACCCAAAGCGGGGCGGCCACGGGGACTTTCAGAGAAAGGGGAGCGGAGCGGAGGCGGAGCAAACCCTTCCCGGCACGGGACTCGCCGCAGCCACCGGCGGGCTGGCTAATCGCCGATTAGCTGGCTGGAAAACGCCCCCATCTCGCAATCATTCGGCTGAGACCCGAGCCTGATTGGCCCTCGCTCCGGCACCGGCACCCATCGACCCATCATTGATCCATCTATTGGCAACCCGAAAGGAAATTAAAGCTCCCCACAAAATCACGTGGACATGAGCTAATCCTGGCACCTTCTTGCTTCTTGCCGGGGAGGGTGCCCACCCGGGCTAAGTAACCGCCGAATAAAACGGGCGCGACCGACATCCGGTCGTGCCCGTTTGCTTAAAGCCTTAAACGACATGTGATTAGGTTGATGACGTGCGGACGGTTCAGATCACGCTAGAGGGATGGGATTTGCCCGTTGGAGTGTGATCCGGACCGTCCGATGCCGATCGGGCGGTGCGGGTGGGACCCGGATCCAGAAGGGACGCTGGTCGCCGAATACCGCCCGGCGTGGAAAGGTGGAGGAGGGCATGGCATACGGTACACCTGTATGCGCGCGCGGGAGGCGAAAGTTTTGGCGAGCCGAGGCGAAAGG
Source organism: Panicum hallii (assembly GCF_002211085.1). NCBI lineage: Eukaryota > Viridiplantae > Streptophyta > Magnoliopsida > Poales > Poaceae > Panicum > Panicum hallii. Next base: position 50,248,760 of record NC_038045.1, read on the forward strand.
CGCCCCGAGCTGACGAGGCCGAGGCTATAAAATTTGGCCTCGGCCAGGCCGTTTCGTTCAAGCGCAAGACTCTCACTGAGGCTCGCTCTGCTCTGAAGCTCTGAGTCTGAGCTGCCGGTGCTTGGATTGCGTAGGTAGCCTGAGGATGAGGATCGCGGCGGCGCTGGCGGCGCTGCTGTGCGCGTCGTGGGCGGCGGCGGCGGAGGCGCAGAAGTACAATGCCATCTTCAACTTCGGCGACTCCATCACCGACACCGGGAACCTCTGCACCAACGGGAAGCCGTCGCAGATCACCTTCACGCAGCCGCCCTACGGCGAGACCTACTTCGGCACGCCCACCTGCCGCTGCTGCGACGGGCGCGTCATCGTCGACTTCCTCAGTACGCTCTCGCTCTGACTGACTCTCTCATGATGTGGATTGGGTGGATACTGACGGTGGCTTCTTCTTCTTCTTCCTCCCCCGGGGACGAACGACGCAGGCAACAAGTTCGGGCTGCCGTTCCTGCCGCCGTCCAAGTCGACGTCGGCGGACTTCAAGAAGGGCGCCAACATGGCGATCACCGGCGCCACCGCCATGGACGCGCCCTTCTTCCGCTCGCTGGGGCTCTCCGACAAGATCTGGAACAACGGGCCCATCAGCTACCAGCTCCAGTGGTTCCAGCAGATCTCCTCCTCCGTCTGCGGACAGGGTGAGTAGTCACCGGCGCGCAGCCATCAACGCGCCCGACTTTAATTTCTGAAAGCCTGTCACTTCTTGCTCCCCCTGCTCCTCCCCTGCTGCTGCCGAAGCCTTTACTTTCCTTGGGCCCCTGCCTGCCCTGACGAGCCAGCGATCTTTTCCAAATTGCAAAATCATCAGACTGCAAGAGCTACCTGGCCAACTCCCTGTTCGTGTTTGGCGAGTTCGGCGGCAACGACTACAACGCCATGCTCTTCGGCAACTACAACACCGACCAGGCGAGCACGTACACACCGCAGATCGTGAGCACCATCGCCGCCGGCGTGGAGAAGCTGGTGGCGATGGGGGCGCGGAACGTGGTGGTGCCCGGGGTGCTCCCCATCGGGTGCTTCCCCATCTACCTCACGCTCTACGGCACCTCCAACAGCGGCGACTACGACGGGCTCGGCTGCCTGAAGAAGTTCAACGACCTCTCCACCAACCACAACAACCAGCTCAAGTCCCAGATCGCCAGCCTCCAGACCAAGTACCCCTCCGCCCGCATCATGTACGCCGACTTCTACGCCGGCGTCTACGACATGGTCAAGAGCCCCGGCAGCTACGGTGAGCGTTCCGTTCCGTTCCTCATGTTCCTCCTCGGGCGTTCCGTGCTGCCGCCATGGCAGCCGTAACCGTTGAGCTCATGCTCATCCGTCGCGCTCGTGCCGTGTGTCTCGGCCGCCGCGCTGCCGACGCGCATGTGTGTGGTCGGATGGGGATTGCTGACGGGAACGTCAGGCCAGGACGGCTGCCTGCGAGTTGTCACGCGCCTCGAGCATCCGTGACGACCGCCGGCTTGGCGGCTTCCGGCGGCTTTCGAGCGGCGCGCTTGGCTCTTCCGGCGGCCCACCCCCCGTGCACAGTCACAGAGCCAGCCGGCCAGCCCCCTTCAATGCGCCGTCCTGGCAGTCTGGCAGTCCGTCCGGACAGGGGAATGGGAATCCCGCGTTGAAAACCCGTGCACGGGCAGCAGCGGCAGCGCGACCATGCCATGTGCACGACAAGGGGTCAGAGGTGCCTGCCCGTCGCTGCCGCGACGGGACGACATGCCCGTTGCTGCCGCGCTGCTCGTGCGCCGCGGGTGGGAACGTGGGCGTGTCGTGCGCCGGGGCGGCGAATAGAAAAACACAGGGTTCGTTCACGCTCGTGACGCGCATTTGTTTGGGCGCCGGGACCTCGCGCCGGCGAGCAACCGAGAGGCCCCCCAATGATGGGACGGTGATGGCGGGTGCGCCGGCCCGGTGTCGCAAGTGCCCAGCGTCTCCGGGCAGGGCATGTCCCCGAGCCGGGCATGCTTGCTTTGCTCCCCCAACCAACACATGCGAACTGAATTGAACCTTGGGCATGCCCATGCCCTCGCGATCTCCAATCTCTGGTCTGACTCTTCTTTTCCCCCCTCGCCGGGGTTTCGGCTGGCTGTGCGTGCAGGGTTCAGCACGGCGTTCCAGGCGTGCTGCGGCTCCGGCGGCGGCAAGTACAACTACCAGAACAGCGCGCGGTGCGGGATGTCGGGCGCGTCGGCGTGCTCCAACCCGGCGGCGCACCTCAGCTGGGACGGCATCCACCTCACCGAGGCCGCCTACAAGCAGATCACCGACGGCTGGCTCAACGGCGCCTACTGCAGCCCGGCAATCCTCCACAGCTGAGCAGGATCACCGAGGAAGGAAGAGGACGATCAAGATCGACCCATTAAAAATACTTTATTTTTTATCATCACTATTAATTACCTGCGTCTGCGTTGCCGGAGAGAAGAAAAAGGCGTCTCGATCGGCAGCGGCGGCAGCATGTGGAATAACAATCTCTATACATGTTCGTCGTTCGTCCACGCTGTAACCTGTCACCCGTTCTCCAATCACAAATCGATCGAAATGGTATAGGTTCGGAGGTTCTCTCCTTCTGCCGATCATGGTGGGGTTTGTGTAAAAGGAGCCTCGTTTTTGCTCGGCGCCGCCGCGGCAGCTCGCTTGGCTTTGCCTGTGCGGGGGGCATGTGGCCGGGGCTTTTGAGAAAAAGCTTCGGCGCCAGCCGCACCCTGACGGTAACCTTGTCTCAGGGCGACAGGGTCAGAGAGACTATCATGTCACGCGTCAGACCCCGTGATGCCCTGGCTGACATGGGTCTCTGCACAAGACTCCAACGAGCCATGACTATCCTAAGTCCTGACCAATTCAGGATGGCACCAAAAGGAAACTGCAAATTCAGAACAAGCGTCCATGCATACGCTGAGCTGATGGCTGCAGCCAACCTTCCAGTGCTCGGACAACGATTCAAGCCGTTTGACTGTATGAATCCGAGCCGCGGCGTCCGGATCAAATTCATTGCGTCTGAGCAAGTTCGTCCAAGCTGCTGATGCAAGTGGACCTGAATTATTACGGACTGGCTGGACTTCAGATCAGAAACAGCTAGAGCGCAATCAGTTTGGCGCCGTATTTAATGTTTATCCAAATCTCAGATGGCGATGCCACACCGCTGGAGATGACGTTCCGCATTATTACTCCCCATAACAAGGGGTTCAGTTGATCAGATATCCCAACCTAATTACCCAACGGCCTGAAATTATACTCAGCATTGGCAAAATGAACTCACATCAGCGAAAATCAAGCGTGTAAAACGCTAACTTCCAGTGTCACAGCATCTGAAGGTGTGTGTGGTCTATCAACTGCTAATGCATTCTCTTCCCTCTAATTTCTATACAACAAAATTCCTCTTCTGCTACGAGACAGGATGAACGTTCCAAGCGACCATCATGGTTGCATTGTGAAAAGGAAAAGCAATGAAGGCTGCTGTGACAAGAATGCTGAGCGAGGATGCCTCTGCTATAGCGCTAGGTTATGACGCCGCCTGTATAGGTTTCTTGGACAGTGCTCCCGCAATGATTGTACCTGACGAATCCAATGAATACTCCAAGCACATCTATTGAGTTAGGGGCAGATGTCAACTATCAGATCCGCAGTTCGTGTTTGGTGTTTTCCGATGAAGAAATCATCGGTCATCAGACTCCGACACCTCAGCCGCCACGGTGGGACCACCCGTGCACTCTTTTCTTTGATGAAGCTCTAGCATTTTTACCTCTGGGTGGCACAGCCCTGGGTCATAGATTTGGATGTTAGCAAGGCTCAGCTTGGTCTGTAATGATAAACTATACACATTTTGAACTGATAAAGGTTTAACAAGAAAGGATACGAAGACCAGCATCTATAAGTTTCTAGTCTTATAAAAACATCTCTCAAAATTATTTACCATTATTATGAACTAGACAGTAGACACTAGTACCTGTGGAACCTCTTTACAAGTTACTGATGCTCACTGTTTTCGGTCTTCAAATGTACAGTTGATAAAAGATAATGTACATGCTAGCCAAGTACTTCAAGGGGCAAGAAAATGTATAGATGTAGTAGAAATTCATATTTTTGCTAATTACACTATTTAGAAATATGAAAAGAAAAGAAAGAACCTGAACATTTTGGAATATCCCAAACAGCAATTGAAGACTCTGTACAGTCCGGTTCACAAAGTGCATGCGTGTTCTCATGGTTGACATTCATGGCAAGCATCCAGGATCCAATTGTAACATCCTCATTGCTGAACATACGGAAACTGGACAAAAACATATGTAAGAATCTAGTAAGCACGAAGCAGCAGATAAAATGACTCGATCAGAGGTTCAACAGTGATGCAATAATGCTACCACATGAGAAACTGAGTCTCACAACATCTTCCGGTATTTCTCAAGCTAAAAATGTCGGTTTACTTGCTATTCTTGTAGAAGTTATACTGCAGGCACCAGGGTTTGTGACTTCAATATAGTATTACCAATCTGTTCATGATCGATCCCACAGCTAACTTGACCAAAAATAGGAAACAAAAGGTCTAACTTAATGCTAGAACATTGTTTTATAGATGAAAGAAGCACGTCCTCATGACATACCAATTATTAGCAGGTCCAAATTTCAGTTAAAAATTGGGGTTATTGCATTCTTGCCCTTACTTCGAACTGCAATTGTAATTTTACCCTCATTTTCATCCGCTTTGTGATTTTACCCTACCTTTTGAAATTGAAGACTGAGTTTGCCCCTACTCTGTGAACAGAATGTAACGATGTCAAATAAGCTAAGAAAAGACAAGTTTACCCTTGCGAATATGACCCTATTTTTATGAGAACTTAGTGATTTTACCCCTATTTGACATCACATATTTGGACAACCCTCCAACATATCCAAAAAGAAATTTGCCAACCACCAGCATATTTTTAGAATCTGAGCAATGATTGATAAATTTTATCAAATTTTTGGCAGCAACCCAACACAAAAGTAAGTCCCAAAGACCCAAACCACATACATATCTAGATAAATAACATCCCATCATATATGTCCAACAAAAATAACAAGGGAAAATTAGATTCATACCATTAAAAGAACAAGCCTTTAGCTATTTACCATCAAAAGATTCATCCCTGTAGATATTAAGCATTAAAAGATCACAAAGTTACAGATATGTAGCAGTATGTTCCCTTCCGTCGCTTGCATCCTCTGTTTTCCTTTCTTTTGTCGATTAGCAATTTGCCAGCTTCCAATTTTAACCTCCGGCCAAAACTACTCATGTGCAGCCGTGCAGGTGCGCTCGCCAGAAGCCTGATGTTTGAGCCCGACGACCTGCTCGCCGCAGCCCGCACCGCCGCGCTCGAGTCCTCGGACAGGCTGGTGCCGACAGCCGATGATGCCGTGGAGAAGGACAGGTCGGAGCGCGCGCCCGTGGAGACCGTGCAGGGGAACAAGGCGGCTGCCAGGGACGCCGGCGCTGCTGGCCGCTCTCGCCTTTTCTCGCCTTTTTGACGTTGCTGCTGAAGCAACAGATGCGGAAGCAGCCCATCGGTTGGAGCAAAAGGAGGCAGGGGGGCTCAGCTCGCGGTGGCTTCTCGTCTCGCCTCGCCTTCTCCATCGCCTCCACAGAGATCAAAATCGAGACGGGAACAAGCAAGACAAACGAAATCAAAGCCGATCAAACGGAACAAGCTTTTCTGCCTCTTCCTGTTTCTCCTCTTCTTCTTCCTCCCAACCTACAATACAGCCAATCTCCCTTTAAGCTAATTTGCTTGCTCCTGAACGCCAGCTCCCTGGTTGGCTCGCTTCGCGCCTGCTCGGGCCGCGTGCCCGCGCCCGCGCCAGACTGGCCACCCGCATCCATGTCTAGGCCCCGCCATGCCTAGCCGGCCGGCAGCACCTGCGCTCTACCGGCGCGCCTGCCCCACCTGGCCGGCTGGAGCGCCCGCACCCCCGCAGCCTGCCTTGCCTCGCACTGCCGCAGCCAGCCGCTCGCCGTGCCTACTTGCCTTGGTCAGGGAGGTCGGGGGCTAGGGGAAGCACGGTGATTTGGCTGAATAGGAAGAGATGAGGGGCATTCTTATCTTTTTTCCATATTACGAAGGGTTTTCTTTTTTTCCCCTAATTTGTTTATTCTGTTTGCAACCAACGGAGTTAAGAACAGGGGCAAACGGAGTCTTCAATTTTAAAAAGTAGGGGTAAAATCACAAAGCGAACGAAAACGAGGTAAAATCACAATTGTAGTTCGTAGTAAGGGTAAAAACGCAATAACCCCTTAAAAATTAGTCGCGTGAGCTTGAAATAACAGAATGTGGTGCCGCACACTTTTAGCATCAGGCAATCACAACATCTCAAAATTCAGTCCTGCAAGAGGAATGCCTCCACACCAAGATTTGTGTCTCAATTCTAAGCAGACACGAAACCAGTAATCGTGTGTACTGAGTACATGTATCCCAGTTATACCAGCCAGTACAGTTTCTCAGAAGTTAGTGCATGTGTTGCAAAGACTAATTTGGTAAGACAAACCACCATATTTCCTGAGTAAGATTAAGAACATGTGCAAGTAGAAACTACTTGGAACAGAACGTACTTTAGTTGTTGTTTCATGATAAGATGGGCAGGACATTGACTGCAACTCACCTGTTGTTTCTCAAGGCAACCAAGCTAGCCACCACGTCAGCTGACAAAGCATAAATTGGCCCGTACGCATGAAGGAAGTATTCAGATCCGAGTAAGAAGGATTGGGGCTCATACCTGCATCTCTCAAAAGAACAGAACCAACCAACATAATTAGTTATTGTCTTATTATTCCCCAGATGCTCATAAGTTATCACTTATGAGCATGAACCCGCAGATAAACCAAGCAATTCATCTAAATGATGCCATCCAAGGGGGCTTTATGTGCAAATACAATGCAACGGTTGTGCACTCAGGCACAACCAAACATATGAAGGATTTGTAAGCACACCAACCCCTCCTAGTTTAATTAGGACACTTAACACCCCTAGGGCTCTGCTTTTCTAATTTAATCAAGCATTCCTAATATACTAACTCCTTAGCCCAAATCTTCTTTCCTAATTAACAAAACTATCCAATCAATCGACTACAACTCCCAGACAAGTAAAAGAGCTCCTGGCTGGTTTCCTCTAGAGCCAGACATCACAACAGTTAGTAATGGAGAAAAACATTTAATTTCAAGCTGAAAGATTGGGTATCCAGAAACATAATGAATTAAATTAAAAGTTTTGGTCCAAGAATGCAACTATGGAAGTTCAGATTAATCATCAGTTCATGGCTACTTTACACATAGTTAGCATGATACTCTAGGCATTTCTTTTCCTCTGGGGGGATCAATTCAGCTTTCCAATAGAAACACTCCGAAAAGAGGAGCTCATTATAACATTAAATAATAAGACTAACCATTTCAACTTAGGATCAGTGAAAACTGGCCCCTTCTTCATGCATCCAATATATGTTTGTGGATGTGGCCGCTCTTTAGCCAGAAGCAAGGAAAGTCTATCTGCACAAAGAGAAATAACTGGTGTAAGCATCAACATTTCAAAAGGAAGGATGCCTATTAGGCAGTCATTAAAAGGAGATATTGGGATATTATCACTCACCTGGTCGCAGGTAAATGTCATCATCAGCTTTAACATAGAAATCAGAATCATACAATGCATAGGCAGCCTTAAAGAAGGCTAACCTAAAAACATAAGACAAATCAGCATCCTGAATTGATACAGAACAATCATATGTAAATAGCTCTATTTCCTTACGTTTTGTATGGGAGCCTGCTATACTCCTCCAAAATATCTAAAAGCACAAAATCATCAAATTCTTCAACTTCTCTGTCAAGAGCGGTCATCTTGTTCTTTGAGTTGCTTTTCCCAATCACGAACCGGAATGCCAGACCAGTAGCTTCCTCCAATCTGCAATGCAGAGAACAGAAAGGACAACCATTCATTGTAAGGGATAGAAAGCATCACCAAAGGGAAAACAATGATAAAAAATCAAAGACAGTGGATAATCACCAAGCATAGTTGGAACAATTGGACAGCAAAGTGAAATTAGAGAAAATCAAAGACAGTGGATAGTCACCAAGCATAGACAATTCTACTGCCATACAGTGATTTCTATATTGGCAAATAATTTATCAGGAGTTCCGGTATATATAGATCATCAGCATTTGCCTTTTTGATGATCTGAGAACCAATTGGAAATAACAGAATATTTGAGTGGATCGCAGTTACTTCCAGATAAGAGAAATGAATATATGGAAACTACCAAACCAACTCTTATAAGCAATTAATACAAGTTTGCAACAAATCCCACACCACATTACTAACAGCAGCAGAGTAGCAGTAAACAACGACATCAACAGTTCAAGCTCCTAACAGCTAGATCCCGATCAGCAGAAGAGAAAACGAACTAGCAAGCCGTGATACCAGCGACTAACCGAAGTAGGCCCTGGCGATCCGCGGGGAGCCACGTCCGCCTAAGCGCGCGGCGTCGCCCGATGGAGCTGAACCCGGTGAAGATCCCGACGAAGGCCATGACCTTGTGCCGGCCGCGCGATCCGGTGGCGAGGTGGGCCGGGAGCTCCGCGGAGCCCGCGGCGGAGACATCCCCGGGGCGGCGGTCCCACGCGACGGAGACGGAGAGCGGGCGGGAGGAGTCCGGGCAGCGGCTGCGCGCGGCGGGCGGGGATCCGGAGAGGGTAAGGGCGGCGGCGAGGAAGCCGGCGAGGCCGAAGAGGAGGCAGGCCGCGGAGAAGGCCGGCGAGGAGAGCAGCCGGCGCAGCGCCCCCGCGCGGCGCGAGGAGGGGGTCGAGGAGGCGAAGAAGACCTTGGGGGAGCTCGGCATGGCGGCGGGCGGGCGGGGCCGGCCGGCCGGTCCTCCTCCCCTGCGCGCGACGCCGGCACGGGCGGGCGGCGTCGGTCGGATCGGAGCTCGGGAGTCGGGAGTGGGGGAAGGAAGGAGGCGGAGCGGGTTGGGGGTGGCCACGGCCGTTTGGAAGCCCAGTTGGTCGAGCCGAGCCGTGGGGCCCCGGTTGGTGCGACGCCTCGTTTTTCTTATGCGGCCGGCCCTCGTGGGGTGGACAAAAGTGCCGAAGACAAAGGACTATGGCCCATGTGCCAGATCCTATTGGGCAGCTGCCGGCCCAAGGAATCAGCGTGGCGTACGGAAATACGAAGAGAATGGCAGCACTGTACCAAGGTTTTTAAAAAGTTTGTCAAAAGTGTCCTTGACGGGCTAATGCAAGTTGATTTATGAACGGGCATTTTGATTCGTCAAGATTAATTTATGTTCACGGGTCATCAAAACATGATGCTTGAAACAAGATTTTTAGCTTAAAAAATATATACTCCCTGCGTCCCGAATTATTAGTCGTTTTAACTTTTCTAAATACGTAAATTTTATTATGAATTTAGACATCGTATATATCTAGATGTATAATAAAAACTAGAGTAAATTGCATCCACCATAAAAAACTGGTATAGTTATCTCACTTTGGTCCAACAAGCTGTAAAAAACAGATACATGAACTCGTCAATTGTGTGCATGTACGTCATGTGTAGCTCTTGTGGGTATTTTGCCATAGTGCCAACAAGAGTTTTAAATTTTCGGTGAAATTTTATTGAAGTTTCATGGACTTTAACATTTCTGCTAGTTAGAAAAAAATAATTTCATTCTATTTTCTCTAAAACTTTTGAATTTAGCTATGCTTATATAGGTCAAATAAGTATAAATGGATATATATTATAGCGCCTGGTCTAGCTCTTACGTTTTTTTAACCATATTTTCCCCAGGGCCAACTAGCCCCAACCAACTTACATTACATAACACAAAATAATATGTAAAATGCACCGCCGTCCCTCGAACTTGGCTCGAAGTGTTATCCCGGTCTCCAAACTTTCAAAATACACATTGAGATTCTTAAACTTACTAATTGTATCACATGAGGTCCAAATTAGTTGTTTAAGTTAAATCAAAAGTTATATAATTTATTCAAATAAAAAATTATATACGTATAAAAGTAATTCATACCAATTTACTTGTACAAATGTATTCAAATACAAAAGATCTATATAGAAAAATTGTAAAATAAGAAAATTATATGATAAAATTTGTAAAATATAGAAAATAAAAAAATGATAATTTTTGGAGGAAATATTGGCAAAGAAAATTCGGTATAATTTTTTAAAACAAAATTTTGAATTTTTTAAAAACTATAAGAGTTGAGCAGAAAATTTTAAAGATAAAATTTGAAACCACATATAATCTTCATATAAGTTGAACACTTTTATTTTATAACTTAAAAATAATAATTTGGACTTCACATGATACGATTAGCAAGTATGAGGATCTAAATATGTATTTTAAAAATTTAGGGAGCGGGATGACACCCCGAACCAAGTTAGAGGGCCGGCGGTGCATTTTACTCTAAAAGAATAATCCAACAAACAGTTGCTAGCAAGGAGCTAAAGGCAGCTCCGGATGGACAAGCGATAATGGTTGGCTCGGTGTGGATGGTCCGTATCGGCATACGGCAAGAACCCTACAAAGTCTCCGTCGACATTGTGATACCCCTTAAACTCAAGCAAATCGGGAGGAGTGGAGGTTCGCTGCGTCAACGGTTAGGCGTTAGGCTGCCATCTATTGATGGACTTTGTAGGATGGCGGAGCTAGAAACTGGATGAGCTCGGAAGGGCTTAGGAATGTCAATTTTACATTTTGATCTTTCCACCTGCTTAAAACAAATCGTTGAGATCCAAGATGAAGTCCATGCAGCCTGTCACCAAGGAAAAATACGATAAGTGGAGTACACGTGACCGTATATGCACACAATTAACAAGTTTATGTGTTTATTTGTACATTTTGCAATTTATTAGATTAAAGTGATACAACCAAACAAGTTTATGTAAGACGGGCATAGTTTATTCTAAAAATTATGCAACTAGAAAAATTAACGTGACTAATAATTTATAGAATGGAGAGAGTAGTTCGGAGTAGTTTTTTTTTATGAGCTCTCCAGTGGCCGAAGGAATTTCAAGATCTTAAAATCTTAGCTTTTCGCCTCTTGAACTCAGAGTATTCGACGCCACTTTGAACTAGGTGTTGACGTGACCAAGGTTCAACCTTGAAATTCAACCCAAGTCCTTAACCTCGAGGACAACTAATATGGACTCATCGACTCGATTCATTCTTCGACATATATCACTTGATATTTGTAGGTCCATCTAGCTATGGGCTTGCGCTTATCATGTATGATGAGATGGTTGAAGCATATAACCGTAATACTATAAGAGGCTTTTTACTATGTTTGCATGGTACTCGGGCACATTTTTCTCAAACAAAATATCTCAGCATTGTGGTCCAAATGCAATTGTTCATTATCTAACGAGGCCAACATATTATCAGCATCTCACTCTCATATATCATAAATTAGTTGAGTTGCTCAAAAATATCATTCATTTTAGTCGACCTCTCACCATCTTGCTTCTAACCTCCATTGCTAGGAAAAAGGTACTTTTTGGTCATAGTGGTGACCCAGATTATTATTGCATAGCAAAAGGTACAGACATGTTATGATCAATAACTGTTTTGTCATTGGCTTCCCTGACTAAGTTGTTTAAATGGTAATAATCAAAGAACTTACTCATTGTAAATGAAATTTTTGCAAGTAGGGGCGTTGTCTAATGCATAATTATTTGTCCCTGTTTCCGTTTCTCCCCCTAATATAAGTGTACACGTGTATATAATACACCAAGGAAATCGATGGTCTCGTCACCAACACACTCATCCTTCAAACAACTCTTCTAGTAGCTCCTCCAGTTCAAGGGGAGTGCTCGAGTGGCGTCTGTTGGTCTTCCCTCTCGCCATCCTCTCCGACATGTACTTGCTGTACCCCGAGATGACTTTCTCAGTGACGGCTTCGCGCAATCTCTTCCTAAGCTCAGGGTTTGGAACCTTCCACATCCTTTGCATGGTGTATGTTCTCTGGAACTCCGATTCGAATTCATCCAGCGCCCCGCTGCAGTTCAAGAAGCCACGAGGTATGTCATGGTACAAGCAAGACATCACCGGCTCCCAAGAGGCTTCGAGGTAAGCTTCCATGAAGCTCTGGATCTTGATAAGGCCATCCAGATTCGAATCCGCTTCTATTTTTGCCCGGATACTCCGATCAGGCTGGCGAACACAATCCTCCATTGGGGGGAGTCTTTCCCTGGAACCCCTGGACCTCTCGATCTTGCAATCTTCAAACGGCGGCAGCAGCAAGGATGAAACCTTCTCTGAAATGAAGCTGCAATTGTTCATCAAGAATATGTACCGCAATCCGGGGTCGGAGATGAAATTGGACGCCTTCTCGAGCTGCTTCTCCGAGGATGAGATCAGGTTCTTGATGAGGTCGGCAACCGAGCTTGAGCAGTGACCATCGTGTTCGGACAAGAACATTCGGAAGCGGTGCTGCTGGTCCTGCAGGACCAAATTGAGTGCACCTTCGTTTCGCCATAGCAGCATGGCGTAGTTCATCATCAGCCTGGCGGTCTCGTGGACGCCGCCCGCCTCAGCCGGCGAGACTCTCCAGCAGTCGTCCGCCATGAAGGAAGCTCGGACCTTCTCCACCATGCTCCACACGGCGTCGCTCAGCTTGCTCCTCTTCCGCAGGAAGACGCCGTTCATGGCGTCGAACGTGGAGGCGGCGCCGGGCGCCTCTTTGAACAGCGCCAGGACGGCCGGTGAGTCATCCACGACGCAGGCGTACACCTGCAGCATCCCCGGGAGCGTCTCCGCCGCCGCCTGGTCGTCGTCGATTAGAGCGGCGTCGGCGACGGCGTCCACGAAGTCAAGCATCCTGAGGACGCTCGCCTCCGCGAACCGCGCGAGCAGGGCCGCCTCCTGCTCGCGCTCCGCCGCTTTCCCGGTGGCCAGCAGCAGGAAGTACCTGACGGCCTTCCTGACGCCGCCGGCGGCCGGCCACTTGGCGCGTAGCTCCAGCTGCGTGATGCAGAGCACCTGCACCATGGTCTTGAGAGCTTTGATCCAGCTCTCCATCAGATCAAGGAGGGAGGCGCATCCATCCTCCAGGTGCGGCCGCAGCTTGTCTCCTTCCCTGGCATGGAGAACCCACTCCACGTCCAGCTCCGAGAACCAGCTCCCCAGAAGGAGCTCTTCGGGGCCGGGGCTGAGACCGAGGCCTCCGCAGTGCGCCGACGACGAGCCGCCGGCAGCGCCGAACGCTCGGATGAGGCCCTTCATGTAGCCGTCGTGGACCATCCGCAGCGCGATGGCGCGGAGCTCCTCGGCTCCATCGAGGCAACCGGAGAAGCACAGGTCGCCGTCGGAGGAGAAGGACACGGACACGGACACGGGCGAGCAGCGGGCCGACGCGTCCAAGGCCGGACTGGAGGCCGAGCTAGCGCTCGACGACCAGCAGTAGGCCCCTTCTCCCGCCGCAGAGTCGCTGCTCGCGGGGACGAACCGCACCGCCGGCCTGCACCGGCCGCCGGGGACGGAGGCTCTCCGGATCGAGTCGCGGTAGGTGCGCAGCTGCCAGGAGACCACCGGCGACAGCATGCTCGCCGTGCCGCCGCCGCACTGCGTCATCTGCGACTCGATCGGTGCGCGGTGAGCAGAGCTCGATGTCTCGAGTGATGACTTGGCTCTAGTTGCCTGGAAAGGACAGTAATCATATCATCCTATATAACTCATTTATTCCAGACGACGCAATCTTCGTTTTTCGAGAGGTCAAGCAATCGCGTTCCGCGGACTAATCTTCCCGCGTTGATCGATGACGATGAGAGGACAGAAAAATCTTTCAGAGCGGCGAGAGCTCCAGCTCCTCGTCAACCTCAAGTCAGCACGTGTGGTTCGAAGAAACTTCGTGACCAGGCCGGGGAGGCGGGGAGAGTCCAGGCACGCATCGCCGTCTGTGCAGCGAGTGCAGCATCGACGACGGCGTCGGGGAGAAGCGTGGCGATTCAGGTCTCTACTTCGCTAGGTGTGACCGATCCTGCCGCCGCTAGTTACAAGTAGAGTCAGACATGCACCGAGTCAGTTCGTTCATGGTCGCTAAAGCGGCCAGATGGATGGTGGATTTGGAATTCTATATAGTGCTATACAGCGGATTAAAGTGGAATTGGATTACCAACCACAACATGCACCTCTAAAAGTGCATAAAGAATTCTGGCAAAATTACGGATGCACATAGAGCATGCTACCGTGATACGGTGTGAAATTTGAGCTCAAGCAAAAACTTATGCAAAGAGAAAAGATTTGCCTATTATTTCTTGTTGTCGAGATGCTTCATGCCATGAGGAACTACTCTTCGCCTCTTCTTAACTTATGTGGCTACGTGGCTGAAAGCAATAAGATGAGAGATCGACTAAAAACAATAGTATTTTTAGGCAACAACAAAGTTTCACGTGAAACCACCTAGAATTCTACGTGGACACTATAAAAAAATAGAGAAATTCTAGAAATTCTCACAAAAATCAGAAACATTTAGACATCAATCCGACAACTCTAATCATAATAGTCATTGGACATGTTATCTTTCCTAATGAATTACCCACCACTGCTATTATAAAAAATAAACTAAAGTAACCCCTAAAATCTAAATTACCCACCTCTGTCATTATAAAAAACTAAAGTAACCCCTAATCTTCATATAAATTACTCACCTATGCTATTATAAAAACAACGCAAATAACCCCCTAAATTTGCATATGAATTATCCAATTATATCATTATTAAAGGTTAAAGTAACCTTAAATCTGAATCTAAATTATATAATTATAAAAAATACTAAAGTGCACCAATATAGAATTCTAAATTATTATTTTTATCATTATTTATATTATTATTTATATAAAAATACTACCCACCATGATATGTGTCACCATGTATTCATGTACTATGGAAGAGATAAGAATACCAACTTACAAACAAATGGTTCAAGTAAATATATATCAAACACATATGGAGGTGTGATGCAAAATGAAACCTAATGCAACTAAAAAATGATAAATATGTATTTTAGAGTATGTGTTGGAATATTTAATAGATGGAAGAGGGCTTGAGATAGTATTAGCTAGAGACCTTATTTTTATATATTAATTTTAATTAGCCCGTGCGGGAGTACGGATTTATAGGCTAGTAAACACAAATACGAGGGCCGGGTGACATTCTGAAAATATATTGTGTTGCACACAACTACAGTGGTCACACAGATAACTAGTAACAAACTAGTTGCTCACTTAAAATCTCTTCGCACAGATAGATTTATGCAAACAAAAGGGCAAGGCAGCTTATCTTCTCAGCCACCTATTGCAGCCGCCTGGTAACATTCTCCAGCATGTCCACTAGGACAACCGGACATGATCTTTTGAGATGCGCATACTCCTGGCTAGCCACCACATCATCTATCCTGCTCGATGATGCGATAAATTCCACGCACGCGTTTCTCAGATTGCTGCAGTGATGCTGGTCAGCCAGAGCCAGTGTTTCTCAAGACTCCTGCGAAGAATGGCTTCGCAGACCCGCTTCAGTCTTCCCATGGCGTACCTATCCGCGGCAACAAGCAAGTGCTTGATCATCTCCCTGCCGCCGCCGTCTTCGTCTTCGTCTTCGTCTTCGAAATCCTCCATGTCAGGCATCGAATCCGTTTATATGAAATGGAGCAGCGCCCTGAAGACATCTGTCTTCGATGGTTATGCGCTGCCCAACCAAAAATCAGCTATATTTCCTACCTTGCTTCCTACGTGCATACACATGCAAAAATACTACTAGTATAACTCCTTTCCTTATATGCTAAGACGACTTACTAAAAACAAGATCAAATCCAACAGTCGTCGTCGTCGATTGGATGTCACAGGAGCTGGGAATTCAGGGGCTCGTGGTCGTGGAGCGAGGGGTTTGTGCGACTTTAATTTGCTAGAGGCTAGCTAGCTAGAGAAGGAGGGGGAGGGGGGAGGGGGAGGGAGGCCGGGTAAGTAGAGGAGGGTTTTAATTTGTTGGACGACGTGAGGGGCAATAAAGGACATATCAACGACAAAACATCACTGTGTAAGAACCCCGGTTTCATCTACTTTGGCTGCGCCTCTGGAAAATCAACGCTCATCAATCCTACGAACTGCTGCTTTCTGCTTAATTACCAAGCTGTCGAACGCGATAACGATCTGGCAATGTCCAAGAACACGGGGAGGTAGTTCCTGATGATTTGACATGCCAAAAAAGGAAAACGTGCGCCGAGCAGGCTTCCCGGCCGGATCGAGTGATCGAAATGTCCAACAACCAACCAGATGCAAAACTAGCTAGGGCTTGCCGGAGAGCGGCGACTCGCGGAGCCGGCAGAGCGGCGAACACAACGCTAGCTAATGGACGGTGTCATGTGGACTTCTCGATCATATACATTATTAAACAACAAGAACAAGGACGAACCGATATACAAGGTTACATGCATCTTCCACTGATCGTCCCTGTTCCATCGATGAACAGTTTCTGCTGAACAGCGTGATGCAGACAAATAAAAGCAGCAGTGTGATGCAACTAAAAGCAGCAAGCTTGAGAACCGAAACGACGATCTAGCATGCCCCAGATCAACCGCCTGCAACTGATGCTAGGTAGCGCTGCACGATCAGTCAGACATCGGCGGCGAGCGTAGCTCACCGCAGAAAAATAGCTTAATTTCGTCGGCCAGAAACCGTAGAAAATAGCCGGAAAGCTGTCGAAAATATATATATTCGTCGGTCGGCCGACAAAAATACACCGACGGAAATAAAATCGACAAAAATAATATTTTCGTCGGTAATACATTTCTTTTCGTCGGCCAAGGCAGCCGACGAAAATACATGCTATATTTTCATCGGCTAGCACAGCCGATAAAAAAGATACAGTTTGTTTCGTTGGTCTTCGCGTCTCGAAGACCGACGAAAATAGTCGTAGCTAGTTTCGTCGGCTTCCCTAGCCGATGAGAAGACCGACGAAAATAGTTGTAGTTCGTTTCGTCGGCTTCCCTAGCCGACGAAAATACTGGGCGCCTGCTGCATAATAGTTTTCCAGAATTATAAATAGCAATTAATTAATATAAAAATAGTCATCTATAAGCACAGCATTTATACATCATCACGCAATCATGAAATACATCCCATAAGTGCAATCATGAAATCCATAGTCTAAATGACATATATATATATATATATATATAACCAAACCCAAATGAGGGGTAATATTATGTCCGCTGCCACCGTCACCTCCACAAATATTATGCGCTGTCGATGGTGGTATGGACAGGCTGCCAGAAACTCCTCGAGGATGACTACTCGTCGAACCCTGATTATAGATAAAGTTAAATGTATAAGAAAATTTGAGCATTACTAGTTATACGAAATAATTACCACTTGTGGAGATGGCATATACATGTATGGTACAAAAGTCGGCGGTGGTGGAGGAGGCGAAGGAAGAGGTGGCAAATTAAATTGTGATCCAAGGGTAGCCGCTAACATATCCTAAAAACCGATAATAGATCAAGTATCTTATATCAATGAAAAGTGCATAACGACTTGAAAGATATCAAACTTGCATAGCACCTGAAGATGTCGTTGCTGAGCGAAAAAACCTTACATGTACTCATGTTGTTGTCTTGCCCACTCCTCTTGCCTCTGCATCACCTCTATGCTGCCTTATCTCCTCCTGCAGTCGACTTTCCCTTTCGTAGCCCCGAGAACTCCGAGAGGACTGAGAAGATCTTGCCTCACTCAAAGCACCACTTGTATCAATAACGCCATTCAACATGCTGAACTTGCCATATTTCTTCCCTTCCCCGCTTGAGTATAAGGCACCGACATCCACATCACTCCTCCTCCAATCGTACTCCCCATGACGTGAGCGGCGGGGACGGCTGGGCGGGGGCGGCGGCGCGGGGCAGGGGAATACTCGGACGAGGCAGTGAAACAAATAAAACCTGAGCTCGCTGAATACTTAAAGCAACTGTATTTTCGTCGGCTCTAAGTCTAATTTCATCGGCCCTAACCAGGCCGACGAAAATAATTGTAATTTCGTAATTTACTTATTTTCATCGGCTTGCTACAGACTGATGAAAATAAATATAATCAACGAAATTGAGCTATTTTCGTGCAGTGACTCCGGCGGCGGCGGGCGTCGACGCCCTCGTTGACGCTCTCGCAGGCGTCGATCCACTCGATGTAGACATCGACGGGCTCCGTGAGCGCGTTGGCCGCGGTGGAGTAGGACTCCTTGCAGACGCCGCACGAGGCCTCGGCGATCAGGTGCTTGAGGTCGATGCTGCACTCCACGCTGGCCCTGTGGTTGCAGAACGGGCAGTCGAACGCCGTGTCCAGCTTCGGCGCCTTCCTCTTCGCCATCCCGTCGACACGACGCCGCCCTAGCAGCGGAGACGGCGAGACGATGGACGTGATCGTGAGTCCAAAGAGCTGTACGGTATCACGCTACGCGATGGCCTGATGGCCGGCCTGGGGGGCCTTTGAAGGAGTCGACGAGGGCACATGTGTCAGCGGTCTAGTCACCGACCTTCACATCCTAACTCCAGACTGGGACTCGAGTCGAACACTTCCTTCCGATGTCCGATCCGTCCTCCATCCTGTTGTCATGAACAGACGGACGATATTTTTTTTGAAAAAGAATTTATAAATATATTTTTTTGAAAGGAAAACGGACGGTCGAGATTGGTTCATCAGTTGGAGCAGCTGGGAGCGTGCACGCGGCGGCCCGGCGGCCCTCATGCCGCATCGCGCGTCGAGGTCGAAGTTGTACCTGCCGCGGCGCCGCCGACGCCGCCGCACGCTGGGATGGCGCCGCGCTGCCGAACCCGACCCCCGCCGGCTGCACACCATTCACCCGACATGGGCGTAGTAGTAGTCGGCGTACGCGATCCGCGCCAACGGGTGCCTGGCGCGGAGCAGGGACGGCCGGAGGCGAAATTGGATATTGGTCTCTGCTTTCTCCGTATACTGCTCCACTGTAAGTATATGTCTGTGCTAGTTTGGCTGACGTGCACAAGCAGAAATATACAAGACGCGGAGCCCGGCGAG
The DNA here is from genome assembly GCF_002211085.1 of Panicum hallii. Lineage (NCBI taxonomy): Eukaryota > Viridiplantae > Streptophyta > Magnoliopsida > Poales > Poaceae > Panicum > Panicum hallii. The sequence goes on from NC_038045.1 coordinate 50,267,872, forward strand.
CCGGCGCTGGAGCAGGGTGTTCTGGTAGAGGGAGAGCTCGTTGAGCGGCTTCAGGCACCTGAGCTCGCCGTAGTCGGCCGGGCTGGGGGCTTGGGGCTCGGGAGGAACGTGAGGTGGACGGGTACCAGTTGTATCAGTTGCGGCGTACGTCTCGCACGCCGCGGTGGCCGGCCGCTCTCGCGCTCGCGGTGACGCGCAGGCGCAGCTCCTGCGTCGGTTCCGGCCTTCCGGGCTCCCCCGCCGGGAAAGCAGGCAGCTCCGCGCGGGCCGCGAGGGGCGGCCCGAGTTTGCCGCCGTTGTTCGCGTGCTGAGCTGGGCCGCTTTTTGTGGGACATGAGAGTAGGCCCGTTCGTTGGTGGGTGCCGCAGCCGTGCGCCCTGCATGGGGGCCCGGCGGGAGCGGCGCGCGTGCGGGAGGCCCACCACTTCTGGCACTATCGTCTCCGGCTGGGCCGCCCCACTCTGCTTATCCGGAGGAAAATTTTTGGCAGTTGGGTTTGGGTAGCACACCAACATGGTCCATGTGTCCAACCTCTCCACTCAAGAAGTACGGACAGGGGCAAAACACGCTTTGAAGCAAAAGGGTTGGAGCATTTTGGTACTGACACGGTCTAATGATCTCTGTTATTGCCGCCAAATTTGGTCTGCCATGAACCAGGACCATACTATTCCTCATTTCAGTGAACATAGGGTGCAGGTGCACTGTCTCCGGCCAGTTTTTTTCCCCCGAACATGCAAAAACTTTGGGTGTCTTGTAGAGAAAGTGGAAAGATGAGGATGATTTTAGTACGATTTGTGCATGTCATGTCCCGAATTCCAGCCGAATTTAGAAATAAAATCCAACAACGTAAACAGCCTCCTAATAGCACACTACGCAAGTGGTCTTGGCATCGCTGTCACATGATGAACGCAAGAAAATTATGCTTCATTGATTATTCTCCCAGATCATCTTCTTGTTTTCCAGCTAGAGAAACCAAACAATTAATCATCCGATCCCCCTCCCCTAACTTGAGGAGCCAATGAGCCATCCACCAAACCAGCCAGCCAGCCAGCCCTTGGTTCCTCTGGAGCTCCCGTCTAGGCCCCGATGGCCGGGTGGCAGTAGGCCCCGCTGACCCACCCGTCGGCGATCTTCTTGTACGCCGCCTCCGTCAGGTGGATGCCGTCCCAGCTCAGCGACGACGCCGGGTTGCCGCACGCCGACGCGCCGGCCATCCCGCACCGCGCGCCGTTCTGGTAGTTGTACTTGCCGCCGCCGGCGCCGCAGCAGGCCCTCAGGTTCGTGCTGAACCCGTAGCTGCCGGGGCTCCGGACCATGTCGTAGACGTGGCTGTAGAAGTCGGCGTACATGATCCGGGCGCCGGGGTACCTGCCCTGCAGGCTCGACACCTTGCTCTGGAGCAGCTGGTTGTGGCGGGCGGACAGCGCGTTGAAGCGCTTCAGGCAGCCGTACTGGTCGTAGTCGCCGGCGTTGGAGGTCTGGTACAGCGTCAGGTAGATGGGGAAGCACCCCACGGGGAGGACGCCCGGGACCACCACGTACGTGGCGCCCAGGGCGATGAGCTGCTCCACGCCCTTGCCGATGGCGTCCACGATGGTGCCGCTCTGCCCGCTCGCCTGCTCCGGGGAGTAGCCGCCGAAGATCTGGGCGTTGTAGTCGTTGCCGCCGAACTCGCCGAGCACGAACAGGGACTTGGACAGGTACGACTTGCAGGCTGTCGTCGTCAGGATCAAAGCAAAACAGCGTCACGTTAGATCGTTCATCGTTAATGGCTGGCCGGCGGCCGGCCGGCCGGCCGGCGAGAGCGACCGCCACCTCATCGTCGTCCTCCCTGGAAGGGTGGACCACGCATTCACGCAGGGCGGGGTTTAATGGTGAGCAGCAGAGGGCGGCGAGCGGCGTTGATGGCGTACCCTGTGTGGAGCCGCAGATGGAGGGCATCAGCTGCTTGAACCACTGGATCTGGGTGTTGAGGGGCCCGTTGTTCCAGATCTTGTCGGCGATGCCCAGCGACTGGAAGAAGTTCGAGTCCATGGTCGTCGCGCCGATGATCGCCATGTTCGCGCCCTTCTTGAAGTCGGCGCCGCCCTGCTTCGACGGCTTCAGCAGCGGCAGCCCGTACTTCTCGGCTGCACAACACCACACCGGATCAGCATGCCACGTCTCCATTGACAGAGAACGAGCAGAGCACAATGTGCTCTGTTTTTTGGAGGGAAACGATGGTCTTGAAAAAGGTGGACATGTCAAGATTAAAGGCAGACGAAGCAGTACCGAGGAAGTCGACGACGAGGCGGCCGTCGGAGCAGCGGCAGGTGGCGCGGCCGAAGAAGGTCTCGCCGTAGGGCGGCTGGGTGAGCGTCAGGCCGGCGGGAGGGCCGTTCACGCAGAGGTTGCCGGTGTCGGACATGGAGTCGCCGAAGCTGAAGATGGCGTTGAACTTCTGGCCCGACACGGCCAAGAAGCCAGAGGACACGGCGAGGAACGCGACGACGAGCCGGGCCGCCATTGCCGGTGTGTAGGCGAGTGCTCTGAGCTCTGCGATCGCTCGGCTGGTGAGGAGGCTCGCAGGGCTCCGCTGCTTATATAGAGGGCGGCCATGGCGTGGGTTGGGATGTAGCTGTTGCGCCATTAGCCCACCTCGTGTCAGTCTCCTTCGGCGGGCTTAACAACTAGTAGGACTACTAGTCTACTGCTACCACTTGGTTGTTGTGCATGCATGGCCTGCTTTTCTTTTTTTTCCTTCTTGGAGGAAACTTCTGCTGCTTTTCTTCTCTCTTTTCCTTTTCTTCTCAGTATGTTTTATCATGTCTACATCAAATCCTCTGCTCTTCTTTTGGTAACTACTCTGTTGTTTTTGAGATGTATCTTTTGTTTACAAGAGAAGCTTGTACACTCGTGGCACTAGATGTTGAGATGGCCCAAGTGGTTGGAGCTCTTGTCATACGCTCGCCGAAACACCACCCGGGTTCGAGTCATTTTCGACTTAGCAGGAAGATATCTCGTTCCTCCCCTACCTGTATTGCATATCTTTTCTAAAAATAAGTTTGAAAAGGAGTCATATTAAACATGGTCAGTTGCCATGGATGGGTGCTACAAGAAAGACTAGTCCACTGTGCATGAAAATGTGGGATAGGTATTTCATTTCCTCCTGTTCCTAATATGCTGCCCAATGAAAGCTAAATGATTAGCGTATGAAGCATGGGCGCGCGTATAGTATACCGTTCGAGTTGGACCAGCCGGGTTTGATGCTTGTCTAGCAGGGGTGCTTCATTATTGAGACTAACACCTTTGGCTTTACCCTAATCATCTTCCACTAACTTTCTATAATCTATGCAACTGACACCTCATACACCTCGGTTCAACTTTCCTGTGCCCTTGATTCTGGACTTCTTTGCAAATAAAGCATACACACCGCTTGGGAATCATCCTCTTTTTTTTTTACAGATATTATAAACTCTGAAATGAAAACTGTCTGCCCCCTGTATTTCCTGGACGTTCAAAAAAAAATTCAACAATGCGAGAAACAGTTGCTAGCTAGTCACAAATGGTGTGGCACTTTCTGTTGACTCAACGTAACTACCAAACCGATTTTTCGAGACCTCGATTAGGTAACCGTAGTCTGTCATGGAGATAGCACCGTCGTGTTCGTATTCCACGGCTTCGTACCATTTCCCAATAGCCAAGCAGTGGTTGTTAGGGTTTATGGCATAAAATGTTGCACTGATTAGGCCAGTTTTAATGTACAGTTTTATGGTATAGTTAGCAAAATTGGAAACTAGGTAACTTATCATGTTAGCAAAATTAATGGTATGGTATAGAATTTAATGCTATAAAACTCTCCGTAAAACGAAACAGAGTTGGCTAGTGACTACTGCTACAACTACGTCCATCAAGCCAGCTGAACAGCACCGGGGTCTGCTCGTGCTCGCGCTTGTGTCAACTAGACGTTACCCTCGTCGCTTTCTCATCCTGCTTTCCCGGTTCAGGCAACAAGTAGCAGGTCAGGCAGCGTTATCAGCGACAGGGAGGCCAGCATCTTGGGCACTATCTGCCAACACCATACCAAGCGTTTGATATGACTTTACAGTTAAGAAAAAAAACCATTGAAATCGTTGTTGGTTACATTTGTGGTAGTGCCTGATCGATCTCCGTGACACCTACACCTGAACGTCAAAAGCTAGCTAGGGCTCAACAACTCCAATAGCACGGAGGGAAGCGACACGCACTAGCCACTGTTCGCAGCGGGCGGGCAGGCGGATACCATGTCAATTCGTCAGCGAACTTGGCACCAGGTAGGCCACGCCGATGTCGGTTGCAGTTGCGAGTCCGTTATTATCCAGAGAGAGCCAGAGGAGAAAACTGCGCTTAACTGTAACCAAACTAACGGATTAGCACATCGTTGTCGGCAGAAGACTGTTTGATTCTTCAGAGAATTTCTGGATGAACACACCATCTTCAGTCATCAGTCGCAGTGCTGTGACTGGTCTCTGTCAACCTCACGAATCTTTTTTTTTTTGAAAGAAAACCTCACGAATCTTAAGATAATGGAGAGCTAGAATCATCAGTATCCAGATTTAGTTTCAGCAACTACCAGTTATCTTTTACAAAAAAATTCAGCAACTTGGAGTTGTTTTTAACAAGATTATCCGCATGGCTGACTGGCTGGCTCATCATCCATGGAGAGACAGAGACCGACGTCAAAGCACGTCTTTTCAGTTTGTTGAGGACTCGGCCAGCTGGTTCCGTGCTCCTTCATCCGCCGCGCGCATTCCAAGAAAGCTTTGCATACGCGTCATCGCGGAATCCGCATCTACTCCTAAACAATCACCTGCTGTACTTGATCTAATCGGTTGCAACCTCTGGCATCGATAATTGGAGCCTGTACATGCGTTCGCGCACCAATCAAGTCACCGGACGATCAAGACCCCCTCCCCAACAACTCGAGCTAGCCGCCGCTCCAGGGCACGGAGCTGGTAGCATTTCCTCCTTCCCTCTCCATGATTTGCAAGAGGACGGGGCGCTCCAGTACGAGCCCTCCTGCGTGGACTAACGCGCGAACGCCAAAGGCGCGGGCCGCCGGCAGTCGTTGTCGACCGGCGGCGACGTGACGGCGATGCTGTGTCCTGCAAGCGAGCGCGCGAACCTTCCGACGCAGCCTCCGGCGAGCTAACGCCCGGATTCGTTTCGCTTTCTCTCTAACGCCCGGGTTCGGGCCGGGGTTGAAGTGTCCGGGAAGCAACGTCGCCTGTTTGGTGTGCGTACTGTGTGGCGAATGAATTTTTCTGGTTCGTGATTTAATGGGGTTTAACTTCTGGATTGTTTTTCAGAGTACCTAATGGGCTAATGCGTTGCTTGCCGCAATAATTCAGTGCTGTGCTAGTTCAGTGTGCATGTCGGTCCTATATCTTGTTAGTTGCTTCAAATTCTTCAGGTAAAAAGACACTGTAGTTCTGAAGATTTAGCACAGCAACATCTGAGTAAGATAAGTTGATAATCTTGTTAGCTCGAGTTTAATTGTTTACTTGCTCTTTGAGCGGCTAGCCGGGTTGTAATCTCCCTTCTTTATCAATGAAATACTCACAATTTCATGCCTGTTCGTTAAAAAAAAAGCTGATGAAACATGAGCTCGGGGCTTCATGCATCAGAATATCATGGGCCTATTTCTGATATTCTTTCTTAAAAGGACACGTCAGGTGTGCTAACCCATTTTTCTCACCAAACATGCACGAACACGAGGCGCCTGTGTTGTCCAGTTTTTTCTGTACTTGTACCATTAGCTAATCCAACCGGTGGCCTGTTGGCGTCATGAAAACATGGGTACTTGATTGCGCGCAACTGATGATCGAGACTGGAGGGCGGGAGGCTACTACTGGCTGCAGCCTGAATTCTGGGAGTTCCAGCTTCTGAATGTGCGATCAGAATAAATAAATAAATAAAACGGTTAAAAGGAGCACGATGTAGAAGTGCCAGGAGACAGTTTGCACGTCAGTTCAGAGCTGTGCTTGCATGACTGCAACCAACGCTCCACCTATAAACAACCAGCTCGATCGTCTGCTGGAGTGATGACGTCAGCTGATAATTTGTGTTAGCTTGAACGCTGATCGCCCCGGCCGTACAGCTCTGACGGTGAGTGCTTGCGATTAGACGCTTCATGTGCTGACCAGCTTGGACTCGGAATTTCGGTGGCTAGCTAGCACTGCAGCTTACGATGTTCCTGTCACGGACAGCTCCGTTTCCCCAACGGCACCTTCTCTGTTCCGTTCCTCTCTCTCTCTCTCTCTCTCTCTCTCTCTCTCTCTCTCTCTCTCTCTCTCTCTCTCTCTCTCTCTCTCTCTCTCTCTCTCTCTCTCTCTCTCTCTCTGTGTGTTCTTATCCGGAGCTGCTGCCGGTGCCTATGCCACGACGGCGTGCTGAAACGTGTTGTCCTTAGGGAAAACCAAACGTGCATCCCCTTCCTCTGACAAGATACTCTCTTTGGAGCAACGTTTCGGGACGAGATACTGTGGAGCCGTGCCCCAGTGAGTGGTCAACGGCACGTCAACACCTGCCGCGTCAGCCTGATGATAAGCAGTCGCCCTAACATCATGACGCTTCCGGGATCTTTGATCAGTAACTCTCATGATTTGAATGGGGCAACAGTAAACTCTCTTCATCTGAATCGGAATCACAGTCATGTTAACCAAAAAATGGGGACGGCGAAGCGAACCGACAAAGGGGCAGTTTCGGACAGCAGTTCGAGGTTGGGACCCGCCGGATGAGCGTGCTGTCTCTGACGAATCACCGGCGAGATCAGCGGTCCTGACGCCGCCTGTCTTCGCCGTACCCGGGCCGTCCGATCCCGCATCCGACGGCTCCGATCCGCGCCGTCATAAAGGCGCCGCCCCCGCCATCACCGCCTCCGAAGCAGCTCGCCGTCTCCGTGCAGCCCCAGCGAAGCTCGGCCAGGTGGCTCGCCGGCCGTGCTCCCTGGCCTCTGCTACCGGTGCAGTGAGCAGAAATCTTTGCACAGAGCAGTGAGCAGGGCGCGTCTCCTCCGGTGCTCCGAACTCTGAGCCTGTTCTGAACGTCTGAACCTGCAGGGTCTGGGTTGGGTTGGGTGGCAAAGATTAGTGCAAGCTAAGACTGTCGACCCGTCATTGGCTTGTGGCTTGTCTTCAGGTCAGTAGGCCCCGCACGCTGCCGTCGTCCGCCCTCTTCTCGCTTGGAGCAACACAAGGCTCAGAGGATCCAGAGGGTATCAGAGAACTGGCTATTGGGCGAGCCGGCAGACCGATGGCTGTGTTTCACCGGATCGTCAGTTCGTCACGTATCTTCGCGGTGGATGGCTTGCGAGTCAGCATCGTGGGCTTCACGAGTTCGCGACTGATGATGGCACGATGGGACACACTTTCATTGTATGATTTCCACTTTTTTTATCAGGCTAATTACAGGCTAACAATGATTAAATGGCAATGTGCCCGGATAATCCATTCCATTGTCTTAAAAAAAAAATCTGTGCCCGCCTGCTGCCGATCATGGTTCCCCGCCGAAGCAGAACTGCAGGGAGCCATGGCCCTACTCTGCTGGGTATATACCTTCTCAAGCTTCCTTGCAAGATGATGATGCTGAAGTTGATTGACCTCGTGCTGACCCGTCCTCGCCGACGAGCAGTTCCGAACACTCAGCGACCTGCGCCAGGACCAGGGAGCGCACACCAGTACACCACGCTCGCATGCTCTGAATCCACTGGAGATCGGGGTTGCGAGCGCGTTGGCGAGCTGGAGTTTTCCGGGTGGTTAGCAGCGGGCGGGCCCTGCTTTTCCGTGCACACATAGCCATCAGCTTTTGGTTCGTCTAGTTTAGTTGTCTGGCTTTCCTCTTCCGCCGTGTGCGTGTCCATGGCTTTAACATGCTTACGCATTTCTACTTACAGTTTTATGTGCTTTTACATTTTTAGTGTGTAGTATCTTATTAAGATTAATTATTATAAAAAATTTTAGGATGACATTTTTACGCTAGTTAAACTCTAGTTGCACATCTAAATAATATGTTTTACCTATATTTTATGCCAACATATAGGTTAAGATTCAGAATCATCTAATTATTCTAAGATTTTAAAATTATCTAATTCACTGTGTGTTCTTGTAAACTAGAAACACCGATTCCTTTCAGCACGTCAGTACTAAACAGATAGGATCGTAGGAGCAGCGTAAGCTTTAGATGCGCGTGATGTCCCGGGTCTCTCTTCTTGCCTGAGATGTTGAGCAGCCCGATGGCTACCGCTGGATCACCTCGCGATTCGCGCTCGGGATGAACCGTAGGGATCTTTTTTAAAAAAAGGAGCATAGGAGTATATGAGTCGAATACTCGAAAGTGCAAAAAGGAAGACCGCTATATTACATATCTGCAGTAGTACAGTAGAGATATGTACTACATTCCGCTTCTGCAAATGCTTGTTTTTTCTAAAAAAATAAATCTTAGTCCCCTGATCTCAGTCCTCATCAATGTTTTTTTTTCTTCGAGGAGACGCAGTCCTCAACTCCTCATCATCACTAGTTGGGTTGCAGTACGTATATCTCGGCCCAGTAAAAAAACCCAATAAGCTCGGAGAAGCAACGCGATCCCGTGCGCATCTTGGACTCCTGGGCCTGGTTTCAAGCAGCAAACAGCCCGAACAGGCCTCCTCCCCCGACTTTTTTTTAAAAAAAGATAAAAATAAAATAAAATTCGGAAAAGGGGTGCCGGTTGGAAACATTTTGAAAAATAGGTACCTCCCGCCTGCTGATCGGACGGGAGGCGTGGGGCCGGGGACCTCCCGCCCATCCAGCGGGCGGGAGGTTCCCCGAGGGCCTCTTCACAAATAAGAAATTCGCGAAGAGGTCCCTGCGGGGCATCCCGCCCACCCAACGGGCAGGATGTGGTCCTGAGGGGCATCCCGCCCTTTGGTCGGGCGGGAGGTCCCCCGGCTATATAAGTCCCAACCTGCCCTAAAATTTTCATTTTATCCAGCAAAAATCAGAAAAAAAAGAAAGAGAGGAGAGGAAGAGAGAAGAGAAAGCGGCGAAGCCCTGTTAACACGTCGATTTGGAGGTATATTCTCATTCTAGCCGTATAATTACATGAAAATAACTATAATGTAGGAAATATTTCTTAGAGTAGTTATATTTTGAATAGTTTTTAGTATTTTCATTTGTTTTTAGTATAATTTATATTCTGAATAATTTAGAATCCGTAAAATATAATCTGAGAATCGCTGAAACTTAAGGTCGTCGTTGTGTATTAATATGTAGTATAACTAGTTTATTAATTATTGACAGATATATCTTCTGAGAAAGGTATTTTCAGTATATATTACGGAGAAAGAAATATGATTTATGGGCCGAATGGGGTAGATTTAAGTGAATTCAACTGTGCGGTCAGAGGAATTACCAGACCGCACGAGAGGATATTTGAATCCCTATGCAACTGGTTAATGAGGGGATTAAGGATTAATCAGGAGACACACACTGTGAGTATTCAGTGCGTCATAAATCGTACCACTCACGCTTTGATCTGGGAGCTGATTCCACTGGTTGCAATTGTGGAATTTATCGTCCGCGGGTGTACCGATTACTTTAGGGAGCGGTTCACTAAAAATCAGGTATTCATGCAAGATCCTGACAGATATTTTGGAAAAATGATAACAGAATATATGACTAAGAAGGCAGAAAGCGCCCGGCTACACCACGTACGGTAATGTGGTACATAGGAGTTCAAGTTTGAGGTATCTCCTAAAGACTGAGCGCGACGTGGCATGAGACGTCAAACTCCTATAAAGGAGTCCATTCTCAAGTTTGATGGAACTTGTTGTTGCTCATGCATGAGGCTCAAGTTGCTACACTTTACCTTGTTCTCATGTAATGGCTGCTTGTGCGGATATTCGACATCCTGTCGATATATATGTTTCCCATTACTTCAGAAAGGAGACAATTGCCAGCACCTGGCAGTATGAGATCTATGGGTTCCGTTTGGTTGGATCGTTCACTAAGACAGCGAATCCTGTTATATATATTCCAGACCCAAGATCATCACGGGTTCAGAGAGGGCGCCGTCAGACACGGCGTATTCGTAATGATATGGATGAGTCAGAGCTCCGTCCGAGGATACAGCGCTGCAGTGCATGTAATCAGATTGGACATACGTATAAACGTTGTCCAAACAATGATGCTGGCTCCAGTTCTGCTGAAGCTGGCGCTACAGGTGATGCTACAGATGGAAGACCTCCGGTTGCATCAAGGAGTGGGAGACGTCGCCGATCGAGTGCTAGTACGTCATCAGGCATCATTTAGTTGTAATTTTATTTGTTTGCTCATATGTAATATTTGCCGCGTTGAGATTGTATCAGACCTGGATGCGTATTTGTAATATTTGCCGCATTGACTAAAGACAGAATATTTGGATTCATGTATTTGTAATATTTGTAATGTTTGTACTGTTTGTTATCATATTATTTTATTTTTAATGGCTTCATGTATTGTACTATCGTAATATTAGGATTCTACGTTGCAAAACGGTATCGTTTAACCATCTTCGTACGAGCTTTACATACCGTAATCTTCTTCGTAAAATTGAATTAAAATTTTATATGCATACATAAGAGTATGGCGAATAAATCTTATATTTGCAAAAAGTCTGAATTTAAAATAGTTTGTGAAACATAAATTCTAAAAAAATATAACAAAAACCATAACCAGGGGACCTCCCGCCCACTGGCCGGGCGGGATGCCTCCCGCCCACTGGCCGGGCGGGACGCCTGCTTCAGAGACCTCTTCGCTAATAAATTTTTTTTCTTATTCGCGAAAAGATCCCTGAAATTTTTTTTGGAATCTCCCGCCCGATGGGTGGGCGGGAGGTCCCCGGCCCCACGTTTACCGCCCGTTCAAAGGGCGGGAAGTACCCATTTTCCTAATTTCTCCCATCCGGCTCCTTTTTCGAATTTTAATTTTTTTATCCCCTTTCTAAAAAATCTCTCCTCCCCCGCGGGCCGGCACACTGGCTCGGCACAGAGCCACAGACGGACGGCGGGCTGGCACGTAGATGCCGCGCATCCGCCCACGGCAGGGGGAAAAGAAGGCTGGCTGGTCGCCGGCCAGCACTCCGCCCCAGGCAAGGCAGGCCACTTGCGCGCGCGCGTGGTCACGGACATGCTGAGAGGTGGGGCTCGCGGCTCTTTGACCGTTGTGAACGGCCTCGCCCGCCTTCCGCCGGGCCGGCCCACCCAGGCCGCCGGTGCATGCACCTTCCCCCGATTCCGGATCCCCCCTTGCCCGCGCGCGCCTGGAGCGACGCGCCCCGCCCTCGCCTGTGCGGCTGCCTGCTGTGGTCGTGGCCCTGTGGAGACCACGGGACCCGAGCGCGCGGCCGCGCGTGACGCCCCCTTGCCGGAACACCCCAACACGCCGTGCCGCCGCCGACATTGGTGGCGCCACCTGCTTGCCGGCACGCACGGGCGCGCGGGGGCGTGTCGCCCCGACGCACCGGGTGACGGGAGCGCGCTCCATGATTGGTCGATCGTAGCCGCGCCAGAGCAGGGCAGAGCGGACGCTGCCGCCATGCCGTCGCGACCCCGAACCAGCAACCGACGCCCGCCGCCAGCAATTGCGGGCAGCTCAACCCAAGCGCCGCGTCGCCCCACGGTGCATGCGCGCGGCTGCCACCCTCTATATAAAGCCACGCCGGCCATGACGATCCCGATCATCAGCTCAGATCAGACCGCGACCTAGCTAGCTAGCTTGCGCCGGCGCGATGGTGAGGCCGTCGATCGTGCTGTTCGGGGACTCCATCACGGAGGAGGCGTTCGGGGAGGGCGGGTGGGGCTCGTCGCTGGCGAACCACTACTCCCGCTCCGCCGACGTCGTGCTGCGCGGCTACAGCGGGTACAACACGCGCTGGGCGGCGCGGGTGGCCGGCCGCGCCGTGGCCACCGTCGCCGGCGCCGTCGCCGCCGTCACCATCTGCTTCGGCGCCAACGACGCCGCGCTGCCCGACCGCGCCAGCGCGGCGCAGCACGTGCCCGTCGGCGAGTACCGGGACAACCTCCGGGCCATCTGCGCGATGCTGCAGCGGCGCTGGCCCGGGGTCGTCGTCATCCTCGTCACGCCGCCGCCCGTCGACGAGGACGGCCGCCGCCGGTGAGCTCTACCAGCCAGCCAATGCATTCGCAACGGTTATCGAAACTCTCTGACGAATGGCGCCGCACGATCGGAACGGAACCGATAATACAGGTACCCCCCGTACGCGCACGACTACTCCGGCCTGCCGGAGCGCACCAACGCGGCGGCGGGGGTGTACGCGCGGGCGTGCGTGGAGGTGGCGCGGCAGTGCGGGATCAGGGCCATCGACATCTGGTCCAGGATGCAGAAGTTCCCCGGCTGGGAGAAGTCCTTCCTCAGGTACGCGCCCGTGAACTCTGTTCCGTCCGGCCGGCTGGCCGCTCCTCCAGAGGAAGCTGAGCTGAGTAGCCGACAAACACGATGGAGAACTCAAATTCTTTTCCGCCATTTCTCCTGGGTGGCGCGTGCGTGACGGCAGGGACGGGCTGCACCTGACGCCGCGCGGGAACCGGGTGCTGTTCGAGGAGGTGGTGTTCGCGCTCAAGGACGCCAACCTCAGCCTGGAGGCGCTGCCGGCCGACCTGCCGCTCTTCGGCGACATGGACCCCGACAACCCGGCCAAGTCGTTCGAGGACGAAGGCGAGTGGGCCGAGTGCTGACGAGGAGATGGCGAACTTCAGTTTAACTTCAGTTTCGAGTCTGGCAATTCGCGCGTCATCACAATCTAATGTTCGGAACGGGATTCTTTTCCGCAGCACCATGGCGTGTTCTGTGCTTCTGTAGTTCTGCTGCTCCCGAGCTCAAGCAAAGGATGTGTCTAGAATCGTAGTTCAATCCATGCAACTGTATTTTGTTGTAATAATTTTTTTTCAGGTTTATTCTTTAATTTTACCAAAAATGTCCAATAAATATGCACGGGTTTGTTCCTCTCCCTCTTATCAGTACGTGAGATAATCCTTTGTTTAATTGCTTTGTGTGATCCGTAACCAGGATGACCTTTGCCCATACGTGGAAGAACTTTCTTTTTACCTCTTTGCGCAAACAGAAAAATCAAACCAAAAAAAGACTTCGGCCTCAGGAAGAAGAAGAGTCTGGAAGGCTGCATCTAACTTTTTGAAGAAAAAAAGAAGAAGAAGAAGGCTGCATCTGGTCTCTGTCTTGCTTCCTGTGTGCCTCCCATGACCGACCCATCCCTTCCTCCTCCCTCGGCTGATTCGTGTGCGTGCCGTCGTGCATCGGTTGCGGTCTACGAGAAATTGCTCCAACCCGAGCTCACGACGTGCTCGTCATGCCGCAATCGCGGGCCTGTCTCTGCCGCCGAACAGGCGCTGCTTGCACGCTACGCCGTGGCCGTTCTCCGGCGTAGGGCTGGCAGAAAAAGCTGGAGGCTCGTGAGCCGGCTCAACTCGTTTATTGGTTGGGCTTAGGCATGACAATTTTACCGGCGGCTACCTGACCTGAGGGTATGACTATAAAATTTTACCCGTGGTATGGGTACGGGTACAGAATTTTACCCGCAGGAACACGTGTAAAAATTTTTACCCGCGGGTATCCGTTGGGTACCCGATGGTACTCGAAATACAGTAATTATAACCTAGTGAACTCATATCATTCTCAAATTTTATATCCCATTTTCTTATGATTGTATGAACTACATAGACTGATAATGAGATTGTGTGAAGTAACAGATGTGGAAGTGATATTGACATTTTGCTTATTATTTGTAGTGAAGTCTATGCATCATTGTTGCATTTTTTTAAGATGAAACACTTAGCTAGAATTGAATGCATTTACTTACGTACAACTACAAAATAGATGCTGAAGATAAAAAAAAGTTGCAGGATGAACCGTTTAGTTCTCTATTTTACTGATGCTTTGCATTCGCTTGTATGGGCGATAAATTCAAAATGTGCTAGTCTATATGGCCAAATATATGTTATTTATGCTCTCATTAATAGATTCGATGGGTATCCGAAAGGGTATGGGTACAATATAAAATTCTACCCGCTACACTTCGCAGGCACGGGTATACCTTAGAGTTTCGAGTGTTGTCGTGGATACATATTTACTCTACTCGCACCTTATCCAACATGTTGCCATCCCTAGTTGGGCTCCTTCGATTCGGCTCGATCTCTTAAAAAACCAGAGCCAACCCTTGATACTCATAAATTGTTTGATTAATTCATTAGACTCATAAATGTGATAATATCAAATTTACATTATATGAAAATATTTGTATTATTATTAAATCTATTTTGAGTCTTTAAATGTCTATGTTATTGCAATATGAGCCTGCTCACTTCAGCTGCCCGTAGCTGCGGCTGCAGCATCCAGCAAGTAAAATTTACTGTAGCTGTTGCTTGCTCCACAGGAAAAAACCCCGAAGCGAGCACGCCCTATATTAACTTATGGAGTAATAGCATTATGCTCAATATTTTTAGATACCATGTTACTGCTTAAAATATTATATACTGATTAATATCGCATTTGATCTTAACATTAATATTGAACAATACTCGGCTCCTGAGCCAAATAAACCACCACAAACTATTTGAACGAAGCGAGCCAATCTCGATTTTCAGCTTGTTAGTCTTAACGAGCCAAGCCGAAGGAGCTCATTGTCAGACGAGCCATAACAAGCCGAGCCTTAACGGGCTAAGGTGGCACTTCAGCCACCCCCTACTCTAGCCGCTACAATGCAGAGATGCCTTAGACACCGGAATCTTAGCACACAAGCGTAATAATTGATGAAAATAGTAAAATCAGCATATTTCGGATTGTTTACGGCACACAAATATTGTGAAATATTGTTTCCTAAGATCCATAAAAAAATTAGCATTAAGGAATCCAGAGAGTCTATTTTGTCAGGTAAAAGATACATTTCCCATGTTGTACCGAGCTAGAAACCATCATTTATGATCTGGTTGGGCAACAAGAAGGGACGTGAGAATAAGGAACTAATAAAGCTACAACAATGGTACGAGTGAGCGACGGTACTCTCACGATACGGGTGGAAAAATTACCGCTATCAATCAGAGACAATAAGTATTTGAATTGGTTAAAGATTTATGTGTTCATTATTTTGGAGGAAATTATGGCCTGTCTTCAGCAGGATTTGACCAAATTTGATTAAGTTTAACCTCCCTTCTTTTCTTTTCCTCTTTTCATATCCTTAACCCTAGTCACTTAGGGTTAACCTTTGCTTAATAAAAGGTGAATTGTCACACCGAATGTCATGGTTTACCAAGCGATACCCGTGCATAAGTTTTTGTAGTGTTGGGGCATTAGGGGGGAGCATATGCACCCTTGGCAGATCTCCAACATTGTCTCGACCGTGGAGGAGGTTGAAGAGTCCCTATGCTAATTTCAGCTAGTTAAGCTATAAGCTATTAGCTATTAGCTTACTTAATTAGGGCTAATAAAGAATATTCGCATTAATGGTGAATGTTGCGATTCATTCGAGTCTGTGTACGTGACACATAAAAAAAAAGACTACTAACTAATTCCAAGTTCATTTAGACCTTAACCACCACCGTCATCTTCAGAACATCAAATCACCGTTAGCATTACAATGTTACATTACATTCATTTCATTCTCAATTAGGTATGCAAATTGATGACCCCCAAGGATCACTGCCGGGAGCCTATAGCTATTTAATTCAGTTATAGTATTAGATTTTTTTTTCCAAATGAAGTCATAACCAAACCTCTAAATTTAGAAAAAAAATGGTACTGTACTATTAATAATTGAACTAAAGAGGCTCGGCGGTAATTGTCACTCATTGAAAGTTAGATTCACACCTTTATTCGCAATATTTATCCATAGAACACCATTTGTCATATGACCACGGAAATATTAGTTACAAGTAAAGGTCAATAGTAGACGGCTAGAAACACCCATAAATAGATAATACTTCCTCTATTTCCTATATATGATGCTAAATATCATACATTTGAAAATCGGAGAGAGTACGATACAATCACATTTTTTTTCCTTTCGAATCATATAATTAGGAAACGATGAACGGCAAACACTGTAAAAGCTACTCTCTTCTCAATGGATCGACAAACATGAGATATTTTCTGTCGAGACGATAGGCATGCTACAAACGGAGAGTATTAGCTGCTCTCTACGTTGTTTTTTTAGCTGTCCAAAACGTGAATTATTATCGACTACTATAGGGAGTACATGTGGTTATTACACCGTGGACCTGTCGGGCAAAATGTCCGCGCCGAACTGTAATCGGTTTGTGCCGACGCGGGCGGGCAAGAACTAGTAGTGGCGCCAGAGCGAGGGTTTAATGGTGCTGAGGGTCCGGCCCGCCGGGGCTCGACCTCTTCGACTCGGAGTACGCCGCCGCCGCCGCCGCGCGAGTGAGCCGCGGCACTACCACGGCAGCCGCTGAGCTCGGCGCCGCTGCGCCGCCGTTCCCGGCGACCAGCATTTTCCGGCCGGTGACGACCGCCGCCGCCCGGCTATCGGCGGACTCGCAACGGCCGTGCCAGACGGCGGAGAGGAGGAGCACGGCGCAGGCCAGCACCTTCAGCGCAGTACTCGAGCTGGAAGCCATGGGAGTGGAGTACCGAGCACTCACAGTACACACTTCCGGGAGGTGTCGCCGTCGATCGAGAGGTCCTCGTGGAATCCTAGAATGCAATGGCTATCTAGCTAGCTTTGTGCTGTGGAGTTGTGGCGGCTTGGATTGCCTGCTTGCTTGGCAGTTACACGATACCGGTCGAGGATTTATAGCCGGCGCGGCGCCCGACCTGGCCGTGCAGTTTGTCGTTGCCCGGCCTTGTGATCGAGCTGCTGCTGGTGGTTCGTTGCCGAGCGCATGCGATACACAGCGGTGGAGTGGAGGTCCCCCTGTCCCGCACCGCGACGGCGGGTGATACGGCGAGCTCGGAAAAAATCGAAGCGGCTTTTCGAGCCACGATGCTTAGAAAAATCGAAACCGGAATCCGGATCAGATTTCCAGCGGATTTATTTGTTGCTCATGCTCAGTGGACGATGATGACCGGGCGGCTCGATCAGCTTCCTGCTGGTAGAGGCGCCAGTCAACCGTTACTGGTCGCCGGATCTCATTCGTCCGTAGGCCGTGACGTCACGCGGGCCGTCGGTTAAAAGCTCCTCTCGGTCGAGAGAGGCAGCCAGATCACCTCGCACGAACTAAACCGTCGCCGTAATCTGGATCCGGATCTTCTCGCATCTTGCCTGTTGCCACACCCCACATGCATGCATGCATCTGAACTTTAGTATCTGTGAAAGGTCCTCCATGCTCTACGCTCATTTGGCAACGAGTAACACAACCAAGCAGAGCTACTAATCCACGTATAGCTCCACCATCACTTAGCAAAAATGAGACCGATTTGGCATTGCCTTCCGAGCTCCATTTGGAAAAAGGAGCACTTCCAAGCAGTTCCCACCGGCGTGCACCAATGGCGACGCAACAGCGAACGGACCTAGTCGCCTAGCTACAGTGCTCAGTGGCGTAGCCTGGTAGGCGAGTACAATAGTTGTACGTACGCCTACGTTTGGCCTCGGATCCTCTGCCTTTCGAGTTTCGACCATTTCGTCCCCGATTCATTCGTTCATGCACGCACGACGAGCACGATCGGCCGGGATCCGTGTCAGTACCCACTGGCACTCCCATTCTATACGCTCGGCGCGCGGAGCAATGGCGGCGGGGCTGAGAGGCCTCTTCGTGCGTGGCCGCCATGGCCACCTGCCTGTGGCTCCGACCCTCCTCGATCGCCTTGGCTTAGCTCAACTACCAGCTCCGCCTCCGCCCCAATGCGTCCCACCACCAACGTCGCCGGCCATTGGCAGCTTTTGCTCCGCCGCGTAGGCCACGCGCGCGCGTCATGGCTCGTACGGCGGGGCGTCTCGGCCCCCGAGGGCGGCCAGCGGCCGGACGCGGCGGCCGGGAGGGAGGAGGAGCCGAGTAGAAGGCCACACTGGCCCCCGCGCTTCGTTTCGATCGTACGGCCGGGGGGACTCTTGAAGGGCGCCTGGCTTCAACCTGATGATGATGTCTGGATGCAGCCAGGAGTCAAAGGGCATCTACCAGCGAGTATTTTAAGACCCTATCAAGGTCGCGTGGCGGGCCCCACAAAAATGCTGTACTATGTTTTTCTTTTTCTTTTTTTGAGCAAACACCAAATGCTGCACTATGCAATGAGAATGTGATGGTTGGCACGGTGCAAGATGGACCTTGGGCCACTAGCTGACGGCAGAAATGCAGTGTGGCCAGGTGGTACTAAATTAGAATGGATGCTTTGGCTCTAGTAGCACGTAAAAAGGGGAAACGGAAAGAGATGCATGAGAATGACTGTACCGTCACCAGCCCGGGAAGACGTGGAACGGCCTCAGCGTTTCCGGGTTCTGAACTGATTCGCAACAGATTCAGCACGCGTAGAGCAGCACTCTTATCTACTACTTTCGTTAAACACAAAGTGCTTTCTTTTTTCGATCTGAACACAGTGCTTTCTGATGAAAGTTACACCGGAATGAGGGGAGTGAATATACAGCCAGGTGCAACGGCAAGAGCCAGCAGCCAATAACGAAACGTAAGGAATGCTCGCTCATTACTCGGGGAGGAAAGGTAGCCTGGTGATGCCGTCCTGGTGGGTATGATCCGTGCCGTCGGGGCTCCTAGGATCTGCGAGCCCGGTGGTGGCGGTTTCTTGCTCGGCGCCGGTGGCTTCCGCGGCCGTGAAGTGTGGGAGGATCCTCACGTGGGAGTTCGGCTCCTGGCCTACGACCTCCCACTTGAGACTGAAGCTCTCGACGAGATCCACTTGGGAGGAGATGATGCTTGGTGGTCGCGGCAGCAGCTGCACGCTCTCGCCCTTCGGGATCACTACCTGCTCGATCGCCAGCCTCGCCTCCTGACATCAGGGCACGATTGTTGAAACTTGAAAGGGCTGGCAATGTTACAGTGAAGGTGGTCAGAACGTGCAGGAATGATAAGGTTACCTCCAGAGCATCAGTTTCCTCTGATGACCTTGCTTCTTCCTTATCATTGTAATCTATCAGCTCGTCCATGTGATCGTCAATGAGGGCGCGAAGCGCCCTAGTGATTTGGGACAGGGAGTTTGTCTGCGAAGAACAGTGAGCCAATATAAGAAAGAAAGGAGAAAAAAATCCTGGAGCTTTAATACTAAAAGTGCCCTGTAAATGAAAAATGCAAAGGTAAAACCTTCACGAAGAAAACTGGTATATCTTGAGATTTCACCACAGCCTGAATCTGAGAATTCTTCTTGAGCTTCGAATGTAACGCGATCACTGCATCAGCTTCACTGATGTTGTAAGTTAAAGTAACAATGTCCTCCAACTCCAGCTGTTTAATGGCTTGCAAGGCAGTCGACTCGGAGATCTAGAACAGCCTATCCAATAAGTTACAAACTAAGTACTGAAAAATAAACAAAAAGCTTTAGAATGGAACTCGTGACCAAAAGGTATAGCACTACTGTTGCCATGACAGGAGGGGTATTCAAATCAAACAAAATAAAGGCAGCAAAGTTACGAAACTAGATTTTTGCAATTTTGTGTACTGAGTGAGAAGAATCACAAATTGGAAATGCAGGCATGCAGCCTTCAGATACACTGTACAGAAAAAGATCATCAGGGATGATTGATATCATAAGAGGCCTACGAGCAACTGACGTCAGCATCCTTTTCAATGGTGCATACCTACCTTACCCTAATAGGGTTACTATATATGACCAAATAAAGATCGATATCATAGAGGCTTAGAAGTAAGTGACCAGATAAGCATACTTTTGAGTGGTACATACCTACCGAACCCTAATAGTTTTAGTTTATATAACCAACATACCTACTGCATCCTAATAGTTCTATCAAATACCGCAACTATACAAAATGCAAGACGTAGCCACACCCTGCATACAAAACAATTATGCAAAGGAACTACCGGCTGGTGTAAAGGGGAGCACTGCTCATAAAACTGGAGCATCAAAAGACTGAACTATTGAAGAAATCCATACCCCATAAGCATATAGACTCAAGCTTGACTCAGCTTCATCTGATCTCTCTGTATGTCCTTCGGCAGAATCAAGATTAAATGCAGAGTCCAAGCTTCTTCTGGCATTCCTTAGAGAATCACCATCAAATGGAGTCGCATCTTCATAAAGACCAGTATGTGATTGTTCCTTTTGCACAGAAACTTCCTGCACCAATCCCTTTGTACCCAACTTCCGAATTTCAACATTAGGCGGCTTGCCTGCACCAACAAAAGTGCAACACTAATCATGAGGACAACAGAGTTACATATTTTCATGCCTAATGTCATAAATAGTAGCATCAAATATAACATGATAATGCAGCAAAATAATAGAACAGTCAGTGAGGACCTGCAAGGAGAGCATCTACTGTGGCTTCCAAACTACGATGGACACGTAACTCAGTTTTGGAGATGATCTCTGCAGCACATGTAAATGTTGATGGGCCCTTGCGCTCTAGGACAGTTTTCTGAACCCCTCTCCGGTTAGCTTCTTCATCACCAAGTGTGACACTCTTTCAAACAGATAATTGTACATACTGTAAGAGATCTCCTTTATTTTGACAAAAATGGCAACATATACAGACAGAAAAAGAAAAGAAGGTAGTGCTTCTGTGCCTTCTGAGAAGAAAGCTGAGCATCTGCTATAACAATTAGTTTATAGATTGCACTTAAGCATTAGAATTGACAATTCTTTGAACTAAGTCTTCGTGTGAAAAGCATAGAAGCACCCTTCAGCATGCAAACTGTAAGAACCGAACACTCGCTTGAATACTCAGACATATGGATAAATCACTTATTGTCCTATGTGCCTATGTTATTGATGAATAATGCGTGTACCAGGTTTAAAATTTGTTTTATAAATAGTCAAATTTCTGAAGTTCATAAGGATAAATCTTTATATTCCATCTTCTAGAAGTTCATAACCGCTTTCTGAAAACCTCCACTGCGAACAAGCTAGCAGTGATATACTGATTAATAACTTTCTTGCCATGTGTCGCCTCTTATATTGGAACATGAAATGGTTACTGAGTTCGAAATTTCGAAGTTCAAACACAAAATTTAATGTGTTGCATTTCAAGTGGCAAGCACCAAAAAGAGAGTGAAATTACAGACAGGAACAGCAGAAAACCATACAGGAAACTGAGTGAAGTGCAGAACGTCCTTACCTGTATTCCTCCCACAAGCATCTCCAGTGATGGATTCATGATCAGATTCTCTATTGTTACACCATGGGCAGTCGCAACAAGCTGTATTCCCCTCTGTGCAATGGTGCTAGCAGCCATAGCCTCTAATTTAGTTCCAATTTCATCAATAACAATCGCCTGAGGCATATGGTTTTCTACGGCTTCTATAAGCACCTGATTGATACCAAATAAACAAATTAGCATACACAGTAAGTTTTGTATTAAAAAGCACATCAGTAATTCAGTATCTAATGCACATATAAATTGGTCCAATGGCCTTGTTAAGAAGTAATGAGTGTTAATTTATATACAAGCAAACTGGAGGGAGAAGTTCTGAGGCTCCAAGTTCGTCCCAAACACAAAGAAACTTGACCTTGATCAGTGATCCAACCAGGAATTTGGGAAAGTTTTTCAAATCGATCACTATAGAACCCTCTATGCAAGAGGGACAACAGACTTATGGATTACATTGTGGCATAGATAATAAATTTGCAGAACTACTTGACCGGAAGCACGTTTCAGAAGAGTAATGATCTGTATTCTTTATGCATGATGTCTAAGAAGATAACAATCTTACTCATATTTCAGAAAGCAAAGGATTATTTTAAGGCAACAGACCTTATGCTGCATGTCCTGGTTAGGCACTTGCAACCTACGGGCATTGCCTATTCCTGGGTGAGGAATATCACCATCCCCACCAATCTCATTAGATGTGTCAACAATCATCACGCGCTTCTTGTAATCATCAGCCAGCATTCGGGCTATTTCTCTGCACGACAACTCGACAAGACAACACACCAATGCTAAATTTGGTCCATACTGGCACTTTGGAACATAAACATTTGTGATTCTAGTTGGTACCAATATTTCTCGATGAAACAACTACTAAGTCTACACATCTTAATAATCAAGCCCATCAATCCAATCCTACCTACCTTATGACAGTTGTCTTCCCCACCCCCGGTGGGCCGATGAGTAGTAATGACCCACCATCCTTAACCAAATCATGAAGCAAATTGGCGCTCCCAGGCACTGCCCGCCCAACACGGCAAGTGAGGCCTACAATGACGCCCTTCCGGTTCCGAATCGCGCTAATCCGATGCAGCGTCCGGCTGATTCCGGCGCGGTTGTCAGCTCCAAAGTCCCCAACCTACCAAAAGGCATAGCAGCAGACTTCAAGCACGCTAACGGCTAACCCGCCATGTGTGACAAATTAAGAGCGGTGGAATGAGACGGACCTGGGAGGTGGCGTGTCGGAGGTCGTCGAAGGAGATGGGGCGGTGCGAGAGGAGGAAGTCGCCGGACGGGAACCGCGCGAGCGGGGGCCGGCCGAGGTCCATGACCACCTCCACGAGCGCCGGGAGCTCCGGGTGGGTCTCCACCCGCCGCCTCATCTCCCCCGGGAGCAGCTCCAGCAGCCGCCGGAGCTCCTCCTCGGACCCATCCGACCACGCGGAGCCCTCGGCCGCCTCGCCCTCCGCGGCGAGGAGGGGCAGCGGTCCACCGCGGCGGAGGAAGACGGGGCGAGCGGCGATCGGGCGCGACGCGACGCACGGGGAGTGGGAGGCGCGGCGGCGGGAGGGCGGGAGAGTGCGGGGCGGTTGGAGGGAGAGGCGGAGGCAGAGGTGGAGCGGTGGCGCCGGCGGCGGCATGAGGGGCGCAGCTGGAGGCGCACGACACGAGTGGAGGGAAAGAGTTGCGGGTGGGGAGCGGTTGTTTCGGTTTGCTAACCTGGCTCTTTGATCAGCAGCCGTTCGATCTGGTGATCGGACGGCTCAGATCGCCCTGGGACGAAATAATTGGATGCCAGTTTCTCCTGCTACAGTACGAGGCATCTTCATTGTCATCTACTATGTGAAAGTGTGAATCGCATGCGATCGAAAAGGGATTTTTTTTTACTGAACTGAACAACTTCGTGGAAATGAATTCATATTCTCTCGCGAAATAGAAATAAACTCATGTTCGGAACAATTTCAATATACTTTCAAGCTTATGATTGATATAAACTTGAGCGAAAATAAGATGACACGATCATTCAATTATTTTGTTTTCCATGGTACTAAGGGTCTGTTTGGGACTGCTTCACTTCACGAAATTCGACTTCACTTCGTGAAACTGTAGCCGAACACCCTCAGCTTCACCAGCTCAGCTTCACCAAGAAACATGAAGTTGGCCCCAACTTCACGAAATCCATGAAGCAGCCAAAAGGGTACTTCACCAGTAGCCGTTTTGAACTCCCTCGTGAAGTTGGGAGAAAATTACCCACCAATACCACTGATTACACACCTGAAACGTTTTTCTTCTATCCATTCTATCCCACCCACACGTCCCCCCCCAATCTTCCTCCCCTGTCTACTCCCATCCCTCTGTTTCCTCCCATCCCTCAAAACCCTAGCGCGGGCAGCATGTCCACGGGCGGCACGGGCGGCGCGGGCCCCGGTGCGGGCGCGCACGGTCGGCGCGGTGGGCGCGTGGCGGCGCGGGCGCGGGCGGCGCGGCTGGCAGGGGCGGCAGCACGGGCGCGCGGCCCAGGGCGGCAGCAGGGGCGGCGCGGCCCAGGGCCTAGCCGGCGCGGGAGGCGCGGGAGGCTGGCAGGGGCGGAGCTGGCAGGGGCGGCGCGGGAGGCAGCAGGGGCGGCGCGGGAGGCAGCAGGGATCGTGCCTGCATCTCCAGTCTTCCGAAATCGGTATAATTTCTTCGCTCGATTTCTTCTATGGCTGCTATGAAAGGATCGATGGACCAAGAGGGGGGGTGAATTGGGCCTTTTTCAAATTCTAAAACAAGATAAAACAACCTTAACCTATGCAAAACTAGAAAGGCACCAATTCACCAACCGGATAGCTAAACAACCTACACAAGCTAGTTAAGATGAAAAGAGATAAAGCCTAGCAAGGTAGAGCTAACTAGTGATCCCTAAATCAAGCACATGAACAAATTGCATGAAAGATAATGCTTGAAATAAGTAAAGTGGACAAGGGACAACCGGATTTTTTTCCGTGGTATCGATGTGTTGGCACACACCCCTAATCCACGTTGTGACACTCACAAAGAGTATTGTCACCTCCCAAGTCACCAAGACGAGGGCGCTCACTAAGAGTCTCCGTTCACCATCCCGGTGTGGTGGAGATCAAGCCACGTACAAATCTCTTCTCCGGGCTTCCACAATCCTTGGCAAGCTCCGCGAGAATCACCTCGATCACCAAGATCGCCTAGGTGATGCCAATCACCAAGAGTAACAAGCTAAGGCCTTCACTTGAGCAAGAACCAATCACAAAGAATGGATGCACACAAGCTTCTCTCTACTCAAGTCCTTAATCTTGCTTCTTGAATGATTGAATGAACAAGTGTTTGAAATGTTGAAGCTCAAGGTGGCTCTTGACTATAGTATGAGTGTTTGGATGTTGCCTGGTGTCAAGAGTAGTAGAATGACCCATTGGAGGGGTATATATAGGCAGCTCACACGAATAGAGCCGTTGGAGAAAAAGCTGCCAGAAAAACTGCGTAGCGCCGGTTAATCCGACGTCCCTCCAATAGTCATCGTCGGTTTAACCGGTGAATGTAAAACTCCCCTTTTGAAAAACTAGCCGTTACTGTTTGGGAGGATTAACCGTCGTTGCATCGGTTTAACCGGTGAGTGTAATCATCCATTGATCAACAGAAATACCAAGTCACTGGACAACTGCACCGACGTCAAATTTCAAATAGCGTCGGTTTAACCGGTGAGTCTATTTGTCCAATGATCAACTGAAAACCGAGTCTCTGGACAACTGCACCGACGTCCAATTTCAAATAACGTCGGTTTAACCGATGTATTGACTTGTCCAAACCAGCTGACCTCGTTTAACCGACGTATAGAAAACTTGAGGCGTCGGTTAATCCGGTGATAAGGATTTTTCTGGTTTTGTCTTTTCTGACTTGAGTCTTGAATGAAATCCAAATATTTTTGAGATATAAGTTGAGAACCACTTATTTGAGCTTCTAGAAACCTGAGTGACCATTGTGTGCATCCATTTTCAAATGACCATGTCCATGCTCAAGTTACTAAGCCTAAACCCCTCTTAATAGTGCGATCACTACAAAACTATAAAACCTATACTAACCTAAGTGTCCTTCTCAACCTTATGACACTTAGGACTAGAAAGATCCTTAGTCTTGACATGTTATAGAGTTGAATGCCGAGATCGCCTTTTTGAATAATGAAAGTTAGGGGCCTCTTTTGACATATAACCAAATGAGCAATAATGATTTATAAAGCTGCACAAACTCATTAGTCACAATAATGGTTGTCATTAATCACCGAAACATACCTTAAGGGCCTAGATGCTTACAATCTCCCCCTTTTTGGTGATTGATGACAACATAAACATAGATATCGAGAGAGCGAGAAAGATAAGGCACGAATAAACACAAGCAAACTCGAAAAGAAAGGAACCAAACGAAATCCATAGATATGTCTCAAAAGCTCAGCATGCTCAAATGACAAATGTACATATCCATGAACTAACATCAAATATAATACAATAAGAAACATCAAAAGTCAGATCGAGCTCTCTCTAAAGCTACCCTCCCCCTGACTCCCTCTCCCCCTTTGGCATCAAAGCACAAAAAGGCTACTGATCGGGGTGCCGCGGGACGGCGAGGAAGCGATCCGGGTCATCGTCGTCGTCGTCGTCGTCAGACGGAGGATCCTCAGTGACTGCCGGTAGCTGCTGGTCTGAAGGGCCTGCTGGTGCTGAGCTGACCGGAGGTGTAGCTGTAGTCGAGGCTGTCGTCGAGGCCCTGGTGCTAGCACTGCCTGGGAGAGGGTCCGTGGACGTAGTAGCTGGCTCAGCAGAAGATGTATCAACATCTGAAGTGGTGAGTGCTGAAGCTGCCGGCTGTGAAGACTGCTGGGCTAAGGACACCTCTCCGCCTCCCCCTGAAGGTAATGACTGTGGTACTGCGGGGAGGCCAACTGACTGCACCGCTGTGGGTGACTCCTGGAAAAGTGAGGTCGCAGGCAGAGGAGAGAAGATAGGACGACTCGCAGACCCGAGAAGTGCTGACAGTGAGAACATGATCTCCGGAGTCGCGGAAGAAGTTGGAGCAGTAGTGGCCGGAGCTGGTGTGACTGCAAGTGGAGGTGCTCCGGTGCCCTGAAGGCCTGACTGTCCTGGCTGCTGAGGGGCGAGTCCGGTGTGAGAATATAACTGTGAAATCATCCCGAACATCGCCATCATGCCCTGCTGCATCTGCTGGAACTGAGCGTCCGTCCTCTGAGAGACTCTATCAATAAGGCCGACGAAACGCTCCTCAGTCGCAGCTCGCTCTCGGGCGGCCTCCCTCTGGATCTGTGCAAGCTGGGCCTCATGGGCTCTCCTGGCCTCCTCCTGAGCACGGCGATCCTCCCTCTGCTGTGTGACCAGCTGCTGTAGTAGTGCGGTGAGCTCAGACGGCTGAGACACCTGAGACTCAGAAACTGTAGCAGTAGCAGCTGTCACTGGAGCTGGCTCTCCTGAACCTCCTGCCTCATGATCATGACTAGCTGGGGCTGGTGCAGGGAAGTACTCCTCATCCTCGGAGGAGTCTGACTCTAGGTCTGACCAGTGAATCTCATCATCTCCTCCGGGAAGCTGTGCCTCTGCAGCAAGCAGTGCCTCGTCCTCCTGGGCCACTCGGGCCTGTACCTCTGGTGATAATCGTGCCATGGCAGCACGATCTGCCTGTCTCCCTCTCCTCCTGTCTGAGGGTGCTGTCGGTCTGTAGACGGGGAACCAGGGAACCTCATCCTGTCTGTAAACTGCACTGACGGGGGACTCAGCTGGCACAATCATAGAACAAATGAAGCTGATCCAGTGAGCATATGGAAACTGACGCACGACACCCATCCCGTCAGTGATGACATCCTCAATCTCAGCCAAAATGAAGTCAACAATGTCGAACGGCTCGTGAGTGAGGATGTGAAGTAGAAGCAGCTGCTGCAGACCAGTGAACCCCTCTGGGTAGCCACTCCTCGGGAGCAAAGTCCTCCGGAGTGCCATGTGAACTGCGTAAGCCTCTGGGGTCAGCAGGCTAGGAACTCTGGCGTAGGAAGCAGGGAATGGCTGACGGAAACACTGAGAGATCGCCTCGTGAGAAGGTGCAATCCCGCCAATCATAGCCCTGCGTGGTGGATCGGCATCACCGTAGACCATCTCGTGCAGAGAGACATCAACAAGATCAACTCCAAGTATCCCTGCGAGTGTCGCTCTGGACAAACCAAACACCTGCCCCCCAAACATGAAGTGAACTGCTCTGCGCTCTGGGGCGATCCAAGCTGTGGCGTAGAAAACTCTGACCCAGTCCTCAATATATCTGTTCCTCTCAATTGAGAGCAACCTGGGCAGACCCCTGAAGTGCTCGAAGTGCTCACGGACATCGGCTCCCCCTGCAGCTGTCCTCAGTGAAACCCAGTCAAGAACCCTGTGAGGGAAAATCCTGTGGCCCCGTCTCTGGTAAGTCTCGTAGAAACTGGCCTGAAGAAGTGTCCAGAATCTGCGATCGACCCGGCTGTCTCGTGTCACGGGAAACCACTCCTCCTCCTGAACACTCCACCTGAGCCTCTTGACCTTCGCCGCATTGGCCTTGGTCAAGTTCTGGAGCAGTACACCTGGCTCCAGACGCACGACAGTGTCCATGCGGAACACTGCGCGCTCGGCCGCTAGGGCCTCGGCTCGTCGAGCTGCTGCTGCTGCTGCTGTGGACCTGCGAGGCTCCTGTGGCTGGTGGCCTCCTCGCGTCCTAGGTCCGGTGCGACGCTCGGTCGCAGGTGAGGTCTCCTCTGTGGGGGACGTCTGCCGGGTGCGGCCAGAACGTCGTAGAGCTGGTGACTGAGGTGTAGCCTGCCCCTGAGACTGCTCAGACTGGTCTGTCGCTGACTCTGACTCGGACTCTGCCGCTGAGACTGACTGCTCTGACTCAGACTCTGCTGCTGCTGCTGTCACGGCTCTGGTGGCCCTGGCACCTCGGACTCTGCCCATGCCTCTGCCTCTGCCTCTGCCTCTGCCCCTGGCTGCCGGATCTCTGATCGCGAACGGTCGAGCACGGCCAGACGCCCGCTCCTCGGCGGCCTTAGCCACCATCTCGGCCCTCTCGGCCTCTCTCGCTGCGCGAGTCCGCTTGCGCGCGGGCTCCTCAACCACTATCTCCTTCCCCTTCCTCTTGTCACGACCCATCTCCACAACAGAAGGAAACAAGAAACCGGCGCTGCACGCTCGGACAAACTGCAGAACACGTGGCGTGCGCGGCGTGAAAGAGTGAATGCGCGAGAGCGAAGCAATGTGCGTGTGCAAGGCACGTGGGTTGCGGCACGGTGGAGATGGTTGCAATGCAGGCGGCACAACGGGCGCGGCTGGGATGGCGCGAGCGGCGATGGTGCGGAAGTGGCGGCGCGGGGGCGCGCGTGAAGGCACGGGCACGGACGGACAGCGGCGGCGTGGGCGCACGCGAGCTGCAGGCAGCGGCGCGGGTGCAAGCGGCGGCGGCGCGAGGGCGGCGGTGCAGTGCGTGGACGCGAGCGGGCGCGGGCGCGGGAAGGCGGCGGCGCACGGACGGCGAGCGGCGGCGGCGCGCGGACGGCGAGCGGCGGCGGCGCACGGACGGCGAGTGGCGGCGGCGCACGGACGGCACGAAGGCGAGGGGTCGAGTGGAAACGAAAGCGCGAGCAAATGGGTCGTGAGCCGGCAAGAGAGAAATATGACATGTGGACCCGGCAGAAATTCTTATCGCCGGTTGATCCGACGCTTAGGTTTTGAGCACCGGTTGATTGCGTCGGTGTAGTTTACCAGAAACACTGCCAAATCTGTATCTGTACGCCGGTTGAACCGATGATCTGACAAATGAACTCGTCGGTTGAACGATGCAAATAACAGTTGATTTTCAGGTCAAAATTGTGTTCTGTTCATCGGTTGATCCGATGCTGCAAATTTTGTATACGCCGGTTGAACGCCTGAAATGACTGAGCTGTGGCTGTCACTTAGTAACGCCGGTTAAACCGATGGGTATAGATCCATTGAACGTCGGTTTAACCGGTGAACCCAAAAAACCTCTCTCAGCTCACTTTTCTATGCTAAGTCCAATGAACTTATAAGATTCAACTAAACTCAAGTTAATGGACTTGCATAGGCGACTTTACCCCTCAAAATAGGATAGCTTAATAACTTAAATAGTTTTTCTTTTCAAAATCAAGGATAAGTCGCAAGAGAGACAAAGCACCAAATTAAAATGTATGAGCCATGTCATAGGAATATTGAAGAAGGAAAGCTTCAAACTCACAATGACATTGCTCACTAGGCAATAACGCACCTAACACTTCACTCTTTTCACTTCTTATGAATTAAGATCTTGCACGTAAAACAAGTCTCATTTTCATCAAGTGATCTCCTTTGTGACCTTTACGCATGCAATGATAATGCAAATTACAAACACATGCGAAAGAAAGGTAAACATGAGATGCACAACTATATGACAAGAAATGCATAACGAGAACTTAAGATCTACTTGTCAAGTTTGATCCCACGGAAAGCTTCATCATGATGAGCCTTTCTACAAGCCTAGAGGAAAACAAGTGGACCACCACCTCTAGCTAAACCCTTGCTCATCACTATCTTACCATGGTTAGACAAGAGTCCTATATGTATGCATTTTTCTATATGACATGGCAACTTACATGACGTTTGCCGCATCTAACACATTTAGCTCATTTCTTAGCCTAACAAAGGTACTCTCGTCTAAAGGTTTTGTGAAAATATCCGCCAATTGCTCCTCGGATCTCACACCTTGAAGGGAAATGTCCCCCTTGGCTTCGTGATCACGCAAGAAGTGATGGCGAATATCAATGTGCTTTGTGCGAGAGTGTTGAACCGGATTCTTGGCAATTTTTACGGCACTTTCATTGTCACAAAGGAGTGGAATTCTTCCTAGTTTCACACCAAAGTCCAAAAGGGTTTGCTTCAGATATAGAATTTGGGCACAACATGCACCGGCAGCTATATATTCCGCTTCCGCGGTGGACAAAGCCACGGAATTTTGCTTCTTACTCGACCAAGAAACTAGAGAACGCCCAAGCAAGTGGCAACCCCCGGAGGTACTCTTGCGATCCACACGGCTTCCGGCAAAATCCGAATCCGAGTATCCCAAGAGATCTAAACTGGCGCCTTTGGGGTACCACAAGCCTATGCTAGGAGTGTGCTTGAGATACCGAAGGATCCTATTCACAGCAGAAAGATGTGATTCCTTAGGGTTAGCTTGAAAACGGGCACACAAGCACACACTAAACATTATATCGGGCCTAGATGCGGTAAGGTAAAGCAAAGATCCTATCATAGAGCGATAGAGGGATTGGTCAACCGGTTTACCGTCCACATCCAAGTCGAGATGCCCATTGGTTGCCATGGGTGTCTTGATTGGCTTACATTCATCCATCTTGAACTTCTTCAAGATATCTTTAGTATATTTTTCTTGATAAATGAATGTCCCTTCCTTCATTTGTTTGACTTGAAAACCAAGGAAGAAGGTCAATTCGCCAATCATGGACATCTCGAATTCCCTAGACATCATGGTAGCAAACTCATGGCTTAGTAAATCATTAGTTGAGCCAAAGATAATATCGTCAACATAAATTTGACAAATGAAAAGATCCCCGTTGACGTCTTTTGTGAACAAGGTGGTGTCCACCCTCCCGATCTTGAACCCTTGCATGATTAGGAAGTCACGAAGCCTCTCATACCAAGCCCTTGGAGCTTGTTTGAGCCCATAGAGTGCCTTGTGCAACCTATAAACATGATTAGGATTCCTCGGATCTTCAAACCCGGGAGGTTGCTCAACATAAACAAGTTCGTTAATAAAGCCATTTAAGAACGCACTTTTCACATCCATTTGATATAACTTAATATTATGATGTGAAGAGTAAGCAAGAAGGATGCGGATAGCTTCAAGTCTTGCGACCGGAGCAAAAGTTTCACCGAAATCCAAACCTTCGACTTGAGAAAACCCTTTTGCCACAAGTCTTGCTTTGTTGCGTACCACCACCCCATGTTCATCTTGCTTGTTTCGAAAGACCCACTTTGTGCCGATGATGTTCTTGTCTTTCGGAGGAGCTTCGAGGACCCAAACTTCATTGCGGGTGAAATTGTTCAACTCTTCTTGCATGGCCATCACCCAATCCGAGTCCTCAAGTGCTTCCTCTATGCTAGTGGGTTCAATACAAGAAACAAACGAGTGATGTTCGCAAAATGAAGCATGCTTAGAACGAGTTCTTACTCCTTTGGAAGGACTACCAATGATTTGACCAATTGGATGATCCTTGGAGATGCGACCATGCTTCACTAGCGGTATTTGCGTGGATGCTTGTTGGGGTGGATCATGAGTGACTTGTGCTTGTGGTGGAACATTTTGCTCTTCTTGTTCTTGGACTTGGGGTGTTGGCGTTGACACATTTTCTTGAGGTAGTGGATCAATTTTATCTTGATCTTCATCCACTAGGGGTGCCGTGGAGGTGCTTGGTGTAGATGAGGAAGGTCCTCCCCCTTGATCATTGCCTTCATGCATCTCTTCCGGCTTGATATCCCCAATGGACATCTTCTTCAAGGCTTCTTCAATCTCTTCATCCCCGAGCCTTTTCTTCTTATAAATGAAGCATTTGCAACCAAAGACCCGAAAGTATGATATATTTGGTTTCTTCCCGGTAATGAGCTCATATGGAGTTTTCTTGAGGAGTCGGTGAGGATACACACGGTTGGATGCATGACACGCCGTGTTGATTGCTTCCGCCCAAAACTTCTCGGACGTGCCATAATCATCCAACATTGCTCTTGCTAGGGTGATGAGTGTCTTGTTCTTCCTTTCCACCACTCCATTTTGTTGAGGCGTGTAGGTGGCGGAAAACTCATGTTTGACTCCTTCTTCATCGCACCATTCTTCAATCTTCATATTTTTGAACTCGGTGCCGTTGTCACTCCGAATCTTCACGATTGGGGAATCATATTCCCTTTGAGCTTTTCTTGCAAATGTCTTGAAGATTTCCGGAGTTTCACCCTTATCGCCTAGAAACATGACCCAAGTGTAACGTGAAAAATCATCAACGATTACTAGGCAATAGAGGTTACCACCAATGCTCTTATATGAAGTTGGACCAAAGAGATCCATGTGTAGTAGCTCGAGCGGCTTGGAGGTAGACAACATCGTCTTGATGGGATGATGAGTTGCAACTTGCTTCCCGGCTTGACACGCTTTGCATAGCTTGTTCTTGTCAAAAGTGACGTCCTTAATGCCGGTGATCATCCCTCTCTTGTGGGCTTTCTTGAGGTTGCTCATGCCAATATGAGCAATTCTTCTATTGCCAAAGCCACCCAAGAGACGACTTGGTGAAGAGGCAAGTCATGGTGCTTGTTTGCTTTGAAGAGAAATCCACCAAATAAATATTGCCATGCCTAAACCCCGTGAATACCAATGACTTGTCTTTTTCATAAGTCACTACAACACCATTCTTGTCAAAGGTACACGTTAGTCCAAGATCACACAGTTGTGCAATAGAAATGAGGTTAAAACTAAGTGCTTCTACAAACAAAACATTTGAAATGGATAAATCTTTTGAAATTGCAATTCTACCCAAACCTAAGACTTTCCCCTTAGAGTTATCACCATAGGTGACATGTTCATGATCGCCGGGGTCTTCAAGTGAGGTGAACATGCTATCATTGCCGGTCATATGTTGAGAGCAACCGCTATCAAGTACCCAATGTTTTCCACCGGCTTTATAGTTCACCTACACACATGAGAATTTATTTTTGAGTTTTCGGAACCCAAACAAGCTTTGGGCCTTGCACATGTGTGACAAGAGCTTTTGGGACCCAAAGTTGCTTGGGGAGCTTCTTCTTTGACTCCTTAGCAATTTTGCCAATGAATTTGGCCTTCACCTTGCCCTTCACTTTACTCAAGAGAAAATGATTATTTTGAAACATTGATGAGTAATTCTTGGGTAATTTAGGAAGAGGACGTGATGGTAAAGTGCACTCCCTAGTGTGGTGCCCGGTGACTTGGCAATGTTGGCAATATGAACCAACTTCCTTGATGAAGCTTGTCTTGATCTCCTGAGAAGGAGTTGTAGCCATGTTTGGCTCCGGAAATGAACCAAGACCTCTCTTACCATAGTCACGGGCATTGTTGAAGAGAATCTCCTTGTGGATGTATTCTCCCCTTGAGAGTTTCTCCACACTACTCTTGAGGCTTGCCACTTGATCCATCAATTCCTTTTCCCTAGAAGAGGCAAGCTTGGGCACAACATTAGTGGCATATGCATCAATGAGTAGGTCATCACATGAAGTAGAAGCATTGACCTTTTCATTAACAACTTTCTCAAGACTTGGGTCAATTACTTCATAAGCAAATTCAAGTTCTTGATACTTGTGAGCCAACTCCCTATGCTCTTGTTTGAGCTTTTTGTGGCTCTCTTCAACTTGCTTAGCAAGTACAAGTGACTCATTGTGCTTTTTGAGCAAGTCATTGTACTTACTAAGTAAGTCGGAGTGGGCAAGCTCTAACTTGGCATGAGTGCTCTCAAGAACTTTAACTTTGCCCTTTTCCCTCTTGATGACGGATGTATACTCATTGATGAGGTTAGTAAATTCATTTGGATCAACCTCTTCATCACTATCATCTTCACTATCTACCTCACATACCTTGGTGTTACCTTTTGCCATGAGGCACATAGGAGGCGGAGGTAGAGATGGTTCTTCATTGGTGAGGGCGATGGTGACAATGTCTTCTTCATCACTTGAGTCTTCGCTTGATGAGACATCGGTCACCCATTCTTGTTTCTCCACCAAGAAACTTTTCTTGGTGTGCCCTTTCTTCTTTGGGAAGAGCTTGGTCTTCTTATCATGGGTCTTCTTCTTCCCAAATCTCTTGTTTTTGTTCTTCCTCTCCTCTTCTTCATCATCGCTTGAATCATGGCGATGCTTACTCTTGTTGTCCTTGCTTCTTTTGTCCGGCTTGGGGCAATTTGGACGGATGTGTCCTTTTTCGCCACAATTGTAGCAAATCTTGTTCTTGACATCCATTGGCCGGAACATTCCCTTCTTTGAGTCAAAGTTGAAGCCCTTCTTATTGATCTTCTCATTCAAGCGTGTGAACTTTCTCATCATGAGAGCAAGTTCTCCATCATCTTCAATATCGGATGAGCTCTCAAGATGATCATCTTCTTCATTGCTTGAGCTTGAGTCTTGTT
The DNA here is from genome assembly GCF_002211085.1 of Panicum hallii. Lineage (NCBI taxonomy): Eukaryota > Viridiplantae > Streptophyta > Magnoliopsida > Poales > Poaceae > Panicum > Panicum hallii. The sequence continues at coordinate 50,302,397 of NC_038045.1, forward strand.
TGACCATCTTGAGCTTGCGGGATTTGTTTGTCTTGGTCTTTAGAGCAATTGACTTGCTTGAAGTTGGCTCTTCGGTCATACCAAGAATGCTCATTTCATGAGCGCGAATTTCGCCCACAAGTTCTCCAACTTCCATAGCGGCGAGATCCTCCTTTTGAAGCATAGCATTGATAATGTTATACTTGGGCTTCGGGAGTAGCATGAGGATCTTGCGGTTGATGGATGCACTGTCAATTTTGGATATTTCAAGTGCGTTAATGTCCTTGACAATGACATTCAAGCGAGAATACATATCATTGCAATTTTCATGAGCTAGCATTTTGAAGGAATCATACTTAGCTCTAAACAAGTGATATTTTTGTTCACGAACTTTGGTGGAACCTTCATGTATTTCAATGAGTTCCTTCCAAATATCACTTGCTAGGTCCATGCCATTAACTCTAGCAAAGACCTCCTCACTAATAGCTTCGAAAATTGCATTTCTAGCTCTAGCATTCCATTTTAATTGGTCGGGGGTGGGTTCTCCGGTGAATCCGACTTTAGTTGCCAACCATACTTCGGGGGCAATCGCATCAAGGTATGCGGCCATGCGAACTTTCCAATAGGCAAAGTTCTTGCCCTCGAAGTGAGGCGGCGAACCACCCATCTTGGCCATAGCTCTAGGCGGTGAAGCCTAATGATCCAAATGAGCAACGAGGCTCTGATACCAATTGAAAGGATCGATGGACCAAGAGGGGGGGTGAATTGGGCCTTTTTCAAATTCTAAAACAAGATAAAACAACCTTAACCTATGCAAAACTAGAAAGGCACCAATTCACCAACCGGATAGCTAAACAACCTACACAAGCTAGTTAAGATGAAAAGAGATAAAGCCTAGCAAGGTAGAGCTAACTAGTGATCCCTAAATCAAGCACATGAACAAATTGCATGAAAGATAATGCTTGAAATAAGTAAAGTGGACAAGGGACAACCGGATTTTTTTCCGTGGTATCGATGTGTTGGCACACACCCCTAATCCACGTTGTGACACTCACAAAGAGTATTTGAAAGGATCGATGGACCAAGAGGGGGGGGTGAATTGGGCCTTTTTCAATTTCTAAAACAAGATAAAACAACCTTAACCTATGCAAGAACTAGAAAGGCTCCAATTCACCAACCGGATAACTAGACAACCTACACAAGCTAGTTAAGATGAAAAGAGATAAAGCCTAGCAAGGTAGAGCTAACTAGTGATCCCTAAATCAAGCACATGAATAAATTGCATGAAAGATAATGCTTGAGTAAGTAAAATGGACAAGAGACAACCGGATTTTTCCCGTGGTATCGATGTGTTGGCACACACCCCTAATCCACGTTGTGACACTCACAAAGAGTATTGTCACCTCCCAAGTCACCAAGACGAGGGCGCTCACTAAGAGTCTCCGTTCACCATCCCGGTGTGGTGGAGATCAAGCCACGTACAAATCTCTTCTCCGGGCTTCCACAATCCTTGGCAAGCTCCGCGAGAATCACCTCGATCACCAAGATCGCCTAGGTGATGCCAATCACCAAGAGTAACAAGCTAAGGCCTTCACTTGAGCAAGAACCAATCACAAAGAATGGATGCACACTAGCTTCTCTCTACTCAAGTCCTTAATCTTGCTTCTTGAATGATTGAATGAACAAGTGTATGAAATGTTGAAGCTCAAGGTGGCTCTTGACTATAGTATGAGTGTTTGGATGTTGCCCTGGTGTCAAGAGTGGTAAAATGACCCATTGGAGGGGTATATATGGGCAGCTCACACGAATAGAGCCGTTGGAGAAAAAGCTGCCAGAAAACTGCGTAGCGCCGGTTAATCCGACGTCCCTCCAATAGTCATCGTCGGTTTAACCGGTGAATGTAAACTGCCACTTCTGAAAACTAGCCGTTACAGCTTGGGCAGATTAACCGTCGTTGCATCGGTTTAACCGGTGAGTGTAAACATCCATTGATCAACAGAAATACCAAGTTACTGGACAACTGCACCGACGTCCAATTTCAAATAGCGTCGGTTTAACCGGTGAGTGTAGTTGTCCACTGATCAACTGAAAACCGAGTCTCTGGACAACTGCACCGACGTCCAATTTCAAATAACGTCGGTTTAACCGGTGTATTGACTTGTCCAGACTTGCTGACCTCGTTTAACCGACGTATATAAAACTTGAAGCGTCGGTTAATCCGGTGATAAGGATTTTTCTGGTTTTGCCTTTTCTGACTTGAGTCTTGAATGAAATCCAAATATTTTTGAGATATAAGTTGAGAACCACTTATTTGAGCTTCTAGAAACCTGAGTGACCATTGTGTGCATCCATTTTCAAATGACCATGTCCATGCTCAAGTTACCAAGCCTAAACCCCTCTTAATAGTGCGATCACTACAAAACTATAAAACCTATACTAACCTAAGTGTCCTTCTCAACCTTGTGACACTTAGGACTAGAAAGATCCTTAGTCTTGACACATTATAGAGTTGAATGCCGAGATCGCCTTTTTGAATAATAAAAATTAGGGGCTTCTTTTGACATATAACCAAATGAGCAATAATGATTTATAAAGCTGCACAAACTCATTAGTCACAATAATGGTTGTCATTAATCACCGAAACATACCTTAAGGGCCTAGATGCTTACAATCTCCCCCTTTTTGGTGATTGATGACAACATAAACATAGATATCGAGAGAGCGAGAAAGATAAGGCACGAATAAACACAAGCAAACTTGAAAAGAAAGGAACCAAACGAAATCCATAGATATGTCTCAAAAGCTCAGCATGCTCAAATGACAAATGTACATATCCATGAACTAACATCAAATATAATACAATAAGAAACATCAAAAGTCAGATCGAGCTCTCTCTCTAAAGCTACCCTCCCCCTGACTCCCTCTCCCCCTTTGGCATCAAAGCACAAAAAGCTACTGATCTGGGAGCCGCGGGACGGCGAGGAAGCGATCCGGGTCATCGTCGTCGTCGTCGTCAGACGGTGGATCCTCAGTGACTGCTGGTAGCTGCTGATCTGAAGGACCGGCTGGTGCTGAGCTGACGGGAGGTGTGGCTGTCGTCGAGGCTGTCGTCGAGGCCCTGGTGCTGGCACTGCCTGGGAGAGGGTCCGTGGAAGTGGTAGCCGGCTCAGCAGAAGATGTGTCAACATCTGAAGTGGTGAGTGCTGAAGCTGCCGGCTGTGACGACTGCTGGGCTAAGGACACCTCTCCGCCTCCCCCTGAAGGTAGTGGCTGTGGTACTGCGGGGAGGCCAACTGACTGCACCGCAGAGGGTGACTCCTGGAAGAGTGAGGTCGCAGGCAGTGGAGAGAAGATAGGACGACTCGCAGACCCGAGAAGTGCAGACAATGAGAACATAATCTCTGGAGTCGCGGAGGAAGCTGGAGCAGTGGAGGCCGGAGCAGGTGTGACAGCAAGTGGTGGTGCTCCGGCGCCCTGAAGGCCTGACTGTGCTGGCTGCTGAGGGGCGAGTCCGGTGTGAGAGTATAGCTGTGAAATCATCCCGAACATCGCCATCATGCCCTGCTGCATCTGCTGAAACTGAGCGTCCGTCCTCTGAGAGACTCTGTCAATAAGGCCGACGAAACGCTCCTCTGTAGCAGCTCGCTCTCGGGCGGCCTCCCTCTGTATCTGTGCAAGCTGGGCCTCATGAGCTCTCCTGGCCTCCTCCTGAGCACGGCGATCCTCCCTCTGCTGTGTGACCAGCTGCTGTAGTAGTGCGGTGAGCTCAGACGGCTGAGACACCTGAGACTCAGAAACTGTAGCAGTAGCAGCTGTCACTGGAGCTGGCTCTCCTGAACCTCCTGCCTCATGATCATGACTAGCTGGGGCTGGTGCAGGGAAGTACTCCTCATCCTCGGAGGAGTCTGACTCTAGGTCTGACCAGTGAATCTCATCATCTCCTCCGGGAAGCTGTGCCTCTGCCAAATATTCTTGGTCTTACGTGGTTAATTACGGTGGCACATTATAAATACGTCTCTCCCTATTAACTAGTCGATAAGTCCTATTCGTTCTAGTTTCGGAATCGTGGTTAGTGTACCTGCAGAAAACCACAATGCATATATATATATCCAATAAACCTTTCATGCCAGCATGTCATGAAAGCGTCCCCATTCATTACTGTTCACTATAGAAACAGCATCTGTACAATTACCGCCGTACAGACAACGTTAACATACGTTATTGAATAACGTATTCACGGGGGTACCGCAAAATGCGGGGGTATGAACAGCGATCGCCATACCCTGCGCCGAACCATATACTCCCAATGTAGTCAACCAAGGTTGGTACATTGGCAGCATCTCAAGTAGGCCACTGCTTGAGAATCAGCGTTCGGTTCGCATCACCGACGGGAAGGCCAAGCTCCCTCAGTTGGCTGAGGATTCTTACCTTCTTACCTCCCGATCGAAGATGTCGTTACAGAAAGTAAGGTTGGGTTGTGCATAAATTTAAGTTTCAACAGAAAAGTAATGCTGGAAGTTAGTCATATATATATATCACAGCCACCTTTAATTCCCATAATAGTATTACCCTAGGGCTTACGTACTATACATAATCCTTAATGAACTAACGTAGTTCGCAAATACTTGAGTAATGAAATTTTATACTAAAAATTACTTTTTAAGGCTAATTATATCTCCAGGGTACACTTGTTAGCTCTGATACCAGCTGTGGCAGAACCAACCTGAATTATACCGACTCAAGTACGCGAGTCCTCACTGGAGGGCTGCCTCGTACTTCAAACGGTATAATACTATTGGTCTGTCGGGTAACGTCCCGATAAACCACCGAACTCAGGATCAAACAAGGTACCTCACACGAAGGTGAGTCCAGAGATACAATGCCAAAATAATTTACACCACAGGCAGTTGTATTACAAGAATGTACAAAATAACATTTGTTCTCTCTGAGGAGAGTTTATTACAACACAAGTTCAAGTTTCTAGTTCAAGCAGCGGAGTTTGAAAAGCGTAAACATTATACACGTCTTTATTACAGATGTCATGCTAGCCCTGGCATGACATCACTCGGCGGAATCAGCGTTGGTCGGGGACGTATCCCATTCAACCGACCAACCATCAGGCAATGGGTAGGGCCAAGGTGTAATGAAAGCTGGTTCATCAGTGGAAGTACCTGAGATAAATTATCAAAAGCAAGGCTGAGTATACTAATACTCAGCAAGACTTACCCGGAGTTGGGTATATCTTAGCCCATAACTAGACTCATGCTGGCTTTTAGCTTTGGGTAGGGTTTTCAGCTGAAAAGCAACAAAGAGTAGATCCTTATTTTTCAATTTTTAGCTTTCAGGTTCCAGTTGAATTAACCTTTCTAAGTAAGCACCTATAGCTATTCAAACATGGTAGAATCTTTACTCAAACATCATCTTTAATAATCACATAATTACTTTTGTTACTCTATGTGATAAAGGGGATAAGCAGTCTCATACATCGTGAGAGGCGGACGATTCTGAATCGAGATTCAACCCTTGCAAGGTAAACCTAACACACACGCTTGGAACACCACAGGGCTGTTCCGAAGCAACCGTTTGCCTTTCATTCCGACTCGTGGATCAGTGCCACCACAAGCGACTGCAGGTCATATGCACTACAAAAGTGCAGGACGTACGTCTGTAGCGCGACTACAAAACCCGTACTCCTGGTTGCCCAGCAACACATATGCCTACACGTCGAACAAAGTAACCAAAAGAAGCAAATACATGTGGTGGGGGGGTATGTCCACTCCTCGGGCCGATTGGTTACTAGGCTTACCGCTTACCATATTTCACGGCATGTGGTTAGTACTTTCAAACGCTTAGCCACCGCTACCACACACTGCGACCTTATCAATTCATCAACTCAGATGGGGTATCATCTCAACCATGATACCTCATAAAACTCCCGTCCGGCATCCTTATAGTGATAACGGAATGTAAATCATTACAATTCCTAAGTCGCGCGAGTGACAGGAAATCACTCGACTTCTACCGGTCCTATAAGCAGAGCAGCTAGTCGGACTCAGTTTTAATGTTCAATACATTGGTTCCTAGAATAATGCAACTAAGTTTCCAACCAATTCCTAAGAACCTAATGCATAAAGAGATACATATATAAGTAATATAAGTTGCAGTGTAATAAGGTAGGGGTTATGTCCGGGGCTTGCCTTCGCTGGTGGGGTTGGGGTTAGTCAAATTATTTTCTTCCGAACCTTGGTTCGGGGCTTCAGAGAAATCTGTAACAAGAATCCCGGGGTCTTCAGAATAACCTTCTTCTTATTCCGGGATCAACTGATAATCCCCGTCAGCGAGAGTGGTCGAGTCTACATGAGATGCAAATTATAAGTTATAAAATGCTTTTATCTTTAGTTCACTTCCCGATAAAGTTGCAATTCAATATAAATAACCTTTTATTTTGATATATTTCCTAATTACTTTGTACTGGGCAGTCATTTATTGAGTACTAATAAATTTACTTAAATTCATTAAACAATAAATTTAGTTAGGTTAAGTGTTCAATTAGTAGCATGGAGCAGCAAGTGGTGTGGTTCCCATTTAACAATTATATTAAAAGCTCTACATATTATTCTCTCAAGTGATATGATTTTTAAGTTATCATCACCTTCAAAATCAAATATATAATATCCAATTTAATTAACATCTAATTCATGGTTGAAAATTTTAATAACATGCTATAATATTACAAAACAGGACCTTACCCTATTTTCATGATTTTAGAATATTTAAAACTGTATCAATTAATTATATTAAGGAAACTATCCCTTATTCCTAATAAATTTACACAACAAGAAAATAATACTAGAATACAAGGCTAATTATTTTTCTTCAATTCTACATGTTAAAACAAAATTATTGGCACTGGTTTTACTAATTTATCATTTTTCTATGAATTACTATGTAATTCTTAAGTCTATAAGCAATCAACTTTGATATTTAAATTAAGTCATTAATCATTCAAAAACTGAAGTCGATCCTTAAAGCAAAGTTACAGATCTTTGTTTAAAGATTCTAACAAAATTTAGTTTACCATTTTATGATTTTTCCTTAAAGAGATATGGTATTTCTAAGTTAACAGCAAAAATTACATAAGGAGGTCCTCGGCTACTATTCCACTGAGTCTAGGGCTTTGCAAGAAACCCCCTGGGTTTCTTTTTCTTCTAACCCGAGGTCCTTGGCCTGGAAACCGAGCAGAGCAGAGCAATGACGGCCGTGTTCCGGCGACGGTGGTCGCCGGCGGCGAGGTCCAAGGGCAGGAATCGGGTCAGGGGCTTACTGCGGTCGTGTTGGGCTACGTGTCGTGGACGGGAATGGCCGGAACAGTAGGATCCGACTTGAACCCGAGATGACGGCGGAGAGGTCGACGGCGACGAGGGTGCTCCGGCGATGAACGTCGGCAAACAACCTGCGCACGAGAACCAGTGAGTCATGGGGAACGTGCACGTGTCAACAATTGGATGAATTGATGCAAGATAGAGGGAGTTCGACGGAGACCGAGGTGGCGGCGGCGAGGAAGATCGCCGGCGAGCGTCGGGAGGGCGCTGTGGTGCACCAGAGGGTCAATGGTTGGGTCCTACAGCTTCAGGGCGATGATGTGGTGCTGTCTAGGTTGATGTGGTGGCTCGGAAGTACCTGCAACGGGCTGCCCACGGTGGAGGCCGACGGCGATGGCGGCGGCGCTCGTCGAGGACCGGTCTCCAGTGGAAATTGGGGAGGACCAAGGGGTCGTCGAGCACCAGCAAGCCACAGGGAAGCGGATGCGTGAGTTGGCTGGGGTGGAGGTGGTCCGGTGTGGGCTGTCCACGGGCGGGTGGTGCACGGCCGGAGAAGAAGCAGACGGCGGCGGCGGAATACAACTCGAGCACTGGAATTTGGACGCGGAAAGTAACAGAATAGCAAGTGGGAGTGTATGTAGTGCTACTGCGTGCGAGAGAGAGGAAGTTAAGGCACTGCGGCGAGCTGGCCACGACGGCGAGGAGGTGGCGGCCGGAGAGGGCTCGGGAACGTCGTGGCACGCGCGCGTGAGGCCAGGAGGGGAGAGGAAAGAAGTCAAGACCGGGAGAGGAGGACGCGTGGATAAGTTCTGCAGCTGGAGGTGGCGCTCGGGGCGCGGGATCGACGGCGAGCGGCGGTGGCAGGAGCGGCGCAGAAGGAGGAAGCGGCGCGCGCCAGAGGAAGACGAAGCAGGGGGTGTCAGGAGGACTAATTCGTAAATTCCAAAGAGTTCAGGGACCCCACTGTAATCTAAAGTTTTCTCACTGCTACAAGGGTCAAATGGAAAAGTGTTCAACATGAAAGTTGTAGAGAATTTCAAATCCTACAAGATTGCTTTAAGGTTCAAGTTCAAAATCTCAAAGAATATAGTTTTATTTTAAAACTTTAGAGTGTCATCCAATTTATACATTTTGTCTTGTAATTCCAACAATTTGCTTTAATGCTTAGGGTCTTTTTGCAAGTTTTTCTGCAGTCATCATTACTAGTTCTTTTTACACTTTAGTCCTTAGGTAAAATTGAGTTTTACTTTTATCTTTTACCATTTCACATGTAAATCCTTATATGTTTGTAATAATTACATAAAGGTCCTTAATTTCATATTAAGCCTATTTCCCTTAGTGTTTATTTATCTTTTGCTCTTTTCTTTTCTATAACCATCTGAAATTTGACACTTAGGACCATTTCCACATAATTGCACATGAGTATTTATAAGACTTGTAATTTACAATTATACCCTTATTACATTGTACAACTATATACTTTATAGAATGCTTACATCTAATATTCCCAAGCTTAGTGTCTAATTGTCTAACTACCTGGATATCACAGTTGCCATGGGTGTCTTGATTGGCTTACATTCATCCATCTTGAACTTCTTCAAGATATCTTTAGTATATTTTTCTTGATAAATGAAAGTCCCTTCCTTCATTTGTTTGACTTGAAAACCAAGGAAGAAGGTCAATTCGCCAATCATGGACATCTCGAATTCCCTAGACATCATGGTAGCAAACTCATGGCTTAGTAAATCATTAGTTGAGCCAAAGATAATATCGTCAACATATATTTGACAAATGAAAAGATCCCCGTTGACGTCTTTTGTGAACAAGGTGGTGTCCACCCTCCCGATCTTGAAGCCTTGCATGATTAGGAAGTCACGAAGCCTCTCATACCAAGCCCTTGGAGCTTGTTTGAGCCCATAGAGTGCCTTGTGCAACCTATAAACATGATTAGGATTCCTCGGATCTTCAAACCCGGGAGGTTGCTCAACATAAACAAGTTCGTTAATAAAGCCATTTAAGAACGCACTTTTCACATCCATTTGATATAACTTGATATTATGATGTGAAGAGTAAGCAAGAAGGATGCGGATAGCTTCAAGTCTTGCGACCGGAGCAAAAGTTTCACCAAAATCCAAACCTTCGACTTGAGAAAACCCTTTTGCCACAAGTCTTGCTTTGTTGCGTACCACCACCCCATGTTCATCTTGCTTGTTTCGAAAGACCCACTTTGTGCCGATGATGTTCTTGTCTTTCGGAGGAGCTTCGAGGACCCAAACTTCATTGCGGGTGAAATTGTTCAACTCTTCTTGCATGGCCATCACCCAATCCGAGTCCTCAAGTGCTTCCTCTATGCTAGTGGGTTCAATACAAGAAACAAACGAGTGATGTTCGCAAAATGAAGCATGCTTAGAACGAGTTCTTACTCCTTTGGAAGGACTACCAATGATTTGACCAATTGGATGATCCTTGGAGATGCGACCATGCTTCACTAGCGGTATTTGCGTGGATGCTTGTTGGGGTGGATCATGAGTGACTTGTGCTTGTGGTGGAACATTTTGCTCTTCTTGTTCTTGGACTTGGGGTGTTGGCGTTGACACATTTTCTTGAGGTAGTGGATCAATTTTATCTTGATCTTCATCCACTAGGGGTGCCGTGGAGGTGCTTGGTGTAGATGAGGAAGGTCTTCCCCCTTGATCATTGCCTTCATGCATCTCTTCCGGCTTGATATCCCCAATGGACATCTTCTTCAAGGCTTCTTCAATCTCTTCATCCCCTACATTCTCATAGCCAACAACCTCCTCTTGGGAGCCATTAGATTCATCAAACTCCACATCACATGTTTCTTCAACTAACCCGGAGGTTTGATTGAATACTCTATATGCTTTGGAGTTTGATGCATAACCAAGAAAGAAACCTTCATCACATCTACTTTCAAACTTACCGAGCCTTTTCTTCTTATAAATGAAGCATTTGCAACCAAAGACCCGAAAGTATGATACATTTGGTTTCTTCCCGGTGATGAGCTCATATAGAGTTTTCTTGAGGAGTCGGTGAGGATACACACGGTTGGATGCATGACACGCCGTGTTGATTGCTTCCGCCCAAAACTTCTCGGACGTGCCATAATCATCCAACATTGCTCTTGCTAGGGTGATGAGTGTCTTGTTCTTTCTTTCCACCACACCATTTTGTTGGGGCGTGTAGGTGGCGGAAAACTCATGTTTGACTCCTTCTTCATCGCACCATTCTTCAATCTTCATGTTTTTGAACTCGGTGCCGTTGTCACTCCGAATCTTCACGATTGGGGAATTGTATTCCCTTTGAGCTTTTCTTGCAAATGTCTTGAAGATTTCCGGAGTTTCACCCTTATCGCCTAGAAACATGACCCAAGTGTAACGTGAAAAATCATCAACGATTACTAGGCAATAGAGGTTACCACCAATGCTCTTGTATGAAGTTGGACCAAAGAGATCCATGTGTAGTAGCTCGAGCGGCTTGGAGGTAGACAACATCGTCTTGATAGGATGATGAGTTGCTACTTGCTTCCCGGCTTGACATGCTTTGCATAGCTTGTTCTTGTCAAAAGTGACGTCCTTTATGCCGGTGATCATCCCTCTCTTGTGGGCTTTCTTGAGGTTGCTCATGCCAATATGAGCAATTCTTCTATGCCAAAGCCACCCAAGAGACGACTTGGTGAAGAGGCAAGTCATGGTGCTTGTTTGCTTTGAAGAGAAATCCACCAAATAAATATTGCCATGCCTAAACCCCGTGAATACCAATGACTTGTCTTTTTCATAAGTCACTACAACACCATTCTTGTCAAAGGTACACGTTAGTCCAAGATCACACAATTGTGCAATAGAAATGAGGTTAAAACTAAGTGCTTCTACAAACAAAACATTTGAAATGGATAAATCTTTTGAAATTGCAATTCTACCCAAACCTAAGACTTTCCCCTTAGAGTTATCACCATAGGTGACATGTTCATGATCGCCGGGGTCTTCAAGTGAGGTGAACATGCTATCATTGCCGGTCATATGTTGAGAGCAACCGCTATCAAGTACCCAATGTTTTCCACCGGCTTTGTAGTTCACCTACACACATGAGAATTTATTTTTGAGTTTTCGGAACCCAAACAAGCTTTGGGCCTTGCACATGTGTGACAAGAGCTTTTGGGACCCAAAGTTGCTTGGGGAGCTTCTTCTTTGACTCCTTAGCAATTTTGCCAATGAACTTGGCCTTCACCTTGCCCTTCACTTTACTCAAGAGAAAATGATTATTTTGAAACATTGATGAGTAATTCTTGGGTAATTTAGGAAGAGGACGTGATGGTAAAGTGCACTCCCTAGTGTGGTGCCCGGTGACTTGGCAATGTTGGCAATATGAACCAACTTCCTTGATGAAGCTTGTCTTGATCTCCGGAGAAGGAGTTGTAGCCATGTTTGGCTCCGGAAATGAACCAAGACCTCTCTTACCATAGTCACGGGCATTGTTGAAGAGAATCTCCTTGTGGATGTATTCTCCCCTTGAGAGTTTCTCCACACTACTCTTGAGGCTTGCCACTTGATCCATCAATTCCTTTTCCCTAGAAGAGGCAAGCTCGGGCACAACATTAGTGGCATATGCATCAATGAGTAGGTCATCACATGAAGTAGAAGCATTGACCATTTCATTTACAGCTTTCACAAGACTTGGGTCAATTACTTCATAAGCAAATTCGAGTTCTTGATACTTGTGAGCCAACTCCCTATGCTCTTGTTTAAGCTTTTTGTGGCTCTCTTCAACTTGCTTAGCAAGTACAAGTGACTCATTGTGCTTTTTGAGCAAGTCATTGTACTTACTAAGTAAGTCGGAGTGGGCAAGCTCTAACTTAGCATGAGTGCTCTCAAGAACTTTAACTTTGCCCTTTTCCCTCTTGATGACGGATGTGTACTCATTGATGAGGTTAGTAAATTCATTAGGATCAAGCTCTTCATCACTATCATCTTCACTATCTACCTCACATACCTTGGTGTTACCTTTTGCCATGAGGCACATAGGAGGCGGAGGTAGAGATGATTCTTCATTGGTGAGGGCGATGGTGACAATGTCTTCTTCATCACTTGAGTCTTCGCTTGATGAGACATCGGTCACCCATTCTTGTTTCTCCACCAAGAAACTTTTCTTGGTGTGCCCTTTCTTCTTTGGGAAGAGCTTGGTCTTCTTGTCATGGGTCTTCTTCTTCCCAAATCTCTTGTTTTTGTTCTTCCTCTCCTCTTCTTCATCATCGCTTGAATCATGGCGATGCTTACTCTTGTTGTCCTTGCTTCTTTTGTCCGGCTTGGGGCAATTTGGACGGATGTGTCCTTTTTCGCCACAATTGTAGCAAATCTTGTTCTTGACATCCATTGGCCGGAACATTCCCTTCTTGGAGTCAAAGTTGAAACCTTTCTTGTTGATCTTCTCATTCAAGCGTGTGAACTTTCTCATCATGAGAGCAAGTTCTCCATCATCTTCAATATCGGATGAGCTCTCATGATGATCATCTTCTTCATTGCTTGAGCTTGAGTCTTGTTTGACCATCTTGAGCTTGCGGGATTTGTTTGTTTTGGTTTTTAGAGCAATTGACTTGCTTGATGTTGGCTCTTCGGTCATACCAAGAATGCTCATTTCATGAGCGCGAATTTCCCCCACAAGTTCTCCTACTTCCATTGTGGCGAGATCCTCCTTTTGAAGCATAGCATTGATAATGTTATACTTGGGCTTTGGGAGGAGCATGAGGATCTTGCGGTTGATGGATGCACTGTCAATTTTGGATATTTCAAGTGCATTAATGTCCTTGACAATGACGTTTAAGCGAGAATACATATCATTGCAATTTTCATGAGCTAGCATTTTGAAGGAATCATACTTAGCTCTAAACAAGTGATATTTTTGTTCACGAACTTTGGTGGAGCCTTCATGTATTTCAATGAGTTCCTTCCAAATATCACTTGCTAGGTCCATGCCATTAACTCTAGCAAAGACCTCCTCACTAATAGCTTCGAAAATTGCATTTCTAGCTCTAGCATTCCATTTTAATTGGTCGGGGGTGGGATCTCCGGTGAACCCGACTTTAGTTGCCAACCACACTTCGGGGGCAATCGCATCAAGGTATGCGGCCATGCGAACTTTCCAATAGGCAAAGTTCTTGCCCTCGAAGTGAGGCGGCGAACCACCCATCTTGGCCATAGCTCTAGGCGGTGAAGCCTAATGATCCAAATGAGCAACGTGGCTCTGATACCAATTGAAAGGATCGATGGACCAAGAGGGGGGGGGTGAATTGGGCCTTTTTCAATTTCTAAAACAAGATAAAACAACCTTAACCTATGCAAGAACTAGAAAGGCTCCAATTCACCAACCGGATAACTAGACAACCTACACAAGCTAGTTAAGATGAAAAGAGATAAAGCCTAGCAAGGTAGAGCTAACTAGTGATCCCTAAATCAAGCACATGAATAAATTGCATGAAAGATAATGCTTGAGTAAGTAAAATGGACAAGAGACAACCGGATTTTTCCCGTGGTATCGATGTGTTGGCACACACCCCTAATCCACGTTGTGACACTCACAAAGAGTATTGTCACCTCCCAAGTCACCAAGACGAGGGCGCTCACTAAGAGTCTCCGTTCACCATCCCGGTGTGGTGGAGATCAAGCCACGTACAAATCTCTTCTCCGGGCTTCCACAATCCTTGGCAAGCTCCGCGAGAATCACCTCGATCACCAAGATCGCCTAGGTGATGCCAATCACCAAGAGTAACAAGCTAAGGCCTTCACTTGAGTAAGAACCAATCACAAAGAATGGATGCACACTAGCTTCTCTCTACTCAAGTCCTTAATCTTGCTTCTTGAATGATTGAATGAACAAGTGTATGAAATGTTGAAGCTCAAGGTGGCTCTTGACTATAGTATGAGTGTTTGGATGTTGCCCTGGTGTCAAGAGTGGTAAAATGACCCATTGGAGGGGTATATATGGGCAGCTCACACGAATAGAGCCGTTGGAGAAAAAGCTGCCAGAAAACTGCGTAGCGCCGGTTAATCCGACGTCCCTCCAATAGTCATCGTCGGTTTAACCGGTGAATGTAAACTGCCACTTCTGAAAACTAGCCGTTACAGCTTGGGCAGATTAACCGTCGTTGCATCGGTTTAACCGGTGAGTGTAAACATCCATTGATCAACAGAAATACCAAGTTACTGGACAACTGCACCGACGTCCAATTTCAAATAGCGTCGGTTTAACCGGTGAGTGTAGTTGTCCACTGATCAACTGAAAACCGAGTCTCTGGACAACTGCACCGACGTCCAATTTCAAATAACGTCGGTTTAACCGGTGTATTGACTTGTCCAGACTTGCTGACCTCGTTTAACCGACGTATATAAAACTTGAAGCGTCGGTTAATCCGGTGATAAGGATTTTTCTGGTTTTGCCTTTTCTGACTTGAGTCTTGAATGAAATCCAAATATTTTTGAGATATAAGTTGAGAACCACTTATTTGAGCTTCTAGAAACCTGAGTGACCATTGTGTGCATCCATTTTCAAATGACCATGTCCATGCTCAAGTTACCAAGCCTAAACCCCTCTTAATAGTGCGATCACTACAAAACTATAAAACCTATACTAACCTAAGTGTCCTTCTCAACCTTGTGACACTTAGGACTAGAAAGATCCTTAGTCTTGACACATTATAGAGTTGAATGCCGAGATCGCCTTTTTGAATAATGAAAATTAGGGGCTTCTTTTGACATATAACCAAATGAGCAATAATGATTTATAAAGCTGCACAAACTCATTAGTCACAATAATGGTTGTCATTAATCACCGAAACATACCTTAAGGGCCTAGATGCTTACAGTATTGTCACCTCCCAAGTCACCAAGACGAGGGCGCTCACTAAGAGTCTCCGTTCACCATCCCGGTGTGGTGGAGATCAAGCCACGTACAAATCTCTTCTCCGGGCTTCCACAATCCTTGGCAAGCTCCGCGAGAATCACCTCGATCACCAAGATCGCCTAGGTGATGCCAATCACCAAGAGTAACAAGCTAAGGCCTTCACTTGAGCAAGAACCAATCACAAAGAATGGATGCACACAAGCTTCTCTCTACTCAAGTCCTTAATCTTGCTTCTTGAATGATTGAATGAACAAGTGTTTGAAATGTTGAAGCTCAAGGTGGCTCTTGACTATAGTATGAGTGTTTGGATGTTGCCTGGTGTCAAGAGTAGTAGAATGACCCATTGGAGGGGTATATATAGGCAGCTCACACGAATAGAGCCGTTGGAGAAAAAGCTGCCAGAAAAACTGCGTAGCGCCGGTTAATCCGACGTCCCTCCAATAGTCATCGTCGGTTTAACCGGTGAATGTAAAACTCCCCTTTTGAAAAACTAGCCGTTACTGTTTGGGAGGATTAACCGTCGTTGCATCGGTTTAACCGGTGAGTGTAATCATCCATTGATCAACAGAAATACCAAGTCACTGGACAACTGCACCGACGTCAAATTTCAAATAGCGTCGGTTTAACCGGTGAGTCTATTTGTCCAATGATCAACTGAAAACCGAGTCTCTGGACAACTGCACCGACGTCCAATTTCAAATAACGTCGGTTTAACCGATGTATTGACTTGTCCAAACCAGCTGACCTCGTTTAACCGACGTATAGAAAACTTGAGGCGTCGGTTAATCCGGTGATAAGGATTTTTCTGGTTTTGTCTTTTCTCACTTGAGTCTTGAATGAAATCCAAATATTTTTGAGATATAAGTTGAGAACCACTTATTTGAGCTTCTAGAAACCTGAGTGACCATTGTGTGCATCCATTTTCAAATGACCATGTCCATGCTCAAGTTACTAAGCCTAAACCCCTCTTAATAGTGCGATCACTACAAAACTATAAAACCTATACTAACCTAAGTGTCCTTCTCAACCTTATGACACTTAGGACTAGAAAGATCCTTAGTCTTGACATGTTATAGAGTTGAATGCCGAGATCGCCTTTTTGAATAATGAAAGTTAGGGGCCTCTTTTGACATATAACCAAATGAGCAATAATGATTTATAAAGCTGCACAAACTCATTAGTCACAATAATGGTTGTCATTAATCACCGAAACATACCTTAAGGGCCTAGATGCTTACATGCTAGTCAATTCCATTGCTGCTGAGTGTATGTATGCTAGTGAATTACATAATTTGTCTTATTATGTATGCTTCAAAATATTGCTTCACATAATTGTTGATTAGGGTGATTCTATGGAATGGACGGATGATTACAATCGCATTGTATGTTAGTTATTCGCTGAACAAGTAAGGAGAGGGAATAGGCCAAATACACATTTGAACACTTTAGGTTACACTGAAGTGTTGGGAAGATTCTACCAAATAACCGGAATTGAGTTATCAAAGACACAAATCAAGAATAAGTGGGATAGGTTGAAGAATGATTGGTCAATTTGGCAAAAGTTACTGCGGAATCAAACCGGAACCGGTTGGGACAATACAAGAGGAGTAATTAACATGGACAATGAATGGTGGAAAAAAAATGAAAGTGGTAAGTATTGTTTTGTTCACAAATTTTAGCTGTTCATCTACGTTCACAATACCTTCTTAGGGTTCTGATTACCTTCCTTATTTAGGATGTGCCGGGTTCTGGAAAATTCAAGAAGAAAGCGCTGCAAAATGAAGACTTCCTTGGAGAAATGTTTGGTGACATTTCTGATGATGAAACTGATCATTGGAATCCGATGAGTGACAATCCTGTTATACCCGAAAGCCAAAAAGATCCTGTTATACCCGAAAGCCAAAAAGATACCGAAAACATAGATGGAGCAGGAGAGGAGGAAGAGGAGGACAATGTGTTCCATGATTGGTCATATAGAGAGGAAGAGGATGAGGAGGTTTAGAAGGTATCTCCTGCTAATGGAAATAAAAAAAGAAGAGCTTGTGTTGTTCTAGAGGTTCCTAAAAAGCAAAAGTCAAGTACAGCTCTTATAATTCAAGAACAAATTACAAAGATTGCTGATTCGGCCGAGTCGTTTACATCAAAAAAGTAAGCTGAAGTCGTTTCTATCAAAGAAGTGATGGATGTTGTCTTGGATTGTGGGGCATAATATGGTAGCAATGAGCATGACATTGCTATCCAATTGTTTGTGAAAAAGGAACAAAGAGAAATGTCCTTGACCCTTCCTACTAGAGAAATTCGTTTGAATTGGCTTACAAGGAGGTACAGCGACAAGTACGGGAATTGAAGGCTTCGAGAAATATTTTTTAGTGCTTTTTTCAGTAGTGCTATTTTTGAGTGCTTTTTTCAGTTGTGCTATTTTTTCGTACCTTGTTGTTGAGTACCTGTAATTATGACATTGTTATTACTATCCAAGACATCGTTACTATTGCTACTTGTTATTATTTTCAGATGTATGAAAGTGAGAGTGATGGTTCGAAGGAGTCAGATGATGATAGTGATGAGTTTTGGAACTTGATTTTGTGTGGTGCTAAAGTGGCAGAGAAATATGTTGATCTCTAACTTAACAAAAATCCACCAAGGATGATTTCGGAAATTCTCTATAAAATGCTGATGTATCCATTATGGAAGCAAAAGATGATACCGATAGGACTCATGGTGATCCATAATTTCATCCGTGAGCATAACAGTGGTGATTTAGACTTTGAACGTGTGGAGCGTGATGAAAATTATGAGCCTACAATATCAGAAAGGTATAACAAGTATGCAGTGCCCTCGGATGGATCATCTCCAGTACCCAATGCGCCTACTATGGATGTTTTTCGTGATGCATTAACAACGGCTATTTCTCAAAGTTGGATGTAGTATGAGTAGTAGATCATTGAGACTTGATATGTAATGGAATTATTTTGGAATATTTGTACTTTATTATCTATTTATTATCTATCTATAATGTACTATTATTTTTTAATTAGGCGTTTAGATGGAAAATCATAAATGAAATCCTCTTATACATCGTTCAAGGGCATAGGGGACTTTTCCAATCCGAATATCTTTTTTCTGAAGCTGAACTTGGTCTGCTAGCCAAACACTTTCAAAAACTCTGCAACTTCAAAACTGAGCTGCTCTGCTATAAAGTTCATGAAGCTGAGCTGCAATTTGTGAAGCAGAGCAGTCCCAAACAGACCCTAACATATTTGATTTTGTCCTTTCAAAAAAAGACATATTTGGTTTTGTTGTTAGAACTCGTTGAGAGGGTTTTGGCAACTCGTGCAAAGCTGTCGAGGTAGGAGCTCACGTAATCTAGCTGAGAATTTCGCCAGTCCTCCAGTCCCCTGCGAGCTTCAGCGCCACGGCCTCTAGCGACGGCGACACGGACGTCGCTGGTCTACTGGTGCCCGTGCTCCCACGTCGCCGCTCCCCTGAAACCGCAGAGCATTCCACCAACCCCCCTCGCCCAGCTCGATCTGCCCCGCCATTCAACCTACTTCCTCCAACTCCAAGTTTTGACAGCTTTTAAACCGGGGCAGCTCGCCGCCGCCGTCCGCATTGCCGCGGCGCGATCCATCTCGCGCGCGGCCGAACCGTACGACACTCGCCGTCAGTCTATCGCTGCATCTCGAATGGCGGTGGTCGCTCCTCCCATGGAGCTGCAGCGGCTGCGAGTCCTGGACACCGTGACCGTGGGCCTGACGCCACCCGCCGCGGCGGAGCATGCCATGGCGCCGCTCCCGCTCTCCGGGCTCGACGCCGACCGCAACATGCTCGACGTCACCTTCCGCACGCTCCGCTTCTTCCCGCCTCCGCCGCCGTCCGTCGACCCCCTCGCGGTCCTCCCGCGCGCGTTCGCCGCCGCGCTGGGCCTCTTCCCGGCGCTCGCGGGCCGCATCCGCGACGGCTACGTCGTACTTGGCGCCGGCGCGGCCGTCCCCCTCGTCCTCGCGGCGTCCGAGCTGTCCGTGGCCGACGTCGACACCGACGCGCCGGCCTCGGCCCTGCTCGATGGCCTCGCGCCGGGGGACGGGGACGGCGACGTCGCGGATGGCCCGGCGCTCGCGCTCCAGGCCACGCGGTTTGCGTGCGGCGGCGTCGCTTTGGGGATGCGCGTGGCGCACGCGCTCTGCGACGGCGCGGGCGCCACAAAGTTCCTCGCCGCCGCGGCGCGGTTCGCGAGTGGGCAGGGGCCGCCCGACATGGCGCCGGTGTGGGAGCGTCGGGAGCTGCTGGGGCCGAGGCAGCGGCCTCGCGTGGCGACGCCGGTGTTCGACCGCGTCCTCGCGCTCGACGACGACGTCGCGCGGTGCGGGCCGTACGGCGCCGCGGGGGAATGGCACAGTCAGCAGCAGCTCACGAGGGAGTGCGTCCACATGAGCGACGCGCGCGTGGAGGCGCTCAGAGCGCGGCTCGCCGACGAGGCCGGCCTCAGGCTCACGACCTTCGAGGTCGCCGCCGCGTTCATCTGGCGCGCCAAGTAAGCACCCCACTCCACCACCTGTCTGAGAATTGAGATCGCAGCAAGATGCTCCCTCTCTAGTGAACGTGCTCGTGGATCGGCGAGCAGGGTCAAGGCTAACGGGACCAGCTCCGGCGAGGTGGTGAAGATGGTGTACTCCATGAACATCAGCAAGCTCGTCGACCCACCGCTCCCCGACGGGTACTGGGGCAACGTGTGCGTCCCGGTGTACGTCGCTCTGGCCGCCGGAGACCTCATTGCCCAGCCACTGGCGGCGACGGCCGCCCTGATCAAGAAGAGCAAGCAGGCCGTGGACGACGAGTACGTGCGGTCCTACATCGACTTCCAGGAGCTGCACCGCGGCGAGGGCGTCACGGCGGGCGCCGTGAGCGCGTTCACGGACTGGCGGCGGCTCGGCCACGGCGAGGTGGACTTCGGGTGGGGGGGGCCCGAAGCCGTGCTGCCGCTCTCGTGGAGGATCCTCGGGAGCACGGAGCCGTGCTTCCTGCTACCGTACGGCGCCGGCGACGAGAGGCGGCGACGAGGGTTCAAGGTGTTCGTTGCGCTGCAGCGCGCGGCGGTGGCTGGCTTCAGAGAGGAAATGCAGGAGCTGCTGTTGAAGCAGCAGCAGATTTCAGTGGGAAGGCTGTGAATTGTTAGAGAAGATTGAAATAGAATTATCCGCATGAAATTTAACTTGAATGATCAAGAAAATAATTTGAGGAAGAAAGTTGTTAAATTTACATATGATTGATTGATGGATGGTAATTGCCAGTCTCGTGCCATTCATTCAAAAAAAACAGATAATTGAGTTAACTTTGGAATTTTGATCCTAATGTTATTGACAGAACGAACTTGTATTTTGTTCCAACAAGACCTTCCATTCAAGCAGATAGCCAGGCAAGTCTTATTACAACAGCACAACAACGAATAGCAGATATCCTACTCCTAACCAAAACCACTCTCATCAGATTTGTCATATGTGCATAATCGCTCAAACCAAGCACATTCTACATTGGCACTCGTTGTTCCATATCACCGTAATAAGAAGACAAAAATGAAAAAGAAACAAGCAATAAACTGTGAAAAACACGAGGACTTCACAAGATGTATCGTACAATGATCAGTAGCCATTACCGCGGCTGTTGTCTTCATGCGCTGACTGAAGGAACCACATGCTGCTGCTGCTGCTTCTCTTGTCTCCCTTTCATTTCCTTGGCCTTCTGTTTCGGAGGAGTGCCTGCCGCCTTTGCTCTCTGCTCCTTCGGTGCGGCTTTCTTCTGATCGCTTGAAGGTGAGGGTGATGGCTTCTTCTGATCAGTAGGTGACGGTGATGACTTTTTCTGATCAGCAGGTGACGGTGTTGGCTTCTTCTTAGGGACTTTCCGGTCATTGATGTTGTTGCTTAGGCTGATGGAACCTTGCAGCTTCAAAGCTGATGGGTTCGAGTTGCTGTTCTCCTTCTTTGCCTGGGCTTTCTTGGGGTTCTCGGGGTGGACCAGGGACCGCGGCTCCCATGGCCGTGCGGCGATCCAGCGGTCCATCCAGCTCCAGCCCCAGCCACCTTTCCCGACTTCATAGTTGAAGTTTCCTAGACTTGTGACAGACCTTGCTCTCCACTGCAAAGGATTATACATTGTTATTTTGACACTGTTGAGGTACATTCAGAATTCTGCTATATATTCCCTTGACCAAATTATAATTGGCATGGTTCAGAGTTAAGGCGTGTGTCTAGATTTAGAATGAAGTTTAAGTCTATCGTAAGCTGACTTCAATCGTAGAATGGAATTCTGTAATATAAATGGTCGCAACATCAGAATTAACAGTTAGTATAAACCTGATGGTTGAACGCGTAGGCCATGGCTCGCTCACGCTTCACTGCTGCTTCTTCCCTTTGTTGTATCCTAGCAAGTATTTCATCCATAGTATCCGAACCTCCATTCCACTCAACCTAATAAAATATGGAAACAAATAACAAAACAATGCAATGCCATTAATAAAATTATTACTTTCTCGGGTAGAGTTCTTTGACCAGTGAGTGAGTAAAAATAATTTATGAGGAACATGACTCTTTGGGGGTTAAAACTCACCTGCAAATTATGGATTTTTGCCTCAAGTTTCATTTGATTCTCCTGCTTCTTCTTCCTGTTGCGCCCTTCAGTGACCATGAAAGCGCGCCGGTTTCTTATCTCTGACTGCAACTTGTTCCAAGACTGTATGTAGCTCAGTGTGGCAGCAGTCTGCTTCTTAACTGGATTGGCCTGACCAACGATACGCAATCTTTTGACTCCCCTGAGACAACGGAGGGTTTTCCTTGCCTGCAGGTAAGTGATGAGCAGCGTTAAAAAAAGGGTAACAATCTGTTTACAAAATGTCTGAATTCAGTAGTCTACACCTCGGTAGTGCAATATATCATCCATAGTTCATGTCACCTTGTATTTTCGAAATGCGTTCTGAATCCGTGTAGCAGCCCATTCCTCTAGTGCTGCATTGTCTTCGTGGTCACTACTGGAAGAAGGGCCATTCGACTTCTGATTTGTCTGGTTGCCTCCATTTTGTACTTGACCATCGAGCTTCATTGGCAAAGGAAATAGGTGAGAACGAAGCTGATGATCATTTGTACAATATTCATCAATTAGTTTCTCTAAGATGCATAGGATTCTGAGGTACTTCAAAACCCCAGCAACAAAAAGTACACGATCGATGTCAACTAGAATAGTAGAGCAAAAGTTTAATTAGGCCAACTGATCTCTAGACACTGATGTAAGAGAGAGAAAAAGTCACGAAGGATCAAATCAGTTGTCAAATTACTTTGTCTGGCCAGTTCAATCCAAAAATCAGAGTTGAACATAACAAATCTCATTGAATTTTGCTAACTGAATCAAACAAAAACTGTTGTCAAATGCCTACCGGATGATAAATGTAGGTTCTTACAGGATGTCATGCAGACCACAGCAACAGAGAAGAAAACAAGCAACCGTGGCATATCTAGTAAAGACTCAACTATACTAAATTGATATTTAGCATGTTCAATTAGCCATTGCCCGAGCAAATAATTACGGATTTACTGCTTCAGTTGATGGCCCAGTTAGCAGTGGCCACAGATGTTCCAGATATGCAGAAGGTCTTATCCTGATAGTAGCACTTAACTCTAACCCACACAGTTCTACAAGTCAGTATCATGTAACCTCCCATTGTTGCTACCAACAAATCAAGTTTTCCTTATCTTTAAATATTTATGTAGGAAGAAAATGCCATGGCAGATCAATTCAAAATGTCAAGACAGATCGAACAGTAGGCAAATTATTCCAGACAAATCCAAGTTCAAAAGTGATACTTGATACATAACACGGCTTACTGAATTTTAGTATCCGAATCAAACAAAAACGTGAGAAATGATACTCAATGATAAATGCAGGTTCTTGGAGGGCTTCATGCAGATCACATCCTAAAGCAACACTGACGAAAACAAGCAACCGTGGCACTGCCTAGTAAACAATTCAACTACTCAAGAAAAAGAAACCTTTGATATTTGGCATATACAGTAGATGGGCCCAGTTAGCAGTAACCAAGGACATTCCACATATGCAGAAAGTTCTTATCCTGAAAGGTAGCACCTAACTCTAACTCACCCACAGATACACTCTTCTATAAGTCAACATCAGTAACCTTCTATTATTGCTACCAACAAACTATTTCCTTACAGCCAACTTTCTAATTATGATTAGAACAAGCACAGCAACAGCACACCAAGTTGTCTCAGATGATTGAATGTCCACTTGTCCCGGCCATTCTTAATGATGAAACAGAATGAATAGCATCCCTTTTCAGGTTGCTTGGAAGGCATGCAAGGCAAGCTGGTGTACAGGACATCCATGAGGTACTTCGAAATTGGGGTAGAAAGGCTATCCTTTTTTCCTCTCGAGGATGGGAAAGAAAGAAAAAAATGATGATGATGGGGTGGGTACCTTTGCGTGCTTTGACTTTGCCCGTTTCGATTTTTTTTTGCTGATGATCGTCTTGAACCAGTCCCCGGACCCCATGGCTTCAACTGGGGTGCACCGCAGAGATCAATTTGTGTTCAGGTCCGCTTGCTTAGATCACAAGGAAAATGAAGGGGAATAGATTAGCTAGGATGCATAATTTAAAAAACTGCAAAATAATAATGACTTCACGTGATGGTGCAACATGCGTTGATCACGGCGCGGAAAATACTATTACAGATGAACCAAGTTTAGAGCCTCGTTTTAAATCTCTCTAATACTATGCCTTGAGTGAAAAAGCGAAAACTTCTTGAAGTAAACAAGCATCCATAGTACTTCTGAACATCAGCAAGAAATATTTACTCACAAGCATGAGAAATGAACTTTTTTGGGGTGACAGTCTGTAGAAAACCGTATTCAGACAGACACTTTGTCAAATTGAACAGGAATGGTAACTCAAGCTCAATCGAGCAAGATGAATAATAAAACTGAACTGAAGAAACCACTGAAATCATTCAGAACTGGCAAGGTCCCTGCAAGAAAGGTTGGGGCTTTCTCCTAACCTGACCAAGAAGACCAAACCCCTGGGATCAAGCCCATGGCTCATCGAGCCCTCTGTTCATCCATCAGAGCACAAAGAAATGGGCACCCCTCGTAAACCCAGAGCAGAACCAGGCCAAGAAGGGCAAAGCCCAGGACCAGAGAGCAGAGGAGCAGGGAGCAGAAACTAAGTACCTGAGCTTCAGAGGAAGGCGGTGGCCTAGCCTGAATCCGATCAGGAGTTGCTGTCAGTTGGGGGGATATGGCAGAGGTCGGAGGTCAGGGACGGGAGGCAACCACCGGAAGCAATGGATCTCCTTCCTCTCCAGCTTTCGGAGAGGGGATGAGAGGGAGGTGGGAGGGAAGGTGGAAAGGTGCAGGGTTGGAGTTAGATATAGGTCCAGATCAAGTCCCTTGTCCAATTGCTCCCCCGTTGCTTTCTTTACTCGCACCTCCCTCGGCCACTGACCACTGACTTACTGACTTTCACATACTGCGTGATTGCGGTGTTAGTGGTGACTTTTGACAGTAAAAAAATGGGGACAGGAGGCAGCTTCACCTTGACTTCTCCTTAATGACCCACTTGGGCAGACCAGAGCAGAGCATGGCTTGCTTTGTATAATGCAGACTGCAGTTTTTTTTTTTCACTACTACTGTTCACTCATGTGAAGAAACCTCAGAAACTGTCTCAAGTTAAAAGGAAGTGTGAACAAATAATATCAGTACTAATTGGCAGGTAATGGTCCTAGTAGTACTTCTCCAGGTTGGTGAATGGTGAACAGCAAACTCTAAGCCAGTGGTGACTGGTCACCAGTGGGCAATCTTGAAGCCCTTCCTGGCTTAGGATGCTCATTTGCATTGCTGGTCCACTCAAGACTCTGCATGCTGGACCATCTTCAGAGGTAACGCACTAACGCTACGGGCCTACACAGCATATGTTTTTTGTGTTCTAGAGTGTAGTGTGGAGCATTTTTGTGTATTGCTTGGTCCAAACTTGCAGTCAAGACTGTGATGGACCTTCCTTCAGAGGCAACAACACCGCAACATCAACTGTTGGTCTCATGGAGTAGAAAATGGAAATGGAGCATCTTTTTTTCCCTGTTCTGGATCTGCAGTAGTCTACGCAACAAAACAACACGGCCGTTTCCCCCTGAAGACCATTGCTGTCTGCGGCGACCTGACCAGCTCTGCTGATCACCAAGCCATGGCAGAATCGATCCCCTTAAGTAACCCACGCAGCACGGTAGCCAGCTGACTGAGCCCTTCAGAAGCCGCCGGGAAAAGGAAGGGGATGCGACGAGCACGTTGGTCTGGCCTAGTTTCCAATCCCAACGGTTGGTGCGCTGGTGTTGTTCCCTTCCCTGGTTCCCCCGCCTCACAGCCCACGCCAACAGCGACGGGGGAGCTGATCCCTGACCGGACACCCGGGAGATCCATTCGGCGCCTGGCGCGCCGGTGATTGGCCGCACGTCTGCCTGAATGCCTGATGCCATCGCCTAGCCGAGGACTACACGTTTCCTGCAGTAAACCACCCCATTTTTTCCCAGGCAATAGGTGCCATAGGTTTATCTGCTAAACTGAATGTCTGAATCTGTCAAAAACTGAAGGTCTGAAGCCATGCGATGAAATGCAGACGTGAAGATCTTAGGTTGCTGCTGCTGTTGTTAGTGTACTGTCGTGGAGAGACAGGACGTCGGGATCGGCGTGTCTTTGTACAATTATGGTGGTGATGAGTGCAGTGCAAGGTAATGCGACTGTCTTTGGTTAATGTGTGTGTGATGTGCCATCAGCAGCTTCAGAAAAATGATACCTCAGCAGCTGAAAAGGCCGGTACAGTACAGATGAATGCAACTCGTGCACTGCATTAGTTAACAGCAGAGAAGTAACAGGGCAGGGCAGGCCATCCAAGTCAGTGCAGAATTTTAGGCCGCTAAAGTGGGTTTAGGGATTCACTAGTGACGAGACCATGTAAGCGCGCGCCATGGCAACTCAAAGTGGCAGCCACGTTGGAAGAATGTACATTTCAAAATTCAAATTGGCCTCAGTTATAAAAAAAACAATACAATGGCCTCTAGCCAAGTAAATTGAACGGCCTTTGCGTACCACTTGGATGTATTGTACTGGTCTTTGTACGTCCTTACGTATTAGTACAGGTGCCGGACTTGACAAAAAAAAAGAACGGCCTTAAAAACAGGTGGCTTGAACTTGCCTTTTCGGATAGGCCCCCATAAGAAGTGTAAATTTCATATTAGCCCCCGCCTGGTAAATTTCGGTTTTGCTCCCAGGACTATTGGAAGCTCAAATTTTCAGATGGCTGCTGTTTAAAATTGCTAGACGAACTACAAAGCATGAGTATATGCTCCGGAATCAAATGGGTAAAATGAATTATATTTGCACAGAGAACAACAAAGGGCATATCCTGCATATTTTTTCCCAAACAAATTATCTACTTGCACTGACAGGAAAACTTTGGTTTCTGCGGTGAACCATTTTTTTTTATCTGAGCTAGCTCTTTCTCAGTTTTTCCTCTCTCTCTTTTTTGGCGAGGACTCAGTTTTTCCTTGTTCGTTATACAACGCTTACAAAGACATGGTCAAACATCTTAGCTCGTGCGTGGTTGCATATGCATGCGAGTCAGAGACCGTTCTAAATCACATTTAGCGAGCTACGACTCTGTCTGCAGGTAACTGACGCCACTCAGGAATTCACCATACTGAAGCGACCAAATCCGCAAACGGGTCATCACGGCCGCAGTTTACTCAATTCCCCCTTGACAACGGCCGTGTGAACCAAATGATCAAACAAAAAATCCAAAAAAAAAACTTGTCAAGGTATACGAAGACTTACCGGCAGGGGGTCGCATCCTGGAAGGTCGCAGGGAATTCGAGGCTTCGGATTGGAGCCGTGGCGGGCGGTTGCCGCTGCCAATTGCCATCCCGCGCGAGCCGCGATCGCGACCTCCCCGGCGGCTGGCCGACCTCGGCACCGGCCGCCGTCGGGCTCTCGCCGATCTTCTCGACGGGGGAAAAAACAACAAGGAGGGCACTAGTGTCAGAAGAAAATAACAGCGGGGGCCTTTTTGCAAGGTGGCCGCCATCAGGGCATTAACCAGCGTGGCTGGCTTTGACGGCCTCAATCAGCACCATTTTTCTTTAAGAGCGATGGAACTAGCGCTGACTCCGCTGTCAAGTCTCCGACGATCAGAATCTCAACGCAAACCGACACAGGCTTCTTCGTTCTACAAAAAAAAAGGGGGGGGGGGGCGGAGAATCGATGCGTCTACAAGACTACAAGGGCGTCGCGTTGTGCGTGTGCACGTCGGTGTTTTAGCCGGAAGTTGAAGTCGTAATCAAATGCTCAGGAATCCAACTGCTGCAAGACCACAATTAGCAGCAAGACACCCAGAACGAACGCCCGGCAGAGGTCTTGATTGAGCATGATTCCGATCGACCGGTATAACCGACAGCGGTTTGCGCAGCTGGTACACGGCTGATCGAGCCTTTCCTTTTCGTATCTGCGTGCACTTGCTGTTCAGAATTCAGATCAGCTGGGAAGAATTAGGGCGTGTACGCGGCAGCTGTTGCCTCCAATCATGGCGACAGCGCCATGTCCAAATCAGATCAGAGAATGGATTGGCGAGCTCTAGAAATCGGAGATGCTTGCACGAGAGCAATCGTAGGACAGTAGCGATCGCCATTCGCCAGTTCGATCGATGTACACGGAGTGACAGGGCAGCATGAACTGGTTAGGACGCGTGATTAGGATACATGAACATACTGAATGCCGTATGAATCATATGCAATCTTCAGGATAAAAAATTGAATTCGGTGGCAGTATGTGGCGGTTGAATGCAAGATTCTCAGACGGAAATAATAATGCGACGGTTGAACAGACTAGGCTGGGTACTTAACTAGTACAGATTTGTCGGCCATCTTTTCTGTTTAAGCAGCTGTCGGCAGTGGTTGACTGTCCCTTGATTGTCACTGGTTAACATAGAGCTTGCATTCTTAAATAAAAGAAGTAGCTTTGCATTCTCATTTTTTATTTTTATTTTTTGAGGAAGTTGCATTCTCCTTTTTGGGGGCATCAGCACACAAGCGAGCAAACCCAGTGCGCTCATTTCTGCATTAGGCCTGGCCCGATCCTTTCGCCATTCGACCATTGGGCCGACGGCCCATATGGCAAAATGCTGTCGTCTAACAGAGCTGCCATTTCTGCATTAGGCCTGGCCCGATCCTTTCGCCATCCGATCTTACGGGTTGGGCCGATAAGAGAAATCACGCCGTTTGCACGCACATGTACGAGCACGGGCATCATCATATATGGATAGATTCACAGTGCCATGCACGACGCACTGCATACCTGCGTGCATGGCATCCGCTGCTTGGTCGTCGAGTTGTCCTTTCAGGCTAGGGCTCGACCGTTTCATCATTATGCCCATCAAAGAGATTGAAATTTTTCACATGCGGATGCGGCGGCCAGTCCAGCGGATTCAGAGTACATGGCAGCAGCTACCACTGTCGACAATTCTATCTTAGATAGCCTAGTGCTCCTGATAAATCTGAACTTCTACAGAGCTTTGATTGCATACGGAGTAGTACGGGACTTTGGAGACCCTGGGCCCACACTGCCTGCTGTGGACCCCGCGCATCAGTAGCATAGGATATCCATGCGTACTGGTTGGTCGTACATGCAGGTCTGGACAAATCCGGTTTTTCAGGCGCTGCACAGTGTTCTTCGAAATGGACAAATTCAGTTGAATGCACTTAGAACGTATGTAGCAGCTACTGAAACTGTACGTAGTTGAATAATTCAGTTGCTGTTCCAACCAAACAAGCTGTGATATTTTTCATTCTGTTTAGTTTTTTTTTTCTTTTTATATACTTGAGAAGAACTTGGCTTCATCTGAAACACAATTACGTACATAGACACGGCTGTCTGGCTTCGGTAACTCCAAACTAAAGCACACAGGCAAATCCTGGCCGCCTAAATATGCATCCTATACATATATAGAACGGGTGTTTCGTATGCGTATCTCACGTACAGAGCTTTGGGTTCTCGAATAAGTTATCATTGGAATACTTGAAATTAACTTGCTAAAAACATTATCTTCTAAAAATGCATTGGTATGTGATGATATTTTGGTGTCTAAATACATGAACCTGGATGGGCATCCCATGCATATGGAAAATCCAGGCTGTTCAACCACCAATGAGTTGGCTAAATCCAACTGGGATATGCATTAAATCTAAAGGAGAAGATGCTCTTAGAATTATAAGCGGACTCCTACATCATCATTCAGGCTTGTCAACCTTTGAAAAGAAATAAAATACATTCCGCTTCGATCCACTTATTACAATTCGACGATATTCACCCTACGGACCATCATTTAAAAAATATATGGCACGTATTACATTAAGAGAAATTAGGATTTAACCGTTACAACGCTCGCAGCATGGCTACATTTCATTTCACACTAGATGAGATAAAATTCAACCAGGCTGCTTGGATGTTTTAGGATCGGGTTGGGTGCTCAACTCATTATATGTCTTGGTGAAGAGCTGGCCCGTGAAGATTTGTATTTCCAAAAAGAAAAAGAAATTGAATGGAAGATTACACGAGTTCCGATACACATGTGCGAGGAGGCTATTTGTTTGTTCTGCCATACACACGCCCATACCCCGTAGCCACGTCGCGCGTGTGATGGTACAAATGTACAATGCCACTGGCTCGCTAGACGCCAGCGCTCCCACTAGCTGCCGCGACATGGTTCCCTCCGGCGCCGTGTTCCGCGGCGACCCGCCCGGCCCGGCGGCGGGCCCCCGGGACGGCGGCGGCGGCGGCGACGGCTACGAGAACCGGGCCCTCATCCCGCTGTTCCTCGCCTCCGCCCTGCTGTTCTTCGTGACCTACCAGCTCTTCGGCCTCGCCGCGGCCGGCGGCGTCGTGGCGCTCTTCGTCGTCCTCGCGCTCGCCGCCCACCGCGTCAGGCTCTCCCGCGCCTTCCCCTTCCTGCACCTGTCCTGGGACGTGGCCCCCGGCGGCGGCGTGCTGTTCCGCCCTCGGGCGGCCGCCGGGATGGACGCGGCGGCGATCTCGGCGCTCCCGGCGGCGTTCGGGTACAAGCGGGACGAGCACGCCGCGACGGGGTGGGCGCAGTGCGCGATATGCCTGGGCCTGGTGCGCGCCGGCGAGGCCGTGCGGCGGCTGCCGGCGTGCGGGCACCTGTTCCACGCCGGGTGCGTCGACAAGTGGCTGCGCGCGCACGCGACGTGCCCGCTGTGCCGCGCCGCCGTCGCGCCGGAGCTGCCCATCTAGCTGCGGCGGCGGCGGGGGCGTGGTGTTTCTTGGGAGGATTCTCTTCATTAGTGCTGATGAGCTTATCAGAATTCTGACACCGAGTTCGTGATCATGAAACCATTTTCGTGTGCAGTGAAATATTAGCTGAACTAATCCGAGACTGGAATTATGGTGCGTGGAAATTGCTCGAGAACATTATTGATGAGGGGCTGATGATCCTGATCATAGTTAGCTAGCCGAATGCTGGCACGTTGCGGTACCAGACTACCAATCACATCAATCTGTACGGCTGTCTGCGCCACTCCTGGATCCACGCGTAGTCAGACTTTCACGCGCAACATGGTAGCCAAAGGTGTCATTTGGAACCGAGAAGGTGGAGGTTCTATTCCTCCCGCGCGAGCGAGTGGGAGCTATGCATCACAAAAGGCGCTCGCTTCCGCCGCCGGTCGTCTTCCAGATCTTCGGCGGCTTCCGCCGTCGGATCCTACTGTTGGTGTTTTTACCGTCAGTCTATCTAAAGATACGCTAAGGTAGGTGATTATTTGATAAGGGTTCGCCACATCTGGAACTTTTAATGTGAACGTAAGGACACAAGACACAAATTTAGATAGGTTCGGGCCGCTAGAGTAGCGTATTACCCTACATCCTATTTTAGAGTGTTGTATATTGCGTCCTGCGCTTGGGTGTTGAGGTGCCTGTTGACTGCTCTCTGTTGGTTCTCTCTATTGGTTCTCTCTCTATCTAGGTATCCCTGCCCTTCTTTATATATCCCAGGGGACGGGGTTCCTAATAGGATTACAAGGTAGGAATTCTAATATAATTACAAGGTATGAGTCCAAATAGGATTATAGTGGAAAATTCTAGTAGAAATCAGACTTCTTTTTCCTCACGGGTAGCTTCCTTGCGGTACCCAGAGGACCTATCCCTGACAAGCCCCCGAACTCTTCATAGCCGAGTACTGCAGGCATTTCGAGTACTTCTGAAGTAGTATTCGGCTTCTTCTGAAACTCCATCTTGAAGGTCTTTTTCGAGTACTTCCTTGGTTGCATCGAGGCTATGAGGTACTCATGCCCCGAATAACTTTAAGTCTTGTTTTGTATGGGGTGCGATGGAAAATCGCACTCCATATGGAGTAGCCCCCGAGCTTTAGGCTGAACCGAATAATCAGGCTGAGGGTCACATTAGTCTTAATCTTCCTTACTTACTCTTCGAATATATTCGAAAAATAAATAGTCGATGACACGTATCCTGCAGCCTCCGAGCTTTAAATCCAAAACCCTTAGGTTCGGAAAAAGAATCCAAAAATCGTGGTATTGGTGTTACTCTGAAATCCCGAGAAAAACTCTTTGCCTTCTGCACAGTGAAATTGAGCCTCCCGCTGGTTTATTTAACCGCGCGGTGACTTAGGGTTTTTTCTGCACTCTGTCTTCATATGAGTCGTCTTCGAATAGTTTTGCAGCGTCCAGCCCCCGAGCTTACGAGCCATAAGAGCCGAAAGAGCCATGTTGAGTAGTGTGCATCGCCCAGCCCCCGAGACTGGGAACTAGCGGAACTGTGATGGCACGACCGTGCTGCCTGGAGGGTTGTTGCCGAAGTTTGATCTAAAAAAAGATAATGCATACATTATGTAGCATAATGCGAAGATACCGAGTAGTACTCAGTAATAATGTGAAGACATCAAAATTTATTCGGTGTAAAAATTGCTGTGTCGAGCTCTTTTTTAGGCCATTTAAATCTCCCGAGTAGTCCACCCTTTACATTCACCCGGCTCCAGTTTAGCCTTCGCCCATAACATGTACGAGTCGCTTAGGTCTTGCCTTCGCTCATACAGGACGGGTCGCTTAGGTCATGACTGGAGACTCGAGGTTTCACGGATTAAAGCATTTGCTACTGGAGTAGATTAGCGACCGTTAAGAAGAGACAATGAGCATAAAGTAGCCGTCATCTAACAAAGAGGATGCGCAGTGCGCAAAAGGTAGTCGACGAAGTGTAGCTCTGGAGGGTTTCGATGCCCATCGAGAGTCGTACATGGATAAGTAGTCGGCGAAGTGTGGCTCTGGAGGGTTTCAATGCCCGTCGAGAAACGTACACGGATAAGTAGTCGATCATGGTGTAGACCCCGAGGGTTTCATGCCCGTCGAGAGGCGTACTAAAAAAGATAGCCGATCTCGTGAAGAACAAGTCGGAAAAGGTATATGTCACTTAGCTTGATTCGTGGACGAATGTCGACGAAGCCTTGGAGCTCGTTGATGGAGCTGCGACGGTTTGTTGATGAAGCTCGACTAGTCAGAGCCGATTCCGACTAGTTTTCAAGTCAAGACGAGTAGTTGATGTAGTTGTTACTATGAGGCTCGCCCTCGACTAGTTTCTAGTCGAGACGAGTAGTCGAAATAGTCGTCGGCGGGCCGCCGATCGTCCTCGCGAAGTCGAAGTGATCGTTGGCGGGCCGCCAAGCCTTCTCGCGAAGTCGAAGTAGTCGAACTCGTCGCTGCTGCGCGCAGACATTGCGGCACAAGCCGAAGTTGAACTGGGTCGTCGAGGTCGGCGGCCGTGGTGCATCGATGTTGCAGCGCGAGGTGAAGGCGAGCCGAGTAGTCGAGGTCAATGTAGCCGTTCGCTGAAGGATCTGATCTCGAACTCGATGAATCGATCCGCCGATGCATATGCACGAAGTAGCAATCCGCCATCTTGAGTGGATTGATGTTGATGAAGAGGTCCTTCAAATTCGTCCAATGATTGCGACGATCGGCCCCACGGTGGGCACCAGCTGTCAGTGTTTTTACCGTCGGCCTACCTAGGGATACCCTAAGGTAGGTGACTATTTGGTGAGGGATCGCCGGATCTGGAACTTGAAGGTGAACGCAAGAACACAAGACACAAATTTGAACACGTTCGGGCCGCTAGAGTAGCGTAATACCCTACGTCCTGTTTTGGAGTATTGTATATTGCGCCCTGCGCTTAGGTGTTGAGGTGCCTGTTGGCTGCTCTCTGTTGATTCTCTCTCTATCCAGGTATCCCTGCTCTTCTTTATATATCCCGGGGACGGGATTCCTAGTAGAATTATAAGGTCGGAGTTCTAGTAGAATTATAAGGTATAAATCTTAATAGGATTACAGTAGAAATCAGATTTCTTTTTCTTCACGGGTAGCTTTCTTGCGATACCCAGGGATCTGTCCCTGACACGTACCATCCAATATGTGCCCGCTACCCCCACCCGTTGCCCAACACCCGTGCCCCACATCTGGTCCACCAGTTGTCAAGCCCTGCCCCCCGGCAGGTGGCATTCCCGCCGCCGGTTTTTCCTACCACCCCTCCCTCTTTTCAAAGTCTGGCGGACACCACAACCCCAGCACCCTCCTCACTAACCCTGACGCCAACTTGCCACCGTTGCCGCTTCCTTCTGCGATAGCTCACGTGCCGGTAGCGAGCGCGAGGAGTATATTTCCCGGAGAAGCTGTGGCGGTAAAACATCTCCTTCGACTGAAAAGGGCGAAAAGTAGAGAATATAGTCTTATGGTAGTAGAGAACGTTGCATTGCAACAGTTAAGGAATAACGGTACAAACCGTTAGTCGAACAAGTGTGGATTTCCCTATATTACATAGCAGAATATTATTCTCAGCCCTTGGGTGTGATTGAAAATTTTAACCTTTCATTTGATGCCACTAGATAACTTTTGACTTCCATTTCCTTGATGCCACTCTGTCGAAGTCTGTTAGCTTAGCTACAACTTCCGTTATATACTATAGTGCTGTCGCTTTTTTTACGAAATGGTCGTGGTCTTTCAAGAAATGGAGGAAAAAGAAGAAAACCCCGTATTGCTGGCTCCTCTGTCTTGCGCACGATAGACTGTCGCGACGACCTCGTCCAGTCTTGCACGCACCCGCCGGCCAGCTGCCGCAAGCGATTCTCACCACGCGTCCTCCAGCCATGTTGTCCCACGGTCCCAGGAAGCTAGTACAAAGCAAGACAAAAGGCGCAAGTACTGCTGCGCCTGTGGAGCTTCAGCCTTTTCTCGACTGATCATTGCCGAGGAACCAGAATAGGAAGCATGGAATGTGAACATCCTGAAAAAGAATGGGTACTCATACAAAAGCACAGTTTCCGTGCCAAATATAGGAGTTTTAGTATACCTGATTTCACTACATGCAAGGATGTTCTACATAGCAATCAGGAAACCCACCGGCAGCCGGCGACATGAAAAAAGAGAGTGAATTTCCATATTTACACAATGTCTGCAACATCAACGGCCACAAGTTTTGTAGGCAGAAGTCTGCCGGGACCTAAAAGAATCCAATTTCTTCCCCCAAACAAACAAAAGAAGAGATAAAATTAGCCAAGCTCTGGCTTCAAATCTGCAGATTTACCCCACTATTCACAACAACCACGACCAGTTGTTCAAGGCTCGACATGTTCCCAATCTAATCCTGTGTTTTATGTGGCAAAAGGATCTCTAGGGATAAAACACACGCAACTGAAAAGAATAAATAAAGGGAGTGAAAGAGACTACCAGCAAATGCTACCGCCAAGCTAAGCCCAGAGAATTTGCCCTAGCACGGGCATCGACCAGCGAAAGAGCCATGGCCAGCATCATCTGTTCCTCAAAGCTATCAGGAACACTACCAGGAGCAATGATAGATCCCACTGAGGCGCCTGAATTGGCAGCAACAGCCTCCACTGTAACATCAGATCCAGCATGACTAGTACCGGCCTCAGCGATCTCTGACCACCGATCATTAGAATACTCCGTACCCTCTATTGTTTGGTGTGTTCTGCTGCTTGATGGTTCCTCAACCCTGGAGCCTGAAGAACTGCTCCCAACTATGCTCAGATCCTCCGTGGAGGATCTGTCTGATCTGCTGAGGATGTCAAACCTTGTTGTCGGGCAAGTGGGTGTGCTCGAAGACTCTCCGTGCATATGCTGTTTTTCAGCTAAAGCTGCAACTGCACAAGCAAATCCGCCGGAAGAAGCTGCTTCAGCTGTCGCTGTCATAGAACCATCATAAGGCCTTGAAGGAATTGATGGTGGAGTAGCGCCAGCACATCCTGGATTTCCCAAAGCTTCCTGATCCTGTTGAAAGAAACAAAGTTCACAAAATTTCTAAGTGGCCTAATAATATTGACAAGATGACTAACCCTGTTTTTACCCATTCACACAGCAGTAACTATGAGATTTACATAAACAAAAGTGTGTGTGCTACAAAAAAATAGGTACCAATGCAGGTTTAAGTAAGAAACCAAGTTCTAATAAGATTCACATAGAACATGCCTCAAAAGGAAATAGCATCATTTGATATTAATACAGCATGAAGGAGAAACAATCAAAAAATGAAACAAGGATATCATAGGAAGGAAGAACGCAGAAGTATCATCATTAGAAAAGGCTCATTACTGTCCTATTATGGCAAAAACAATGTGACCCATTCGGAGCGTAATAACTTTAAATTAATGGGTGAATTTTTGTTTCGACGTACTTGTATAGAGAGCCAAATTGCTTCCATAAGCATAACTTCTTCAAGATCCATATCAAAATTATTGCCCCTGAAGTAAAGGAATTTATTAGTAAAAAAGAACTCAGTTAATATGCAAGGAAAGGGGATGATTGCAATTGGCAAGTTTGTATTGACTACTTCGTCTTCTCCTATGGTATGATGCTATACGCGACTGGGCCTCCTACTCTGCTCCAAATGTCACAGAGCTTATGTAGACTGCATAAACGGTCAAACACACAATCTTCTGTACCCAACAACTGACTTCATATTATAAGCCTTTGCTGTGGCCAGAAGCTTTTAACTGTACATGTTTACCAGTCAAACATCCTTATCTAATAGGTTTGATTGAATAGGTGAACAAATAAATAATTCTTCCTTTTAAGCCATATCAATATTCTATATAACCCTTAAACAACTGCATTCCTACTTGAAATCCCTTCACTGGAAAAGTCTCTAGATCAATATAAGTTACCCAACTATCAGATTGTATATGTAACGACACTTTATTAGTTGCATAATAATGGAGTGCATACATGGGCTGCAACTCCTGTATTATCTTAATACAGCTGAATAGAAGGTCATCTCGAAAAGTCAAGCATTTGGTGTATCAAATTGATCATTCAACAACCATTTATCTTAAAAGGTTTGAGCAGCAACATCAAGCTTTCAAGGGAATCTCCAACATGTTTGGTTAACAGACAGATAAGAGACAAACAAAAAATCTTAAATTTACATCTAATATATTCAGCACGGTACAGCCACAACACGATATGCAGACCAACATGACAACATATAGTTAATTATTTGATATGGCGGCCCATTGCCATGCTGTTGTAACTGACAGCAGGGGACAATACGCATCCAACTACAAAC
The DNA here is from genome assembly GCF_002211085.1 of Panicum hallii. Taxonomy (NCBI): domain Eukaryota; kingdom Viridiplantae; phylum Streptophyta; class Magnoliopsida; order Poales; family Poaceae; genus Panicum; species Panicum hallii. The sequence continues at coordinate 50,339,308 of NC_038045.1, forward strand.
TACTACAAAGTACATTATAAGTTATCAAATGGGTATTTCCCTAAACGGGCAAGTAAGGATTAGTAATTTTGCCTACAGAACAGCTGATCCCCAATGCATCGATGCAACAGTAACCACAATGCTTCAATATAATTGAACCTAGAAAGAGCATGCAATCCCTAATGCATATAAACACAATTGTATCTATTAGAAATGCATGAATAAGTTAATCAGTACAAACCGCATCTGTTTGAAGGCTTCAGAATTCCTCAATATCAACTCCGAGTGCTGCACTTGGGACAAGAGAGCACCATTATCATTGCCTTGCGCACTGCTTGCAACTATCAACAGAACAAACAGGGTCAGCAATTGAACAATGACAAAGAGCAGAATGGATGAAAAGTAACACGGAAAATATACAGTTATACGCACTTGGTGTCATTGTGCCATCAGTGACACAACATTCAACTTGTGCAGTTGGTACTGCATCAGCGGAAGCGGCGGTCTGCTTGTTCTTCATCCGCTCTGCATCTTCCTGGAGCTCCTGCTGCCGCATCCTGATCTGCGCCTCGATCACCCTCTGCTCCTCCTACCCACAATTCCCAGTCCCAACCAATTGGCAAACATAAACCAAAGCACCCAACTCTGAACAAAAGCACGGTTTCTACGGGCACTCACAAGCTGCTCTATGCCCTTCTCCTCCTTGGTCTTCACGCCGCGGTACTCTACTGCATAATTCAGTGTTTTGCAGTACGGGCATCTAACAAGCTAAGTTAAGGGGCAACCAGACAACTGAACAATAGCAGGCACAATTTACTAACACCAGAGTGGATTCAAATTGAAGTGAATTGGGTCAGGATACTGTGTCGGTCGGCACGAGGTGGGCGACTTCATCTGGAGGAAGCACTCTGCACGCAGGAGAACAGGTCAAAACACAAACCAAACAGGAGAACACAACACCCTCGAGTCCGAGTGTTCACCCGTGCAAATCCCCTTGGCGCAGCACTTGGAGCGGTTGAGGCTGGGGTAGAACTGCAAGCGCCGCCAAAATTGACAGAGGAAAGGAAACGAACGGCATCAGAAACAAAAATCTCTCGGCGCGTCCGCCGACGGAACCGAGACGGCGGGAGGAGGAGGACGCGGGTTGCCGTACCAGGAAGCAGATGGGGCACTCGTCGAGGTCGGCGCGCGGGTCGTCGGCGCCCGGGTGGCACGGCGCGAGCTTGGCCTCGATGATGAGGCGGCGCAGCTTCCGCAGGTCGATGTCCGGGTGCGGGTACAAGCCCTGCGGCCGCGTGTAGCGCTCCTCCACCGCCGGCCGCCGCCGCCTCCCGCCGACCCGGTTCCCCATCCCGCGCCGGCACCGCAGCGCACTGACCCGGTCTCCCCTCCTCCAACCCGCGGCCGCCGCCTTCCCCCCTCTACTCTCCTCTACTAAACCTCAACCACCGCTGCAACCACCCGCTCTCGCGCGGGCGAGGGGAGACGCCGGCGCGTCGCGGCGAGCCAGAGAGAGCCAGAGCCAGCGACGGAGGCAGGCAGGCAAGCAGGCGCAGGCGAAGGGGGCAACCCGACACGGGAGAAGTCAGTGGAAGATTTCCTTCCTCTCTCTCTCTCTCTCTCTCTCTCTCCAGCCGAGCCGAGCAGAGACGGGACGAAATGGAAACTTGGAAAGGGAAAAAAATCTATCACGCTCGCTTTTGTTTCGGCGCCGCGCGCCCACCCCCTCCGTCCGCGCGTGTCGCCGCCGTCGCGGCCAGAGCCCGCCGCGCGCATATGCACGCGGCCAAAAGGAGATTCTTCCACGCGACCACGCCCCCGCTTCGGCCCTCGTCTGCAAATCGCACCGCAGCCTCAATTAATTAATTTAATCTCCCCGTCTGTCTCTGCATCTCTGTTAGACCTACCACTGCCAGTATCTCTCTCGCTGTCTGCTTGTCTTGCGAGACTCCGCCGCTGCCAGCGCCGCCGCGGTTGTCTTTGCCGTCCGTGCACGCGCCACCCCGGGGCCCGCCCCGCGGTCGCTGCCGGGTAGGGCCGGGGATGGCGTCGCACTGGGATCGGGTGATGTGACGGGGGAGGGTGTAGCGGTAGCCGGTAGCACGGGGTGGGGGCTGCTTGCAAGCGACGGGAAAGGGGAGGCGGGCAAGCAACCGGCTGGACTCAGCGCGGCGGTTTGATTGATCTGGGTTAAGACTTAAGCCCCGTTCGGTTGCATGGAAATGGTCCGAAACCGTTCCTGCTCCTTCAATAATTTGTACTAGTGTGAAACTGTTTCTGGCCTGGAATGGCCCGGAACGGGATCACCGAACGGGGCTTCAAACGGTTGATTAGCTCTGAGGAGGAGGTTACCGTGGGGAATGGGAATGCGGGCGACCCATGGCTTGCCTCAAACGTCTTCCTTTTCCTCTGCGAGGTGGTTCAGAGGTGGGGTTCTTGGTTCTCCGCCCTAATTGCCCAGGCAGTGTAGAGAGGGCATTGCTTCTTCATTAATCCTTGAGAATAGCTCAGAAATGGTCAATTTTGGCGCACGGCGTATGCTAAGAGTCTACACAGTAACTACATGCGGTATAAAAGCCATCGACGAATGAAGTATGAGGTCTATACTAAAAAGGTGACGTGGATAGGATAGATATGTTTTGAGCTTAAGATGTTGATATATTTACCTTTATTAAGATGAAGAACGAGATCATGGTTATTGGTTAGGATAGGGAAAGACGAGGGGTTGCGTGGTGGGGAGACGCTCCATGAGAGCGCGAGCACTTATGTGTGCCCGCGTGCTGAGTGCGTATGGTACTACTTTTTTAAATTGCTTCGAGTAAACATTGATATTGGTCTAAAAACGATACGTTTTGATGGCAATGGCCAAAAGAGATAGATTAACTAAGTTAAAAAATAAACGTGCAATAAAATTTAAAAACTAAATGAAAGACTATTTTTATCAAACATGTTGGGTTCGAACTATTCACTCCTTGTTGATCCCCTTAAGAGTCAAGCATTTTCTATGAGTAGTTCATTCTCCGCTCTTGGATTGCCGAGCTCTAAAATTGAGCACAGCACTTCTTTGATATTCTATGAGTATACAACACTTCTTTGATATTCTACGAGCTTTTGAATCTAGGTGATTTTTTTTTCACAAGTATTAGTTGAGGTTTTTAAAATTCAAGTGTTTGTAAAATCACATATACTATGTGAATTAGCAATAATTTCCCCACTTAATAGCAGTTTTGGAGGAAAAACTCAACTGCAAGTTCACAACATGGCGAGACATGCTCAATCTTATATTTTATAATGTTGACTACATTAATTTAATATTTCCAATATGCTAGTTACAAGATCTTTAGTAGTAAACTTGAAAAGTAACGGGCAGAATAAAAAACATAGAAGCGAAGCACACCTGCCACCTGCCTCCCGCTGCGTTTGTGGGCTTCTCCTGCTGCGTTTGTGGGCTTCTACTGGGCCTCCCGACGTGCGGCGCTCGCTCGGCCGCGGCCTTCTCTCTCTCTCCACCCCTTTCTCTTCTCTCTCTCGCTCGCTCGCTCGCTCGGCCGCCTTCTCTCCAAGCGGCGACGACAGGGGAGTAGCGCCGCCCTTGCCAGTTCTTCGTCGGGCGCTTCACCGGCCGACAAGGTATGTCCGCCCTTTCCCTTTCCCTTCCTTTTCTGCTGTGAAATCGAACACCCAAACTCCCTAACGTGTGCTATTTGTATTCGGATCTGACCATGAATTTTACCTACTAACTTCGATTTTTTTTGCAAAAATTATTGGGTGTACATGTGTATACCCATGTCCTATACTGGGTCCGCCCCTGCTTCAGCGCAACACCAATTTACCCGAGGCGCAGGTGGCAGTTTAGTTTTCGAACCTCTTTGGTTATTGTGTGCGGGGAATGTGAGCGTAGGGATTTTCCATGGCCATGGAAATTTGGCAAATTGCACAGAAGCTGCTGTGGCTTCTGGGGGATTTGAAGTAGGATTCTGTCAGCGACGTTGAATGTTTTGTTTTGGAAGCTCTTATTTGCGCCTTCTGCTGCATATTAAGTGGCGATGCACTCTCAGTTATAACTTGTCCCAGTTTGTTTGATCTGGTGTGAACAGTTTATAGTGACATGCTCCCACTGTCTGCACATCATATTTGAACGATCTGGTTCTTTCTTCCATGTAGTTCCTTTTTTTGTTCTGCGGATACTACAACTGAACTTTCTATTTCACAGGCAGGCAGGCAGGCAGGTGGCAGGACATGCTTCGGGTTTCACCTTGTACTTTCAAGGCAGGACTGGTGGTGATTTTATAGAGCAGCAGCCTTGTCTTGTACACTGAACATGTGGACCAACATTTTCAAAATAGTAAGCCAGATCCAACGCTCCTGTTTTTTCCTTTCTGTTCTGTTCAATATCCGCTGTGCCTCCTTTTACACAACACCAAAACTTGTTAATTTGTTCCCTGTTTCATCATGCTGTGAAAATGCTTAATTTCCAGTGTCTGTTGCTGTAACTTCTTGCTAACAGATTCACTTAATATGGTTAGAAATTCTTGCCACTTAGCCAGCTGTGCTTAGTCTCTCTCTTTCTTTGAGCAACATAAATCATTCTTAATATCTAGTTTTGCTATATGGGAATTATGTACACTCACCATTTGGAATACTTGCATGATTCCGTACTTCTTTTAAGTTATACAAATATGCTGTGACAAAAAGTAATAACCACATCTTGAGACCTTGTAAAGTAGGAAATGCCATGAGTTTGTGACAAGAGTATTCTACAACTCAGACCAACATTTACACTGTCAACCACTCAACCCCAAAAGTTGCAACCCAAATAGTTTTATTTTTTTTTCTTCTCATTGGTCATTTGTAAAAAAAAAAATTAACCACCCATGCTTTCATACCGTGAATGAGATGCTTATGCTTTATTCTTCTTTTTATGTTTTGTCCTAACAGGGGGAGCTCCAAACAGTTTCATGGTTTCAGTTTCTTCCTATTGAACCGGATGCAAGTACAACTAAAGAGAGAAGGTGCTGTAATATACCCCTGTTATGGCCATTTCTGTTGTATCTTAATTGTTTCTGGGCACTTGTTATTTATGTTTCGAATTATTTGCTTCTTTTGTGGATCACCTGTTCTCCTTTCAGTTCAAAGGCTGAGCAGAAAGATGCTCTTAATAACATTGTGCTGTCGGCATATCTTCACTTACAAAGTGAAGGTTTCCTAAGTACCTGGACGAATTCCTTTGTTGGTCCATGGGATCCATCTCAAGGAGAGCATAACCCTGGTAATAATTATATGTGGTGCCTGTTAAATGTGTATATATTTTCTTTTTTCCTTTCCCCTTAAGTTTGGGCTAAGATGTTGCATACCACACAACTTTGTTATACTTACAGATGAGAAGATCAAGCTCTGGTTGTTTCTTCCTGGCCGCCACTCATCGGTATCTGAAATGGCCCAAACTGCTGTAAACAAACTAAGAGGTTGATTCTGGCTGATGTTTCTTTTTATTGTGGCGTCTTAGTGCAATGATCCAGTGCTTATGAATTTGCCTCTTCCTGCTGCTTGTAGTTGCGTCAAATGGTTTATGGGTAGCCCCAGGCAACTCAGAAGAGGTAGCTGCTGCACTGTCTCAGGCCTTAAGAAATTCTTTAGAAAGGTATTCTTGTATTTAGTTATTGTTGTAGCAAGAAATTACAGGTTGTCTGTGCTTTGGATTATGATATTCCCATTGGATCTTTTTTTTTTTGGTTGCAGATCACTAAGAGGGCTTTCGTATGCAAGATTTGGCGATGTTTTTACAAAATACAACCCCCCTACAAGAAATCAAAACAGCTTTAGGTTTGTTATCTAAGGTTCCTATGCTTTTATTTGCTTATTCCTTTTTTGCTCACTGATCACAGGAGATAGTTGTCAATTAGAGTTCCATGCATGATTTGTTGGGGTTCGGGAGATATGCTGGCACCTTTTATCACAAATGTCAGCAAAAGTCTTTCATTGGAATAATTGTATAAATAGTAATGGAGTCTGCTATTCTTGTATTTAAATAGGCTTCGTTTGCACTATGTTTGAGCAGTCCTTATTGGATCAACAGACCACATTGCAACTTGACTTTTATAGTCAGCTGTTTTCCTTTCACTGTAGTTTTTGCCAATTATTTTGTGCCATTTTGTTAACTTTATTGGAGAATGTATTGGAGTGATTGTTTGATTACCTTATCCTGTGTAAACACATGCTGCTGCAGCTGGTAGTATTCAAGGACCTTACCTTTTCCTGATTCCTTTGTTCTCATTATCATTGTTTTAGGCGAGCGCAGCCTACAGTAGAGTTTGTCTTTGCTGCCACCGAGGAAGCAATATTTGTGCACGTGGTAATATCTGCTAGGTTAGTACTCAATGCCCATGACTTTCTATTATATTGCTGGTCTTCTTTACTTAATATATGTACTGATGACCCTTACTTCAAAAAATATATTCTACAAGGTACATGCGGAACCTTTGTAGTGATGACATAGAGAAAGTTCTCACTCATTCTCCTCGCTCTGTTGGTGAAGGTCTTCCAGGTACTGTTCTATTCTCTTAAGTACATTTTATTCTCTTGCTTCTTTCGTATCATTGCAGTGCTTTGAAAGACTTTCTTTTTTTTTTGGGGCAAAACAAAAGTTCTTTAGGTTCCATTTATGTGTTTGTTGTTTGCACGATTAAGCTGAAAAAGCAAAAATTGAGTTTCCCTTGTAATATGGAACATTGGATTCCTCTGAAATGGTACTGCTCAAAACCTTACTCGCAAAATGAATCATGGTGAATGGACGACTCATTTAAAATTTGGATTTATAAAATTTGTTTCCTTTACACTTGGAAACTGTAACAGGTGGTAACCAAGAAGCTTACAGCGTAGATGTACTCCCTCATTCTAATATGTAACAGGTGGTAACCAAGAAGCTTACAACGTACATGTATTCCCTCATTCTAATATGTATAGTCATTTCTTGCACAGATATTAAGAAAACCTATAGCATGTACTCCCTACTGTATTCTGGCGTCTTAAATTAACTTGCCTCATCAACCACCTATGGTGACCGATGGACAAAGGAAATGGGTATTGAAAAATGTAGCAAACACTTAATAAGGTAAGCGTATGTAGGTTTGTCTCTTCTTGAAATCCTATAACAGCAAACAAAAAAGAACACTTCTGGCAAGCTAAAACAACAACTGGAAAAGGACGGAGATAGTTATCTAATGTACCCACCGCTTGACTTACAAGGATATATCCCTTCTTGTTCATACTATCGCGGTCGGAGAATTTGTTATTGGAAATATTGGTTGTCTAAGCAGGACTAGTTATCTTCGGATTTATGTCTTCAAATAAGCCATTTAATTCTAAATAGTTCTTTAGAGTATAGATGTTTTTACTAGATTTTCTGCCTGCTCAACTTATCAGATTTGAAAATTTGGTTGATGTGTAACTTCACTTTTCTCAGTTGTTCTCATCATTTATGGTTGAATGCTGCAGTTATTGTTGCTCCTAGTGGAATGCTGGGTAGGCTTGTCGGCTGTTGTCCGAGTGATCTTGTGAGACAAGTATATCCAAGGTATTTTAGAAGAAATCTATTTTTTTAATCACATTAAGCTGCATTCTGCATTCTACATGTGCCAATATTCTCATGAAAATGAAAATATTTATATCCCTACTGGTGAGTGAGACTTGTTTGGTGCGCCTTTTGGATGGTTGTAATTTTATCTACAAGCAAGCACTTGTGTAAGTTTCGTTAGATGTTCCTATGAAGGGTATTTCGTTATGATTGTTCTTTGAAGACACCATATAAACAGACAGTTCATTTTGACCCTGTTGTCTCACGTTAAGTTTCTTTAACAATTTCAGCAAATCCTCGGCAGCTAGTTTGCCAGGTTTTACTCAACCTACCGTATGTCAGCTGAGAGGCCAAAGTTACTATGTTGAAGTTGCACTTGGCTTTCCCGCTGCTTCAGGTGACAAAGTTTCTGAATCAGAACATATTCAGATTAAAAAAGAAATGGATTCAGCGAAGGACTCTCAGTTGGGTGCTGATGGACAGCGAAAGGTAGAATCACCTGATAGCCTTCCAGTTCTTGAGAGGACATTCATTTACCCACCTGAGGCTGTTTTGGTACCTATGGTCCATCAAGCATTTGTTCGTTTTTCTAGCAAAAGGTACTAGGCTTACTCTAATTTTCTTGCTATAACTGTAGAAGGGATGGCTTATATCCTGTTCTTTGCAGAATGTGTTTACAAGGCTTGCTGGGAGGTTCATTATGGGAGGCATGGCCATTCTGGAATTTTTCTCCATCTTCTTACTTTCAGAACAGGTAAGAATTATTTGTCTCTTTGGGTTCTCTTTGATACTAAAGCGAGAATTAATTATTGGTTGTGACTTGTGAGCATGTTTGTCCAGTCACGATGTTGTCTATAAGTTGAGGATCTTTATGAAAATCAAGCACTTACAAAGAATTTATTGCACTTGTTGCGCTTGCACCCTAATCATTGGTTGTACGCGTTCCATATCCTCTTTAAACAAGTTTTTGTTTGGCTGGATTAGTTTTTCTTTCTAAAACCGCTGTTTGAAAGCATTAACCATAGCATTTCATCTGGAGCCCAATCAAAAACTTGCATTTTGATCTTTGTGCAATACTTTTATTCCTCATATTGTTGTATATTTTTGGAGAAGCTACCAATGACCCTTTGCTAACCTTTACCCTCTCTAACTGTCTTTTGCTTTGTGCTGCTGATTCAAAAAGAATCTAAATTAGGGATAATCGACTAAATTAGTATTAGGATCACTGCATACTTTTCTGTCCCCCCCCCCCCCCCTCTTAAGTTGAGCTAGCAGCTAGAAGATAACCCACCTTGGTCTATATTCTCCCCAGATCCTGGAACAGTCGCCTTTTAATTTAGTCTTTGGTGAAAACTCAATACAAAGATGAAAATTTGCAATGTAGACACAATGTTCTCATTAAGTTTTGCATGGGCAGGGTGTGAACTTGTTATTAAATTTATAGTATCCTTTGTGTATGGATCATCAGTTACCAAGTACATCCGAGATCTCTTTACAGCTGTATATACTTTTTGCCAATAGAACATGGTTTATATATCCTAATATTTTTGCAAAAAAGAATATAATTCTATAATTTGAATTTATTTTGTCGATTGATCATCATACCCAAGAAATAGTACTAAGCTGTTCTATATGACGTCTCCTTTGTTTCTTTTAATATGTTCTGGTTATAACCTCTGTTCTGTCCATGATTTCTTCTACTTTAATTGTTGTGCTCAACAGCTCTTTCCTAGGATCTTCTCGTGGACTTGGAGTGAATTCTAATTTTCTGAGACTAAGAAGAAAAAAGAACAAGTGCAACGGCACAGCTAGTAGTATTAGTAGTGTGAGTAGCACTTCTGATGGAAGTGAACGCGCAGTTGCTACTGAAGGCGATCTTTTAGCTGATGCTGACTCTATGGCATGCCGTCAGTCTGATATGCCTTCCAACAATGATAATGCCGGTAGCAAGATGGTACTGTATTCAATTCCTTCTTCACTTACATATTTTAGTATACTGAGTTGACCTTTTTCCTGTTTTTTTGCTAGCGAACTGGTGTTGGTTTTCTTTTTTCTTTCTTTTATGATAAGTTATAGTATTGTGATTTTTGTAGCTACATACTTGTCGACAGAAGACTATCGAAGCAAACATTGTCACTATTTGTCAACCATCTTGAATGAAGCACAAAGCCACAAATGCAAAAGATATAACATGTCAACAGTTTTTCTACTTCTTGTAAATACATAATCCTTTGACTAATAAATAGTTAGTGTGAGTAACCACATTCTTCTTTTTATTTCTGGAGAACTACTTACGCCATTGCATGATTATTTTCTGAAGTAATATTTAACTATGCACAAGAATGTGAAAAAGATGTGACCTACTTAATTTATTCATAATTTTGTTTTGAAAGTGCATGACCTTTGAGTAATAGGTGATCTAACATTCTAAATAATAGTGACAGTTAAAAACGAAACAGAAAGCAGGATAGTAATAGATAAATGGAGTCCTTCTACATATTTTATAGGAAAAAGTCTAAATTACTCCCCTAAACTATTGCTAAAGTCCGGATAACCCCCTAAGCTATCGTTTGGTTCATTTTACCCCCCAAACTATGCCATTTGGTTCAAATTGCCCCATAATATAATTTGCCCTTTTCATTTCTCCATGCATAGGTGGAGTTTTAAGTTGAAATTTTACAAGATGATAGTACACGTCATAACACATGGTAGAAAAAATACATCATAACTTTTTATCATTATTTTGATAGGTTAGAATATTTAATAATAAATTAATCACTGGAGTTCAAAATTATATGAAAACTAACGATGAAAAAATTATAATAATATTTGTTAATATGATTGTGATGTCCACTACTACCCTGCAAAATTTGAAATTAAGATTCAACTTGTGTATGGAGAAATAAAAAAGACAAATTGTATTAGGGTGTAATTTGAACCAAAGGACATAGTTTGGGGGGTAAAATGAACCAAACGATAGTTTAGGGGGTTATCCGGACTTTGGCTATAGTTGAGGGGAGTAATTTATACTTTTCCTATTTTATATTTCAGTACATGACAGAATGCAGTTCATAGAAGCCTACATATCTATGATCTCACATAGAATCTTACATTTTTTTCCTCTAAAAAAAAGCCAGAACCATCTAGGAGCAGCTTGGCCACTTTGTATTTAGAAAAGATAGGCACCCAAATTTGAGCTGAAAATGACTTGAATTTGGATGATGATGTTGTACACCCACTTCCCGACTGAACTAGGCCAGATTCCTGTATATAAATGTTTTGTGTCACTATAATTTGCGTGCAACTATAGATCCGCCTGGACCTCTGTTTAGATAAAACACTGACGTCCCCCATTTATTTGTTCCATTGATACTAAACACTCAGAATGTCTGTTATTTCTTATCTAAATGGAGCTAGCTGTGCAGAGTTCTGTTCGTGTGAACAAATCTCCATTTTGCATGTTGCACTATTGACACTGTTGATATCTTAACCTTTTCTTAATACTGGCCTTATAAGCAGTGCTACACAATCATAGTGTTGTGGTACTCTGTACATGGATGTAAGGACATCATAGTAATCGTGATGCTTTGTGTAACCAGGTATCCAATCATAGTAATCGTGATGCTTTGTGTAACCAGGTATCCAAGCGTCCCCGTTCTGAAATAACGGAAGTTTCTTCTCATGCTGGCAAAGATGTAAGTGAAAATGTACGAGGTGCAAATGGTCAAGTTGGGCGCCCTTGGGGCTGGGATGATGAGGGTGTTGTGATGGACATCAATATACTTCTCTCAGAGTTTGGAGATTTTAGTGACTTCTTTCAAGAAGAGGAGTTAGATTTTGGTGAGGTAGGCATTCTATATTCTTCTTAGTATGTTGATTCTACACAATGTTTCAGATGCCCAAGCCATTTTAGTTCTGGTAAATATGTTATTAATCGCAATCTGCTAACTGCAATAAACTGTATTGGCTCCTGCATTTGCATTTTATGCCAGCTGCTGTGTTGGTGCACTAATTTTATAAAGGAAGTTTACTATTGCTACCTTGTCTAGATTGTAACCAACAACTTCACTACTGCTTTTATAAGTGTGTGGGTTATAACCAATGGCCTCTGTTGAAGTTATAACCAATGGGTTATAAGTGTGTGGGTCATAAGTCATAACTTAGATGTGTTAAAGTTGAAGCATTTAGTTGTCATGACACCAAAAGCCTGTGAAAGAAATGCAGTCCAATCCCCTTTTACCTTATATACTTTGGCTAGTCATGAAATGCTATTGAATTGTCTGCTTGTTGGAGCTGAACCATTTGGTGCATATCACATAAGTTTTCTATAAGGATTTAGCATGTTACCTGTGGTGATGGGGAAATACGCTCTGTGAGTGCCCTATGATGACATTTATGGCTGTTTAGATTACCATCTTTCTGATTGACCTGCAAAAAAGCATTGATCCATGTAACTAAAGTTCCATTTCATATAGCCTCCAGGTACTGCCGAATCACATGCTCTAGTGATTCCTGCTTCCGACTTTGGAGATGTCACATTCACAGATAGTCCATCCACAGCAATGGATATCCCTGAACAAAGACTTTCTCCTGTTGGTTTCACATCTATGGAGGCATTTGACCACCAAATTATGGCCCCTGCTCAGGATGCTGTTTCTAAAGTTCAAGAACCTCAGAAAGATATTGCAACACCTGCACAGTCCCAGTCATTAGTTTTATCGTCTGGAAGATTTGATTATCTTACCAAGGCTGAAGCAATGCTCACATTTGCTCCAGAATATGCAGCTGTTGAAGTTTCTGTTGCTGAGATGCCAACATCTTTGTTTACAAATCCGTACTTGCCCAGATCAAAGAAACCAGGCAGTTCTAGTTTTAGTTCAAGAGTTTATTCATATGATGTTACACAAAGTTCTCAAATCGAGCCCGCAGGAGACAAGCCTGAGAAGCCTTCTAAACTAACATCTGGTAATCCTTTACGTGATGTTGATTCATCAAACTTATACACACTTGTCCAAGGTAGGAAGAAAGAGAGTGAGAAGAGCTTAAACAGTACCGACATGCAGCCAAGTAAGGGAGAAAAATCACCACCTATTTCTGGTGTGACTTCATTTAGTTCTTCTCTTGTTTCACAAAAGAAGAGTGACAGCATGTTTAATGCCGGGTATCTTCTGCTATCTATGAAGACTGCTCTTGCAACTGAAATTGAATGCATCACCTTCCAGGCTGCCTTGTGCAGAATTAGGCATACCCTATTGTCTTTGAGAAGCAAGGCGTCTGCTGAGTTTAACAGCACAATGTCTAGTTTTATGCAGACAGATGTCAGCAATAAATCAGACCTCACCCCCAAGTATGACATAAGAAAGAAAGAAATGATGCCCATAAGGTTGTCCAGTGATGTTGAGCATGAAACTCATGACAGATCCTTGATGGAAAGTGTGGGAATTTGGAGGCCCATTGTTACTCCTAAAGGGTCAAACTCCCTTGAGCCTTTGTCTGCTAAAACATTAACTGGTGCAAGCCCAAGTCTGTCTATGCAAAGGCAGCCTGTTGTGGATCTTCTCTTTGCCATGGCACTGCTCGTTCAACAATCTACTTCATTTGTTGATATTTCACTTGATATGGATGATGGGGATGGTTCTTTTTTCTGGCTTTCCCTGGATGAGCAAAAGAGACGTGGGTTTTCTTGTGATCCTTCAATGGTTCATGCTGGCTGTGGTGGTCTATTAGGAACATGCCATTCGAAGGATTGTGCTGGTGTTGATTTAGTTGATCCACTTTGTGCTGAGGTAAAATCTTGTACTCACCCATTTCTTTTTATAATCTCTAATAGTTGTTCTGTACATTGTTTCTCCATGTTCCAATATTAATGTTCAATCTCTTTCTGGTACAGGTTTCAGAGTCATCCATGTTTAGCTTGTTGCAGTCAGATATAAGGACAGCTCTCAAAGCTGCCTTTGTAAACATGGATGGCCCATTATCAGTGACTGATTGGTGCAGGGGTCGAAGCAATCCAGCTGAGTCAGCATCTTCGGGAGATGCATACTCTTTTCAGTACTCCACTGGTGATATCCGGGAGCCGTCAAGCACTATGTCCATTGGTGGAGATTCAATGAGCCCACCTCAGCCGACCAGTAGCAACCGAGGTATGCCTGCTGTGACTTGTTCTATGAACTTGATAATTTCGTGCAAAAATAATATTGCCATAAGGGGAAGAGACCATGATTTCACAGGAGATTGAGTGTCAATGCAGGCACTTCAGAGCTGGAGCACCAAAAGGGATATCACCGTGTTAGACCAACCATTGCTGTCCTCCCTTCACCTTCTGTGCTTGTCGGGTAGTGTACCTTTTCTTCCATGAATTTTTTTCTCTGATATAAGCATGTATATATATATCTGCATGAGTTACTGATGCAAGTATTGAAACTGCAGTTACCAGGATGATTGGTTGAAAGCCTCGGTGAATGGTCTTAAGACTTGGGAGAAAGCTCCTTTTGAACCTTATGCCTCGCCCAAGCCTGTAAGATTAGTTTGGTGATGTTTTGCCACCCCCTTCCCTCCCTCCACTCCCCTTATGCTGCTTTTGGGGAAACAGAAGCTTCTGCTAATAGGGCCTAGCTACTTGGAAAAACACCGTTTTAACACTGTTTCTGAGCCATAGCATAGCCAGATTGGTAAATTTTTGTATCAGCAAAGATACCATAGTGCAAGTGGCACAACATGGCAACATGCCAACATTATATTCCCCAAATACAGTTAGTGGCTCTAGTTATTATGTTTGCCCATTGTTTTGGTGGCTCATAAATTTCTCATTGTTCTCTCTTATAGGTTACTTACTATGCACTTTGCCCCGACATTGATATGCTTACTTCAGCAGCCACTGATTTTTTCTTGCAGCTTGGAACAGGTAAGTGCCATTTTTCTTCTTGCTTCAAAATTTCATTAGTTATGGTTCAAGAATATATTGCTGATAGAAGCTACTCCTGTTGAGTCCATTCCTAAATAGTTGTCGCCTAAGAATATATGCACCCTAAAAGTATAATTTTGAGCACTATAAAGTGTGTATGCTTTTTACATGGAAATAATTGGTGCTTAAAACTCCAAGAGGGCACTCATTTTAACTGATTCTTTTCTATGTACGTAAGGTTTTTTCTCGAACACGCAGGAGAGCTGCATATCAATATATTAAGAAGAGAAGTATGCACGTAAGATTATCATAGCATAAAAAAAAAGATGTCATCACGAACACGAAATGCTCATCCCTTCCCTCTTTGACAACACAACTGACATAATGAGATACTTTTGTCACTCCAGCAGATTCTCATTTTTAAGCGATATTTTAATCTCCAAATCTTCATTCTATTCATTATGATGTGACATGCTTTTGATTGTGGCTTATATTAATTTTGTGTTGTAGTTTATGAAGTTTGCAAACTGGGAACTCATTCACCACAAAACAGTGGAGGACAAATGGAACTGTCTCCTGGAAAATATTTGCCTTCAGGACTTGTTCTAGTTGAGTGTCCTGATCAGTTGAAGAAGGTTGGCAACAACTACTTAAGTCCCATCAGTTCGATAAGTGACTATCTTCAAGCTTTTTCGAAACATTGGAGTGTGAAAAGCTTTGTAACATCTGTGTCGAGGATACTCAGGGATATAAAACTCACTTCAAGCATCTCTACAAATCAAAAAGAGAGCAGTAGTGGACCTTGCACTGTAAGTCCCTTTTTTCATTTTGTTCCTTCTCCATCAATTTGATTAACATTTTTCTGTTCATGTTTTCTTTTTGCTCCATCTTGACTGATTGGCTAATGTTTTGCAACTCTGCGCTGCCTTTGCCCTTTTCCTTTTTCAAAATAATTTAAAGTCAGGAATTTGCCAAAAGGAAAAGAGAAGTAGCTATATTAAGTTTAGGTGTTCTTTTAATCAGATATAATAGGTTTCTGTTGTCTTTGTTTGGTAATATTAATCTTCTTTTGGATGCACTATAATGATTTTCATCTGTACTATTAGGTATAAACATTTTGAGATGTTTTCCTACTTTTTTGTTTGTAAGTAACTAATTTTTTATTTTATACATGCTTGTAATTGTTTAACATCATGTTCTATGTATGATGATATTCAATTCTTCCCTCATCATGGTTTTGATGCGATACATGTTTTACCTGGTAGTGTTGTGGACTGAAAAGTTTTGGTCTTGTTTGGAAGGTCTGGGATAACCCAGGAACCCCAATTATCCATGTGGAACTTGATTTGATTTCCACTTGGATGGACGGGATCCCTTTCCATCTGAGACCATCCAAACAAGGTGCCGGCATTGCAGTCAATATGATAATCTTGTTAGGTCATATATTCATGTCTTGTATTTCTACATTCCCAGTTGCGTAAGGGGTTTTCTATATATTTCACACAGTATGCATTTGATTCTAGAGCCCTCATAATGGATGCAATGCTATTCTTATGTGGTAATTATTCACCTTATTTTTTGACACCAGCGATCCTTTATCCGTGCAGGTAATTTATGTGGTCTGCCCATTTCCAGATCCCTGTGCAATTCTACAGACACTAGTTGAATCTTCTGTTGCTCTTGGATATGTTATTTTATCCCCAGAGAGGGAAAGGAAATCACTGTATTTCCAGGTTGCCAAAGCACAAAACAGCAGTGCTTCTGCAGACGAAGCATCGGCATCAAATGTTGTAATGCTCTCTGGGTTCAGTATACCTAAGCTCGTCTTGCAGATTGTTACTATTGAAACCGTACTGAGAATTGATAAGCCAAGCAATGAGCTTGCTGTTTTGAAGGACATAGCATTCACAGTGTACAACAAGGCGCGACGAATCCCACGAGCTGTTTCCACAAACGACATGTTTCAGTCACCTACTTATTTGGGTAGATCTCAGTCTACAATGATGCATGTTACATCGCCTGCTCCTACACTTTGGAAAGAATGTTTAGTTCCTCGGATGTCTGGACCAACTCTCTCTCGAGAGACAGATTATGACGCACCCATGAGGTCGGCAACATGGGATAACTCATGGCAGCCTGCTCGTGCTGGAGGACTGCTGGACCCAAGTAAGATCCCAGATTTATTTGCTCAAGATGATAGGAAGTATGCTTTTGAGCCTCTTTTCATACTAGCAGACCCTGGGTCCGTTGATCCTAATGCTTCAATGGAATCGTCAAAATCTGGATCAGATGCTGGTGGCAGCGGGGTTTATGGATCAATCTCAGGAAGCACCTCTGATAGTAGTGTGAGCCCTCTACTCGATGGATCTGAGAGTGACAGAGCAGCAAGTCTCCATTGCTGCTATGGTTGGACTGAGGACTGGCGATGGTTAGTATGCATCTGGACAGATTCTAGAGGAGAGTTATTGGATAGCCTAATATTTCCTTTTGGTGGTATTAGTAGCCGCCAAGACACTAAAGTTCTCCAAAGTCTTTTCATTCAAATTCTGCAGCAGGGTTGTCAAATAATGTCATCTTCACCTGAGGCTAGCAATATGCGACCAAGAGATGTCATAATAACTCGTACTGGAGGTTTTCTTGAACTTGAAATTCAAGGTATTTACTGTTTCTATCATAAACTCATTTTTTTAGAAAACAATGTGTGATTATCTAATATATTTGTATGCAGAATGGCAAAAGGCAATATATTCTTTTGGTGGTAATGAAGTCAAGAAGTGGCCTGTGCAGTTACGGCGATCCATACCTGAGGGTATTCCATCTAATTCTAATGGTCCTACACTCCAGCAGCAAGACATGGCATTGATTCAAGATAGAAACATGCCTTCCTCACCAAATCCTTTGTATAGTCCTCATTCAAAAGCAAGTTACATGAAAGGTGGACTTGGACAATCAGGCAACAAAAAGCAGATCCTAGTGGAACAAACTGGGATGGACAGTTCAAGGGGTTCACTGCACTTAGTTCGGAGCATCAGTTTGGTTGCAGTTTCCCAAGATCATTCATTGCATCTCACATGTCAAGCAGATCTGTTGACCCGGCCTGCTTCTGGTAAGCATCACCTGTGTATATACCTTCATATATGAATATACAAGATAACACTTTGTGCCTATTTGATGTGGGAATTTATTCAACGAGGCATTTTCTTTCAACACTGAATAATTAGTAGTAACTTATTGACCATATCTTGTCCATAAACATTACTTTTTTAAGATTAGTTGCTTAAAAGTAGTTTTAACCTACAACAATGTATTGCTACATGGTATAAGTTAATTAGCAAACTCCTGTGTCTGTAAGGAAATCAATAATAAAGGAGAGAATCACATTTATTTAAGCTTGTCAAACTATGACATCTTTTACAGGTGAAGGCAATCAAGGTGGCAGTGGTCCTTCAAGTTACTTGGAAGGCTTTACTCCAGTGAAGTCCATTGGGTCGATGCCAGCATCACATTCATATCTCCTAGTTCCTTCTCCAAGTATGAGATACCTTTCTCCGGCAACATTACAGCTCCCAACATGCCTGACATCAGAATCTCCACCGCTTGCCCATCTACTGCACAGCAAAGGGACTGCAATTCCCTTGGCAATGGGCTACGTCATCTCCAAAGCCGTCCCACCCATAAGAAGGGACTCTGCACAGGTTACCAGGGAGGATCGGACCTCTGTTCTCTCGGTTAGCATCATTGATCACTATGGGGGCAGCATTGGCACAGTTCAAGAAAAGATGAGTAGAGGCCCTGGTGGCAGCAACATGAGCAAGCAGGCAAGGAACTTCACTCAGGAGACATCGACTAGAGACTATGAGATGGAGATGCATAATGTGCTGGAAACCGTGGCCGCCGAGCTTCACTCCCTTTCCTGGTTGACAGCAAGCCCGGTCTACACGGAAAGGCGCACCGCTCTGCCCTTCCACTGTGACATGGTCCTAAGGTTGAGGCGGCTTCTGCACTATGCTGACCGGCATCTAACTCAACCAGCAGAGAAGGGAGAGACGGCTTAGAGGGGTGCTAATTGGGGGTGTAGATGTCACACAGGAAAATTAGGGCTAGATGGTGCTCAAATCCAAGTGTCTGCGTGTATGTATCTAGGTAGGTAGGTGAGGGCACATCGACGAGCTCTCTAGCCCGATTTTGCGTTGATAGTGGGTGATAACTCTAATTTGTTGGGTTGAGGATGTAATTAAGTGCGCGGAACAGGCTGATACCTCTCCCTTGATTAAATGTAATATTGTTGTAACATTTTTGCTTTGTTTGATAGATTGCGCCCTTGGTATGCGGAGCTATTAGTTTGTAAATCTTCATCTCTTGTTTACGGTTGCTGTTGTCTTTTCTTTCCCTTAATTTCCCTGATATGTTGCCAGCCGGGTTGCCATGCAAGAGGCGCGTTCAATTTTGAGTCCGATTTCGAGAGGGAAAACCGATCTGTTAAAGCTCCTTTCACTTCACATTTTAAAAAATAGCTCATTTTCTTCTCTTCACATCTTATACATATACTACTAACAAGTAGATTTGGTTTGCCCTGTTATAGATCGCGCTAGTAAATTCTTGTTCACTACCTTTTGTTCGTTGTGGGACCAAGAATTGGCGGATGCAAGTTCATGATTCGGACAGACTTCTTCAGAGTACGATGTTAACTATTATTTGTTCGAAAAAACTATCATTTAATATAAATTATTTGTAAGAAAAGAAAAATATTGATAAGACTACATTTTAAGACAAAAGCCGCTCTAACATTTTTAATATCTAAATTTAGCGCATGAAAAGTAACTTGTAATTAAAGCTTAGAATGACATGCACACCCACTAGGTAAACCTCTAAGTTTGATATTTGCTGCGGTTGTAGTCAATATTGGCCAATTCTACTATTCAAATGGGGTCGATACCTTCTCATGTCCCGATCTAGCACATCCCCTCTCCTTTTTCACGAAATTACACTATTCCTTGCCGTTCTCATGGTAAACAAAATGCTAACAGGGCCCGTAGCATTTTACAAAATTTCACCATCATGCTACTTGATAATTTTCTGTCGTTTTGCAGAGGACTAGTAAAGTATTTCCTAAAAAAAATATATTTGGCAGCCAAAAACTCTATAATGGGGCATTTGCTTGCCAGTAAATCTTTGGTACATGTCTTGTTTAAAGAAACCCTGAATCATCACGGTGGTCTCTTTAGCGACCATGTGTCACGATCCTTGACTATCACATTTTATATTAGTTTACTTTATCACTATTCACTAAGAATGTGAGCTATGTTTTATAACAAGAAAGCTTTACTATTGTAACACATCCTTCATACTATTTTCATCTATCACACACAACCTGTAATAGTTACGATTTGCATAAAAACGTTTGATTCAAGCACAACAAGACTAGACCTCATCGTATCGCAGGCTACCTGATTGGATGAACCAAACCTTCACCAATGCAGGCCGAGCCAAGATTTTAGGCATGTTATGTTTATGGGGGTGGGCTCGAACCAATGTCGCTGACCAAAATCTGACCCATCTCGGAAAAATACCATAGGCCCGATTCGACTACTAATCACGAGATCGGACCATAAGGCTACACTTTTAGCCCGTTGGTAGGCTCGGGTCAGCAAAGAAATCATTTTTATTCGGTCTGACCAGACCCAGTCTATGCTCAAACCTAATCATGACATTGCTAGAGAAAATACTTTGGTAGCATCGATCGAACAACCTTCACCAATGCCTTGTTTGTTAGCTAAGGTTGATGATTTTTTGTGCATTATCACAGTTGGTTTTTAGTACTCCGTCTATTCTAAAATATAGATTATTTAGTTTTCTACCGAATAAGAATTCTTTAATTTAACCAAATTTATAGAAAAATATTCCAACATCCGCAACATCAAATTTAGATTTTTAAAATTCTACCATAAAATATATTTTAATAGTGCATTTAGCTAGTATTGTGGGTGTTAATATCTATAGATTTGATTAAGGTTAAAGAAGTTTGACTTGGGGTAAAATTAAAATGTCTTGAAATTTTTGTGTTTTTCACTTAATTTCACCGTATTATATTTAATATTTTGATCCTACATGATTATGCGTCGAATTTTCGAGAGCCATTTGTACCCGATCTCTCGCCATCTTGCCTAGTGGCTTGGGCCTGGGGTACTCGTAGCAGCAGTCCCACCATCCCAACCAATTCCTCCACCGTGGAGGCTCCACGGAGGCCACAGGCCGGCAACTCTGGCTAGGCGAAGCAGGCCAAGCCAAGAGGAGGAAAAAATATAAAAAACAAAAAAAGAACTGCTACTAAAAAAGAGGGAGGCCTCGAAAGCGACCAAATCTCGCAGCAACGAATTCCCATTCCCCCCACCTCCACCCCACTTTCCCTTCCGCCCCCTTCCTCGGCGCGATCCAAATCCGGCGATGGACGGCGGGGCGCAGCCGCCGGACACGGAGATGACGGACGCCGGCGCGGGCGGCGGCGGCGGGCAGCCGCCGCAGCAGCCGGCGGGCGGAGGAGGCGGGATGATGGATAACATCCAGGCGACGCTGAGCCACGGCGGGCGCTTCATCCAGTACAACATCTTCGGCAACGTGTTCGAGGTCACCGTCAAGTACAAGCCCCCCATCCTCCCCATCGGCAAGGGCGCCTACGGCATCGTCTGGTCCGCCCGCCCCCTCCCAGCTCCTCGTCCGATTCGCTTGTCGCCGCGCGAGCGGGGTTCTGATTTGTGATTTGGTGGTCTGGGCAGCTCGGCGCTCAACTCCGAGACGGGGGAGCAGGTGGCGATCAAGAAGATCGCCAACGCCTTCGACAACAAGATCGACGCCAAGCGCACGCTCCGCGAGATCAAGCTGCTCCGCCACATGGACCACGAGAATGTCAGTCGCCCGAGCCACCCTCGATCCGTCCAGCTCTCCTCCCGAACGATCTCAGAATTTCTTTTTACTTTATTCTCCGCGGGAAGCACATAGGAGATTTTTGTTTAATGCTTGTTTGTTGGTCGCATTAAATTTGGGGGAGGTTGGGGTTAGTTACTTTAAATGATTAAGTTCACGACAGCTCGCCTAGCCTAAGGAACTTTTCCTTCCTCCTCGTGGTGGGGAGTAGTAGTTCAGGAATAGCAATTGTAGCCATGCCTTTAAGGGAGCCAACCACCTTTTGAGATGCTATTCATTGTGTTCTTGAAGAACATGAGGGCAAAAAAATGATGTGAAACAACCTGGAGCAGCAGTGCATGATGCTCCTGCCTGCTGATGTCAAAAGTGTCACTTCAGGACCAACCTAGTGCTGGCCTTTTTGCTAGATCATCCCAATCCGATGAGAATTTTGTGGAAGTGAATGCCCCCCAGTCGGTAGGGTACTAGTAGCTTCTGCTACTAGTATCTTCTGTATACTTTCTGTATAGATGTCTACCTGGACCTTTAATTTGAAAGACTGAGTAACAGGATACCAAGTTTTACTGGATCTGGACAGAACATGGTTGAAGAGTCATTTTAGTTTTGTCAGAAAGGACAAATTTTCACGTTACGAAAGACAGTTACGGGATTGATCTGCTGTTACAGCTTGAAAACTGTTGCACATTCAGAAGTGAGCTGAATTAAGTTAGATGATGTAACTGCTAGAGCATTGTCCTGGTAAACTAAGTAACATGACATAAGCCGTATGGATGAATGTTATTCCTTTCTGTTATTCGACAGTTATGTGTGTAGAAGCATATCTTCGGTTAGGCAAGGTTCGGTTGGTGACTAAGTATTGTCTTGATTTAGACCGCGTGCATTCTTGGTCGGCTGCTTGTACCTCGACTTTCCATAACGGTAGCTTAACCATACTATTTGTACTCTTCTGCATGCCAGTCCTCTGGAATAGCATTATGTGGCATGTGGGGAATATGCTACCTAGGTTGCAAATTTACTACAAAAGACCAAAGAGTATAATGATAGTACAAAGCATTCTAATAATACATAAAAACGGAAAGTTGCAGATTTTTCTCTACTTTCTATATGGTAACGTATGGCATTACAGGCTAAGAATTAAGCATAGAAGGCACTGGTTAATGCTTTATACAAGCTTTTACCGCGTTGCAGACGTGCCCACTTGGTTTAGCTGCAAGCCTTTAACTGTCCTACAGGATTACTTAATAAAATATGTGCTTTTAAATTTTGCCCTGAGCTGTTGATTTAACTCGAGCTGAGATTTGTTTGGACCACTCGACAAAGTTCCGCACTGAAGTTTAAACTATCGGAATTGTTTCCTCTTATTACAATAATTAAAGTTGTTGGAGCAGTTTTGAGTATGGTTTCAGCTATAAAGATAGTATTTCTGATGCACATTCATTCTTTTTGTGCAGATTGTTGCAATAAGGGATATCATACCTCCTCCACAGAGGGAGGCATTCAATGATGTTTATATTGCTTATGAATTGATGGATACTGATCTGCATCAAATTATTCGTTCAAATCAAGCTTTATCAGAGGAGCACTGCCAGGTGCTTGTTTAGTTCAATCTAAGAAATGCATACAGCCTATTATTTCTCTTGATGCTTCTTTAGCTATTGTTTGATATTAGCTCAAAATCTATTATGTTCTTCTGTTTCTGCTTGGTCGTGTTTCACAGTTTCAGGTTGTGTTTCTGTGAATTTCTTATTTACCTAGGACTGTGTTTAAAACTAAATTTATCCTGAAATTTGAGGATATTCAGTATTGGCTTAGACGCGATGACTGTTGATGCATAGAATTATTGTTGAGAATTTGTTTTATACAAATCAGATCTAATGTATTCGGTGGAGTCTCTCCTATTGCTCAGTGTCGAGTGCTTTGAAAATACCACAAGTAGGCACCAATGTTAGAACCGATATTCAAGATACCGAGGATTATTTTATGTGTGATCTCAAGAGAATCTTTTATAGCCAATTGGCAAAATGGCATAACATGCAACATAATTATACAATTAACCTTGTAATCTCATGCAAATAGAACTGTTAAACATGTGGTTAAAGCTAATAATTGTCGGAAGATGGTCTAGCCATCTCCTTCTCATGCTTGTAAGCTACAGATGCATTGGCACTACTAAATGTGACAAGTTTATTTCTGATATCGAAGTGGTATCTGGTATCACTAGTTTATATCTTGCTTAGAGTGACTCCTGTTTCAAACTGCACAACTCTTTCTTATTTTGGTGAAAATTTCAGTGAAGATATTCATGTGGTTTTCCTGCTAAACATATTCATGTGACTTTCTTGCCTAGATAGGTTGATTCTGGATCATGCTCGAGAAGAGAAGTCATGCTGTAGCCTTCCAGGCTTTTTATTATCCGTTTTAATTGGTAGATTTCCATAGTATGAGTGAATTTGTAGCGTACTAATCTATTCCTTTTTGCCCAAGCGTACTTTTATTGTGTTCTGAGAAATTATACATGTTTGTATGACTGTTTTGTTTATCCTGTGCAGTATTTTCTTTATCAAATTCTTCGTGGTTTGAAGTATATACATTCAGCAAATGTCCTTCACCGTGACTTGAAGCCTAGCAATCTTCTTTTGAATGCAAACTGTGACCTCAAGATTTGTGATTTTGGGCTTGCTCGCACCACCTCAGAAACTGATTTTATGACTGAATATGTTGTCACAAGATGGTATAGAGCACCAGAGCTTTTGTTGAATTCCTCTGAATATACTACAGCCATTGATGTGTGGTCTGTGGGCTGTATATTTATGGAACTGATGGACCGGAAGCCCTTGTTTCCCGGAAGGGATCATGTCCATCAGCTACGGTTACTAATGGAGGTTAGTACTTATCTTTCAACTTCTTTCAGATTGAATTGATGATATTTTATTACCTTGTCTTTCTTTGGCGTTATCGTAGCTTTCTGTTGGTATTTACCAAGTACGATATAGTGAACTGTTAATGGGCATAGATTGTTGTGGATACTGGATACACCAATCCACCCACCCATTTGTTAACATATATGAAGGCCTGCCCATTTGTCTACCTGCAATACAGTAATGGGTGGGTTCTCAAATGCTGGTATTAGCCAGAGAGAAAAAAAATGACCCATAGAAGTTATCCCATTAATGATGATCTGAGTAGTGAGTAGAAGTTACACGAGAGCATCTCCAACAGATTACTCATCCCTCTCTCCAATACCAAAAAATTGATGTTTTGGTGATTGGATGTGCTCCAGCAGATTACCTAAAAAGTTTTTGGGAATCGCCAAAACACACCTCCCTCCACCCTAAATGAAGGGGATTTATCCCTCTACACTATTCTTGGTGATTGGATTTTGGTAGTCTGCTGCAACAACCATTACCAAAAATACAAAAGTTATTGGTAATGGAGAGAGTGTGTGTTTTGGGTGTGAGGTATGAGTAATCTGTTGGAGATGCTCTTATGTACATATATTAGTCAATAAAAGATGATTAGTGCTCTGTTTAAAACATGAAACAATTTAGGCAAGTCTAGCCTAGGGAGTGACAACACCCAATCTCTTCATCTTAGTGTGTTGCATGGCTGGTTCCAATTTATACCATGAAGATATATTTTGGTTGTTTTGAGTTATTTTAGTTTTAACGAAAAAATATCTTAAACATTATCTTGCAATAGGCCATTTACATAAACGTAGGAAGATGCACAGAAAAAATAAACAAAATACAACTCAATAGAAACTGGCTATTTTTTGTCTGCTAGATGGGATTCAGAAAATCAAGTCCCTGGTGTGAATTCATATCATATGTGATGCTTCATATCAATCCATGTCTCAGTAGGGGATTTAATCACTTTTTTCTTGTGAATGTTGTTTCATGCTTAATGTCCCCATCATATTTCTTCCATGCAGCTCATCGGGACACCAAATGAGTCCGATCTTGACTTTGTAAATGAAAATGCAAGAAGATATATCCGCCAACTTCCCCGTCATGCTAGGCAATCATTTCCTGAAAAATTTCCGCATGTTCAACCTTTAGCAATTGACCTGGTGGAAAAGATGCTGACTTTTGATCCTAGACAGAGAATTACAGGTAAGTTTTACTCTTAAACAATATGTCCCTCTTCTGTTTGTATAGATGTTTTGAATTAAACAATATGCCCATCTTCTGGTTGTATAGATATTTTTAACTTCTTTTACTTAAACAATATGTTGCTTTTACCTTAAATAGTGATGATTCCACCCTGAAAATAGCAAGTGGACTTATAGCACCATGGCTTGACGTAGGAATGGTAGACCAGCAGTTATAGGCAGCATGTCGAGTGAGTTTGAATGTGTGCACACCTACTTCTTATCATGATTGCTGCAGAGCATTGGTCTGAACTTTGAAGTTGGAGACAGAGTTGTTGTCAGATGGTGTTTCAAGTTTTGAAAACATGTGTGCTATTGGAATAAAGATTCTGCCTGATTCATTGACTTGTCTAGTTCCATGTTACTAAATGTTGCCTTTTGTTTTCTCCTTTTCTTTTTTCCAGTTGAAGGCGCACTAGCACACCCTTACTTGGCTTCACTTCATGACATAAGTGATGAGCCTGTCTGCTCAATGCCTTTCAGCTTCGACTTTGAGCAGCATGCATTGTCCGAAGAACAAATGAAGGATCTGATCTACCAGGAGGCTCTTGCATTCAACCCTGATTACCAGTAGCTGGAGACTTAAATTTCAGTCACCGATTCGCTTCATTGACATGGAAATTTTTTACCCGTCCTGGTGTCACCACAGAAATACCACCGCCAGTTGCTAGCTGTAAATAATTGCCTCACCTGAAGATCCTATTTGATTAAAGCTGGAGGTGGTGTCGTTCAAGGGTAGAAAAGGGCGAGCTTGTGGAGGTCAAATTTCTGCGTAGCTATGGATTCTTGTGCTTACAATATGTTGTTTTATCAGACTTCCCTTTCTTTTTCTTCTTAAAACGTTTCGATGTTGTCTGTAAGAAGAGGTAGTTCATGAACGATGGCTGCCTGAATTCAATGGCTGTCGTCAAAGTTTCCGTTTCAGGTCGATTTAAGAATTCTTGTACATCTACCTATTGTTTCATGAGACTGTAATTCCCATATTGCCTGCGAGAGCGATGGCTGACTGACCCTGTGTTGGGCTGGTGGCTACTAAACCTGAGAACTAGGAATTGCATCTCTCCGCCTTTCAGGAATTTCAGAACGAGCTCATGAGCTGCCCTGCCAGCTGCTCACGGGGATTTAGCCTGCCATTTAAAATTATGTCTGGGAAACATCACGTATCAACTTCGAATTCATCACTGTTTCACGAGGATGTGGAGCATCACATATTTCGCAGTACCAATACACAGCTCATTCTATCTTCCCAGTACCAAATATTTCGCTGCTCAGTGAATGCTGCTGAATATCGGAAGCTGTCCGTGGGTTTACTGGTCACAGAAAATGCCAGCAACTAGGGTGCTAAAATGCTAAGGCTATAGATTTGCAGGAAGACATGGTCGTGACTCCTGCTGCTTGATGCTGTCTGCGACGTGTGCGATAACACCAGCACCAGCATTGTGAAGCCACTCGTTCTTGACCTGCATCAACAGCATGAATTTGGATGCTGTTCGTTTAGAGAGAAAGGAATTTGGATGAAACTGGAGAGAAAATATCATTCCAGAAGAAAGCGTTCACAAAAGAACTGTGCCGCTCATACATGTATGTTGTTGTGAGCAAGGTAAGGCCAGAATGATGAATGGAAGTTGACGTCCACCTTCTTCCAACCAACCTTCTGCAATCCATGGGTCATCTCCTCTGTTTCAAGAATCAGCGTCCACAATTCATTCAAGAAATGGAAAACTTCAGCGCACATACATGGAGTGCGAAATTCCACTTACCCTCCATCATTTGGTGGTATTCCTCGGTATTTTCTGTGTTTGGAGTTCGTTGTGCAGCTTCTTTAGCTCTGGCAGCCTTGGAAGGAAAATGGGGTCCCTCTGATGACACGGGCGAACAGTACTCAACATTCACAATGTGCTTATAGCCATCCAGTGAACGATGGGAGGGCTGCAAATAGAGGAACAGTAAGATATATTCAGATGTCATTCATTTAGTGTGACATGTAAGTTGCCAAGGATCAATTGTGTAAGTACTGCAACCTTTACAACAAGATCCTTTTCTCTCCTTACTGAAGATGTTCGCCAGCCAACCATGTCTGGGATAAGCATAAGCTCAAGAAAACAGAGAACAGGAATAGAGGCAGAAATAGTTTGGGGGATATGAGCATTATTGGATAGCATGCTGCAGATCAAGTTCAAGAAATGATTTTTTTTAACACAGTTCAAGTTCAAGAAATGACTTGGCAAGGAAGGATACGGTCATATGAAACATTAGCATACAGAACGCGGTTCTTAAAAGCTGCTAATGCTAGTCTGTCAGACAATGAAGAAAAACATTATTTTCAACAAGAACAAACTTAGCGTCTACATAATTTCTGTTATTCACTTACATGAACTTTTTGTCCTCACAGTCAGATGCCATTTGTAACAGAAGAGGTGGCTTGCTAGGATCACCATCAGTAAGAAAGAGTTGAGCACCAGTGCGCCCAACAATTAAAGGAGCCAAAGGCGCAGCAAGTTTTTCTAGAATTGATAGCCCTTGAAGAAACGGAAGCTGGTAATCAGGAAAAACATATAAGCATGCAGTAAAGGAATAGCTCACGATCAATTCATCATTTTATCCAAAGTTTAGATACTAGTTGGCTTTGACCCCTCCAGTGATGATACAACATGACATATCATACCAGCTCATAAAACTCATGCTATGCAACCTCAAAATCTACATAAAGTTTCTATTTGAACAAACTAGAGAGTTTGCTTCCCTGGAGCCCAACTTTTACTGGAAAATGAACATATTTTGCAAAAGTTTAACACATTTTGATTACCCACCTGATTTCTCCCTCTAACCCCAAGATGTGGGGTAGCCAAGGTAATAAAATTTATCGGCTCTAGTCCAGCAACTGCACCTAATCCTGAAGTGTATCGTGATTTTGCAGATCCTCTTGCGGCAGGAACAATTTGTGCACTACTTTGTCCTTCATTCTTTGCTTCCAGTGAATAGAGTATTGCAATAGCATATCTAGCAAACAGACCACCCAATGAATGTGCTAGGAAGGAAATCTTTCTCAAGCTGGACATCTTCTTAACCACGTCCAAGACCTGTTTCCATAGGGCACAATTATAAGAGCTTCTAAGCGGTTCATTAGGATCCACGAACAGGATATAGAAAGTCCCCAACAAGGTGAATGCTTGAATTCCCTCAAAAAAGGTGAATGTTTGAAACCTTTTTCTAGCACAAACTTTTAAGGACGTACTTCATCTGCTAACCTTCTTCCAGCTATATCAATCCCATCAAATGTTTTGGTGTAGATGTTCGATGAACTAGCTGCAGAGAAAGAATGTTTGCACATTTATGCCTCATTGCAATTAACAAACTATTCTCAACTGTAAACCTATGTAGCTAAGTAGTAATGCGGACGCCCATATTCACCTTGTAGGCTTGTAGCTGCAACATTTTTTACGCGCTTTTAGTTTGTAAATTGGTATTGTCAGAAAGCCAGTCGAATCCTAGTTTGTAAGGTGATAAGTAGTCTTGAAATTAGTGAGAATCTGGAATCCAAATGCTGGCATGCATTACCATAGATGAAAAAATTATCACCCAGACGCCTCTTCAGCACTGCTTCCCCATATGTCCAGTCTTTGGGGCTGCAACCAAGGTAGAATGAAGTAAATTTGTCCATAACAATCAAGAAAGAATGCAGATAAGTGCAGCTTGGGTAAAGAAAACAATGTAATATCTGTCAGACTAATGTGTCTACACCTTACACTTCTTGTAAATCTATATTCACAACATACTACATGAGAACTAGGATCTACAGCGGTTACCTTGCCATGATACCATGGACAAGAACAAGGAGATGATCTGGACCTTGCTTGCTTTTGGATATATCCATTAATGAACACGAAACAGGACTTCCCCTTGATACTGGATGCAAATATAGGTTTCTGGCAGATTTCAATCCTGAAAAAAATAAATCATCCAGTGATGAGTTCCAGTATACTTAACAAAAGCATGTGAAATTTTTTAAAACAAGGCAACGCATGATTTAAATTTGGACAGTAATTCGTGCCCAAAATTAGATAGAATCATAGAAATGAAGCCACCTTCTTGTTTTAAGCAAAGACCATAACCTCTGGATGTCTGACCCTATTCAAATTCACAAATTGGACTTGACGTCCCGGATCGATTGAGAATGCATTTTGCGTGGATGCCAAATGGTTCGAGAACCATCAGAATTATCATATACTGTAACTGTCGCATGCCTATTGCGATGCCAATCGATCCAGTAGCTTAACTGAAAGCCTGAAACCTCCCGATCTCGCTGCTTAACTGAAACTGCCTGATCGAATATTTATTCGTATACCGAACTACCCAATCAGATCGAACAAACCACCTGATATTTGAATTGACTTAGCACAAGTATCAAATTACAGCACTACAGCTACGAAATTATTTGTCACTTCGATTCCCTGGAGGTTGAGCTTCCGTGCCCCCAATCTATCACGGAAGCAAATTTCTCAGGAACGGGGAAGCGATTGAGAACAAACCTCCCAGGGTGCCGCTTCCGCTGGAAGAAGAACAGGCGGGGCCGACGGGTGAGAAACGGAGGGAGCGGCTGCTATATGAGCCGCGGGGCGAGTGGCCATGGGGAAGAGACCAAGCCGTGGACGCCATCCCTCCGATCCGCGCGGTGTGCGGCGGCGGCGGCGGCGGCACGGGACAAAACCCGCGCCGAAATCAGTGCCGCGGCGGCGTCATGGTCGAGGAACGCGGCGGGCGAGGCAGCTGACGCACGCCGCGCAGGCGTGGCGGCATGGGACGGACGGAGTGGGCGGGTTGGCGGGTGTGGTTGGCCGCGGCGTGGCGTGGTGGCCGTTGGCGTTGGCGTCACGGCAGCCCTTGGATTCGGAGGGGGATGGCCCGATCGGGATGTTTCAGGGGCTTTGGCCAAATGCTAGCCATGGCCACTTCTAGGCTACCTATCCAAAACTAGGATAACATCAAAACTGTATGACTGCTCTTTAAAAAAAACTGTATGACTGCGGCAGATGGGTGTTAGAGTGATTATATAAAATCTAATTTTAAATGCATCACAATTCACATTTCAAAAAAGTATGGTCATTACACGTTTATTAACTGCAAAATAGAGTATTAAATATAACCATCCGAAATATGACATGTCAGGTAGGGACCAAACAATCAAGTTGATTTGAGCGCGCTCTTTTGGCTGGCAACAATTTACTGCCGCTATTAGGAATAACAACAATAGGATAGAAAACCGGCTCGGTCTTCGTATGCTCGACACGAGGAAGGGGTTGAAAAGATTGCCACGTCAACGGTAATACTCCTCGAAGACGACGAAGAGGGTAAAGCCGTAAAGATATCCCATAGACAGTAGGACAAGAGGAGGGCTTGAGGCCCCTTGCGTGAAAGAGGGAAGAGAGGAAGAAAATATATTTATTGAATAAAATTCATGTAATGCATAACAATCGGTGTATATATAGTTCTTTGTAAACGTATTGCTAGTTAAAAGTTCATCATGGTATCTACTAATGATTAATGGAAAGCAAAAAAACTGCAACCGAGGCTGCTAGTGCGACGAATCTATCACAATGAATATTGTTGAGTACAATTTATTTAAATTTTATGGCACATCTGTATATTACTGTTTGCATGCATAATGTTCTATGTTGTGTCTATACAAATATCTGATAGGAACCTTGTAGGTTAGATTAACGTGTCCATACATTACAAGGTAGTAAATTAATCATTTAGTATTAGAAAAAAAACTTATTAAATATATGGCCACATTAGATGGGCACAAGCACAAAGGTGTATACTAAAGATATATTGTATGGGTATGGCTAAGGGTTCGTCCGGTAGCGATCTATATTCTTCTACATATACTTCATATTGAATCTATCATTTGTTAGAATCATCTAGCTAATAGTGGTTTCGGGTTCAGGCTGTACCAGAACTGAATTAATATCTTTATTCTATAATAATTTAAAATAGATGGAGTAAAATAAAATCAGGGAGGTTTGACCGGGTTCGGCCCAAAAGGGAGGTGATCGTCCAGGCCTCCCGGCCCGCCATGAAAAGCACGCACAAAATCGAAGCATTTTTCAAAAAAAAAAATCGAAGCATTTTGGAGTTCGGGCCGTTTTGAGTGAAAAACCGATAGCGAACTCTCTGGCTGGACTCCAACTCCAACCAACCAGGCTGCGTGCAGTGGCAGCAGGCATGTCTCGCGTAGTCGCGTTGTGACACGTGACCGTATGTGTATGGCGTATCACATCAGTGGACGTGTGGCACACCGCCCGTCGACGGTTCCAGAACTCCGGGTCACGCTCGGCGCGCGCCGGGGTTGTGCGCGGCGCGGCGGCGTTCCCGCGAAACCGCACGCCACCGCGCGGGGACGCCGGGACCGGCCGACCCGACGCTCACCGACCGCCTTGCGCGCGCGCGCGCGCGTGATCACGCCGGCGACGGACGAAAGGGGCCACCGCCGGCCCCGCCACCGCGTGCGCTGTGCCTGTCCGGCCGGAACGGCGTCCGGCTTTTCGCCGACGAGCCGCTCGCCCCTTGGGCCAGAGCTAGCGGACGGACGGCCGGATCAGGCGCTCTGGCGTGCACACGCATGCCACACCCCGGCGGCCATCCCTAGCTCGTCGACTCCGGTCGATCCGCCGACGCGACGCGTCCCACCCCGTTCCCAGTCTCGGCTTTCGTTGCGTTTTTCTACGTGCTTCTGAGTCGTCGGATTGGATGGACGATCACGCGAACGACATCCCCGGGCCCGGCCCACGCTCCGGATAAGATGATCAGCAGTGGATACCTGCGTTATCTGCAACAATAGTAAGGCGAAGGAAAAGAGAACCAAAGCAGGAGAAGCGACGATGGTGCATGCCACTACACGGTACGTGCCAAGAAAAGCCTCGGCGAGCGTTGCCGGCTTGTGGTGCGTGCAACGTGTCGCAAATGCACTCGTACTCCCGGAATGATCAATACATCAATTTTGTCGTCAAAAAGAGCTGGAGAAGAATGGGTGCTGGCGCACATACTCATGAGAATTATTGGTCCAAAACACACAGGAAAGTCACCTATAACAACCACTTTACGTCCACTCATTCTGGATAAGTTTGAGTAGCCAAACTATCAGTCCTGACCGGCCACATATCATGACAAATATGTCGCATGAGCATGGGATAATGACACTAGTGTTATCGTAGCTGCAAGAACCGAGTGGCGGGTCATTAGATGTGTGATGGTTACATGTAGTGAGAAAAGGATGGATCTTACCTTTAAGATTTAGGGTTTAATGATCCAGAAATCTGAGAAAAAAATCGTAGCGGTTTTCTTTACCAAATCGTAGGATTTTATTGCTGTGCCGACCACCGGCCGACGCCTGCCCCAAGTACAAAAACCAACGGCTCCACGCGTGGGAAAAAGCGAGCCACACCCACGCCCCAAGTCTCGACCAGACTGCCGCACCCGCCTGGCCCTCGGCAGGCCGGCAAAGGCAACGCACGTGCCAACCAGCCCCACCCCACCGGTTGGCTGCAGCACGTCCGTCTGGCCCCTGCCCCTCCCGTCGCATCCGCCCCGTACGCCGCGTGCGCGCGAGGCCTGGGCGAAAGGCGCCGCGCCCGCGCCGGCCGGGCGCCGCACATGCCACCGCCACCGGCCCACCACCGCGACGCCGAGACCTGACGCCGCGGCGCCCGTACGGCCCCGGGTCCGGCGGGGGACACCGGCGAGTGCGCGCGCATGATCGTGTCGACGACGTCGAAAGGGGAGGCGCACAGTACGCCGCCGCGCTATCCAGAACAGGTGCTCCCGGGCCCGACCGGCCGAAGGGAATTAAAAAAAAAAAAGTACCATGCCATGCAATGCATCTGCCGCACGCGAACGCGACGCGCAACCGCCGGGTCCGCCGCCGCGGCGTTCATCCGGGGGCCCCCCCCCCCCCCGGCGAGCTCGGCTCTACTTGCTAGTAGTTTTTGTACGTGCTCTGGCTGGATGGATCACATGAACATCTCTATCCGTAGGGGTCCGGATAAGGCGAGCGGATACTCCATCGATCGTGTTATCTGAAACAGTGCTAAACTGAGAGAAAGCAAAGGAGCGTATGCGAAAAGGAAAAGTGATGGCACCATTTCCTTGTCTAAAAACATGAAAAGACTAGAGTTTCATGAAGGAACGAGCTCGTACGGCTGCTAGGGATTCTCCGTGTGCACATGGACAAACTAAAGTTAGTCGACAAAATGATCGAGTTGTAATAGTGGAGGTACAAGAGTACGCTCCAACATAATCTAGGACGCTGCATGAGTTGGGAAGCGTCCTTGAATTTACATTTTTTTAAGGATAATGGAATGATTGTTTGAGTTTGCATAGCTCATTGGAAGTGGTTGCGGATCCGACAACAGTGATCCATGATACCGTGAACAGATCGGTTGGCGTATGTGTGGAAGCTATGGAAAGATAGGGTGGTGGCAATGAGAGAGACGTGTGCACATCGTCGAGCGAAGTGATGGGCCATAGAGTGAGGGCATGGTGGAGATTAGGGTTGGTTTGGCAGAAGTGGCGAGGAAAAGAGAGCGAGATCGGTCTTATCCACAAGATCTAGGTTGGTTGCATGATTAAAAATCTACACAAAATCGAAGAAAACATATGATATTTTTGTAAGGCGGATTCTTGGAGTGTTAATCTCTTACAAGCTTGTTAAATGAGGACCTTAGTTACAAATAAAGAGTCAAAACACATACTTGAAATCAGTTAAATTTCGAGAAAATTAATCACTTCCCATTCCATTAATTTCTTATAGTTTGCACCTTGAACAAGTTGGATTCTTGGAGGGTTAATCTCCTACAAGCTTGTTATATAGAAGGACATTTCGAACAGATAAAGTGTACAAACAAATATATTTGAAACCGGTACAAATTAAATGCAAGTAGGAAATTTTGAGAAGAACATCCATTCCCAGTTTCAATAGTTTCTTATACTTTGCACCTTGAACTCGAGCTCCTTTTTTATTTTTACTTTTTGAAATGGAAGAGCTCCTTTTGTATTTTCCCGCGTTGCATACAAATGCATCTTGTCCTCCTGCATTTTCTTTTGGGAAAAAAAAGAACCTTTGCACATCCTAAACTTCTGCATGATTTCGGCGGCGCAAACCTCAAGTCCTTAACTAGGTGTCTAGGTAGTGCTTTAGTTTTGCATGGTCACATTCTTGGAAGGACGAGACGAACTAGTTGCTCGATGCAACTAGCCTCTTTTCCTATAGCATAATATGATCATCCAGCAAGCAAGGCAGCCCGCCTATGGAGCAACATATTCTCATACGCCCCTATTCTCAAACACCAGTTAACAGAACGTGCAAGATGACGATGATTCGTACGCCCCTTGCACCGCCGCCGTTATTCGGCCGGCCGGCCTCGCACTTCTCGTTGGCCCCTCGGCATTTGGCACCCTTTGGCGAAAGCAAAGGTGCATGCATCCATGCAACCAACCCAACCCAAAGCCAAAGCCAAAGGCAGGCAGGCTAGGCTAGCTGAGCTCCTGCTCGAATACGCGCGACGCCGGCAACCGACGCGACGGCGACGGGACACATGCATGCGCCGTCGCCCTCGCGCACCAGCCACGGGCAGCAGATGCATTGCATGGCATGGTATTTTTTTTTTAATTTCCTTCGTGTGGATAACAAAGCCGCCATGATTCGCGACTAGCTAGCTAGCCGCCGGCGACGACGGACGGGGTAGCTCGGGGCGGGGATGGGGCGCCATCGCCGGCCGTCGCGCTCGCTGCACCCCACTCTTGTCCTCCGCGCGACGGCGACCGCGCCGGACCAGGGCGCGCGCGCGGTCGAGCCGGGCTGGCCGGCCGGCCACGCAGGGGTTGGTGTGAGCGTGTGGCCGGTGGCCGGTGTGGGTGGGTGGATCGCTGGTCGCCGTGGACGGCGTCGCGCCACGGGAAAGCATCGCAGCAGGGATCGGGGCGGGCACGCACATGAGATCGAGCTGATGAAAGCGACGGGGGAGAGGGAGACGGACGGGAGCGAGCGGCGTGGTCTGTTTTGGCGTGTTATCGGGTGGGGCGCGCGCGGACGGGTGGCGTGGAGGGGACGTGATCCGCCACGTCGCCGGCGACGGCGACCGGCGGCGCGGATGAGGATCTCGGCACAGTTGTTCGAGCGAGTGGCGCATCGTAGTGCGGGCCCGCCTGCTTAGGCCGGGCCATACAGCAAGCAGGCCTTGAGGCCTGGGCCCGATGCAGTGATGAACAGGAGGGGGCTGCACGCCTGCACCTGCCAGCTCTGCGCGCCTCTGCTCACCACAGATGTGCACGGTGACGCCATGGGTCGCCAGGTTCGTGCACGCAGCCACGCAGGGCGCCTGGCACATGTCACGGTGAACGCACCACGCGCCGAGGCAGCGCCACGGGCAGGACCAAGACCAACCCGGGCGGCCGTGACCTGTCCCCGCGCGCACGCAGTTCCCCGTCGCTGTCGGGTCCGGCGCCTACCACCGCCAGCACTACACCAGGCCGCTGCCCGTCGGGCTTGATCGGCATCGATCGACGATGGACCGGCGCCGGCGTGGCGGGCGGCGACGGCGGCGCGCCTCCGGCCATCCCTGATCTTTAGCTGCGCACAGGTCGCAGCTTCCCCTCTTCGTCGCTCGCTCGCTCGCTTGTCTTTTGCAGCGTATGGTGTTGGGGCATATCAATTGGCGTGGCCCCACCGACCGTTCCTAGGTGCCTCGTTGGTCTTGTCAGTGGTGGGCCCACGTAGCTACAGTGCTCCCCGCTGCGAGCGAGTGCGATGCGCGGCGGCACTGCACATCACAGAACGGTTCCCGGATTTTCGCCGTCGCCAGTTCACGTGCCTGCTGAATATGCTCCTCAGCTCCGGTGGTCACCAAGAGCCTGTTCTTCTGGATATTTTCTGTCCTTTTTTTCTCCTTATTAAAATCCCCTGTGATAAACTGATATACGAATATGGTGAGGAGTAGGATTTACACTGAACTGAACCATCTAGATCAAGTTTCAGAACATTTATGTTTGACCTGAAGTATTTTCTTCTTCCAAAGATTGAGTTCTAAAAAAAAACAACCATCACAAAGGTCGAGTAAGGAGGTAAAGAATCTCGTGAACAATATTTATAGAAGAAATATGGGTCCCAAAGAGGACGTACTCTCTCCGTTTCAAAAAAAATGCAACTCTGCCTACTCGAGAAGTTAAATAATTTTAAGTTTGATCAAATTTATATAAAAAATTACTACAATTTTTACCTCCAGATGGATTTAGTATGAAAATATATTACATAATTAATCTAATAATATTTATTTTATAATATAAATATTAATCTATTTTATATAAATTTGATTAAATTTGAAATTGTTTAATTTCTTAAAAAATAAGAGTTGCATTCTTTTTGAACCGAGGGCACTAATTACTTAAACAAAGTTGGGAGGTGTGATAAGACAGCTGACGCTACGGTTATCTTATTTATAAACAAAACGTGCACTTGGCCAAGTTGCGAGCGGAATAACCAGCCGCCTCCGGTGGACGTACCCAACCCAACAGCACACGTGGCCATGTGTCATCTTTGTATACATGCCGCTGCTAATCGCCACCACACACAACTTCAGAACTTGCTGCACGCACTAGATCAGAGGTGGCCGCACGCAGCACAAGCAAAGGCCTTCGTCAGGATACGGTGCTCTCCATTACTAAAATACAGGGAGTGAGTGAGTGAGTGACTGACTGTGACCGCGCTAGCTTAGGATTCGTCGGTCGGGCTCAAGATTAGCCTATCCGGACGCTGGATCGATCAGTCAGTCAGTCGTCGAGAAATCGCGAGCACGCGCAGGCGCAGCTGGGTTTGTTGACAATCCGGCTGCTCCGTACCGAGCTACCCTCTTTGTTTTATACGCGGGATAAGCTTTGCAGTTGCAGCCTATCCTCCGGCCTATTATCTTGCTCTTGGGACCTTGGCATCGTCTGAAACGCAGCCCACTGATCGCACAAGCATCTGACGACCTAAGAAAGAGCAGCTTTCCACGCAAGCCAACAGAAGAAAAATACTACCGAATACTTGTACCAACCGAGCAGGCCAAGCCAATGGCAGAGATCCACGCCGTGGCACGACGCGAGCGGCTTCCTCGTGAAGACGGCCGTGAACCGCCGGAGAAGGAAGCGCGGCCACAGGACTCGAAGGCCGTGACATCTCTCCTGCCGCCTGCTTACCTTCCACGGCATTCGATCTGCATCAATAATAATAATAATAATAATAATAATAATAATAATAATAATAATAATAATAATAATAATAATAATAATAATAATAATAATAATAATAATAATAATAATAATAATAATAATAATAATAATAATAATAATTCAGCACACCAACAAGGTCGTCAGGTGCCGGTAATTCAGAGATGCGGCAAGGTGAAACGGCACAAATGCAGAAGATGGAAGTACTGATAACGATAAACAGATACCTAGACGAGAGACGTAGAAAAAAACTCTTTTTTAACATTTTTGAAGTTACCATTTACGTACGTTCTGAAAAAGTGTTTGGGAACTCCTCCGAGCAGTGACAGAACTGGTGGATGGCGGACGCGTTCATGCGTGTGTCCGTCCCTGTCACCCCGCCCAATCATGCGAGCCCCGGGGTTGGGGGGGGGGGCCGACGTGGCGCGAGGCGAGAGGGCGAGGAGGAAGCTTCTGCAGCCGTGCGCTACCTAATCCGCCTGCTCCTTCTAGAGGAGCGCGGCAGCGTTCCCACTCCATCCTCCCTCCAGCTGCGGCCGAGCCGGAAGGCACCAGCGGCGCCCCGTGCCCCTGCTCATCGATCACGACGGGAGGGGCGCGCCAGCTCGAATCGCCCGGGTTTGGCCCCCCGACGAGACCCGCTGCGAGGGCGCTGGAGCTGGATAGACCGCCCGGCTCTGCGGTGGTGGCGAGATCTTTGGGCGGGCTCGATCGGATGCCGATCTTGTTCGGGTTCGGCGCGTCCTTCTCGCCATATCCATGCGGCGAGGCAAAGCGACGGCTCCTTGGAGAACAAACCAGCAACTGGGCAGGGAGACTGTTCTGGTGGACTGCTTGAACTAGAATTTTTTTATGCCTGCATGGAGGGAAAATTGGCTTTCTGCCAATAGACGGTAGTATCTTGCAGAACCTAGTTGCTTGGCTTGGAAAGCCAGGCTGACAACTTGCCAAACCTGTGCAGGAGCTGGAAATGGGGAGGGAGATAGTATAGTTAACAAAAAGATCATTGCTGCATGTCTATGGATCAAGTTGCCATTTTTCTTTTTGCATAATGACCACTCATTAATTTTGGATGTGATCAGCTCTTATTTTATAGTTGGATGTGATCCTCGCTAACAGATATGTTAGGGTAGCTGCAAAACTAGAGCATAAGGGAGATGACTGAATGACATTTCTTTTATTCTTTTTTACAGAGCTATTTATTACAGCTCACAAGAACAATGCCAATTTATCATGCCGGTGTTCAACTCAGCTCAGCTCAAAAAAGGAGGGAAAAAAGTCATCCCTGGCAAAATTTCCTCAAAGACTACTTTGTCATCTCACCTCCTGCAAATATTTTAATTCTGCACCAACTCTCTTATTACATATTTTATTATAAAAGCAAAAGAAAAATGCAACTAGAGAAGATCACCGATATTTTCCGCGTGGTCAAAGGCTCAGAGCATTGTCTTCTACCTTCCTCAATAGCAGTACACCAGCTATCTTCGCTACTCCCCTAAACACAAGCAACTGATCCATCGCTCAGCACCATCCCACATCAACTCCACCTGGTTCAGTCCCACCTGAAATAAGTACCTGTATTCATTTGATGCTCTCACAGCTCGTCAGATTCACCTTAATCCTCAATTCTCCGGCTGTTCAGCTGCATCTCGAACCGGAGCCAAGACTCAGCCCGCATTTCCGTGATCATCATATCATTCTCTGGTGCCGGATAGTAGTCCTCCCGTAACTGCATGTCCCTCAAATTTGGCATCATCGAGAAGAAGCTCAGGAAATGCTCATGTGTGGTGCCATGGACGAAGAGCTTCCTGAGTCCGGTGCAGCGCTGGAGCAGTCCCACAGCGGGCAGTGTCAGGCTCCGTTGGTTCACTTCCTTGTCTTGGGGAGGCCAATAGTCGAGTTCATACAAAGTAATTAGCGAATCAATTCCTTGCAAATAAAATCGCTCCCACAGAGAAAGATCCATCTGCCCTGCTGGTGCAGTAAGTGCATAACCAACTGCCTCACTCAGATCCAATTTCATCTTGGCCAGAACTGGGAAGCCTGCAAGATCACTCAGGCCGAAAAAAACTTGAGGGCCAGGGCGTGGACATGTCCGGCAATCACCCTCTACCTTAATTGTGATCTCCTCTAGCACAGGACAGCTATCAAGCCCAGCAGAAATGAGTGGGGAGAGTAGCTCACCAGCAGGGAACCAGAGGGAGAGTGAACGGAGCATCTCCCAGCTGACTAGATCATCCAAATCCATGTACCTACATTTCTTCGATGCAGACTCATATGAAACTTCATCTAGATCATCATCCTCATGGTTGCATCCGATTGTGCCATTGGCTACGCTCTCTGGTTGTTCAACTTCCTTCCAGACACAGTTGATCTCAAGACTCTCAATGCGATCTCGGATCGGACTTAGAGCAGTGAGGCATGCTGCTGTGTCCAGAAGCCGGCAGTGCAAGATACTGACTTCCTTGATTGTGGGCCGAAGCGCCGTTGCTAGCCTCCTGATCCCAGATGATGTCACAAGATCGCAGCCATGGATGGCGAACTTAGCAAGCCTACCACACCCACGACCGATTGCTGCAAGGCTGGCGTCGGTGAGATCCAGACAACTCTTGATGCAAAGCGACTCCAGCGAACCGCACACTGCAACGCCATCAAGATGCAACCATGACGCCTTGCACAAACCCTGGAAGCCCCCAAGAGTCAAGAACTTGATCCGCGGGCACCTGCGGGCAAGCGCCTCCATCGCCGGTGCTGCCTCCAGCACATTATGCCGCAGGTCAAGCGTGAAATCCTCCAGCGCCGGGAGTGCAGCAAAGAAGGAAACCAACCCAGCCACGGTAATGGCGGCGTCCTCCCGTTGGCTGGTGGACGCCGACTCGAACGGTTCCCGAAGCTGCAAGACCGTGAGCTTGGGACACCTGGTGGCGATGGCGAGGAGCGCGTCGTCGCCGACGAAGTCAACGTACCGTGGGTTGAACACACAGGGCGCCACGAGCTTCCGCAGACTGGGGCAGGATCCTGCGATGGCCCCTAGCTCGGTGGCGTGGAACCCGTCCGTGGCGCCCGCCAGGCCGAGGTCGAGCTCTGTGAGCGCGGCGGCGGCGGCAGGGTGCGCCGCTAGCGCCGGCCCGATGTCCTCCGTCCAGCAGTAGAACTCGGAGAGATCGAGCGCCCTGAGCGCGGGGCAGTCCCGGAGCAGCGGCTCGAGATCCGCGCCGGCGTCGAGTCCCGGTGGGCGCTGGTGCCAGCGCACGAGCTTGACGCCGCGGAGGCGGCCCCGCCACTGCGGGGTGAGGCTGGCGAGCGTGGTGGGGTCCCGGCAGTAGACGGCGAGCGAGGACACGGCCGGGAAGCACTGCGCGAGGTGCTCCGCGATGAAGGCGTTCTGCTGCGCGACCTCCTCCTCCGTGGAGTGCGGCGCGGCGGCGTCGGCGGCCCGCGCCGCGGCGGAGAGGAACGGCTGGCCCCACGGCGACACCAGCGAGAGGTCGAGCCGCTCCAGTGCCGGGAAGCAGAAGCCCGGCCCCAGCAGGAGGAACGTGGGCGACCGGGGGTCCCCGCGCAGCGACAGCGCGGCGCGCGTCGACCGCTCCGCCGCCAGGAGCCGGTGGCACGCCAGCGCGGCGCGGTGCCGCGACCGGGGGTCGGTGAGGAAGCCCAGGATGTGCAGCAGTAGCGGCTCCGGCAGGTCCAGGATTGGGGATGGGAAGCCCGCCGCGGCGTCCTCCGCCATGCGACGCGGCGATGGGGTGGGATGGGATGCGTGCGCCGCCGCGTCCGGCAAAGTCGTCGAGCCTTTTTTTTTCTTTCCCTTGCGGGCAGGGAGGCAGCTGGGGGCAGGAGGAGAGGGGGGATGTGGCCTGTGGGTGAAGGGAGTGGGGACGATGGACACGAAGAGAGCTGCACAGCGAAGTGATATACTCGACAGCGCTCTCTCTCTCTCTCTCTCTCTCTCTCTCTCTCTCTCTCTCTCTCT
This sequence comes from Panicum hallii, assembly GCF_002211085.1. Lineage (NCBI taxonomy): Eukaryota > Viridiplantae > Streptophyta > Magnoliopsida > Poales > Poaceae > Panicum > Panicum hallii. The sequence continues at coordinate 50,381,072 of NC_038045.1, forward strand.
CTCTCTTCTTTTCGTTTTCTTTTAATTTTTATCTGTATAATAATAATTATCTTATCCTATCCGTATAGAAATATTTTCTTTTAGAAACAAAATCATTTCCCCCTCTCTCCCTCGTTCCGTCTCTATTGCGGTTGCGGGGGAGCCACGCCACGCCATATGCGAGCACTGCCTCGCGTAGGCGAGCCCGTGCGCTGGATGATGGCCTCGAGCGCGCGGCCGCGGCGGGCGATGGGGTCGTCGGCGGCGGGCGGCAGGAGGGACCCCGGCGAGAACCCGAAGGTGGGGAGGCTGCGGGAGCTCTTCGCCGGCGACGCGGCTGGTGAGGGCGGTGACGAATCGTCTCTCTCGTGCCGGTTGTTGCGGGTCGGGGAGGTGGATTTGGGGGGGTGTGATTTCTGGCGTTTGGTTTGGTTTGGTCGGGGTTGCCTGTACGAGGGGTGGGCGCGCATGTGCGTCCGTGCGTGGGCGCTTGATCGGGGGAGTGGCGGGTGGTTGGGGGTTTCTCGTTTCATTAGTAGTTGGAGCTTGGAAGAAGTAATCACCTAACATCGGAAGCGAACAAACGCTTCAACAGAGGCATCGCTTGAACGGAATCCAGCTGTGAGTGTAATGGAGGAGCTGGAACTCTAGTTATCTCAGAGTTGAGGCACAAAAAGGTCGAGGAAAGTAGACAGATCAATAGTTGACGGGTGCTTGGAGAGGCTGTCTGTGTTCATACTGCAAATTTTGTATTCTGAAAACCTGAAACCGTTGCTGCATTGCTGATCAAGCAGGGAATGATATTTCCCCATAGAGCAATGGGTGCCATTTGGGATGAGCACACTAGACAGTTACAAGTCCAAATTAGGTTGTCAGCAGACAAAATTTCCAGCAGCGAACATTATGATGCCTGCTTCCTTTGTTGAATTTCCAGTTCTTAACACCAACTTTGTGCCTTGTATGTTATGATGTGAGTTTGCTGATTCTGAATCGCCTTTTCTAAATTACTGTTCATCAGATGGGTGGGAGAAGTCCTGGGAGTTTGGTGTGACCCCGTGGGATTTGGGAAAGCCAACACCTGTCATTGAACATCTTGTTAGATCAGAAACACTACCGAAAGGAAGAGCTTTGGTTCCTGGATGCGGAATGGTAAATTATTTCATTCTTCTGTCAGATGTTTCCCATAGATATTACTATTTTCCTCCCTGCCTTTCTTCAGTAACCAAGCTCACGTTTCAAATCAGACTATTACTTTCTCCCTATGACACCTGTTGTAGAACTTGTTTAGTTTTCTCCATTTGTCCTTTGTCATTATTGAGAGCTGATGTGCCATGAGAACAGTACCCAACTTGACATAATACAATAACATTAGCAAAATCAGTCTTTTGATTGAAGATAGTATCTGTGACAGTGTACTTTACAGTTTACACTAATACGATTTTAGAAATCTATATGTGCTTGCTAATACTATAAGCAGGAACCCATTTTGCTGGCCATTATAATTAACTTTTTACAAATTGGAATTTAGGTTTTCTCTGTAACACCATGTCATCAAATTTCTTTTCCCACATTGAGGTGATTCTGTATAACAGGGATACGATGTGGTGGCTCTGGCATGCCCTGAACGATTTGTTATTGGCTTGGATATTTCTGATATGGCTGTTAAGAAGGCTAAGCAGGTATGCTGATGACCAGTAGCTTAGCAAGAGCTTGATTGTCAGTTATGGCAAGCTATCTTGAGAATTGGCCTGCTTGATATCTTACCTAGTTTGTTCTTATGTTTCAGGTAGTTACGCTTGATATATGCCACAGGGATTTTACAAAGTAATATTAATCACAAAAGAGAACCATACATGCTCAAACTTTATAATTTTTCTGTTAATTGTTATTTATTTTTGAACTTCTCAAATTGTAAATTGATCATAATTGGCTTGACAACTGAACCACATTTTTGGATAATTGGTACTGAGTTCATTTTCGAGTAAAATTTACTTTATTCCAACCATCACTACTAGACTACAGCTTTTCTACAATACCCTTTATCTGAAAACTGTCTTCTGATTGTAGGTAAATCCTTTATGATGCTGATATAGATAAATATGTCTGATTATCTTTTCCGTTGGTATACAGTGGTCATCCTCTTTGCCCAATGCAGATTATTTTACTTTTCTGGCTGAAGATTTCTTCAAGTGGATACCAAGCGAACAATTCGACCTTATATTTGATTACACGTAGGTGTCAGTTTATCTTCTCAGTTTATTATTTTGATGGCAGCTCAGATATCACATGTATCGATGTGTGCAGGTTCTTTTGTGCGCTTGACCCAAGCTTGAGGGTGGCTTGGGCAGAGACAATTAACCGGCTGCTAAAACCTGATGGAGAGCTTCTCACCTTGATTTATCTGGTGAGGACATAATCTTTGAGCTTTGTTTATTTTCTTTTGCATGAAGCTCGCATTGTACAAATTGTATGATGCTTTATTATTCAAACTGAACTTCAAAGTTTCAATAATCTGATTTAATCTTAATTAGCTCCTCTGTTATATCTATTTTAATCCTAGAATGTTGTATTGTTAGCTCTTTCCGTCTTCCAAGGATCACAATATGATGTACTACACCGAAGTCATTATTTGATAGGATACATTCTGAAGGTAATGAATAGAATATGGGGTTTTAGAATCTGTATTCGTGGGCAATGGGGGAAGTGAGAAAAGTCAGTACATTGTCGATGTATTAGGTGCAGAGCAGGGATTTTGCCTACTTAGCCATTCCTTAGTGCTTGACAGTTCATTATTACCCAAAAGCAGCCAGGCACCTAAGGTTTTCTCATCTTAGTGCTTGACAGTTCATTATTACCCAAAAGCAGCTAGGCACCTAAGGTTTTCTCGTCCTCCTGCCGCGTGATTCAGGACTTTAGTGTGAGATGGCCCTCAAAATAATGTGTGAACATGTTGTATTTTGTGAGCATGAGTTCAAGTGATTGGTATTGGACAAAGACAGATGTTTTGTCCATTCAGTGTCGTTACTCTAAGAGGATAGACAAAGCAGAAACATGGAAAAGTTGAATACAAGTATTATAGCACTGGACACCAAAATTAATCTGCATGCATGCTTGAAATCTATTTGCATTTCTGAATGGTATTCCATTACACTGTTCACCATGATGATAATTTCTTACACAGCTTCATATTACAGATCAGTGATCAAGAGGGAGGACCACCGTACAATAATACAGTTGCTGAGTAAGAATATGTATCCCCTTGCCATCATGGAATAATTAATTTACAGTTGAAAACGTTTGTTTTTTTCGTGGTAACATGACTACTTTATTTTAGACAAAAAAACGTAGTATTCTTCTTCACTATTGTGTTGACAACTATCCTTTTTGAAACTTCAGCTATCAGAAGGTACTGGAACCGTTGGGATTCAGGGCTGTTCTTATGGAAGACAATGAACTAGCCATTAAACCACGGAAGGTACACGTTGTTTTCTCATTATTATCTTATTGTACAAAGGCACTTCATGTTGCCTAGTTGTCATGGCTTGGCCAAAGCATCACATTCTTACTGCCTCTGTTATCAGTAATCTTGTGCAACTATGGTCGGATGCTTCATTTACCTGATCATTTACACCGTTTCTAGGGCTGCGAGAAACTTGGGAGGTGGAAGAGATTTGCGCACCAATCATCTCTGTGAGAAAGCAGAAGCATTTTCCTAAATAAACAAAGAAAAAAGAATTCATGAAGAGTGGAGACTTCTTACATTTATTAGACCGTGTGTATAATTGTTTTAGACTTGCTTTTATCGTCTGTGGAGAGGTTCAGTCCTGAAACATTATATGCGTGCTGTCCAAGAAGCATGAGTAGAGCATTTTTTAGACTCAAGATGTTCCAGAGTTACAGGCCTTGGTTTCGAAATAGAGATTGCAGTTCTTAAAGAATCAAAACCGGAAAAAAAAAAGAAATAGGAAAGGAGATGTCAGCTGAACATGGAGCTTTTACTGCTTTATCAGTTCAGGTATTTCCAGCTCTAACTTCCAAGTGGTTCTTCCATGCCACAGTTCGAGTTTTGATCTGTCGACTATTATCTGGTGATAATATCCATCTTAGGCTTTCAAATTTCAAAATTTTACACGTTGGAATTATATTTCAATACAAGATCTCAGCCTCGTATGGAATTATCAATTTTCTCGGAACACGTACGGACTCGGATGTTCATCCAACTGCTGGAATCATCAAATTTTCTGTGCAATTGTCCCGTGGAAAAAAGAAAAGAAAATCGATTCTAATTGACATATATATAGGCCGAAAGCAAACCGGGCCAATTTATCCGAACCGCACCCACAAAGATTCGAGCTCAGATCCTACTCGGACACCGGCCCACAGGCCGGCCTTTCCCAACCCTCTACAAATACTGCAGCACAAGCAGCCCGCACGGCAAGCTTGGGTTCTTCCCTTCTTCTTATAACGCAAGAAAGAAAAGGGAGAATCGAAACCTGAAAAAGCCTCACTCGATTCATCACCTCCGCCTCTCTCCCAGCACCGCACATCGCCGGCGACGCCATGGCCATGAGGCTGGACATGTCCGCGCTGGAGACCAACTTCTCCGTCCCCTGCGGCGACGACGGGGATGGCATGTACTTCTCCGCCGAGGCCCCCGACGTGCCGTCCATGGTGTTCCCCACCTGCGCCGACGTGAGCACTCGATCCCACCTCCCCTTACTTCGATCTCCCCCTGGGAGGGGCTATGCGATCTGCCAGACTCGTTCGTTCTGAGCCTTCGTTTGCCTCTTTGTCTCCCGCGCAGTTCGACGGGTTCCAGGCGGCGACCAAGGAGATGGTGAAGAATAAGAAGGGGACGACCACGCTCGCCTTCATCTTCGACAAGGGCGTTATCGTCGCCGCCGACTCTAGGGCCAGCATGGGCGGCTACATATGTGAGTAGCCCGCCTACTTCTCGGACTTGCGGTGTTGGGACCAGTTAGGGTTTTCCGGCGGGGCTGAATCTGTGGTGTGGATGCGCAATTTGTTCCGGAAAGTTTAGATCTTTATGTGGAATTTGAAGGCTTTGTCTCACCGGTAGGGATGCGTAGCTTTTAGGTCGTGGGATTGGAAAAATTTTGCGATTTTTACGCGGGATTCGTAGTATCAGATGGGTATGGATGTTTTCGTATCACATGTAATTCGCTGTAGTTGCTTATGGCTCTATTCTCAAACAAATAGAGTAGGTGTTCAGAACAGTTCAGGCTCTAATAGAATGACATAACATGTGTTTAGCATCATTGAGTATGCTATCAGAATTACTGGTTATGTGCTGTCTACATTTAGTTGTGGGAATAGAAGTATTACTATGGAATAGTATTCATGCAGTGCTTAGGATCATTTACAAGATAATGTACTAGGTGAACTGAGATTTTGGTGGAAAAAAGGTTCACTTTTGCTTAGATTTACCAATCAGGTTCAAGTATGTTTCTCTGCTCCCCTAGGCATGTGATGGATAGATTGAATGCATTGATGAAGCTCCAATTTTATCAACTAGTTTTTGTTGCAGTTTGGAGAAAGACAGTCTGTTCTTTTAGTTCAGAAGATTTTGTTTGGATATTCATTCTGTGACACCAGATTGTATGCTGTTTTATATGATCTGACATTCCCCTTTTTTCTATGCAGCCTCACAAACTGTGAGGAAAATTATTGAAATAAATCCCTACATGCTGGGAACGATGGCTGGAGGGGCTGCTGATTGCCAATTTTGGCATAGGAACCTTGGAAACAAGGTCAGATTTCCTCTTCCTCTTAAATACCATTTCTTGCATTACACCTCTGTTGAGTAGGGCTAATATAGGTTCTGATTTTCAGTGCCGGCTCCATGAGCTTTCGAACAAGCGAAGGATCTCTATTGCCGGTGCTTCCAAACTGTTGGCTAATATCCTTTATTCATATCGTGGGATGGGTCTGTCAATTGGTACAATGATTGCGGGATGGGATGAGAAGGTGAGTTGTTGGTTTTGGTTACACCCTTCAGTTTCTCTAAGATGTATGCTGACATATGCTTAATGGCTATTCTTTTTTTCTCGAACTTTAATGATTCTTCTCTTGATTTAGGGTCCTGGCTTGTACTATGTTGACAGTGAGGGTGCAAGGCTCGTGGGAAACAGGTTCTCTGTTGGCTCTGGTTCCCTCTATGCTTATGGTATCTTGGATGAAGGGTAGGTTCCTTGTAACTTGTAACATAACATGTGATGTGTTGAGTTCTCTTATTAACTTTGAGTTGAGTGTTTACCTCCGCTTTTTCAGTTACCGCTTCAACATGTCAGTCGAGGAAGCTGGTGAGTTAGCTCGAAGGGCTATTTATGGGGCAACCTTCCGTGATGCAGCAAGTGGTGGTTGTGTTAGTGGTATGTTTTTGTCTACTTCATCATGTTTGTTTTCATTTTGTGGTATATTTTGTCACCATAGTTAATCTGTCTTGGGACATTAGATATTTCTACTTTGCAATTTTGCCAGTAACGAGAATAAACATTTTGAGAATACAAACATATTGCCAATGTCTGATATTAGTGCATGGGATCTTATGTTGCATCCAACATATCTAGGATCAATATGTTGTATCTACCACATTGTTATGTTTTCTGGTTATGATTTGACCATGTTTACTTCTCTTGCTGTGGTTGAAGGGTAAAAAACTTATTAGCTTCACTGAACTAGAAGAGTTCCAATGTAATTTCCATTGCTGAGCACCTTTATTAATGTCCTGTTGGAATGGTAATTTCCGTTCTTGTAGAAACAATCATTTGTAGCTCGTAGCTAACCTGAAGTTGTCTTGATGGGGTTATGCTGCTGCATTTGTTATCAGTAGTCAGTACCAACCTCCTGGCATTGCCTTCCTATGTTGCATTGACACTAATGGCAACTGGCATGTTATTGCTCATTGATTTTTGTCAAGTGATCTTTGAAAATCTGGGTGGGCTGTGGCTGACACTACTTTCTGAATTGCAGTTTATCATGTTGGCCCCGATGGTTGGAAGAAGCTTTCTGGAGATGATGTCGGGGAGCTGCACTACCACTACTACCCAGTTCAGAAAACACCGGTTGAACAGGAGATGACCGATGCACCTACTGCTGCTGCTTAAACCCGTCATTTAGAACGCCCGAGTGGAGGCGCATGTATCCAGGGAACCATGAATTGTCAAAGCGCCTTGTTTATGAACTTGGACATGTTTGTCTCGCAATGTTAGATCACTTTTGTGTCCTGTTGATGTTTATGAGTGACTTTGCACAATTATTAAATTCTTGACCCACCGATATAGATGTTTTCTTTGAGGTTTCACTTATGCCCCAGTCTGTGTGTGATCCCCTGGTCTGTGATATGTTTGCTGCGGCTGCTACCACTACTACCCAGTTCTGAACACACTGGTTGAATTTAAGTGCTGTTGAACTGGCGTTTTCATCACGATTCAGAAATATGCTGCTTCGTGTGAGCAATGTGCTTTCGCAGGATTAAAGCACGGGTCGTGTTCCTGCGCCGCCGACGATTACAAGTTGGACGGCCGTGGAGATCTCGCCATCTCGGCATTCGGCGAAGAGGATGCCGGCGGATTTGGGGACCACGCTGTCAAGCCACAGCGTTGCAGCTCCATGACGGCCACGAGCAGGCCCAAATCGACCTTCTCCGGTTCCCGCGCCGACCACGGCGCACAGGGACAGGCAGGGAAGCGGAGGGTGCAAGGCCTCCATTGTTTCGCTCTTCTGCCGGGCACCCGATTCGCCGGGTGATGACTGGCGGCCTCCATCAGCGACGCAATTCCCAGTGACGGCGATGGCGAACAGCTGGAGGGCGGCGGCGGAGCAAAGAGCCCGCCCGGGTAACGGAGGGTTAATCTGTAAATGTCTGTGCGGAAATAGGGTCCTACTTGTAAAATATCGGATCGCGATTAATAATCGCGATCCGAATTAGGGGTGTATATGAAAAATACCGGATCGCCCAAACTAGGGGTGTATTTTTAAAATATCGTATCGCGAGTTTTGAGTTAGGCCCCTCTTCGCTTTCTTCCCGTCGACACGGCGGCGGAGCTCCGGCGATCCGCAGCCGCGGGCGGCGGCGGCCACCGAATCGGAGCGGTAGAGGCGCCTCTGCGTTGGAGCAGATTCATTACCCACGGGTAGGCGGCCGCCGCTGCATCAGAAAGGAGACCCTCCGCCAGCGGCGCTCTTCTCTCGTCAGGGCTCAGGCAGGTGTTCGGCGGTGGCCCGGCTCCACAGACGTCGCGGCCGTGGCCACGCGCGGAAGTTGTGGCCAACGAGCTTGCACGTGGCGGCGGATGGGGGACGGCGGGCGTGGACATGGTGGCGGTGCCGTTGCCTTGCAATGCTTCAGCTCCATGCCCACTCACTCTGAACTTCTCACAAAGCTTCAAATTCGTCCTTGGTTGGTCGCAGCTGCCTGTAGAAAGGCCAGTTTCTCCCATTCATGGCAAGATTATGTCAATTAAGTTCGTCAGGTGAATAATTGATCAGAGACTGTCTCATGTCAAACCACTGCTCGATGAAGATGCTTGGTCCTTGCTCAAGAAACAGGTGCCCGTGCCGGTACATGGCCCGAGTTCATTAACAGGAAGCTTCTGCAGCTCGCTAACCATGGATTCTGACAACAGGCCCCACATCAGCTGATAAGCAAGAGATGATCATGAATCAGCGACGAATTTCGTTTGAAATTTCGAACCGAATCAGTGTGCAATCTGACATGCCATCAACAGAGTCTTAGGGACGCTCAAACGCGTTGCCAGAACCGATGTGTGGAGCTCCGCCGCGCAGGATTGACACAACGCAATGTTAAGATTTTCGTCAGATAAAATGAATAGAATGGATGAACTGATGAAACCGCTGTGTTGTCAAGCCACAGCGCAGAAGCTCCATGACGGCAACAAGCACTCAGGCGGGCCCAAATCGACCTTCTCCGATTCCGGCGCCGACCACAGCGCACAAGCAGGCCCAAATCAACCTTCTCCGATTCCGGTGCCGACCACGGCGCGCAAGACAGGCACTACCGCGGGCCGTAACTCCATTGTTTCTCTCTTCGCTTTGCCGGGGGCCCGATTCGCGGGGTGAGTGACGCAATTCCCAACTCGGTTTCTAGCATTGCGTTACAGTGTTCCTAGGACTCCGTTGATGGCATGTCAGATTGCACCCGGCGAGCACCCGTCCGCCGCCGCTCGCCGCCGAGGTCGATAGTACCTGCTGCAGCGCAATGACATGGCCATGAAGGCATGAACCATAAGCTGGTTCAGCACGTGCGCCGTTTCCAGTTTGGGAAAATTTGCCTAATCTGCCTGTGGCAAAGTCGTCCTAGTTACCTGAACGATCCGGCAACCTGACGTCACGACGCACGCGCCGGACTGAAGCGAACAGCAAGCGTCGCGGACTCCACTCGCCGCCGCAGCAACCGATCACTTCGCCTCGCGCGCCTCTTCGAAATCTCCCCATCTAATCCGAGCAGAACAACCAAACCAAACCTGCAATGCCGCGCCGCCCCGATCCCAAACCTGCGATGCGGAGCCGCCGCGATCCCAAACCTGCGACGCGGAGCCGCCGCGGGCCGCCCCGGCCACGGCCCCGCCTCCCTCCCGGCGAACGCGACCGTCGCCTCGCCGAGGAGGTCCTGTACCTCCACTCCCTCTGGCGCCGCGGCCCTCCCGCCGCCGCCCCAACCCAGTCCCGCTCCGCCGGCCGCGTAACCACCGAGAGCAAGCGCCGCAGGCTCGACAGCGCTGCCGCCGCCGCCGAGCCCCAGGATACCGGGCCCGAGTGGGAACCCGCGCCATCCCCGCCGAATTCCTCCCCGAAAACCTGGCCCGAGGCCGCCCCGGCCTCGTCCCCTTCCTCCGTGAAGCCGCAGCCGCCGCCTTCCCCCGGCGCGCTCGCGCAGCGGGAGGCCCTCCGTGCCGCGGCGGAGTTCTTCTCCAACCGCGGCTCCTCCGACGAGGACGACGACGGCGGCTGCGGGTCCGAGTCGGAGCGCGAGCAGGACGCGGCGGGGTTCATCACGGGTCTGTTCGAGCGGGACGCCGCGCTGCGGGGCCACTACGAGCGGGGCTGTGAGGAGGGGCAGTTCGCGTGCATGGCGTGCGCAGGGGGGACAAGGAAGCCGGGGCGGCGGTTCCGGGGCTGCGTCGCGCTCGTGCAGCACGCGCGCGCCGCCACGCGGTACGGGAGGCCCCGGGCGCACCGCGCTCTCGCCGCCGTCGTCTGCCGCGTGCTCGGGTGGGACATCGCCAGGCTGCCTAGCATCGTGATCGATCCCAGGGGCACGCTCGGGCAAGCGCTCGCAGCTGGGGCCACGGCCGATGTTCAACCGGCGAAGGTTATTGACCTGTCGAATATTTGAAGCTCGCTGTTGAGATTTCAAGCCTTGACTGCATTCTTAATCTGATTTGCTTGCTGATATCAGGAGAATGATGATACTGGGGGCAACAATGACTCGTCGAGTGATGAGGATGAAGAAGAGGTGCACGACTTGTTTAGTGGTTAATGAGATCATTGGTCTGTTGATTTCATTTGGTTGACAATTTTAGTAGGATGGTAATTTGGGAATTGGGGAGAGCTAGCTCTTCAAATGATTATTACTCAACAGTTGGCTGCAGAGTTGTTGAATGCTTGTTGATCGTGGATGTGATTTGTGGTTAGCTAATCTGATTTGATTGTTGTTGTCAGGAAGAAATTGAGAAAGAGAATGGATACCCAGGTGCGGATGGTGACGAAGAGGACAGTGAACTAGAGAACAGTGAATACTCTGCTGAGAAGGTTTGTTCTGGCAGTTCTGAATTCTGATTATCTGCTACAAAAATATATGCTCTGCTGTGCAATGTGCATTTATACCACTGTTCCCAAGTCTTTGGTTTCATATATGACTTGTCTCCTATTATATGGCATTAGTGAATTCAGTTTTGAACTGATAGGTAATTAGGTATATGACTTTGGCTACCTGGTCATATTTGAGTGATGAGGATGCAACAATTGTTTGAAAAGTTATCAAATGCTCGTGATCTCTTGTGAGATTTCTGGTTAGCTAACCTGACTTGGGCTGTTTATTTTAGGAGAATGTTGAAAAAAGGACGGAGGACTCTAGAAACACTGAGGAGGAGGAGATGGATGATGATGATGATGATGAGGAGGAGGAGGAGGAGGTGGAGGAGGTGGAGGAGGTGGATTTTGAACTAGATAACGGCGACAAGTCTGCTGAAAAGGTTTGTGTCGGTAGGTTTTCAGACCTCGTATCTTCTTATAACGTATTGGTGCATTTAATTTGAACTAGAACATCTGGCGCGCTTTGCGTGCCCCATCTATGATCATAAACATTTGGGTTGTGTAAAGTACGTAAAAGAACAAAGAAATGAACTGCAAAAACTTTACGGAAGACAGATGCAAGAAACACCAACTGGGAAACAACCCATTTCAGTGTTTGGTTCACACATTTCCACATATCAATTAAAGGTTGGATTTAAACAGCAAATACATGCATGTCAAAAAGAATAACACACCAGCAAGTTTTAAACTGAATCGAGGTACTCCCTTTGGTACATATGAAAGCTCATTCACAATTAAAATCTAAAAATACAATACATTTTTCTTTCTGAGAAAACGCAGAAACTGTACGTCCCTTGATAATCTTTGTTACAAACAGCAAATCTATAAGAGCCATGCCATGTATTCAAGAGCCATTAAATAAAATGTTAGTTAAAACAGGAAGTAGGATGTACAGAAGATTAATGCAATAGGCAGATATGAGATAGTTTGATGTAAGCTTAATCATGGTGGCTATGTAACCTGACTGCAAAGAAACCTAAGAACCATTGCATAAGCAGTCCTGAACCAAAGAAGCCTCCACATTACATGTTCACCTAAACAAATGCTATTCTTCCTTCCTCAAACAAAAATGGTATTCTTTTTTGAGAAGCTTTGTCACAAACAGTAAAGAGACTAATGCTACAATGGACACAAGGGAAGCCACTTACTGGACTCTGTTTTCTTACAATCGGAGGCAATTTATAATATAGTTCACAAAATCAAAGAACAACCATCTATAGAAGTTAACATCAAGCCAGATCCTAATATTGATGCCCAGCCATACCCTGATCCTGATATTTGTATCTTTCTTTTTATCTGAAAATAAATATGTACCCACTAAGCCATTTTAATTCATACAAAACCACATTTTAATTAATACAAAACCAGAGAATAACCACCTATAGATCAACATTCCATCAGCATGAGCCTGAATACTTTTTATCAATGATCAGTGCAGAAATAGTGTAGTAGCAAACAGGACAAATCATTATGTTCAGTCAAGCAGTAGTTGCCATATCTAATAGCAATAATCCAGATTTCCATTGGCTAGATAGTTAAAACCTTGGCACTGCCACACTGAGCAGAATTTCAGTTTGCTACTCCAGAATTCCTAAGGTAATATTTACCTGAACAGCCTTGCGTTCCGATCCTTAGAAAATACTTTTCCGATGGCAGGTTCTACAAACATTTGTTAGCATACAACTGAGAGGTCAATAAATCATCGTATACTATGGCTGCATTAACTCTCTGTAGTAATTTGCATTCCCAGAAAGTGAAGGAATCACAAGCTGGAAACTAATCTTCGCAAATCGGATAGGTAAGAACACGTAAATTGCAAAAGCAAAGCGTCATCACCTCTGGTGCAACATAGTTTGGAGCACCACAAGTTGTGTGCAGCAATCTATCATTCTGAACAAAAAAAAAAGAGACAAGGAACATGCTTAAAAATATTTTTGTGGGTCTGAAATTTCCAAACATCAAGGGCTAATGACTAAAAACATCAACATACTTAAAAAAGAGACAACAATCTACTGCACTGATTAAAAACACTAATCTGTCAAAGATTTATGGTCGGCTGGTCGTACCTAATAGAAGGAAAGTAGGCATGCTGAATGATTATGGCCAGAATATTTGATTTGGCTCTTTTCTGATTAGATCCTTTCTAATATCAACTGGAATATCAAGAAGGCAAGACAACATTTTGAATTACATTGTATGAGAACAACATTAAGGTACTTAATCAACTTCGATTTGAAAATTTCAATTTCCTGCTTAATCTGCATTCAACCATGCAGTTTTCTCATTAGGAAAAAAAATTACTTCCACCTACAGCTACTAATTGAACTCTGAAAAATAGACCAAGCTCATTGGCCCTGCAAGTATGCGCACTAAAGAGAGGGAAGGGGGGAGGGAGGCATAACCTGAAGGAAGGGACCATAGAGTGTAATTGAAAGTGACCTAGTCAATAATCTTGTGCCTGGTGATCATTTGTACTTCTCTAATATGATTTCATTAGTGCAAAGATAGATAACACATCTCTATATGTTTTGATGTTACAACATTTAGATCAACCAAGCCACAGTTCAGACCAACGAATCATATATCCCAACTTGCAGTAAGCTTGGTAACCCAGGCCAATACCTATCAGATCTTGAACTAAATAGCACACACTGACAGACGTTCAAATTAATCACAGTGACAGGTGGAATTGCGGCCACCTGCTTATATGAACATTTCATGATTAACTCACCTAACAACTTGCAAACGCCAGTCGGCAAATGTTTTTTCACCTCATGGTGTTTCTGCAGTTCTTCCCAAATACCTCTTCCATTTTACCTCTTTGCTTTGCGGAATACATGATGTTCTTGATGAGTGCAATTGCATCGTGTTGCACAGCAACCTCTTGGCTCCCCTGCTGAAGCAGGATGGCTGCTTGGTTGCCTCCGCCACGTGCCTCTGGTGTGGTGACTGTCATTGTGTTCAGGGGACGAAAAATATGAGACAAACCGATCTTAGACACGACCAGATCCAAGAGTGAGTATTTAGGAAGCAAGTAAGAAATATAAGAGAAGCAGCATCAGAGAGTAGCAAGAGGACAGGGGAGGCACCTGGAGTGGTAGGCAACCAAGGGGTGCAGACCATCATGGGGCACGGATGGGGAGGCGCGAGGAGCGCTGCACGCGACAATGGTCAATGTGAGCGGGCGGCCGGGCGAGGAGCTGGGTCACCTCCTGAGCGGGAGCCTCCTCTGGAGCCGGGGGAAGAGGAGAAGCTCTTCCAGTCAGAGCCATAGAGCCGCCCGCCCTTGTTCCTACGCCGCCATCGATCTCCCACCTTGCGTGGGGTAGCTCCAAAGGAGCACGCTCTCCTGCGCCCACGTCGCCGCCTCACCATCGACCTCGGCGAGTCGTGCCTCCTCCGCATCCAAGGTGTGGCTAGGCAAGGGGCTGGGCACGCGAGGGCTGTCGCTCTGCTCCATGCGCTGGAGTAGCCGCGCCGTGGCCGGCCGGCACGCGCCATCTCCCTCCGAGCCACGCCCCAAGGCGGTGGCGGAGAGCAGGAGGAGCGGCGGCGAGGAGGGGCGACGGAGGTAGGCGGAGAGGGAGCTGGGGAGGAGAGGGGAGGCGGCGGTGGGGAGGCAGAGAGCATAGAAGGAGAGAGAGGGCGGCGGCGGGAGCAGGAGAGTGGCGGGAGAGGGCGGCGGGGAGGAGGGAGAGAGGGTTTGGGTTGGGGGCTGTGGGAGGGGTGAATGAAAAATTGCCTAGCGGGGGGATTTTTGCAAACACAACAGCGTTATCGAATTTTTCCTTCTTTGTGTCGAAATAAATATTAGTCTGAGGTTCTACGTGAAAAATACACGAACGTGGATACTGTAGGGTCCGGGTGAGCTGGATTTAGTTGTGATTATTAGAAAGTTAGAGGGGTTTTTTGCAAAATAGCCAAAGCAAAGGCTGAGCGACACGCGTCACATTTTTCCCCTGAAGTGCGGAGGGGAGGGCAAAGCCCAGCAGCTTTTAATCAAGCTGATTACTAATGCTGTGCATGATGTTAAGGATAATTCTATATTGTTCCATGCAGGAGGAATTGGAAGAAAAAGGCTCATGGAATTCCAAAGAGATTTCTAAGAATGAAGTGCTTCGTAATGAATCGGTCCAGGAGGCAAGTATTAATACTGTATTTTTCATTATCAATTTTTACAAAGTTTTTGTCGCCCTTTCGGAGAAAATAATACTGTGTTTTCATTATATATCTGATTTCTTTTGTTCCTTGTGCAATGGTCGCTGAGCAAATGCTTCCCTAATAAATACTCCTATGTTGCCAAGACAGTTGTATTGGTTAAATATAAAACTTTTTTTTTAACTTGTGGGTGACTGGACGTGGCCAGTGGGAACATCCAGCTTCAGCATAGTACAGGAGCAACTAAGTTACTGGATATGTATAAGATACGCATGAACAAACACACAATTTGATGGATTTCTGTAGCATGTGAATAAGAAAGATAAGCGTACTGTTTGCTTGGGATTGGAGATTCTGCAGAGAGCAAGGTGGAGCATATTTACTGGTTATTGGACTATGGTAACAGTGATTTCAACCAATCTTTTTCAGGTCAATGCCAGTAAGGATGATTCTTTGAACCAAGGTAATAATGAAGAAGTTCACAGGCAAGAGATTGCTAAAGAATCTTCTGGACAGGTTTGTGCATGAAACATTTTTTCCTTCACTATGTCATGTATATTGTATTTTCTCACTGAACACTTTGCTGTTTAGTGTTTTTGCGTAGTTTTTTTTTCTCTGGTGATATTTGAGGGATACTAAGAATGTTCGATTGTAAGATAATGCTTCCATTGACCTATGTAGGAGAATACAAACAATGCATATCTACCAGGCTCCAAAGATATATGTAAAAACGAAGAGCACTTTAAAGAAGCTGCTGTCCAAGAGGTCAGTAATGATATTGGTTTCTTAGGCCCCGTTTGTTTCAGCTTATGGCTGATTTTGAAGGCTCGATTTTGGAAACTTCAAAAGTCAGATGACTGACCCCCCAGAATCGAGAATCCAGGTGATTATGGATTCTTGATTCTGGATTCTGGGAATCATCTGACTTTTGGATTTCTCAAAATGGAACCTTCAAAATCGGTTATAAGCTGAAACAAACAGGGCCTGTCTTATCTAAGATTTGGACCAGAAATGTGGATTTTTGAATCACACAATATTTCCTCTATTCATATTCCATTGCTTCATTCGTCCTTGTAGAAGATAACAGCGAACTTTTATCTAGCTGATCCTGAATTTGTAACACATTATGGAGATTCTCCAAGTGTTACCTTTTCAAATTTCAATAAATACTTATATTGGACCACATGAATCAAACATTTTGCATGCAGGAATTAGATGCTACAGAGAGTGAAAAACAGCATGCTAAAACTGCAGATGATACTGGAGATACTGCTGTCACCAGCTTAGGAAATTCATCAACAGTACCTCCATCCTCATCTGTTTTGTATCAAAAGTCACATGTGTCAGGCCTTAATGCGTATATGCCTTAATTGGTTTCAAGTTTCCTGACAACATGCTACAAGATACATTAGCTCCAGTTGATGTCATTAGTTACATAATTACATGGCATGCAGTAACAATTGCAACTGTTTAAAGTTGAATTCGTCAAGAAGGTATCTGCGTCTTTTGTATTTATTCAATATCCTGCTTCATTTCATCTGCTTTCTCTTGTAGTGTACCCTATATCATAGCGGTTATGCACAGATATGGCATCAAGGCAGTTGTAACTATTTACCACGCAGCTCCGGTCTTACATCACAAATTTGTAGTGCTTTATTAGCAGAAACTCTAGAAGCATCTCATGTATTCCTGGTAGCTGTGCGAAGACGATTGCTGAAATCCCTTTTGGAGCTTCATTGGATGGCTGGTGTTCGTGTTGAAGGCGCACCAGACTCCTTTGGCTAGCTGCTTAGCTGATATAGCCGCCAGTATGCAGACACTAATTCACTTTATAAAATTTGTATTTGAGATTTTGGGAGGCGCGGCTCCAGTGGTCGTGAAACTGTGAGGAACATTTCCTCCACGAAGTAGCTGTTACCTACTTGAGCATTGTTCATCTTCGTTGATGCTGTGGTTGAAGAGGTAAAAATGTATGGATCGTGGACCGAGCCAGGATAGGAGTGTAGATCAGCGTAGATTTTGGACTACGTACCTCATGAAAATCCTTAGTGATGCTGGAACAAAATCAGATGCCTCCAAATTGGCTCGAGTGTAGAATTGTTTTGTCTGAATCTTATAATCGAACTTTGCTGTGTGTAAATCTTCTGAAATGGGACCTAATTGTTCGCATGGTTAAATTGAAGGGCCCTAAATTGAATTCGGGATGGGTGTATAATGAAACTGTTCTGAATGTTACATTTAGCAACACCATCTTTGTAATTGGATTGTCCCAAGCTTGAAATTGAAAGCTATGTGGCGTGATTGTTTATCCTGGTGAATAATAAGTTTGTGCCTTGACTGCACGGTGAGCATCGTTTATCCGCGACGAGAACATAGTAGTGCGTGTTTCAAATTGTTCACCTTCGTCTCCTGAAAGTGGCCCAATAGAGTTCGCCTTGCATGCAACAGGGCCAATAAAGTATGCAGTTCCTCTGCTTCTTAATATATTATATTGATACGCAGTTCTCCTAGGCATTTGAGGAAAAAAATAAAGTACGCAGTTTTCTTTTCTTTTTGCATTTTGCCTTTACTTTTTCTTCTCCTTTTGTTTTACTTTTCATATTTCTTTGCTTATTCATATTTTCTTTTCTTCCTTAAAAGTTTACATTTTTTGTATTCTTACACTAGTGATTCTCATCATGAGAAAGAACGTATCAGCAAAAGGTCTCTTTACCTTCTCCTTACAATCGTTCATCTCATTTTCAACTATAATATAATACAGCAATCACAAGAAATGTCATGGTACAGGGAGAAGCGAATGACTCTTTCGTTTAGTAGTTTTACAAAGTACAAAAAAAAATCAGATGCTGTCCCCTGCATTTTAAGGGAAACAACACATGTTGGGTATCCTGTTTCCTGTGGTCACTCTTACAAACAGACCTATGTAGAGAATGAATACACCTCGGCACCAAAAATGTAGAGGTTCAAGAATGAATATGTGCATACTGGAGTAACGCAAAGAGAAGAATAATACAGATGTCGATCATTCTCAGCGGTTTCCACTATAAGCATGCATATCAATATGTTCTCCAAACAGGAATTCTGATCTGATGGAGTTAGCACTTTGCTTGACAATGTAGTTAGACTGACTGTTCGATCAAGATGAGAGTTGAACATCAATCCTGAGATAGACATAGCTCACACAGATCACATCAAACTTTGGTGCCTGTAGCATAATCACACCAGCCTTAGCTGTGTCCTTCATGCGTGTTTTCCAGAAAAAACTTCATAGGTATAGACTATTTTCAACAGGCAGGTATGACTGGGTTCAGGCCTGAACACTCCTGCCAAAATCAGACAGATTAAATCATCAATAAATTGGCTATCGAATAATAGAGAAATATTGATATAATAGCACGAGCTGATTAATCTTTTAAAATAGCATTGTCACATGTCAGCACTAATATTCCCAAGTCAGAGCCCAATGAAAGTCCAAACATCCGGTAAGACGATGCAGAGGGACTGAAAGAGGACCAGGAGTGCCTTCACATATAGATACAGCAGGCAAGATGAAGCAAATATTTATTTGGTTCCTCTTCTAACTTTCACCTCTTTGAAACTATAAAGACAGATAGGGTAGGTGAAAGGGTTTGCACTTATGCGTTGTGCAAAACAAAGGCTACAGAACCATACTCGATATTTTCAAATTGCTTCTTGGACACATATCGAAATTTACTGCATGCATGCATGCAGTCTTGTGCTCAATCATGCGCGCGGGTGGGGGGGGGGGGGGGGGGGGGGGGAGGGGGGGTTCTTTTTTCTTTATATGAGATGCTGATTCTCACCAGTGGCAATTAAAAGTCGCCGTATTACAAAATTATGTATCTTCCTCCCCAAATTCATCCTGATATTCCAAGTCATCAAGAATAATGTACTTGGCATCAGCAGTAAATTGAGGTGAATTGACGTCGTCCTCATTTGTCTGACCCCTTTTTAATTTCTCATACCTGCAAACAGAGACAAATATTGTTACACCATGTCACCATGAAAAGCTAACTACCTGATACCGTGCACATTGAGTGTTTAACTACTTGTGAATGGAGGGAGTAGTATGTTGTTCACAAGGCAACCAAAGCTCCTCAAATGGATAACAATCAGTTTACAACAATATCAAGTGAAATTTTTTATATGACGCAACAGTTTGGGCATCAAGTTTTTTTGGCAGATTGCAGAAGAAAATGAATCAAAATCCAGAGGTCAACCACACTATAGATTCTTAAATAAACTCTTAGTTACAAATAATTCATGAGTAGGTAACTAATAGTAATCCAACAAGTCATAAGAAATTAACTTAGCTGACTTATTTCAGCATCTATGCTACGCTGTTCTGAACATTTCAAATTCTGAAGAACCAACCTCAAACAAACCATCTACCATTACCAACTGAGACTATAATGTAGGCTATAGTTGGACCAGATATTAATGGAAGATGTTTCAGTTTATGTTTTTAGCATTTTAGCTTGAGTCACCAGACGCAATTGACCAATAGATTAATACTAAGCTATTTTAATGATTACAATGTTAATTCTGGATAATAAACATCTCTGCCATTATTCCCTGAGACTGAAATGCGGGTTATGACTTCCCACAAGGAAACAATGCTGGTTATAACTTGACCAAATGTTAAGGAAAGGTGTTTCAGTTTAGCTGCTTGGCAGTTCAGCTTGAGTCGCCAAACACATATTGATCCTGATCCCTCTTAGCCTGAGGTGAACAAAAGTTTGTCTCATAGGAACTAAGGACTTTGAAGTCACACTGTGCTACGCATGAGTTGATCTCGGAAAGAGATTACTTACTTGTACCAATTGAATAAGCTAACACCAATCATAATGGTGAAAAGACCAACCCCTTTCAACCAAGTAAATTCATCATGGAAATAGAATACTGCAACCTGAAAGATCAAGGTAATAAGATCATTTATAAGAGGTATTAGACACCAAATGCATATTATTCTATGGAGTCCAGGAATAACAAATAATTCCTAATCTCTGCTCTGGGTTATCAAGCTTCATAGTAGTACTAGCAGACAAGCAATGTGTTTAGCCTTTAGGTGATATAACTCTGTTAGTACTTGATAGCTTCCTTCTAATATTGTATGCCAAAAATTGAAGGTACTTCCAGTTTTCTCATTGGATGATCCGTATAGACAACAAATGGACCACTTCCAGTTTTTGTCGTTCAAGACTTGGTAGCTACTCTATCATGTCAGATGAAGTGTAGTTCATGGTTGATAGCAGTATATGCAAAAATAATAGGTAAACTAGGAACATAATTCTTCGCAAGGGGTTCATGAAATCCAGATGCTACTGCAAATTCAAGAAAAGAAACAAAAGAAAATGTTCAGCAAGGATCATATTTTCAATATTACCAAAATGGTTACAGCTTCTTTTACTACCCCAGCTATCGTCACGGTTATGGCACTTGTTGCTGAAATAAGTATATACTCTGTTAACACCTGCAGTTAGAATTAATTGTCCATGAAATCTCTGGTAATTACAAAAAGTTGTCACAAATTATATAAGACTCGTTACCATGAAAAAGGCCAAGGATCCTCCAATAAGCATAAGTAAGCAACTGCGCATGACATGCCAAGGGTTATTGAAATATGAATTCTTCTGAAAATCACTCCAAGGATCCAGTAGTAGAGACAGTATCATGGTGGCTATGGCCATCACTGGTGTAACATGGCTCATCAAGGTAATAGGATTTTTCAGGCCTGCAAAAGGGAAACAGTTCATGAATACCTAGTAGTCAAATCATGCTTCAATAAAATAATTGTGGTCCCACTTTTATCCAAGCTTAGGACACAAACTGGAGGCGATACTAAGCTAATGGAATGGCTCAAGCAGAACTAGAGCTTATTTGTGTGAAGTGTTGTTCCTGATGCTCCAGAGTTAAAGATCAACAGCATCTGATGCCGTATAACATTTGGGCTCAAATTATATCAACTGCTCTGCCACTTGATTCACTCTTAGTGACTAAAGAATGGCTTCAGAAAAGAGAGGATAGAGCTCTCATCTAATTCTTAGGTTTCTAACTTCCGAAAGCACTCCCAATTGGTAGGAAGCAAGAACCAGGCCAGACTGGGTTTAGGAAAAGGTTTGGCTGGTACACATAAACAAATCAATTGAATAATCAGGTTTGTAGAAGAATTAAAATGTCTGCAAAACCTAATACTCCTCTTCTATTGTTGGAATTGACATTCAAGAATAAAGCAAAGCTTACATACCATAAGTATCTTTCTTGAAATATCAAGATCCACATGCACATACAGAAAGGAAATCATTAGCCCAGGAGCATAAAAGAAATAAAAAGGTGAAAAAATGAAGTTGACAATAGCTACAAAAAACTGTATAAACTAATCAATAGACTCACCTGCAACAGAATCTGGGTCATGGACCAGCGGAATCCTGACATAACAGCAGCAAGCGTCACAAAAATGAAGCCCCAAAAGTCAAACTCGGTCTCCTTGGCAACTGATGAAAATAATATTGTTAAATCAGAAAATATAAGTCCAATTATTTTGGTAGCATTGACCAAAGAACTGCACGTTAGAATGCTCAGTTAACATAGTGACTATGATAAGAAAAACACTCAATTACTAAATTAAAGTTTACTGCAATGTGAACTTCGACATCATGTGGAGCAGACTATTTTTAAAAACAACATATCCTCTGGAAAACTAATTAGTAAATCTAATTGCTTAGAAGGACAATCCTTCGCACCTAGGACTCTAGGAGGCAGCAAACTCACCAATAACTAAAATATTGCATCAGAGAGTCCTATAAGGCTGTACGAGAATTATACAAGTTCCATAAACAACTTCAAATGTAGGAAAACCCTAGAAATGTGTTGCCAGTAGTGAAACTGAAGAATATCCAGAACTCCCAGTTCTCCATTTAACTATTAAAGCTGCCAACGATGGACCATGTATTTAATTATTTTTATGAAGAGCATCAGTTGCATTTTGGCCTTCTTGGTCAAAGCAAAGTTTCTTTAACTTCACAATCTGCTGAAGTGAACTTGTGATAATCACAGCAGATAGTCAAATGATATCACATGCTCTTATTGGGGTGCACTTGTCAAAGAGACTATAGAGGAAGGCATATTCGGTAGCTACAAACCAAGCTAGAAATAAGGAATTTCCTCGATTAAGAAGAACGCAATATCAACAGAGGATGTGGATTCTTGCAATGCTGTGTGGATGCCAATTGTCAACTTTGCAAGGAAAATAAACTTTAAATTTATACTGAGAACGCTCAGATTTTCTTATAATAAACTAAGATCCCGAATAACTAGTAATATGGATAATGGAATACCTATATGAATATTAACAGCTTTCTATAAGGAAAGCTTGTGTCCATTACCGATAGGTTTACGTTTCAAGCAGTGCAGGAAAGATACAATCTAACAATGACAAGTGTGGAAAAGCACCAATGGGGTAGATGGCTAAATCTTAGAAGCAAGCAAACTGGCATTGCACAAAACTCTTATCACAACGCATACCTGTCAATAGAACTCCAATAGAGATAACGAATATGATTCCTAGAAGCTTGATGCTAGGATTTTCCAACCTTGAAAATTGGAAGGAACTTTCAGAGGCATATACAATCGAAAGCAATGGAAAACAAAAGAAACACCAAGATATACATGTTACTTAGGGAGTGATGGTGACCTCTTCTTAAGAAAATAAATGGATATTATGACACTGTAATCAACTTATTATAAGGAAATAACAAATCGATATTATGCAATCAAATTAGTTAGTGAATGAGCAGGTTTTACGCAATCCGATGAGGTTGCAAAATGTGTAACTAAATTCTTGACAAAGAATCTGTAATGCTCATCTGTGTTTCAAAAAGAATATTTGACAAGTTACAAGTAAATAAGAAAACAGTAGGTTCCGAAGATACTTCATAAAAGCATGATTATTCGAAACTAGCTTACTTGTAACTACCCTTCTTAATAATGTTACATTGTCCTGCTTGAAATGTCCAGATACTAGGCCATTAGTGTGGCTGTGGCATGTGTCCATTTAAAGTTCATACCAGATCGTCATGTGGTTAAGGGAAGTGTGGTTTTATCACTGCTTCACATTTGAACCACAATTTTTGCCTTTTGAAAAAATGTTAGTGATACCTTCTTTCTAGCTAACCAAAGTTGATCAGTGAACATTACGATTACCAAAATTGATCAGTGAACGGTATTGGTCCGTTCAACTAACTGTCTTCAAAAGTGGGATAAACATACAACTGTATCAACCAATTATGTGGCAATTGTAACAATCATGCAGAATATAAATGCCCTGCTCTGCTAATATGGAATAATGCAATTTACAACTAGCTTCCAAGTAGGACGAACAATAACCAGGGGATTGAAGATCAGCACTCACCTAAATGCAAACGCGAAGAGCAAAAGGAATATCGGGGCGGCTGATTTACACTGCAGAAGATCAATTTCATTAAATCTAGTTACTTAACAGATTGAGGAATCTAACTAGAGAAGCACAAGTGAATTAAACCCTTCAGCGGACAACACACCATAGTAGCAAACGTCACCGAGATGAATACTAGAGATGCGTTGCTCAGGTTTATGTCCAACGCTGTCCCTAAAGCAGTTGGCACAACTGCAGAACAGCTAGTCAGAACTACGATTTGGTCCAAAAACAAGCAAACACAAATCACTGCTGCAATAAGTTGTAAACCGAGATTCGCACCTCTCATGAAGTAATCCTTCCACCCCATCTCGACGGCACTGTCAGGCCCCTTGGACTGGAAGAAGATTATGAGCTTGGAGAGCCCCGCCTGCAGCGCGAAGTGCACGGTGTTCATCAGCAGCGGCGCCGGGAACTTGCCCAGCTTGTCCCCCAGTAACGTCTTGTTGTATCTGCCATCCCAACAACCGAAGCAATCAGGCCGCCATCTCCGCAGCGGGAGGAGCGGGGGGGGGGGGGAGTGGGGATCCAGGCCACTCACAGCGTGAGGCAGGTGCTGAACGCGTACCACACCAGGATGTAGAACCCGGTCCTGAGCACGACGGCCGGCGCCAGCGCGGCGCGCTCCGCACGCTCCAGCGACTCCAGCTTGGTGACGGACTCGCTGGTCCGAAGCCCCGGGGCCCCGCCGGCACCGGCGGAGCACGGGGGGTTCTCGACGTCGAGCGCCCGGCGCGCCGCCTCAGGATCCGCCGCCGCCGCGGCGTGCATGCTCCGCTGCCGGAAGTAGCCCGACCGCGGGGACCCAACCTCCGAGGCGCCCCCATCGGCATCCCCGCCCTCGGGCTTGGGATGCATGCCTCGATTCCGCTCGTGCTCCGGGAGGGGTTACAAGGCTCGCATTGCGTGCGTGCGCGCGCACGGGGGCGGCGGGCGGCGCTCGACGGGACTGCCGGTGCCAATGCCGCGACGCGGGCGGGGATCTGGAGACGCTGCGCGCGGGGAGAGGGGAGCGGGAGTGCCGGAGTGGGTTTGGGGGCGGCGCCTGCGCCTGCGCGTGCGCGAGCTGCCGCCTGCCGGAACGGAACGGGGGCGGGGACGATGGATTTGGCGGGTGCGCGCACTGGGCAGGTCGGGTTGGGATCGGGATGGACGCGCCCCGCCCGGTTGGGTGCCGGCCTGCCTGGGCAGGTGGGTTGGTGGCGGCCAGGCCAGGCTTGGCGGGGTGGGGGCGCACGGGGCACTGCCGGCTGCTGCGGCCGAAACGTGAAATGGAAGGGTTCTGGGTGTGCGGTGGGGCTTGGATGTTGATGGTGGTGCGTGACAGCAGGAGAGGACTGAGCAATTTTTTATCTTCCCGACTGGTGAAAATTTTGATTGTGTAAATTTATGGTCAAACATTTAAAGGCAAGCAAGGACTGATGACCGGTACAGTGAGAAGTGTGTGTTGCTGGGTTCAAAAGGATGGTGTCGTGGTACCTTTTGATAAATTAAAAAGAAAAGACATTTGCTACGTCGAGTGCCGATTACAATGATGAAAGTTTGGCAAAGGTGCGTCATGACATAATGTAGCGAATAGTTACAGTCTAGCTGAACGGCCATAAAAGTCTTGATCTATCATCTCTACCTTCTAGTTACATGCTCTAATCTCTACAAGATTGTATGTGTTATAGCACTTTGTATTGCATAGAGTGGTTTGTTCATTGCTTTATTTTTGGCAGTAGGTGTAACTAATTTTTTAAAAAAAAACTGGTGTAACTTCTCCATGTGAAGTTCATGTATTATCTATTCATCAAGGTCAGTCAGTCAACAATGTATAGCTCTCATATGAATTGCATGTATCATGAAGTTACATCTTAGAAGGTGATAACAATGGTACCCTATTCCAGGGAAAAATGTTTTATCTACAGCGAGCTTGATGCAGGTACCTAAATGATATTATAGACCACTAATGATTTTAGTTGAGATGTTATATCTTTTAAACTTAAGCGTGTGTTGCATTTGTCAACTACTTAAGCAAAGCAACAATATTTAGCGTAGCCTTTTTTAAAAAAGAATATTTAGTGTAGTATTCAAGCAAACACACTGTTTAATTCAGCTAACTGCATTTTCTAGCAGGGAATCCCAACACAAATTGATGAAAAATCGTACAAACTAAAAAGCAACCGACGGCGATGGAAAAAAAAGGCATGGTTTGCATAGACTAGTGCCACATACTTCCAAATCTGCCGGTGCAGGCCTGAGCCGGAGACGAAAACGCCAAGCAACACTTGCACAAACGGAGTTGCCGAGGCAGAACGATCGAATCCGAGACCCACATGGGGGCAGAAGGCAGATCTGAATTGCAAAAGCAAGATCACAAAGCTGAAAGCTCCGATCCGGATTTGGATCCGGACATTCTGTACCGTATCCACTGATCCAAACCCGGCACGGTTTGAACCCGAGGTCTTAGTCTAAGCCAACGGCATCAGGATTAAATCTAATCAGGTGGGTATGGATCGGACAGACCGAAGAAGACACCTGCGTTTGTTGGACCAAACACTGCTTGCAATACAAATTAATCTAATAATCTGGCTGCATGCCATGATGCTGGCTTTCATTGCACACAGGCTTTGCATTGCAAGAAGCCTGACCAGCTCCTGCTTTCTGGTAGAAAGGGGATTCAAAGGGTGCCCATTGCCCAAAAGCAGTTTAGGTAGTGTGTACCAAGTGCAGGTAAATCTGGAAACTTGGAGGGCTAGCTGCATCTGTGCATGACCGGATCTGTCGAGCTGTTGGGCTTGGCTGTTGGCATTAGGTATGCAAGTGCCTGATCTCAGCTGATCTGTACCATGGGGCCTTTTGAGCTAGTTCTTGGTCCAGTGGGCAGCTCTTGCTGCAGTAGTCATTTTCCTGAAACTGCTGCACGCGCGCGTGCGTGGATTCAGAGTCCAAAACCGAAGGGATCTGGTGTGGATTTTGATGGACGAACCATCCATCTGCGGGGGCGATGATCAGGTGGAGGAGATCCAGGGTCGCCGTCAGGTCCACTTTTGGCATGGAGCTCATGAATCGTGACACAGTTGGTGGCTCATCCGTCGCTCCTCCATCTCTCGGCCGGGCTGGCCCGGCCAAGATGGAGGGTCCATGGTCGTACTCCCGGTGGACTCCTAGCTTGTTCTTGGTCCAAGAGTCCATGACCATGGCCATGGATTCTGGTTTAACCTTCCATCACGGGTCTGTTTAGTTTCCACCCCGTAAACGCAAAAAAGCAGTAAACACAAAATTTTTAAATGAATCTTACTAATTTGAAGTACTAAATAAAGTCTATTTACAAAATTTTTTGCATGGATAGGCTGTAAATCACGAGACGAATCTAATAAGCCTACTTAATCCACGATTTGCAACAGTGATGCTACATTAACCATCCGCTAATTATTGCTTAATTATAGATTAATTAGCATCATTAGATTCGTCTCGCGATTTACAACCCATCCATGCAAAAAATTTTATAAATAGACTTTATTTAGTACTTCAAATTGATAAGATTCTTTTGAAAAAAAATTTTACCTTCACGTCTGCCGAACTAAATAGGCCCCACGTCACCGAGTGTTGATGGATGATCATCAGACGAGTTTGCGTTTGGGCGCGGCCAAGGCCAATTTGAGCGTGATCTGACTTACCAATCTTCGAGAGAGAGACAGAGAGAGGGGCATCCCAATCTTGTACTCCTGTGCAGATAAGGCTGACATGGCAGGCAATCATGCACGGAGGATAGGATAGATATAATCTGATCGCGGGCCCACTGGTCCCCACATGTGAACTGCTGCAAGCCTACAACCGCGTTTCGGCGGCCACATGTTTGTTTCATGGCGAGGGCGTAATATATTTAACACTAATTAGAGTACTAAATAGATTAATTATAAAATTAATTATATAAATAAAGTCTATTTTGTGAAACGAATCTATTAAGTCTAATTAGTTTATAATTTAGCAATATTATGCTACAGTAAACATATGCTAATAATAGATTAATTAGTTTTAATAGATTAATATCGTAAATTAGTTTCTGTTTATACAATTAGTTTTATAGTTAGTTTTTAATATGATCCGAATTAAAAATTAGCCTATCTATCAAACAGCCTCTCGGTGCTTTCCTTTCGTGAGCGGGCACGAGCACGACGGGGCCGAGCGCCGCCCAGTGACCCAGGCGGCCAGGCCCGTAGGCCGTAGGCGCGTGGTCGTCACCTCCTGATCCGATCCGGCGGCGGCACGCTGACGGACCCGCCGACAGCGCGCGTCGGCGTCGGCGTTTTGGCCTCTTTTATGAGATCTGACGGCTCTGACGCGGCGCCACGCGCTTCGCGTCGTCGTCTCCTCGATGGCTCGATCCCTCGGCGACGCGGCGTGCGCCATGAGCTGATGACGAGACGAGCCTTCTACCTGACGAGAAGGGCGGAGCGGAGCGGAGCCTTCCTCCTCTTATTTTCCGCTTCGGCTGCCATCCATCTCCAACTGTTACCGTCGCCGGCCGGCGTCCTCGGAAGCTCGCGAACTAGGGCCTACGGTAGTACGGTCTACGGAGACAGTAGCAAGCAGCCAAAGCGCTGCCGCTGAGAAGCCCTCCCTCCTGCGCGTGGCATTGTCATCACCGTGTCAAGTCAAAGATCCCGTCCTGAACACCTAACCTGGTTGCCTGTCACCCACACGCTGGAGTACTGAGGAACTTCGCTTTGCCTTCAAGATTGCGCCTGGTCCTGACAGCAATCGCACGGTGATGCATGCCGCGTCCCAACAGTAATGGTATCCTAGCCAACTTTTGACCTACGGTCACTGTTTCTCCTAAGCTGTCGCCGTTTCACGAATCATGATTCATGACGTCCAAATCGACTGCTGTCGAGCCACGCACACCGAAGCACACTGGCAGGCCGTACGCCGTACACGCCGTTTGGGGCAGGCCGGCTGTCCGGGCCGTGCTAAGCTCCAGCCGGCCAATCAATAGGCCGGGCTGGCCTCCTATTTCTTGGGCTCCTGGTTTAAAGTCCAAGCACACACCCATCAGGCCATCATCGATCGCTGAGCAAATCTGTACGGCGATCGGCAGCAACAAGGCAACACCATCAAGTTGGATCAGATCACCTTCGCAGGTTTACTGCATAGTACCAGGTGTCTAGTGAGATGTTTGCCACCAGCACCGACCGAAAGCCGACCCGAGCATCCGCAGCGCCCTTTTGTGCTGTCATCTTCGTTCATGGTGCGGCATCTCCCTCGCGACGTGCACGCGCTTGGAACCTGCGCCGGGTCCAAACGGTGGTGTACGAGATATTATTCATACACGACGCTCTTCAGGGCCGGGCGTAGTGTGTCGAGATGGTAACGCAGTTGCAAGCCAATGCAAAACAACAGCAGTCAGCAATGATTCATGGTAGGTGTTCCTCAAATATATCGCCACTCGATAATGCTAGGCTCAATAGTCAATATATACTAACCGGTTTTCAGATGGAGCTACATTCGATTTAGGAAAAATTCCAATTTACTGTCCTTAAAGTTCGGATAATCCTTAAATTATTCTTTTGTTCAAATTACCCCCGCAACTATATCAATTAGCCGAATTCATCCCTTAACAAGATTTCTCTTTTTTATTTAGCTGTGCACGAGTGGAGGCCAAAGTTCAAATTTTGTAAGGAGGCAACAGTGGACTAACTTCTTTAAAAAAATTATATCATGAATTTCTTTCATTATACAATTATATGTCGTAAGACTTAATATATTGTTTGATGTCCTAGCCCATCCAAATAATGAAGAAAAATTCATAATTTAACTTTAAATATATTTTATACGTATTCTATCACCGTGTGAAGTTTCAACCAAAACCTCTATTTGTGCATGGAGAAATAGAAAAGACAAATCTTATTAAGGGGTACATAGTTGTGGGGGTAATTCGAAAAAAAAATAGTTTAGGATGTTATCCTAATTTTGACCATACTTGAGGGGGGTAATTTGGACTTTTTCCTTTGATTTATCTTTCAACAAGTTGATGAACAAAAGAACCATGGTGCCACATTTTATCTTTTTTTTTTAGTTTCGAAAATAAGAGATGAATACTATTTAAAAGATAATTTGAGGTACTTTGAAAAGAAGAGACAGGTACCTAAATTTACAATAATGAAGAGTAATAACTATTCACTTGCTTGTTGAGAAACACAAATTCATAAGAACCGCTCCGATCCTTTCCCGTGACGAGATGTCAGCTCGTGTGTTACCAGATAGATGAAGCTCGGAATGAAGGTGGCCGGTGATATGTTACCCGAAGGATAGAGGTAGAAAAGATTTAAAGAGCGGCTAGCCTAGAGCATCTTTGCAGTAGAAAGAAGGCAAATACTATCTTTCTAACAACTTTAGATTGTAGATACATATGTATATAAGGTAGATGAAGCATGAGGGGGCCGATGCCCCCTGGTTCCCCATTAGTTTCATCCCAGCTTGACCCAAGCATGGGTGCATAAATATCCATTCTATTTGAATGTTTAAATATTTAAGGTATTAACGAGTTGGATTCAGTTTCAAGCTCATTCTTGCATCCAGTTATTTCTTGTATACGTGATCATAATATTCATAGTAAAGTAACAGTGGAGTACCTCTATAAGTATATCTAAGAGACCGCGCCGGTAGATCTTAAGATTGAGAAAATTGCCATGAAAACATCGATCTTGCTATTGATGAGCACATTGCCTATTACAAAAGGAATAAAAATGTTTACTCCTAAAATAAATTAAGATAAAAATGTGAGCATGGTTGACGGGTGAATATGTTTACTACTTTAGCTATTTTTTTGCCTATGCATCCGAAAAGACACTTTCAACTTTTACATACTACATCCGGAATTAGAAAGAAAACCAACTTGCTCCAAGGTCTTA
Organism: Panicum hallii; assembly: GCF_002211085.1. Lineage (NCBI taxonomy): Eukaryota > Viridiplantae > Streptophyta > Magnoliopsida > Poales > Poaceae > Panicum > Panicum hallii. The sequence continues at coordinate 50,411,435 of NC_038045.1, forward strand.
TCCACAGATAGCTTAAGACGGGATTCATGCTACTGATCCGGATGAAATCAGACATGTAACTCCGAAAGGAACATCATAATTTGCCATGTATAGTTTGGGGCAGATGGTCAATCAAGTGGTGATCACGTAGTAATCAATGAATGGAACTGCTATGTACAAGCAGACGACACAAGAGCAGACAACACCCTCCCCAGCCTAGCAGCAAACGAAGACGAGGCAACAAGTGGTAGAAACACGAGACGTAGCGTGCGACAGCATCTGCTAGCTAGTAGCTCGACCGTCTGAAGCACGCATGGGCATATCATGGATGGACCTACAAAACTTCCTTCCTATCTTACTCAACTCCCAATCACTCGAAGAACACACAGAACTAGACCAAATTAATGAAGAATAAAATAGAGCTAAAATCATGTCGACAATCTGTATGTGCAGGAATACTGTGCAGCTACTAGCTAGTGCCCGACCCCGGGGCTCGGGACGGACCCCAACACCCGCGCCGCGGCATTGGCAGCCGCCGCCGTGGTTCTGCCGCCGTCGAACTCCGGCGGCGATCCTCGGACCTCGCTCCCGGTCGCCGAACCATCCGTTTTGTCGTAGCCCGGCGCCTCCCCGCCGGCGCGTGGTACGTCGGCAAGCAGCCGCACCCTTGCCGCCGCGGCGCACGGAGGCGGCGACGCCACGAGCGCCACGGCGAGTGCGAGGAGAAGGACGAGCGCGGCCACCCGGCAGGCCATCGATCTCTTGCTCTGGAATCTTATCTCACGACGAAGAACGGGCTGTGCGTGGATCGGAATTCGTGCGTGCTTTGCTTTAGTCTAAGCCTCTGAGGCAGCGCGAGCGAGCTGGTCGGGGAGGATTCCGAGGGGATTAGGGAGGGTTTATATAAGCCCAGCGGGCGCGTGGTTGCCGCCGGGCTGCTACCGCTAGCTGCTGCGCCAGCGGAGAACGCGAGGCGTAGGGACAAAGCCAACGCCACGGCGCGTCGCAGCAGCCAGCCGCGCGCCGTCGCCCCCGTCATCAGCCGCGTGCGTACGGCGGCAAGCCGAGCTGGGAGCCGAGGCGCCGGGCGGAGCATCGGGGCCGAGCGGAGCGGACAAAAAACACGCGGACGCGGGTTGGTTAGTCAGGCGGCGTCAGGATCGCGATCACATCGGGAAAAGGCTCCCCGGGGGCCCGGTGTGCCTTGCGCGGGGTCGCGAGCCGGCGAGAGCGACGCGGGGCGCGCGGCGCGAACCCGCGGGCTGCCGGGGGTCGCCGGCCGCTTTGCGCTCGTCCGGCACGGATCGCGAGTATCTTGTGATGCGGGACGGCGGCCGGGCGGGCTCGCTGCTTGAAGCGAGTATTAGCGCCTGTAATTGGGGTCTCCGTGTTAACCGTTTCTGGTTTAGCCAGTCGCGTAATTTAGTGTCTGTGTGTATGTGAGCGTGTTGATTAACGGAGACGCGAGAAGCTTTTACTTGGTATGCTACAGTACAAACCCTTCCTAGTATAGCAGGTTCGGGGAGAGAGAGAGAGTAGGATGGTTGAGGTGCTTAGACTTTTGTTTTAGTGGATTACCAAAGTGGGAGGGACCTCACTAGTGTGGTACAAACCTTGCTCGAGTCATGGACCTTTGTTAAAGCTAGCAGACGAGGCCTCCGTCGTTTCGTGCCATTCGAGCGCATGTTTGAATTGGCAGATTCTTCACATGAATTTTGCAGCAATTCGGTACAAAAATGGTTCAAATCCTACGGATCGAGACAGGGAAGAAATTCCCGTGCTCCAAATACGCATACGAAAATTAAGCGTTTATTTAATTGCATTTTCGAATCGTGCTCCGAATTAAGCTTTTATTTAAAATTATATTTCCGAACCTGGAACAGCATGTCACAAAGCAGATCAAGAAAAGGCATTTTGTTTGGGATGCAAAGTTGGAGCTGGCGGTTCGCGTTGCTCTTGCTTCGCGGGAAAGCTTTCCTTCCAATTAAGGGAACCCACTTGCTCTCTGGCTTCCCTGCATAGGATTGGCTGCTTGTTGGAGGGCACACGCTGCGAACGGAATCGTTGCCTGCGTGCAGAAGACACCATTTCTTTCAGGCAAACTGTTGCCGGTTGCCTGTGTTCTTCCTTGGACCTATTATCACAAGGATCCCTGCTGTGTCCATGCTGTCTGAACTCCAGATAGACAGATGGCATCGCTTACCTACTGTTCCCAGAAAGGAAGCGTACGTGGCATAGCAATAAAAAGTCAGGAAAATACATACATGCTTGTACAAGAGACAACTCTGCGCTCTAGTGGTGGAGCCATGGCCATATTCGTATTTTAGAAAAGTCCAAAATATGTGAATATTTACAAATAGAGCGACTTTTTTTTTGAGGAAAAGAAAAGGGACAGATTGACGTAGCGCTAGTTTAAGGTTTTCATTTTTTGGATCTATGTGTCGCTGACTCACTTCGAAAACCCCTTTTCTCAAACAGCAAGTTGAGTAAGCTATATATATCACGAGTACTCTATAACCCACTAACCATTCAGATTCAGCAACAATTTTTTCTGGGTTTTCATTTTCTTAATCGCTTCCTCAGCTCCTATAGCATGTTCATCTCCCTAGTTTCTTATCCGCTTCTTAAAGTCAATGGATTAACTTCATCCACAATGATCAAGTTGACACTAATGAGTGCAAAACGGATACTATATAGTATTAATCTGACAATTTAAAACACAAACATTCGTACATAAATTCAGTGCCACTTAACCGCCAACTCATCTTTGATGTGATCCCAATCACACGCACGCGTGTGAAGGCAATTTGGCAAATGGATGGGGGAGAAGTGGATTAAGATTGTTAAGCGTGTTGTTTTCTGTGCTAACCGGAGATCAATGGAAGTGTGCACGCTAATTCTCAACTTCTTGTGCTCAAATGCAGCTTCCAAGCTAGCACTCTGAGCTTACATTTTATATTGAAGCACAAGCTAGCGACCTGACTCTTCGAGTGATTGTTTGGGCAACTAAATATTCCTTGATGAGTGGTGCAATACGGTGAAAACTGGCTAAGTGTTGCAAACTTCAAAACTTTCTTAAAAACCATTTCCATGGTTACTCAAAAATCTTGAACACCTTATTGAGATGAGATTATAGGGAAGCTTATCATCTTCAAGCTTACTTTGCTTTTGCTTTTCTATGTTTGAAAAAAAACATTTTATGACCGTCTAATTACTACTCAGTGTACATGCGTATGTGCAAATGTAAAGTTGCTAACTCCTTCTTTCTTTCAACCTCATCTTTTCCCAAACCGAATTTTTCCTGTAGTGAAATGCTCTGAATTGTTTCATCAGTTGTCACCTCTGAGAGAGGTATTTCTTCAGTACAGAATGTGTGCTGGTTCAGAACTTGAGCGATCAATAAAGCATCTCAGCTTTTGCAGCTAACTCAGCCAAACGGCCATATGCACTCATACTTAGAGGCTGGGTTGTTTGTTTAATTCCATTATAAAAAACTAACTCAAACAAATTTGCTTATTTGAATCGATAATGCCGATATAGTATCATTAGATTTGTCATAAAATTTGGGCACTATTTTGTGTATGTATTATAGAGTGTGAAGTAAACTACATATAATTGTTTTTCTACCTTTTCTGCATGGAAGAAATAAAATTGTTTTCTTTTTTTTGGATTAACTGAAAAATTGATGCTATAAAAAGGTTTAAAGAAGCTATTATTTCTTATACAATTTGGGCACAATTTTCAATATGTATTATAGAACCTGAAGTAAAGTATACAACCTATTTTCCTAAATTTTTGCATGGCAGAAAAAATAATTTTATATTTTTTATCGATTAATAGGATGAACATATTATGTGGTTTCATGCGAAAATGAAAAAGGAATAAAGGGAAGGAAATGGAAAATACCCTTTATTACCCAGCGTTAAGAAATAATATATTAAAGGGCTCCGGCTCCAGCTCGATCACCACCATTTCTTGCCCTCGACGTAATGATGGAATCGAAATCTCTTGAGGAGTCGTTTCAAAGACGTGCGCCGCGGAGAAGGACACGATCGATCAAATCGTGTCGGACTACGGGGTTTAGACTTTAGAGAGCTCTTTTGGGGATCTTTTACCTGGAATATTTTCTTTTGTCAGGGAAGTTAGGAGGATTTTGGAAGTGGGTCCAGATAATTGTAAAGCGTTCGAAGTTGGGTTGGCCTTCAAGCCCGGCCCAGGTAGATTTCCATAGAGTAATATGATTTAGCCCACCAACGACCACGACTCAGAAACGGGCTTCGAAACTTTCTAGCCCGCGCCTGCGTGCTCCAAGGCCGGACTACTTGTGTACCTGTGGTCATCGCCATCACTATTACTGCGAGTAAACTTCATCGGCGGTTCTTAGATTTGTCACCGTCAAGCCTACCCAGAATTACCTAAGGATACTTAAGGTAGTAGATTTATAGGCAGATGCTAGCAACACAAGGTTTAGACAGGTTCGAGCCGTGAGTTGTGTAATACCCTCTATGTCCTATTGGCTGTACCGTAGCGCTTTGAATTGGTTATGCTTTGGAGGGGTCTCTGCCCGCACTTATATAATATGGGGGATAGAGTTACAGATATCCTAGCCTGATACGAATCTAGAAGTCCTACCCGAGTTCTACTCGAGTATGAGTACACTACATCAGATATAAGGTATGGAACATACCACATCCCTATTCCACAATATTCTATACTTTATGAGCAGCCCCGCTGCCCCGGGTCTAACAGTAAGTTCTCATTTCAGCCCAATACTCTCAAAATGCACATAACAGTTGTTAAACTTATCCTAAGTTTTATCCTTATCATCGTACTCTCAAAATGCACATACGAGTCATTAAACTTCCCGCACTCTCATCTTGGTCCTTAAATTTGTGCCACGCTCCCATCCTGTTCCTTCAACTTGTGAGACATTCTCATCCAAGTCCATACACTACTAAAATGCATTGATTTATTTTAAAAAAACATGGACAGGGTGTTTGATATCGAGTGTGAACTACTCCCATTATGAATTTGTAGAAGTATGTCAACGATATAGATAGATTAGACAGGAGGGGTGGTTTAGTATATTGTGTCATTTAAGCTGCTTACTGATGCCAAAGAAAATTGTGAATTGCAGTGATTTTGCTGATTCAAAGTTGCGTAGTTTGACTAAGTTTGGCAATTAGATGAAGTTTTGGGACCTTGGGTAGCACTTCTACTAATAAGCTGATTTAAATACAAGAACAGCCTATTGCTACTTGTTAGTTTTTACTGCTCTACCATCTTACTACTCAATTCTCAACCCCAACCACTCCCTGGGTTGTTCTCCATTGTCACATCCTAACAGTGTTGCTCTCTCAAGCCTTCCTGTTGTCATTGGATATATCTGGTCAGTTTGAACTCGAAACAGAAGTGGGAAGTTTTTAGGGCGTTTCCTTTTTCAGCAAATAGCAAAATCTTTAATCTCACGCTAGAGTTGAGATTCTCTTCCACATATCTGGAGTCATTCAAAAGTTATTAGGTCTTGTATTTGACTTCTTTTAATAAATGTTTTGGTTACAATTGACTCTGTCTCATGCTTTGGTTGTGCAACAATTTGGCACGGCCATACTCTGCTCTGACTCTTTTCATATTCAGCATTATTATTTTTCTTATCCAGCACTATTCTGACTCCTTTTATATCTTATTTATGTTAGATGGATGAAGTGCTGGCTGCAGTTGCAGAGACTATAAAGAACTTTGCAGTTATCTACCTCGTTGACATCACCGAGGTTCCTGACTTCAACACGATGTACGAGTTGTATGATCCGTCGACCGTGATGTTCCTGACTTCCGGAACAAGCACATCATGATTGATCTTGGGACAGGAAACAACAACAAGATCAACTGGGCCTTGAAGGACAAGCACTGACATTGCGGAGACTGTGTACAGGGGTGCCCGGAAGGGCCGTGGTCTGGTGATTGCTCCAAAGGACTACTCCACCAAGTACCGTTACTAAGCCATTTGTGCTGGCTATTGTTGTGTAATTTCTGGTCTACCATGTTGGGCAAATGGCAACTAGACTTGTGTCCGACTCCAGGGTTCTTACTTCTGGGTGTTGGTTAACTTTCTTTACATCTAAATAAAATTGTACTTGCGCTGATTGATGGAATGTTAAAACTTAAAACTCACTGTATCCTTAGAACACGAGCGCTTGTTTCTGTGTTCCAGGTCGCCCATATTTAGGGCCCCAAAAGGAAAAGGAGAGATTTCACCAGTGACAAATGGCCAAAGGAATTTTACTAAATGATTGAACCTCTAGGATTTATTAAATTCTTATAGACGGGCTTGTTATAAAGGAGTTGTACAGGATTTCTCTGAATTCATTGGTCGTATGAATTTTGGGCCCTACAGGATTTCACCAATGAATTAGAAGCCGGAGCTCGACGCAGGAAGAAAGACGTTGGCAGCTCCCGGAGTCTCTCGGTCACAGGCTCACATCTGCATGCCGAACCGCTCGTATGATGTTTTTCCAAGGAAGCCTGGTCAATCGATTCTTACAAGACCTCGTCACAAGGATCGATCAGGCTTTCTTGGACTAGAATGGGCACAAACTTCTTGTTTTTAGTGTGCTCCCCTAAACTGTAGATAGTCTGCATCTTGGCCGTCTTAGGGTCGTAGTAGCCCAACGCCTTTCCCGTGCTCAGCAAGATCCTTCCATCTTCTGAGTCCACAGCTAATGGCGTCACCGCTGTGTCTGAGGAGTACTCCGGTGAGAACCTCCCGACCTCTATGTAATACTCCATGGACCACCAGCCATTGTCTTTCATTGCCCAAATCTCAAGGGTGCCCTTGCGCGGGTGTGAGCGTGCCATGCAAACCTGCCCTTGGAGCTCGACGATGGATGCATCACTATCCTGATGGGTGCGCATTGGCCCTTTCAAGAGCTCGAACTTGCGGGCGCTGACATCTAGCGCGATGATTTCTTCATGATCTGACGACGGTCTGTGGTGCCCGAGCTTAGCATCAGCCATCCAGTAGAGCTTGCCGTTGATGTAGGCAGGAGGCGTGTCGGCTATTGGTCTCTGTGGAGGGTCCAGCTCCTCCCAGAACATGTCCTCGATCCACCGGATCTTACACTCCAGCTCGTAATCCCGTGTTGCCAGGTTCCTCTCCTTGTACGCGACGCGCACCAAGACGTGCGTGCCCGCCTCCGTGTCATACCCGAGCCCGAAGCGGCCAGCGAACATGGCGTCGCCGTCGCCACTGCGGTCCAACGACGACCTCCTCGCGTTGATATAACTGAATACGGAAGACGATCCCCTCAGCTCTCGATGGTGGTCCAGTAGTGGTAGAGCCCTGTAGTAACCAGTGATGGGATTGCACACGAAGTCGTAGCACATGAAGCTCCCCGCGTTGAGGCCATGGCAAGGCTTTGAACAGACCACTCTCGAGTTGCCGTCCACCAATGGCGGCAGCGCGTCCGGTGTGCCGATGAAGCTCTCCAAGGATTTGAAGCTATTGGGCTTGCCGTCGGTGAACATGACTTGGGGGATTTTAGTACTACTCATCAGGTTTGCCTGACGAAGTAGATGCAACTCGACGAAGCACTCGCTCTTGGTTATGGCGCGCCATTCCCTGCAGACCTGGTTCAGGCGTCCAACCGTGCGTGTTGGGAGCCGCGAGAGGACGTCGAACCAAGCCTGCGCAGTCGGTGATGACAAGATGATGTCGTCGCTTTCGCGGCCGACCGACACGAGGCTCTCTTCAAACAACCCCATGGTGGCGAATTGGCTGTCGTGCTTGACACCATCCAGTGAGAATGTAACCACCGGGATGCCGATGCTAGGGTCCACGACAAACGCTTTGCAAAAACCCGTGCCAAACATCACCTTCTTGGTGTTACCATCGGGGTACATGGCAAGCGGGGCGATCCAATCAGACTTCACCGCCGCGAGCTCAACGTCAGTCATGGCTCCCCAATCAATGCAGCGGAGTTCCTCCCAGCACCCGTCAGCCGCGTAATCTCTCAGCAGCCAGATGCGGTAAGGGTGGCCGGGCGTCGGATTGTGCTGGCAGGAGAAATACACGCATAGACAACCATCGAGCTCTTTCAGATCAAAACCACAGTATAGCAGGTCTGACGGAGGCATCAGTGTACCAAAGGTCTCGTCTGTAACATTGAAGGTGGCAATGGTGCCATCTTGCCCAACGAAGTGAAGGTTCCCGTTGCAAAGCACGGCTCCTTGGCTGCCCCTGACCCGGAGCCGGAACGCATGGGGGGGCTCCGTGGCGGCCGGCCTCCAGTGGGTGGACTTGTCGAGCGTGAAGACCTCACAGACCGTGGTGTTGTGCGGTTCATCGAGACAGTACATGCGCGCTGCTTTGTATTCGTTGGTCGTGGAGCAGTACCCCATGCCGTAGGACGCGAACGTGCGAGGGCTGCGACCGGCCGTCCTGAATGGAGTCCGATCAGGCAAGGTCAGGATCTCCCCGGTGGAAGGGTTCCAGACGTGGTGGGTGTCGTACCCGGCGCAGCGGAGGAGGACGAGGCCGTGGCAGGATTCGCTTACGGGATAGACGTGCCCTTGCGTGAGCATCGAGCATCTCAAGATCTCCTCGACTGAACTGCCGGCGGGTTGTTGCAGGCGGCAAGCGTAAAAGGACTTGCAGAACACGGCTGGACCGACGAAAAGCCGGCGGTCGCGGCGGCCGGCTTTCGAGGAGTGGAGGCTGCGGAAGGAGGAAGACGTGATCAGCCCGCGCCATGGCCGCGAGACGCACTGGAAACGGCGCAGTGACTTGGCCGGCAGGCGGGATAGGATGTCCTCCACGATCTCGTCGGGCAGCGCGGCGGCGGGCGCGGCCTTGAACCTCTTGCTGCTCGGTGGAATGGCTTCCATGGTAGGTTCGTCGGCTGAACGGCAGCACGCGTGCAAGCTATTCTTAGTTTTTCTTGGTGGCTGCCAGGGACCGGCTGTGTTGGATCGGCTTCTGATCGACCCTCGCATGCTCTGCTTAAATGCGCAAGGAGTCCGCACGCTACTCGACTAGTAAATCCGATTCGGATAATAAAGAGACTTTTCGTCTTTCGCAAGAACAAGAACGGAAACCGCGTGGAGCTACTGCTACCTTCCGTAGACGAGCAAATCTGGGATAAAAGTAAACATGTTTTCGCTGAGGCAGCTGGCCTGCTGCGGCCTTAATGGGCCTCTCCTACGGCATCGACACGCTGTGCTGGGCTCGCCTGCCCAAGTCTTCCCACCTCACGAGTTCGTGACCAGGCTGAGGCGAGTGTGGGAGCTATGCTGGCAGCACTTGCAGCTACAGAGGCCAACTAAGCTACCGTAGAAGCTAGCGTAGCCTGCCACATTTGTAGCCCAAACCGGATTACAGAGTCCATGTCGAGCATGATAAGTTAATGCTAATAGCTAGATTTAGAATTAAAAAAAATAAGCAGAGTCAATGCCAAATACCATCAATAAATAGCTAAATCCAGAATTAGAAAAATAAAAACCGGACCGGGGGTTGCTATTAGTGATACAGGAGCCAAGGATCTCTAAAGCATCAGACGAGAAGGCATACGGACTCCACGATGGCCCAACTCGAGAACAGGCCCGCCAAGCCGTGGTCGCCTCAACGCACTCAGAGGCCCGCCTGGGAGCGGGCGCGGAGGTGATGGACCGGGATTTGGAGGGTGAGGGAAGCGAGCTGTATGGATGTGATCGAAGTACCAACACAGATACCTCGAATAACTGAACTTCGGTATCATTCGTGAAGGGCCGAAATTTATAGAGACTGAAATTCCTGCCAACAGTCAAGACCGGTTATGTGTCGTGCGCCACGTCCAAATGTCCAACCAACATTCAGCCTGCTGTCAGCTCGCTAGAGACTAGTACAACACTAGAATTGTCAAATTCACTACTGCAGATTTTTTAAGATATACTCTACATGCTTAGGAGACGGATTCGCTATTTAAACCGTAAAATGGACACCGGAATCTTCCAAGCATAAGATACTATAATTTGAAATCTATCTGCTCATTCGCAACTAGAATAGATGTAACTCAAGCACTGGGTACACGGAAAAGAACCATTAAAAGCAAAACAGGAACAGAACATGGTGATCTCCAAAGCAAACCAGCACTTCTGCACATTCCAATGTTCCATAAAGATTCCATCTACCATTCCGCAATCACAGTTGATATAAAATGAATACATGATAGCACTGCATATCTAGAGGCAAAGGTAAATGTGAATGCAAAGGCAAAAGCAGCTAGTATCTATGGTCTATCGCCACCCATTAACATCATCAACATGCAACTTCAGTAGAGAGATAAGTTCTTCTTCACGGGAGACCTCACCAAGGCGTTCAATCTGGTGTCATCTGATGTCTTATACCATACCAGTAGCCTCTTGGGGAGCTGCCGCGCTCGCAGCTGCGCAAGATTCACGAAGGTTTTGACCTTCATATGTGGCCCGTCAGCTTTCTCCTCACCCGTGAAAAAGAACTCAGCATTGATCGGGTCGTACTCTGGCTCCTTAGTCGGTATGAGAAGCCCCTCCTTCCCACAGAAACCCAACTTATCACTCCCTTTTCTCCGGTAGATGTGAACATGGCTGTCAAGATATCCATTGACAACACAAAGCGAGCAGAAACTGAACCCACAGCAGCTCGCTGTCCATGCATGCTTGTCGTATCCACAATCTGTGCAAATACTGGGATCAACCCTCGGCTCCAGCTCCTCGGCGCGCCGTCTGAACATTTTGCTTAGCCTCTCTCTGTGCTGCCTCCTTTTCTTCTCCTTCTTAAGAAGTCCAACGGCAATGGCAACAACACCAATCGCACCAGCTGCTGCAGCCGCGGCGGCGGCGCCATGCCCTCCTCCAACAGGCTGCGCTCCCACACCAGCGCCCCCCAACTTCTCCGACACGTGCAAGGGGTCGCCGTGGTTCGGATGCAGAGGCCTCACCATGGCAGCCGGCTTGTTGGCGGGTGGAGCAGTGGCCACCTCCGAGGCCGAGCCCTTAGCAGGCTGGACCGGCCCAGATGTCATCGATGTGGAGGTGCAGTAGCTGATTGCCTCCTCGCCGCAGATGCCGTTCAACGGGGTGGCGGATGCGACGGCCACCGCGTAGGCGGGGGAGGGGCGGGGGAACGGAATGTAGATCCCGTGAACGGCGATGCGCGAATTAATCACCAGGTCAGCCTCCTTCACGGGAACGTAGTTGATTTGGACCTCGTCAGCGCCGGCGCCGTGGGTGATGACGAGCTTCTGGTCCTCGCCGGCCAGTGTGGCGAGTACGGTGCCGGGGCGGAGGAGCAGGAGGTCGGCGCGGGTGAGGCGGTGCCCGGGGACGATGTGGAAGCGCACCGCCGAGACGTACCCGTGGCGGCCACCATTGAAGATGGCTTGGTCATCGAGCGCGAACACCGTCAGGTTCGCCAGCTTCTCGGGCTCGGTGCACTTGACGCGGATGGCCAGCGCCACGAAGCCGAAGCCGCGCTCGCGCAGACGGGCCATCGCCATGCGCACAACGGCGCTGCCCGGTGATCTGGCGCCGAGGCGGTGGTGCGTGCCCTCGATGCAGGACTCCCTGGAGAGCCGTGGGACGAAGCCTCGGAGGCCGTGCACGACGTAGCGGCCGTTGTCGAAGAGCTCAGGGCGCGAGATCTCGACGCCGTCGACGGCGAACGGACCTCGCTCGGCGCTGACGTTGAGGCAGAATCCCGAGGCCGACAAAAGCTTCATGGAGCGCGCGGTGGCGAGCTCGGCGTAGGGGAAGTAGCCCAGGGCCATGTGGCGTAGGAGGAGTTCGCGGCGCGAGCACCCGGGGCAGGCAGCCTGCAGCAACACGTCGGGCGCCGCGAACACGGTGATTGCCTCTTGCCAGACCGATACCAACGTCTCGTTGTGGAGGAGCGCCGCCGCGGACGCCATCTCGTTGTACCCCAGCGACGCGAGCACCTTGGCGAGCTCCGAGGACACCAAACCGCCCTCGGTGGGTGGAGAAGAGGCGGCGACGTCGGGCGCGGACCACAGCGCCCCCTCCGCTTGCGGCTCCCGGGAGACCAGATCAGAGGCGGTGGAGGAGGGAGGCGGCGAGGGGGCCCGGGGCGAGGCGAAGATCCCGGGATCGGCGCCCGCGCCCATCGACGCCATGGCCTCGTCGCAGGAGGTACCCTCGGTGGCGACCGTGGTGAAGGGGTCGAGGACGCGCGGCGGGGATGTGGCCGTCATCGTGGACGGGGAGCGGTGGCTGTGGCCATGGCCGTGGTGGTGGAGGTAGGCGTGGGTCGCCGGTGTGGCGTGGTGGGTGGTGGCGGCGGCGGGGAGCGGCCCAGCAGCGAGCAGAGAGGCGAGGAGGATGAGGGGTAGGTGGGACGCCTTCGCCATGGATACGGGCGAGGGAGAGCTCTGGCTGCCGAAACAGAATGGGCGGGGATGGGGTGGTGGTGGTGGTATATGTCCAGGCCAGAGCGCCCGGTTGTGACGGTGCCGTGCGGGTTCTTCTTGGACAGCAAGAAGAACAATATTACGGGAATGCCCCCTCCGGTGCTCTGGTTCTGGTATCTTCCGTTTTGGCGGGAGAAATGAATTGCCAGATATTTTGGTGCTGGACGCCTGCTCTTTATCTTTTGACTCGATCGGTTGTGTTATCTGCAGATTTTCGTCATGGGACTTTTAATTGCGAATCGTGATGAAGTGATCGGTAGAAATTTCAGTTTAATCTCGGTTCTTTTCTGAAAAGAAACTTATTTCGGTTCTGAACTGCAAACCGTGTTCAGCTTGACACGGTTCTTTTGCACGGCTGCTTGCACAACTCAAGCGGGAAGCACGTGCCAATCAGCCCACGAACTACGTTGCCTGATCAGGCAGCAGGCTTTTGCAGCCAAATAGTGAATTTCACTTGAACTACCACCACTATAATTCAAATAAACTTATATTTGGTTCGGAGGGAGAACCTAGCTTTTGCAGCTTTTGCTTTTGTCCTACTACAAGAAGTCTACTACGTACTCTCTTGATCAGGCAGGAGGCTTCTTGGCTGCAAAAGCCTGCTGCCTGATCAGGCAACGTAGTTCGTGGGCTGATTGGCACGTGCTTCCCGCTTGAGTTGTGCAAGCAGCCGTGCAAAAGAACCGTGTCAAGCTGAACACGGTTTGCAGTTCAGAACCGAAATAAGTTTCTTTTCAGAAAAGAACCGAGATTAAACTGAAATTTCTACCGATCACTTCATCACGATTCGCAATTAAAAGTCCCATGACGAAAATCTGCAGATAACACAACCGATCGAGTCAAAAGATAAAGAGCAGGCGTCCAGCACCAAAATATCTGGCAATTCATTTCTCCCGCCAAAACGGAAGATACCAGAACCAGAGCACCGGAGGGGGCATTCCCGTAATATTGTTCTTCTTGCTGTCCAAGAAGAACCCGCACGGCACCGTCACAACCGGGCGCTCTGGCCTGGACATATACCACCACCACCACCCCATCCCCGCCCATTCTGTTTCGGCAGCCAGAGCTCTCCCTCGCCCGTATCCATGGCGAAGGCGTCCCACCTACCCCTCATCCTCCTCGCCTCTCTGCTCGCTGCTGGGCCGCTCCCCGCCGCCGCCACCACCCACCACGCCACACCGGCGACCCACGCCTACCTCCACCACCACGGCCATGGCCACAGCCACCGCTCCCCGTCCACGATGACGGCCACATCCCCGCCGCGCGTCCTCGACCCCTTCACCACGGTCGCCACCGAGGGTACCTCCTGCGACGAGGCCATGGCGTCGATGGGCGCGGGCGCCGATCCCGGGATCTTCGCCTCGCCCCGGGCCCCCTCGCCGCCTCCCTCCTCCACCGCCTCTGATCTGGTCTCCCGGGAGCCGCAAGCGGAGGGGGCGCTGTGGTCCGCGCCCGACGTCGCCGCCTCTTCTCCACCCACCGAGGGCGGTTTGGTGTCCTCGGAGCTCGCCAAGGTGCTCGCGTCGCTGGGGTACAACGAGATGGCGTCCGCGGCGGCGCTCCTCCACAACGAGACGTTGGTATCGGTCTGGCAAGAGGCAATCACCGTGTTCGCGGCGCCCGACGTGTTGCTGCAGGCTGCCTGCCCCGGGTGCTCGCGCCGCGAACTCCTCCTACGCCACATGGCCCTGGGCTACTTCCCCTACGCCGAGCTCGCCACCGCGCGCTCCATGAAGCTTTTGTCGGCCTCGGGATTCTGCCTCAACGTCAGCGCCGAGCGAGGTCCGTTCGCCGTCGACGGCGTCGAGATCTCGCGCCCTGAGCTCTTCGACAACGGCCGCTACGTCGTGCACGGCCTCCGAGGCTTCGTCCCACGGCTCTCCAGGGAGTCCTGCATCGAGGGCACGCACCACCGCCTCGGCGCCAGATCACCGGGCAGCGCCGTTGTGCGCATGGCGATGGCCCGTCTGCGCGAGCGCGGCTTCGGCTTCGTGGCGCTGGCCATCCGCGTCAAGTGCACCGAGCCCGAGAAGCTGGCGAACCTGACGGTGTTCGCGCTCGATGACCAAGCCATCTTCAATGGTGGCCGCCACGGGTACGTCTCGGCGGTGCGCTTCCACATCGTCCCCGGGCACCGCCTCACCCGCGCCGACCTCCTGCTCCTCCGCCCCGGCACCGTACTCGCCACACTGGCCGGCGAGGACCAGAAGCTCGTCATCACCCACGGCGCCGGCGCTGACGAGGTCCAAATCAACTACGTTCCCGTGAAGGAGGCTGACCTGGTGATTAATTCGCGCATCGCCGTTCACGGGATCTACATTCCGTTCCCCCGCCCCTCCCCCGCCTACGCGGTGGCCGTCGCATCCGCCACCCCGTTGAACGGCATCTGCGGCGAGGAGGCAATCAGCTACTGCACCTCCACATCGATGACATCTGGGCCGGTCCAGCCTGCTAAGGGCTCGGCCTCGGAGGTGGCCACTGCTCCACCCGCCAACAAGCCGGCTGCCATGGTGAGGCCTCTGCATCCGAACCACGGCGACCCCTTGCACGTGTCGGAGAAGTTGGGGGGCGCTGGTGTGGGAGCGCAGCCTGTTGGAGGAGGGCATGGCGCCGCCGCCGCGGCTGCAGCAGCTGGTGCGATTGGTGTTGTTGCCATTGCCGTTGGACTTCTTAAGAAGGAGAAGAAAAGGAGGCAGCACAGAGAGAGGCTAAGCAAAATGGTCACACGGCGCGCCGAGGAGCTGGAGCCGAGGCATGATCCCAGTATTTGCAGAGATTGTGGATACGACGAGCATGCATGGACAGCGAGCTGCTGTGGGTTCAGTTTCTGCTCGCTTTGTGTGGTCAACGGATATCTTGACAGCCATGTTCACATCTACCGGAGAAAAGGGAGTGATAAGTTTGGTTTCTGTGGGAAGGAGGGGCGTCTCATGCCGACTAAGGAGCCAGAGTACGACCCGATCAATGCTGAGTTCTTTTTCACGGGTGAGGAGAAAGCTGACGGGCCACATATGAAGGTCAAAACCTTCGTGAATCTTGCGCAGCTGCGAGCGCGGCAGCTCCCCAAGAGGCTACTGGTATGGTATAAGACATCAGATGACACCAGATTGAACGCCTTGGTGAGGTCTCCCGTGAAGAAGAACTTATCTCTCTACTGAAGTTGCATGTTGATGATGTTAATGGGTGGCGATAGACCATAGATACTAGCTGCTTTTGCCTTTGCATTCACATTTACCTTTGCCTCTAGATATGCAGTGCTATCATGTATTCATTTTATATCAACTGTGATTGCGGAATGGTAGATGGAATCTTTATGGAACATTGGAATGTGCAGAAGTGCTGGTTTGCTTTGGAGATCACCATGTTCTGTTCCTGTTTTGCTTTTAATGGTTCTTTTCCGTGTACCCAGTGCTTGAGTTACATCTATTCTAGTTGCGAATGAGCAGATAGATTTCAAATTATAGTATCTTATGCTTGGAAGATTCCGGTGTCCATTTTTCGGTTTAAATAGCGAATCCGTCTCCTAAGCATGTAGAGTGTATCTTAAAAAATCTGCAGTAGTGAATTTGACAATTCTAGTGTTGTACTAGTCTCTAGCGAGCTGACAGCAGGCTGAATGTTGGTTGGACATTTGGACGTGGCGCACGACACATAACCGGTCTTGACTGTTGGCAGGAATTTCAGTCTCTATAAATTTCGGCCCTTCACGAATGATACCGAAGTTCAGTTATTCGAGGTATCTGTGTTGGTACTTCGATCACATCCATACAGCTCGCTTCCCTCACCCTCCAAATCCCGGTCCATCACCTCCGCGCCCGCTCCCAGGCGGGCCTCTGAGTGCGTTGAGGCGACCACGGCTTGGCGGGCCTGTTCTCGAGTTGGGCCATCGTGGAGTCCGTATGCCTTCTCGTCTGATGCTTTAGAGATCCTTGGCTCCTGTATCACTAATAGCAACCCCCGGTCCGGTTTTTATTTTTCTAATTCTGGATTTAGCTATTTATTGATGGTATTTGGCATTGACTCTGCTTATTTTTTTTTAATTCTAAATCTAGCTATTAGCATTAACTTATCATGCTCGACATGGACTCTGTAATCCGGTTTGGGCTACAAATGTGGCAGGCTACGCTAGCTTCTACGGTAGCTTAGTTGGCCTCTGTAGCTGCAAGTGCTGCCAGCATAGCTCCCACACTCGCCTCAGCCTGGTCACGAACTCGTGAGGTGGGAAGACTTGGGCAGGCGAGCCCAGCACAGCGTGTCGATGCCGTAGGAGAGGCCCATTAAGGCCGCAGCAGGCCAGCTGCCTCAGCGAAAACATGTTTACTTTTATCCCAGATTTGCTCGTCTACGGAAGGTAGCAGTAGCTCCACGCGGTTTCCGTTCTTGTTCTTGCGAAAGACGAAAAGTCTCTTTATTATCCGAATCGGATTTACTAGTCGAGTAGCGTGCGGACTCCTTGCGCATTTAAGCAGAGCATGCGAGGGTCGATCAGAAGCCGATCCAACACAGCCGGTCCCTGGCAGCCACCAAGAAAAACTAAGAATAGCTTGCACGCGTGCTGCCGTTCAGCCGACGAACCTACCATGGAAGCCATTCCACCGAGCAGCAAGAGGTTCAAGGCCGCGCCCGCCGCCGCGCTGCCCGACGAGATCGTGGAGGACATCCTATCCCGCCTGCCGGCCAAGTCACTGCGCCGTTTCCAGTGCGTCTCGCGGCCATGGCGCGGGCTGATCACGTCTTCCTCCTTCCGCAGCCTCCACTCCTCGAAAGCCGGCCGCCGCGACCGCCGGCTTTTCGTCGGTCCAGCCGTGTTCTGCAAGTCCTTTTACGCTTGCCGCCTGCAACAACCCGCCGGCAGTTCAGTCGAGGAGATCTTGAGATGCTCGATGCTCACGCAAGGGCACGTCTATCCCGTAAGCGAATCCTGCCACGGCCTCGTCCTCCTCCGCTGCGCCGGGTACGACACCCACCACGTCTGGAACCCTTCCACCGGGGAGATCCTGACCTTGCCTGATCGGACTCCATTCAGGACGGCCGGTCGCAGCCCTCGCACGTTCGCGTCCTACGGCATGGGGTACTGCTCCACGACCAACGAATACAAAGCAGCGCGCATGTACTGTCTCGATGAACCGCACAACACCACGGTCTGTGAGGTCTTCACGCTCGACAAGTCCACCCACTGGAGGCCGGCCGCCACGGAGCCCCCCCATGCGTTCCGGCTCCGGGTCAGGGGCAGCCAAGGAGCCGTGCTTTGCAACGGGAACCTTCACTTCGTTGGGCAAGATGGCACCATTGCCACCTTCAATGTTACAGACGAGACCTTTGGTACACTGATGCCTCCGTCAGACCTGCTATACTGTGGTTTTGATCTGAAAGAGCTCGATGGTTGTCTATGCGTGTATTTCTCCTGCCAGCACAATCCGACGCCCGGCCACCCTTACCGCATCTGGCTGCTGAGAGATTACGCGGCTGACGGGTGCTGGGAGGAACTCCGCTGCATTGATTGGGGAGCCATGACTGACGTTGAGCTCGCGGCGGTGAAGTCTGATTGGATCGCCCCGCTTGCCATGTACCCCGATGGTAACACCAAGAAGGTGATGTTTGGCACGGGTTTTTGCAAAGCGTTTGTCGTGGACCCTAGCATCGGCATCCCGGTGGTTACATTCTCACTGGATGGTGTCAAGCACGACAGCCAATTCGCCACCATGGGGTTGTTTGAAGAGAGCCTCGTGTCGGTCGGCCGCGAAAGCGACGACATCATCTTGTCATCACCGACTGCGCAGGCTTGGTTCGACGTCCTCTCGCGGCTCCCAACACGCACGGTTGGACGCCTGAACCAGGTCTGCAGGGAATGGCGCGCCATAACCAAGAGCGAGTGCTTCGTCGAGTTGCATCTACTTCGTCAGGCAAACCTGATGAGTAGTACTAAAATCCCCCAAGTCATGTTCACCGACGGCAAGCCCAATAGCTTCAAATCCTTGGAGAGCTTCATCGGCACACCGGACGCGCTGCCGCCATTGGTGGACGGCAACTCGAGAGTGGTCTGTTCAAAGCCTTGCCATGGCCTCAACGCGGGGAGCTTCATGTGCTACGACTTCGTGTGCAATCCCATCACTGGTTACTACAGGGCTCTACCACTACTGGACCACCATCGAGAGCTGAGGGGATCGTCTTCCGTATTCAGTTATATCAACGCGAGGAGGTCGTCGTTGGACCGCAGTGGCGACGGCGACGCCATGTTCGCTGGCCGCTTCGGGCTCGGGTATGACACGGAGGCGGGCACGCACGTCTTGGTGCGCGTCGCGTACAAGGAGAGGAACCTGGCAACACGGGATTACGAGCTGGAGTGTAAGATCCGGTGGATCGAGGACATGTTCTGGGAGGAGCTGGACCCTCCACAGAGACCAATAGCCGACACGCCTCCTGCCTACATCAACGGCAAGCTCTACTGGATGGCTGATGCTAAGCTCGGGCACCACAGACCGTCGTCAGATCATGAAGAAATCATCGCGCTAGATGTCAGCGCCCGCAAGTTCGAGCTCTTGAAAGGGCCAATGCGCACCCATCAGGATAGTGATGCATCCATCGTCGAGCTCCAAGGGCAGGTTTGCATGGCACGCTCACACCCGCGCAAGGGCACCCTTGAGATTTGGGCAATGAAAGACAATGGCTGGTGGTCCATGGAGTATTACATAGAGGTCGGGAGGTTCTCACCGGAGTACTCCTCAGACACAGTGGTGACGCCATTAGCCGTGGACTCAGAAGATGGAAGGATCTTGCTGAGCACGGGAAAGGCGTTGGGCTACTACGACCCTAAGACGGCCAAGATGCAGACTATCTACAGTTTAGGGGAGCACACTAAAAACAAGAAGTTTGTGCCCATTCTAGTCCAAGAAAGTCTGATCGATCCTTGTGACAAGGTCTTGTAGAATCGATTGACCAGGCTTCCTTGGAAAAACATCATACGAGCGGTTCGGCATGCAGATGTGAGCCTGTGACCGAGAGACTCCGGGAGCTGCCAACGTCTTTCTTCCTGCGTCGAGCTCCGGCTTCTAATTCATTGGTGAAATCCTGTAGGGCCCAAAATTCATACGACCATTAAATCCTAGAGGTTCAATCATTTAGTAAAATTCCTTTGTCCATTTGTCACTGGTGAAATCTCTCCTTTTCCTTTTGGGGCCCTAAATATGGGCGACCTGGAACACAGAAACAAGCGCTCGTGTTCTAAGGATACAGTGAGTTTTAAGTTTTAACATTCCATCAATCAGCGCAAGTACAATTTTATTTAGATGTAAAGAAAGTTAACCAACACCCAGAAGTAAGAACCCTGGAGTCGGACACAAGTCTAGTTGCCATTTGCCCAACATGGTAGACCAGAAATTACACAACAATAGCCAGCACAAATGGCTTAGTAACGGTACTTGGTGGAGTAGTCCTTTGGAGCAATCACCAGACCACGGTAATTGTATGAAATAAAATTAATGTAATTGTATGAAATAAAATTAATGTAAATTTTAACAAATTTTATAATTTTGAAAATAGTATATACACAGTTTCGTTCTGATGAAACTTCTCTCTTTCTTCATAATTATCGTACTATATCACCATAAATGCTGATGTGTCACTCTATTTAATACGCAATGCGTATGAAACCTATACTAGAATTAACCTTAGATGACATGGCACTTTATAAAATCGTGCAATGAAATACTGCAATAGAAATATAGCCTATCAATCTCATCTCGTGCTCTTCAACGGCTATCTGAACACGCTTTCTCATCACCCAACCTCATAGACAGCGTCCACAAAACCACCGTACGTGCCCGCGCAACACCCACGACGCCTTTCCAAACACCGCGTCCACGCGAGGCTCCACTCTCCTCCTCCTCGCCACAGGTCCCTCCCGCCACGAGCCCCTTATCCGCCGACGGCCCAACGATCACCCCGAACCAGGCCCCGCGTCCGCCCATGCCCCGATGTCCGCCACGGCCGACGACCTCGCGCGCCGCGTCGCCGCGTTCCTCCCCGTCACCCCGCGCCCGCCGCCGCCGCAGAAGCAGCAGCTCTCCGGCGTCGCCGCCGCCGTGCTCGACGCCGGGGGACGCTTGGGCCGCGCCGTGGGCGACGTTTTCCGCCGCCTCCGCATCGACGACACCTTCTTCTACTCCGGCCCGCCAAATCAGAGCCGGAGCAGCGCCGGGAAGAATAATGGCGGGAGGCCAGCGGCTGGAGCGCCGACGGCCGGCAAGGAGAGGACAACCGGCGGCGGCGATCCCCTAGGCGCCACCGGGAGGTTCGCGCGGTCACAGGGGAGCATGAACCTGTCAGCGTCGTACGACAGCAGGACGAACGACGTGGAGAGCTCGGTGGTGGCCAGAGGCGACCTATGGCGCGCGGAGGCGTCGCACAGCAGCGGCGGCGGCGGCGGCTCCAGTGGCTCTTCTCCGAGAGGCGCCGGAGACGGGGCCAACCTGTTCCTGGTGCAGCTCGGCCCGGTCCTCTTCGTCCGCGACACGACGCTGCTGTTCCCGGTGCACCTGTCCAAGCGGCACCTCATCTGGTACGGATTCGAGCGAAAGGTGCGTTGATTGATTTCGCGCCAAAAGTTCAGCATTGCTTCATCTAAGCAAAGAATTCACCTTGCAAAATGCCTTGAGTTGAGATCACAGGAGCTTTTTTTTTCTTGCAGAATGGCGTTCACTCGGTTTGCCCTGCTTATTGGTCGGCTCACAAGAGATGGTTCTTCATGTCCATGCTATGCCTGAACCCGGTTGCTTGCGTAAGTCTTTGTTTGTGATCTTCTGCCTCTGTTTCTGCTACATAAAAAAAAATTCTCATGTCCCATCTCTAACTGAGAATTTCGTTCAGTCATTCATGGACATCCAGTTCCCAAATGGGCAACTAAGATACGTTGCTGGCGATGGCTTCACGACGCGCGCTTTCCTCCCTCTCGGCGGTGGAGTCATGCAAGCCCATGGGAAGTTCCCAGGGGAGAAGAGGATCAGCTTCTCTTTCAAGGTCAATCGATGGTTGAAATGCTTTGGTTCATGAAGATCAGAAGCTGCATTGTTGTGCACTTACAGTATGCTGTCAGTTGCTTGCAGAACAGGAGTGGGGGCAGCGTCGTCCCAATGGTTCAGTGGCCGGATAAGTCTCTCTCACTGGGGATTGTCCAGCCATTGTCTTGGAGGAGATCTGGCCTGATGCTGCAACCAGCAACGCAGATCAGGTAAATTTCTTGAACCCTGACTACCTGTGCCATTCATAATTTGATCCATACTGCTGCTTGTTCCTTGCTGTTTATCATTGTACTAAAATCTGCTTCACCGGATCATGAACAGAATCTTGCTGAAATACCTGTCCAGAATCCAGACTGACTGTTGTTCCATTCTGAATTTCTGATGGACAGCATATGCCCTACGATCGGTGGACGCCATCCTGGGGTGTGCACGGAGCTGATCCATTCGGTGAACGAGAACGCCGGCATCGTCTGTGGCTACTCCCACACTGCTTCGCCTTCTGCACATGCCTCCATATCGGTCAGAACAGTTGCACCATTACATCTGAAGAAATTTTATCTTCAGATTCTCTGACACTCTTGTTTGGACCTCATCACAGATCGGAAGATCGAAGCTGAATGGCGGCGCGGCAAGGTCAGGGATAGTGTTCAGAGTAGACGCTCCGCTCCACGGCTTTGGCCGGCCATGGTTCTCGGTTCAGATGAACAGCGGGATCGAGTTCTGATTCGCCATTGTTTTGTTGGGACTGCACATGCAGATACAGAGTTACACTCTTCATTCAAAAAGAAGCATACAGGAAACACGTACTACGTTGAAATGTACAGTCAATGTTGTGTATAAGGCTTGACAAGGACTCGTTCTATAGATGATCTGAAAATGGCAATTGAAAAGTTCATTGTATCAATCATTTTTATGCTGGTAATACAATACAAAAGGTAACATTGGAGGACTGATCTTTCACACGCAACTGATACGGCGACTGCCAGTACATGCGTACTAGCCACTTAAAGCAGCTGCCATTAGTATGAACCCGTGCTCTGTTAAACACTGCAGTCTACAGCACTGTTCCATTAGTCCCTTGCATCACCAGTTGTTATCCATTCCAACCTATCCAAATCGCTGGCCGGATGCGCCAAATCAAGTCTTGGGCTTTGTGTGCAGACAGCTGGTAACTTTTGTTTAAACCAAACCTAGGTTGCCGCCGTTGCTCCCACGCCATCTCATGCAGCTTTTCGCCGAACGCAACCACCGGAGGGGACCTGGACAAGACAAACTTCTGAAGGAAATCCACGATTTGCTGAAGAAAACTAATATACGCCCACTGTATCATAGAATTCAGACTTTTAATTTTTTAGAACAGAAATGTTTCCAGCCTCTGCGATTGTAATTTTTCATCTAGTCGCGCATTTGAACGGGCCGTTCGATCGTCTGCTTTCATGCTGATGAAGAGAGGTTCATCCCATTCCCGTAGCAATCTGAAAATAAAAAAGGTTATCTTTGACGTTCCAGCAGAAGTTGTGCAGCACGAGAATTGTTCATTTATCCTTGTTGGGGATAAAAATTCAAGCAGGGATGTTCTGGACTTTCTGATACTGCGCCCCGCGTTGACTTGGGGTCTTGGCGCCGCGAGCTATATATAAGAGCAAGATGCGCTTTCTTGCAGATCAGCAGAATTTGGCTCCTCTCATTCTCCTGCTTGGTTCTGTTCAGCCGTTCAGGTCCGTCATGAAGGGAGCCGTCTTCCCGGCGGCGCCGTCAGGCGAGCGGTCGTTGGGGGCGGTGTTGCGGACGAAGGGCGTGGGATCCGTCATGGTCGGCCTCGTCGTCCTTGCATTGCTGCTTGGCGCACGCAGATGGACCGACCTCGACGCTGTAAGCGGATGCATACGCTTTGTACTTTAATACTTTTCATGTTCAATTGTGCATGACTAGCTGTCGCAGCTTGAAGCCAATCAATTGCTCCGTAAGTGTTAAATCTAGGCTAAATGTTTCCTCAAAAAAAAAAAATCTAGGCTAAATGTTCAGACGGGCTCATAGGACTCGTCAATTGTGGTGGGCACATCTTCTAATTTGAATCAAGATGTTCGCAGCGATTTTTTTGCAATTTTTTTAGAGAAAAGGATTTTTTTTTGCAAATGAAACTGAACTTTTTGCTGAAAAATTCAAGAAGTCGAAAACGAGCGAGCAGTTGAGCATACGTGCAGGTACAACCGTACAGGTTACCAGTTACCTTACTATGAATCCCCTTGCATGCATGTCCCCAGTCGTCTCTGCTAGGCAACACGGTCAGCATCGGCGCCGGCCAACGGCGGCGTCACCACAGCAACTCTACGGCGCCCATCGTGCCCATACCATTCACCTGCGGCAACGAGACGTCCCCGCGGCAGTCGAAATGCCCCGCGACACCAGCACCGCCGCCGCCGTCGACGACGCTGCAAGTCCCCGGCGGCCCGGCGCCGTCGTGCCCGGACTACTTTCGCTACATCCACGAGGACCTCCGGCCGTGGCGCGGCGCGGGGATCACGAGGGAGGCGGTGGAGCGCGCGCGGCCGCACGCCTACTTCCGGCTGGTGGTCGTCGGCGGGCGCGCGTACGTGGAGACGTACCAACGCGCGTACCAGACCCGGGACGTGTTCACGCAGTGGGGCATCCTGCAGCTCATCCGCCGCTATCCCGGCCGCGTCCCGGACCTGGACATCATGTTTGCCTGCGACGACCCCGGCCAGGTGCGCGCCGTCGACTTCCCGTCGCCGTCCGAGGCGCCGCCCGTGTTCCGGTACAGCAAGGACGCGTCGACGCTCGACATTGTGTTCCCGGACTGGTCCTTCTGGGGCTGGCCGGAGGTGGGCATCCGGCCGTGGACGCAGATGCTTGAGGAGGTGGCGCAGGAGAACGAGCGCGTGCCGTGGCCGGAGAGGCAGCCCTACGCCTTCTGGAAGGGGGCACCTGCGCGCTTCCGCATCCGCCATGAGCTCATGAGATGCAACGCTTCCAACGGCCAAGAATGGAACGCCCGCCTTTTCAGCCAGGTGCTTCAAGAGAAGCTACCATTCCTATTCTTTTTTTTTTCCTTCACAAAATCTGAATCAGCAGGGTGAATTTACCTTCTCTTACCTTGTTGTTGTAGGACTGGAAGCATGCCGTCAGAAATGGCTTCAAAGATTCCAGCATACCGAAGCAATGCTTATACAGGTACGGTTACACGGTAAAAAAAATACTGTTAATTCTTTGTCCTCAAACTGTACTGAAATGCTATGAAATTATAATTTTAATGGATGATCGATATGGTTGCATGGTGTTTGGTGTGGTTCTGATGACTTGCCGATGGATGCAGGTACAAGATTTACATAGAAGGGAATGCATGGTCAGTGAGCGAGAAGTACATCATGGCGTGCGACTCGCCGGTGCTGTTCGTCACGACGCCCTTCCAGGACATCCTGTCCAGGGGGCTCGTCGCCGGCAAGCACTACTGGCCCATCAACCGGGAGCATGTGTGCAAGTCCATCAAGTTCGCTGTCGACTGGGGCAACGGGCACCCGGCGCAGGCGCGGCTCATCGGCGAGCAGGGCAGCCGGTTCGTGAGGGAGGAGATGAGCATCGACTACGTCTACGACTACATGCTCCACCTGCTCACTGAGTACTCCAAGCTGCTCCGGTACAAGCCCACCGTCCCGGAGAAGGCCCTCGAGATCTGCACCGAGTCCATGGCGTGCACCGCCCGGGGCCTGCACAGGGAGTGCATGATGGACTCCATGGAGAGGCACGTCGCCGGCTTCGACCCGTGCACGCTGCCGCCGCCGTTCACCGAGGAAGAGGCCAAGGAGATCGCCGACAGGGAGGCGGAGGTGCTGAGGAACGTAGAGAAGATGGAGGGCTAAGCTAGATGGCACTGACAGTATACAGTTTTGCTGGAGGGCATACTATTGATGCAGCCATCAAAGGCGAGTTAATCAGGAGAAAGGGTTGAAAAAAAATTTAAATGTATTATTAGTATACAAACTTAGCGGAAGGGTACACTTAGATACATCATCTATCTAATTGCTCATATATTTGAAAACAACAACTTGACAGACGGGTGCAAATAGATCACCGGGGGAAACCGGATTAAAAAACCGTATGGATACTACCGAAAACTTTTTTTTTTCAGAAGACCCGGATATTGCCGGCATTAATTGATAAGAAGGAGAGCAATGCAGGCACCAGTGCCGCCGAGTTTACTGATTAGGTTTGGCATCGGAAAAGCCCCCAATAAGAAAGGAGAAAAAAAAACACGGGCAGATTACTGGACAACTACTGAAAACTATGCTACCTATACAACTATAGCGACTCTTTTCACCCAACGCCACAAGCCCACGACACGTTGAGGAGGACATCATGGAGCCCAACTCAACATCCACCTATGCACAGCAACTACTAGCCCTGAAAGCCAGGTGTTATCCGTCTCAATCTATCCAGATCTCTCTCCGGATGTGCCAAGTCAACTCTTGGGGCTTGTGTACGTGCAGAGTGCAGACAGCTGGTGCTAACTCTTGTTCAAAACAAACCCGGGGTAAGTGATGAGTAGTCGCCGTTGCTCCCACGCCATCTCATGCTTATTTTCGCCGAACGCAAGCAGGAGGGGGCCTGGCCAAACTTCTGAAGAAAGTCCACGTTTTGCTGAAGAAACTCAAAGTCTGAAATACGCCCACGGCATCGACGCATCGTAGTCATCAAACCTATGTAGCAAATGCAATCGTATTTTCTCATCTAGTCGCGCATTTGCACGGACAGTTCGACTACTTTCAAACCAAAGAGAGGTTGATCCCGTAGCAATCTGAAGAAACTTTCTCTTGAGACGTCCTGCACTGTATGCAATAGCTGTTCAGTACGGGCATTGTTCATTTCTCCTCTCGGGGATCAGAATTCAAGCAGGGGCCTAGTGGTACTGGGCTGCGCGATGACTTGCGCTGAGAGCTACGTATAAGAGCAAGCTGCGCTTTCTTGTTCTTGCAGATCCTGGGTAGCTGGCTAGTGCAGCAGAATTATTCGGCTCCTCTCGTTTCGTGGCGTGTGATCGACCATGAAGGGCACCGTGTTCCCGGCGACGTCGTCGGGGGAGCAGGACGAGGAGGGGGCGCCGTTGGTGCCACCGGCGACGGAGGAGATTGCTGAGGAGGTCGGGGCGCCGCCGTGCAAGGACGGCGACGCTCCGGTGGCGCGGCTGCCGACCGGGTGGTCGTTGTCGTCGTTGGGGGCGGTGTTGCGGACGAGGGGCGTGGGGTCCGTCATGGTCGGCCTCGTCCTCCTTGCCTTGCTGCTTGGCGCGCGCAGATGGATCGACCTCGACGCTGTAAGCACAACGATGCATCCTTAGCAACTTTTTTTTCGTGTTCAGTTTTGCGTGGCGAGATAGCTATCATTCACGGTCACAGTTGCAGCTTGAAGTCAATTAATTGTTTATCTAGGCTTTATGTTTGTTTGGCACGTGTTAATTATCCTGCATGATTTTCAAAGGAGAAAGCTTGATCCTCGGAAAAATTCCAACGTCCTAGATGGGCCTACAAGACTTGAGACGATGGCCACTTTTCTTTTGAACAAGATGATGGGCACATCCATGATCCATAGGACTAAGAAAGCAGCAAAATTTATGTTTCTTACGACCAAGAGCCTATTTCACATTTTTCTTTTCAGTCTTACTCCACTTTGCTTAATATAAGAAGATCCTGATTTTTTAAAAATAAACTGAACTTTTCTGCTGAATATAAGAGGTTCAGAATGAGCTGAGAGGTTAAGGACACGTGCAATACTGCTACAACTTTACTAGTAAAGCTTACTCTGAATTCCCTGCATGCATGAATGGTCCTACAGTCGTCACTACTAGGCAACACGGTCAGCATCGGCGCCGGCCAACGGCGGCGTCACCACAGCAACTCTACGGCGCCTCCCGTGCCCATAGCATTCACCTGCGGCAACCAGACGTCACCGCAGCCACCGAAATGCCCTGGAACACCAGGTCCGCCGCTGCCGGCTGGTGGCCCGGGGCCGTCATGCCCGGACTACTTCCGCTACATCCACGACGATCTGCGGCCATGGCGTGACGCGGGCATCACGCGGGAGGCGGTGGAGCGCGCACGGCGGCACGCCTACTTCCGGCTGGTGGTCGTGGGCGGGCGCGCGTACGTGGAAACGTACCAACGCGCGTACCAGACCCGGGACGTGTTCACGCAGTGGGGCATCCTGCAGCTCATCCGCCGCTACCCCGGCCGCGTCCCGGACCTGGACATCATGTTTGCCTGCGACGACCCCGGCCAGGTGCGCGCTGCCGACTTCCCGACGCCGTCGGAGGCGCCGCCCGTGTTCCGGTACTGCAAGGACGCGTCGACGCTCGACGTCGTGTTCCCGGACTGGTCCTTCTGGGGATGGCCGGAGGTGGGCATCCGGCCCTGGACGCAGATGCTGGAGGAGGTAAGGCAGGAGAGCGAGCGCGTGCGGTGGCCGGAGAGGCAGCCCTACGCGTTCTGGAAGGGCAACCCCGAAGGGTACCGCATTCGCCACGAGCTCCTGAGTTGCAACCCCTCCAACGGCCAAGAATGGAACGCCCGCATCTTCACCCAGGTGCTCCTTCAAAAACCAAGAAAGCTGGCATTTCAATATTTTTTTCATTTCTCGTGTATGCCTAATAGATGATGTTAATTTACCTTACCGCTTTTCTTGTAGAACTGGAATCATGCAATTCAAAACGGGTTCAAAGATTCAAGAATACCTAAGCAATGCATATACAGGTGGGCGCACGAATGTGCAGGACTTGCTGAATTTCTTATAACAAATCATATTGTTTCCTGCAAAATTCTGGTGAAATTCGGCCCTAAAAAAATTTTCTGGTGAAATTCGTTCCTAGGTACAAATGAAGATCCAAATTCATGCATGGTGTAGCTCAGATCATTTGTCAATGGTGCAGGTACAAAGTGTACGTGGAGGGAAACGCATGGTCAGTGAGCGAGAAGTACATACTGGCATGCGACTCACCGGTGCTGTTCATCACGACGCCCTTCCAAGACATCCTGTCTAGGGGCCTCATCGCCGGCAAGCATTACTGGCCCATCAACCGGGAGCATGTCTGCAAGTCCATCAAGTTCGCCGTCAACTGGGGCAACGAGCACCCGACGCAGGTGCAGCTCATTGGCGAGCAGGGCAGCCGGTTCGTGAGGGACGAGATGAGCATGGACTACATCTACGACTACATGCTCCACCTGCTCACTGAGTATGCCAAGTTGCTCCGGTACAAGCCCACCGTACCAGAGAAGGCCGTTGAGATCTGCACCGAGTCCATGGCATGCCCTGCCCAGGGCCTACACCGGGACTGCATGATGGACTCTATGGAGAGGCATGTCGCCAGCTTCGAACCGTGCACCCTGCCACCACCGTTCACCCCAGAGGAGGCCAAGGAGATAGCAGAAAGAGAGAAGGAGGTGCTGAGGAACGTAGAGAACATGGAATGCTAGCTGAAATCTGACAGTATACAATTTGATGCAACTGAGAAAATGGGAAGAGTTTAGCTGGAGTCAAAGGTTTCTGCTTATGTAAGAAAAGAGCTAATACACAAGTTGCTACAGGTACAAACAAAATAGTTGGTATTGAGTAGAAAAAAATGTGAAACAAGTTATATCTACGGCTAGAGAATTAGACATGTGTACCTGATAAGTGCTAACTGCCTGTATACTTCAATTGCCATAGATGTTCCATTTTCTTCATGCTCCTCATTTTCCATGAATTTCGCAGTCAGAAAATAACAACAATTTCCTGTTTGGTGACATATTGGCTTTGCTCCCAATGGCAGATAAAATCCACTACTGTTTTGCTGTTGGCTTCTTTTCTGAAAGTTAACTAATTGAGGATATAGGTGGATACATACTTTGATTTTCCAAGCTCTTCTAAACTGTGTTTTCCTTTTGGGCATGAAATTCTTCATCCTGCACAAACCAAACACTTCAAGTGTTATTGTATGAAAATAAGGTGATTTACCTAAAAGTCTAATACCATACAAGGGAAACATAAAATTAGAAAAATCGATCATCCACAAGAATCTCACTTCTTGTTGATCGAAAGTGATTAAAATGACATCATTGTCTGGTCACAGAAATATTTTAGTGGCTACACCATTTTAATCAGGCTTATTTTTGTCCACAAGAATATCATATTTTTGTTGATTTGGCAACTGAGTTTCACATATTAATATAGTTGAACCTAATCTCACCATTGCAAATCTTTTAAAAAAAATTGTAGCATATCCATAACTTGACTTATGATTTATACAAAGAAAGGCCCTTCCAGCTGTGATAAATGTGTGTTAAACATAGACCAGACCACCAGGAAGTCTTAATAAGTCGGGAAAGTATATATATCGTGATCTTTTAGTGTCATAAAACTATGAAAATAAACGATCCAACCTTAACAAGCAGTACCTTCTCTAACCTAGCAATTATTATAAACAACAAATACTCCAAGCTGCTAGTGCCAAATCAAGTATTTATCAAGAACCAAAATTTAATTCACTTGTTAGGAGCCGAAAAGTTGATGAGATGAGGTTGTTGCTCACTTAACATAATCATGCAGCATGAGGCCAAAGAACTTCTTTTAGCTCTTCAATATGGAGCACATCACAACTCATGGCAGAGTAGCAGACCATATCCTACCACAGAACACTGATTCTAATTCTCTGTGAGTTATGAGATGCAAAGTGATTCAGACATTATCATCAGGTCTCCAGTATTCCACAAAGAGAGGGCGGTGCCTGAATCACTCTCATCTTGGACTTGGAAGCAGTCCATCCCTTGCCATGTCATGCAGAATATCTACCACTGCATCCACATTACCTTCCTTCATGTTGAGGTCAATGAGAGCCTTTGATGCTTCTGCATCAGCTAGGGAACAACAATTCAACAACTGCTGAGTCACCTTATCTGCTTCCAAAATCATCCCCTTTTCAAATAGACCCCTGATCAAGAAAATTGTGCTTGTTAAATTTGGAGAAAAACCACACTGCAACATTTGTTTATGGAATCTGAGAGCCTTAATAACATTTCCTCCCCTGCAGTGCCCATGAACAAGCACACCATACACAGACCCATCAAGCTTCCAGTTTCTGTCCAACATGGATTGATATACTTTATCAGCTTCATCCATTAAACCTTTCATGCAAAATCCCTTCAAGAGAGCCAACACACTCTTGAACTCAGCTTTTCTACAACAATGCATCAAGGCATCATACTTAATATTTGCTGGAACTGGATCTTCGTGATACAATTTGAAGAGCAACCGTTGCGCTTCCTTAATACGTGCTGATTTACTAAGACCATTAATAAGCACACTGTACGTTACAACATCAGGGAGAACTCCTATCTTTATCATCTCATCGTGCAGAGAAAGAGCCTTCTCCACATTCCCCTCCTTGCAGTGGCCATCAATAAGTGATGTATACGTAAATTCATCAGGTTGTAGGCCAAGTTTAATCATATTCTCAAAGAGCGCATTTGCATCATTTAGTCTTTTCTCCTCACAAAGACCCCTAATGAGTGATGAGTAGGTGATTGCATCTGGAAACACGCCCTTTTCAAGCATTTTTTTATTCACTTGGAACGCTGAATCTGTATTGCCACTCTTACAGTATGCACTGAGAATCGTACTGTATGTCACAACGTCAGGTTTCACTCCTTTAGCCTCCATTTCACCTACCAATTCTCTTGCCTCGTCCATTCTTCCTACAATGCAATAGCCATTTATAAGCGCATTGTAACACACCAACGAAGGCTGTATCCCACATTCCCTCATCTCCTTCAGCGCAAGCAATGCATCATCCAAGAATCCCTTCTTGCAGAACCCATCAATCAGGGCTGTGAAAGTGATCTCATTCATCCGGATGCACCTCTCTCTCATCTGCCTCAACAATGCCACTGCCCGCTCCAAGTTCCCAGCCCTGCACATCACATGGATCAGCGATGTAAATGTCACCACATCTGGCGAGACTCCTTTCTGCATCATCTCTGCAAAAGTAGATAATGCCTCCTGCAAGCACCCCTCCCTGCAATACCCAGCCACCAAGGTGTTGTAACTGACCCCATCAGGCGCGAACCCCTCACTGACCATTTCATCGAACACCTTGCGTGCGTCCTCCATCCTCCCAGCTTTGCATAGTCCGTTCACCACCGAGTTGAAGGTCACAAGGTTGGGCGTCACGCCGCCCTCCCGCATCATGCGAACCAGCCTCTTGGCGCCATCCACCTCCCCGGCTCTGCAGAACGCCGCGACGAGCGTGTTGTAGGTCACAGCATTGGGCGCGCACCCCGAGCCACGCATGTCGCGCATGATGTTGAGCGCCTCCTCCCGATGTCCGCGCCCACACAGCGCGCGGACGAGGATGTTGTATGTGTACACGTTGGGCGCCACGCCGTCGCGGAGCATGGAATCGAGGAAGCGCCGCGCAGCGGGGAGCGAGGCGTCGGAGAGCGCGAGGAGGACGGCGTTGTAGGTGGGCACGGAGGGGGCGTACCCGGCCGACCTGGCGAACGCGAGCGCCGCGGCGGCGAGGGAGGCACTGGAGGGGAGGGAGGCGTAGGACCTGATGAGCGCGTCGAAGGGGCGCGGCGGCGGGGACGGGAGGAGGCGGACCGCGCGGAGGAGGCAGGCGAGGAGCGGGAGCGGCGGGAAGGACGCGGCGAGGCGGGAGGCCGCGGGTAGCGAGAGCGGGAGGTGGCGGCGGCGGAGGGGGAGCGGAAGCGGTGGCGAGCGCGGGGAAGGGTTGAGGAGAGCCGCGAGGTGCGCGTGGTGGACGGAGTATTGGATGCAACACGCCTCCGCCGCTAATGCTGACGCCGCCGCCGCCGCTTGTCGCGTGGCAGCGACGGTATGAGCGGCCGCCATACTCTTCAGCAGGGGGCGGCGGCGGCGGTGGCGGAAGCGACGGCGCGGGTGGCGTCCGTTTCGGCATGCGCCTCGAAGCGGTCAAGGCCAGCTCGTGGGGACTCGGCGGGACCCAGCCGTCAGTGAGGTGTCAATCTAAACCCCGCGTTGCCCGCACCCTTCCGTTATAAGGAGTCGTCTCCTTCCAAACGCGGCTCCCCTCCCCTTCTCTTCCCGATCGTTCTATTCCGGCGTTCCCCAACCCTTCGACCGCAAGAGGTATGTCTCGATCCCCGAAAATATCCTCAATTCTCTGGTTCCCGATTGCGCGTTCATGTTCTTCGATCAATTTGCTGCTCTCCCTGCGTTGGCCCCTCGTTCATTTTGAGCGTGAATTTTGCGTCGTTTGCGCGCGCGTGTTGACGAGCTGATCCGCCCGATCCAGCTCTGGTGGGTAGTGGTAGACGGCCGGCCACGAGGTCGGTCCTCCTCCTCCTCGTGGTCCTCCTACCTCTCGGATTGAGGCATGGTGGTGGCTGGGTTAGGGTTAGGGTTAGGGTTTCGGTTTCGGGGTTGTCGGGGGAGGGCTCCATCTCATGAGCAATAGGACGGCGGACGACAACCGGCGGGAAGGGCCGACGGCGGGGGCGAGCGGCTTCCTCAGTTAACGAATGGCGGGGTGGAGGGCGGCTTGCGGGAGGCGCGGCCGAGGGGTACATGCCGTCGCCCCAAATCTTGCATGTGCAGGCGTTAATAAAGTCCGATTCAGATAAATAAGTCTAGGAAACAAGAATATTTTCTTAATTTATGTTTCAAATTCTTATGTCCAAACTGGTTGTAGGTGGATTATTACTTGTTTTTTTTTTTGCAATTGAAAGATGCGGACGATTGAATAGTACGAGTTGTGTCATCTTATATTTAGGTTGTCCCGTCACACAGTTCTCAATGAATATCTGGTGTGTATTAGAATTTCCTGATCATTTGTTCTTAGTTAGCTAATGTATCCTTATGAATTTGGTAGCTTCTATACATCTTTACTTTGCACAGCCTTTTAAGTTGGCCAAAGCTCTGTTGAATTCATTAGTTCATTGGGTAATATGTCTTCCACAATACATAGTTTATGTTGGATTTCCTTATACTCCCTCCGTCCTAGGCGTAACCACTTTTTACTTAAGTCTCATAATATAAGGCGCGCTCTCTCTATGGGCACGTACATCGATGCAGCAATACTAGTGTTGATAGAGAGAATTAAATACATTCCTTGGTCTTTGAACCAGAGGTGGTTACGCCTTATATACTGGGACGGAGGGAGTATGTATCTGCTGCGAGTATAATTTTCTTGTGGCTTGTTACATCTAGAAACAGCATATATGTGTTGCCTAGGAGACTTAATCACTGCTTTTTGGTTTTGTTTGAAGGAAGAAAAGAAGTTGAAGCATGGGGAAGAGAAAGTCAGCTGCTAAGCCACCTCCTAAGAAGCGGATGGACAAGCTTGACACTGTCTTTTCCTGCCCCTTCTGCAATCATGGGAGCAGTGTTGAGTGCCGTATGTGAGTATCATTTTCGCAGTTTTCTTGTTCATCTGTTGATACTGGATTTGGTAATGCATTCAGAATTTTGACTTGGTTTCTCACTTTTTTCCAGTGACATGAAGAATTTGATTGGCGAGGCTTCTTGCAGAATCTGTCAGGAAAACTTCAGCACCACTGTTAATGGTATGTTGAAACTGTATATATAACTGCACTACTTTCTCCTAATTATCTGTTATGTGTACTACTTTAGATCTAGAAACTTCAAACAAGAAAATCCAGGTGTAATTCATCCCTTCTGCTCATGCATATCCCTTCTGATCATGGTGATGTCTGATTATGCAAGCTGTAAAACGTCCGAACTGCATTCATCTAAAGTAAACCTGCATAGAAAACCATGTGTATAATAGTGTGGTTGGTAGAAGTTAAACCATTGTTGAGCAGCATTTCTTCATGTTTGTGCTAATTGCCTGATCTCTTTTCTTGCAGCACTCACTGAGCCTATTGACATGTAAGTCAATCCCATCTAATAATTCTTACGCTTTGCAACTTAGTAATAAATTCATCATTTTATCCTCAACTGGAACTGAGCTGGAATTTTTTAACAGATATAGTGAATGGATTGATGAGTGTGAGCGTGTCAACACTGTTGAAGGTGATGATGATGCGTGAGCTTTCCCCCATGCTGATGGAACGGTTACTTGCAACTGTATTGTACCGGCATTCTTGAATGCCATAGTCAGCCATGGCTTGTAATGACGATGTAAGGGCGTATTGGCTGTCTGATACGCCATTAGGCAGTATCAGTTTATCTAGCACTTAATAAACTCTCTTAACAAAATACATGTATGCCAACCTTGTAAGTGCTTGTGCGTGCTCCTATGCAACTAGTGACTGCCTACAATGATGTAACAGGTTTTCTGTGAGTATGTTCTCGTGTCTTAAACCATTCTAGATTTCAGTGCCAGCAAAAGGGCGATGTAAATTGCACCGCAGGTCACCAATCGACCACAACTTTTTCAACAATTCAAGTATGTGAACCCTCCGGTTCATGCTGAGGATTGTTTTCATGAATACGATATGTGATCTGCATTAAAAAAGTACTTAATACTTCCAAAATTCAGACTCTTATAATAGGACTTGAGCATTTGGTGTAACATTAGTTTTCTGTGAATCTAGGCATCTGGCTGATTTTTTTTCTTTTTTTTTGAAAGGAAATTTCATTCCATTACAACGATGGGCTAGCAGAATCGCTGAGCACCAGGTCCTCAAGCCCTACGGGCGTACCCTCCCAGCGGAGAGTCTCATTATGAGGATGCTTACATCCAAACGCCGCCACAGCGAGCACAACCCAATTACATTCTTTAGGAACATATGAAACTGAGAAACTGGTAAAATTTAGCATAGCCATACACCTTATCTCATAAACCAGACCTGCAGGGGCTAGGCTGAATGCGTTAGATTCTAGCTTGACCATCATTGAGTCTGTCTCGACCACCACTCTCTGAATGCCTTGATGCACCGCTTCTGTAACACCTCGATGACATGCTAAGACTTCGGCGTGGAAAGCATCCATCAAATACTGGCAACTGCCAGCTCCCGCATGGGTGATTGTCGCGTGCTCGTCGCGTATGACGAAACCCCATCCGCCAGAGCCAGTACTTGATGGCGCCGACTACTGTGCAAACAAGCCTTAAATGAAAGCGTGCAAATCTCTCAGATGGACTGTCAACGGTGGATTAACTTTTTCCTAATAACCCCTCCCACCAGCAACCACGTTTTTTAATTAGCCCCTGCAGCCAAGCCGATCGAAGCGTTATCAAGCCGATCTCGATCTCCAGGCCGCCGCCGTCGTGGTGCCCTCCACAGGCTGCCGCCGTCGAGGTTCCCTCCTCCACAGGCCGTCGCCGTCGAGGTGCCCTCCCAGCCCCAGGACGCCGCCGTCGAGGTGCCCTACCATGATGCTCTATCGACTCGTTGCCCGTCTGCGCCTTGGCCGTGGTCCTCCCCGGCGGAGGTCCGCCCCACCGCCCCCGATGATTCCCACCGGGCGTGCGCGCCCCCTCCATGCTCGTCCATGCCCCCTCGGCCTTGGCGTCGCGTCGCTACTCCGGGCATCCAAACCTTGGACCAGGACGGTTGCAATGGTTGAAGATAACGTTGATATTGTTGTTTCAATTAGCAAAGCAATGACCAGTGTTCAAATGAAATGAACAATAATATTCAATTTTGTTTCTGTAATTTCAATTGTAACTGCTACTGACAAAAGTATGTTATCATGCAAAATTTCCAGATCTTTGAAATGAAATAGATTACAATAATTTAAACACTCAAACTATGTCTGCATCTTTATTTGGGCAATTGCGCCTATCGTGTCCAACGCCTTTGCATATTGTGCATTTGCGCGGACCTGAACTTTGAGTCCTTCTGTTTTTGTCAGCATGACCTAGTATTCTCTTGCACTTCCCCTTTGAACGAATGTCACTAGATGGATGCACTTGCACATTTTCTGGAATGGACATCCCAATAAAAGTCTCTTGTTCCTCTTGTCTTGTGCGAGATGAAGGCTGAAACAACAATGAAAGAGACTCCAAATTCTGAATAAGAATGTCCAGGCCTTCATCAGAAGTCTTCGCCATTTGGAAAACATCTTCAAATTTGTTATGGGCACTTACCATCTTCCTTCTCGTAGTATCTTCCATGTAACCAGTGGACTTCTCAATTAATAAATTCCCTTCACTATCGTATGCATCTTCTCTGAAAATGAATCAATGTGAACATGACAGTTTTCAAGAAATATCAGTCATACTACAAAATTACAAGGGTTAAATATTAAAAGGTACCTTTTACAATTTTTGGTCCATCTATTGGTGATGTAGCACATGGGCAGTTCACGAATCCTTGCACATCTTAACACCCGTATTATATGGCGACATGGTATTCCTATTGACTCAAATAACATGTAAGAACACTTATGTACCTGTTCGGTAGTAAAGCAAATGACCTCTCTTATTCTGTTTGAGTTGTCAACTACTTTAACAATTGTTCTATCCTCCATTTCAGTTCTGTTTTGTACATCACAGTGCTCCCTTGCTGCTAACAACTCCTCCTGAAATTTTCTAAACACCTCATGTGTAAATACAGAACCACCATGTCTCTCTAATTCCCACAATGTAAATAGCTTTGGGTTGGTATGCATGGAAGTGTTATCGTCAATGAGTTCATCCTGCCGCTGACATTTTAATGCCGTGTCAAACCTTAACCAGAATTCAACAAGTGCAAGTTTACGACCTATAAAACGACTGAAAAAAGAGTTTGCACTCTTTGATCTTGACGTTGTTCGAAGAATGCCTCCAAGCCATATCTCCTTGAAATATGCAGGTATCCATGATTCCCGGATTTGATACCTTCCATCTAACCGGTCATTGTTCTCCAAGTGATACTTTGCTATACAAGCTTGCCATCTGCTCTCAAATTCTTCTATAGTTTCTGAACCCCATACACATGAATTGATCATCTTCCTAAATTCGTCTTCATTTAGAAGATTGGCATCAATTTTCTCAGACAGTTTTTTCATTATGTGCCACATGCACAATCTGTGTACCGTGTTAGGAAGAACATTAGCGATGCCAGCTCTGATGCTAGCATCCTCATCTGTTACAATGAATGCGGGAGCCTTCCCTCTCATATCTCGAAGAAAGGTCCGAAACAACCAAACATAGCTCTCAATTTTCTCATCAGCTAAGAAAGCAGCACCAAAGAAAATAGAACGCATATGATGATTGACCCCATTAAAAGGTGCAAATTTCATGTCATACTGATTTGTGCTGTAAGTAGTATCAAAAGACAGTATATCACCGAAATGGATATAGTTCTTGCTACTAATTGTATCAGCCCAGAACACTTGAAACAACCGACCATCCTTCACTTCATATTCAAAGAAGAAATTAGGGTCCAAATCCTTGAGTGTACGTAAATTCTCAATAAACATGAAAGCCTCTGCGTCCTTTATTTTGTTCCTGAAATCACTGTAGTAATTCTGCAAATCCTTTTTTGTACATCCAACATACTCAAAACCCCCTGCACCAACTTGAAGTAATCTGTAAGTCTGTGATGTTCCAATGCTAGACTTGTGACAATTGAAAAGAGTAGTTTTTGCCTTCTCACTGACATAACGGTTGGATCGAAGGAGGTGATGTTTGCTAGGTGTCACAAAGGCATGGTTATGTCCCTCAAATAGTGCTGCAATGATATACTTGCCTTCTGGAGTGCGCTTAATATAAATATAAGCTTGACATCCACATCTTGACTCTCTACTTCTGCGACCTTTTGATGATGAACCACTGGAACCTGCTTCTTTTTCTGTTTTATATCCTTCCCTTGCACACAGGAATCGCTTCCACATAACCACTCCATTATCATCTAATTTCTGTTGGCCCGTCCTAACGGAGAAACCGAGATCGTGTGCATATTCTTTGTAAAATTTTTTAGCAGCTTGCACATCATCAAACAACATGACTTTCTGAAAACATGCATCATATTAGCTTTCGAACATGTAAACATATTTTCAATGAATGGTTATCTGGATAGAAATATATGTCACCTTTAGAACATGTTTATTTTTCTTCTATGGTGTCCCAAATGCATCATTGATATCGATGGTGGTCTCTTTATCTAATGAAAGACACGATGTCAAATTAGGCCAGCGTAAACATAAATGCATAATAATGAATTTGTACATTGTTTGCAACAGTTACCTTGCTGCATGAAGGTCTCTTCACGTATAGGAGAGGATCCACTATCGAAATCGGCACTCATAAGCCCCAGAGCGTCTACCTTCTGTATAGAGATTAAGTCAACGTCGTCCAGCTCCTCCAGTTCAACAGCACCAACGCTGGTCATCTTGATCGAGTTGATTCGGTGCGCGGCGCTGCCTTCCGTTCTTCCTTCTTCCCTGGAGGGTGGCGGCCAGGGGAGGGCACCTGGAGGGCGGCAGCCTAGTTACTACACGGAAGACGATGTTTCCTAGGGATCGAGCTGGAGATGGAGATCGGCTAATAACGCTTCGATCGGCTTGGCTGCAGGGGCTAATTAAAAAACATGGTTGCTGGTGGGGTTATTAGGGAAAAGTTAATCCACCATTGACAGACCATCTGAGGGATCTAATGATCTGTTTGCACGCTTTCATTTAAGACTTGTTTGCATAGTAGTCGGCGCAGATTGTTTTCATTCAAGAACAGTTTGTTTCCACACCTAAAAAAGCCAAGCATTTCGCTCTCGAAGCAGATGCTTTCTTAGCGAAATTTTAAGCCTTGTTTATGCCGGCGGCGATCAGTTCAATCAATCAAACCGGCAAGGACCAGCGCGACCAAATCCTCCAGAATCCAGAGCAGAACACAACAGGTGCCGATGGCGGAGGCAATCAACCACCTGTGCAATAATGATCACCAAACGCATTAGAAAAACCGCGGAGAGCTGGAAAGCCGGCGCGCGGAGGCCGACAGGCAGGCGGCAGCCGGAAAGGCGACTCCGCCGCCCAGACGAACAGGCGAAATCATTTGATCTGCCCCCGCCCCCAGCTCGGCCACAGCCACCCCTCCCTCCTACTCTGCTTCTTCATCCCCTTGCCTTTCGCTGACGAGCCCGCCAGACTCCGTCCATTGCCTCCCGGCGCAGCAGGTGAGGAGACTCGTCCTGCGGTTTGTGGGCTGGAAATGCGCCCCGCCGCCTGCATTCCGTTGGTCTTGCCCGGCTTGTTATTTGGGAAATTTCGGGATTGTTTTGCTGCGTCTTTTCTTGTCTTTTTCGATGTCCCTCCCGTGCACACAGCACACTAGAGATGCCAGTGTATCAATATGTGTTGTGGGCTTGGCTTCCTCTTTTTGCAAATTGCTGCTGTTGTTTGAAGGGCTCTCTGACTCTCTGTTGGTTGGTGATCATAGGATGAACAACGTACAGTAATGCTTCATGTTCTTCCTAGTTTGCCTTCTTTATGCATGGTTTACATGTAGCTGAATGGCTAGTAGTAAGCATTTCTTAGTTTAGTGTTACCATTTGCAGTTGTTGAAGGTTTGCGCAAAGATTAAACTTTTGGCCTTTTGGGTGAAGGAATTTTTTTATTTATTTTTGGAACAATTTCTGGGGAGAGGATCCCCACCTACATAACTTATGAAACTTGTTGGTATTTACATCAAATACTGTTACCTTTTTCTTGCAGTTCTTTACATCAAGAAAGAAGAGCAAGAAGAGTTCAGTAGGTCAACATGCGCCGGTGGTTTTGCTGCACTCATTTTGACACGCCATATCTTGAAAATGAAAATGGATTCAAAAGCAGTCCGGACAGAACAAGTGGTACGTCTCTTGTTTCTGATGCCTACCTGTGTTACTTTATCATCCTAGCGCAGATTAGGAATTAAGAATGCAAATTTCAGCCTGTACTTGAAAGCACAAGACGTAATTGTGGCATTGCACACTAGTGCTTGATAAAACTAGATGAACATATCCGGACATAACTTGTCAACAGTTGCTTTTCCATTTTGATGGAAAAAACAATCTTGTATGATATAGTATCTCAATTACAACACTCAACAACTATGGATACATTTCATATGTATGCATTATATTGTTGTCTGTTGACCTGTGCACCTGCACTTGAACCTTGCTGTTCACAACCTGAAGTCTGAAGTAATACCAGTGCATGCCTGCGTCAACAAGCTAGCTGTACAGATTATTTTTTCATAGAGACTAATGATGTTCAGGGATACTACTTTTTTCCAAGAGCTCAATGGTGAGAGTGAGGCACAAACCCCACCTGAAATTTTTATTTCAAAAGGCGAACTGAGTACAGGCCTGCTACTCCGATGTTAGTTGCTTATCACTTATTAGGTCAGGATTAGCATTTGTGCGTGATGTTCGAACGATACAAAATCCTTCTATCGAGAAAACAGAGCCAAGCAAAATTGACTGCACAGCAGTATTCACCATTTAGGGGACCTTCTGCCTTTCTCGCTAGACAACGACTTAAGTCTGTAAAATAAAGATTTGTACAGGCAATTATGAGTGTAACCACTTACCAAACCATATTCGCAGTGCAAATTTGGTAAATTTAAGCTTACGCAAGACCTTTCAGGTATCATGTTTGGTACAGATGAGGACACTAATTAGTTAGACTCTCATGCTGCTTGAACTTTTTGGTGGCTCAGCTACCTTCTAAATAGTTATTTCTTAATAATTTACTCATCGCTTCATGCTATTAATTGAAGAAGGGTTTACGTGGTATATCAATGATTGTTCTGTGTATAATTTCTCTGCATTCCATGCTTCTGCTGCTGAGATCATAACCATATTCAACATATGCCTTTCAGGAACCGGTCTTACTTCAAACAGTGATCCTGCGAAACCACCTTCCATTGAAGTACCCGCATTGTCATTTGATGAATTGAAAGAAAAGACAGATGATTTTGGGTCAAAGGCTTTGGTTGGTGCGGGGTCATATGGAAGAGTATATTATGCTGTTTTGGAAAATGGAAAACATGCAGCCGTGAAGAAGCTTGATGCTTCAGCAGACCCTGAGCCCGACAATGAATTTCTAGCACAGGTATTGCAGCTTTGCGCAGACCCTAATACTGCGAAGACTTAAAATGTATTGAACTCTTCCACTTATTAACTGCAATAAAGTTGGTTTGCAAATTATCTTTTCTGCGAGACTTTTAATTATTAGTTATGCTTCTTATTGAACAAACTATTTATTCCCCTCCTATCCTCTTGATATAGGTCTCCGTTGTTTCAAGATTAAAACATGAAAATTTTGTGGACATGCGTGGTTATTGCATTGAAGGAGATCAACGTCTGTTGGCTTATGAATTCGCTACAATGGGCTCCCTACATGATATTTTGCGTGGTATGCGTCTAGCCACTTAGTCTTTTAACAAATTCTCGCCATGAACTTAGGGATAAAAGGAATTCATGTATGACAATGTGCAAGTCTTTTTTTTCACTTCTGGTTTTCTTCCAACAGGAAGAAAAGGTGTTGCAGGTGCGCAGCCTGGTCCTGCTCTTGACTGGATGCAAAGAGTCAGAATTGCTGTTGATGCTGCAAAAG
Organism: Panicum hallii; assembly: GCF_002211085.1. NCBI lineage: Eukaryota > Viridiplantae > Streptophyta > Magnoliopsida > Poales > Poaceae > Panicum > Panicum hallii. Next base: position 50,453,373 of record NC_038045.1, read on the forward strand.
GTCTTGAGTACCTTCATGAGAAGGTTCAACCTTCCATAGTCCATCGAGACATACGATCTAGCAATGTTCTTCTATTTGAGGACTACAAGGCTAAAATTGCGGACTTCAATCTTTCAAGCCAATCTCCAGATATGGCTGCTCGCCTACATTCTACCCGTGTCCTCGGAACCTTTGGATATCATGCTCCAGAGTAATTATTTGACTCAGATATCAGTTGCACTTTGTTCATACTTTTTGCACAATGTATTTGGGATTACGCTCCCATATTATCCCCTATTAGTATTTGGCTTCATTGTCATAGTAAGAAACATATAATAATCTTTTGACTGTCTTGCATCTAGAAAATAACAACTGGAAAATAGGCTTCTAATATACCTAAACAAGACTTTCGTGTATGTTCCAACAAATTAATGGATTAGTGGAGTTTATAATCTTTAGTTTTACATACTTAGATCTGATATGAACAGCACCAGATAATTGTTTAATTGGAAAAAGATATATGCATGATTTTATAATATAAGAGATGTCTTATTCAATGCAGGTATGCTATGACTGGCCAACTGACTCAAAAAAGTGATGTTTATAGCTTTGGCGTTGTCCTTTTAGAGCTTCTAACTGGAAGGAAACCTGTAGATCATACAATGCCAAGGGGCCAGCAGTCTTGTTACTTGGGTATGCGTTAACTTTTTCACATTGTAATTTACAATCTCCTGAAAAATTGCATAGTTTTTGCTATCATCCCTGAAAAGTTATCATCAAGGTATTTAGAGAAACTTCTACAACATACTTTTTTATAATCGAGAAAAAATTTACGAGATTAGCAGGAATGAATATTCCAAATTTTATGCTGTTATTGTTTGCACATTGATTTTTTCATTTGTTGTTCCATCTTCAACTCAGGCAACACCAAGGCTCGGTGAGGACAAGGTGAAACAATGTGTTGATCCAAGGTTAAATGGAACCAATGTGCTGAAGCCTCCAAAGGGTGTAGCCAAGGTATGTCTTCAACTCTGCTTCTGTCTATGCTCGTGATATGTAACTTAATATATCCAAAATACATATTTCTCAAACTGGCTGGTGAGATTTTGAAGTGACCCATAACTCTGCGTTGCTGGAACCAAATTTGTGAAATACAATGCCCTCAGCAGTAGTTTTCTTTGCTGTCGATGCAGCTTGCGGCAGTGGCAGCTCTCTGCGTTCAATATGAATCTGAGTTCAGACCAAGCATGAGCATTGTAGTCAAGGCATTGTCTCCCCTTCTTGCAAATGCACCCTATCAGGCTGCTGCTGCTCCTGATACACCTTCAGAAGCCTGACAGAATGTTCAACTCAGCACTCATGTAAAGAAGTAGCATTTGTTTCTCGGTATACCAATTTTACCAATTATTTGTCTTTTATACATCTGAATTGTGTTTGCGTATCTACTTTAGAGGAGGGAAGAAAAGGAGAAATGCAATTTTTTTTAACACGTACTTCATATGCTTGAGAACTACTGCAATTGATCTTTGCATCTGTATGTTTCATCCTTTTTCTATAATTATGTTCATAATATTTGTGTTCTTCAGGCAGGGCCTAGCGTGTACGTTTAACTGCGCCTGTTGTAACTAGCTTGTGAGTTGTCACCCAGTCGTCTCATGTTCAAAAACTCAACCTTTGAAAGTTCTTGTCTGTCAACAAAGAATGCCTTGGCTCTGGGTTTGCATTGTCCAATCCGTCAGCATGTTACATAAAGCTCTGCTTGTAATACAACCTTGGAAGCTGTATTGCTATTCCAAAAAAATAATACGCTATGACATAACTTGAAGAAAACTAGAAAAGAAAATCTTAACTCAACTCAATCTTCTGTTTAATCAGAAACACAAGGTACCAATGAACCTTCTTTAATCTTTTGGGCAATTCCTTGTATACCATCGAATCTTCTACCCCCTCAGTAATATACTGCTTGCTGTTCATCATTGTCGCATAAAAGCAGGATCTTTTTTAAAAAATTAATAGTGTGCAAGAAATTAATACTTTGCGTAGTAATCTCCTGAGGTTGAAGGATCGATCAGCTCCCTCAACGTTCGTGTGTCCTCTGAGAGACAGACAAGGCCCATCAAGCTGCAATCATCGTCGTGCAGAGGAGTGGCGTCGGTGACCACAAAGAACCGCTCCCCTGACTTGTTCTTCACAGGGAAGTTGCCCCTCCAGCATTTCCCCGTGAATATGTTCCCGATGATGCTGTTCAAGGAAGGGATGTCATCAGGGTGGACGATCAATCTCGTGATGTCCTGACCAGCAGCTTCTGCTGAAAAATAGCCGTACAGATGCTCGGCGTTCTGGTTCCTGGGTGGCATGGAAGCAGAGAGAATCAATCGAACTTTGATCGAGTTCATGTAGTGATTGAGTAGATAAAATGTCTCATGATTCTTAGACCAATAACTTCGAAGGTTACCAGTAGAGGATCTTCCCCTGGAGGTCAAGGACGTGCACGGCCTGGCCCAGCGACCGCATGACCATCGCGTGGTGGCGGCGGGACAGCCCGGCGGCGCGGCGCGCCGGGGGGCGGAGCGGCGGGGAGTCGGCAGCCTGCTGGCTCTGCGTGCCGCCGCCGCAGTGCTCCGTCCGCAGCTCGTGGAGCTTGGACACCTCCTGCTTGAGCTCCGCCTGGCCCTCCTCCAGCGCCCGTATCTTCTTCATGAGCTCCTCCTCGTCCATCACCGGCGAACGACGACGAGCTCGGTCACTCTTTACTGCCGGATCAAATGGCAGCGCATCATATAGAGGCATCGATCAGCGTCCGGCAAGAAACCCAACGAAGAAAGAAGAAGGAAACACAACCGCCATGGAGTGTACGGAGATGAGAAATTAAAGATAATAGGCAAAGGGTCAAAAGCTTCGCTCATGCCTGACATAACCCGGAATGGAGCATGCCATGTCATGCGCATGGCAATGGCAGGCCTGGCAGCATGAGATGGGATGAGAAAGACGAGCAGAGATCAATTCAGATCGTGCTTGTCGCTTGCCGGCTTGGATCCTTGCTTGTGCAGTCCAACGAACTGTGCAAGGAAACTAGCTGGCTTCCTCATTGGCTATCGAGCCCAAACTGTTCTTTTATTTAGCTCCTCTGTTTAGGTAGGTCAAGTTTCATTGTACTTGCATCGTATCGGTGTACAAAATATAAATAAATGTCTACGCAACAACTAGGGCATTTTTTTCAAAATAAGAATTGGGCCATGCGGTTTGGCCCTTACTCATTAACAAAGAACTATGTGAATGAGAAGTGCACTTTCTTATTACCTTTACTGTTCAAGTTTTTGTATAATCCAAGTGTAGTGGTTTGGCCTCATTTCTCTCCACTTTCATGGCGAAGCATGATAATATTTGTTTGTATTATATAGCAGCTGTGGAGCAAAGCCGACCTAAATGGTACTGCCTTACCCGAGAATCTACCACACATCATGCATGCAGTCGGCCTAGTACTACTTGCACCATATACACGTGTTGCCTAGTACTACTTCCATCCCAAAATAAATCATTTATAGTTCAAAAATTTATCCTAAAATAAACCAACTTCTACCCTCTAACTACTCTTTTATCGTATTACACGTCGCTCTACTCATTAACTTGTAGATCACATTGAATTTAAAGAATGAACAAATGAAGGGCATCGAGGTACGGTCATTTCTTTAATTTACTAATTTGTCCAAAAGTTGATGTATTTTGGAATGGAGGAAGTATTGCTTTGACTACACACAATGGCACAAGCCTTAAGCGGCAGCAACAAAAGCTTGAGCACTTTTATTTGGGTGTAATGATTTTTTTAAAATAAAAGAGAGAGTGCTATGAATCTATCCATTTGGTGCATGCACATGGAGACTCCTGCATATGACCCTTGCTATTCTATGCATGCATATGGACACAATCACACAACAATACGCGCCATATGTTTCCATACACTTATTCATAACACATACATATATACGGTGCACCTAGCTCAAACAACTTCCATGAAAAATTAAATGATCATATTTGATTCGACCTTATTATAATAAACATATCCATAGCTAAACTTCATTTGTTTTTCATGGAGACTAAAACGTATGCAAACCTATTTTTCATAATATTTTAGTCTGTCACATTATGATCTCTTAATTTATATTTTGTTAATTATAGGGTGCCGGTGTTTAACCTCCAAACCCACCGAGGGATACCCCCAATGTGGTAGATTGTAGGTGGAGTGTCCCTAAGATCAAGAACACGAAACTTTAGTCAGATTCGGGTTCAGGCCATAGTATGCGTAATACTCTACGTCCTGCATGCTGGTTTGTATTGCCTTATGTTGTGATTGTTGTGTCTTGGAGTTCTTCCGAACTCTACCTTGAAGGTGTCTTCCGAGTACTTCTTTGGCTGCATCGAGACTGTGAGGTGATCATACCCTAAGTAGTTGTGAAGTCTTCTTTTATATAGGGTGCGATGAAACTCGCACTCCATATGGAATAGCCCCCGAGCCTTAAGTTGATTCAAAGAATCAGACTGAGGGTCAAATTAGTCTTGAATCTTCTACTCTTATCTTCTAAAAATTTTAAAAAATAAGCTGTCGATGATACGTGTCCTGCAGCCCCCGAGTCTTGAATCCAAATCCTAAGATTTGGAAAAAGGATCAAAAAGTCGTGGCATGCATTGTGTAAAAAAATAAGAATTTGGCTTGATAGTTAAAATAGGCAAATTGGTTCAGAAATTTAAAAATCTTTTTTTTTGGAATGAGATCCCTGGAAAAATGGTTAAACAAATAACTTTCCCAAAGGAACCCTTACAAATAACTTCCCCAAAGTAACCCTAAATTACTGCTCAAAACAAATCTTATCCCGAGAAAATCTCTTCAGCTTTCGCACAGTGATACGCTGAGTTATTTTCTGTGCCCAGCCTCGAGTATGGGAGGCAGATGAGCCGCCAAAAGCACGCTGAGTGCCCTGTCGCGCCAGCCCCCAAGCATAGGAGCTAGACGAGCCATCGAAGGTACGCCGAGTAGCGTAGGTACCGGCCAGATCAGAGGAGATATGTCACATGGTCGGCGGCGCTAGTCCCCGAGCCTGGGGTTCGGCCGAGTCGCCGCTAGCATGCCGAGTGGTCTGTGCCGACGAAGTGGTGGCCAAGTAAGGAAGCTCTCGGGAGCCTACCTCAGCCAGCGGCATGATCCATATTTGGTCCCCTACAAGGTAAACATTGTAAAATGCATGTAAAATTTTTCGCGTCTTGCTCTTGCTAGGTCACATAATTTCCCCGGATAGATAGCGTATTATGTTTAAGCACCTGATCCTTGATAGTCGTAGCCCATAGCGCAGGGAACATGGTTGCATGCACGCGTAGGAACATAGGCGTACAGAGTCAAGATCTCACGGATGAAAGCGTGTGCTACCCGGGTATTTTAGCGGCCGTTAAGAGAAAACTAGAGCGGTTGGTGCTGCGTGAAAAAAGAGAACGCTCGTGGAGCGTATATTATACACCCGTTAGGTGTAGTCCCTACTGCAAGCCCAGAGCTACATGAGTAGTCAGGAACGCAAATATAGTGTGGCCACGGAGGCACATGGTTAATATCCAGTGATATAAAAAATATTAAAGCATGATTTGGCTTGATTTGTGGGCAATTGTCAATGAAACCGCAGTAGTTGTCGATGGAGCCAACTAGTCAGAGTCGATCCCGACTAGTTCTAGTCAAGCGGAGTAGTCGGGGTCATCATCGGTGTGTCGGTGGTGTGAGCAGGAATCGTGCCGAGTAGTCGAGGTAGTCGGCGACGCAATCTGAAGTCGTGCCGAGTAGTCGTTGTAGTCGGTGACGCAAGTTGGAGTCGTGCCAAGTAGGAGAAGAGTGGTGGCAGCTGCGGTACACGCCGTAGCCTGACGGAGATCGGTGTACAGGGCGAGACGGAGTTGCACAGCTGCACAGCCATGTTGAGCAGATGCCATCGGACATTGGGTGGGACTCAAATTGTGTGGACTCTTAGACAGGAGCCGCGTTGCGTAGCCTGAATAGGAGTTGGGTACGATGTTCCCCAAATTAGATTGAATCGGATCCGAGAAGTTCTGGTGCAGCACTAGTCAAAATCGCGTTGAGAACGGACTCCTCCTCGATCTCCCTAGCTAGACCAGAGAGTAGCATCTTATCGAGGTTGTCGACAAACTCGTCGAGATGACTGTGTTGTGTTGCTAAAGATGCCTCCGGCTCCCTGGTGTCGGCCAAATGGCTGATGAAACTACCCGAGTCATTGGTGACGCAGAACCAGGAGCCGAAAACGACGCTATTGAAGTTGAAAGATGCCATCAAATTCGCCAATGGATGCTCGATGAACCCCCCATACCTGGCGCGTCAGCTGTCGGTGTTTAACCTCCAAGCCCACCGAGAGATACCTCTGAGGTGGTAGATTGTAAGTGGGGTGTCGCCGAGATCAGAAACTCAAAAGTGTAAGGAACACGAAACTTTAGTCAGGTTTGGGCCATAGTATGCGTAATACCCTACGTCATATATGCTAGTTTGTATTGTCTTAGGTTGTGATTGTTGTGTCTTGGTTTGGAGGGGTTCTCTACCCGCCCTTATATAGTCTGGGGGATAGGGTTACATGAAAATCCTACCCTGATACTTAGTTTAAGAGTCCTACCCGAGTACTACTCAAGTAGTTTCCTTTAGTTCCTACTGGTCCTACTCATGTACGAGTAGTTACAACTGATGTAAAGTGTGGGTCATGTCCCATCCTTTATCCTAGAATATGTATGATATATGCGCAGTCCCGTAGCCCCGGAGATCACATTGATTTTAGTCTGTCATGTTAACTTTTATTTTGTAACTAAACATACTTTCTCAGTCGGTGAATGTGGTATATTATGAATAAACATTGCAGAACTGGGAGAATATTCACTGCTAGGTCATTGCACTTTGAGTTTGAACCAACCGTATTGTTCAACTCCTTACATTTCATGAATTTTCATTGGTACACAAAAAATCAATTTTCCTATGGAAATAGGATGGGCTTACCCCTACTATATATTAATAAAAATATAAATTGTAAAAATAGAAATAAAAAAGATTACACAAGAGACTCTAATCACGGTTCTAATAGTGGGGAAATATCTAGGCTTCGCACGGCGCATAAGCATGGAGAATTCGTGTTTAAACATATACAAAAATCAATTCGTTGGGTAATAATAATATCCCGAGGTCGTTGAAAGGCCAGTTATCTGCTGCAGTGTCCGTGTATCATCTGAGAGACAGAGACAGACGAGGCCGATCATGGTGCCATCATCATCATCATACAGCGGAGTGCCATTGGTGAGGATGGAAAACCTCTCGCCTGACTTGTTTCTGACCGGAAACTTTCCTCTCCAGCATCTTCCTGTGAATGTGCTCCCGATGATGCTAGTTGCTGGACCAATGTCGTCAGCATGCACCAGCAGTTCCGCGACATTGTGACCGACTGCTTCTGATGCAGGGTAGCCATACAGATGCTCGGCGCATCGGTTCCTGTTACATGTAGCAGCAGCACCAGGATCAAGTGTGTATGAGAATTATATGTAGAATCACATATTAGTGTATTACTAATTTGATATGCTAGCTTCTTGTGCCATGCAACTTAATAACCGTTAGTTGTGTCACTTTGCGGAACTACGTCCTGCTCCACTGTGTACTAACATTTTTCCAGCTTTTCGAAACAACATTTTCCCAGCATGTTTCTTAAAAAAAAAACCATTTTTCCAGCATGTCCAAAAGAAAACTTGATGCTAAAAGGTATGCACAAGAACAACTTAACCAAACCCAAAAAGAAAGAAAGAAAGAAAGAAAAAAAGAAAGAAAGAAGTTGGGAGAAGCCTTACCAGTAGAGGACCTTCCCCTGGAGGTCAAGAATGTGCACGGCCTGCCCCAGCGACTGCAGGACCATGGCATGGTGCCTGCGGGACAGCCCGGCGCGGCCAACGGGCGGTGGCGGGAGGCGGCGCCGTGAAGAGGAGCCGGGCTGCCACTGCGCGCCGCGGCGCTCCCGCGGCAGGAGCTGTCGGCACAGCAGCATGTTGCTGCTTGGCGCGGCGCGACGAGGAGCCGTCGCCATGGCACTGCGCGCCGCCGCGGCGGCGGCGCTCCGTCGTCGCCGTTGTCAGGAGCCCGGACACCTCCCGCTTGAGCTCCGCCTGGCCCTCCTCCAGCTCCTGTATCCTCTTCAGGAGCTCCTCCGCGTCCATCGCCGGCGAACGACCCAGTCCGGCCTCACTCGCTCTACTATACTTTCAGGGCCTGTTTGGTATCCTGACTAAGGTGACACAGTTTGCCTAACTTTTCTGCCTAAATTTAGTTCTTCAATTTGGACGACTAAGGTTAGGCAAATTGTGGCGCCTTAGGCAGGATACCAAACAGGCCCTCAGTCTTTCAGATCAAATATACTGACAACAAATCAAATAGAGGCATCAGCGCCAGAACTGAAGGAAGAAGACAAGAAACCGTGCCGCCATGAAGCGTCTCAAGATGAGGAGAAGATCATGAGCAAAGGGCCTTAGCTATCTCATGCCTGGCATACGAACGGCCGGTTGGCCGGAGCTTGCCGGACTGGATCCACCCTGTCCGTGTGATCGAAGAGGGAGATGGCAGCCGTACGTTCCGTTACTCTCCGCCCATTGTTTAAGCTGAAGCTCCCATTCCATGCATCTCGTTTCACTCGGCGACATGCGTTGCATTTGCAGCCACGCACAGAAGGCGGTGGCACTTTGATCCTTCGCGCAATCGATCAAGTGTGTGTTTGTGTATGATCGCCGAGATTTGGAGAAAAAATTCAAAAAAATCCTTAATTCTAAAAAAAAATTAGATTTTTTTTCTCCAATTTATTCTGTACCAAGCGTAATCGCATGCCCACTAACAGAATCTGTTGAGTTCGTGTAGAAATCATGCATACGAGAGCAAAGGGTCCTAATCATCTCATGAAAGCACAAAGACAGCATATGACAACCAAGCCACTTGTTGCAGATGAGGCAAATGCCAGAGCGCCTTACACGGCAATTTTTACAGAAGACTTTTGCTGGCAATTCGCCACCTTTATGTGTTACAGATTTGTCACCAATATACAGTGTCACTCTACTCTCCAAACCACACCGGGGTTATGCTCCTACGCTGTTAAATACCATGCGTGGGCGCTAGTATACCACACTAAAGTATGCCTACTCTAGCCTAATCTGCGCTAGAATCTCCGGGCAACCGCTCGTGCAGCCGGAAGATGAGCCGTGATTTCATCATCTGAGGTTCCCTCTCCAGGGCACAGATCACATCCTTCACAGAGATCGTCCGTTGCGGTCCTGCAAATGGCGTCCTGCCAGGTCTTTTCATGCCTCCTGAAACCAAAAGTTGAAACTTTTTTGCAATGACTGTTTTGGATTTACAAAAAGAAAGGTTGATGGAGGTCATGCCCATGACATTGCTACTTTACCAGTCCCAAATGCTGCAGAATGGCTCCTCTTTGAACCTTCCTGGTTTTCGCCGAGACCTTTTCCGAATTTGGATAATGACCTGGGACCTTGTCCTTTACCTGGCTGCGAAGCAGCAGCCACATCAAGGCCTTCTCGCTTCTGCCTGGCTTGTTCAGCCATCAGCTGCCACTTCGAGAGCATATCACTTCCTCCAACTGCTTGCCGAGCAGCAACGTTCGCCGCATTCGTTCTCATCTTATCATCTTCTTCCTTGTTGGGCTGTGCGAGGTTAAGGATTCAGGAAATGGAGAAAAGTCACAGCTGAGATATCAGTGGAAAAGTTACCTTCACATTCTTTGGGCGACTTTCCTCTTTTTCCTTTTCCAACTCTGCAGCACCACTACCATCAGCCTACAAGAAAGGATTTAGTTAATCAAATTGACCATCTTATACTTGAGTTCACCATGGTCAAATAATGAAGAAAATTCCCAGAAACTTAACAAACACAGTGGAGACTGGAGAGTAGCGTGCCATAAAAGACCAAGCTTCTGGTATAGTTGAAACAAACCACGGCAGATTTATATTCAAACAAGCTTGTTAAGTATAGGCAAGACATAGTACCAAAACTGAAACCAAATTCAGAAAATGTAGAATCACTAAACCTTGGTATAGTTGAAATACAAATGAAATTGATGAACGATGAATGTGTGTGTGCATGGGTCTGTGTAAACAATATACAATTCCAAATTTCCAACAGTGTATAGTTACACGTTTAAGACTAGTATAAAGTAGTCAGCTACTATGAGATTTAAGTTTCAAGCAAATTTACACTAACTCGAAACAAATGGGGTTTATGAAATACCTCAGTTTGCTTCTTGTTCTTGTCAGCTTCTTCTGCTTGTTTTTTATCCCACTCTTCCTTAGCTTTCTGGTTCATTTGCAAAATTTGACGGCCAACATCTGAAGTAATAACTAGTCGATGCCCGGTCTTTTCAGTGTCAATTCTCTAACAGAAATAAGAATTGTTAGTATCACAAATAGGGAACTATGCCATTATCGGATGCTTTGGAACAAAAGACAAAATAAACCTGTTTTGAGACTCGTATGAGAGTACTTATGAATCTTCGCAATCGCTCCTCCACACACTACGAAAGAGTTGAAGTTATATAGATATTGCAAAATTGTTCATGAAATCGTAAGGATAACTCACCATTGATAAACAATGTTCAACATCAACATTAACATTCTTCAGATTGCATTTCCGAGCTGTCAAAAACATGTGATCTGTTAATCTTGCCATTAAAATTTATATAGGATGGTTTCGCATTTTTTTATAAGTTCAAAGAAATTAACCTATTTCTGCTAGTTTCTTCAGGAGTGGGCCCTTCCGTAGGAAAAGCTTTTCTTCTTCTTCCTGTGCAATTCTTCTTGCTTCTTGTGAGGCAAGGCTCTCTTCCTTTGGGGCAGAGAGTAGCTGTTCCTCCTCCTCCTGTCAAGAAAGAAGGTATCAACAAAACGCAAAAAACAGATTAAACGGGTGCACGAATTTGACACCAACAACACACGTGATGCACTGGGCTGAAAGCTCAGAGAATGCAGGAGATGGTGTGTGAGTTGTGACACTTTGAAGATACACAAGAAAAAAGTTGTCCCGTATGCAAGATTAGAAGATTATTTTGGAACATTTTTGTGGTCCAACTGACATAGGATGAGCAATCCCAAATTGAGCAGCAAATGTACACTGATGTCATAACATGTAAAAATACACTCATGGAAAATTTAATGCCTAATTCATCCCTATGTGATAAAGACTAAAGATGATGTAGTTCTTGTCCTTTTGATACTCTACAGGATGAAAGAAACTGATATATAATTTACCAAGTACATCTAACATCACATCTGCTACATCATGGTTATGTAGCAGATGTGAAGAGTGCAACCACAATTTTTTTACAAATAGAGTCAATATCCATCAGGAAGAATGTTATTTCTGCATGGAAGATAGCTTAGCCTAATATTAACATTAACCAGAGATGGGCATACCCTAATATTAACACCACTAACAGCAGTGACATCATTAAGTTGATCAATGCTTTGTTCCTGGAAGGCTCCAGATGTCTTCTGCTTTTTGCTGATGACAAAAGAGAACTTTGCTTAGGCATATCCACAAAATGTAAGTAGTATAGTACATTTAGACTTCAGTTAACATTTTTATTAAAAAAAACCTTGAAGACTGCGTAGTGCCTGCTGCTTCTGATGATTTCTTCTGCCCACCCGATTTCTTATTACTCTTCGCACCTCCACTAGCATTCGATGTAGATGAGTTTGGGGGTCCCTGACAAGACAGAAAGATGAGTCATATACAAATTACATGCAAACTGGCATCAAACAATTGCATAGTTGTCATTAAGTATGAAAGACATGCAAAAATCTGTAGTCCTACATAAAAAAGGGAACAAATGTGATCACACAGAGGGAAACAGTCCTACTACTATTTCATGTCTAAATAAATTATCAAATGTTTATCATTAAAAAAATGCATTTGGACTTCACCCCATCTGGATGAAGGCTGTAACGAGGCAAATGGAACTCATAGCTGGGAGTTTGGCTGACAACAGAACTAACAATTGGAATATTATATACGTGACTATATATCGAGTGATTCTGCATGGGTTCATTTGCTATTACAAAGCCTCTCATTTGCAACTACTGCAAAAGCAAATGCTCTCAGAAGTCAGAAGTTTTAACATACTACACTATACTGAAATTTGACCCAGAAAATATGACCTTATTAGATCTATTTACAAGGCAACATGCATGTTTTACTGTCTAGACCCTTATTCCCTGCCAGTTCAACCAACACCAAGAAGCTTGCTTCATAACCATGTGCCAAATTTACAGTCCTGAAACTATCCTGCATGCAACAACTGGAACCTATGCAATAGATGCCCAACCAGCCAACACTGTCAAACTATATGGTGCTTAAATGTTGGCAAATGACCCAAATAATGGTGGTCTGGGGTTGGTATTTGTCTGAAATTCAGAATAAGAACAAAACTTAACTCCAGGACACTACAATGGGTCCAATATTCCAAACCTTGATTATAGCAAATATGCTAATAAATCAAAGTGCTGGGTATCCTAGGTGAGTCAATGTACAAACTTCTATTCGAAAAATAATGAGTGATCTAGCAAACATACATTTTGAATTACTATTTCTGTTTATTTTTGCATTAAATGGGAAATTCTAATGAGAGAAAAATATGGAGTATATAATACAAATTGCATAAATGAGATTTACCTGATGTCTCACATTATTCAAAGTTCATATTTAAAGCAACCGAAACATATTGGCATCTAGATGTAATTAGCTTGTGCCATATCAAAGCGAGGTTAAATGATGAATTAGGTGGATTCACCTGCTTTCCTTTAGCTGAAGAATTTCCTGCACCAACAGTGCGGGCCTTGCCAGCAGATTCATAGTTTTGCTTTGCGTTAGCATTTGGAGGGAGAGTATTGGTTTTCAACTCCTTGTTTTGATGCATTTGCCATGCAACTGCATTGTGCTGCATCATTGGATGAGTAGGGGGAGGGGCAACTTTCGTAGGAGGCATTCCATGAGCATGCATGGAAGGCTGTGTTTCTGGAACTGGATTTGATGGCCTAAGAGAACCAGTGATTGACCGAGGATAACCCTGGGCACCAGGATTACTTGCTCCATATATTTGTTGTGAGGCCTGCTGGAATTGAGTGGGTTGATGCTGTTTGTTCTTTGTTTGCAATGAAACTGCTGAGTTCATTCTAGATGGTTGATTCGGTATAGCATTTGGTACCTTTGCATCAGGATCTGGGTTGGGGTTATCATGAGAAAGATGTTGTGTGCTAGTTTGCGCTTGAGTGCCTGACTGTGGTGCAAAAGCCTGAGGTGAAGATGACACCTGATTTTTCTGACCCTGGTTGGATGGTCCAGGTGAACGAACTTTCTGATCATGTAACTGTGCTGAACCACTGGAAGGCATCTGCTGTGCTGACGCTTGAGAGAATAAAGAATGCTGACTTGGATTTGCCTGGTTATTTCTTTGTGCCTGGGCTTGCATCTGTTAAAAAATGTTCAAGAAAAACAAATAAACACATGAAATATTCATCATAGAATTGAATCACTCGCTATACATTCTGATTTAGAACGCTATCAAACTTGATGTGCAGCCATTTGTTAAGGAAACAAAAGGAAGCAATGAAGTTTAGGCAATTCATTCACCTGTAGAAAAACTTTATGGGCTGCCTGCTTGAGCATTTGATCCCCAACAATATTCCTGATCACTCTTAAGAAATCATCTTTGTGGACTTCATTACGCTATAAACATGGAACAATACAGTTGCGTTAGTTTATGGTGCAAACACTTGGTGCTAAGAGTGTTCTTTGATCCTTTGTCCCTGTTGTTTTATCTGCTACCTCCACATAGGAACAAACTAGTGGAAACAAGAGAAAAAATGTGCTTTCTCGTCATGCATTTACTTTGTTTTGGTGACACATGTAGTTAAGGAAATGCAGACCTTGAAGTAATCTACATTGTTATGCACATGGCTTTCTTTCTCCACTAAATTAGCAACGAAAGCATACTTAAACTATATGGAACGATATCAGTGATATGAACAGTTGGATACTGACATGCTCTCCACCATACTACTTGGATCACCTTTTATATGGCATTTTGTACATTAAATGTATACTGTGAAAGTAAATTTCATAAAAGGAATATTGTGGTCCAAATTTATATGGTCAACCTACATAATTTCCATATCAATGGTCAAAACTAGTATTGCATGACTACATGTATTCTAAGATGACATAATTTAGCAACAGCAGGAGTACACGTTCAAACAAATAACAGGTGCCATATGTAGCCGATCAATTTGTGCATGGACCATGGCAAATAATAACAGAGGAGTAAAAACACACCCTAAGTTTTGCCCATACAGTTTGAAGTTGCATGTCTTTGTCTCTGTCAAGATGTGCCTGTAGGATAGGAATTAACATATTAAATGGTATTGATGGCCCTTTCCTTGTATCCTGGGCACCAGATGGTGCTTGCGGGCCAACAACTTGCTTTGCATTCTGCTGAACTACTGAGGGCTGAGCTACATCGACCTTGGAACCTGAAAAACTCTGCTGACCAAAACTCCCTGTTTCTTTCTCAGCTAACTGGAAGCTATTTGTTTCAGCCTGTTGTAGTCGACTTTCTGGCTGAAATTGTTGTAGCTGTGGATTCTGTTGCTCTGCTTGGACAGGTTGTTCACCTTTTGAACCTTCAGTTACTAGTTCTGATTTGGAGAACTGATCTTTTGTGTTCATATGTGGTTGCCCTGCTTGTTGACTTGCATGGACACTTACTTCCTGCTCTGTTGCTTGCAGCTGACCATCTGTAGCTTGTGACATAGCAATGTTATCCTGGTGCAAAGAACCTGGTGCGGAAGCGCATAATTTTATTATCACCGAAAACAGGTGGTGACATCATATTACTGAAAAGCTCTGAGTTGTAGGTTTTTTCTGAACATGAAGCTTAAATATGGGATAAAAGATATAGTAAAGAAGTATTGTCAGGTCCAGTGGTCCTAAAAAAGGGAGGGTCGAAAGTGCCAAGATATCATAATACAATAGCTTAGCAACACAGCATCATCAACAAACACATCCACAGGGAGAGGAAAATGCTACCCCTGAAACATAGACAAGGATCATTCCTTCCGTATTTACTACAGAACTGATTCATTAGACATACCATGGATCGTATCACTGTGTATCATGCTAATCATGATTGTTTCCTGTGGTCCGGGACAATGTTGTGAAGCCATAGCCTAATCATCATCAGATGGCCCAGATTGATGACTAATCGTGTCCAACTCAACTAGCTAAGCAAGGGGCCCAAGCCTGCCTCATCAAGCAGACATCAGATGGCACTGTCTAAGTGTTAAATGGCAACTTGCCTGGGACCTAGGCCACTCTAAGGAAGGATGGGTATAGAAGTGTGAAGATTAGAGTCCAGAACTGATCTGGTCAGCTCAGCACCTCAGCCGTGTTCTGACTTCAGAGAAAATTCCTAGACTGTACTATTATGGACTACAGCAAATACCAGCCACTTCATCCCCCACCACCACCAAAAAAAAAAGCCAAGGTTTCCTACTCTCAAAAATAAAAGGCAACACAAGCCACTCAAGGTTTCCTACTTTAACAAGCTCCAAACAAAGGGAAGACCTCGACACACCCAACCAATATTTTAGTTTTCACACGGTGCCAAATGAACCCAACAGCAACAAGACATCATGAACTCCAACCACAACTGCTCCCACAGTAACTGAAAGCATATCAATACACCATAATTGCACAAACAGACGAAGAAAAAAAAGCGGAAGATCTTTGCACACTACTCAATCTCGGAATTTCACAGCACCTTGCTGCAGCTAAGCCAGCATTGGGGTACCAGGGTTCAGTTAAAACAAAGCCCTATAAGTTCTGGAAAATAAACTAACTGCCATCATCACGCCCGCTCCTCCAGACTGCAAAGAAGATTTGGACTTGATTGGCCACAACAAGCGAAGGTGCGATCCTGCGGAGCAATAGGCTATCTAGGGATTCCTTACTATAAGAACAAAGTGAAACGCAGTCAAGGTGGATTTCCATCTCGCGCGGTCGCGCCAGTACACAGAACAGGAGCAATAGGCTATCCTGAGGATGATGATTTCTTTTGAGGTGGGCAACGTGCCTTGCTTGGGCGTAAGGGGGAGGGAGCCTCAAGGTGTGCGCATGGGGCCAGCAGAGAGTAACCATGGCGAGCCAGGGGGCGAGCAGGGGAGCTGTTGGTGGTATTGCGTGACCTTGCCTTGCATCACCACGCTGCCACAGGGGAAAGTGTTGCTTTGCTCAAAAATTCCCTCTGTAGAGACAAGGCTAAAAATTACCTAGCAGCTCACAAATTAACTGCAAGGAACAACTAACATTTAGCAGCTCAATGACCTCAGCCAAACATCAATAGCAGCAGTAGCAGTACACTGGACAACTTTACTAGCACTAGAATCCAATACCTCAAAAATCCTCAAAGATCCGGAGGCGTGGGGAGCAGATTCCACGGCGCAGGGGCTCCGGCGGCGTGAGGGGCCCGTCGAGATGGCGTGGCTCCTGCGAGGCGCTACGCCAGCGAGACGAGGGGCTGCTCCGGCGAGGTGAGGAGAATCCGCCGAGCTGGGGCCTCGCCGCCTGGGCAACCGGGGCGGAGTGGGGAGTCGAGTTGGGGCCTTGGGGGGCGTGGGGCGGACTGGGGGTGTTCCTGGGAGGTGCCGGCTGGGTCCCGCCTTGGGGAGGGTGCGCTGGACTGGGGGGAGGGAGGCAGGCGGTGGCGGATTGGCGGAGACGGCGGCGTGTCGCGTTGCAACTCGCAAGCGAGGTCAATGCGGCGTCGCAAGCGAGTCGATGGGGGAAGCGCTCCAGCTTCGAAACGAGCCCCCGAGTTTAAAATTTAATCCTATCATATCACATATTTAGACATTAACTATAAGTATTAAATTTAAGCTAATTATAAATTAATTGCATAAATGGAAACTAATTCATGAGACGAATCCATTAAATTTTATTCAATTAATTTTGTAATTAGCCTATATTTAATATTTCTAATTGGTATCCAAACATTCGATACGATGGACAGTAAATCCCATCTAAACATACCCTAAAACCAACACTGCCACATTCGGTAACTTTTATTTTCAGTTTTTTCCAAAAAAATCAAGAAGCAACTCTTTTGATCATGCGCAGGCTGTTTGATCTCTTTGGATGGACTAAAATTGAGTGCTAAACTTTTAACGCTTATTAGCACTCATATCTTTGCTAAAAATTTTAAGTATTCGCTTTAGCTCACCCCATTAGCACTCCTATTTGGATATACTAATGCTAAAATTTATACTAATGCTAAAATTTAACACTTTGAGCGTTAGCACTTGATCCATGCACCCTTTTATCATGCCAAAGATATTTGTGTGATCCCAAGAGGCCAATCGTGATATGCTATTAGGCATAATATATTCAAGTCATGTCCTTTGGAACCTGTCTCGTCAAGAGCCTTGGCAACATGACAAAAAGACTCCTTATTACATATGCTATTATAAATAACATGGTGTTTGAAAAAAGGTTAACATAAAGGAATTATATGTAATAATCTCATTCTTCATATGTGCAAATTAAGTGTAGTTTAGTTGGCGCATTTGGTTAATTAGGATTCTTATAGGTTGCGACAAAATGACCAAAGGAACAATTTTTCGATTCAGTTGCAATTATCAGTTCTTTCTTAACTAATTTTGAATATTTCATTTGTAAACAAGGACGAACCAAATTCATAGAGGCTTTCCCTAGTAACCATTTTGTTTTTGAAAATGGGATGTTCACCCATTGCCAATTTCAACTTCAGTTGAAGTATAAAAAGTGTTAAAGTGTTCTTTCTATTGCGTCGACTAGTCTTATGTTCTCTTCTATAATTTTTCATTTTATCTAATTGATGGTATAACCGTCACAGCCTGAGTGCTCGGGCAATTTTTTCTATCTAGATTCTTAATACTAAAGACCATCGTGCTTGTAGAAGCGATTGTTCTTTCTCTATAAAATGCAATAACAGTAATGCTATATAATTTGCTAAAAAATCCTTACGCGGTTTTAACCATGCTGGACAAGTATTTGGTTTTCAACCATAGTTTAGTCGTGCTTCACCTTTTCAAATGTCTTTAATATGCGAGTTGTCTCAAGAACACCATAATTTAAGCTCTATTAAGTCTAAGCATATTGACACAAGTTACATCATTCTTCCATATCTTATTATTCAGATACTCAATTCTCATTCTATCCCTCTCCTCAATTGGAGCATAGGTAATTGTTTCTACAGGTTCACGGCGTTTTCTTTTTCTAGAGTGAATAACCATGGCCATCATTGAAAGTAACATATGCGCTGCAGCTGTGTAAATGAAAAGTTGCTGCTTCTTATCCATCTAAATTATACAGAAAAAGATAAAATCAATAAATTTTTAAGGCATAACAAATAATCACACAAGGCATATATTCAGTAGCTGTAACCTTCTACCTTATGAGGCGTGTACGCTGCCTTCGTTCCTCCAGCCAAATTTCTCCTGCGAACTGCCAAAATCAAAAATAAAGAATCACTGACAGATCAAGATCAAGAAACAGATCAAGACAGGGGCGGTGCCCAGCGAAGCCGGGGGGGGGGGGGGGGGGGGGCCTCTGGCGGGAGCTTCCGTGCGGTGCCCAGCGGGAGACAAGACAGGGGCGGTGCCCAGCGAAGCCGTGCGCCGGGGGGGGGGGGCGCCGGGGGGGCCGGGGCGGGCGCCGGCGGCGGTGCGGGGGCGGCAGATCCGCCGCGGGCGGGGGGGGGGGGGGGGGGGGCGCCGCGCGGCAGAGGGGAGAGGGGCGGTCAGTCACCTGCAGACGGGAGAGGGGCGGGCGGTGATGGGCACCGGTGCTCGCGCGCGCGTGGGAGGCGAGCGCTCGCGTCCGCTCGTTTTTACCGACCCGTATCGTTCTGCTCGAGCCGCTCCGTTCCACCGTTCCTCAGTCAAATACCGGTAAAAATGGAACCGCTCCATTCCATTTCTACCCAACCAAACAGACCCTAAGCAAAGGGAAAACCAATTTCTCCATGTCTCAGGCAACCCCGTCGTGTCGGTCCCGCGTCCAAAGCCTCCTTGCCGGTGCTCCGGTAGTCGCGCACGATGCTCCGCCGCGTGCCCCACTCCCTCCGCCGCGCCCTCGTCTCCTCCGCTTCCACACACCACGGCAGGGCACAAATCCCGAACCCCAGCCACTCGCCTCCGCAGGCCCTCCTTCCTCAATGGCGCCGTTACGCCTCCATTGCTTCATCCTCCTCGGCCCCGCCGCAGCCTCCATCTCCGCCTCGGGGTCCGTCGCGGCCGGGCGGAGGCGCTCCCAGCGTATCGTCTCTGAACCCCGCAGAGGTCGCCAAGTTCGCCGCCATCGCCGAGACCTGGTGAGAGTGAGATCCCTCCCTCCTTTGCGACGACGAACTCCCGTGCTTTTCCTAGATGCTTGGATGAAATTTTGAGCGGCTGTTCGGTTGGTCGACTGCATGTTTGCTCCCGCGCGCGTGTGTATTCGAAGGATGGTGGTGAACTGTAGCATGAGAGCCAAAGCACTCTAGTTTGACAGACTAGTTGGCCTACCTGTTCCGGATTTGAGTAGAACCTTTCTCATCAGGGAGAAGGTCAACTGCACCCGATCTCGGTGCCTCCTGCAGTGACGAACACTCTGGGGGGATTGCTATTGGGATGCCTACTATAACTGGATATTGGTTCTCATACGCAGCCATGAAAATGTGAAATAGTTCAAATAAGGTTCTAAATGAAGAGAATCAATAATATCAACATTTGTAGCATCCTTCATTTGTTTGCTGCCTTAGGCTGGGGGTTGGTTGTAGAGAATGATAATATAGCAAGTGAGTGTTGATATTGAATACCAGCATGTTGCAAGCTACTTTCAAGGAAGCGCACAAATTAGACTTGACTAAGATGGGACTGTTCAGTGTAAACTGTTCTAGATCGCAAATGAAATGCTAAAATTTGTAGGGAATTACAAGGACCCCCTTCTCATTTTATTGCTTATTGATGAAGGTGCTATTTCTGCAATGAACAGGTGGGATTCAAATGGTCCATTCAAACCTTTGCATTTGATGAATCCTACCCGACTGTCTTTTATCCGCTCCACTCTTTGTAGGTATTTCAGGTACATTTCCGCACCCCTTGAGCTTATTCATTTTTGCTGACAGCAGAATGAGCCGGATGAATAAAGATACATGAAGTTTACTGCCGCAGTATATACATTGACAATGATCTGTTATGTTTCCTTGTGCACATCTTACCGTCTTGAAGACAAAAGTTGATAAATCATGCTGTTTGTGAATAAAATCTTCTCATGGTGTTTCTTGACTGAGCACAGTGAATTACTCTGCTGTTTTTTCTGCGACCATGACTTCGCATGTTTTTCATTAAGAGGGAGTGAATTACACTGCTGTAGTATGTTTGGGCTAAAACTTCTTTGTTTGCACTATAAACTGACACGTCTTGAGAAGCAATACTTACTATTAGTTTGTTCATTTTAACTAACTGCGAAACTGTGCATATTCGTATGTCCAGGAGGGATCCATATTCATCTAAGCCACTCAAAGGTCTCAAAGTTATTGATGTTGGATGTGGAGGTGGCATTCTGTCAGAGGTTGAGCTCTTCTCTCTGTCAATCATTTCTGTGAATCACTACCTTCTGGCACTTAACATTGTAAAAGCCAAAAGGGCGATGATTTTTTATGAAGGGATAAGTGTTTGGCTCATTTGGAATCAGTTACTGATCATAGAAATGGATACTGATATTTACTATACTTGGCCTTTTGCTTATTTGAAATCTGTTTGGATGGATGGGCAGGCCGGTTAAAAAATTAGGTTGATTTTATTGTCTCATATATAATAATATTTTACCAATTGGCATTTTTTGACTTAGTTGAATTTCTTAAACTAATGAAACTTTGAAAGCATTTACCTTGCCTATTCTGAAGTCAGAGTCAAGCTTACTTATATGGACTTCAATAATTTATTGTATGATTTTTGTTCCTACTCTTTGGAGAATAAGTTGATATGTAGATAATGCAGAAAAGCTTTAATTATTTCCATTTTTAAATGGCTTTATGATTTAGGATGCAAGCCTCAATGCTCGTGCTAGCAGTTAGTTCAGCTCGGGAACATTCTACATGCTATTCTTAATTAATTTAATAAATTTGTAAAGCGGACATAATATATGATAACTAGGTCGTTTAAACGTGATGCAAATCCCTTTTGGGTGTTTTCAGTAGAATTGTTGACTGTAACAGGTGTTTCTTCTTCTTTTTTTTGATCGATCTGGAAAAGAATAATAACATAATTATATCTTCATGCTGGATGGTAGCCTCTTGCTCGGATGGGAGCTACAGTTACTGCTATTGATGCTGTTGACAAGAATATAAAGATCGCAAGAATTCATGCGGTATGTGCATACTCTTGATCATAAATATTATCAGGTGAATGTAGATGTGTTTGTTTGTCTCAAGAGTTATTTTGAGATCTTAAGCACAATAATTCGTAACTTAAGTATCCCTTCAGCCTATGATCTTGGTTATTATGTTCTCAGGCATCTGATCCGACAACTGCTTCCATTGAGTATTGCTGCACGACAGCTGGTCCCTCCCTCCCTCCCTCCCTACCTATCTCTAAATTAATTTATATGTTGAACACTTGAACAGCATTCTTTTTGAAGGGTCTCTCCATTATATGGTTCTAACAGCATTTACCTTCTGCATTTCTGTTGAACAATGATAGAGGAGCTGGTGGCGGTTCTTTTCCATTGATACCGTAGTGTGATGTATTTTTTTTTGGAATAATGTCCTTAGTTCACATTTGTGGGCTAAGCAGTGTGGATTGTTCTCTGTAAACTTTGTTAGTCCTTTATGTGGTTAAGATCTTAATAATTATATGTAAGAATTAACCGTACTACAAAGGAAGAACATTGTCTTTCCAGTTTTGAAAGGAGAACAAATTTGGATATCAAAGTGATTGATCCCTGATATTCTTATGACTATGACTGAAGCAAAACTTATATGAAACTTTTTTACATGCAGAGGAATTGGTAAAAGAGAAAAGAATGTTTGATGCTGTAATTTCTCTTGAGGTATGCATATTTTTTTGTTCCATCAGTACGCATCCTCTCCTTCAAAAGAGCATGGAGGAGCCTTTGTTCTGAATGATACTGAAAAAGATGCCTTGGTGTTTCTGTATATTATTCCATAGAACTTTCCATTTGTGCTATCTTTTCTCTGATTGAGAGCTTTACCTATTAGAAATATAGATCGAATGGTGTCAGTACTTTTGTGTGCATTAATCATTGTGTGGAAATATGTTTGTACTTGTATTAGCCCAGTCATAAGGTTAGGTAAGGCTATTTGTTTCAAGTACTTCTGGATCTATTTGAACATCAGTGCTGTGTGCACACCAACATAAGTGATCTATTAGAAACTTATGAAATTTAAGACCGAATATCAGCATATGAGCTCATCCTGAACAATAGAATCCTTGAATCATTCCACACTGCCATTTTTCAGGCTCATTTCATGTACAGCTTTGTTAACTGTTGTACTTTGGATCTGGAATATGGGTTGAACTTCGTATATTTTACAGGTGATTGAGCATGTCGCTAATCCTTTAGAGTTTTGCGAGTCTCTCTCGGCTTTGGCAGTTCCTAATGGTGCCACTGTGGTTTCCACAATCAACCGGTCAATGAGAGCATATGCCACTGCAATAGTTGCGGCTGAGTATATCCTCGGATGGGTTAGTACCTGGCCCCTCTTTTATGTTTAGCTTCGTTTTCTGAAATTGATAGATTTAGTTGGGCAGCGTTGTGTTGCAGAAATTTGCTAGTTTGTGAAATCTTTGACTCTTGAGAGTGCAAGTTGTAGTTCCAGCCTACGCTGACGCTAATGCTTCTTAGGCGAGTTATGTTGTAAAGGAAACATGGTAGTTCATTCATTCCTAACAAATGATTTGACGGACGTACATATAGAGAGTGTGCCTTGCTTCCTGCAGTATTGTCAGAACTAGGGTCTTAAGACCATAAACCAGTCGGTTTACGCCGCTCAAATTTTTTTTTGGTTTGAAGACTTCATTTCAAATTGAAAATCTTAATGATATAATGAAGAGAAGCTGTGAATTAAACCTGTAACTATTATGAAATCAAGGCCAGGCCAGTTCCGGTTTCTCGGCTGATTCGTGGTTTTTGTAACCTTGGTCAGGATCCATGGGCCTAGCAGGTGAAATCTCCAGATAACCATTTAATGCTACGATGTTTCTACAATCATACTGGCATAGTTTTGCTTAAGGTGAAAGTACTAGTGCAACTTAAGATTGATATTGCATTCTGAGTTATTTATTGTACCTATGCAGCTTCCTAAGGGCACACATGAGTGGTCCAAACTGGTCACCCCCGAGGAGCTTGCCCTAATGCTGCAAAAGGCTTCTGTCTCTGTAAGTTTTCAATCACAGTAACATGCTGATTTTATTTATGAAGGGAGGTTGCTGATAGCTTGCGCGCTTGGCATCTATCTCCAGGTCGAAGAGATGGCAGGGTTTGTTTATAATCCGTTGAGTGGAGAGTGGTCCCTGTCAGATGATATCAGTGTGAACTACATTGCTTTTGGCGTCAAGAAAAGCGGAACACCGTCAACTGATGGTGCAGAAGCAAGGTTACCATAGTTGGAGTAAAAGAACTGACCTTGAACTATTGTACATCGTTTTCAGAAGACAATGATGTCACTTGAATACTACTGCTGCGGAGGCAACCAAAATAGCAGAAGAGAATTTTCCCTATCGTTTTCTGTTTTGCCTCGATAGAGGGGGACATGGAGAGGAACCCTGTTGAGAAGTTGACAAAAGACAAGTCGCTAACATGTAGCTTTGTTCTCACTGACTGTAATACGAGCGCGCTTCAGACAGTTTTCTCAATTTTGTGACGATTACTCTTCTTCTAAATAAATACTACTACTCACTACTTGTACCATAAAATAGAGCGGCTCTGGTCTTGAAATGTAGGAGTCTGATTCTGAATACTGAAAGTGAAAGCTGACGCCCCTTCGTCCCAAACCTGAGGAGCCTTCCCTCACGGCGGGGCAGGCGCCGGGGCTGACGTGCTGGCTGCTGGAGCATCCGCCGGCGCAGGGAGGGAGGGAGGGAGAACTGGAGAAGCATTGCTGCACCAGAACTCAGGTTCAGTGATCACAGCTTCACAAGACGGGAACCCAGCCCAGTCCTGCTCTGGCGTTGCATCGGCAGCGCCACGGCGTCGCGCCTCCGGTTCGCTCGGCCATCTTCGCGACGCCGACGGCGTCCGGCGCGGCGGCGCGGTATCCACGCGCGCCAGACCATCATCTGCACCAGCGCCACCATCTCCTCGTCCTTGCTCCCGGCCCAGCCGCCGCACTAGCTTGGGTGGTACACCTCCGCCATTCACTCCTCGCGCCACCGCCGTCCAGAAGGACGTGCCCCGTCAGGCGTTCCCAGGAAGAGACCCGAGCGAGAACACTCCGCTGCCGGCGCCACTCCGCTCCAGGATCGCCTAGACCCCAGTCCGTCGTCTTCCGGCCCGCGGCGTGTCTCCCCCTGGGATAATCACGGGAATCGGAGCATCTCCGACGGCCGTTGCCTCAAAAGCCCAAGTTGGATGGATCGTCCTCCTTCACCGACAGTCCGACAACATGAATTGGCACGAGGAGCGTAACCCCCGGCCGCGTATGGAGAGGCGGCGGAGAGTGGTGGCCGCAACCCGCGAGAAATCCTCCGTCTGGCGACGGCAATGGTGGAACTCGGCCGGCGAACTGGCGGGTGGCAGAGGAGGAGAACCAGGGGGCAATATGCAAAAAAGGGATCGCGATTAATAACCGTGATCCAAAAAAAGGGGTTAATGTGTAAAACTGGGATCCAATATTTACCAAAACCCCCTAATTCGGATCGCGACTATTAATCGCGATCCAAACCAGGGAGCAATGTGCAAAACACTGGATCGCGATTATTAATCGCGATCCAAAATAGGGGGTTATTCGTAAAAAACTAGCACGCCAATTTGCAGATAAACCCTATTTTGCTATTCAGTTCTTGACCAGGCTCCCCTCGCCTTCTTCCTCATCTCTCCCGCTTCGAACTCGACACGCGGCGGCGGCGGAGCTTCGGAGAGCATGCGCCCCGTCAAAGTCGAACAGACGAGCGCGGAAGGCGCCGGCACCAAGGGAGAAGCAGCGATCCGTGACCTATAGCGTCACCGCCTCCGGAAATCTGGATAGCGATGAGATGTTTGAGCGTCCGGCCCTACCCTCCATGATGCGATGGTCCGCAGGAAGGATTCGCCTGACGCCCGCCATGGATGGTGCTCTCATGTTCCGTCTGACAGCCTCTTCTCTGTTTGCGGCTCCGTGAAATTTTCACTGCAATGAGGTCTCATCTACATGTTCCAAGGCTGAAGAGCGTCAGGCGACGGCCTGATCGAGTTGGAACGATTTCATTTCATCATGCCTTGCCCGGACTTCATGATTTGGGGGTCGAACGGAAATCGGCGATTATCCCGGAGAATTCAAATTCAGAGAATTGCCTGTTCAGCACAGCAGCACAAATGATTTTAGCTATGGACTGGTGGGTTTTGGAGCAGACACTTCGGATTATTACAACTTGGCACTTGACAGAAGTGAACAGGACTGGGAGTTGGTGCAAACAACGGCTAATATGATACTATCAATATCCAATTTGCAGTCCAAAAGTTCTGAAGCTCAGGCTGTCCAGGCAAGATCAGACACTTCTTGTGGCGTTTTGCGAATGGAGCTAAAGAGGAGAGGGATGGACATTGACACGCGATGTGTAATGTGCTGTCGCCAGAACGAGGATGGAGGGCACTTGTTCTTTAGGTGCAAGTATGCGAGGCACTTGTGGCAGGCACTAAATTTGAATGATCTCAGGGAGCTGTTGAGGGAGAAACAATCAGCCAAGGAGGTGGTCAGGGAAATTCTTAAGCAGAAACAAGAACGCCAACTGCTGGCCGTCGTTCTGTTATGGCTATGGTGGCAGGAGAGGAACAGCGTAAGGGAAGGAGACAAACGGAGAGAAGCAGTTGACCTGGCGTTCATTATTCAGAAACAGGCAACTGAGTTTGGGAAGATCTCACAGAGTGTGCGGAGGGGAGTGGAGCTCGGAGGAAGGCAAAATGGTGCAGGCCGAGCAGGGATGTCCTGAAGATTAACACAGACGGCTCCAATATATCAAGTACGGCGCCGACTACTATGCAAACAAGCCTTAAAGCGTGCAAACAAATCATTAGATCCCTCAGATGGGCTGTCAATGGTGGATTAATTTTTTCCTAATAACCCCTCCCACCAGCAACCACGTTTTTTAATTAGCCCCTGCAGCCAAGCCGATCGAAGCTTATTAGCCGATCTCCATCTCCAGCTCGATCTCTAGGAACCATCGTCTTCTGTGTAGTACCCAGGCTGCCGCCCTCCAGGGAAGAAGAACGGAAGGCAGCGCCGCGCACCGAATCAACTCGATCAAGATGACCAGCGATGGTGCCGTTGAACTAGAGGAGCTGGACGACGTCGACTAAATCTCTATACAGAAGGTAGACGCTCTGGGGCTCATGAGTGCCGATTTCGATAGTGGATCCTCTCCTATACGTGAAGAGACCTTCACGCAGCAAGGTAACTGTTGCGAACAATGTACAAATTCATTATTATGCATTTATGTTTACACTGGCCTAATTTGACATCATGTCTTTCATTAGATAAAGAGACCACCATCGATATCAATGATGCATTTGGGACACCACAGAAGAAAAATAAACATGTTCTAAAGGTGACATATATTTGTATCCAGATAACCATTCATTGAAAATATGTTTACATGTTCGAAAGCTAATATGATGCATGTTTTCAGAAAGGCATGTTGTTTGATGATATGCAAGCTGCTAAAAAATTTTACAAAGAATATGCACATGATCTCGATTTCTCCGTTAGGACGGGCCAACAGAAATTAGAAGATAATGGAGTGGTTATGTGGAAGCGATTCCTGTGTGCAAGGGAAGGATATAAAACAGAAAAAGAAGCAGGTTCCAGTGGTTCATCATCAAAAGGTCGCAGAAGTAGAGAGTCAAGATGTGGATGTCAAGCTTATATTTATGTTAAGCGCACTCCAGAAGGCAAGTATATCATTGCAGCACTATTTGAGGGACATAACCATGCCTTCGTGACACCTACCAAACATCACCTCCTTCGATCCAACCGTTATGTCAGTGAGAAGGCAAAAACTATTCTTTTCAACTGTCACAAGTCTAGCATTGGAACATTACAGGCTTACAGATTACTTCAAGTTGGTGCAGGGGATTTTGAGTATGTTGGATGCACAAAAAAGGATTTGCAGAATTACTATAGTGATTTCAGGAACAAAATAAAGGACGCAGATGCTTTCATGTTTATTGAGAATTTACGTACACTCAAGGATTTGGACCCTAATTTCTTCTTTGAATATGAAGTGAAGGATGGTCGGTTGTTTCGAGTGTTCTGGGCTGATACAATTAGTAGCAAGAACTATATCCATTTCGGTGATATACTATCTTTTGATACTACTTACAGCACAAACCAGTATGACATAAAATTTGCACCTTTTACTGGGGTCAATCATCATATGCGTTCTATTTTCTTTGGTGCTGCTTTCTTAGCTGATGAGAAGATTGAGAGCTACGTTTGGTTGTTTCAGACCTTTTTTCGAGATATAAGAGGGAAGGCTCCCGCATTGATTGTAACAGATGAGGATGCTAGCATCAGAGCTGGCATCGCTAATGTTCTTCCTAACACGGTACACAGATTGTGCATGTGGCACATAATGAAAAAACTGCCTGAGAAAATTGATGCCAATCTTCTAAATGAAGACGAATTTAGGAAGATGATCAATTCATGTGTACGGGGTTCAGAAACTATAGAAGAATTTGAGAGCAGATGGCAAGCTTGGATAGCAAAGTATCACTTGGAGAACAATGACTGGTTAGATGGAAGGTATCAAATTCGGGAATCATGGATACCTGCATATGTCAAGAAGATATGGCTTGGAGGCATTCTTCGAACAACGTCAAGATCAGAGAGTGCAAACTCTTTTTTCATTCGTTTTATAGGTCGTAAACTTGCACTTGTTGAATTCTGGTTAAGGTTTGACACGGCATTAAAATGTCAGTGGCAGGAGGAACTCATTGACGATAACACTTCCATGCATACCAGCCCAAAGCTATTTACATCCTGGGAATTAGAGAGACATGGTGGTTCTGTATTTACACATGAGGTGTTTAGAAAATTTCAGGAGGAGTTGTTAGCAGCAAGGGAGCACTGTGATGTACAAAACAGAACTGAAATGGAGGATAGAACAATTGTTAAAGTAGTTGACAACTCAAACAGAATAAGAGAGGTCATTTGCTTTACTACCAAACAGGTACATAAGTGTTCTTGCATGTTATTTGAGTCAATAGGAATACCATATCGCCATATAATACGGATGTTAAGATGTGCAAGGATTCGTGAACTGCCCATGTGCTATATCACCAATAGATGGACCAAAAATTGTAAAAGGTACCTTTTAATATTTAACCCTTGTAATTTTGTAGTATGACTGATATTTCTTGAAAACTGATATGTTCACATTGATTCATTTTCAGAGAAGATGCATATGATAGTGAAGGGAATTTATTAATTGAGAAGTCCACTAGTTACATGGAAGATACTACGAGAAGGAAGATGGCAAGTGCCCATAACAAATTTGAAGATGTTTTTCAAATGGCGAAGACTTCTGATGAAGGCCTGGATATTCTTATTCAGAATTTGGAGTCTCTTTCATTGTTGTTTCAGCCTTCATCTCGCACAAGACAAGAGGAACAAGAGACTTTTATTGGGATGTCCATTCCAGAAAATGTGCAAGTGCATCCACCTAGTGACATTCGTTCAAAGGGGAAGTGCAAGAGAATACTAGGTCATGCTGACAAAAATAGAAGGACTCAAAGTTCAGGTCCGCGCAAATGCACAATATGCAAAGGCGTTGGACACGATAGGCGCAATTGCCCAAATAAAGATGCAGACACAGTTTGAGTGTTTAAATTATTGTAATCTATTTCATTTCAAAGACTTGGAAATTTTGCATGATACATACTTTTGTCAGTAGCAGTTACAATTGAAATTACAGAAATAAAATTGAACATTATTGTTCATTTCATTTGAACACTGGTCATTGCTTTGCTAATTGAAACAACAATATCAACGTTATCTTCAACCATTGCAACCGTCCTGGTCCAAGGTTCGGATGCCCGGAGTAGCGGCCCGACGCCAAGGCCGAGGGGGCATGGACGAGCATGGAGGGGGCGCGCACGCCCGGTGGGAATCATCGGGGGCGGTGGGGCGGACCTCCGCCGGGGAGGACCACGGCCAAGGCGCAGACGGGCAGCGAGTCGACAGAGCATCATGGTAGGGCACCTCGACGGCGGCGTCCTGGGGCTGGGAGGGCACCTCGATGGCGACGGCCTGTGGAGGAGGGAACCTCGACAGCGGCAACCTGTGGAGGGCACCACGACGGCGGCGGCCTGGAGATCGAGATCGGCTTGATAACGCTTCGATCGGCTTGGCTGCAGGGGCTAATTAAAAAACGTGGTTGCTGGTGGGAGGGATTATTAGGAAAAAGTTAATCCACCGTTGACAGCCTATCTGAGGGATCTAATAATCTGTTTGCACGCTTTCATTTAAGACTTGTTTGCATAGTAGTCGGCGCCTTGGCTGCCAGGTAGTAGTAGTAGTAGAGGAGTAGCGAGGAGTCGCTTTCGTCGAAGGAAGACGGAGACGCCGTCCGGCACGTTCAAACCGAAACTGCCCACCACGTTGTTCTGGAGGCCGTGGACATCTCGGCCCAAGAACATACGAGGCGGCAGCCCGGCGAGAATTTCTGCCCACGGGCCTCATCAGAATCCATTCATCATCACTCAGAGCCGTTGTCGACGTCTGAAACTGTCCATGCGATGCCTTGGCTTGAATCCGATCAGAGTTGGTGGCCATGGAGCCCATGCCTCCATGCTCCAACACTTCGGTTCCACGAGAAGATGATTGAAGCAGCAGAAGCAGCAGCTTGACAGGTTTGCCTAGCTTGGGTTCTGAACTGCATGCAAGTCTGAACGCCGGCTTGCCGGCAGGCCCACCCAACCGCAGCGGATTGATGGCTTCAAACGTGTCCCACATTTTCTTTACGTGCTCCGGTAATGTGTGCCATTCACCTAATAACCTGGTCTACTTCTTCTAGGATAGAGCTTTTACTGATTCGATGATGGCTGCCATTCAGCACAAGCACACTAGCAGACTAGCGACTACCTTATCGGCTTATCCCCAATGGCCAGTACAAATCATTTCGGATTATCCCAGCTGGCGAAACCTTTTCGAATTTCAACTTCCACACCCAGCACATATAACACATAGACTGATCATGAAAAAAAGTTCTATAATATGTAATTATTTTAATTTATACGGACATAATTCTACAGAAAACGAAATGAGCTTGGGCTAGTGTGGAAGAAGACGACGACCTTTGAGCATGACATGACTGAGAGTGCAATAATACATTGCTTCTTTAGCTTTTCAGTTCCCAGCATAAAACAAAGCACGGAGACACGTCGTTGTGGATGATCTTAGCTTGCGGCGATGGTCCATGACTTTTGGCCTTAAAAAGGCTACTATATTAAAGCAGAAATTGCAGGGTCAAAGACTAAAAAGGAGCATCTTGCCACACGTCCCAAGTCTCTCTCACTCTCGGTCTCAGCTCTCCAACCCAATCATGAAAGCAAGACTACACCAATACACACCATCCGTTCTTTTCACTAGGGAAAGCTCTATAGCCTTTGTCCCCAACCGGAAAGGTACGGTCTGAATGAAGTTTGAATAACACATGGAAAAAAAAGAGAGAACAATCCCTGTAAACAATTAACTTGGACCATTATTTTTTAACACATACTCCCTTTGCCCCCCCCCCAAAAAAAAAAAGCAATTCTTGATTTGTCTAACTTAAACTATTTTCAGTTTCACAAAAAAAATCTACAGAAAAGACTATCAACACTTATAATGCCAAATAAGTAAATATTTGATTTACCACGAATCTTATTTTCATGGTATAGATCTATCTGGTGTTACAAATGTTGACACCATTCTCTATAAATATGGTCAAATGTAAGATAGTTTGACTTAGGATAAAAGTATAATTACATTCCTTTTAAAGGGAATGGAGGAGTATACTGTTAGATGATCAAAAAGATATCTTCTTGTGTTTAAAAAACTAACTAAATATTGTCGTAAATGCAGGTGGTTAAAAGTAGTATGAAATAGTAAAAAACAAAGTTATAACTATTTTAGTCGGAATTCTTTTATCTTGCATTATCTCAAACTTGATAAATTTTGTATAAGTGCTTTAGAGCAACCTCAGCAATAACCCCTAAATTAGATCCTACAAATGCTAAATGAAAGTTGCTTCTACTTTGAGGGGATTTTAAATTTACTTTAGCTCTCAATTCTAATTTTAATAGAGAGCCTCTCTAGGAATGGAGGGTGGAGGGTAAGATTTGGATGTACCTTCCGAAATAAAAGGTCCAATAGAGTATGTGCTTGAGTGTATTTTTAAGTTTACCACTCTAAACTTATTAAACTGAGGATAGGGTTGTTTAGATCCGCGACAAGCGGCCCTATATCGACGGGCCTCGCCGTCCGTGTCCGTGTAGACGTCAATGCGTCAAACTCCATCGCCAACCCTCCGATGCGTGCGTCCAGTAATGCCCCGCGCCAACCCCCCCCCCCCCCCCCCCCCCCCCCCCCCCCCCCCCCCAACCGACGAATCCAATCTCAACTGCGAAGAGCACAGCGCGCGCGCCCGGGCTGCCTGTTAGAGAAGAAGAAGATGGGTCGGCTCTCGGCTGCAAATCTTACGAACGGGCAATCAAACGGCTCAAGGTAAGATGAAGAGTTGCCGGAGTTAAGGTTTTTGGCTCAAAAATGCATACGCCCCATTTGCAACCTGTTTGCAACAACACGGAGAATTTCTCCAAAATTTGAAAATTAAACTAACATCTATTTTCATCATTTTACATAGACCGCATTTAGTACGAGAGTCAACTACTTCTGAATTTTAGACAAAATGGCATAGTTGTGAAAAAATTGACCGGTGCAAAAAAAAAGACGCGCACAAAAAAGTGTCCGAATTCTCAGACCGAATCATTTTCATTCAAACTGATAAGAGCCGGGATGAGGGAGCAACTTTGTTCATTCATAACCTTTTTTCTTCATACGTATGCACAAATGTTCATGATCTCATATAGTCATGTACTCATGTGGTCCTGTCCTGCCCTTCACAAACTGAGCACAACTTCTATCCACCATGTGTGCCTCTCGACAACAGAACGCCTATAATCTCATCTCTTGGAGGTGCTCATACATAGATAGGATATGTGTTTGTGAGTACGATTGGATAAGCATATATACCTTGCTAATTTAAGCAGGAAGGAAACCGTGGCATCATGCGGTTGATTTTCAGCAAGAGTACCATCAAAACTGAGCAATTCTTAGCATTCCCTAGTGACCAGTGCCCCTCCAACCAAAACCGAAAGGGAGGGAAACTTGGAGAAGGAACTTCATGTGCCACTAATTATGATGTTACTGGTGCTCCTCTTTATTTCGCCATATACACAAACTCAACACCACAACGATTCACTAGTGAAGCTCGAATATTTGGAAGAAGATGGACAACTTTGAGGCATTACAACACACTTTAAACCTGGCTACCGGATAATTCAGTTGAAGTTGGAATGATCATCCAGCCCTGATCCTTTCTCGTCGTTTGGCCCAGCAAAGGCCTTTCTCAAGATTGTCTAAAATAGACACTGGTGTCTAGTGCTCTTGTTGTCGCTCAATACCGTCTCCTCCGACGCTTGAAACCGGAAGGGACAGCGAATTGATTTTGAGAGCTCTGTAGGAAGGAGATTTCAGGAACAAACATGGTGCTGTCATATGCAGTGAAATGCAAATTCCCATGCCAATTGAGCCCCGATGCTGTTGGGGGTGAGGGAACCTCAGGGACTGCCCATGAATTCTCAGGTACTCGGCTCATATATTCATCGGTGACCAATCCAGGCACCTGGCCTAATAGTTCCTCAGCAACGAAGCCTTCGGCTAAACGGCATTGTGGAGATCCCCCAGCACTCCCCAGCTTAGCATTGTCACTCTGTAAAACCAGAAATGGACAGAAAAAGATTAATGTCTCCATAAAACAGTTTATCCAGTGAGAAGATGACATTTAATAGTCTGCCTTTCAAGGATTTCAAGTGAATGAATAAATGTAGATGCTACATCAAGACCTTGACGTTCACCATGTCACAAAACACTCAACCTAGACTATTGCAAAGAGCCAGTCTTCTACATTAGAGTAATGGTCAACAAATCTAGCAACTAAGTCACTAAACTAGCTGTTTGGTAGCAGAAGCCTGAACCTCTACAGTTCATCATCAGTTAATTATCAAATGGTCAGATTAAGCTTCAACCTAAACAATCTTATGCATTAATGTTCTTCAGGTAAATGACAAAGAATGTGACTCTTAAGCTCTTAAACATGATTATAACAACAATCTGCACTATTATCACAGTAAAAGATTCTAGATTCAAATGCATCAAGCTAGTCAACCAATGGAATAAACAATTGGAATTTTTAATATCATGGAAACAAGAAATGTTCTCTATGTTCATCTGCAGTCCAAAAAAAAACTGAAAAATGAAAAGAAGATTCTAATGACATTGAGAGAAGAGAGGCAGAACATGAAGTGTATAATATGGTAACTTGCCTTAGAAGAACCATGCTCCGCAAAACTGAAGTTTGGGCCATATTCTGAGTTAGTGAAGAACTCATCCACAGGCCAATCTGGTAGGCTGTCTGTCCCATTACCACCTGAGAATGGCAAGTTGTAGGCCCGATCACTATCGCTGTTAATTTGACTGGAAAAGGCCACTGTGGCCTGGCTAGATTGCTGAAGTGTTGGACTTTCCTCTGACATGTACTTAGGCGGAGATTCTACGGATTGAATTGCACCATTGTGCATTGTCCAATCAACCACTTCCGTCCTGACTGTTGGAACAGAATTCTGTCTTGAATAGTCTCCATTTATTAAACTTTTGCAGGGAACAGAAGCAGTGCCTTCACCTGAAAATTGAACTGTTGGGTTTCTCCTTGGCAGATGTTTTGCTGGTTGATATACCAAGCCACCAACGGCATTAACATGGTTTTCAGCAATGGGTGGAACTGGATCAGCAGGATCAAGGCCCACCTGAACTCCAGTTAGCAGGAATCTCTGATGCACCGAAACAAATGAATTTACCGTGTGTATAGCAACATCACAATCTCTACAAAGTAGTGCACGGTCTTCTAGGCAGAAGAAGTATCCAGAAGCCTCCTGCAATAAGGATAAACATGAGAAATCTCTTGCAGCAGGAATCAATACAGTACAAGAAAATTATGTTGCAGTAGCTAAGTACATCACACAGTCATCAGTATCCAAATAATCCAGACTAGACCATACCTCGAAGAACTAAAAGAGTAAAATATAGTTGACTCAACATTCATACGGCGATTCAATCCTCATAGGCACAAAAGCTATGAAGTATAAAATGAAATGAATAGAAGGCACCCAGCAACAACCCTTAAGTGTTCCCTATGATTCAAAAAGCCTTTTAAGCCTCATTCTTCATGGAGGCATTCATGATCGTCTTCTGGACCATCCGGAAACATAGAAATGATCACGTTTTCAGACAGATCAGGCCTATATTACAGAAGTGGAAAGGTGATTTCATCAAGGAAATACCTCTACAATTACATAGCATGAGAGCTGTTTAAGATCTCTCCTATTCTTCTTGGTCCAATGCCCTTGTATAGATTCTAATTTTTCCTATTTTTTATTAAAAAACATTAGCCCACCTGGGCCGAGTACAGCCTTTCTTATACATATTTATACAAATATATAACAAAGTAAAGGTTTCCCCTAATGTAAAATTCAAGAAAACTCAGTGCCAAGGCTTCTCTAGCCACCAGTGAAGTGAAACAATTGCAATTTGCAGAAACAGCCACCCCGCAACTCCATTTATCTTTTCTTTAGACAACGCAGCATAATTTATCTTTTTTTAGGATGAAGGCAACTTTAACTGCTTACAGCACTCACAACTTAGGTCAATACAGAATAATGAGTATACAGGGGCTCAAAATAGAACCTTTACCATATGCCGATTGCTGCATTTACTAGGTCCTATTCAAATCAGCTAATGTGACAGCTTACAAGAAATGACAGGGCACAACGTGTTGTGATTAGAGAAAACACATGATGTTACAATTTGGCTTCCTCGAAGTAGTTACAGCTCGCTTAAGTGCACATGTGCATGTAACTGCATCTTTTCATGAACTCGTGCAAGCAAACGACACACACACATGAGCATGAGCTTGTGCATGTGCATCGTGTGGTGATGCTTTTTTCGTCTGAAGAGTTGACCAGTTTCTTCCACTGGTCATAAATAGGGTGGTGGTGAAAACGTGAAAACTTGTGCAAGCGCAATGTAAAGCCTATCAGGGTTCACTCAAGTAAAATTTCCCATTTGCCATGACCTGTACATATTCGTACCACTTCAATCCTCTTCTAAAATGGTAAGCAGTAATATTCAGGTCAACTAGATAGAATGAACAAATGGAAAGAAATCTTTTACAAATGGCTGCATTTTCATTGGTCTTCATCATTGGCCGTTCATAAATGTCAGTCCCAGTAACAATTACATTGTGGCCTAATAAAGCTACCCAGTAGGCGTGGACCATTTCTAGTGCAATATTTTCATCTAGCAAAAAACACTGGATTGAATGCTTATCCATTTCATTGAAATAAGGCTGGCCTAACAAAGCTACCCAGGTGGGGTGGACCATTCCTAGTGCACATTTTCCTCTATCAAGAATCACTGGATTGAACGCTTATCCATTTCATCGAAACAAAGCTGGAAATACAAAGCGAAACTGCATGTGCATACACATGCACAGTAACCCAGACAGTATGGTGAAGTAAGCATGCTCATACCTGGGCCCATGCAGGACAGCATGATCAACTCTGGCCAACACTAATAATTCTCATTATACTTTTAAAAGTTTTTCCTTTTGTTGGTGGCTCATGTTGGGTTTCATCTCTAGCCTGCTCCAACTTGATTGGGATTAAAAAGTTTTGTTGCTACTGGTGGTGGTGGTTATAAACCGATATGTGTAAACTTTAGAGCATAACAAGATTGATGCATAAATGAAGAATTGGACTGCTTTCTTAAACGTGCAATTACCAAAAATACAAGTATATGTAAATTTTATTGGGACATGATCAAATCAGTAACAAAATGAGAGCATCAGTCTATAATAGCATTCATCTTCGAAACCACAACCTCACCTTAGGATTAATACAACCACAAGCAAGTAGCACATCATTCCCTATTTTGTTCGTTTGAGTTTCTAATTAACTAGTCTGTACAAATATGCCCCAAGTGATAATTCGCAGTGCTCTCGATCAACAATTACATCTTCTAATATTAGATTATCATGGGTGGGAACGTAATCCCCTTGGCTGCGGGCTGCGGGAAGATAAGTTTCACCAAGCGCCATGCAGTAGCATGTCACCACAATTCAATAATTTATACCACCACAACACAACCAATCCCTTCTAAGCTCAACTCGAATGAAAGTTAATAATGAGCGTCACAGCCACAAATGAAACCAAATGGTAGTGGAGGGTTTTTACTTAAAATGTTCAGCGCAGCGTCACTAATCGCAATGTTTAGTGTAACAATCACGGTTCAGTTTGAAATGTTTCCGGATATATGAGTGGATAAGTGATGATTTGGGACCTCGGGAATGGCACACCAGTACAGCATCCAAGTCAGTCTGTTCAAAATCATAAAATCCTAGAGGAACAGCGGGAGATCAGATCATGATATCTTCCCTGGGAATTGGGATAGAGAGAAATGACATAGAGTTGCGCCACCCCACACCCACCCACCCACCCAACCCAACCCCCAATCGAGCACCAGAAACGGAGCGACCCCAATCGATCACCACGAATGGAGGAACAGGTGAGAGAGAGAGAGAGAGAGGGCAGGGCCCGGGGCCTGACCTGGCAGATGTCGCACTTGGGCACGGCGGGCGTCGCCGTCGCCACGGCGTCGGCGTCCGAGAGCAGCGGCACCCGCTGGTGCTTCCCCGCGAGCTTGTTGGCGGCGTGCACCTCCTCGTCGCAGGCCGCGCAGAGCGCCGCCTCGTCCGCGCAGCACAGCACCCGCGCCTCCGCGGCCCCGCACGCGTTGCACTGGATCTTCATCCCCGTACACGCTAGGGTTTCAGAGGGCGGCGGCGGCGGCGGCGAGGGGACTCGGCTGGATGGGATTGGATCGGGCTCCCCACTCCTCTTTTCTCCACCAATACGGCTCGCGCGAGCTTTTAAGCGAGGGGAGATACGGTTGCGAGGTGCGAGGGCGCCGCTGCGTTGATTGGGTGCGCGCTTTGTTTAATCCGTGGTGGGGTGTGGTTGCTTTCGGTGGCCGGGGCGGGCTGGTGGTGATTTTAGCAGCCGCTGGCGAGCGACTGCGAGAGGGGGCAGGCAAGGGGGGACGACGAGAATGAGACGAAGCGGTGGTCAAAGCGCACAGCAGGACCGGCGGCGGGTGCGCGGGGGAGGCGTCAGTGCCGAGAGGCCGACGCGGGCACTGGCGCAGGCTGCTGGTGCTGGACAGAGGAGGGGAGGAGTGGCCGCGTGGAACCGTGGAGGCGCTCCGCCTCCGCGTCTCGCTCGATGTCGGCACCTCACCGCTCCCGGCGGCCAACCTGACCTGCCCGTTGGCGCCAAATTTTGCCTTTTCCGGGTCGAGGGCCGGTGCCGTCTCGCCCCGCGTCTTTGATGATCTTTTCGGGACGCAATTGGCATGGCATTTGCTATGGCCTATGGATCATAAAAATCTGGATTTCGCGATCATTTTTAAGTCCCAAGTGGGCAAGTGTTACAGAAAATGCATTACGGAAGTTGTGTCATTAGCTCTACGACGGTGGTGGTTTTTTGGGGGGGGAAATCAAAGGTCGACTGGAGCCAGCATAGATATCGAGGGGTGGTAAAGGATCTCTGGATAATTTAAGTATCGTTCTCTAATTTTATATAATTTTAAATTAAAAATATATAAATATCAACTTGGATCGTTAAAAGATCTAAGACCACTAGAATTATAATCCGTTACCATCCTTAGATATCAACCATATATATTGGACTTTCGCTAAAGATATCAACATTTCCATGGTCATATATCGCACTTTCTCTAAAGATACACACATAGACCCTTTCTCCGGTGCCTTTTAAAACCTGTCGCAGCTGTTTTTGAGATTGCACGAAGGTGCGAATGGAGAATTACGCTATTGCTGGATAGCTGAAGTTGTTCCTTCGACAACTAGTCAAGTTCCAACGACCTACAGCCAGCTCAAACGCCAAGACGCGCGCCTTCCAGAAAAGAAAAAAAAAAGAACTGCGGGATTTAGCACGTGACCACGAGGGGCTATCGTGCGTTCCATCCAGGTCTCCTACACACAATATATAGCGTTCTCTTTCCACATCAAGGGCTGAACGGAGATCTCAATCTCACGAAGGCAATTGCAATGTCCTTTTCTTTTGTTAACTGCTCTACCTGATCACTGTTCTAGCGCGAATAGAGTGCGACGAGAAAGAAAACCGAGCTACCGGAAGAATCCAACAGCAAGCCGAACACATTCGGTAAAATGCACTCATCTACATAAAGCAGCAGATTTCACAAGTAGCATGACCAGGGAAATGTACATTACTCAGTGAAACAGCAGCTGAGTTTGATATGACGCGAGGCCAAACATAAACCCCAATTCAAATCCTTTTCCAACATTGTCACCGACCAACAAACCCAAGCTAATTATTCACTGCATGCATATAATGCGATTCGCCAAGTAGATGCGCAAGCCCACAGATTACTGAACCAAATGAGGTGCAAACTTAAGTGCCAAATGACCAAAATAACATATGACAAACTTAGAAACCCTGCTCGACCAGGTAGTCGCCGAGCCTCTCCACTATCATGTTGCATTGCCCTGGAGTCATTGGCTCATCATAGATACCAATGATCAAGGCTAGGGTCGTCTTCTTGACAGTGATGCCTCCAGTGCCCTGAAAGGAATGTGAAAACAACAGCGTAAATCAAAGAGCAATTCAAGTTTGTGGTTTTTACATGTTTACTGAGATCTGGGAGGAAAGTGTAACACTTCTTATATGAATAGGAGATAACACTTCAGAGTAGATTGGAAAACCACTACAGTGACAGTCCAAGGATTCACTGCTAACAAATGGTGTGCCATGCTGCATGTTCATTTGCTTAGTTAATGGCTGCAACCCTAATTTAACGACAACAAACGGAACCGCAAAGACATTCAGCCTACAGAATAAATTACTGCCCACTTCATAATGAGATCTTAAATACATGCTACATAATAGGGCTTCTACATGCAAAAAACTAACATACTTCAGCAGTAATATCAATTATGCCCGAATTCATCATATAATAGACCACAACCATGAAAGCAACATGCTCAGCATCCAGGGCATCTTTGATACAGTATAGCTCCTTTGATACTTCTATAGGTTGATCCATATCATATATAAGAACTATGGTGTTGCATACATGAACTGAGTTTGTCTCTGGTAAATTCACACAAGCATACACAAAGGTATAAGGCATTGCAGATATAACAATCTGTTTCAAACCATACCTTCTTTCCTCGGATGACAACACCAGGTTCACCTTGGATCACCATGTATTTTGTGCCTCCAAGGAAAAGACCAGTTGGTGCAAGAGTACCAGGATCATCAAAGTCCTTCATGATGGCAGCAATCTCCTCAGGCTTGTACTGGAACAAGAAGCAGGAAACATGAACATGAGAGCACAGGGCTGGGAAAAAGTAGGTGGGTCAGAATGTGAACCCAAAGAT
Organism: Panicum hallii; assembly: GCF_002211085.1. NCBI lineage: Eukaryota > Viridiplantae > Streptophyta > Magnoliopsida > Poales > Poaceae > Panicum > Panicum hallii. Next base: position 50,493,510 of record NC_038045.1, read on the forward strand.
GTAAAATTGACAACACTAAGACACTCTGTATATAAGGATACCATTGTAAATTCAGTCTCTGCTAGAATAACAAATCAATTGTACAAAGCATCACACAGCCCAAGTACATGACAACACCATGGTGAAGCCTACGGGGTGAGTATCGCGATACCTTGTTTCCAAATTACATGATTTTCCTTGGCAATGGAAGAGTCTACAAAGCCAGGGGCGAAGCTACGTGCACCATGGTAAAATAAAAATCTACTTGGGGATGACTCAATTTTACCATCTAAGGTGTAGTTTTCTTCTAAAAAGTAGAGTGTGCACGAGGGTCATTTTTAACGCGGCTTCGCCCCTATACAAAGCTGTGATCGAACATGCAATGCAAAACACCAATTTCCCAACTGAAAGCCGCTTTTGATTTTAATAAGTTGCACACACGAGAGGGGGCACTACAGCACTCAGCAGCAACTATATCATCATCTAACGAAAACTAAAAGTATGTGCTTCGGGTGGGTCACACTGTTGAGACTACGTAGACTGAAATTTATGCAGTGTGCAGTCTTTGGTGACCCTCTAGCAGCCACTCTCTGAAATTTCTCCAGGCTTCCTGTCGGACCATTTCGACTTCTGAGAATAGCATAATTTCATGAGTTGAAATTCTAATCGAGCGACCAACCGGATCATACTCACACGCCAGAGAACACGATCCTGCCATCCCTAAATCTACTATACACCCAACATCAAGCTTAAACTCAACTATATTCACATCAAACGCCCACAGAAACACCCGCGGCAACAACTATAGCGAGCAAGACTTGGATCCGCATCTCGCCTCAGCGACCAAGATCCGGACCCGCCCCGATCCGGCCGGTCCCCGCGGCAAGCGGATGGCGGCGGAGGCAGATCTAGAGTCGCGCGGATGCAGATCAGCGGCAGGGGCACGGAACAGAGCTCAACAAGCAGAGCGGCCAGGGGTGGGTAGGGGTGCTACCTGGGGGAAGTTCGGGGACTGCGCCCAGATGCTGCCGTCGTGGCCTACGATGGCGGCGGAAGTGAGTTGCTGGCCTTCGATCTCGCACATGAGGTGCTCGTCGACGTACGTCTGCCACGACATCTTGCTCCGGCACTCTTCCTCCTCCTGCTCCGGCGACGACTTCGCTTCGCTGCTTCGGCTCGGGACTGCTTGGTTCGCACGCGGTCTCTCGGCTGGACGGCTGGGCTGGGCTGGGTGGGGAATATATCGGTTGCGTGTGGGCGACTAGCGTGAGGGCGAGGCCGTGGAATGGAATGGAACCCTACTTTTCCTCCACTTTTCGTTTTTTTTTTATTTTTTACAATTTATTTTGCTGCTTAAGTTTCTAAAAATGGGAAATGAACTTTTTGTGTTGGTGGGTAAGGTATAGGCGTGCTGGGCGTAAATTAGAATCTTGTATATTTTACATGTGAGTTGTGAAATAATTTTAGGTAGTCATTATTGATGAATGAGTCATAGAGATATAGACCGACAAAGAAATATAAACCATGTTATACTTGAGATGATTTAGCCGTTGGATTTGATGCAAGGTGTTATTCCTCCTCCAAACAAAGTTCTTATTTTCCATTATGTTTCTTTATTCCATCACTAAATCTAGGAATGAAAATGAACATGATCCCATCCCGCTGTCTACATTTATCTCACTCACTTTCGTAATTTGTGAAAAAATATAAAATGGGAAGAAAAGGACTAGTGTCTTTCCGAACACTTTTGTATATCCAGTATTTATGCCGGTATATCTTTTTTTACCACTTTGCTAACTTCCAAACCAAATACTGAATTGTGTCTATGTGATGTGAGTAAGTATATGTGTGCGCTTAACTATTCAAGTAAGAGTGGCTTGCCGCTCACTTAAGAGTTATAAACCGTGGTTATCATTATATCACGTTGGACACGTGGTGTGTTATGTTGACTAGTTATTACTTGTAGTTACTATTCTTGTTTTTTATGTGTCGTATTCCTTTTTTTTTCTTTTCGTTCGTGTCGGTTACCTGTGTGTTTCCTTTCATATTTGTTCTTTCTATATCCTGTTTCCCGTCTTTATTTCCAGAACAAAAATGTGTAGATAAAAATAGGAGAGGTATTTTCTCGAATGCTTTTATTCATATTCCCCACTATAATCTTGTTTGTGTCATGCTATCTTTGCCAGTCCCCTACTACAAAAGAAATCGTCAACCCCCGTTCTACCGCCACTAATCAATATGATCCAGAGTCCCCACCGCCGACATTAGGTGATCTTTCCACCTCCCCGCTATTCTCCGCCTCTGCTAAGCTAGGCTAAACTTACAGCAACAATACAGAATACTATCCTGAAAGGACTTACAGTGACAATAGTACAGGGCTGAAAACTAAAATACAAAATCATAAGGTGTTACTTTTTATTTCGGTTGCTTGTTGAGACCTTTCTGTCATCTATCAATGACATCAGACGACTAATCCGCGGATCTATTCAATGTACGCCGTATTATTTTATCTTCAGATCCGATCAGGTGATCTGAAAATCGGATGGCGACTGGACGAACAGGTGGCCAAACGTGGCAGCCGCAGAGCTGGAGAAATCCAACTGAGTAGTTTCATAGTTCAAATTGACCCTTTAGTCGTGCTGCGCACTCAAATAATACCTTTTCTGAATACCAGTCCAGAACAAACTCTATAAACAAAACCAGGTGTTTCGACTGTGCATTTGTAAAACAATTCCACAGGGAATTGTTCAATTCAATTTTCAGCTGTCCTGCAACCATTTTGGCTCATATACAAAATCGTCAGAGGTCCAAACAATGAATTTCTCATGATGAATGTACATATCGTTTCAAAATAAAATGATGAAGTATACACAGGCAAAGTGGACGAATATGGACAAGGACAATTTTATGACTCCCGAAATATTATGCCGATGCCAGCTGCCGTCCTTACAGATCTGCACACCACTTCACTCATAAACTGGTCATGGGGAGAACATGCACGCACCTCGAACACCCAATGTCCAGTGATCATTCATCAGATCCGAGAAGGAAACAAACATGACAGCATCTTAATCATTGGCCTTGACGGGGTAGTCTTCTGGCAAGACAAGCTGGCATCCTCTGTAAGAGCCACTGGGGCATCAATGCCATCCAAATCTGCTTCTGTTACCGGTACGGCGTCCCCTGCTGGAGATGCTGTTGCGGAATTGCTTGTCACAGCAAGAACCTCAGCGTTCTTCTTGCTGAATTCTTGAACCACCTGCGACAATCAAATCCGGCTAGAATACATAAGAATTTTCGTTGAATAATGAGTTAAACTGTCTTGCACTCTTCTTCCACGCGAATAAGGTTTGCAGAGGCTTTCAGGACCTTCAAGAAACATTCAGAATCCCCAGCGATAACTCGGCATTACATCTATCTAATCAATGGGATTTATTTGGGTCCATTAGAAGTAATTTGGTCCCAGCTATATAAATTGGTGCATTATCACTCACCAGAAAAGAGTGGCTGAATGTCACAATCCAAACAGCTAGCAGATTGCAGCATTACTCTGCAAATATGAGTGCCATGTTTACATCATCTTTGAATCGCAAGTAGAACGTTCTCTTCCATTAAGAGAACATTTTAAATACAGGTAGTCATGCAGTAAGAGTAACAACAATAGTATTCATGTTCCGAATGCAAACCGGATTATTTCCTTACTGAGGAAGAAAAGGCCATAGTCAGTTATATCATTAAGATAAACTGGGCAAACTGCAATTACCACAAATAAGTGTGCATCTTTCAGTGCATATAAATTATTTAAAGGAGGCCCATTCTTGCAACTACCCAAGCTCAAGAAAATCACAGCAAGGGGAGGAAGTGAAATCAGAAAATCTTCTTAGTGCAAAGAATTGGCATGTTTTAAGATGCAAGAGATGAGTCAGTGTGTGTTCCCTACCTTCCATTGCGAACGTGTCAACAGCACTCGAGCCCTTTTAGATTGTACATATTCAAAAGCTGTTTCAGGTGTCATCTTCTTGTACTTCACCTGGTGAAACCAAGAACCATAAAAATATCATGGATTGCACTAAGATGCAATTTTAAATCAATTCCAAGAGGTAGTATGTTATAACTTCATTCTAATTATGACCTGGAGTTCTCAGCTCAAATTTTGACATCATATTATTCTTACTAAAAGATAGATAATTAAATTTACCAGATAGCACAAGACAATTGTTGTACTTCGGCCCCTTCCAGCTTTGCAGTGAATATATGTTACTTTCCCAGAAGATGCATTTCCTAATTAAAAGGTGCAGATGTGTTAGTAAAAGTTTTTATATTGAAGAGAAGGAAAGTTGCTGGAAAAAAAGGAAGTGACGTCACAGATGGCCAAAAACTTAATCAGTAAATCTGGGTGGTCGATTCATAAACTACTATTAAATTGAAAAGGATCACTTTGGGCATAATCTGTGTCTCACTTACTATGAATGAAATCAACAGCTTGATTAATATCCACAAGTGAAGGAGCAAACATATAATCTCTTGTAGGAATAACAAGGTGATCAATCCCACATGACTGTAAATTTCAGCAGAGCAGCATTTATGTCACAACGTGTTTCTGATTGATTAACTTAGATTGGAGCAATTCTGTTCCCAAGTGGCATATGCTAAGATTAATGAAACTTCAAAGGACCATAGGATATGTGAAATTGCATATAACTTTTAATATAAAACGGTAAAGAACTTACAAGCCACTTGCCTGATACATTGATGATGGTACCAAAGTCTCAAATGGTTCATTTAAGGTTATCACACCATGTACCCCAAGCTTCTGCAAGCGTGAAACATCCCTGCGAAACGGAACCGCTCCAAGCAAAATGAACTGGCACAAAGGTCAATATTTGCATCTGTATAGTCAGATCAAAGATATCTATGACTCATCAAATGGAAATATCTGCTCAATCACAAAGGAAATAATATAACTCCATAACAATATGTAAACACTAAACCAAGACTAACCATAATTTAACCCCAGATACGAAGCTAAATTAATGCATACAGAATTACAGATACTGCAACTATGACATTCTTTGGAGCGGACAATAATGAAGTCAGCACCATCTGGAAAACCTAGCATGCTGCAGCTGCATTTCATCCATGATGGGCTATGCTTTACAGGTTACTCCATTTATATGCTAACGCTAAAATTGTTAAACTTAATAGCAACGAAAAGCATGGAGCAGGCTCCTAATCCTACCGGGTCGAGAATCAACAATTCTTTTTTTTTTATGAAACAAGAATCGACAATTCTAGATACTAGATAGATGTTCTAGTACTGAAACAAAATGATGCTGCATTTGCATCTGAAGTATAGTTTGACTGGCAAAAGTATTACTCATCCTTTAAATACTACCTCTTAATCGCATGCCTAAACTCCGCAAAAGCACAGCAGACTGCCCGTGCGTGTGGTTATCTTGTAACCTGAGAAGCATAGCCCATCAGTCTGCTGTGCTTCACAGGTTACAACAGAACGCATGACCCGCCACTGGAATCCTCCTAGGGTCCTAGCCTGCAGCCAGACCGCTGAGCTCTAGTTTACTAGAGAGCCTAGCAATCTAAAATTAAAACCTCATGTTAATCACTCGCTCGCTGTTAGGGGGGAAACGGAAACGATGATTCACCTGATCGACCTCGTCCCACCACCGGAACTCGGCCTGGGCCTTGCTCCGCACCACGTTGTACAGCAGCGTCGGGTAGAAGAGCACCCTCGCGGTGGCGCCCACCGCGGCCTCCTTCGCCTTCCTCCGCGCCGCCGCCCCCCGTCGGCCGGCCGCCTCCGCGGCCATGGCGAATGCTTGAACGGCAGACCCAGGTGGGCCGATGGCTTCCAACGGGGACGAAATTGGGCTGGTAGGAGAATGATAGGAGATGGTGGCGGGTTGGGATGAGACACCACCTGACCAAGAGTAAACAGGTCGGGATTAACGCTTAATTGGGAGGTCAGGAAGTGGGGGAGTTGCCGGAGGAACCAGTTTCTCCGCCAGCTCACATTGAGCCTGTATCGGACCCACGTGTCAGTGACCATGTCATGTATCCATCAACATTAGACGGATTGGGTGATAAAGTGAGACTGTCAAAGGGATGAGTAGAATGATTGGAAACAGGGTGAATACAAGAAAGGGATTGAGAGATGTGTACTATTTTTCACAAGTCCACTTCTATGAGTTTGAAAAAACCAAACACTTACTGCTACACCCTCAAACTTTTAAAATAGTTCATCTTAACGGTTGATTCTTTTCAACTAATGATTCGTTTTATACTCAATGGAATTGAAGGATTATGTAACGTTGATGTATAAATCTTCCATGCATAAATAGATAAGCCTAAAGGTGTTGGACTTTCTTCAAACAAATTTACATGTGTGTGTGTGTGTGTGAGAGAGAGAGAGAGAGAGAGAGAGAGAGAGACCAGGTTTCTCCTAAATGAACAATGGATACACTACTGCAGTAACTCTATTTTCTTGCTAGGAAATTCCTTCCAATCTTTAGAGGGTAGATGGCAACAATGTATTTGTGTGAATGTTACCATGCTTTTTATTGTGGAGAATAGAATTTGGGAAGAGTGACTTAGATGATGAAGTGGCAAATTTTGGTGTGGGTCTTTAACATTTTGTCATTCTCAAAATTCGTGTGGATTATTTTTTTTCCCCACCTTCACCTTGAATTTCACTTGTGAAGTGGCAAATTGCTATAAAGTTAGCTGACACATAAGCAAAGCTGTTGTGGTTTTGATCTTGAAGTGGTAGCGTGGACAATTTCCAGAGTTAAAGACAAATGTCAAGTTTCATCCTCTCGAGAGTCCGAACTTTTAAAAGACCTTGCTCTCTCAAATGACTTAGGCATTGGGTGGACATTATGATATTGATTTTGTGAATTTTGTTATTATGAGATTGATTTCAACAAGTGGACATCTTCTTACAATAAAGGTTAGAATGAAAAAAGTAAAAGAAAAAATGTTTTTACTTCACTAAAAACTGTATTGTTGGAATCTGGTAATAGTATGCAACTGCAAATGCTCATAAGTCATACCCAAGCATTTACGCTGTCAAGGCCTCAAAGGCTTCAAAAACTGCATGCGAAGCACATCTAGAAGTTCAGCACGAGCCTGTTCATTTTCGTAGCAGATTTGAAGTTTTGATCGGAGCCTCGGTTCAGACTCGGGTGACTACCTCTGGCTGAACGGCGACCGTCGGCAAACAAGGAATCAGGAATCTGTCACGTGAGAGGAGTACGTGCAGGTCCAGCAGCCAAGAGGGAGAGAACACGAATCTCGGGGCCCGGTCCCACACTACCTGAAAGACACGCCCGGTCCCATCAAGTGTCAGGCCGGCCACCTCTCCCAGTTCCCCGTCTCCTCCACAGGCCTCGTCGTCCTCGCCCAGTCGCCCGCCCGCATCCCATTCGCTCGTCTCCTCCTCCGGCCGCCGTCACCCCTCGTCGCCACCCGCACCCCGGCCGCCGCCGTCGCCGTCGCCGTCACCGCTTCCCCCCACAAAGCCACCCGGACGCCACCCGCAATGGATTTTTCCACCGCGTCCTCCTCCAGCGCCCATGGCGCCGCCGCCCGCGTCGCGCGCTGCTGACTCGGCCCCTGCTGATCCCAGCAGGCCCGCCGCGAGCGCGCCCGAGCCGATCACCGTCTCGAGCCCGCGGGACCACCTCCACCACCACCTGATCGATCGCCGGGACACGCCGCGCGGCCGCGCGTGGGAGCCGGAGCTGAGCCGGAGCGGAGGGGCGATGGACGGGGCGGCGGCGGTCAAGCTGGTGTCCGGCGAGGCCGGGTACGTCCTCGAGGACGTGCCGCACGTGTCGGATTACCTCCCCGATCTCCCGGTGAGTGCCGCCGTCCCGTGCGGAGGGGGTCGATCTGGTGGGTTGGCGCGGGGAGCCGCTAATCGATCGCTGCTGCTCGAGGGTGAGGTTGCTCGCTGCGTGGCATCGTGGCGGTGCGGCCGAATCGTGCGAGAAGCCGAGAACGTGGAATCTGATGATGATCCTTGCGATCTAAAGTTGTCAGCCACTTTTGTTATACTTAATAATGCTTTTTGTTCGTTATTATAGTTATTTGCGTTATGGACTTATGGCGTGGGCTTTTTTTGTGTGATTGGAACAGCGAGTGTTTTTTCTTAGCAAGCGCCTTTTCGAGCGATCCCATACACTACATTTTACTCTTTCCTAGTTTCTAATTTGGGTATTTAGATTTAGTGATAGCGATTTGCCATTAGTTATGGAGGCTACAGATGAAATGTGGAATTTGAGAGATACCCATAACTGATTTGTGATCATGACAAAATTTCATTTGATGTTGCAGACCTACCCAAATCCATTGCAAGATAACCCAGCATACTCGGTTGTGAAGTAAGCTTGAACTTACTGGCTTGATAAGCTCAAATTCTTCCCTTACTAGTTGCCGCTAACTTGTCTTTTTCTTTCTCACCTTCAGGCAGTACTTCGTAAACCCAGACGACACTGTCTGCCAGAAGGTGAATTCTTGAGGAACTTGTTGTCCACTCTGCAGCTTTTTTTCTGATACAAATACTTCACTTCTACAAAGTATTTACACCAATGCTGTGATCCGAACTATTGTTCAATGCAGATTGTTGTTCACAAGGATGGACCCAGAGGGAACCACTTCCGTCGTGCCGGACCTCGCCAAAGAGTATATGAACCTTGTGCTTTTCACTTTATGTATGCTAACAAAGCAGCAAACAAGGGGAAGATAATATTTCTAACCTCGTAAGCCTTTTTGTAACCTCGTGCTTGCCTCTGCTAGGTCTATTTTGAACCAGATGAGGTCCATGCATGCATTGTTACCTGTGGAGGATTGTGCCCTGGACTTAATACTGTGATTAGGGAAATTGTATGTGGCTTATCTGACATGTATGGTGTCACCAAGATACTTGGGATTCAGGTAAAAATCATTACATCATTCCATGAAGTCCACATAAAGCATGCAATCAATCATTCTCCTCCTGGAGTTCTTCAAGCATTCATTTGACATCCTCATGTTTATTTTCTCATAGGGTGGGTATAGAGGCTTCTATGCTCGCAACACCATCACCTTGACTCCAAAGAGTGTAAATGACATTCACAAAAGGGGTGGGACTATTCTCGGATCATCCCGAGGCGGCCATGACACCACGAAGATCGTTGACAGTATTCAAGATCGAGGCATAAATCAGGTAAGTGAAAGAAAATGGCATTTCTACTCTGCACATTTTTGTCTCATTCCTGTTACCACTCTGTACTTATCTTAATTTATTGGCACCATGACGATTCGTTTACCAACCTGAGACAGTTAAACCTGCCCATCAACTCAAATCTTTGATGCCGTGTTCAGGTCTATGTAATTGGTGGTGATGGTACTCAAAGGGGAGCAGGAGTGATATTTGAAGTAAGCACAATTTTAGACTAGCAGAAAGTGTTTTCAGACCTGCTTGAATTATAGCCTTTCTTGATGGCGTATTGGTAGCCAGCTGATCATATATTATCACATCCAGTTACTGTAATATGTTTGTAAGTTACACTTTGCTTGAATCTTCTTCAGGAAGTTAGAAGGCGTGGTCTGAAAGTTTCTGTTGCTGGCATTCCAAAGACTATTGACAATGACATCCCTGTAATACGCTTCTCCTCATTTTAGTGATATTTTGGTGGAATATGAAGTTTGATGTGTGCCCTATATTCACAAACCCATTGTTACCTATGTTTAGGTAATTGACAAGTCATTTGGTTTCGACACAGCAGTCGAGGAGGCTCAACGTGCAATAAATGCTGCTCATGTGGAAGCTGTAAGTGCTGAGAACGGTATAGGTCTTGTCAAGCTAATGGGACGACACAGTGGTAAGCTTCTATGAGAGAGCAATATGTAGTGCTGGTAACTTATGATATACTTTGTTGTACACTTTTCTGCTATTATCTTATTCTGTAAGCGCCTAAGCGGTACCTAATGAAAACTCTTGTGCCTCTATGAAATTCTTGGATGTCTGTATGTTATATGAGTTTCTCGATGAACTTCTATGGAAATTTAAATAACAGTTTCGAATCTCTTTGAATTTATATTTGAATAGATTAACATGACTGCTGCTACTATGGCTAATTGTTGCTTGTTATGTTTCGTGCTCTCTTGAGTAGAAATATTGCAATAGCTGGCATATGCGAGCTTATTGAGTTGTGGGCTTTCCACTTCCTTCTAGGCTGCATTTAACTCACTTCTAGATAACATGGATAGATAATCAACTCGATGTGCCTATGTTCCTTCCTTGAGGTTTGACTGGAAAAAGGGGGAATCCTTTGAACCTAGTTTCAAATTTGAAGTAAATCACATAATTTCTTATCCATACAGCCCTTACTGATTTCTAGATTAACCAACTTGCTCATTCATGTTTTCCTCATATGTCTAATGACATCTTTTTACTGATGCAGGTTTTATCGCGCATTATGCTACTCTGGCTAGCAGGGATGTGGTACGTTCACATCTCCATCAAGCCAAAACTATTTTTGGTTTATTTCCATGTTTGCACGCACGAATAAAGGGATCAAATGTTCTCCTTTTGTCAGGATTGTTGCTTGATTCCAGAGTCACCTTTCTATCTTGAAGGTGAAGGTGGACTTTTCAGATATATAGAAAAGCGTTTGAAGGATAATGGTCATATGGTTATTGTTGTTGCTGAGGGTGCCGGACAGAAACTTATTGCTGAAACCATGCAGTCAATTGGGAAAGATGCCTCAGGCAATGAGCTGCTTCTTGACGTTGGTCTTTGGTTATCTCAAAAGATAAATGTGAGACATGGATATTCCACTTGCACCTCCCATCTACTGTCTAGATGTTGCTCTTATCTGCAAGGGATCCCTATCTGCAATATAAGCACTTGCTTAATCAATGTTTTACTTGTGAATTCAGGAGTACTTCAAGAGAAACAAGATGACTATTAATCTGAAGTACATAGGTCAGTGGTTTTCTTTGATATTATGTTTCAGGGTCCAGAATTCCTAGTTTCACAGTAGCAGATCTCAGATGCTGTCTTCTATTGCAGATCCGACGTACATGATCCGTGCCATCCCTAGCAATGCATCAGATAACGTCTATTGCACACTGTTGGCTCACAGTGTGGTCCATGGAGCCATGGCTGGATATACTGGCTTCACCATTGGTCAAGTGAATGGTCGGCATTGCTATATCCCTTTCTATGTAAGTCACCCTCTATAGGACAGGGAGTTATCTTTACCGCATTGAGAATCACAAGCTAAGTTTAAAGCCTATTCTGCTTCAATGCCCTCTGTACTGATTGTCTGCATCACTCACTCCAGAGGATAACCGAGAAGCAGAACAGAGTTTCGATAACCGACAGGATGTGGGCAAGGCTGCTCTCCTCGACCAACCAGCCAAGCTTCCTGTGCAACAAAGTTATCGAAGAGGCGAAGAAGGAACAGGAAAGGGCGGCCCAACTTATAGATGGCTCGCCTTCCCATCGGAAGCTTGCCGGGAAGGTTGCAGGTCCCAACTCTGGTGATACGAAGTGAGGTCAACGTCCGCTTATATGGTGCGGATAAACCTTTTTTTTCAGCCTATTTAGTTGCTATGGCAACTGATGATGCCATTTTTCCAGTCCGCTTATATACCCCTGACCAATTTTTCCAGGGGGAAACCCTATCTCTAACTTAGTGCTAAATAAATATATCTTTGTATAGTTTGGCTGGCAGACTATCTGCTGTTTCTTTTGGAATAAGTTCAGGAACACCAGGGGATGTTTGGTTTGGAGGGATTTATTATAATCCCCACCAATAAATCCCTAATAAAGCTCTTTTTATCCAAACATGAAGTTTTATATATTCAAACATGAAGTCTTATAGATGAGATTTATGCTCATAAAACCCATAAGCCCCTCCAAGCGATACTTATGGGGTTTATTTTTTTTTCCATCAAAACATCCTCAATTTCCTCCTCCTACCCTTATCTCCCTTATCTACGCTACAGGAGCATTAATGAGGGTAGAAAGGTTATTAATAACTACAGGCGTTTTTTATAAGCCGCTGCAACCAAACACCATTTATCTCCCTTATCTACGCTACAGGAGCATTAATGAGGGTAGAAAGTTTATTAATAACTACAGCCGCTTTTTATAAGCCGCTGCAACCAAACACCATTTTGGGTTTACCACCTTCTCCATATGAGTGAAGGGCTCGTAGTTTTTTAATAAGTCCCTCAAAACCAAACACCCCCTTAGACAGGGGCGGACCCACAGTGGGGGCAAGGTGGGCTATCGCCCCACCTCAAATTTTGAGATCCTTTTATAGTGCACTGCAAAGTTAGGAAAAAATTAAACATTAGGTGGGGCGAAACAGGCTCTGGTGCTAAATTTGGCCTAGCAGACCACCCGGCCCACTTCTTTCCCGCGGTCCCGCCCACGGCCCATCCTCGGCCCACCATCCGGCGGCGCTTCGCCCCCCGCCCCACCCCCCACCCAGCCAGCCCGGCCCAAAACCCCCCGCCCCCGCCCACTCCCGGACTCCACCCGACCCCCGCGCCGCCAGCCGCCCTCCCCCCGACCCCCGCGCCGCCGCCCCACCCCACCCCCCCCCCCCCCGCGTGCCCCCGCCAAGCGCCGCCCGCGCGGAGCCCCCCCCCCCCGCCCCCGCCTGCCCCGCCCGACCGCCGCCCCCGCCCCCGCCCCCGCCGAGCGCCGCCCGTGCGGAGGGCCCCTCCCCCCCGGCGCCGCCCGCCCCGCCCGAGGGGCCCGCAGAAGGCCCCCCCCCCCGCTCCGCCGCCGAGCACGCAGAGCCCCCTGCCCCCGCCGAGCGCCGCCCGCGCGGAGAACCCCCCCCCCCGCGCCGCCTGCCCCGCCCGAGGCCCCCCCTCCAGCGCCGCCCGTCCCGCAGGAGCCCCCCCCCCCCCCCCCCCGGAGCGCCGCCCGTGCGGAGGGCCCCTCCCCCCCGGCGCCGCCCGCCCCGCCCGAGGGGCCCGCCGGAGCGCCCCCCCCCACCCGGTCGAGTGCCGCCGAGCGCAGCCCGCAGAGCCCCCCCCCCCCCCCCCGCCCGAGCGCCGCCCGCCCCGCCCGAGGCCCCCTAGCGCCCGCCCGTCCCGCCCCGCAGGAGGCCCCCCCCCCCAACCCCCCCCCCCCCGGTCGGGCGCCCGGCCCCCCCCCCAACAAAAAAAAGGCACTGAATCTCCCCAATTCAGCACAATTCACAGCAGATCGCCGTCCGTCGACCCCAATCCGCGATCGAGGTTAGATTATTTCCTCGCAGCCTCACGTTTACGTAATTAGAGCAGCTCTAATTTTGTTATTGTTTGTACAGGTAAATGAGGAGATTGTCGTGACCGGTCTTTTTCGCCCCACCTAGTTTGTCGTCCTGCGTCCGCCACTGCCCTTAGAATATTATGGGCCTGTTTAGATGACCTGTAAACGCAAAAAGGTGTAAACGCAAAATTGGGGGTGTAAAAGTTTACAGTTTTTTGCGTTTACGGCTCCCACCCCGTAAACGCAAAAAAGCCGCAAAATTTTCGAAGGAATCTTGCCAATTTGAAGTACTAAATGAAGTTTATTTACAAAACTTTTTGTATGGATGGGCTGTAAATTGCGAGACGAATCTAATGAGCCTACTTAATCCATGTTTGCAACAGTGATACTACAGTAACCATCCGCTAATTATTGCTTAATTATGGATTAATTAGCATCATTAGATTCGTCTCGCGATTTACAACCCATCTGTGCAAAAAGTTTTATAAATAGACTTCATTTAGTACTTCAAATTGGCAAGATTCCGTCGTAAAATTTTTTTGCGTTTACAGGGTCCAGATGAAAAAAAAAATACGCCGGTCCGTTTAGATGCGTAAAGACAGAAACACCGTTTTTGCAAAAAATTTTTGCCTTTATGGTCTGATCTAAACAGGCCCTATATAGAGAAGCTGCAACTGTAAGAACACAGTTCATGTTCATGGAATGTGATTGCGTCAAACTATTGCCGGATTTTGGATTGTGCTCCTTGCGTGTCTATGGCTCCGTACCCCCCGCCGCCGCTGGAACTCGCCGCGGAGCTGGAAGAACGGCAGAAGGAAGCCCACGGGCCGAACCACAAAAGGGCAGCTCGGGCAAAGACAGCAAGGGGCGGCCCTTCCAATGCACACATTTAGCCCAGACTGGCCTACGTGCGTGGCCCGTTAAAACTCTAATCGGCCCAACTGGAAACGCCACCCACCCGAGACTTGCGTGAAGCCGTGAACGCTCGACGGGTGGGGGGATGCCGGATGTTTTGTCCCACCTCGGAAGAGGAGAGATGCGTGCGCGGGGGAGGTGGGTATAAGATTAGGGGGTGGCCGGCCTTGGCAAACCATCTTTGCGCTTGGGGCAATGACGCAGCTAGTGAGGTAATACCGAGGCGCGTCAATTGCTGGTTGAAAACTATTTCCAAACCCCCTCTTTGGCCTCTGTGCCACTGAGAATTTCTGGAAGGGCTCCCTCTCTTCGGATAGGGGAAAGCCCTACAAATCATTTAAAATTTACTAACATTAAGAGTTTTCTAAGTTAATATATCCTTGGGCGTACCTATATGGGTTTGGAAATCCTGCAGATCAAAGAGAAGTTCTTGAAATTTATTTGTTTCGGATGTAAGGAATTTGTTGGAATTTTGGAATGCATTTGCTTTGAATGTTGGGTGCCAAAATATGAGCAAGATCATAAATTTTGGTATTTGTTTGGTTGATTTCTAAAATATTGGCATGATTTAGCTGTTTGTGTCAATTCCCTCCTCTTCTAGTACTTGTATTTTGGCAATTGTCAAAATTTTGGTAATCATATTTTGGTACCCAACCAATTGCTATTCTTTCTTGTCTACTTTTTGGCAAGTAAATTTGATATGCCCATATTTTGGCATGCCTATGATTTGGTAGGGCAAGTTTTGGAACTCAACCAATCAGGCTGTAAAACTCAAACAGCCCGCGTGCCGTGATGCAAAAATCAAAGAAGGCTTAGTAAAACATTTTATGCTATGCTGAAATGAAAATGAGTGGAAACAAATCAACAGATTACACTAATAGCTAGAGACACTTCAAATTTACACGAAAGAATAACGATAACCAAATTCACGGCAGTTTAGGCTTACTAGCAAAATGGAATATATATCGGCTGGAAGCTCAACACGGAAGCCCGTCCACTGTTAACTGGCACTATGCTACACCAATTAAGGCCTTGACCGACAATACTCTAATGTCTAACCCTAAATACCTACGGTCAGCTTTGGTAAAGCAGGCATCTTCCACGCCGGCATCAGGCTTGGGGCCTAAATATGGCGTTTATAAACTGCTTCAGGTTGTTGCAGGGCAAGATCTCGATATCCAGATTAAGCGGTTTGAGCAACTTCTCGGAGGTCTTGGGAACTACACATTTCTTGTATCCCAGCTTCGCAATAGCCATCACCCTCTTGTCCATTCTTGGCACCTTTTAAATAGAAAATTGAAAAAAAAATATTACAACAACTAGATACAGTTATAACAAACTTGATAGGGGCAGAAGCATAAGATACTGTCTTGGGAGTATGCAAGAGAACGTTATCCCGTTTGGAGTATGGCAATTTGGCCTCTTTGCTTACTGTCTTGTGTCTACTCCACAAATAAGTGACCTTTCGGGGTTGTCTTAGGTAAACGATCTTGATCTTTGGTTTCCAATTTTACACTCTTTCTAGCTAACTTTTTTGGGGCCAGGATATACGCGCGATTGACAGGATATTGGCTGGGATATAGCTTATGGAAAACTGTATGGGGATCAGAGATATAGTTTGCAGTCACTGATTACTTGTTTGGACAGTACATTTTAACAGCACAATAGACATTTGAGAAGGCCTGGAAGAATAAGATAGGCAATTCTTTTTAAAAATTCAAACATTAATCTCCGCTATTCTTTTCACCAGCACATGTTATGTACTTCCTGTCAAGTGTCAACTCAGATTACGGATAAAGCAAACAATGGAGCAGAAGAAAGCTTACAGTCCTAAGTTCACCGCCAAGACCGATCTCTCCAATAAATGCAACATCATTTGGGATAGGAAACTCCAAGAAACTGAAGACAACAAGAAAAGAGGCTTCCTTAAAATGGACAAACAGTGAAAAAATAGACCAAAACAGGTCTCCCACCTGCTTTTTATGCAGAAAAAGAATGGCAAGAGAAATCATAGAACTATACTTTGTGGTTCACCAATCTGCTTAGTTGCACAAAGTTTATCAGTCAGTTATCATGTCTAACTACACCCCAGAAATCACAAATGACTGTAGCAACATATCATAAGAACAGCAGGCTGCGAAATAGTTGAGTGACTTAGGCACCTATACTAACTAAAACGAAATCTTGTACTGGTAATGATTCTAAAATAAAGCACTAAAATTACTACCTGCTGCAAATTGAAGCTGCTATTGCCAGATCTCCTGCGGTCTCAGTCAACTCGAAGCCACTGACAACATTCAAAAAAATAGCCTGCAGCATGACCAGAAATATAGCACCAGAAGAGTATGGGAACAAACACAGAAAATAGTCACTAGTGCATTTCTGTATTATTCCCTAATCCAAAAGTTGGTAACTTAAGAGATTTAGTGAACATGGTCAGAGTTATGCCATTACCATATCACATACTCGCTTAATACAACCAGAATTCGAATGCATCAAACATGTAAGGACATCCACATATCACCTGCTCTAATGTTGATGCAAACTAGGTCATCAGACCACACTGATGCAAATAGTAAGCCTATACATATGACAGCCAACTGATTGTATCTCAGAATTAATACCAACACAATGTAAAGAAACATATATTGTATGACATAGTAATAATAGAAAAACAATCTCTTCGAACTTACATTATCCTGAAGTTTTAGGCTTGCTTGCTTCATAAGAACCTACAAAATAACAAATGAGATTATTATTTCACAAAATATAGGGAAAAAAGTATTGGTCAATTGGTTGAGTTGTGGTTCTGGGTGTACTAGGGATCAAATCTTGGTTGTGCAACTTAGTGTGAGCATCTCTATGGAAAGTGTGCGTCCGTGCTCCTTATATCTGGTTTATGCTACCCCACAGACGTGTGGAGGCATGTGTATTTGTGTGTCAATGGTTATAATGTCAAAGAACACATACTCCCAAAACATCTCATCCCACACATATATTAATGTAATCTGGAAACCACAACCTTATTTTTCTCTTATTCCAGCAGAAATGCAACAAAACATGCAAAACTAAGTCTACGAGAGGGCTAACATACATAGGCAAACTTATCAGTGTCCACATTCAAAATAAGCTACAGATATGCTGTCGAGATGACATGACATCTAATGGTATCTCAGCTTAAGGTGCTATGTTTGCAGAGGGTTATAAGCAAGCATGATCAAACTAATGTGAATTCGACTGCGACAGAATGATCTAGAGCTGAATAAAGAAGTCAGGTCTGGCACTATTTATGCAGCTCTAAAGCCAAAATAATGGTGTATCAAGCTAAGATAAACTAGCAACAATATTCATTTCACAGGATCCCATTTTTACAAGTCACCCTGCTGGAGCTTATCCATAGATTTATACCCTAAGAAGTTAACATGCAAATGGCAGTTTATCAGAGGTGTGGTACTTTATTGGCTGGATATGTTAACTTCACGCTTACAGAGATTATGACATCAGCCCTTCTTGTTGGTATGCCAACTACTTGTCCAGAACGATGAGAGCCAGAAACACACAATGCCTGCAAATGGAAGAAATTTCACCTCACGGAAGTCCATTAGTTTTTATACCAGAGCTACTGACAACTCAAGTATATGACACTATAGAACAAAGATACAATATGAAGTATTGGAAGGAAAATAATTTAGCCACTCAATAAGACCCAGTGACCTTACAATGAAGACTGCAATACCTGAACTTCGACAGCAAAAGTCCTAGATCCATCTAAAATAACAGCTACAGCAACCCCGGCCAGAATTTCAGAATCAGAGTCATGCTCGGTTAAGAACATCTGGCTAGGATTCAGAACAGCTTGCAGACCAAATTCAGCCATCTCAAATACACCAAGCTGGAACAATAAGAGGAAACGGAACAAGTGAATACATGTTCTTTAATATCTTCCATAAAGAATAGTTTGATGTCTTATGAACACAAAAAATACCTGAAATTAAAGATAAAAAGAGAACAGGTACACATATCAAATGGCAGGTTTACAAACAGCTATTCGCAACAGAAATTGTAGCAGGGTTTCTGATAGGACATTCTAAATTATGGAGTTACATGCAGTAAAGCACTATGCTCTCCTGACAGAGGATCACACTCCTGTAACAAGCAATCACTTTGTTGGCAATGGTAGATGCACTAGGATGAGTCTTATTTTAGAAGGATAAAGATGTCCACGAGCAAGACTAAAGAAGGCATCAACTGACCTGGAAAGAGAATTGGCAGAGCTCTAGATGGGCATGACAGCACATGAAAGAGAGAGAAAGGATGGATTGATGGAACAACCATGAAAAGGAAAAAAAAAACAAAAGGTGGCAAATGGGGAGGGAGGGGCTAGGGCAACGCAGCAGTCAGATCGGAAGGGGAAAACTTAATAATTATTGGTGGGTTCTTTTTTTTCACGAAACTAGGAATCGTATTGCATTTTTTTATCCATGAATAGGATAAAATCATGATCTGGGCAATTCAAAAGGAAGTCTGGCACCTCATTAAGTCATGTGCAACATAGCCCTGCGCTAGAAGATTGTTTGGTACATAAGTTTGCAGCTTCGCTACAAGCACAAGGGCACAAACAAGTTTGAATTTCTGAACGTTTAAAACAACAGAATATGAAAAATAAGCTATGACAACGATTACAGTTTACTCCTGCAATCTCTAGTAATTTGTGCAGTACGATGGTCTAGCCTTAGTTCAAATACATTAGCATTATCACAAGTAAGGGGGTGTTTGGTTCCTGAGGGCTAAACTTTAGCCCTATAACATCAAAGAGAATCTTGTCAATTAGAAGTATTAAATAAAATCTAATTACAAAACTAATTGCAGAACTCCTAGGCTAATTCGCGAGACGAATCTAATGAGGCATATTAATCCATGATTAGCGGATGGTTACTGTAGCATCACTGTTGCAAATTATGGATTGATTAGGCTTATTAAATTCGTCTCGCGAATTAGCACCCATCTGTGTAAAAAGTTTTTTAGGCAAATTTTATTTAATACTCCTAAATGACAAGATTCTTTTTGATATGACGGGGCTAAAGTTTAGCCCCTGGGAACCAAACAGGGCCTAAATTATACTAGATGAACGACTGAACTGTATCATATAGGGTTTGTCAAACTACTGCAACCATTTATCCATATAAGAATCAGGCAACAGTGTCCATTTTTAACATAACCGTGTTGTACCCATTTTACAGGTTAGTCCGGTATGGCAGTGTTGATATTTTTATACACTTGTGGAGCAAACTTGATAGTTGATAGACGGCATAGGAGTATACCTCATCTGTTGGACCGAAACGATTCTTAACCGACCGCAACAGTCGATGGGATGAGCACCTCTCTCCCTAAAATAAGAAGACAAATCTTTCATCATGTTTAACATCTATAATAAGCAGCACAATTTAAAGCTTTATTGTGTTAGCATTTTACATGTTTATCATCTTAGAGATTTACAAACAAGTATTACATTTCTATTTTCTGAAGATGATCTAGTTTTATGAACTGGATCATTCTACCTTCCATGATACAAATGACAACACATAGAAAAGCACTCGAAAGTTTCAAGAAATGTTCATATTTTCCTCCAATATTTGGAAGAGTAATTCACCAACCTCCATATACAGAACAACATCCACTATGTGCTCTAAGAGGCGAGGACCAGCGATATCACCACTTTTTGTAACATGTCCAATCTGAAAAATTAAAAAGTGACAAGATGCTACTAATGAGAAGAAAATAAAGGCAGGAATTGGTCTAGGATGTGTCCGCAAACTTCTTGCATGGTGGTTAGCTTACCAAGAAAACAGGGATATTAGTCAGTTTTGCAAATCGTAACAAGGCAGAGGTGCATTCCTTGACCTGTTGTCCACAAAAGGCAGAGATTTACAGCAACAGGCAACATAGATATGAATTATTCAGAACCATATAACATAGTCTAGTTCAACAATGTGGACTTCTATCCCATAGATTTGGCACAATCTCAAGCTCAAAGATGTAAACTGTGCTCGTTCGAGAAAAAGACGTAAACTGTGCTAGATTCTGTAATAAGACTGAAAAATAAGGTCGATTCCTACACCAGTGTCCATTGTACTAATACATATCCATGAAATAACTTTTGCTTGAATCGAGACATGTTCAAGATTATGAGTGGCGAGCCAGGCACTGTAGCACAAGATGGCTCATCTCATGTGCAATCTTGAGCCATTATGCTGCAACAGCAAGGTTGCCTCTTACGTCATTTAGCTGCAAACATAGCTTATGGTCTGGTTACTCTGCTAGTCAATCATGTCATTTGCATATTTTACATCTCTTGCTTAGTGCTAAGTTTCTTAGAGGTCAAACCATCCCAACTATATAACTCTACAAGGATGGGAGTGCATCTCTAAAAGATTAAGAACTAAGAACCCACTAAGAAGTTCTGTACTCTAACCAAGCTTCATAGATCGAACAGAGAGGCATGGAAGAAAAAACTCCCAGACAGCTCGCCAAGGCCGAAAGTTCCCCTCCCCCAGGGCCCAGGGTCTACAAAGTCAGGACCACACCAAATTATGCTCATAATATAAAGAAAAAGAATATTCCATATCAAGCTCAACCTAATGGAAAGTACTGAAAACAATGTAAGCCCTTGAATTCAGTTTGAATTGAAGAATGAACTTCATTGCCCGAACATATACAAGTTCCACGACACTAACTGTCATTATTATGGCAAAAGCAAATGAACTGATCAGTATAACAGTAAATAAATTTAACGTAAACAACTAGCCAATAATGGGAAGACATGACATGTTGACATGCAAGTCTGGTCTCAATATAATCTGAAAATTATAGGTGAACTAATAGAGGTACCTGTGCTAAATTGCCAGCACTTCCAGCGAATGATTTGACATAAACTGTTTGAATGGAATCGATAATAAGAGCCCTTGGAGACAGCGGTTGGATTTTGTCCAAGATATCCTGTGAAACAAGATTTTTGATGAATATAGATGGTATATCAGAATCAGAGGGGTTGTTAAGGTTTCTTCTGAGAAATGTTTTAATTAGGACAGATGGTAAAAAGAGATCCTATTATAACTTTATTCAGGGCCATTGTCATCTATAATAAATACATTTTAGATAACATGCAGATTGCTCAGTTTTATAAGAACAAAACAATATTGTAGAAAATCTTTGAAGCATGTGATTCTCAGGCTGCTAGTTTTGCTTTGTTGATACGAATTATGAATTCGAACAGCAGGAGTACAGGACATTAGCAGCTTTATAGATAATTACAGATGATGGTGGAATTGATGCATGTGGAATCATAAAATGGTAAAAACCAATGAGTAGATTAGCCCAGAACAAAATACCTATCTATCAGTAGTCTTATTAGCTGGTATTAGGAAAGCTCATATAGGTGAAAAAGGAGATCTGAGATGAGCAAAGAGTTTTACTACATATTTTTGGCACTCCAGAACATTATGTTACAGTAACTTTGTTCACTGGAATTATAAGGAGTTTCCCAAGGTAATAAAGACTAGCAAATGTTCACCTTACATAAAAATGGGTCTATGATCCAAAAAATAAAAATAAATTCAGGAGTATGCACAAGTGGAACCACATGAACAGATTACCTCAATATCCGTACCAGAGTAGAGGTACAACTTGCTAGACGTGATACTCATCCGATCAGCCCTGTTTCCAATTTGCTCAATACTCTGGAGCATAGTTACAAAGTTAGAAAATATAGTGTTCTAAGATTCTACGAAATTCAAATCAACAAGAAATAATCAAACGCTGAAGGCTAACAGAAAAAAGCATCATACAGATCAGTGAATAAGACAAATACAGGTGTAAGCTACGTAGATTGGATAGGCCATAAAGATTTAAGAGACTGTAAATGTCAGCCACAACTAACCTCCTCACCAGAAACATATACAACAGGAGAAGACTCCTCGACCATGAAACTCTCCAATATATTCGAAGCAAGCTACAGATACAGAAAAAACATTTGTCAGATTCCAGAGATGGGAACATCTGTAATATTCCAAAAGCTAAGGAATAAGGTTACAGAAAACTACATAACTCAAAATGTAAGAAATTAATTAGAAATATATTAAACGGTATAGTGTGGACAAATGAACACAGCGATCATATTGAATTGAATGCACCAAGACAAAAAAGAAGGTCAAACTAACACTGTATAGCCAAATGTGTATATATTTTACCTGTAACATCAATGAACTTTTGCCAACACCTGGATCCCCACCGACTAATATCAAGGAGCCTGCATAAGTTTGATGTAATAGGTGAAGCATTGATTCATGGGATAAAAAGATGTTTGTGACTTGGCAGTTGTCACATTTACTTTTCTGGAAAATAATGACCGGAACAGTGAATGCTTCTTTTTGTATCGGAACTCTCCTATGATAGGTAGTTTGCCAAATAACACATTCAGAAGAAATGTGCAAGAAGTTGTGGCATGTAGGGCAGAAGAATTGTATACTTTAAGGTGCAGCAATGAGTCCTAAGTTGACTCAAAGCAATATTGCAAGCAGATCAACAGTCTGGAATCACAGATGCAATTATAAGCATGTTACTTACTAGCACATAGCTTGCTATAGATTTGCTATGTGATACTGTAAGCTTGATTCAGTACCGTTTCAAATAGAAGAACAACGTAAAATTCTAAATAAATGACACTTAAGCAGCAGCATTTTACTGGCACATGATTCCTATAAGCAATTTAAAAAGCTTTAGTACAACTGAGAGTTTATACAAATACAAACCCTGATCTGTGCCTGGCAGATGCAAGCTAACTATCAACCTATACCATAAAAGTTAAGAGATGGTTTACCAGGAACAATGCCACCACCAAGCACTCGAGCAATCTCCACTCCAAAGCTCCCCGACCTACAAACAAGACAAATCCATATATGTCATCAGCTAATAATGAAAGAATAAAATTCCTCAGCAAGTTACCCAGCAATCGAATTGCATGGAGATAATATATTTGAAGGTAACTCCCACGTACATATAGAATAACAGCAAATTCTAACACGTACATATAGAACAATAACAAATTTCAAGATGATAGCTTCATTTATCTATACAATTACTTCCCCCCAATGTATTGGATAAGAAGCCACGGAAGATTACTCTTAATTTCTCATAGTAACACTATATTGAGCTGGGTGAGAAATGTTACAGGGGTATGCGCCACTCAGCCTGATTGACCCCCTTGTTCACCTCCTGAAGGCTCTGCGGCACAATCTCCTTGCTCTTCTGAGGAATCCACGACCGGGCGATATGGTGCGACCCCTCCGCAGAGGCATTGCCATCAGTCCCCAGGACGTACCTCTCCATGGTCCCCGCCGCGTTGCAGTGGCGGCAAAAGCCCCACCACTGCGAATCGGCCTCCTTGCAGTTGCTGCACACGAACGAGAACCTCTCCTTGCCGCCCTTAACCGCGGGCTTCCGCGGCGCCGCCAGTGACGACCACGAGGTCTGGGCCTTCGCGACACGCGCGCTCGCCCGTAGCCTCCCCTTCTCCTCGTCCTCGCCCGCACCTTCCCCCTCCTCCTCCTCCTCCTCCTCCTCCTCCGCCGCCGCCGCCGCCGCGGTGGTGGACGACGAAGGAGGGGAGCGCTGCTTGACGATGCGGCCCGCGGCGGGGTCGAAGACGGCCCAGGCGTGGGACTCCACGGGGGCCTCGGGGTCGGAAGCGGAGGGTGAGGGGAGCGCCGCGGAGGCGCTGAGACTGTCGGTGACCGGGTCGTAGGTGGCCCATCCGGCGCCGCCGGTCGAGGGCGAGGAGACGGAGGACGACGACGAGAGGAAGCGAGGGCGGGCGGAGAGCGGGTAGCTGGGGAGGCGAGGGTTCAGCGGGCGTGGGCGGCGAGGGTTCGGAGGGCGGAGGAGGCGGCCGGAGAGGTGGAGGAGGGAGCGCAGGGAGGAGGGCGAGCGCAGCATCGCGGCGGACGGGTGGGGCATGGAAGGCGGACGGGTTTCGGAGGGTTTTGGCCGGGGTTTTGGAGGAAAATGGAGCGCCGCGTGCGTGCCGGCGCGGGAGGAAGGGGAAAGGGGGCCGCCGGACTCGGGCGGTGGGCCGAGTGCGCCACGGGTGGTGTCGGGTCGGACTGGACGAACTGAAAACGCTGCGGCGCGACGAAGACGTGACGACGTCCACGATGAAGTCTGGGAAGCTAATTCGAGTCCACGTGAGATATTTGGGTGTGACCACGTTGTAAGTTGCAGAGAATAAACATTATTTTCAACAAACGTAAATGTACGTATCATTAGGCCAAGGTCCAAATTGGTCTACATGGAGGAGAGAGGGAGGGAAAAGGCAGCTCGCTAGCTGATGGTCGCGAACGCAAACCGATACAAAATATGGTTCTACCATCTCTAACGTGCACAGATCAATACTCTGACAGATCACTAGTCACGATTTTTTTTCATTTTTGAATTATTTTGAACTCCACGTATGCTAGCAATGTGGATAGCTCCTTTGGACAAGGCCTTAAGGTCACCCGAAGTTTCATATTTATATTTTCAAAATGCCACAATCAAGAGGGTATCTAGTTCACGAATAAAATAGCTCACACAATACATATATATTTGTTGTTTTCAAATCTATATGCAAGGCATAAACTGCTTGGAAACAGTGTACGCATGGTTTTCATCCTATGGCACTAATTTCTTCTCTCACCTAGTAAATTGTGTGTTATGTCACTCGCTACAATTCCTACATGGCAGCTCATGTATTATACCCATAAAACTGCTGTTGAGAATGACCTCAGCGGGGAGCCAGGGGAAAAGTGTCGATGCACATATTGTCTTCGAGAGCGAGGAAATAAAAAAAAGACCAAAGCACAATTTTCTGTTCCACAAAAAATGCAATATTAATATTTCAAAAGTGGTTGTTCCTATATTACACATTTGTAGTACAATTTTTCTGTTCCACAAAGAATGTAAACTGGTTGTTCCTATATTACACATCTGTATGCTACATTTTGCTTAGCAAATGCTTGTTTTTTTAATTAAATCTTAGTCCCCCGATTCCAATCTTTTTTTTTAGGAGGAGGTCCTCAGCTCCGCATCACTAGGTTGCAGGCTCGCAATTTTCACGTGAAAACATAATATTTTTAGAACAAAGACTAGCTTGGTTCTGCTTTTACTAAAAGTACGTAAAGTTTCTTTTGGGATTACCAGCTTACAATAAAGCAGCACAAACATGTCCAGAACATAGGCAAAAAAGTACGCACTCCACCTCACAGCCTTCAGCCTAAAGATAGAACAAGCTAGAGCACACAACACAGGAATAGAGGAGAACTAGACCACCAACGCCTCCTTCAGATTTGTTCGAGCCCTTCCTTCAGTTTGGACAACACGTCCTCCATAGTCCGCGCTTTCCTGGTCGATAGCGTACTCCACTGCTAAAGAAAGCCCAAAGATTTGTAAGCAATAACTTTAGGGTTACATATCAAGAAATCACAGAAAATCTAATCATTCCTGGTGCGCCAAAGCGCCTAGTTCACTCCAGCAAGAATAAAAATCAGGATCGAGTTGGGATAGGAATTCTGTCGAGCTCGAAAGCTCTTAAGAAATTAGGGCTACACTCCCAGCCCAAGCTCTCCCGAACCCAACCCCACACGAAAACAGCCAGGGGGCATCTGAAAAGCAGGTGGTCACTATCTTCAGCCCTGCTACACATTTGCAAGTTGGTGACCCATTCCAATTCCTCCTACAAAGTTGCACAGCTGTTTTTAGTTTGTCATGCTAGACCATCGAAAAGAAGATCTTAATTTTCAGAGGGGTTTTCAGCTTCTATATATCCACCATCCTCGTGTCTACGCATCCGGGATTGACAATGAACTTGTATAGTGATTTTGTAGACTATATTCAGTTTCTCTCCAGCTTCCATATTTGAGAGTCTTCCTGCTCATCCAGCACTACAGTCCCCAGATCATTGCGCAGCCTTTGCCATTCGTCAACCTCCGAGGTAAGGTTTCTTATAAAAACCATGGCTTCCTCATCGTTCACTGCTCGCTCAACTGTTATATCAGAACCTCCCACAAATTGTGTGTAGGTTGGGGTACCTCACCCTTAACGGGCAGTCCCCTAACCATACATCATCCTAAAACCTGGTCCTCTTCCCATCTCCAACGACCTCACCACTACCCTGCTGAACTTAAACCAGCTCTTGCACTTGTTCAGACCAGACCAGAATTGCAAGCTGCCTCTAGACTTGTGTTGGAAGAAACTCTTGCCGTTCAGGTATTTCTTTTCTCAGCAATTCTATACACAGACTCTGGTCTCCACTCTCCAGTCCATGTATCCATTTCCCTAGTAAAGCAGTATTCATAGCTCGTGTCTCCAAGAACCCCAAACTGCCACATTCTTTTGGTTTGTCGAGCGCATCCCACTTAATCACGTGATACTACTTCTTCTTCTCCTTTCCTACCCATTGCCAGAAGAATCTTGCCCTAATTATATCCGATACATCCTCTGATGGTTGCCGTCGTAAAGCAGGTAGAAGCCCATCGTATGCATGGGGATGCTAGTCAAACTTGTGTTAAGAAGGACCGCTCTCCCCCCATACGAGAGCTGGGTGCACTTCCAAGCAGCCGGCCTTTTATCAATCTTGTCCAATGGTTCACTCAACCGTGCCTCTGTCAGCTTGATATCAGTCACAGGAATCCCCAAGTACTTCATAGGTAGGGAGCCTACCTTGCACTTCAGAGCCCCTGCCCCCGAATCCTAGCTCTGCTGGCCACTCCCTAGAACAAAGACCTCGCTCTTGTTGCAGTTTATTTTCAGGCCCGACAACTTCTCAAAACAGAACAACAGGAACTTGATCATTGACATATTTTTAGGATTATTTTTCAGGAAGATAACCGTATCGTCCGCGTATTGCAAATGGGTCAGCCCCCCTCCACCAAGCGAGGCACCAAACCAGAGATTAACTTGCTCTCTCTTGCATGTCTCAACATCTCGGGTAGTGCATCCCCAACCAAATTGAATAGCAAAGGGGACAACAAACCCCCTGCCTCAAGCCCTTATAGCTCCTAAAGAACTCCCCTCTGTCTCCATTTAGGTTCATAGCCACTCTACCTCCTTCTACTGCTCTGGTCATCCACTCAATCCATTTCTCTGAAAAGTTTTTCCGTGTGAGAACCTCTTTCAGAAAACTCCAGCGGACTTTGTCATAAGCTTTCTCAAAATTCAGCTTGACTATGATGCCATCCTTCTTCTTAACCCTCAACTTATGCAACACCTCATATAAAATTAGCACTCCATCCAAAATGTTACGGCCAGGGAGAAAGGCAATTTGGCTTTCTCCAATCACTCTCCCCGCCACCCTAGTCAATCTGATAGTCAGAATCTTTTTTATAATTTTGCAGACTAGGTTAAGCAAACAAATGCACCTTGGACCTTTGGAATCAGGGTGATCACACCATAACATAATTTTTTTTTTAGTTACGCATAGGCCGGCCCAGCAAAAACTACAACACTAATAAACTAGGGCCAGCTGGAATAACTAACGATCGATCAGGTGGGCTCTTGGGCCTGCAGCAAAGAAGACGGGAGGCGGAGTTTGCCCCAGTTTCTGCTCCTGCTGCGACGGCCCATAAATTTGTCCGTGGGCCTGTTCGACGTGGAAACACACCCACACTCTTTTCTGCTCTTACTCCTCTCCCACACGCCGCATCCTCTCTCTCGGCCCCGGCGTTCCTCTTCTGATCTCCTCCGGGCGGCGATTGGGCGAGTGGCGCCGCGCCACCCTTGGCCAGTTCTTCGCTGGGCGCTGCGCCGGCGACGAGCATCCGACAGGGGTATGCCCACCCATTCCCTTCCCTTCCTGCTGGTCGAAATTGAACACCCACCCTAAAGCATGCTATTTGTATTTGGATCTGACCGTGTATTTTACCTACTAACTTCGATTTGCTTTTGCAAATACCAAATATTGGTGTGCATGTGTACACCCATGTCCTTAGGTATTTCAAAAAAAAAAGTCCTTAGGTCGGCCCCTGCCTAGATCCATACCTCTCCGTCGTACCTTGTAACTTGCACCGAGCCTACACGCTTAGATAATCCTAGTATGTCCTAATAGTTGGGAATATAATCTTTTTTTTTGATTTTGGATGAATTAAGTTTTTACATGAGAAGATAATAATGTGTGCTTATGCTTTTATCTTTTGGGTATCATGGTACGATGTATTCAGTGAGATGTTGCTCTTCATAAAGCAGTGAATACATATTGGTCTGGAAACACAATAATTTACTGGTTCATGACCAGATTGAATCATTGGACATGAACTTTCGGATGATACTATATGCATTTTCACCGTATTATGCAAGTTGAGCAAAAGGAAGCGACACTGAGTTGACATTTGAGTGCATTATATTGAACCCGAATCACAAAGAGATCTTAATCGAAAAAAATCCATTCAGAAAAGTTGCTGCACTCTCTAAATGTCTATTTAGCAGTATGAGTTCTTACTAGTTGCCCGTTACTGTTACATGTATAAAGCATTTCACGGGGTTTCGGGATGTTTCTCTGCAGCTGATAGAGGAAATTTACCTTTATCTATCTACTCCACATTCTTTTGCGACTATGGCACTAGCGGCTATCTACAGCCTTTTCATCATTAACAAATCTGGTGGCCTTATATACTACAAGGTATGTTCTTGGGCTCCCCTTTCTCTTCTTTCTTGAGTTCTTGTAGACCTAGAGCTTTGGTCTGAAGAACCTGCAATCTCTCCAGGACTATGGTTCAGCAGGGAGGATGGACACAAATGACAGTCTAAGATTGGCAAGTCTCTGGCATTCAATGCATGCTATCTCTCAGCAACTCTCCCCTACCCCTGGCTGTACTGGCATTGACCTCCTACAAGCCCATAATTTCGATCTTCATTGCTTCCAATCCCTGACAGGTATGTAAACTGCTTGATACTTCCGAACTAGAGTATATTTGGGGCACTGTTGGTACGCTTACTGGATCAGTTCAAGGTTTACAAGCTCTGACTATGCAGTAGGTCCCTAACTTGCACAACTTTGCCTTTTTCTTGCTCTTCATGTCAAGAGGCTTTGCATGTAGCACCGAAGCGCATGGTCATGTGCTAGACCATCTGCCGACTGCCGTGTAGCCTTTGCATGTGTGGGAAACCTCCATTATCTACTATTACTTTGCCCCTGTCAGAATTATGGCGCTAGGTAGCAGCATTTGTCAAGCTCCAGATTGGGAAGATTTTGTAGCACATGAGATATTTTTCCGGCAGTACCGAGGGTGTGAATGCTTATGGTTTACTCCCTCCGTCCCATGAAGAGTGCAATTCTAGATATATGCAAAACATTTTTTTTTGTTGTTAAAACTATGGATAGTTTCATTTGGACAATTGTGCAGCTAAGATATATGCACCTGCCAATTTATCTTCTAGAGTATGTAACAATTTAGTAGTAAGTTGCCCAAATTGGCCCGACTCATTCTCCTACGGTGTGTCCAGCCACTTGGATGTACCATTTGATATCATCAGGCCCAACTGATGTCATAGGTTATTGATTATTTGGCTAAGTTTCTTTTTTTTCATATTTGGCACCTGTGCTGTTATTGATCTGCTCTGTTTGTTTCACTTGCTTCAGGTACAAAAATTTTCGTTGTATGCGAGACTGGCGCGCCAAATATGGAAATGCTGCTGAAAGTGATCTATGAGTTGTACACTGACTTTGTCTTGAAGAACCCGTTCTATGAGATGGAGATGCCAATTCGGTGTGAGCTCTTTGATCTCAACCTGGCACAGGTGATCCAGAAGGACCGTGTTGCACTCTTGGGTCGGTGAAACTTGAAGACTTAAATGGTCTAACCCCCATCATGTATCTTGTAGTTTCTCCTTTCTCTAAACTACACTCAGATTTGTGCAGCTGGAATTCTAAGATCTACCCGTGTGTATAATCGATAACTACATCTGGAATGGTCTGTTGCTCATCTGTAAAATTCCAGACATGTGATGGAATGAAGAGTTTTGCGTACAGAAAATGTTGCTGCCAATAGCTACTCCACGGAAAGCAGCTTTTGTTCCTGCTGCCTGCATGTTTTACCTGTGAGGAAGCTCGCATGAGCAATGGCCATAGTTCTTCGCTGGGATCCCCTGTAATAACCATAGGAACAGAGCAGCAGTGCCATGGAACAGGCCATGGTCACTTGTGTTCTTCTGCCTGCGAGGCTGCGACAATCCATCTCAAGCCACCAGAAAATTCAGTGCCAGTGAAAACTGAAAACGATATTGTTGCATGCAATTGCTTCTGAAATCCTTTTTTCGAGACGTATACTAGCAGCATCGATAGTTTGAAACTGTCCTTATCCTACCTAGATAAACTGATTTTTTTTTTGCTCTACTAATCCTTGGGTGCATTTGGTTCCCGAGTATCGCCTCCCAAATTCAGGCGCGCTGGGTGTCAAATCGACAGGTTCATCGGCCCCGTGCTCGACGAAGCGGTCGCCGTCGCGCTCGCGCAGCAGTGATTCAAGCAGCGGAACCGCGGCCGTGCGGAGCCAAGCCGAGCCGCCCTCCTCCGCGGCGGCGCGCCGAGATGAGCCTCTCCCACCGCCTCCCGCCGGGGGCGCCGGCGGTGGACCCCTACTACGTGTACGCGCCGCACCCGGAGCCGCACCGGCAGGGCATCCTCACGCTCTTCGTCGCCGGCCTCCCCGACGACGTGAAGCCCCGCGAGATCCACAACCTCTTCTCGCACCGCCCCGGCTTCGACCACTGCCTCCTCGAGTATACCGGCCGCGGCAACCAGGTCCGTCCCCCCTCAGCCTCTCGCACGAGCCTCGGTACCCGCCCCGTCCTCCTCCGCCTGTGAGCCTGTGAGCTCATCTAAGATTTCACTGTAGTTGAGGGCACAATCCCGATTGATATAGCAAAGGAGAAGATAGATTGCTTCAGATGGATGTGTGCGTCGACGCAATGATGCTGTTTACTGAATTCTGATTCTAATCCTGCAGGCTGTTGCTTTTGTGACGTTCTTCACTCATGAGGCGGCCCTGTCGGCAATGACTTCTTTAAATGTGAGTTAAACTACCGAGCTCAGCTTTTGCTATATCTGGAGTAACTAGCATTCTAGCAACCATGAAGTTGGTTGCCTTCAACCTTCTTAGTGATGCAAGGACTAGGGAGACAAACAATCAAGTTCCTTTTGTATCTTCTCATAGCGTGCCACATGATGCTGGTGCAGATAAATAACTGAATACTTTACGAAACCAGGCCAGACCATATTACCTAGTTCCATGTTCATTGTTCGTTCATCATGTGACCCTGACACGTGATCTAAACTGAGTAGAAATTTTAAAAATTAAAGTGTATGAAGCTGAATCATTAGCAATTAGCATAAGAATTTTAGAAGTGAGGCTTTATTGGACACTTTGTGGACTATAGCTCATATCACTGACTCACTAGAACTAGGTAGCCTTACCATTCATCCAGTTACAAGGTGACAGGAACTCGGAAGCTTATGTTGTTTTATCATATGTCACTTCAAGCTTATTAATGAATTATGTTGTCTTAATGTTGTGTGGTTGCTAGCACCTTCAGTTTAACCGCCATGTCACTCACTATTTAAACCCACCTCTTTTGTAACTATGTCTGTAGTCAGGTAGCTTGTAAAATTTGCCTGGCTTGCGTCCATACGTAGACGTGGAATACAAGAATATGTTCAAAATATCGGGATACTTCTTGGCCAATTACCAGTAAGAAAGTCAACTTAAATTCTATGAGAAAACATTGCTCTGGTTACACAGAGCTATAAACCTACTTGGAGCTTTAGCACTGCTGCATAAAAGAATATCCATGCTTGTCAAACCTAACCAAATTGTAAACTTTTACTTACAGTATGTAAAAAGCATAAGTTTAACATATGCTGTAGTTGATAGAAATTAGCCTACAAATTCAGAAGACTTTACTTTGTAGCTTGCAACTGTCACTTATCTAATATTCTGATCCATTTCAGGGAACAATTTTTGATCCGGAGACTGGTGACCGTTTGCACGTTGAGCTAGCTAAATCAACTTCACGCAGACCTCGTGGAGGTGTCTTTATATGCCATTACAAATTTTCATAATATTAGAGTTTCCTGCCTGCCTGGATTGTTATTTATGTTAACATCACTTTATCAATTCTTGTATTTAATGTTAACATGCCACTACATCAATTCTAATCAGTTGATGGTAATATTTTTATTAGGTGGCGATGTCTACCGAGTTATTGACAAACGAGCTAAAAAAACAGAAGGAAATGCTGATCATGAGAACTTTGGTGATGAAGAAGCATGGGAAGAGGATGAGGATGGTGGCAATGATGATAGTGGTCAGCCTTATTGCTTGATATCTTTATAAATCACTTGTTATTTTTGTTAATGAGCTTACATGAGATGCTGTTTATGTGGTGCAAGCCCTTAATTCAGTGGTGACATTCTAATCTTGTTAGTAGGGCATGGGCAAATTCAAACCCCCAATTGTATTTACCTTTTTCTTTCTCGTATTACAATATCAGGTTGTTCATGACTTTGTTGGGACCGCTAAAATTGTTTTTATTATTTGAAACGTTTCGTGTTTATTGCTCATTGTAACTAAAAGGACTGAATTAGGATTGAAATAGCACCAAATTATGGGGTGGCAACTTTCTCACTCATGTAGTAAAACAATGCAGTCTAGGATTTCTGAAGGCACTATAACTACAAGATAGCATAAAACTCACCTGCACATTTTTGTTGGCACCAAACGTTTAG
Source organism: Panicum hallii (assembly GCF_002211085.1). Lineage (NCBI taxonomy): Eukaryota > Viridiplantae > Streptophyta > Magnoliopsida > Poales > Poaceae > Panicum > Panicum hallii. Next base: position 50,526,494 of record NC_038045.1, read on the forward strand.
GTGATGGAGGATCAGATGAGCCATCAGGCACAGAAAATGAAAATTCCAGTGATAAGAATGAATTTCCTGCGGATCAGAGGTTGGCATGTACATCACTTCACACATAGTTGGAGATGATGTCCTTTCTTTATCTTTCATCTTAATAATAACATACCAAAGCTGCTTCTCTTGTGTTATCAACTTACATTTGATCTTTTAGTGGTTTATCACTAATGTTCCCCTTAATGGGCAGTGATCAATCAGCGCACAAGCAGCAGAATGGGCAATCTCCCTCAAATGTGAGTTTATTGTTATGGTTTTACTTCACATATTTATACCTACCACCATAGTTGTAATACCAATGCACACTGCTACAAACCTGTGGAAAATTGCAAGTAGTTGTAAATTTGTCATTAGATTGGAACTGGAACGACATGCATTTGTGCCTGCGGGAGCTATTAATTTTACTTACAGCTAGAGAATGCTTGCCAAACTGTTCCTAAAATGTGGATATATGCATGTCTTATTTGAAGAATCATCTGGTATTTTGACTTATCCACCAACTAACTAGTGGGTGGATTTGTGAGAGCTGACTTATTCTTGTGTTTCTTACTTAAAAGCTTGCTTGACATGGTTAAAGCTTGCGATAATATGGCATGGTTGGTGCAGGATGGACGAGACAAGTCTTCAAGTGATATAGCACCTTGTTCTACTCTCTTTATTGCAAATTTGGGACGTACATGCACAGAGGACGAACTAAAGGAAGTTTTATCCAAGTATGATGCGCAAATTCTTCTTTTTTTTGGTGATGTGGATTCAAAGCAAAGATATTGACTATCATTGTTTTACATTGTCAGGGAACCCGGGTTTCATGTCCTTAAGATGCGTCGCCGTAGTGGAATGCCTGTAGCTTTTGCTGATTTTACGGTATGCCTACCTATACTGTTATTGTTTTAAGCTACCGAGCTACTGCTGTTTTATGGTGCAAAAAATAAAAATGAAGTATATATCCACATTTTCTCCTTGTCTGTTACTCATTTAATGAAGTTTCTGAAGATCACCTAGTAAGTTAGTAAGCGAATGCAGAATGCTGGTTCTGTTGGAATAGTAGATAAATAAGGACCATTCTGTCCTAAGGCTATAAGGAACACAATTCTTTTCAGTAGAGTGACACCTCATTATTTCTCCGTAGGTTTAATATTTTTTTTATTTTTACCAAGAGCCTGAGACAGACACTTGCAATATGCAGGATATCGAATCATCTACAGCTGCTATGAATAGCCTCCAAGGCACTGTACTGGCTTCTTCTGATAATGACGGGTTTCACATTGAGTATCCTCAATACAATGCTTGCTTTTATTGCTCTATTTCTGTTCCTTACCTATATATTCATGTCAATACCCATAAGATATCCCGCGGTACAAGACAATTTCTCTTTTCTTGTTCCGGATTTCAGTGGGTTTGACATGGCTTGCATCTTTGCATTGTTCACTTCTGAGTTTTGAAGACCATCCGGTGGCTTCCCCGTTTATTGCATTTGCCATGATTGCCGTGAAATGGTAACCAGTTGTTCGATCCTCACTTCAAATAGAATCCTAATTGCTTGCTCGAGAGCCAAGCTGTCGATGTGGTTAGAGCTGCTGTTACCATTTATATCTTATGGTTGAAAATAAATCCTTTGCCATAGGCTCATAGCGTGCAATTTGCTACATCGAGTGGAAATCAGATACCATCTTATGTCCTTGTTTTCTTTAACTCTAGCCTACAGGTACGCAAGGTCAAAGATGAGGAAAAGCTAAGCTAGTTGGACGTTGATGGACTGCAAGGTTTTGCATGTGATCTCCGCTCATCCTGGGTATCAGTAGTAGGCAGGCATCCCTGCACATGTAACTATGTAAGCTGCCTGTAGCATTCGGATTTTGCTTTATTTATGAAAGCATGAGAACCGAGAGCGGTGCCGATTGTCTTATGCTAGAATAGCCGGGTTATTGTAGTATTGTTGAACGAACTTCCCTGTCTGGAAACTGCTATGATCAGATCAGGCACGATCTGTACTTCACCAGGACAGATTTCACATGACTCAGTTTTGTTCTGAAAAAAGAGCGATTCGAGCTGGGATCAGAGCTCAGATCTCTTGCCTTGGATTAGTTCGGTTGAACTGGTTGCCAGGGAGCAAGCAGCGTCGGGTGATCTTGGCAGAAGACGGGTTGCTGACCAACTCCAGTTCCGTTGTGGCTACGTTTCGCTAAATCAACTGAGGAACTCATGTTCCCAGGCTCCCATCTACTCCATATGTACTTTCTAGAGTCTAGGTTACTGTGCGTGCAAGCTGACAGCTCTCCCTCTCTCCCCGCAACTTGGCATGAATCCGTGGTTTTTAATGCTTTCTACGCCTTCAAATCTGCAAGATTTCCAATGAAATTTTGATTTTTAGAATGTTCATCTTGAGTTGGTGATAATCAAAGTTGTCTATTAGGCAAATAGTTTTAATATTTATGTTAAATGTTTTCAGTATGTACATTTGTAATATTTGCGTGCAAAAAATGTGCATCCTAATATGTTACACTATTTCTTAATTTGTTTCTTGGTTTATAAAGAAAATTGTGCATCGATTATTGAATTTTTTTCACATAAATATGTGCATCTCATACGTTCAATAATTTAGTGATTTTTATTTGCACAAAAATATGTGCATCTCATCCGTCATATTTTTGAAAATTTTTGTTTAACTATTATTTATAGGGATCAAATCAGAAGTGCATCTTGAAAAATAAATAATTTTAAGATTTTCTTGTGTGCAATTATAAGTGCATTTTGTGTCCTCGGAGAAAATGTGCATCACCGTAGATTTATTTTTTATTTTGCTTGCGTACATCTTAAGCATTTGAAAAAGAAATAAATATGTGCCTCCAGTGCAGCTACCGTCGGTCTCCGTGTTTCTCTCTCCACGCTCTGTCTCTCTCTACGCTATCGGACAAGCTGACACCCACCTCCTTCTTTTCCACGTGTCGCAAATCCACGATCCCCAAGCTGCACATCTGGACGGTTGTACAGATGGGAGCCGGGGATCCTAAGTTCCCCGTTGCTCTTTCCGGCAAAGCCGAGATGGGTCAAGGAGACACAAAACCGAAAAGGTGACAGTAGACCACACAAAAAACAAACAGTCTTTCAAAAAAAGGAAAACAAGAAGATGGATGCGAGTCTTTTTTTTTTTAATTACCGGATCATTTTATTTGTTTGCGAGGGCGTGTATTTTATGTTTTGATCATAGACCGACAGAATTAGTACAGCGGGTCGGTCCTTTTCGAAAAAATTATAGGGGTCGGTGACTCGGTGAACCTTCACTTCTCTTCCATTGGCACGAGAGAGAGAGACTGCCACAGAGCAGAACGGTAGAAGCAGCTGGAATTGGACACACGTAAAGGCAGGAGGAGGACGCTCATAATGTCCGCGTACGGGTGTGACTGCGACCACACCACTCAAACGGAAGCCTGGGAACATGAGTTCCCCAGCTTTGCCGCCGTGGCCGCCTCCTCGTCTACACACTACACCTACACCCGTGCACGGACGGGGCTCTCCATTCTCACCCACGATCGGCCGCCTCCCGACGTGGTCAGCGCTCGGCCAAGCTGCCAAGTGCGAACTCTCCTCTTCAAGACTTCTTCAGGTGTCCAAGTGCTTCCAACCATTTCTTCATGCGTGGCTCTATGCTTCGTGCTGCGGCCTCGTGATCGTGCCTCCACCGCCAGCCGCGCACTCCCCCTGCCTCCGACACCCGGATCCTCCACGCCCGCGCCCGACGGAATGCCGGCCGAGCGCGTCGACGTCGCGGTCCTCTCGCGGACGCTGGTGCGGGCGTCCGACCCGCCGCGGGGCTTCCCCGCGGTCCTCCCGGTCTCCAACCTCGACCTCATCCTCGGCTCCTTCCACATCTACCTCGTGTCCGTCTACCCCGCCCCGGCCGCGGGCTTCCCCGCCGTGGCTGCGGCCGCGCGCGCCGCTCTGCCGGCCTTCCTCTCCCGCTTCTTCCCCTTCGCCGGCCGCATCGTGGCCGACGCCTCCACCGGCGTGCCCGAGGTCGCCTGCGACAACGCCGGCGCGGAGCTCGTGGTGGCGGAGGCCGCGGCGCGGCTGGCGGACGTCGACTTCGCCGACGCCGACCGCTCGCTCGCGCGCCTCGCGGTGCCGTTCCAGGAGGGCCTCGCGCTGTCGCTGCAGCTCGTCCGGTTCGCGTGCGGCGGGTTCGCGCTGTCGTGGGGCTCCGACCACCTGCTCGCGGACGGCCACGGCCTGACGGCGCTGCCCAACGCGTGGGCGGAGCTGCTCCGCACCGGCGGCCTCTCATGGGAGCCGCACCACGAGCGGGCCTCCCTCTTCCGCCCGCGCTCGCCGCCGCGGTTCAGCCCGTCGCTGGACGCCGAGTTCACGCGGTACGAGCCGGCGGGCCTCCCCAACGCCCTCCTCACGGCCACCCTCGTGCGCCGCAACTACGTGGTCTCCGCCGCGGACGTCGCCCGCCTCCGCGCGGCGGCCAGCACCCCGGCCCGCCGCGCCACCCGGCTCGAGGCCCTGTCCGCGCACGTCTGGAAGCTGCTCGCCGCGGCCGTGGGCGGCTCCGACGCGCGCTGCCGCATGGCGTGGCTCGTCGACGGGCGGCGCCGCCTCGACCCCGCCAGGTTCGACGCGGACGCCGTGCGCCGGTACCTCGGCAACGTGGTCACGTACGCTTCGCGGGAGGCGGCCGTGGAGGCCGTGTCGTCGTCCCCGCTGCCCGACGTGGCGGCGATGGCGGGCGCGGCCATCGCGGGGGTGTTCCGGTCGGAGCGGTTCGAGGAGCTGGTGGACTGGATGGAGGCGCGCAAGGGGGTGTTCCGGGAGGGTGGCAAGTGGACGGAGGCGGTGGGAGCCGGCACGGGGAGCCCCGCGCTGGTGGTCTCGGCGTTCGTGGCGTTCCGCGTGGAGGGGGACTTCGGATTCGGGCGCCCGCGGCTGGTGATGCCGTGGGTGCGCCCCGGCCGGCTCGGGTCGGCGGCCATGACGGTGGCGC